>NC_139353.1:179085684-180310387 GCF_055883805.1 Amblyomma maculatum
AACGCGGGTCCGATCGCCTAGCCGCCGTCGGAAAAACTAGAAGCGGCAACGTTTTGGGGGCAGATTGTTAATCGATAAAATGCTCAAGATCCTCGAGCGCTGCAGTCGGATAGCCACACCTTTTCACGACGACACGACATGTTACATCCTGATTCGTTCTCTCGATTCCCCCTTTCTCCGACGACATGAAACCAGTTTGTGCCGCACTACAGCCGTGACCATCCCCCGCGACATTCCTGCACCCTGCATTGTGTTTGCTCGAAAACCTCAAGGACCCCTCAGCCCGACTTGTCAGATGGAGTCTCCGACTACAGGAATTCCACATAACAGTCAGGTACAAGTATAGTCTCTAGCACTCGGACGCCGATTGTCCCTCGCGTGCCCCTGTAGATCCCTGACCGATGATATTGCAGATGACACCATGCTCTTAAGTGCCATTACCGCAGTCTGCCTCGCTGAAAGGCAAGCTGCTGACCCCAAACTTCGTCACGTAATGCCCTATCTAAACGGTGCATGCGCAACTGCACTTAGAATTTTCAAGCGTGTTCAAACATCGTTGCGTGTGCGTGAAGGTATTCTGGCGAAGGAAAATGTTTCCGCTCGCAATACGCCGTACCTAATTGTGCCTTCTTGTGTACACAACAACAGTTTGCAAGCTTGCCACGATGAACCAACGTCTGCACAATTGGGAGTCGCCTGAACACTTGCAAAGCTCCAGGAAAAACCTTACTATCCTCCTTTTATTGCGGACATTTCACACTAAGCAAATCGGGTCACTACTGGGTTTTTAATCCAATAAACCCGCCATCGAGGCCTATCCAGCAGAATGGCATTGAGAGGTTTGGACCATTTTCACTTTCGTACTGCGGTAGCAGCTGGATCCTTGTTGATGCTGATTACCTTCCACGATACGCGGGAACCTCCGCAGTGCAGCCGATGGTACAGCCAACAGAGTCGCAAAGTGTTTCTTCTATCGGATTGTCCAGATTCATAACGCATTGGATACTCTGATCACTGGCAATGGTACCGCATTATCAGCTAAATTTCTGCAGCCGATTTCGCCTCACAGTCATACCGAACACAGGAAGACACCATATTGTAAGGCCCGTGCTTTTTCCGCCTCACCGGTTGTTGGGTTGTCTGTGCAAGTTTCTCTGCCAGATCCTCATGCATGTGTTGATGAATATCTGTACTTTTGTTTTGGGAGCATTTCTCAGCTGCGTGTCCTAGTGTTGAACTGCGTGTTGCGTTCTAGTTCCTAGAAGGAGAGCATTAGCTCTAAAACGCGAGCTCTCCCTTCGGACCCCCCTTTGAGTTTATTTTCCCTTTGCTATTGGAGATGGGAGAAGCGCCCCTTTTGCCTCGTCTGGGACCTCATTAGCGCGGTCTCCCGCTTGCACGAGTGGGAGCGACCGGAGGCCATAAAACCCTTCAAAGGGGGTCAGGCTTTCGTCGCGCTGCACTGCGATGTGTAGCGCGCATCTGGTTGCGCTTTCCGAAGGTTGCCGAGGAGAAAGTTTGCAGTAAATGTGTTTTATTTTTTTTTACTTGCGGAAAGGGGCATGCGCTCGGCTGATCTCAGGAGAGCGGGACTGCCCCCGGCTCTTTTTGCTGCAGCTACTCCTTGCGATAGGGCACTCGCTCTGGCCGAGTGCTGGGAGTAGCGGTTGCTTTAGAGCTGGCGCAAGAGGCGCCAGCTCGACAGCGAGGACGCGGAGTTCCTTGTTTTTCTGCTTTAGTGGTCGGCGCGGCTGGTCGCGGCCAGGTGCCGTGCGTCTCTGACTGTTGCTCTCTTGCGGAAGCAAATCCGGCTTGACTCTGTATCACACTTGTATATAGTCTGTATAAAATTCTCCGGTTCATTAAGAAGCTGCTCCACCAAGTGTCATTTATCTCGGACGGATCCAGCGCAGGAGCTGGGAAGCCCGACTAGTTTTTACTCATATCATCCTCAAACAAATGTCTTGACCGAAAAGCTGAACAGAACACCTGCTGACATTGCCCACTGTACGTCGACGCGGAACACTAAACATGGGATGAAGTGGTACCGTACGTCACTTTCGCATACAACACAGTGGTCTGGAAAACGATTATGTATCCTTCCCGCCTACTCCACGGCTACGAGGTGACCCCAATACTTGATGCCATGTTGCGACATGTGGCCGACAACGACCAGCCCGATATGCTCACACCTTTCTACACCTCGCCAAGAGGCCTGTCAGCTGGTCAGGTGGCGAAGCCAAAACTAACAATGACGAGACGCCCAACGCTACAGCCATTGACGCCGTGGTGCTCGGTATACTACTGGAGAAAGTGTGTGTGTCTGGTTTCCTGTACGCCGACGAGGCCTCAGCGAGTAACTCTCTTCTGTCGATGCTTCGGACAGTACAATGTGCGAAGACCAAGTGGGGACCTAAATTATGAGGTAATTCTTAATGCCTTTCAAAAGTCTGAACAATCCTCGTTCCGTGATGTGGTCCACGTCGTCCAACTGGAGATCTATTCCAACTGAAACAGTTGACTTTTGTGTGTCTGTATGTGTGTGTATGTATGAGCTAAGCGCTTGCTTTCATGATGTTTTTTTCTCTCAAGAACAACCACTTGGGAACGATGCCTATTTACACGGTGGGCCAATGACACAGTGCATTCCTCGTCTTCCCTTTGTGCTGATCTCGAGCGTTTGCTTCCTCGAAGCAAGGACGACGAATGTCTCACGTTGAGCTCTGGCCTTGCATAGCTGGCTGCCGCTGTGTGACCATCGGTGACTTCTACCGAAACCTGGCTCCGTGGCAATATTATAGGAAGGGGCGTTCATTGAAATTGTAATTTTAGAGCTTCAGAAGTGTAGAAATTTCCCTAGGAGTAGTTTTGGTATCTCATGTGATAAATACGTACCCTCTCGGAAATGGAGCGAGCGCGTCGCATGCAGTTTTCTTTGTATTTATTGTTGTGCCAGGCTGTTACAATTGCTAGTAGAGCTAGGAGTGGTACCTAGTTCGCTTATATGCGCTATATCTGAGAGGGTGTCAGAACGATGGCATTTGTTTGTTTGTGGACACCTCTCTCTGTCTCCGCACATGTGCCGCAGTTTCGGGCGACTACGTTTATCTGCCCTCTCTTACAGGTTGGCTGTTAACGTTTGCTGTTAACGTTAACGTTGTTATAGATTGGCTGTTATCGCACGTTTGTGCACGTCGACCGGCGCGTTCACTATAACCCTTCTAAGAGCTTTGGAATGTTTTCTTCCATGCGTGCGTAACGCTTAGGAGTAACAGGTGGCGTTCATTATCTGCCTCGTACTCGGGATGTCAAATATCCTCCCCACAAATGTCTCTATCTACCACCTACGTGGCTAAACACGGCGGCTAGTCTATAACAAAAAAGCTAATATTGTTACTGCGGTCGCCCTTCTTGGTCGCAGTGTACTTTCAGCGACAAACTTTCTGTTGCACCTATGTTTTTAAGGTGTCTGAAGACAGCAAGCAGACGACGGTCGACGGAGAAGAGCCGGTGATAAAAACGTCGAGAGCGGGAGAACTAATACTTGGCTTCGTGTCGAAAAATGCAAGTGTCGCTAATGCAGTCTCCAGTTTTTTTTTCCTTGATACGGTAGGTTTCAAGTGGTAGCTACGCGTGTTCATTTTCGCTTATCTGCTGCCAAGAACCGACGTCTTGTCAAATCGCAGTGCCCATTTGCAAGCAAAAATATGCGACACGATAGCAACACATTTGTTATCTTCCTAACAGTTAGCGCATGCTCCCTGCGTCGCTAATTTCTACAGCGGCCAGTGTGCCCGAGGTAAGTATTCTAACAGGAAAGTGAAATAGCACACACCACTGCGATGGTGCATGCAACATGGCAAGTCACGCGCTGATTTGGCAACCAGGCCTGCCTTCACCACACGTGCGGGAGCAAAGCTTTGATAGCCTGGTCGGAACGAAAAACGCCAGAGGGATAGAATGTCTGTTCACTTTTTAAGCGAAGTCCTTTCTAGCTCATGGAATAAAATCCCGTGTGCACGATTCATCCTGATGGCGTCATCAGAAAATAAAAATTGCTGTCTCCACCTGCAATCGAAACTCCCTCCGGATCCCAAGCCAAACACTTTAGCCACCTGCGCCACACCCGGGATCGTGAAAAGCATATGATAATTCTCGTTGTCTACCTCAGGGCGCAAAGATGACCAAAGCGCTGCAATAAGTGTTATGACAATGAGGATAATAACGACGATAACGACTATACAGCCTGTGTCAAAAGTTTAGAGCCCGAAGAGTCTGCTTCTAAACCGTGTAGGGGCATTAATTCAGCATTAGAAAACATCTTTCTAATTGGAGAAGTTGAGACAAAAATTGTTCTTTCAATCGACAGATCTGGAACACTCAATGTTCATTACAAGCCAAACGAAGTGGCTCCAAAGCAGAACCCCTGGGCTCTACACGTTTGGCAAAGACTGTACATTTAGTTCATCGAGCATGAATGATGCACCGTGTGCAGCATTCACCCGCCCCCCCCCCCCCCCTCACGATTTCGGATTTCTGCACGGTAGGTTCCACAGTGCTCCTGAAATTTTCGTGACATGGTGTGGAAGAGGAGAAAAGGAGGGCGGAAGGCAGGGATGAGACCTTGCGAAAATAAAACACTGCCATTGGCCTGCACGTTTTACACTCGGCTGTCACGCTCTGACTTGGCGGTCTAGTTTTTATCTCTTTAATCAGGGCACCACTCACAGCTCTTAGTTGCGACAAGGGAAATTTGTTGCTGAAAATCGGTGCACCGGATTGTCAAAACCTGCCTGCATTTTATGAACACATGACTTCCTAGGGGCCGATCTCATCCCGTGCATGAAGACCCTATACTGCTTCTGCTATTTTTATTTTGCAGACTTGAACGGAAGTTCTTTTAGAGCTCTTTTGCAACCGTTCCTGCATTTCGCGTCGGCATTGTCCTTCGCAAGCAGCTCCGTGGCCGGCGCAGCGTGCGCTTCTATCGCCACTTTTCGCCTCTGCGCGTACCTTCCCCCTCTTTTCCAGCTTGGCGGCGCCGGTTTCCTTTGGGTGCCGAAGCGCCGGCTCGGCATAAGCGGATCGCAGTGCGTACATCCCAAGCCGAAATGCAGAGCCACATTGACTTGACTTCCTAGCAGCGTCAGCGACATCAGTCAGTCGCTGATATCTCTTCGCCGCGCAAAGTTGCTATGGGCCCACGTACTGCCTCCCGCGACATCCCGATAACTTAATTGATCCCTTTGCTCCTCCTCCAATACCACCGCTGTGCGGCGGCAATCAAAACACCGGATCGGTGGCAATGGGTCTCGATATGTGCACCGCCCGAGCGGAAAAGCATACCTCGATCTATCGAAAAGTTGCAACAGCTGTAGAGCTGCGCTCAAATTTCGCATTAGAAAGTAACGTAATCATCCGCAATTTTTCTGGACGTGGCTGGTAATTCCAAAAACCATAGCGTTTAAGAACCTGATGCTTAAATTTCAAAAACAGTAAAACATTTCTGTGGGGTATACCGAGCGTAAATTATAATTGTAGTCCCCGTTACTTATAATCATTTTAATCTGTTAATTATAATCTGTCAATTAGAATTAAACCTATTTAATAAACGCAACTAATACAAATACCGAGAAACGCATAATTTGCGTCTATGTCAGAATAAGGAATCGTTGATTATGAATTCAAAGCAAATGCAAGACGTCGAATCAGTGGGACTCTGCACAAGGATTAAACAACGCAAAGTGTACATAGTGCCTAATTAGTAATTGGTAACTATTATAGAATTACTGCCCAGAAATGATTTAATAATAAGGACATATTGTCACGGGTTCTTTGGCTACCCGAACTGCAGTCCAGAAGCACAGGGTCAAGGGACGGGGTCGGGGCGCTGAGGCGCAGGAGCCAGAGAACAGGAGCTCGACCTGGCAAAGAAGCGGCGGCCCTTAACAGCTCGCACTTCACGCGATATTCTTTTTCTTCCCCTTCAGGACTGACAAGATCAGCACGGGTGATGCTACTCCCCCCCACTTGAAAGGCGCATAATCCCGATGCGCGCTCCAGCATAACTTAAACGTTAAAACGAGCAGAGCGCAGAGTCAGACTACGTGGTCCTAGCGTTCACGGTACGTCTTGAGGCGAACCACATGCACCACATCAGAATGATAGGGCAGACGAGATTTGCTGGGTACAATCGGAAGCACCGCGTAATTCACGTCGCCTATACGGCGAACGACCTCGTATGGCCCGAAGTAACATTTTAGGAGCTTCTCGCTGAAATCGCGTCGGCGAACGGCTGTCTGCACCGACATTTTATCACCAGGTTCGAAATGAACCTCACGATGCCGGAGGTTGTATCTGCATGCATTGACGCGCTGGTGGTCTTGGATGCGCCGTCGTGCCAACTGTCGAGCCTCCGGCTAATAGGAAAGTATGGCGTCATGAGGTAATCACCTGTTGACCATGCACCAGGCGGAACGGCGAAAACCCGGTTGTTTCCTGATTTGCTGTGTAATAAGCTAAAGTTAAGTAGGGAGGAATGTCGTCTAATCTACGGTGCTCGACGTCCACATAGATAGATATCAGGTGGCCATAGTCTTATTAAGACGCTCAGAGAGCTCGTTCGTTTGGGTGTGGTATGCAGTATTTCTTGGCTGGTGCTTGTTGCTTAAACGCAAAATTTCTACCATTAGCTGGGACACGAACGCGGCTTCGCGAACAGTGATGAAGACTTCGGGAGCGCCGTGACGGAGAACGATGGGCTGGTGAAAATCTTCGCTACATCAGCTGCTGCTAAAGAAAATAAAGCTCGTGGTTTGGCATACCGCTTCGGGTAATCCGTGGCAACAACAATCCAGTGATGTCCCAATTTGGACATAGGAAAAGGTCCAAGCAAGTCCATATCGGACGTAGGAAAAGGTCTAAGCAGGTTCATGCCTACCTTCTTGAACGGAGTCATTGGCGGCGGGATTGGGTGAAGATGTCCTGCGGGTTGTACGGGCCGGGTCTTGCGTCTTTATCATTCGCGGCAGGTCCAGCTATTGTGACGAACGGTCTTAGCAAGTTGAGGCCGGTAATACTGAGAATGAATTCATGCGAGTGTTGGGCAATATCACAAATGTCCAGATGTTGGGTGATCATGACAGGCCTCCATTAGTAGATCAGCCGGAACAACTAGTAGCCAAGACCTCACACTCGCTGTGAAGTTCTTTTTATAGAATACATTGGTTGCGAAGGTTTAATGCGGGTAGAACGCGCAAAACGACGCGCAGAATGATGCCTTCTTGATCTTCCAGATGGACGATTACTTCACGGAGTTCAGTGTCGTGTCGCCGCCGTACTGCCATATCGACCGTGCGTAGGGTGCCTAAAAAAGCGTCTTCATAATCGTCGTCATGACCGTCAGATGCTGATTCCATAAGGGCTCTCTAGAGGCCATCGGCATCAGTGTGCCTGCGACCGGACCTCTAAACTACTGTAGCATCGAATTCTTGCAATCGAAAGGCCCACTGTGCAAATCGCGCTGAAGGGTCACTTACAGTCCTGATCCAACATACAGAGTGATGGTCTATAACCACCTGAAATGGACGTCCGCACAAGTAGCGTCTGAACTAGGCAATCGCCCAAACTACCTCGAGGCATTCTTTTTCAGTGGTTGAGTAGTCGCATCTGCCTACGATAACGCTCGACTTGCGTAAGCGATTACACGCTCGGTCCCGTTCTGTTTTTGAATGAGCACGGGTCCGAGGCCCTTGTTGCCAGCGTCTGTATGAACATCAATCTCGGCGTCCTAGTCAAAGTGCCTGTGTACAGCGGAGGTCTGTAAGCTCTGTTTATGACGGTAGAATGCTTGCTGCTCTTCATCCGACCGCTGGAAGGCGACGTTCTCCTTTGTGAGATGAGTAAGTGGAGCACCGACAGGAGATAAATTAGAAACAAAGCGCCTATAGTAAGCGCAGAGGCCCAGAAACCTCCGCACGGCGTTCTTTTCCGATAGTGTGGGGAAGGAGGTGACGGCGGCTGTTTTATCAGGATCTGCACGGACACCTGCTTTGCTAACGACCTGGCCAATAAATTTTAGTTCATCGCAAACGAACTGTCACTTTTGGCTACAGAGTGAGGCCTCCGCTTTTTATAGCTGATAGTACTGCTTGTGTAATAGAATAACGTGGTTAAGAAGATTGCAACCTCTGCAAAGTAGACGAGGCAAGTTTGCCGCTTGAGTCCAGCCAAGACGGTATCCTTAATGTGCTGAAATGTTGCTGGGGTCGTACAGAGGCCCAATGGCATCACTTCAAACTTATAGAGACCATCCGGAGTGATAAAAGCAGTCTGTTCTCCGTCGCGCTCATTAACTTCGATTTGCCAGTAACTACCTTTCAGATCTACGGATGAAAAGTAACAGGCATGTCGTAGATGATCAAGTATGCAATCAATCCGAGGAAGGGGATAAACATCCTTCTTGGTGACGATGTTGACGCGGCGATAGTCAACACAGAATCGGAGTGCTATCCTTCTCTTGACTAGTACCACTGGAGCTGCCCATGGGCTGTGCGAGGGTTAGAATATATCGCCGGCCAGCATTTCGTGCACTTTAGCAGGGCGAGCAGCGTCGCCAGTAATTATTCTGTGTTTGGCAAGGGTCATCTGGCAAACTCTAGATGGATTGGAGAAGAAGTCTTGGAATTCTGCAAGCAGCGCTATCAATTTGGCTCTCTTGCTCACAGAGAGACTTCGCGCAGTGCTTAAACCCAAAAGTGCACTGTTCTGCTGCGGAGAGAAGGGAGAAAAAGCAGGAGAGGGTAGCAACTTCAATAGGGGCGGTAATGCTTTCGATGGTGCCAAGAGCTATGCCTTTTGTAAGGTCCTGTGGAGTGCCGCGAACATTTGTGACAAGGCCGTGTACTCAGTAACTGCGTGAGACCTCAAACAATGCCAAAGCCCCACTCAAGAAGCAGCTGAGCCCTTCCTTCCAGTAGAACTTAGCCAGAAGGAACATGGTCGGACGTGACAGGGAGAAATACGTTAGACTGAGGCTATAAAGTCAGTGCTCCGCGAAGACGCGTGCCGTGCAAACTTGGGGCTTTGTTTGTGCCGAGGTATATCGAAGTTAACGAAGCGTGAGGCGGTGGTCGGTAAACTCGATTACAGCACTACAATCGCTCAAATATTCCATCTCGAGAATATTACCTCTGGAATATTTCGATAGTACAAAGAAGGTGACCGTGCACCTGAGGCCGCTAATCTCAATACAAAAAGTACATCTGCCGATTGGTCTCACGATGTGGCCTCCAGCGCTTCTGATATCGGGGTCATCCCACTGCGTCGTTATCTTGCTACGTCGGCGGCGTAGCTCCCCACTCAGAAAAGTTTGCACCGGTGTGATTGAGTGCCATCGCTTCGTATCCGTCGATAAAAGCATCAAGAATATTGTACACTGTGCCGGGAGGACCATCGGAAGCTCTGTCGGTAAGTTCGTCGAGAAGCTCGTGCGGAAGTTCGTAGAAAAGTTCGTCGGGAAGGTCGTCGGGTCGGTCATCGGTTCGCCTGCGGGTTCTGGGAGAGGCACGTGGAGGCTCTTTAAGGAACGGGTTGCGCAACACCACCTCGACACCAGGGTTAGTTCTCCCGACGAGGGGAGAGGCTTTCCTGCCGATTGCTGCGAAGGGGAGAATCGTACCAGCGGGGTGGTGGCGACCGAAGGTCGCAACGTGAAGTCCAGTCGTGTGGGGGTGAACGGCGCAAATAATCCGAGATGTCACGAGGATGCAAGCCGAACTCCGGGTGGGTAGCATTCCGCTAGAAGCCGCGAAGACCGAGCTCGCGGTAAGGGCAGCGATGGTAGACGCGGCCTGCTTCTCCGCAGTGGAAGCATAGCGGGCGTGGGTCGGTTGACTTCCACGCGTCAGCCTTGCTCAATCAGTGCTGCTGCGGACGAAGATCGTACGCAGGGATGCGAGGTTGTGTAGGCAAATACTGATGACAAACAGGCGGGAGCGGTGGCACTGCGGCGGCGATCGACTAGCGCCGGACGCGTATGTCTCGACGGGCTGAGTAGGTGAAGAAGCAACGGTGCACTGTGAACAAAGGGCACGCTGTACTTCTTCACGGACAGCGTCCATGAGGACGCAGGATGCCGTATCATCAGAAGGTGGAAGCAGCTGCCCTGTCTCCTGTCGTGCAACTTGGCGGATGAAATCGAATAGCTCAAACATTCGAAAAGCTGGGACCTCCAGCAAGGCCGGTTCGCCAGCAAGGGGACGATAATGGTCCGCTCGCGTAACCAAGGCTCGCTCGATGTTCGCCGCTTCTGTTACAAACTGTGCCATGTAGTCGGCTGATCTCGAATAAGCCCGCCAAAAACATCACTCTTGACACCCCGCATGAGTGCGCGCACCTTTTTTCCCTCGGTGGCACGGGGTCGGCCCGGGTGCTAAGCCGTAAGACGCCTTGAATAAAGCTTCTGTTTCATCAGGTTGCTGTATTCTTGTTTGCAGAAGGTCGTGTGCTCACTGTCGCCGATATTGATTGGCACACGTCCTTCGCAGCTATTTCTTACAGACGTCCGAGGATGTAAGGGAGACCTCGTGATTTTCAAAGCAGTGCCGAGCAGTACTGTCCAGGCAAGAAAATTGGCGATGATTAGGTTATTTCTTAGTGTGAAATTTGAGCGCAGCTTGTCAGCTGTTTCAGCTTTTTCGATAGATTGAGGCAAATATTTTGAGCAAGACATGTATGTACTATCACAGACAACTATTTTATTTTTCACACATATTCCTTCACGACACACTCCACTAACAGTCCTTAACTGTCACGAAGGAAGCTTTGTGGTCTAAGAAATGAAGAGCAATCAAGTTATCGGGTTGTTGCGGGGAGGCAGCGTGGGCCCTTGCAAACGTTGCGCGGCGAAGAGACTAATGCCACAAGCTGCAGACGAGAAGAAACAACCCTAGCCAATATCTGAAAAACTTGGAAATAATGTAAACAAAGTTAGCGAGTGTCTCATCAAAATTTCCAAGAATACATGTTTTAAAGGAAAATGAGGGCTGGTTAGACCCAGGCTAACAAACCAGCTGTATATACCGAAAGAACATCAAAATATGATATCATGCTTTTCTCTGTTAGTGTGTGCATTCTTGGTTACTGCACATGTTATCTTGCAGTTGGGTGTGGCCGCTTGCATTATTCATGAATTATCTTTGCAGTGTGCGCCATGTGTGGTCACGTCTTGAACTTGAGCTCGGAATTGTGCCTTTCATAATTGGTTCACAGGAATGGAAGGGCGCAGTATCTGACACACTTGCTTCTGTGGACATCTGACCATGCAGAAAAAGAAGGAAGGAAGGTGGGAGTGAAAGGGAAGCTGGTTACAATGGAAAGGCGCAGTGTCTGTCACACTTGTTTCTGTCGACACTTGAATTGCGCCGTAAGGAAAGGAAGGAAGGTGGGACTGAAAGTGGAGCTGGCTACGAGGAACAACGCCGACACCACGAAACCACGGAACGGGCGCCAAAGAACTGCACTCTAAAATATACATTCTGTGGCGAGCCACACGTTCATACTGTTCCAGTCAGTCCTCTACATCTTCTCAGGCATCGCCATGGAACGTGGCAGCCGTACGAGCAGTCATCGGTAGATATACCACGGACAGTACGAGAAACGAGTCCGTCTGCTCACATTGGGTCGGGGTACTCCGGATCATTGCAAGTCGTGGAGAACCGGATTTCGGCAACAGACCAAATTCGGGAGCAAGTCCTTGAAGTCGCCGGCTGGCGCGTATCTCGGCCTCCTCGTCAAAGGGCGGCGGCTAAAACTTGGGAGCGGGCTCGGAGTAGCGGGCGCTGAGGGGCTGTGCTACAATAACCCCGCACCTCCGCCTGAATGTCACAGGTTCTTTCGGCTTCCCGGACGGAAGTCCAGACGGGAAGGTTCAAACGACGGGGTCGGGGCGCTAAGGCGCAGGTGCCAAAGAACAGGAGCTCCACCAGGCAAATCAGCGGCGGCCCAGAACCACGCGCACTCCGAGCGATCATCCTCTCCTTCCCCTTCACGACTGACACGGTTAGAACGGCTGGCTCTATTACGTAGAGGTGCCTAGCAATGCGCCTATCAGCAGACGCCAGCGTGACCGAAGCCAACGTGTCTTCGTGGCGCCAGTTCGGACGAGAACGGCGGCGATTATCTCGTTCTTCAAAAGATTCGCCATTCAGCAACCTCATGTGCTGACCTGTGCTTTTTTTCAGCCTGCTTGACTTATCGGTTTTACTAAAAAGCAGGATTAAATCCTTGTTGCAGAAGACGATGCCTCGTATTTACCCGGGATCGAAGGGAACAAAATGTAGCGCACCAAGACAAGGCCAGAGAAAGAAGACACACACAGCGCTAACTTCCAACTAAGGCGCGCTACATTTTGTTCCCTTCGATCATGTACCAACAAGCCCAAGTATCTACCCTTCTGAATTACCCGGGATGGTCCTAAATTTTCCATGGGGCCCCGGACAGCCAGGTTTACATTACTTTTGGGGCTTGCGCGTGCTTTGCCAAAAAGGTGATGACCCAATGTATGAGACAGGCTCAGATTTACCAGTTTCTGCTCAATGGCGGCGATGAAATGTGTTCACGTTTTATGTATGCCAGCTGCCATGCCATCTAAAGAGCAAAACAAATTAAAACTAAATAAGGTTCACTGAATTGCATAGATTTTCGTGACACGTATTGCAAACCTGAGCCATATCCGAATATTATTTGAAATAATTCTTTTTTGTTTCATTGAAATTGGGGCCTCGGAAATGTGGCGGCACAAATCACCTCATGTAAAGCTACAGTGTTTATGTTATGTTGTGAATATTACAAGTGACCGTGTTAGATTAGTGATTAGAGAAAGCCCAGGGAATTTGTGAAAGTATACTGACCCAAGGACCTCCAATTAGTGTAATGAAAACTTTTGGCATTAGGTCTGTTTGAGACTCACGCAATTTTACATTGTCCAGTATTTAGCTTCAATTTTATAGGAATTAGTCACAGTATAAATTAACGCCGAATAACGAACGAATCATTGTTCCTGTCCTGGGTACTAACGTAATTTCAGAAAATATTAACAATAGGTAGAACATGCTGCAGGGCAGGTAATGTAATTCTCCCGACGTGGTAATATAGCGTAAAAGCGCACCCACACAATGCATCAAGCCGGAGGAGAGCTCATAGAAACCTATTCAAAGATAGCCAGAACACATGGGATGCGAGAAATGATAAACGTCTACTATATTGTAACATATGTATACGTAAAATTTCAACTCCAATGTCCCTTTTAGAGCAGCTTATAGAGAAACCGCGCCTCGTTGTAGTGTAGCACAGCTAAAATAAGCTGATACGGTTGGGTCCTCTGCTTCTTACAGTGCACTCTGACATCACTAATCTTGCGCTAGAACTGCAGACCTTGTAGATATATTGTCGCATGTAGATATAGTCGCATTTACATACAGCTTAACTCGTTTCAATTACCCCAATAAACCTGAAATTAGTGGATAACGATGTTCCATTCAAGTACTTGATCACTTGAGGTACTCCCACTCTGTCCTACATTTCATTTACAGTTGAGTTAGTGACATCCCGCAGGCGGCCAGCTTGCACATTCCGCAAGGCTCATGATGCCCTTCGTGTTCTTGTTCTACGTATTATAATACACCAGCATATTGAATGACAGACTGAATGATTCTAGAAACACGACATGCATGCTTTCCTTTCCAGTGACTTTCTTCATGTTTTGTGACATTTTATGGTGTGGCTAAATGCATAAGTCTTACCGCCGTTATTCATTATTTCTACTACATAGATACAGCAGGACTCCTGGCTATACTGTCACAATTGTACAAAGTGCATCGTCAGTAATAAAATAATATTACTTAGTCAAGAAATCGTTCCTTTATTCTCTGCAGGTAAAACTCAGGGCACACTCCATGTATAGAGCCAGAATCTCCCTCGTAGCTTTTTCTATGCGCGCTAACCGCCCACCAAGACGGCGTTTGTGGGTTGATCCCCTTTTCCAGGGCAGACGCAGCAGGCAGGCTTCGCGCACTTGCTTGGGAGCACACGCTAGCCTTGCGGAGTTTTGGCCAGATTGTGAACTCCCGTTTAAAAGTACTGGACTCCGACATGAAGAACGTTTGCTGGGCCACCTGTGGGTTCGTATAGCGTTCGCAAACTCTTACTCGTTTTTAACAGGTATACAAAATAGCCCTGCAAGTGCATTATGCGAGTTCGACGATACTATAGGCCACATTCTCTTAGCGTGCCACATATACATTGCGCAAAGGCAGTGTCTGCCGTGCGCTGGAGAATCTAGATGGACGCCCACTGACTAAAATCAAGATTCTAGGTCACTCGCCGCTGCTATCGTCGGCGGTGAAACCCTCCCAGACACTGCTACGCTTTATGAAAACGACGGGCCGCATCGATAGGATTAGATTTTTCTGCGAGGTGACTTGATATAACTGTGACATGATGTAATGTGACCTGATATTGCTATGATATGGCTATGCTAACTTCACTCATCCCTGTCTTACCCAGCACTTTGTACCTTCTACGTGTTGTCATATGCATGCCCTTAGTGATGGCTGTAAGACTCCGTGGATGTGTATTCAGGGGTATATCTTCGACGTCAAACAAATATTCCTATTGAATTTAGTGGCCGTGCTAATTTATTTGTCCTTGTTTTGAATAAATATTTTTAGAAGCAATTTGTTTAATTTGAAATATGGATTTATTAGTTGGTTTAAATGTCTAGCGCTTCCAGTAATTCGGGCACAGCAGGGTCGAATTGCCAGCCGCAGGGCACAGCTTCAGCACGAGAGATGGGTGCCGGAGACAAGCGATGGTGATGGGGATTCCGAAGCGTTTTCTGCTCTTTGTCTTCTTTACATTGCCCCCACGTGAAGAAGTGGCCATCCTGGCGACTCAGGAAGAGGAGACGACCAGAGGGTTGTAATATGGCTTGAGGTGGCTAACGTGGACAACCTCGCGGCCGCAACGGCGGTGGTCGGAAGAAGGGGTGACTAGCGCGATGACGTAGTTAACAGGGGATGTGCGTTCCAAGACGCAATAAGGTCCGTGGTATTTGGTGTCTAGTTTGTTGATGGCAGGAACGCATAGCCAAACGAAGCTGTCGGCCAGGAACGTGGGAGCAGGGGTATCGGTATGATGCTGATCTTTGCGATAGCCTTGAGTGTTCGAAGTAAACGTGCGAGCTAGCTTACGGCATTCCTCGGCCTTCTGTACAATATCTGACAAAGCACTGCACTCAGAGGCATTTGGATGGTATGGAAAAATTGTGTCCAGAGTACAAGATTGTTCACGGCCGTATGAGAGACAGAAGGGCGAAAAACCAGTTGTTGCTTAGGCGGCAGTGTTGTACGCGAACGTTACGAATGGCAGTACCTGGTCCCAGTTCGAGCTTCCAGATTCAGATGTAACATACATTACGTGCATGTCCCCAAGCGTATGGTTGAAGCGCTCCGTGAGGCGTTTGTTTGCGGGTGGTACGCATTTGTAGCCCGATGTATCGATTTACAGGACAACAGGAGCTCTTGGACTACTTCGGCAAGAAAGACACGACCTCTATCACTTAGTAGCTCACGAGGGGCGCCGTGTCGAAGAATGAAGTGGCGCAGAAGAAAATGGGCTACCTCTCGGGCTGTCGCCGCGGGAAGTGCAGCAGTCTCGGCGTAACGGGTCAGGTGGTCGACGCCGACGATGACCCATCGATTACCAGCGGCACTGCATGGTAGCGGACCATAAAGGTCGATTCCCACGCGATCAAACGGGCGAGCTGGACACGGTAAAGGCTGGAGAGGGCCAGCGAGGTGGCGAGAAATCTTGCGTTGTTGACAGGTACAAGAGCGAATGTAGCGAGGTACGAAATTGTACATTCTCCGCCAGTAGTACCTCTGATGAATTCGATCATAGGTTTTGAGGACGCCGGCATGCGCGCTTTGCGGGTCACTGTGATGGTGGGCACAAACCTCGGAGCGGAGGTGGCGCGGAATGACAAGAAGCCACGTTCTGCCGTCTGAGTTGTAGTTCATTCGGTAGAGAAGGCCGTCCCGAATGGAGAAATGGGAGGCATGTCGGCGGAGTGCCCGAGGATGCGTAGCCGCGCAAGTAGTGCCAAGGATATCTAGCAGGTTAGAAACCCAAGATCTTGTCGTTGCTCGAAAGGCATATTCTCAATGGTGAGTGCTTATAAGGATGCTTGAGGAGGGGACGATGAGTTAGGCGAGCACACCGGTGACCGAGAAAGAGCGTCGGCGTCAGAGTGCTTGCGGCCAGAGCGGTACACTACACGGATGTTGTATTCTTGAAGCCTGAGAGCCCAGCGCCCGAGACGACCAGACGGATCCTTGAGAGACGCGAGCCAGCAGAGAGCGTGACGATCTGTAACTACCTCGAAGGCGTGGCCATATATGTGAGGGCGGAACTTCGTTACAGCCCACACGATTGCTAAGCACTCCTTTTCGATAACGGAGTAGTTGGACTCGGCTTTGGTGAGAGCACGACTTGCGTAGGCGACAACGTATTCGGAGAAGCCAGGCTTGCGCTGGGCGAGGACGGCGGCGAAGTCGACACCACTGGCATCGGTGCGAAGTTCTGCAGGTGCGGTATGGTCGTAATGGCGAAGGATTGGCGGTGACGGCAGAACATTTCGCAGTGTCGCGAATGCATCATCGCAGTCTGGCGACCAAGAGGAGAAGTTAGGGGTGCCTTTCAAGAGCTGTGTAAGGGGGCTATGATGGTTGCGAAATTACGAACAAAACAACGAAAGTACGAGCAGAGGCCCACGGAGCTTCGCAGTTGTATCAAAGTGGTCGGCTTCGGAAAGTCAGCGACGGCGCGCAACTTCTCAGGATCAGGCAGAACTCCATCTTTACACACAACATGTCCGAGTATTGTGAGCTGGCGGGCACCAAAGTGGCACTTTTTGAGGTTCAGTTGAAGACCGGTGTGGGTTAGGCAGGTGAAAACCTGGCGAAGTCGAGTCAGGTTGGTCGGCATGTCGGTTGAAAAGACGACGATATCATCGAGGTAGCATAAACAGATGTTCCATTTCAGGCCGCGCAGTACAGTGTCCATCATTCTTCCAAATGTAGCTGGGGCGTTACAGAGTCCGAATGACATAACAATAAATTCGTATAGTCCGTCTGGAGTAATACAGGCGTTCTTAGGACGATCCGCCTCTTCCATGGGCACCTGCCAATAGCCAGAGCGTAAATCGAGTGAGGAAAAGAATTCTGCGCCTTGCAAGCAGTCTAGGGCATTGCCGATTCGTGGGAGGGGGTACACACCACGACGAGTGATTTTGTTGAGGCGGCGATAATCAACACAAAATCTATGGAGCCATCCTTCTTTTTAACTAGGACCACAGGAGACGACCATGGGCTACAGGATTCTCTAATTACTCCGCGTTTGAGCATGTCATCGACTTGTTGGGCAATAACACGGCACTCAGTCGGGAACACACGATTGTCACGAAATCGGCGCACATTTCCATCAAGCCGGCACGGCGCGAGGCCCGCGCGGCGTCGGGTGGAAAGCTCGAGAAAAACATCCCTCCCCGCGCGAGAGAGCGCGTAGCCTTGTACGCGTCGCCGTCGCCCTCTTTCTCATCACCCGGCGATGACGCGGACTCATCGGTCTTGAATACGCCAGAAAAATTGAGAATCTTCTATGGGACCTAGCCAATGACGACGCGCGGCTCAATTGGAGGAGGAGACAGCGCCATAACCAGCGAAGCTAAGTGTGTGTGCGCGCTAGCTTTGACGCGTGCTAACAGACAGACGCGGCGTGCCCTATTTAAAGAGACCGCGCCGCTTGTTGTGGCAGTCGGTCAGTCAGTCAGTCAGTTCGTCAGTGGTTGCGGCGTGTTCGCCAGTGCTTCGGCTGGACTCCCGCGGATCACCCGCTGCTGGCAAGCCCACGGACCTGCAAGGGAGCGGCGCTCGTCTCGTATGGCGGCCACCTCGTGACTCTTGAGGCGTCGGACTGCAACAGTGCCCGGTGAACAATTTGGTGTTTGTTTATGTAACTCTCTGTGTTTGATCTGTTGTAAAGCCTCTGTGTTATTGAATCATTCTGTAGTTGCATGCTTAGTGTTTGTATTCTGTGAACCTCTCGTCTGTGCATTTCAAGTGATCTTGTGTATTCCTTTGTATCATCTCTTGCTGTGCATAAATTGTGTTTTGTTTGTTGCTTCTGACTCCGATCATTACTCTGGTTTGAACCGGCGACAGGTGGGCACCAAACGGCCACCCCCTTCTGTTACCACAAGGTAGTTGAATTCCGGCTGAGCTTGCCACGCAGGTCGAGGGCATCTCCTTTGCGACCGGAACAGCTACCCCCACTCACTCTAAGGGTGTCTGGGAGTGTGCGCGCCATTAAGGGGGCATCGTTCATAATACCCAATAATTATTAACGGGTGACAACGATACGGCCGCTGATGGAGAGGTGGATGGGCGCCAGTGTCGATGAGGTGAAAAACGGTCGTCGTGCGGCCGAAGGAAGATTGCGGGATGTCGAAGGAGGAGCGGAATTGGTGTAGATGGTCAAGAATTTGCTCGCGGTGGCGCGACGCTAGAGCGCTCTCCACAGTATGGTCGAAAAGGTCCCGCTGTAGCGGATCTGAAGCCGCACGAGATGGGGTCAAGGCGTCAACCTGGCATACAGGGAATGACACATCATCAAAGGCGAACAGAAGGTCCACAGGCTCGATGCGGCCGAGGCACTCCCCTTCGATCAACATAGCGGGAGACGCAAGAGGATTGGCTACCAGAAGTGTGCTAGCGCCGTTGTTCATGTCAAGGACGGCAAACGGCAGTGGTAAGTGGCGGCGGCGGCAGACAACGTTAGAGGGCACAAAGAGGACTGTCGCGGCTGTGGTAAAAGAGGCAGTGAGGGGAACCAGAACAGCGCTGACAGGTGGGATGGTTGTGTTATGAGCTACGAGGAGTTTGGTCACAAAACGAGGACACGGCTTGTGGAGCAGGGCATCAGACGGTGCATCACCCGATTCAATGAGCTCTACTTGAGGACTGGCGCAGAAATTATGGCATGATGCTGGGACAGGAAATCCAGGCCGAGAATGACGTCATGAAAACGTGTGGGGAGAACGACGAATTCGATGATGTACAAGGCTGCAGCAATGACGACGCGAGCAGTGCAGGTAACTGTCGGCTGTATACAGTGAGCGGATGCGGTACGAAGCGATAGTCCCTCGAGAGGCGTAGACACCTTTCGGATGGAGCGGCAGAGGTTTTGGCTGATAACTGATACAGCGGCACCGGTGTTGACGAGCGCAAGAGTATGAACACCTTCAACAATGACAGGAATAACATTCGCGGGATTAAGACGAGGACTTTGAAATTCTGTCGAATACGCAGCTCGTGCTTCGCGAACTGCAGCGGTTAATTTTCCGGCTGGGTAGCGGGTCGTCGGCCCATTGGCGAAATGGAGCGGCGACGTGGTGATGGCGAACGACGAGGGAGAAAGTCTGGATGATCAGGGGGTGCTGTTGGAGGACCCTATGGGACTGGGAAATGGGGGGCCAAATAAGGTGGCGCAGGCCGTGCAGCAAAGGTCATATTTATTCGGCGCCTGCAGTAGCGTGTAGTGTGCACAGGGATGCCGCAGTGGTAGCAAATAGGCCTGTTGTCTGAGATCGTGTCGGAAGCAAGGGGGGAGCAAAGGCTGTTGGTGCCGACCGGATGGGGGGTGAAGCATAGGCATATGCTGGCTCAGGCGGTGGACTTGAAGTGGCTTCGGCATAAGTGCGACGCAATACTTGAGGAGGAGCCGGCGCGAATGCTGGAGCGTAGCTCAGTGGCGCAACGCCGGACGATGAAATTGTGGGCGGGGGGAACGGAATTTAGGGTGCGACCACAGCTGATTGAGGAATAAGATTAGGGACGACTTCAGGTACATGCTGCTGGATTGCATGGCGAAGCTCCGGAACAAGGCCAGTTGGTGACAAACCCTTGACATATGGCTGCAGGGACAGTTGTCGCGCGACCTCCAGGCGTACAAAAGCCTTGATGTCTTCAGAGAGGCTAGATGACTCCTCCTCCGCGGCTAGTCCAGCGAGTGATGCATGAGGTTACAATTATCTTTCGGTTGCAATTATCTGAAGCGGTTTGTCTCACATGAGCATCTTTCTGCTAGAAATACACTTAACATTTAAACTTACACTTACACTTAAATACACTTACAAATGTCGGCTAGTGTTTGCATTCTTTGCAGGTAATTTTCATTTTTACGGTGCTGCGGCGCCTTTTACCATAACTAACATATTGCTGGAACGGTTTACGCTCTTTTTAATACTTGGAGTGCCTCCTAATTCCAGAGTTGCGAAACTATAAGCCTAATCCTTCTTTTCATGTTCGTTTTCAAAAGGCGAGAGTAAGTCTGCCTGAAGAAATGAATCACGCTTCACAATCTTCGTTTCGCTCATGCATGTGGCCACTCGCCTATGGAATTTGACATGTTATCCATGCATATAAAGTTCTGCTCCACCTATTTTTCCAACGTCTGGATCCACCGCCACTTATTGATGGACTTGCTTGGCCTCTACATACACTTTCTGTGTGGAATTTTAGTATATTACCAATTTATTTTCTTTGGGGTGTATTCTTCAACTAACACTGTCAGGCGATGATTCGCATTCTGTCCGACCTTCAACTTTCTCGGTAACTTCACGGCCGGTCAATAATAGTTTCTTCACCACTCTATACTTTGCGAGCCAAACATCGTTTCATATATATTCGGATCGGCATCTATCGACTTACCAGTGGTGCCATCTAACCAGGAGCCCAGGCTGGGATGCCGGCAAAAAAGTTGTGTGTGTTCTGCTCCTAAACAGCGTGGTCGCCTCGCTCTCTATCTCTGCCTTCGTGGCTGGTGGTTGTCTTCCAGCACGCCAGCACGGGAACGCCCACACAATATGTCAGGAGTGACAGCAGCATGAATACCTCGTCTTGAATCAGCTCTCAACTACTGTCAATGGCAGAAAGATGCTCCCGAATGCAAGCGCTCCGCAGGCCCAGTGGCTAGGCCTCACTCTGCAACCACCGGACGCGTTCGACGTTTGGAACCCTACAAGTTGGTCTTCGTGGAAGTCTCGCTTCGAGGACTATACCGCCTCCGCAAGACATGCAAATACGTATGCTTCTGAACTGTATGGGCCCGGAAGCACGCTCACTGCTAGGCACTTTCTTTCGCTGCTAGGCAGTTGTCAAACGTTTTTTCGAGCACTTCATGCATCTTTGTAATCAGCTCTACTAGTCGTCTCGCTTTTACAAGTACGTTGAATAACCTGACGATAGTATCGACGATTTTTTTCCTAAATGTTTAAGTTAGTAAAATGTTGCAAATACCCGTCATTGGTAGTGCAAGACCGTTTGCTCTGCAACAGGTTTGATGTTGGATTGATCGACACGAGTCTCCCCGAAAAGCTTTGGTGCTCCCCGAGCTAACTCTGAAAGAAGCTTGGAAGCATTCTCGTCAGTCTGAATACGCGGACAAAGAACACTCACTCGCACAGGCTTCCTCGCAAGCCGTGGTCTACATTCGCGACAGCCGGTCGACGCAGAACGCGCTCAACGGACGCCGGACGCCAAGTCAGAACACTATCGTGACATTCTGGTCTCCTTCTTCAGCGGCCGCGCATTTTATGCACGATCAGAGTGCCCGGCAGAGAGCTCTGTCTGCAATCGCTGCGATAAGGAAGGTAATATTGCTAAAGTTGGCCGCTCCAGGAAGTCGAGGCAGGCGGAATTTAATGTTGTCCAATTGCGCACTCTCGAGTAGTCAGCAAAAGCCAAGTTCGTGGGTGTCATATTCAACAACTACACAGCCTAGTTCAAAGTAAGCTCAGGAGCTGAGGTTTATGCAGTCCCAAGTGATTTCCCTGGAGTCCAGAGTGAGCTTGCCAAAGCTGGCGCTATTAGACAGGCCGTGGTGGCAAACCTCTGCGTGCATGGACTCGTATTTGGCACGCCCACTTTGGCAAGGGAAGACCATCTCCCAGCGTCGTTACGTAATAGTCACGTCATTACCTTTACGGGGCATACAGGTCATCCAAGATCCTGAACTAATCAATTTGTTTGGTTCTATCAACACTCTTGAGCCGACGTTTCACTCACAACAGCTCCCTCACCCTGAAACCCTCAAAGATGAGCACGTCATTCTGTTGAAACAAAACATTGTACCATTTTCACTTAGTGCACCTCGATGGACTGACATCGTCACTTCCGCTCCAGGTGCGCATCCTGTGAAGATGCAGGATATCAGGAATGCCAAATATTTGATGGAAAACGCAGCAGGCTCATCTCTTTCTGCCAGCACAGTTCGCCAAAGAACCCAGATACCTCTCCACGTGTCAAAGTATGAATCAGCGAAGCAGGAACTTTCTGTTTGTGATGGTCTTCTCCTCAAAGGCACTCGGCTTGTATCACCCTCCGCAATGAGTTTGGCTATCTGGACGCTTCTGCACGAATGAAATCAGGGCATGAGTCGCACCAAGGCCCTCGCTCGTGAATCTGTATGGTGGCTTGGCATTACAAAGATTATCTTCCTTGCGAACAGGTGTGAAAGGTGCGCCCTTACTTGGGGGAATTCAGCTTAACCATTCCTTCCTACAAACCTCCCTGGTTGTTCCCAGGAAGTTATGAGCATGGACCTCTTTCGCCACAACTCTCAAGCTTTCTTGACGATAGTGAACTACTTGTTACGGTTGCTGGTGGCGGTAACACTGAAACGTAAAACAGTGCTAGTGGTTATTGAGGCGCTCCAAAGCATGTTCGGCCGTCATAGATACAACAACCGATAAGGGCAGGCAATGATACGTCTTTCTTTTTTTTTTACGTGAACTTGCCGCATCAGCGGTGTCCTATGGTTTCGACCACACCACCAGTTGCCCCCTGTCACGAAATCGGCGCACATTTTCATCAAGTCGGCACGGCGCGAGCCCCGCGCGGCGTCGCGTGGAAAGCATGTAGAGAAAAGCCCCCTTCCCCGCGCGGGAGAGCGCGTAGCTTTGTACGCGTTGCCGTCACCCTCTTTCCCATTGCCCGGGGAGGACGGTGGTTCATCGGACTGGAATCAGCCAGAAATTTCCAGCATGTTCTATGGGACCTGGCCAATCTTTCTGACAATTTCGGACAATTCGGACAATTTCGGACAATTAATCTGAGAATAATTGTCACCCGTTAATAATTAGGGGGTATTATTAACGATGCGCCCTTAACGGTGCGCACACTCCCAGACACCCTTAGAGTGAGTGGGGGTAGCTGTTCCGGTCGCGAAGGAGATGCCCTCGACTTGCGTGGCAAGCTCAGCCGGAATCCAACTACCTTGTAGTGACAGAAGGTGGTGGTCGTTTGGTGCCCAGCGGTCGCCGGTTCAAATCAGAGTAAGGATCGGAGTCGGAAGTAACAAACAAAACACAATTTATGCACAGCAAGAGACGATACAAAGGAACACACAAGATCACTTGAAATGCACAGACGAGAGGTTCACAGAATAACAAACGCTAAGCATGCAATTACACAGGTATCCAATAACGTAGAGGCTTTACAACAGATGAAACACGAGAGAGTACATAAACAAACACCAAATTGTTCACCTGGCACTGTTGCAGTCCGACGCCTCAAGAGTCACGATGTGGCCTCCATACGAGACGAGCGCCGCTCCCTTGAAAGTCCGTGGGCTTGCCAGCAGCGGGTGATCCCTGGGAGTCCAGCCGAAGCACAGGCGAACACGTCGCAAAGCACTGACGAACTGACTGACTGACTCATCAAGCGGCGCGGTCTCTTTAAATAGGGCGCGCCGCGTCTGTTTGTTAGCACGCGTCAAAGCTAGCGCGCACACACACTTAGCTTTGCTGGTTATAGCGCTCTCTCTTCCTCCCGTCGAGCCGCGCGTCGCCATTGGCCAGGTCCCATAGAACATGCTGGAAATTTCTGGCTGATTCCAGTCCGATGAACCACCGTCCTCCCCGGGCAATGGGAAAGAGGGTGACGGCAACGCGTACAAAGCTACGCACTCTCCCGCGCGGGGAAGGGGGCTTTTCTCTACATGCTTTCCACGCGACGCCGCGCGGGCCTCGCGCCGTGCCGACTTGATGAATATGTGCGCCGATTTCGTGACACTGCCCCTCCCTTAAAGAATATTGTCCCACAATATTCACAACAACCACGAACATCGCGCGCACATGCATGTGCTCACAAGTATATAGGGTAAATGTCTACATCACACACCTTGCACAAATTTCACAAACTGCAATAACACATTACAAAATTCATACCTCAAGGCCGTGATGTTCACAAACATAGCACCACACTGTTGTCGGATACACATAAGGATCAACAACACACCGCTTTTCAAATGCGAAGCGCACAAACCTAAATTTGCGAGCGTAATTACAGCCCGCGATCAGTGCGTGACACGCTTCTGTCCGCCAGGGATTCTGCCTTCGCTCTAGTCTCTCGCATTTGAGACGCTTCTATGTTCTCCGATCGGGCTACTGAAAATTCAGTGAGGCAGGACTTATCCTCTTGCAAATCACACAACCAATGTGTGCCGATAATTGCCCCTACAACCAGTAGCGCCGACGGATACACGGGAACCTCTGCCAACGCGCACAGACCAACAAAAAGAATCACTGTAATAGTGTTCCTTCCTAGGCACCGGTATTCCTTCCGCTGAAGGTGAAATATCTCAAGTAACGCCCCCATAAGTAGGACGAACACTTAGGCTGCCTGCAGCAACGAAGGCCTAGGCATTGCTGACTTTATTTTCCGTGTTGTCGCTTTCTTTTCGGTTTCCTCCTGAGGTGCTTCCTTTTGCATATTCTTGTCTCGAGGCTTTTCTTCCGGCTTCTCATGGCCTTGCTTTCCTCGCCTTGCCTTTTTCTTTTTAGATTCCTTGCAGTGCACAGGCGCGGGACTTTGATCAGGATCCTCGGGAAATGTTGCGCCCTTGATATTTCCCAACACCAAATCGTATATAGGGCGTTCCATGCACAGGGCTGTCAGTTTTCCAGAATAGTATTGCGTCTGCACTTCCAGTTTTGCTTCAGGTAGCAGCTGAATTGAGCCGTCAATTAGCCTCACAAGGCATTTCTCTCCAGTCAGATCATTCTCCTGAATCAAACTGCGTCTAACGATTACGGCACTGCTACCTGTATCTGGTAGCACAGAAACTGATTTTCCTTTTATCTTTCCCCTCGAAACCGGCATCCGATTCACCGCAGATCCAGGTTGTGCATGTACTACAGCGTTCACCAACCGGATTTTCTTGTCCTTCCTCCGATTAACCACCTTCTCTGCTTCCTCCTCCTCTTGGTCGTGCACCACGCGGACCTTCCTGCCGTTCTTAAGCTCAACAAAGCCATCGGCATCTTCTTCCTGCAGGCGACATTCTGACTCTGACGGAGTCCTCGCGCATGCCGCCTGCAGAGCTGCCTTGTCAGCGCCGGGGCACGGCATTGCTTTGTGGCCCTTCTGTCCGCATTTCCAACACGAGGATGGATTGTTGGTTACGAGTTTACGGCAGTTAGGTGCGATGTGGCCTAGTTGTCCGCAGAGATAGCACCTCGGGGGTGACTTTACAATAGGTTGTGTCTGTCGGAATTCGGGCTTTCGAGGGGTTTCCAAGTTTACAATTTTGCTCAAATTTTCGCCTCCCTGGGCTTCCAAATACTGGTCTGCGAGCTCCATCATTTCATCCAATGTATGTGCCTTTCTTTCTTTTAAATAAAGCGACAAACCAAGGTGACAGCTACCCAGAAATTGTTCCTTAATTAGGAGTTCGCGAAGTGCGCCATACTCAAGTTTAATTTTTGAGAGTTCAGTCCAGCGGTCGAAATAATGACTCAGTCGCGCAACATACTGTGTTGCCGTTTCACCGTCCATAGGTTTTCCAGTCCTGAACTTCTCACGAAACCCATCCGTCGTAAATCTAAACCTTTTAAGTAATGCAGTTTTCACTTTGTTATAGCTGCCTGCATCCTCAGGAGGAAGCCTTCCAAACACACTTAATGCTTCGCCGCTAAGGCAAGTGCTCAAGATGGTAGCACATTCACTGTCTGTCCAATTTCCATTTATGGCGATCCTTTCAAAACGCAAGAGGAGCGCGTCGAGATCGTCTCTTCTCTCGTCGTATTTCGGGATCAATTTACTTGCGTCTATCCGCAAGCTGCTATGTCCTTCACTGGAGCTATGTACTTCAGTTAAACCGCTGTTGTTCCCTGAGTTTTGGAGCTGAAGTTTCATAGTAAGTAATTCCTTTTCTCGCTGAAATTCCTCTTCACGCTCCTTTCGAGCCTTCTCTCTTTCTTCCTCGGCTTTTTTTCGAGCCCTCTCTCGTTCCTCCTCGGCTTCCTTTCGAGCCCTCTCTCGTTCTTTTTCTGCTCTCTCTCTTTCTTCCTCGGCTTCATTTCGAGCCCTCTCTCGTTCCTTTTCTTCTCTCTCTCTTTCTTCTTTTTCTCTCTGGCTAACCCATTTGCGCAGTTCGGCACCGGACAACCCCAGCTGGGTGCCAGCCTCAATCAACTCTTTCAGATTCATATCTGAAGCGCGAACCGTCTGGGTGTAACCTAAAGACTGCTTAGCGAACCTCGCCTAAACGCTTCCGCGCGGCACAACCTCTCGCTATCGCTCTGCTGCTACAGTTTACGACCTCTTCGTAAACTCTTCTAACTCGTTCTCCGTCCTCTGAGCTTGAGTGCACCAAACGTCCTGTCGCGGACGCCAGAATAATTGTCACCCGTTAATAATTAGGGGGTATTATTAACGATGCGCCCTTAACAGTGCGCACACTCCCAGACACCCTTAGAGTGAGTGGGGGTAGCTGTTCCGGTCGCGAAGGAGATGCCCTCGACTTGCGCGGCAAGCTCAGCCGGAATCCAACTACCTTGTAGTGACAGAAGGGGGTGGTCGTTTGGTGCCCAGCGGTCGCCGGTTCAAATTAGAGTAAGGATCGGAGTCAGAAGTAACAAACAAAACACAATTTATGCACAGCAAGAGACGATACAAAGGAACACACAAGATCACTTGAAATGCACAGACGAGAGGTTCACAGAATAACAAACGCTAAGCATGCAATTACACAGGTATCCAATAACGTAGAGGCTTTACAACAGATGAAACACGAGAGAGTACATAAACAAACACCAAATTGTTCACTGGGCACTGTTGCAGTCCGACGCCTCAAGAGTCACGATGTGGCCGCCATACGAGACGAGCGCCGCTCCCTTGAAAGTCCGTGGGCTTGCCAGCAGCGGGTGATCCCCGGGAGTCCAGCCGAAGCACAGGCGAACACGTCGCAAAGCACTGACGAACTGGCTGACTGACTCATCAAGCGGCGCAGTCTCTTTAAATAGGGCGCGCCGCGTCTGTTTGTTAGCACGCGTCAAAGCTAGCGCGCACACACACTTAGCTTTGCTGGTTATAGCGCTCTCTCTTCCTCCCGTCGAGCCGCGCGTCGCCATTGGCCAGGTCCCATAGAACATGCTGGAAATATCTGACTGATTCCAGTCCGATGAACCACCGTCCCCCCCGGGCAATGGGAAAGAGGGTGACGGCAACGCGTACAAAGCTACGCGCTCTCCCGCGCGGGGAAGGGAGCTTTTCTCTACATGCTTTCCACGCGACGCCGCGCGGGCCTCGCGCCGTGCCGACTTGATGAATATGTGCGCCGATTTCGTGACACCCCCATTACCTACAATTCAATGAGAAGGCGGACCAAATGATCCAGACTGTAAAAGAGATCTTCCGTTTGGCGAAATATTCTTACTTGGCCTTTATCAGGTATAGCGATAACCAAACGTGCGTGGCTTCAGCCCAGCTGAGCTCCTAATGGCAAGAGAATGGAGAACTCGAATCCGAAAGCCGGATGAAAAACGTCGTCCACACTGGCCTGAAAGGGAGGACTCAGTACTTGGAGGTGATCCTTAAAAGAGAACGACTGCGAAGGACTTCAACCGACATCATCACGCCAGAGATCTGGCATCACCTCAGTCTGGTGAACAGGCCTGGGTGCGACCTGACCAGCTGTGTAGTACAGTTCTGAGCAAGGCCCAACGTCTAAGGCTATTTGTCGTCACAGCGAAGTGAGGCACGATTCTGTAGCGGACTCGTTGACATCTTGTTCGCTTTGTGCGGAGCGCCGCAGATCTCGCCTTTCTCCAGCCTCCGCCTAATACAACTAGCAGAAGTACCTGCTCTGTGACCTGTAACAGCAGGATCTTCACGTTCTGGTGACGGTGTGGTGTTTACCCGTGCAACTAACATGTAGTACCACCGGAGCACTTGAACCTGGGACTGAAATGAAGATGTGTTCGCCGCCTATCGACGGGCAGTGGCATCATTTAAGCTGAAGTCCCAAGGTTTTCATGAATAAAGCAGTTTGCGTTCTGTTCCGGATCGGCGTGGCCGCATTGCTCTCTATCAGTGCCATTGTGGTTAGTGGTTGCCTCCAGTGACGCCGTCACAGGAACGCCCTCACAATATGCAACATCGCTTCAACATGCTACCTAGGATATTGGGCATGACGGACCGCATGCAGCCCGTCATCAAGGAGCTCCACTTGCCTCCGCATTTCAGGTGTGTTTATTTCAGAACCAAACTTGGCGATTTGTTTTCGACGATTTCACGATCCGGAGAAGCAGCGTATTTAACCAAGCGTCAGACCGTCGTTAAAATAGACTAAGGTTACTTCTTCAGGGTATAGAAGCGACGGCGTTGTTTCACTATTCAAGAAGCTTGCGAGGTCCTTTGTGGAATGCACTACCGTAGTCATCTGCTAGATATGACTCACCTTCAAATAATATGTATATTGTGAGCACAACGCGTGAACTTTCACCTCTTTCATCTGTATAGATCCATCATCATCATCATAATCATCATCATCATCGCTGACTGCTGCTCGGAGCGTCGCGCGCTGTGTGTGCCAGCTGGTTCTGGAATAGAACAGACGTTTTGTGCAAGTGCTGTCCCACAAGCGGCGGAGGTGCGATTCGTATTCCCCACCTCTCCCTTTAGACCCACCTACTGTTCTCCCTGGAGCTCCGTTCAGGCCTTCGCTTGCGTCAACGGCCCTGTGCTATGGATGAGGGCAACGGTGCTCGCTCACCCCCGGCGTCTCCTGCTCCTACTGCGGCTGCCCCTGCCTGGACAGTCACCAGCCGCCAGCGCGATCCCCAAATCTTTGCTGGCCTTCGCGGTGAAGATGTCGACGACTGGCTCGACAACTACAACAGGGTAGGTTCATTTAACCGCTGGGATGACGCTCATAAACTGCTAAACGTCGTCTTCTACTTGGCTGACGTCGCTAAAACCTGGTTCCTCAATCACGAGGATGACATCGCTGACTGGCCTACATTCACGGACCAGCTAAAGAAAATTTTCGGCACTCCGGCTGGTCGCTCAGAGCAGGCAAAGAAAAAACTTGAAGCTCGTCTCCAGCAGCCCGGCGAGTCCTATACGTCGTATATCGAGGACGTTCTGGCCCTTTGTCGCCGTGTCGACGCTGCTATGCCTGAATCTGAGCGTGTTCGCCACTTAATTAAGGGCATCAACACTGCTGCTATCAATGCCTTCGTGTTTAAAAACCCGTCGTCCGTATCTGACATCACATCCACATGTCAACGTCTGGACCAGCTACAGTCCTGCCGCCTCGTGCAAGACCCCAGTGATGGTGGCTCCCTCATAGATGGAAATTTGCGGTCCCTAATCCGCACCATGATCCGAGAGGAGCTTTACGGCCTCACCAACCCCTCTGCAGTATCTCCAACTCTTCCGCCAGCAACGATGAATTTGCGCAGCGTCATCAAAGATGAACTGACAACTTTCAACTGCACTCTGGCACCTGCCCCACCTCCCATTGCCTCCCAGCCTCCCTCGCCGCCTCCCAACGCCGCCCAACATTATTTGCCAACCTGTGCCGAGATTACTTCACGTCAACCCACTCCGCCTTCCCCGACTTGTTCGGCACCCGTGTGCGGTCACGTCGCTGCCATGGCACCATATCCTACAGTGCACCATCCTGTTACAGCCTGGCGCCCCTCCCGCCCTGTGTGCTACTACTGTGGGATACGTGGCCACATTGCCCGTGTCTGTCGCCGCCGCCAACAAGACGAGCAACGGGGTTATGCTCCCTTTGAACGTGCCCGCGTGCGCCAGCCTGATGATTCTGCACTGCCCTACTCAGACTTTTACCGGCGTTCTTCCTCTCCTCCGAATTCCACCAATGTTTCACGGCCCTCGCGTCCTTCCCGACGCCGATCCCCTTCGCCTTTTCGCCGCACATCCCCGCTTCGTCCTGCCTCGCAACCCTTCCAACCTATAACGGAAAACTAACCGAAGCAGTTTTTGGAGGGAAAGCTGCTTCGAGTTCGAAATCTACAATTCCTCCTGGGCGACCGTCGAATATGTTAGTAGTGATTGTTGAAGGATTGTACGTTGAGGCCCTCATCGACACCGGCGCCGCTTATTCCGTCATGCATTTCTCTCTGTGTTCTCATCTGCTCAAAGTTTTTAACGCCATACATCGGTCCTCCACTTCGTGGAGCTAATGGAACTCTTATGAAACCCACCGGCCAATGCACAGCACGTGTCCTCATCGATAACCACCGGCATCATATAGAATTTATTGTGCTCCCCACGTGCGTTCATCTCATGATCTTGGGGTGGGATTTCTTATCGTTGGCGTCCGCCCTCATCTCTTGCCGTGAGCGCCTTATTCATCTTGCGGACCCCGATATCTTACCGACTTCTGATTGTTCACCACCACACGTGTTCGCAGCAGTTGATTTCGTTTTGCCCTCAGGACGCGAGCAGCTGATCATCGTGGCATTGGACTACCCTCTCGATGGCGAAGCCTTCGTTATGCCCGCTCCTCGGTGGACCTCCGACGGCCTAGCTCTTGCCTCGTGCCTCACCTCCTTCACCCGCGGTTGCGCGGTCGTTGCGGCCCTTAATACAACTCTCCAGCTGTTCTTACTGCCCAGAGGAGCCACAGTTTGGTTTATTTTTGACTGCGATCCCGTTCCCCTCAACACACTTTCCAGCGCACCACCGCCTCATGCCAAGCCTCCATTTCCGACATCCTCTGCGCTCGCAGCCGCCATCAGCCCTGAGCTTACATCCGAGCAGTCCACAGCTCTGCTAGACGTCCTCCTGCGGCACCGAGAGTCTTTTGATGTGTGCGCCTCAGCGTTGGGGAAGACCTCTGTCACCTCTCATCGCATAGAGACGGACGGCTCTGCTATTGTTCGACGAAGGCCGTATCGCGTTTCAGCAGCAGAACGCAAAGTCATTGAGGAGCAAGTTGCTGACATGCTTGCTCGAAATGTCATCCGACCATCCACGAGCTCTTGGTCCTCACCTGTGGTCCTCGTTCGCAAAAAAGACGGTTCAGTCCGCTGCTGCGTGGATTACCGGGCACTTAACAAGATCACGCGCAAGGATGTTTACCCTTTGCCTCGTATTGATGACGCATTAGACTGTCTCCAAGGCGCGGAGTATTTCTCCAGTCTCGACCTCCGCTCGGGATACTGGCAAATTCCTATGCACGATGCAGACAAGGACAAGACTGCCTTTTCTACCCCCGACGGTATCTACGAATTTAACGTGATGCCTTTCGGACTCTGCAATGCGCCGGCCACCTTTGAGCGCATGATTGATACCGTGCTTCGCGGCATGAAATGGAAAACATGCCTATGTTATCTCGACGACATCATTGTCTTCTCGTCAAACTTCACTCAGCACTTACAGCGTCTCACTGAAGTCCTCACGTCCCTTGCCCAGGCGGGGCTTCAGCTGAATACCAAGAAGTGCCACTTTGCCAGTAAGACCATCAAAGTACTCGGCCATGTCGTCAGTAAGGCAGGAATCCAGCCTGATCCTGAAAAAATTACGGCTGTCGTTAATTTTTCTCGGCCCCAACGTCAGAAAGATCTTCGCAGCTTCCTTGGCTTAGCCTCCTACTTCCGCCGTTTTATTCGGAACTTTGCAACAATTGCTGTCCCGTTACAGAAGCCCGTGTCTTCCCAAGTGTTTTACACCTGGTCCACTGAATGTGAAGACGCCTTCAAAGCTCTCAAGCAGGCATTCACTTCCACCCCTGTGCTTCGCCATTTTGACGCTGACGCGCCCACCATACTTCACACAGACGCCAGTGGCCACGGTATTGGCGCGGTTCTCTTGCAACGCAACGCAGTGTCTGAAGAGCAAGTCGTCGCATACGCCAGTCGTACGCTTACTGCAACTGAGCATAACTATACTATTACCGAGCAATAGTGCCTCGCCGTTGTTTGGTCGGTTCAAAAATTTCGACCTTATTTGTATGGCCGGCACTTCACCATTGTCACAGACCATCACGCACTCTGTTGGCTGTCATCGCTGAAGAACTCATCGGGTCGACTGGGTCGCTGGGTACTACATCTTCAAGAATACACCTTCACCATCACTTATAAATCTGGGCCAAAACACCTCGATGCTGACGCCCTCTCCCGCTGCCCATTGCTACCTACTGACGCGGCCCCACATACGGTCTCCTCTCCCTGCTGCCATCCGAGTCAGCCTTCTGCTGGCCACCTGAATGTCGCACCCATCGCTATAGCTCCACTCGAGAACAATGCTGATTTCTCGTCCCTGCAGCTGACTGACCCTTACTGCCGCACAATCATCGCTCGCCTCCGCGGAGAATCAGTTGTCCCAAACAGTCGCTTGCGCCGTCAGCTTAGTCGGTTCCGATTTCACCATGGAACACTTTACCGCGACGTTTATCACCCTACTGGTCAACGCTGGGTACCCATTGCCCCTCGCTCCCTTCGTTTTAAAATTATGGAGGCTTACCACGACGACCCCACTGCTGGACATTTAGGCCACTTTAAAACTTACGATCTATCAAGAGCTGCTACTTCTGGCCTGGGCTTTCTGCCAGCGTCGCCAAATACATTTCATCATGTCCGTCTTGCCAGCATCGCAAGCGTTCAACATCCCCTCCTGCTGGCCTACTGCAACCTCTACCTTGCCCATCTGTGCCTTTTGACACGGTCGCCATTGACTTGTTTGGTCCTCTCCCTTTGACGTCAGACGGCAACCGTTTTGTTGTCACTGCCATCGACCATCTAACGCGGTACGCTGAAACCGCACCTCTTCGCTCCGGTGCCGCCTCTGAAGTCGCCGATTTTTTCCTGCGTGCGATAGTTTTGCGTCATGGTGCTCCTCGTATTCTCATTAGCGACCGTGGAAAGACATTTCTTTCTCAAGTCCTTGAGGAAGTACTGCGCGCAGGCAACACCGTTCATAAGACTTCTTCTAGCTACCACCCTCAGACCAACGGACTCATCGAGCAGTTCCATCGCACTTTGTCCGACATGATATCCATGTATATCGCTCCTAATCACCGGAACTGGGACAACGTTTTACCTTTCGTCACCTATGCCTACAATTCCGCTGTTCAGCGCACCACTGGTTATAGCCCTTTCTTTTTAGTTTATGGCCGTCAACCATCGACAGTACTGGACACTACTTTCTTCTCTGCTCCCTCTACGTCTGAATCTCTGGGCGAAGAGTTTGCCACTCGTATGGCCCAGTGTCGCCAACTTGCCCGTTTGAACACTGAAGATGCTCAACAAGAACGCAAAGCCCTGTATGACCAACGCCATCGAACTCCCTCCTTTTGCCCCGGTGATGAAGTTCTCCTGTGGACACCAGTCCGCATTCCTGGCAGTGTGAGAAGTTTCTCCATCGTTACATTGGCCCTTATACAGTACTCCAACAAACGTCTCCGGTGAACTATCGCGTTATTCCCTCGCACACCGTCGCAGATCGACGTCGTCGCTCCGAAGAGATCGTCCACGTCTCGCGCATGAAGCCCTATGCCCGTCGTCCCTCATCCCTGTAATCAGCGACCATGGTGGTCTCTCTTTTGTCGAGGGGATTTGTGTGAGCGCAACGCTTGAACTTTCACCTCTTTCATCTGTATATATCCATCATCATTATCATCATCATCGCTGGCTGCTGCTCGGAGCGTCGCGCGCTGTGTGTGCCAGCTGGTTCTGGAATAGAACAGACGTTTTGTGCAAGTGCTGTCCCACAATATACATAACAAATATGCACAATTGTCTATAGGCCAAACTTTACAGGTCACAACCAATCTTACACTGAAACACGGCCTGTTGCTATCAAAATAGAAAGACTTTTCACTCGTATGATCCCTGCCGGGCCTGCAAAGTGTGTGGATCACCTAGTATTACGCTGGAATTGGGGTAGGAGCGGCAGTTGTGTCGCATAACGCCTTATGGTAGAAAATTTGAGAATAAAACCGTATCTCCGGTTGTTATTCTATACTGTATATGATTCAGGTAGCGTTTCTTGGAAAAATGATGCCTGCCTCTGTATTGCTGTCGAAAATATTTCCGTGTGTTGTTCTTTGTGACCCGGTTATATTTTATTCCAATTCTAGAATATCTGGTAACATTCATTCATTTAAATTCGTTTTAATTTGTCCTCTCATCCTATCTCCTGGTAGTCCTTCTTTATTATTTTGTATCCGCAAATGATGCGCGGAATTTCGTCAGGTCTAAAGGAATAAAACCAACAAGCGAAAGAGTATGTTATATTCTTGCATATGTCTCATAGTTTGAGTGCATAGTATGTGTTTCTTCACGCTACCCTGAACTCGAGGCATTGTTATCCCTTGAAGATACATCTGGCCAAACTGCAATTAAACTAATATATTGTTTTGAAAACGGTGCGATGTGATATGAGGCGCGTGCCTTTTCTGGAGCTGTGTAGCCGTCTACTGGGCATATAGAGCATGTGAATAAGATATTATGATCTGGGGGTGAAGTTAAAACCACCTCTTTAAGCATTAGTTGCATTCCCATAGTTAGTCCTAACACATTGTTCGGCTCGAAAAAAATGTTATGTTTCCATGATGCCTACAGCCACTCCATTTGTGTAGCAATGGTGGAATAGCCATTTATCCAGGTATCCAGAGAAACGTGAAAGATCCATGTTGACCAGCAAACCTTTCGCTGTTTTGGTTGAACTGCACGTGCCTGAAAATATTTCCTTACTCAGAATTTCCCAGAGCATTTCACTTTTCCTCGCACTATATGACCATCTTTTTTCGTACCGCGAAGAAATCGTTGGCTGTCGGTTGCCTCCTGTAGCACCGAGCCAAGTACATGCAGTTCTTGGTGAAATGATAAACAGCACGTGCCAGCTGCTCACCATTGATGATGGCTGAAAGAAAGACAACATAACTGTAAGACAGAGTGGCTTTCTAATTCACCCATTGTCTCCATCCCGCATATCGATAATGTCTTATAATCAAAGAAAACGTTCTGCCGCTCATACTGGCTAGTTTTCCAGCAAGTGTTGCGGGAACGGCGCAGGTGAAATGAAGAAGGCGTTGTCACACTACGATTAGAGGTGGGAGAATGCTACGGAATCCTTGGTTTTGCGAACGGCTCCTCAGGATTGGATGACCTCCCGATAAGTCTTACCGGAGTCCTCCACTCCGGCGTCTCTCATAGCCCGAGTCGCTTCAGGATGTTAAACCCTATAACCAAACCAAGATATAAGTAAGCGAAGAGACAACAATCTGGATTTCTCTTTCTTTCGGTCCCTCAGCCGGCCATGTGGAATCTGCCGAAAGTTTTACCTGCTACGGTACTGCACGGTATTATATAAAATATGAGCAGTTTATTCAAGCAAGTTGGGCAGCCTACAGGAGCTTAGACCCGAAATCAATAAGTAAAGCAGCACTAGGGTTATATGGCTTACTTCACACCGCTCGATCTTCATCCCTGCAATAATTTTATGAAACCTCGAAATATAATAATTTTATGATCTTGGCGAAACTTGGCAAACAATGACCGAAAGAAAAGCCTTCTATGCTGCAGCTTTACAGTGGCGTAAATGCAAATAATTATTCATTGAACACCCGAAGTTTCGAGGTCAGTGATCTTGCAGCAAACAAATATTGTAGGTATTTTACTCAAGAGTAAAACGCAATGCTATGAAGAGTTCTATATAAAGCTATTTCCTAGCCAACAGGTAACCAACCCGATTACACTGAAACATGTCGCCAAGGTGTCCGTTGTCGGTATTTTTGTTCATCCTATATCTGCGTTTCCTTTATCTCAGCATTACCAGTTCGGCTATTCGATGTTTCTGCCGGGCTGAATGTGAAATTTTGATTTTGGCTTATGCTAATGATGTGGTACTTCTTATGACAAAAAAAGTGAATTCGAGCTTTCCATTTAACTGAATGGTTTTGCACGGTATCTGGGGCGGCTCTTAATTATGGTAAATCGAAAGGATTGGATGTTGGATTACTGGGGCACGAGACTGCGTTTTTGGGGGCATGGTGTTGGATCGAGGCCCCCTACACTATTTAGAGATTCTTTTGCATCACGTTTGTATCAGTGGGCCTATTGGTATTCATAAAACGTAGTTATTAGTCAACCAACTCAGGTGCTAATGGGGCTTTAACTTTCGATGTTTGTCCAAGCCCAAATGTGCAAAATATTCTTGTTTGCAAAGCTTGTCGACATCCTGAAAGTTCTACATTGCGCGAGCGAGAAGGTACCGGCAGAGCTAATGAAACAACAACACGAAATGATGAAACAGCAACAGGCGCAATGAAAGCTTTGCCAGGAGCAAACACAAGCTCAGATGCAGGAGCTCTTAATCACGTTATCGATCTACAAAGGGAGAACAATGAGCTCAAAGCACAATGTAGACAACCGGAAGAGCATCAGGAGGCCATGAATGATAAGTCGTCCGAAAGGCAGCCAGAGGCGCCTACACCGCCAAAGAAAAGCGAGTTAAAAATACCGAATTAGGCCTTCAGAAGGCCGAGGGCAGGCTAGACAAACTGGAGGTAGACATACAGCAACTCAAAGAGGGAGTACAACTGGCGGCCATTGATACTCAGTTAACGCGGAGAGGATTGACCAACGCTCAGCCCAGCTCAGCCAACTGCACAAGCGGCAAGCCTATGGTCGGTCTGTGCTCAGCCCTTAAGAATATGGCCGACTAAAACTCATCGGGCCGACCTAAGCCACCCACGTCGGCCTGAGGTCGGGGATTGACAATGGCCTGAGAACGGCCAATCATCGGCAGTCGACCTCGGGCCGACGAGTATGGCCTACATGACCAGCTTACTGCCGCGCTAGGGTCATGCATGGGCCATGGCTTACCGACTGAGCCAGCCTACTGCAGCCCTAGGGTCATGCATGGGCCAGGGCTTACCCACGCATTGCCCAACCCCTTCAGTGGTACTCGCAGCCCGGTGGTTTATCCATCGCCGGCAATGGACCTCGGGCTAACGAGTATGGTCTAATTGGCCAGCCTACTGCCGCGCTATGGTCGTGCATGGGCCATGGCTTACCCACACATGACCCAACCACTTCGGCGATCCTCATTGCATGGTGATTTATCCATATATAATTAGTGATCTACTCATCCATGGCCTAAGGTTTACCCATTAAAGCGTCTGCAGTTCGCTTGTGCATGTAAATTAGCGCTGCGGCGGTGTTTTAGATGCGCATCTTCTCATCGAAGCGGGTTTTAACTTTGTAGAATCTGCAATGCTGTTCTCCGGGCAGGTGAAAAGCAACCCATATATATGCAGCGTAAAAAAGCCTGCGCATCGACAAATGTAGGTTTAAACAACACTTTTTATTTTTTCATAAATAATCGAAACAGGCTCAAAGCCTTCCTAATAAGAAAGTGGCATTTACAGTTTACTAAGTTTGTGAGGCTTCAGAGATTCATTCTGGCTTTCAGCTTCTAGGCCGAGTGGAGGATGTCACGTTTCCCTTCTCGTTGCGGCCGTGGTCCTATTACTTCACTGTTACGGAACATCACTTGATTGCTGCCACGGCCTTCCTACAGATAACGTCACTCAGGTACACGCTGTCAATCACCAGGTATCCTAGAAAATATGCGAAATAAAATATCAGCCTTTATTCCGTATTCATATGAATAATTTTCTAGCCTGTTAAAGTGGTAAAAGGTTGTCACTCAGGCAATTATAAGGACATTCTGTAAGGTGTTTATTGGAGCACCAAGACCGTATGCAACGTCCGCAAACCAAAGCGACGGGGGTAGCGTTCGAACCAACAGCTTGCCAACAGTGCAGTGCCAGCAAGGCTCCGGCTCCACTTCGTCTACCTCTTCGGGTTGGCGCGCGAGCTGATGGCGATCGGGATTACTACAATTCAATGGGATCAGTGACGAGTTCTGATGATCTAGTCACCGGATGATATCTAAGTCAATTGAAATATGAGGTGCACCATTTCTACACATATACTGCTTGTTCAAGCTAATTTGATGCAAAGGCTAAAAAAGACATTTCGGAGGCAGGCGAAGAAACCAGATACATATTGCTGGAAGCTACCGTGAGCGCCACAGAAAACGTTTTGTTTTCAATCCTTAATTGACATTATATATCTAAATTACTGAATAACGACTTACACAATAAATGGTGTTTGCTACTTTGAAAAGTACCGGCACAAAGCACGTTTCTTTATTTGTGATAAAGAACCCTCACTTATGCATTTTCCCCAGATACAGAAGGAACCCCGAAAATACAAAATCAGATGGCCAGAGAATACAATTGCTGCCTTGGCTTGGCTTGACAGCCCTATGCAGCGGTAGACCTATAAATTGCCTATGGTTTCTTCGTCCGCGCTAGCACAACCGTTTAACAAGACTGCATTTGTTTTTTACAGCTGAAAAATAATGTCCCACTCATTTATATCCTGACCGCTTTGTAGTCATTATCCGCATTGCAAAGTGCGACACGCTGACTGTAACTCGCGCCTTCATGTGCGCCAATGGGCCGACGCGAAGCAACTATCGCCTGCATGTCACCCTTACTCATGAATAGTGTCACCCATCTTAGCGTAGGTTATTTCGTCCACTCAAAATTAAGTTGAGAGCAGCACAATTGATGTGCGCGAATGAGCTGGCAGCAGTTTCAAAATCTACATACCCCGGAGTCTCTCTGCAGATGGAAAAAAGGTAGTCTAGAGGTTTCTAACCGCAAATATTTAAACAGGGTTTTCTGAAGGTGCTTACCTACTCTGTAAGTCGTAGTTATTGTCGGAATTGAATATTTAGTACTTGGAACGATTAACCCCAATTTCCTACTTACAAAATAAAAATTCACTACGCTATTGTAAGTGGCTGCCAGCAATATGCCACCGGTTTCCATCGCTTGTTTCTAATGGTTTATCTAACCCTTGGCTTAAACTACCGGGCACAGCAGGTGTAATGTAGCTTGAATAAAACCTGCCGGAGATTATATATATGGGTATATTTGTAACTTTTACAGATTCACTTACAAAGACTACGAGAATCGCGTCACTGCAGCCTTACTAGAAAATTGACATTGCGGTGCGTAAAAGCGCTATATTCGTGGTTAAAATAAAGTACTAAAATTATAAATAAGCTCAGCAAGTGCTGCTGTGAGAGAAAGTGCGGGCAGCAGACACCGAAAGTGTACCTAGCTTTCAAATTTTCTTAGATGGCACAACCGTTCGAAATACGGAATTTTAAAAGTACGCCCTTGATATTGGCTTTCCCACTGCGTATATACAGATGAAAAACGTAATCGAGGTAATACATTCTGATGGGCTAGTTGGTTCATAATAAGCGAGCGAGTAAAACTGCGCGAAAAAAACGTGCGGTACAAAACACACAGGCACAGAGAAGGCGCTGTGTGTTCATTACGTCGCGTTTTTTTCGCGCAGGTTTGCTCGTTCGCTTAGTTATCGAGGTCGCATAAACATTTTTTGTTTCCATCGAAATTTTTATATGTGGTGTGAAAATCTCTAGACAAAAAGGAATTACCCTTAGTTTTGCTAGATAAGGCGTAGTTTACTCAAAAAGAAAAACAATTGTACAGTATATCTTTAGAGGGAAAAAACGCTGTTTTTGCTATTTCAATATGTTGCAAGTTTGGAGACTATGATATTATCATCTACTATTTTTTACTCCATAAATATACGCAGAATTTACATTTGCAAACACTATTAAAAACCCGTTTTTTTTTGCAGTTGAGGTAATAAAAAATCGTAAACTTTGCTTCAGGAGCGATGTACTGCAAGAATATCTATTTTCAACCTTGCATGGTTGCATATGATGCAGTAGGTTGGTTGCACTAATTTTTTTTTTTTTTCACTTCATAATTCCTTTTCCTAATTCCAGGCAATATGTGGAGCTCCAGACCGCTAGGTTCGTTCTCCACAACGCATCAAAATTGCCCAAAATTCAAAAACAGTAGTAAAGGGCAATTTTGCTGCGGTTAAAAAAAAAGATTATCTTCGAATTTCCTTTAAATCCCTCTCAAGAATCCTCAGTACCTCAAAAATATCATGGCCTAGAAAGTGTTGCGTTATATTGTTTAAAAATGTGGCATTAAATACTAAACAGAGTGCTTGTCCTGATAATGGCAAAATACAGCCTGCATTCTTGCAAGATTCAATAATATCTTGGCACTGAAACTATTTCTTTACATTATGCAGATTCCGTTCTTTATTTCTGGAAAAATTTGAAGCTCTGGATATGTGTTTTTTCTGCATAATATTTTGAAATCAAAGAAAGTTTTAAAAATTGCAAAACATGAAAAACTAATTAGTATTGAAGAAACTGCCGCAACATCGATTTTTATCCAAATCTCTGGAAACGATGCAAACTACTTTGTTAATATGAGTCAGCAAATATATTTAATTCTGCCAAAATGTAGCATTAGAAACATAAAAATGCCTGTTTTTATCCTGTAGATGTGCTTATATTGCTCCTCCTTATTGAGTAGGCATCAAAACTTGAATTTAGTATTTGCTGAATTTAGTTGCAATTTATCTTAAGTAAAATTTAAAGCCTTCTCAGCGCTTACAAACCCTTTTTCTGCTTGTCGGCAAAGGCTTAATATACCCTAAAATGATATTAATTCGTTATTTCGAGCAATTACATGCCGGAATACAAGTAAAGGCCGAACGTTTTCTCTGTCCTTCATTCGTTTTTATTGCTAGGTGCAGTAGTATTCAATCTAGTTTCTTAATTATATTATTCCATTTCCAAGCTTTGACATTGTGTACATTTTTTTAATTACAGTCATAAGCAAATCGCTTTCAAGCGTTATAATTTTGGTGGCGTTGAGGAGAGCACACATAGCAGCTTAGAGCTCCAGATTCGCCTTCAATTAACAATCTAACCCGCGTAATAAAGACAGAATGTTTTAGTGCAAACAACGCAACGCATTACGCCATTATGTAAGGTTGAAAATTAACATTTTTGTAGCGTATTGCTCCTGAAGGAAAGGTTGTGATTTTTTACCAAGTCAACTGCATCAATGAAACAAGCTTTAAATACTTCTTATACAAGTAAACGTTACGTAGACGTGGTGAGTAAAAAACAATGGGTGACAAAATTTTAGTGCGCAAGCAGCAGGTCCCCAAACTTGCAACTTTATGAATTGAAAAAAACGGCGCTTTCCAGCTTTAGTGACAGGCGTGTTTTTTTTTTTTTTTTTCGAGAAACCTACACCGCATCTTGCAAACCTAAGGATCATTGTTTTGTGTCGAGACATTAGCCCTCGAGATATGGAAATTTAATTGAAAGAAAATGGTCATGGCACCACAATTACTGTTCCTGTCCGAAGACACCCATATTTGTTTTCATTTCGTCTTTTCAAACAGGCTCGTTTAGACAATGCGGTGAATAAACATATCATAGCATATATTAAAAATTTTCGTGCTATACGTTATACCTAAAGCCACAAATGTCATCCGTTATTTGTAGCTCAAACAACCTCACAAAAGTAATTCGATTGCAAATTTTTCGCGAGTTAAATATACGCACAAGATGACACATGTATACTATAGTAGAATACAATTTAAAAAAGAACAGTTACTAACCATAGGCAAATAATGCTATGATACGGAGCATATGTTAACAGTAAAACAGTCGACTTTTAACATAATAATATATTCCTCAAACTATTGCATGTTCACATAGGAACACAATTAATGAGGTTATCCACGCATTGGTATTAGATGCGTGGATGACTTCGTTTTATTACAATTTGTGCGTCACTCAAAATAATTGAACGAGAAAAAATTTAGTGTCTACGCAATTTTCAGCGAGTATGCCACAAAATATACTAAGGTGCTTCATATATAGTAACATCACCTAGCAAGTTAAGTGGGATAACAGAAGTAATAAAACACTTACTCTGATCAGCATTTCGCTTTTGCGCCATCTTTGTAAGTTTTTAGGCAGGTTTTTCCACTGAATATCCTCTTCTTTATTCCTCTTCCAACCACAGGACACAAATCTTCTGGAGGTGCCGAACTGTTGGTTTTCGCACCAGTGATACAACTCAATCGATCCATTTCTACGTAGAAAGTACTCCCGATGCGCATGTAAAAAAAAAAAAAAATGAAAGCATTTATGTGTAGGCCAAATCATTCCCCAGTGACAAAATAATATTTTTTTGAGCAATAAAATCAAATGACCACACTCGAAGCAACAATAAAGTTGTGGAGAGATAGAAATTGAAGCAATGAAAGGGAGTGCTTGCTGCAAAAAGCCAATAGCAAGTGGTCCAGCTTCTATAAGAATAGGCAATAAAAATAAGGCCCATTTAAAGGTGCATGCAGTATTTACAGTGATGCAGTGCTAGCTTTTTTTCACTGCAGTGGTTGGTATATATATATTACCGCTATTGCTATGCATCTCAGGTAACCCCATTGAAAACTACATCCAAGGTACCGAGCAGCAGTGGCGTTTTATTTGCAGCTGTTAACGGAAAGACAGGCTATCCTATGAGTGCATGCGCATTTCCTCCTTTTTGTACTTTGATTGAAAGCGACTGAACAGTTGGTGATGTAAGAGGTGCAGTGTACCTAGGAATAGGGAACAAAATTAGGTTTTATTTGCAAGAAACATAGGTACAAAAAGAAGCAAATATGCCTGTAATAATAGCATGATCCCTTACCTTTTCATCAACAGCTGTAAACAACCTGTCACTGCCAGTCGGTTCTTTGCATGGGGTTGTCGACGCCAGAGCTTAAAGCTAAGAGCAATATGAGTAATATTTATTGCGTTCACTGCCGTAAAGAATTCTAGCACAACACTCTTTTACTGTAACTATTCAACCGTCTATTTATAGATATTGTTCATTAAAGAACCATTCCCATCTGATTCATTTACTATTTTCTACTCCCAAACGATTTCCTATAGAATTAAAATACATGGATCGCTGCTTAGGTTTCGAAATTTTGGTGCGATCGCTATGACGTGCACTTCATGCATACGGTACGTAAGGTACAAAGAGGTATATTTGATGAACAGGCGGACCTGACGTCCTGTCCAATTTCGTCAGAAAGTGCACGCTGTGATCGAGCGCTTCGCGAGCGATACTTCTCGGGCGATATGGTCGCCTCATGCCGGCCGTCACTTTTTTGTACAATGTGTCCCGCGTGTACGTTGTTTACATTGCAGTAACAGGGGCGCAGTGCACACAAGGCTTGTGCGCTTTTTTTCTTGTTTTGTTATTTTCTTCTGCCTTCAAAGCGCGGCTGCGAAACCGCTCTCCAATTCTGGCCGCTTTTTGACAACGCCCTCACCTGAAGACGCGTGCTCAGAAGAAAATTAAGAAAATGTTAAAAGGGGGCTCACTTTCGCTGTTGGTGATGGTGAAATTATTTATTGAATCTTGAGTCTTATTGACTGTTTTGAAGAGTCGGCCCGATATCGCGTAGGGTGGCCGGGAACTTGTGCCTCTCAGCGACTCTCAGAGCCCAGCCCATCAGCTCCTTTTGTGCAGCTGGGTCCGAGTTGGACACCGCGATCTCCCATCGCTCTATGTCTGTTAGTTGCAAATTTCGGGGTGGCTGGAGCTCAGAACACATGTAGAGAATGTGATGAAAGTCCGCTTTGGGTGCCCCGCAGAGGGGACATAGAGGGTAGAAAAGGCCGTTCACGGGTTTCAATTCCTCAATATGATATCAACTGTTATAAAGGTGGGGGTTCATTATGAACAAATTGTAGCGTAATCATTAAGCGGCATCACGCACATGTCTGCTCCACTGTAAAATTTGCTTGCACAGACCGCACGGACAGTTTTCAAAACATCGTCTGTACATGTGAAAACAAAAAACTGCCCTTTACTCTTAACAAGATCCAAACACTGAGCGAACATGGCTTCCTGCGCGCAGAAGAGACGCTGTCCAAAATATATGTACAAAGCCGGGCGCATAATATCTGGCCACTAATTGCACTCTAAGAAAAAAGGGTGTGCGAAAGGGGTAAAAAGGGCATAGCATGGTCACTTACCCCCTTTAGAAGGCTTTGGGGGTAACTTTGCACCTGCTGGAAGCAGGTTCCTTTTCACTTACCCCCTTTTAGAAAACTTGCACCCTACTGTAACCCTACTTACCCTCTCTACCAGCGTTTGTGTGTCTGTGTGTGTGTTCGTGCCCCTTAGACAGCGGTGTGATTAGTTTGGGCACATGTCGCGATGGGGCGCTCGTGCAGCACTCTGTCCCATCATCTCTGGTTCCCGCACCGTCGCTTTCAGAGAGGGGACGCCTTTTGTGCCACCCTCGCTACCGTTTTTCTCGCGCGCGGTTTGGGTCCCTCTCCATGTTTACCTCTCTCCGGTCACGAACTGCAAGCTGCAGGTGTGTCGTGCTTTCTATGGGGTGACGTCATGACTGCAAAACTGCTTCTAAATTGTAATGAAACAGAGATACTTCTTGTTTTGCTTGTGTGAATAATGCTCTGGCAGTACACAGCCTGTTTCAGGCTTAGTGGAGCCGCTCCGACTGCACAGCGGTCACGGGCCGTTGTGCAAACGTATTTCCTAAGCTTCTTAAAAGAAAGAAAAGGCACAGTATCTGTCACACTTCTTGGTAGAATCCTGAATCACACCGTAAGGGAAAGAAGGAAGGTGGATTAAAAGAAAAGAGAGAAAGAGGTGCTGGGGGGGGGGGGATGTTCAGCAATAAAATTATGCACATATTTGATTTTACCTGAAACGCATGCAGCTCGTTCGGTCGAAAAGGCATCGCCATTGCCATGGTCGTCGCCGAAACTCGCAACTCGTGGAAAAATATATGCTCTGACTTATATTAAAATCGTGATAAAACCGGTTCTTTATACAGCTTTCAGTGCGGTGTCATACCTTTTTCGCGTCACATTTAGCATCTACCTGCTAGTCATGTTGAAGGTTAGTTTGCGACAGAGACTCGAACCAACGACATATGTACAGCTGCCAAAATCTTAACTGACGTTCGTGACGGCAGCACTTTCTGTGATTCTGAGCGTTACAGAGCAGCTTACCTGCGAAAAGTTCAAGTATAAGAAAGCGCTCACCAAGCTCTTGCGTAATCTTGATCTTCTGGCAAGTATTGTCCGCATTAAGGCGCAGGAGCACAGAATAGGAGGTCGTCATGCGCACGCCAGTTAAATATTTGGGCGGCTCTACCTCCGGTTTTATGCTTTTCATTTTAAAGCTCAGCGTTCACCGAGTGAGACAGATACAGCGCCTTCCGTTCCCCCAAATCAAGCCAACTAAAGGCGTTAATCACATTGCCAAACTTTGCGTCTCTTAACGGCAAGCATTCGCAGAATGAAAACTCCGTATTAAAGGCGCTATCGCGTCTACAGCTTTGGTGTCATCCTGGCTTTAGATTACTTATTTCATAGCGTTAACTAGAGGCAGGCTGATGGGCAGTTGAAAGCTGGGACACTCGAGGACAAATTTCATCAAAAGTTGTTGTTTTCTACTCGTTTTTTTGTTAAATGCGACCAGCTACACTGAAAATAAGGATTTCTTCACCCTGATTTACCGTACCGCAGAAAGTATGTCAGTCGGACATTCTTATTTTGCAAATGGACGCACACACACACGTATGCATGCATGCATGCATATATATATATATATATATATATATACACACACACACACCTCGTCCGGTCCTTTCCTTCTACAAAATGATGACACGCTCGAACGTCGGTACGTTTTTTCTTTTTTTTTTTTCATCTCGTTGCTCCTGCTGCAATGAACTGCCAAATAGAGCGCGTTGCACAATTACCGGCGTGCCGTAAAACGCTTCTCCCAGCTAAACCGTGGAATCCTCGCAGCTCAAATTTCGGGCAGAAATGGCATTTTGTCGATGGTATGGTTCTTGCCTGGTTCGATCAGAAGTCGGATGTTCCCATCGTATGGGGCGGCGATGCCGGTGCTATCGCTGAGGCAGGGGCTTGTCTTGCATCGCCGCCGCCGCATATAATGGGAACATTCGACTTCATCTGATCGAAGCAAGCAAGTTCTTCAAAAAAATTTAGTAATACAAATACTAACGGCAAAATGCCATTTCTGCGCGAAGTTTGAGCTGCGAGGATTTTGCGGTTTAGCTGGGAGGAGCATTCTACAGCACGCTGGTAATTGTAAAGTGCCCTGTATATTCCTGGCTCTCTTCTTTTAGAGAGTTCTTATGTTTATGCAAACGCAGTTGAGGCACCTACCTGCCTGTCTATCCTATAAACGCACTTTTCTACGGGTCATCGGAATGCGGTAAATAACCCATCTTGCCTCGACCAAGGTTTTCATTTGCTTTATTTACACACATGCTCCCGTCTTCATTCCTTTTTTTCCAATTTTCAAGTATAGGCTAATCAGTTTGGAAGGTGAAGAAAACAGAATGCGTACACCGTGTCGTCGTGCTCTTCATTAATATTGCAGGAGACGTTATTTTGGCATATCATCATTCATAATTTTTTCGTTGGCTCCGATTTAAGCAGGTTCTTTTATATCCGTCCTTTGGGTCTTTTGTTTCAGCTAGTACCTCTATTTTGTTACAATTTTAAGGTGCACAAACTGCCCCAAAAGCTAGCTCTATTGTTCCTAGTTTACCAGGGCTCTTTCTTTTCGCAGTGCTTCGGCGTGTTTCGTACTTGCTGCGACACGATACCTTCGAGCATAAGTTGAGTGGAAAACTTACAAAAGACCAGCTAGCTGGCCACCTGCGGAGCCACGCACAGCCTGTGATACTTGCACGCGGTCACTTATCCTTTCTAGTTCCGAGAATTCAGGAAACTGGGCATTGATTCCTTTGCTCGCCGTATGACACAGCGCAAAGGTGACGCACGCTGTTTTGTACATATAAGCTTGCCCCTCCAGTGAACATGGGAATTTTGGACACTGAATCTCAAGCGCCAATGACGGAGGCGGGGTAAGGAACAATCAGAAGAACCTGTTGCTCCCCGGAACTCTTTTCTTCACAGCGTGAAGTCATTTTTCGCCGGACTTTCGGAAACCAGTTTGGCTGTAGCTTCCACAGTGCCTACGCAGGGTACACAGGACTGTTCATTGTGAACAATATGGCAGGGCCCAGGGAGCCCAAAATGCGTGCCTCTTTTCGACGGCGAGCACGTGGTGGCTCTGGACACATACTCCTCTCAAGGCTCCGTGGGGCCACGAGTCATTCCAGCAGAAGCGATGTCCTGTCCGGACGCGGAAGCATCGAGCGGTCTCATGCCTATGGGCTGCACTGCCCTTGAGTTGTAAATATTTGCATCATACTCAACATGCAAATAGATATGTGCGAGCAAAGTCCTTCGTTGTCACTGCAGGGAACTACCCCCTATAGAGACGTAACCTTAAATTAACTGACGCGGCAGAATTTTGTTAAGGGCACCAGCTCACGACGACTCTGCAATCAGCGACGACGTGGAGCTTGGATAAAGCAAGAGGTACGCATCTTCTAGTGCTGCCACAGTCTTGGGCTGCCGAAAAGCAGCAGCGGAGGAGAGGGCACGTTAACAGATTCCCTGGGCCAGCGGTGAGAACAAGTATGGACTTGGAAGGTTGCTGCAGCGGTGGCGCCGTGTCACGAAGACCAGCTTCGGACTCCATGACGCATGCCAATGATGGGCGACAGCAGCAATTCGGCGGCAGCGGTCAACGTAAACCGGCACATGGTGCTTGTAAGTTTCATTTTTCAAACTTCTTGCTGCCCTTATTGTGGGTTTAAGCCGGTACTCATTTAATCAGCATGCGTCGCAATAGTGAGCACAGTGTTGAGTCAGAGGTTCAAGTGGTCCCAATCTGATCAGCAAGCGTGACTGCATTTGAGTGACCCCCCATACATATACCATGTGTTTCAGCGAAGGTGAGCCAGAAGTTTTAAAACTGCTTTTTGTAATATTGAGATGGTTTCAAGTTGCAATTGTTTGCATCAGGATACAGGTTAATCGGCTAATCAAGCTAATTTGGTGGTTAACTAAACTCGTAACAATTTACTTCTTATTGCATTTACGTAATCAATATTCGTGGTTATCTAAGTTTGCAAGTGCGAGATGCCGGGCCAGTCGGTACTGCATTCTTAAAGAATAGCGCAAGGAACAACACGGAAACACAGAATGGATGGACACTGGCGCTCACTACTTCGTCTCACAAGATGCTTGCAGCAGGATCACGCGCACTACAATAGGCAAATTGTGCTCCTACGCGGCTCTCGCCACCAAATTGGCGGGAGTAACAGTATAGGAGCACAATTCTAGGGCTCCTCTGCCTTTTGCAGTGTTACAGATAACTTGTGAGACGAAGAACAACAACTGAAATTTTATTGCCGAGCAAAACATGTATTGACATGCATAAAGAGGTGGAGCCAGGGCGATTACTAGACTGTTTTCGGTGATCGCACAGCATCACCTTGGCTGCACACCTTTATGCATGTTAATATATGTTAAAATTTAGTTTGTTATTGAGCGCCTGTGTCCGTCCATTCTTCTGTGTGTTTCCTTGTTCATCGCACTGTTATTTAGGCACACCTAAGTTTGGTCTAGTTTTGGGACATGTCCTTCAAGAGTTATCTGGCCATATCCTCTCTCCTGCAGTAAAACCGCTTAACAGAATAATGCGCACATCTTTGCGCTTTAGGCCAGTTCGCGCAGGTTAATTTCATGTCTCATAAAGGACATTTTTGCAGTAGCTTCCTGCGATTGCACAAAGCCCCCTCATCTACCATTTTTGATGACCATGCTTGCGAAAATGAAGGAGATTTCTGAGCGTGATTTTCCACGATTTTCCAGTTATCGACGCCCTGGCCTGCTGTACAATAACGGACCTTTTCTCAGCGGCGCACCCCTCTTGTGACCACCAGGTGAAGTACCCTTGACGGGATGGCTTACCGAGGTTCCCGAGAATATTTCCAGCAAATTTTTTTTTACTATAGTTGCGTGGGCTTATTTTCTGAGCAGTAGTGCAGTAGTTGAATGCAGGGCTGTCATGGATGAAGCAGGTCAAGTGCAGGTGGAAGATATAACAGAGTGCGTCCACAGATGCCTCAAGCATCCCTACACACACATGCTAGCTGAAAGTAGCCCCGCACTTAAATATACTGCTTGGAAAATAGGTCGGCACCACTACTGCGAAAGAATTTGTGCAGAAAAAATAGGAGCGATCCTCGGTAACCCGCCCCATCAGACGTTCCTCGCTTGGCGGCCACAAGAAGAGTGCGCTGCTGGAAAAATGTTTGCCATGCAAGAGAAAGCGCTTGCGGTAGCTGCAGCCGCGACGCGGTTCCAACACGCTTCCATTTTTCTTTTTCTTTTTTTTGCCATGTCGCCGCAGTTTAGTCGCCGAGGTGTTTCCATTGCTTGCATGTGTATCCATTTTGAATGTGTGTACTCCTTCACCATCTCATTTTTCTCTCACACAGGTTCCTTTGGTGTATGGATTCAACCACGACGATGACAAAAGACTGCTCGGTTATCCTGCCATTTTCAAACGCAATAAAAAGTGAAACCCTGCCTTCCGTCCTCATGTAATAATATCGGTGTGCAAACTGCACCCTGAATGGCTATATGGCCCTTCACAATATGTCGCTCTAGCACGAAGAAACCAACATTGCAGAAGCGAGGGCGTCTGTGACCGGCTGAAGAAGACATCATACACTTTTTCGCCAAACGTTTTTCTTTTGCATAGGGCGTATGTTAAGGCTGTCTAATATTGCAGCGGAGGCAGCATTACCACACATATGCCAAACGGGGTCGCTTGCATTGCAAATAAAGAAAATGGATGTCTCGCATCGCTTCGATAGCGGCGACGTCTTGTGATTGCACAATCAGTCGAAGTGTGGTAGTTTTCAAATTACTAGCGTACCAGTGTGCACCTAGAGTATATTTAAAAGGGCGCAGATGTGCCCTTTGAAGGAAAACTACGTTACCCTAAAAGGGTGTAAAAACATACTATTGTATGGATTTATTTTATTCCTCTGGGGGGTAATATTACCCTTCCAAACGAAGCATAAATATGACCGTAAAAGTGCAAAGTTACGCCCATTCATAGGGTGCAAAGGTGCACTCACGGGGTGCTGTAGTAAGCTCATTACGCTGGCATAAATACAGACCCTGTGAGGGTAAGTTTACGCCTTAGGATTAAGCATAAGCTTATTCCAGCTGGGAGCAAACATGCACCAGATTTTAGAGCATATTTTGCACTTTCGTGGCCTAACCTTTAGTCCTTCTGAGAGAGGGCAACGTTACTCCTCAGAAGCATATACTTGCACTTCACCACATGGCATAACGTTAGCCTCGTTGCAGCGTAAACTTTACACCACCTACACTTAAGCCCCCGTCGAGGGTGTAACTTTGCACCCAAAGGGGCTCCCCAGTGCGTCAGTGGACTTACCCCCCTAAAGGGGTAAGATCACACCTTTTTTTCTTAGAGTGTGATTGCGGTGCGCTGCACAGTCAAAAAACTTTGCGCAAATGGCTGCCTGCAGTGTTCTGTGCGCATTGGTGGCAAACACACCTATTACGCACGGCTCCTCTATTTTCGGCGCAAATTCCATTTATATCGCAGCCAGCAAATAAGTCCACGCACTTGCTTGCATGTAATCCGGACGAAAATTCGCTTAGTTCTTGAAGTCATGCTTCGCGCAGCTGTTTCGAGGAGAATACGGAAAGAGAACATTTGGGACTTGTTTGGAGATAATATAGAACCTATTATGAAGCAATGGCATGCTGCAAAGATATATACTCACGATCTAAGATGACGGCTTTCACTGAGTCCGAGAATGCCGATGGTTTCCCGCCGTTGCTGCAATCCGTACTCCGGCAACATTTCACAGCTCTGCTATTCACAGATATGTAGCAAGAACAAACCGGAGCACATGTAACATATAAAAGTGGCAGAGAAAATTGTTAAAGAAAGGCATAAGAAGCTGTCACAAATCTTGCAGTGTCTTCAACAAGCTACGAAATGAACGCTTCGGGAGGATGCCGCACAGCCGCGTAGCTGGGGATGCTTTCGTTTGTGTCTTGCGCGTAGACGCGTAGACGAGGGGAAACAATGAACCGCCATGGTGTTGTGCTCGCAAAGGCTGCGCATGTGAACGAAGGACCAACCGCCCTCTCGACGTTCCATTCCTCCTTTACCCTGCAGCCCTCTCCTGTCTGCACCGGCCAGCCGTGTCTAGAGACTGACTTCGGACCGTTCCGATGAGCGGCCGCCAGTGCGCTCCGCTCGAGTCGAGTTCTAATAAATAGTTTTTTTTTTGTGTGTGTGTGATCGCAAACACCTTGTTTCTTCAAGCCAACCACGGACATAACATTTAAAAAAAATATAGAAAGCCTCCCCATCTACCATCCACAACCTTGCGTAATTCCATATATTTGGTGCATCGACGAATGCGCGCGTCATGTTTCTCCTCCCGTTTCCACCTAAGATCGAGCAAAGGATGATCGTTCGACCTTTTATATTTACTTCAAAATTTTAAATATTGTCTTATGACTGACTAGTAATGTTGAAGAGGCGGAGTTCCGAGCTTCTCTGCTGTTCTGGCCAACTTTGATTACACATTACACAAAGCATGTTCAACTTAGCTAGCTGATAATTATCTGACTAAATATATACATGTTTTAGTCGTATTCAGTTAATATTTCGTTTTCAAATATGCGTTGATGTCTTTTTAAACATTCCCAAAGGCGGCCCAGGATACGAAATTTTCCTAATTTGCAGGCCTTTATTTCAGGTAAGGCTCATGATAGAGCAGCAATAATTCCACACTATGTTCGCAGCATAGTTATCCGCAAACAGCTAAAGCTTATATTCGTATGACATCTGAATACAGAGATACGATCGCGCTAATTTACAGCAAGCAGCGAACCATTGAGAGTTTCTTAGAAAAATAAAAAAAAAACAGGTTTAACATTGTTTAAACTTTTTCCACTTATTGTATAATACCTCAGCTTTCAAAATCATTAAAAACACCTTACATAATTTTGTTGCGCTAGTAATTATGGTCCCTTCGATAAGGCCCTTGTCCAATTATAGCGCACCGTGCAGAACTGAAGATTCTATGCAATTTGTGAATCGTTCAAGGTTTTTAAATTTTGGCATATTATTGTAACAGGTAGAAATATATTTACAAGAGAGGAGAAAAGAGATATACATTGAGAGACAGCCAAGGAGCCACGCAATGAGTTCCCCCGTTCGACCCACTCCTTTTTTCTTAATCTTCCCCAAATGAGCGCGCCAATTCGTCCTCATCATTCTAGAGCTGTAATAATATATCTTCGGTCATTTTTTGTCTCCACGTTTCAAATTGATGGTGACAGACACAGCAATGAATGATTCAGAATCAGGTTTGTACGCGTCGAGTTCCTGATGGGCTGTGGCATCAGGCAACACACGGACGTTTTTTGCAATCATCTTCACCATAACGCCGATTACACAAAAAGACGATAACGTATTCCAAATAATATTTGTAGAATGGAAAAATTGTGGAGCGCATGAAAACATGCTTCAATAAAACTCACTGTTTCTGGGCTGCATTCGTTTGTTCGAATGGCTCGACAGTGCACATCATTTTCGTTCCTGTACAGTTTCTTCCATGCAGTCCCGGCTATCATGCCTGCATGAAGTGTGAACAGCAGATCGAACGCGCGGTGACAGGTCCATTTCAGGCCGTCTGGATACCGTCATCTGAGAGAGCCCCGAGCACCCGGTTACCAATAGTTTTTTTTTGTTTTTTTTAGCATTCGATACTTTGCTTTGCCACTGCAGCACCACGTTCATGCTTTGCACCGATCGCATCTGGCGCAGCAGTTTCTCATGCGGCAGAGGCTGTCGCCCGCGCTGGTGAAGCGGGCTTCCCGACAGTGGTCGCATATCATTTACTTCACCCCGTGTTATTGGCGTCTGGTTACGGTGCACAAAACGGGCGGATAGTGAAGAGAGTTGTACTTAAGTTGAGGACAACCCAGAGGGTTATGGAACGAAAAATGGTAGGGGTAACATTAAGAGATAGGAAGCGTGCAGAGTGTGTCAGAGAAATAACTCAAGTTACCTACATTCTAGTGGAAATTAAGAAGAAATGGACATGGGCACGACATGTAATGCGAAGAGAGCATAACCGATGGTCGCTGAGGGTAACAAACTGGATTCCAAGGGAAGGAAAGCGTAGCAGGGGGCGGCAGAAATTTAGGTGGGCGAATGAGATTAAGAAGTTCGCACGGGTCAAGTGGATGCAACTAGCACAGAACCGGGTTAAGTGGAGAAATATGGGAGAGGCCTTCGCCCTGCAGTGGGTATAGTCAGGCTGATGATGATGATGATGATGATGATTGCAGATGCGCTGAACTTCTACAAGAGAGTTACTATAAGCCCTTTATACCTAGTGTCACGGGCAGAGGCATAACATTTTCTATTACTTTTGGGTAGCCTCACCATAATATATGTATCGAAGTCTGTCGGTCTGAAGACGCAAAAACAAGCTCTCCCTGCTCCGCCACCTAAAACGAACGTCTGGGGTGAGCATACTCCCGCACTCATGGCCGCTCCGATCATCTCAGCATCTTAACATTAACGTCCTCGTTTCCGTCGACATCGTTTCCCTACGGTTGGACATATTCTAAGAACCTGAAATCACATCCTGCTCGCATTTTCTTCGCTTAGTGGTCAAGAAGTCAGACCTACAGCTATTGCAAATTCCTGTGTAAGGGTCTTATTGGACTGGTCGTAGCTACTACTGCATGAATATTGTGCAATGTGTTTTTATTGATATTGAATGTTGATGCAAAGCATACGTGGACAAAGTGTAAAGAGATATCAGAAACGTTTTTTTTTTATTGTCCTCAGAAATTTTTATTTTTATGGTGAAAGTGATTGCGAAAAACGTATGTGGGCTGCCCTATGCCGCAGCGCATCAGAAAATATACGCATACAAAACTGACTCTGAATCATTCATTGCTGTGTTTGTCACAGCTAGCTTGCAACGTTGAGACCACAAATGATGGAGGATGATGAGGAGGAAGTGGCGCGCTCGTTTGTGGAAGATTAAGAAAAAGAAGTGCATCGAAGTCATTACTTGGCTCCTTGGCTGTCTCCTCGGCTCCTCGGCTTTCTCCTCGGCTGTCTCCTCGGCACTAGAGCGTACCTACTGAGCCATCACGCATTTACGCTTCAGATTCGAATATCAATTTTGCAGGCATCTCACGGAATCCTTTTGGATTGCGGGCGAATGTTCTATATATGATGGGCACCGAAAGCGCGCATGCATAGGCTGAATTTCTCGCCGTTCTTCCTAAGGCTCAATAGGCCTCACTCTGGAAGCGTCGGAACTATACCCTTCCCAACTTAGCATATACATTAAAAAAGTTGGGCAGAGACAATTTACGAGACTTTTCTGGCCACAGGCTGACGACAACGACCTTCCTTTGGAGACGTGTGTTACCGAGATATGCACACCTGCGTGAAAAAGTGGAGAGACCACGCGCTTTGACAAATCTGCACGTCCAATTTTTCTGACGGTGAAGCGGTTATTTCTGCTTAGGGCACTCTCCTAAATGAATTTGCCATCTTGCCCAAGCAATTTTGTCTGACGCATGGTTTTGTACAGAAAAAAAAGCATTCGTAGTGGTTAGCGCGGTCTCTGCATTTTTCCTCGAAGCTGTACGTGTTGGTTCAATGCTGCGTACTAAAGCTGGAACGTGAAACCGAAGGAGGGTCTTGCCGCTATCAGCGTGTCTCGCCTCCCTGCCATTCACCGGACGTCTGCGCAGAGCATGCGCAAGCCAACAGCTCATGTGAGAAGCGCCAGCACAGCCGGTGGGCAACAGGCGGAGGTGGATGTTCGGACTACAACAGGGTGGATGTTTATTCTGCGGGCATGTTGAGACCAAATTACAGGCGCCGAAGGGCGCATTTCATCGTAGTGGGCCTGCCGTTTTCGAGCTCGCACGATGTCGACAATCGCCGAACCTTTCGCCGTAGTCCCTTTATGTTGACTCTCCGAGTGCGTTTTTTTTTTCTTTTTTCTTTTTCATAATTATGTGTCATGGGGCTACAAGACAGTTGTGGCAAGCGTCTTTGGGATTAGGTAGAAAATAATTTTTCCTGTAGAAATTCGGGTTCGGCCACTTTCATAAGAAAACGCACGCAATCTGTGTTAGATTTACCTTTTAGTTCTCCCAGTCATTTCGTTAATAATTGGTCGACACTTGATTGTGACACCTCGATTGACCACATACCGATTGAGTTTGATGTTAATCGCCCTGTAACTCCAGCCACTTCTCAGTTGAAGTTATTTATCAACTATAATAACTTTCAGTTAACGTTACGCACTATGCTTGAGTCAGTGACTAACACGGATGAAGAACAAAAATCAAAACGCTTATGCTCGGTAATTGAGGATTGCCGTAAGAAGTCTGAGATCTTGGTATGGAGCTCAAAGGTGAATACTTCAGCTGTTTCGTGGAATGATGATTGTCCCCGAGATTACAGACGTAGAAAGGCGGCATAAAAAAAGCTTCTCCACAACCAGTACCCAAACAGCTGGCAGGATTACAACTTCATTGCAGCTACTTTTAAACGTACAGTTGCAAAAGCGAAGGATGAGTATGATGTTAAGCATTTTGATTTCCGGTCCAAATCTGGCAGCTGAACTGTTCTTTTTGGTTTTTTACGTTCTCGGAAAAAGATTCCGCAAGCACAAAATCTACATTCCTTTCTTTTGACTCCCCATGAAGCAATAGACACAATTGAAACAATAGCCAAAGGCCTGGAGAAGCGTTTCTTGTCTGCGCTTCCTTCGTGCTCGATATCTGTAATGCCATTGGATCCAGTTAATTATGATCCTCAAATTTCCGTTTCTGAGCTTTCTCCTTAGTTATGAGATTACAAACCGCTGCTCCCGGTCCTGATAACGTAACTTCAAAATGTTAAAAATTCTTTTTGATGAGTCACCTCAGACGTTATTAGAGCTAGTACATTATTCCATCAAACACGCTTGGATGCACCCAGAATGGAAACTTGCCAAAATAATTCCTTTACTTAAGAATAAAGGCGGTTCCTTGTCCATTGATAATACTAGACCAATTGCATTAACATCAAATATTGTGAAAAAAATTGAAAGAGTCATACGTATCTCGGAATTCATGAATAAAAAAAAATATCCTCAGCCCTTGCCAAATTGGTTTCCGTCAAAAGTGTTCCATCTGGAATGCGCATGCTGATCTCGAGAGTCGAGTTCTTTTAGCGCGGCGGCAAAAAATCCTTGCTGCCTTGACAACGCTAGATATAGCCAAAGCCTATGATAGCGTTGAGCATAGCATTCTATTGCAAAAAGTACAATCTCTTCAGTTTCCACATTATTTAATAGCCTGGATATCTGAATTTCTCAAAAACCGAGAGTTTTACTGTGCATTAAATGGCGTTCACTATGGCATATATAAGCAAGCCAGGGGAGTGCCACAAGGAGCAGTCCTCTCACCAGTCCTTTTCAACATACTACTCAGCTCAATACCAGTTAATCATGACGTTCGCACTTACGCATATGCGGATGACATTGCGTTTTTTGCAACTGCATCGGATATTCAATCCCTTTATCTCCATTTGCAAACGTACCTAAACTCTATTGAGAATTGGTGGTGTGGCTTGCGTCTCACATTAAATGTGAACAAAAGCGCGGTCCTTGTATTCAATATAAAAAATTCTGTGTGTCTGTCTGTAATGTATCAGCAGCAAATCATCATCATCATCAGCCTGACTATACCCACTGCAGGGCGAAGGCCTCTCCCATATTTCTCCACTTAAACCGGTTCTGTGCTAGCTGCATCCCCTTGACCCCCGCGATCTTCTTAACCTCATCCGCCCACCTAACTTTCTGCCGCCCCCTGCTACGCTTTCCTTCTCTTGGAGTCCTGTTTGTTACCCTAAGCGACCATCGGTTATCCTCTCTTCGCACTACATGTTCTGCCCATGCCCATTTCTTCTTTCTAATTTCCACTAGAATGTCGGTAACTTGCGTTATTTCTCTGACCCACTGTGCCCGCTTCCTATCTTTTAATGTTACTCCTACCATGTTTCGTTCCATAGCCCTCTGGGTTGTCCTCAACTTAAGTTGAACTCTCTTGGTTAGCCTCCACGTTTCAGCCCCATAGGTGAGTACAGGTAAGATGCAACTGTTGTATACTTTCCTCTTGAGCGATACCGGTAAGCTGCTAGTCATAATCTGCGAGTGCTTGCCAAATGCGCTCCATCCCAATCTTACTCTTCTTGTTATTTCCTTTTCATGGTCCGGATCTGCAGTTACTACCTGTCCTAAATAGACATAATCGCCTACTACTTCCAGTACTTCGCTACCTAATGTAAACTGCCGTTCCTTCCCGATGCTGTTGAACATTACCTTAGTCTTCTGCATATTGATTTTCAAGCCTACCTTTCAACCTTTCCTGTCTAGGTCATCGATCATTATTTGCAGTTCATCCCCCGAGTTGCTTAGCAAGGCAATGTCATCAGCAAATCGCAGATTACTAAAGTATTCTCCAACTACCCTCATTCCTAACTGCTCCCATTACAAGTCTCTGAGTACTTCCTCTAAGCAAGCTGTGAATAGTACTGGGGATATTGTGTTTCCTTGCCTAACACCTTTCTTTATGAGAATTTTGTTACTTTCTTTATGCAGAACTATGGTTGCTGTGCAGCCACTATATATATCTTCCAGAACTTTCACGTACGGCTCGTCTACCCCCTGATTTCGCAATGCCTGCATCACCGCCGATGTTTCAACTGAGTCAAATGCTTTTTCGTAATCAATGAATGCTATGTATAAGGGCTGGTTAAATTCTGAGCATTTTTCTATCACCTGATTGATGGTATGGATATGATTGATAGTAGAGTACCGTTTCCGAAAACCTGCTTGATCCTTTGCTTGATTGCAGTCTAAGGTTGTCCGGATTCTATTAGCGATTACCTTAGTAAATACCTTATACGTAACAGACAGTAAACTGATTGGTCTGTAATTTTTAAGGTACTTAGAGTCCCCTTTCTTGTGAGTGAGGATAATGTTTGCATTCTTCCACCGTTCCGGTACCGTCGATGACACCAGGCACTGCTTATACAGGTTGGCCACTTTTTCTAGCACGATATCTCCCCCGTCCTTCAGCAAATCTGTAGTTATCTGATCCTCTCCAGCTGATTTCCCCATTTTCAGTTTCTAATGCATTCTTGACCTCGTCCTTCGTCACTGGTGGAACGTCTGAGTGTTTTTCCCCGCCGCCAATTTCGTTATGGTCCTGACCACTTTGGCAGCAGCCAAATCTGGTTAAATCATTAAAGTATTTAGGGGTCACTTATGATGATAATCTTTCATGGTAGCCCCACATTAACTATATTGCTACGAAAGAAGCTCGGGCCGTGGGCATGTTGCGCCGAATTAGTCGTCCCAGGTCTGGAATGCGGAGAGATGTCCTTTTAATGGTTTATGTTATGTATGTGCGTCGAATTTAAGAGTTCGGTTCAGTCTTGTTTTCTGGATCAGCAGCTTATAAAATTCGAGCGCTTGTTCTCTTGGAGCGAGAAGTGCTTCGGTTGTGTCTTGGACTTCCAAAATATGTTGCCAACAATGTGCTCTACCTTGAAGCCCAGATTCCACCCTTGATATATAGTTTACAAATTCTAACTGTTCAGACCTACCTAAGGATATATGAATCAGAGTTTCACCGATCTATGTATATTTTTTGCTGTCAACCGACCTCCTTTTTCGGTGTTCATTGGCCTAAATTTCACACCCCGTAGATTGTTATGGTCAAAAATTTGCTGGACCCTTTAAATGTTTCCCTTCCAAGTATTTTAACCATACAAACAAGCGGTTCGCCTGTTGAAATTGTCTTTGACGACATATTCCCGAATAATGCTAAAGACTTATCATCCGTAATTCTAAACGGATTATTAAAAGATCATTTAAGAAGCCTTTCTGCTAGTTTAGTAGTAGCTACTGACGCATCTCAAGGTAATGAAAAGGCGGGTGTGGGTATATATTGTCCACATTTAGACTGGTCTTTTTCTGTCCGGCTTCCGGACTTCAGCCCAATTTTTGAAGCGGAGTTTCTGACGGTGGTACTCGCTTTACGGAAATTATACTCCTCTTTTTTTTAAAATGGCTGTAATTTCCGACTCTCTATCTTTGTGCTCGTTTCTCTCTTCGTCGGTGGATTCTGCAATAGTAAATATTTTTGTCTCCCTGATCCCTAGACATTTTAAAATTGTACATGTGGTATGGGTACCAGGCCACAGCAATGTGACTTTTAATGAATATGCTGACAATATGGCAAAACAGTCCCTTAATGGCCCCGTATTATCTATCCTTCCGGCGACAGCGTATATCACCGCAGCGAGGTTTCGGAGAAACGTTCTAATAAATATGAAAAATGGCCATCTTTTAAGATCTGATGACTACCTGCATCTAAATTATTATTGGAATATAAAATTATGTCATTCACGGCAACTTGAGATTTCTCTAACAAGGCTGCGATGCCGTATCCCACCTTTAAAGTTCTATCTTTACAGGTCTGGTTTGGCACTGTCTCCCGTCTGCGCATTTTGCGGTGAACAAGAAACATTAGAACACTTTTTATTGTTTTGCCGCCGCTTCAGTATACGTTGAGAAGACAGTTCATGGAAAGGCCATTGCAACAGCTTGGTCTTAGTTTAAGCAGCCTGACATTGTTATCATTTGGCGCCACCATCCTTGGGTACAGTTACAGGTCTGTTTTTACCGCCATGCAAAATTTGTTACTGGAATCAAATCGTTGTTAGCCTTGCTAAATATTTAAACATCACTTGTTCTACAATTGTAGTGTCAATCTCCCGTGAGTGTTACCACTTTTCATTTTATATTTCACTTATTTCCCGTTTTGTTTTCTTTCCTCTACCCCACAAATCATTTTTTTTTGCAAGTATACTTAAAAAACAAATTCGTTGCTACCCAGTTCTTGGCCAATCCCCCTCTGTGAGTATGTGCCATAAGTTATTTGGACAACAACAACAACACAGTGCCGTTGCCCTGACTTCGAATCATTCATTGCTGTGTCTGTCACAGCTAGTTTACAATGTCAAGACAAAATGTGACTAGGTGAAATATTATTACGGCTGGGGGGAGGGGGGGAGGATGATGAGGACGAAGTAGCGCGCTCGTTTGCTGAAGATTAAGAAAAAGTGCGTCGAACGGGGGGCCCTCATTGCCTAGCTCCTTGACTGTTTCTCATTGTCTATATCTTTATTCCTCTTGAGTAAATATATTTCCCCCTGTTACAATGCCATGCCACATTTTCAAAATCGTGGGCCAATGCCGTAGAATTTTCAGATCTGCGTGGTGCGCTACGCCTTGCACCAGGGCCTTATAGAAGTGGCCGTATTACTAGCGCAACAAAATTATGTAAGGTGTTTTAAATTATTTTGAAAGCTGGGGTAGTGGAGAATAGGTGGAAAAAGTTTAAACAATGTTGAAACTTTATTTTTACTTTCCCAAGAAATGCTCAATGTTCGTTGTTTTCTTTAAATTAGCGCGATAATATCTGTATTGAAACTTTATATAAATATAAGCTTTAGCTGTTTAATGCATAACTATGCTGAGAACATAGTGTGGAATTATTGCTGCTGTGCCATAAACCTTTCGTGAAATAATTATGTCTACAAAGTAGAAAAATTTCGTTTCTTGAACCGATTTTATGTGATTTTATAAAAATATCTACACTACCCTGAAAAGCGAAAAATAACTAAATACAAATGAAAACATGCATATATTTATTCCGATAATTTTCAACTAAATCTAACATCTTTTGCGCAATTCATAACCAAAATTGTCCAAAAGAGCAAAGAAAATAAACGCGGAGCTCTGCCTCCTGATTATTAATTTCGTGAGGCCGGAAACTATTTTTGGCAGCAAAACCAATTGCAGATCTCATCTCTCAGTTATCAGGCAATATTATATAAAATTTTGAAATTAATGTAAAACGTCGGCGGCAATATTTTTTCACTTACGTGGAAACTCTACCATTTATTTATTTCTTTCCCACCGCGCAGCGCGGTTGGGATGATCGAACTCTAAACTAATAGGCGGAACAAACTAATTTGTTGTTTATTGCCGATATGTATGTTGTGCGCCATATAAATGTACCGGGGCTTGTCATGCTCGCAGTCTCCGCGAGAAACTGCCGTTTGTTTCGTTTTTTACCACCGTGTGAATTCTCAAAACTAAAATCGTAACCTCGAGAGTCTTCCTGCTTTTCATTTTTCAGGGATTACGTCTAGAAAGTGCACACATCGTATTCGGTCCTTCTCCCAGGAAAACAGATGATGCTGCGCATAGTTCCCTATGAATAATACAAAAGCACTAGAACAAAAAAGTGGCTGGGAACACGGTCATTTGTTCGATCAATGTCCTTTGAGGCAATGTTTTCCTTCTCGGCAATGAAAAAGCTACCTTCTAATCACTAATTCATTGTCGCATGATCGTGCTATGACCACACGGTTTCGTTTTGTATGCGCGTTTTCACTGACAGCTGGGTTTGTTCTAGAGGTTAAGTAGATCCAGGGATGTAATCGGCGTGCAATACAGGCATATTGGGTCGTGAGTGCTAGCCGGCTTCCTGGCCAACATGGCACGCGGCCGACCGTGGGACGCCAAATGCCCGAGCAACCGTTGCCAAACTGGTCGGCGTTCAATCGGGGTTACACTCTCGGGCCATGGATGCTGGCCGACTTCTGCCGAACCAAGTACATGGCCGACCATGGGCCGCACAATGACCGAGCTACCATAGCCGGACTGGTCGGCGTTCAGTCGGATGGACGAGCTTGGGCATTGGTTGATGGCCGACTTCCGCCCTACCTGGCACATGGCCAACCATGGGCTGTCATTCGGCCGAGCACCGAATGCCGGCAGGTCGGCTGCCGACCAGCTGCCGATTATCGGCCGATCATAGGCAAATACTGTCTGGGCTGAATGCTAGAAGTGCTCTTGGTACAGATAACCTGCCATCTGCCATTTGTCGTCCGTGTGAGTTCTCCATATAATTTAGAATCCTTTATGTAAAGTCCTTGGATGAAGGTGCACCTCCCTATGATTGGATAGTAACTAATGTTGGGCCTGTGTTCAAATCTGTCCCTCGATATGTTGTGGCTCACTATCGTCCGAGCACTTTGACAAGCATTTTCTGTCAAGTTCTAGAGCATATGTTCTTCAACCCGTATCATTAACCATCTCAATATATATTCATTATTAAATAATCAGCAACATATGGTTCTCTGAAAGGTTTTTCTTGAGTAACTCAGTTGCAAAATTAATTCACGTTCTGTCAAATGCACTGAATAAAGCGTTTTCATTGGTTGCATCTTTTTAGACTTCAAGAAAGCATTTGACATTTTTTCTCATTCTCCTCTGCTGCAGAAATTGTCTTGGTACAGCACCGATAAGAACATTACTGACTGGATAAAGATTGCTTGTATATGAGAAAACAGAGGGTAGTAATCAATGGTATGCCGTCAACAGGGTGTACTGTATCATCTGGTGTACCTCAAGGATCAGTTCTTGGACCGTTGTTATTTTTTATCCTAATGAATGACATCTGCTCTGGTACTGTTTCTAGTATTCGTCTATTTGCGGACGAATGTGTGTTATATAAAGCTGTTGGCTGTCCGAATGACTGCGATGCATTACTAGATGATTTGAACAAGGTTTCCGATGAGAGCAAGAATAAATTGGGTTATGTGTATTTACTTGCAAAGATCTATATATATATATATATATATATATATATATATATATATATATATATATATATATACATATATATGAAGGAAAGAAGCCAACAGTCAGCGAGGCCAAGGAAAGCGTCGGGGATGGTCCCTTTTTATGTTTTTTTTTATGTTTGCTTAGATAATCACAGAAATTAGTAACGATCTGTTAGGGGAAAGATAATTAAACGCAAAGTAGAAGAAAAAACAACGTGCCGATGGTGGGAACCGAACCCACGACCTCCGAATATCGCGTCCGGTGCTCTTCCAACTGAGCTACATCAGCCGCTGTCCCCCCTGCTACTTGCTTGGGTATTTGTGTTGTCTGTATACGAACCTTGAGAGTGTTCACCAGCGCCACCCCCAGCCATAGCGGCGGACGTAGAACGTCCTTTGTTACCGCCAGCGTCACGTAGACGTGATGAAGAGCGAGGGCGAACGCTGTGCTAGAACCCTCTTACGCTACCTATGGCTTGAAGACTGCCAGAACCGAGACCCCCGTAAGCTACAAGCAGATCAATTAAGGCGAAATGAGGGCGCTCGTTATAATACATGAAGGAAAGAAGCCAACAGTCGGCGAGGCCAAGGAAAGCATCGGGGATGGTCCCTTTTTATGTCTTTTTTTTATGTTTGCTTAGATAATCACAGAAATTAGTAACGATCTGTTAGGGGAAAGATAATTAAACGCAAAGTAGAAGAAAAAACAACGTGCCGATGGTGGGAACCGAACCCACGACCTCCGAATATCGCGTCCGGTGCTCTTCCAACTGAGCTACATCAGCCGCTGTCCCCCCTGCTACTTGCTTGGGTATTTGTGTTGTCTGTATACGAACTTGAGAGTGTTCACCAGCGCCACCCCCAGCCATAGCGGCGGACGTAGAACGTCCTTTGTTACCGCCAGCGTCACGTAGAACGTGATCAAGAGCGAGGGCGAACGCTGTGCTAGAACCCTCTTACGCTACCTATGGCTTCAAGACTGCCAGAACCGAGACCCCCGTAAGCTACAAGCAGATCAATTAAGGGGAAATGAGGGCGCTCGTTATAATACATGAAGGAAAGAAGCCAACAGTCGGCGAGGCCAAGGAAAGCGTCGGGGATGGTCCTTTTTATGTCTTTTTTTTATGTTTGCTTAGATAATCACAGAAATTAGTAACGATCTGTTCAGGGGAAAGATAATTAAACGCAAGTAGAAGAAATAACAACGTGCCGATGGTGGGAACCGAACCCACGACCTCCGAATATCGCGTCCGGTGCTCTTCCAACTGAGCTACATCAGCCGCTGTCCCCCTGCTACTTGCTTGGGTATTTGTGTTGTCTGTATACGAACCTTGAGAGTGTTCACCAGCGCCACCCCCAGCCATAGCGGCGGACGTAGAACGTCCTTTGTTACCGCCAGCGTCACGTAGAACGTGATCAAGAGCGAGGGCGAACGCTGTGCTAGAACCCTCTTACGCTACCTATGGCTTCAAGACTGCCAGAACCGAGACCCCCGTAAGCTACAAGCAGATCAATTAAGGGGAAATGAGGGCGCTCGTTATAATACATGAAGGAAAGAAGCCAACAGTCGGCGAGGCCAAGGAAAGCGTCGGGGATGGTCCCTTTTTATGTCTTTTTTTTATGTTTGCTTAGATAATCACAGAAATTAGTAACGATCTGTTAGGGGAAAGATAATTAAACGCAAAGTAGAAGAAAAAACAACGTGCCGATGGTGGGAACCGAACCCACGACCTCCGAATATCGCGTCCGGTGCTCTTCCAACTGAGCTACTATCAGCCGCTGTCCCCCTGCTACTTGCTTGGGTATTTGTGTTGTCTGTATACGAACCTTGAGAGTGTTAATTGATCTGCTTGTAGCTTACGGGGGTCTCGGTTCTGGCAGTCTTGAAGCCATAGGTAGCGTAAGAGGGTTCTAGCACAGCGTTCGCCCTCGCTCTTGATCACGTTCTACGTGACGCTGGCGGTAACAAAGGACGTTCTACGTCCGCCGCTATGGCTGGGGGTGGCGCTGGTGAACACTCTCAAGGTTCGTATACAGACAACACAAATACCCAAGCAAGTAGCAGGGGGGACAGCGGCTGATGTAGCTCAGTTGGAAGAGCACCGGACGCAATATTCGGAGGTCGTGGGTTCGGTTCCCACCATCGGCACATTGTTTTTTCTTCTACTTTGCGTTTAATTATCTTTCCCCTAACAGATCGTTACTAATTTCTGTGATTATCTAAGCAAACATAAAAAAAGACATAAAAAGGGATCATCCCCGACGCTTTCCTTGGCCTCGCCGACTGTTGGCTTCTTTCCTTCATGTATTATATATACATATATATATATATAAATATATATATATATGTGTGTGTGTGTCACAAAAAAACATACATTTTCTTATCAAATAGACAACATTCATGTTTCATCGGTATCCGAATACAAATACTTGGACGTATACATAACTTCCTTAATAAGTTGGCGACGTAAAGTTGATTACGTGACTGGAAAAGCTTGCCGCATTCTTGGTTTCCTCAGGCGTAACACAAAACAATTGCTTCCAGGCGTCAAAGAATTGCTCTTAAAGGCTAACATCCATTCGGTATTAGAGTATGCATGTTTGGTGTGGGGCTCTTGGCCTAAGATAGATATTGACAGACTGGACAGAGTACAAAGTCTTGGAGTGCGATATGCGTTTGATAATTACAGCAGACACTTCAGTGTTTCAGGTGCCAAAGACTCTTTGGGATGGCACTCTCTAGAATACGCCGATGTACATATCGCCTGAAATTTTTCATTGTATGTATCACAGGAATAGCAGCATTAACTGTGAGTTGTGTATTCATGCTCCAAACTATGCTTCATTACGGCTTGACCATCCATTAAAGTTGAAGGGAATTGACTGTAAAATGGCTAAATATGAGTTTTCATGTTTTCGAAGATCGATTTGTGACTGAATAGGCTGGCCGAACAAGTAGTTTCAAATATGTCCTGCAAATCTTTTGCTCCTACTCTTTATATATGCTATACATGAGATGTACGGCTTGTCGCGTTTGCTCGGCGGTTTTCCTTTTTTCGCTACATATTTGTGACACAAATGATGTCTTGTTCCCCCCCTCCACCCTGTAATACCGCTTGTGGTGCTATGGGTATTATCATGAAGAATATAAAAAGAGCAGTATAATGGCAAAAGAAAGAGATTAAGAACGAGAAGGCCGAGTAGGAGGGAGGTTTGGCAGCTTATCTCGTTAGTGTGACGTATGAGTTGTGCGACCGTCGGCCAAAAGCATGGAGGAAGGACTGTCTTGCGGGCGAAACGGCGGCGATGACAACTGTCGGTGACCGTTTCCGGCGGCGCAGTGCGACGTCAGAGCTCTAAAATATGGGCAGTTGGTTGAGGGAGCGGCCGCCGGCGAGGCGGCTCGCGCCGACGATACCAGATGGCGCCACCAGAGCATGGGTTGTATGAAATGCGGCACACCGCGCCGTGGCTGCGCTCTCTGCATAGAATCACCTTAGAAATAAACAAGGCTATATGGTTTAAAACACGTGCTACAAATAGGTGCAGCTGCCCACATGGATCATTGGCGAACAAAGAGAATTAGATGTAGTAATGGCCAACAGCCAATAGCGGGGTGATTCAAGCGAGCGGCCCCGTTATTGCTTCGCAACACTGATCGTGCTCTTTTACAGGTACGGCTGTTATATTTCAATGAGAAAATGAACGGCAGCACCACACGGACCCAGAAAAAGAAGGGGAACCGCATGCGCACCATTGTCCGCTATTTATTAACTGGAAAAGTGACATAAACAATCATCTCAAGCATGAGACTCATCGCAATTATCGATTCGAACCCAACACGCGGAAAACCAGCGGCCACATTAGGATAACGGGCAGGAAACTTTTAACCCCTGCAGATAAAGTAACAGGTTCTGTTAAAATGAATTAGAAACGAAAAAAGGTCCAGCAGAATCAATGTCAAACAATCGTAGCAACAACAGGCATACATGATACAGTCCGAAACATACAGCCAAAAACAAAATGAAAGAAACAACAAAAGGCAATTGTAGCAAGAGCAGCCAAACATATAGAGCAAAGGCCGTCAGAAAGCTAAAAAACAAGAAAGAAAAAGCTAAAACCAATAACAAAACTAACAAACCGCCTAAACAAACAACAAATGTGCACTATATAATGTAAGGCTGAAAAGTCGCACAGTACTAACATCACAAAAACTACCAAGAAAAATAAAGTTTCCTTTCTTGGTAGTATTTTTGTATCATTATGTACTGTTCGACGTTTCATCCCTGCATTTCTAGAGGCCGTCTGTTTTTAGTTCAGACTGGTTGCTAATCTTGTTATTGATTTTATCTTTTTTCCTTTCTTTTAGGTTTCCGACTGCTTTTTTTTCATGTTTGACTTCTTTTTCTAGAATCGACGTTTCTTTTCATTTTTGGTATTAGGTTAGGCAAGACAAAATAACTTGTATAAAATAAAACATTCATTTATGGCAGCGCTCCAACTATGCACACTGTGAAACATATTCTTGAATGTCTCAAAAACACTTCGTGCCTCGATTCCTTGCAAAGGTCGAAATCATAACCTGTTGGTCTTTTCGCTTCATCGGAACAGGTACATGTTCTTTTCTCTTTAGAGGGTCTCTGTAGCGGTGATTTCTTTTTTACAGATCGCTCGGCGTGTTCGGGAGCAAAGTTGGCACCACATCGGGTAAAAGTTCCGGCTTTCCATGCGGGATATCGACTTCTTTGCTGTCAATGACGTGTATAAAGTCCCTCACAATGCATGATGGCTCGAAATGTAGCTCGCAAACAGAGCCAGTTTTGTCCAAATCTTTATCCTTTCGACGAAGGTTGCGTTCACATTGCTTCCATCAGTTCTCATCCTTTGGCACAGCAAAGAGCGACGGCTGCTTGCCTTTCGCCCACTGGTATACCCCGGTTTGCAACCGGGAGCGAAGCAATGCCGTTGACGCCGACAATTCCTAACGCCGCAAACTTATAAAGAGCAGAAAAGCACCGCAAGAATACGAAACAAAGCTGCAGGCAGCTTGGCGGGACTGCTAGCGTGGGCGCGCGGAGCCTTACAGCCCACGCTCCAACGGTAGCACCGCTTAAATCCGGGTCCTGTCGACATTCGCCGCCTCACTGCATCGCATGGAGCGCGCCGGCTCCTGAACCCACTACCCATATTCTAGAGCAATGTACGTAGATATCAGAAGACTGTGTTGTCAGACCGAATCGGGATCGTGTCGTGCTAGTGTTACAAGCCCCTTAGATAGGAATGTCCATGTTTCCAGTGTTAGTCAGGTAAGTTTTGTTGTAAAATTTAATATCTTCTGAAATGGTGTCCATATCTTCACCTCCACAAGAAGTGGAGTAATGTTCAATAAAATTCCCAACTAAAGATTAAAGCTCTGACTGTTGTAATAAAGTGTTTTAAGATCAGACAGGTGACTTTTAACTGAGCATCAATGCGCTTGAACTAAAAAACAACGAACGCAGCTTTAACAAAATATTTCCGATTCCCCGTCAGCTAGCTAAACGTTGAAGTCCTTGGAAGAACGTTCTTGCTAGAGCAAATCATTTTTGCCTTATTCCAGCTTTCCCAAGATTTTGGCATAGTGAGCTTGGATAGGAGATTTGTTTTACAAATAACTAAGCAGAGAGTCAAACGTTTGTAAACGTTTTTCATATATGCCGCTTAGTTTCCCCAAAAACGTGGGAAACTACACCACACTTTATCTCAGAAGGCCGCTATTGTAGGATTCTAATGAAGAGTTGGCTGCATACCTTGCGATGAGGCGCAGGTCAGCTTTGCCACGCTGGAGCCACAGTAAGTCCATGTTCATGCTATATCCTGCTAGATGTTCATGTAACGCGTCACGCGGCGAAGCAGCGTTGACCCGATGCACTCGATTATTTATTTATATGCTCTTTGCGTAGAAGTGATGAGCCCACGCGGTAGCGAATTTACAATGCCACAACTGTCCGCAAAAAGACTGCCAAATGCATGTTAATCGAAATTGTGCGCTGGACAGTAACATGGCAACAAAGCGGGAGCTGCTTTCTTTAAAGTTGAATGCTCGAGTCATCGGCGAGACTAAAAGCGGCAGAAGCGAAACAGATATTGCAGCGAAATGTGGCATCTTCAATAGTACACTGTCTACAGGTCTGATGTTCACTATTTTTAGTTTGTAGATTGAGTTTCGCTGTAACAAACCTTTGTAGAACGATGGCAGTGACACATAAGATGTATTTTGCACCGTCTCCTGCTTTGGATGTCATGGCCGCTTTAGACGTGATTTGCAGTTTCACAGGCCTTTACGATAACGACGTCACGAAGTAGGAGCTGACCTATCGCGAGCATAACACGGCTCTGATAGCCAAAGGACAGAGGCAAACAGGAGGAGGGACCATTTTTTGAAAATAATTAATGATTGTTAAAGGTGCCGTCAAATTCTAAAGTGTTTTGTACAGCCGTCGCAAACACGAAATTTCCGCTTCAAATAAATGTTTCACGCCTCCTTTCAATTTCGTTATAGCCATGGTATGACTGTATATGGAACACGCTGCTATGAATTTACAATGAATCACGGTGTCCGCAACGCCTTTAACTTAGCCATTATAGCAATACCTCCTTGGGCACGATTAATTGTTCTATGTCGCAGCAAAAGACCTGATACTTTCAATGCATATTTGTTTTTCTATCCAGTCGCATGTTAGTTCCCTCTACACAGTGTTATTGGGAAAATGAATTTTAAAGAATTGTTACAGCAGCGCATATCCTTAGAAGCCCTCAAGAGTTTTGGTCTGCTGAAAATGCCATATCTAAAGACGGTTGGAGCTGGGCTGATCAGTTTTAGGTTTGTTATATAGAATTCTTTTCCGTCTGAAGAGATCTTTGCTGTCGCTGGAGCGAGGACGAAGAAGTTCTATCGATTTTATTCGCGACAGTGTCAGATAGTTAAGCAATAAGTATAGCACACGTTTTTTAGGTCCGCGCAGTGTACTTTTAATGATGTTAGCTCAGCGCCAGCTGCTTTTACCGGGGGAGCGAATAGCACTGGTCGAGGATCACTAAGTCTGGCCTAGACAGGAGGCGAACGATTCTTTATTGTCAGCCCTGTTCCAGCAAAACGCAGTATGGTGGGGCCCGAGTAGAAGATCGCTTTCAATTGTTCCCTAGATGAATAGCTTCTTTTACTTTGACTGTGACGAGCTGGGTTCTTTTTTGATAGCCTCCAAACTTCACACAAAGCAACAGTTGAACTTCACAGTAGTCGGCGGGATATTTAGGAGCCTACTCCGCAGAAGTGAGTTACTTTTCAGCTCTGTGCGCCATGACCATACTTCTTACAATTTTAATCGCGATTTAGGCTTGGAATATATGGTTTTAAGTCACTTTTTCTGTAACCTACCTCAACAGAGTCAGGAATTGTGCTCGGAACGATGGTATAGAGCAGTGTTTGGTTCCGATTTCCCGTTGGCAAACCTCATTTTGATTCTGCATACATTAATGACGTATTGATCTTTCAATTCATTTAGCAGTTTTTCTTCGGCCATGTACATAAAAGAACCTGCAGAAAGGACTCCACGAAGAGCAGTGAAATATCAGTGTAGGCAAAGCGTCATCATTGTGTCTCCAAAAACACTGACCCCTGTTTTTTCTTTTAGTAATGTTTTGTAGAACTTCCAAACGCAGGGCTCCATTTGCAAGATTTTGTTATCTTATATCCTTTGCCTCAGGCATTTGTTAGTGTCTTTGCAACAGTGAAGGGTGAGAGACGTGCTGCCGGTTTATTCTGAATGCTCACTGTTGATTACATGAAAGAGTGAAAAAATAGTTTTGATTTTGTATAACTGGACAGCTTGTTCGGTCCGCCCTTGTTTCGCAGGATGGCGATGAGATGAAATAGAGGAGCTAAGCAAAAGAAAGCTAATTTTAGCTACCAAGAAAACGAAAACTGAAAAAAGGACAAGAACACAGCAAAGCTTGGGTGAGAAGGTGGGCAAAGCAAGAATGGAGTGGAGGATGAAAAAAGCCGACTGGTTTACATGGAGGTGACTTGGAAAGGAAGCGAGGGCCGAAATTGGCCTTTTTCCTGACCTGCTATCACACCTGGCCTTTTTCCTGACCTGCCTGGGTTTTCTGGCGCCATCTAAGAACAGCCGTTGCAAATGGCTTGTGTTTTACCCTATATAAACGTGGTTGCAGAGAGCGAACGTACGCGCAATTTTTGGCTCATTGATTAATATATTCGCTACTGAGCTCCGTAAGCGGGTTGCGAAGCCGACTGAATCTAATACGCTACGATTATTTTCATTTCAGCGTTAAAGCTTTTCTTATTGGTAGCAGTCAGCCATTTGTCAGTGATATGCTCCATTACTCACTCGAATGGCTGCAGAACGTTTAAACCTTTTCAACTGGATTTGGTTAGAAAAACCTGACAAATGTCATGTGCTTGTGGCCTTACGAAACAGCTTATTCAATCGGAGTGACTAGCAAACAAGGTTGGAACATGTTCTCGGTCGGTAGTAGTGAGTGCGTGATTTATCACTTATTTTAATCTACCGCCCGCAGACGTTAATCCGGCAGTCGATACACAGGATCGGCAATAACCATAGTTTTATTACAAACAAAGCACTTTTTGCGAGATATTTGCGCAGTGTTGAAATAAAAATACTGTGAGGACATTCATTCACGAATATAGATATTGTTGCAATACCATCAAGTCGGCATCAAATGCTTTCACCAAGCACTCCAACTTGTTTTGTATGCATAGTTAGATAAGATCAAATATTCTCATATTGCTCTTGGGATAGGAAAGTAAGATGTTTGGCTTGATTTGGTTTATGGGATTTAGCATCCAAAGCCACCCAGGCATTGAGAGACGCCGCATTGAAAAACTTTGAAAGTTGAGTGCAAGTTTCTTCTCTTGAGCAATGAGAGGCCGTTCTGGTAAGCTCGGACCCAGGCATTCAAGATAGCCACCGAGGGGGCCGCTAAGGTCGCCGCCAGCTATGGACTGGCGGCCATTTAGAGCGGACAGTCTGCATCTGCATTTTGACAAAATACATGTTTTTCAGTCCAATCGACCATCTGGAGTTTAACGCACGCTGACATCTCAAAGCACGCGGACGCCTTGCTTTTCGCCTGTATCAAAAAGCGGCCGCCGCGACGGGGATTCGACACCGCATTCTTGGGAAAAGATGCTGAGCTACTAAAATACTGCACCACTCGCAGCGCTGCCTATGTAGGAATACGCTATGATGGCTGCCCTTCTCTATTCTTGGCAACTATTTTGCTTCAGCTGCGTGATTATAGAACACTTAATTCAGCCTCCAACGTAATGTCAAACTAAATTCGAGGCAGCCTCACTTACTGAGAGGAGTACCAATTAATGGAATAGGTTAAGTTCTTCCGACTGCTCTTTAAAACAAACAACGAAGTTAACAGACTCACTAGTAGTGTCATTCACTATATGCCCCTTTCAGTGCGTCTAGAAATGTGTTTAGTATCTTCAGTTTTAGGGTTAAAAACGACACAAAGAATATCTAATATATTGTTGCGTCGACGACATATAGTATGCAATTCGATGGCACAATTTAGTGGGCATATTGCGAAGAAATGAAGTCGTAGAGATTCCCTTGCGACAACTTTGTGCATTTGGTTGAATGGCATAGAGGCTGTCACAAATGACATGCTCACACATGGTGTGTAAACATGTTTTCACAAAAATACAGAAGCACCACATGCAGAAAGTACCTCTATTGGGCAATAGGATCGTAGTGAACAGAATAAAATGTTGCAGAAATGATATCCAAGAATTTGCTGTTATCTTGGCATATTTCGTTATACTTCCAGTTATAATAGGTCGCGTTTCATATTATCATCAGTGTAAACTTTGAAAGAAAGTAATGGATCATGGCAAATATATTCAGATATTTCTTTTATCATACATGCATTAGGTTTTCTGTTGCTTAAAAACAAAGTATTGAAAATGGGACACTCAACTCGCTCATATAAAATTGCATCCTTTTTTATGCACGTAGGCAATGTTTTCATATTTTTGCATAACACCAGTCGTCGTAACTATCATTGCGTCAGAGAGCTTTCCCTTGCTCTTTCCTGCCGAAATTGGAGCAGTCGCAACATCTCTGTGCCATCTCCGAACAAGCCCGCTTCAAGGATGAATTCGGAGAGAAATGAAAAAATTAGCGTAGCAAAATAGAAAATCTGCCATTTTTTTTCCAACAGCCTAACTTGACTGCGTTTTCTGCTTCGATGTCTTAAAGCGTTACCTCTACGAGAACGCTGTATTTATAGATCTACTGCAAGGCACAGTCGAGGCACACTTGTTTGAGAATCATCGTTGGCAAGTGTGCATGTTAACTCCATAATTATAGCTGTCTGACATCGGTACAGATAGATCCACTTCGTTTTCGCATCATTCATGAAAAGGTTCTTTGTGACACATGTAACCCTAGACGCAACCCACACAACGGAAGACGAAAACATTCTGCTCTCGAGTCTGTCACATAGTATTTGAATAAAAGATTTTTCGTAACATACTCACCGCACTAAGAGGTCTATCGGTGCGCAGCTGCTGATCGATGTATGCGTGGAAACTTTTTCACACTCGTCTTAAAAAAAAACGTTTTTTGACACGAAATAAACTTCCATGCCAGTCATGAGGGAACATTTGATAGGAACTGAGTCAAACAGTATCTTACTGGTACGAACATTCCTGTGTTATAGAGAAAGCCTTCTGGTTTTACCACAGCTATTGTCATAATACGCAAAATATGGAACGATACAACTCAGCACTGTAATAGTTATTTCACTTTTACAGACACTATTCTACACTTACAAATCATAATATAGCGCGAAGTGCTAAGAGCAGCACAGCTAAACGAAGAATCTTAAATAAATGTTTTTTATAAGTCGCTACTAACCATCTCGAGGGTCTGACTCACAGCTCTTCAGGTCCCCTGAGGCCGCGTAAAGAAAGCCGAGAACTAGGAAGATTTTCAAAAGCATGCTGCGACTCTGGGGTGCTGTAGAAGAATGCTGGCGGAGGAGAAAAAAATAGTTCTCGCCCCGTGCACAAAAAAAAAAAAAGACTAAATACGGACAAGCCGAAATTCCAATGTTCAGAACCGCTGATTCCACACCATACAATAATTTAGTGCTGTATTAAACACCTGCGTATATTAAACAGAGAGAAAACCGTTCATATGAGCGGAACACATGATCCGAATATCTTATGGAACCGGTCATCATTAGTCATTTTCTCCTTTAATCACCTTTTCTTTCGCCCACTCTAAGCTGTGTTTGAACGTACGAACTTCTGCTGCACCTCAGGTAATTGAATAATGTTGTCTACATGATCTTATTTGCTCCTAAAATTTAAAGTTTCTTAGAATCAGCCCCTTCCTTTTCTATACAATCGGTCGAACATATTTCTATATATTTGCTTAGATCAGAATTTTGTCGTCCTTTCAAGAAATGTTTGCTGGTAACTTATAAAACAATATTCATAAATATACGCATACTAGGTTTTTAGCGAACATTTTCGATAATACCTGAACATATTAGGCTTAAAATTTAAAATAGAAAAATTTGTAGCGGCGAACATTCCGAAGCTCCCGCAAAAACAATATACTGCAGAACACCCTAATTATATAGGAAATTGAAAACCCAACAATGACCTTTTTATTAATGGTAGTTAGTTGGTTGTTCCCCACTGGTAAATGCTGTGAACAACACGGTCCCATATTTTAAATGAATGAAAAGGTCTTTGGTAAGCGGCTTGACTGCTGTTTGGCCGACAATACCGCGGCTTCACGTAACCACGGTTTACGCTGCCCGTGCACAGAGCATGGATCACGCGACGCGGCGGCGGCCTATGTCGTCACCGGCTGCACCGATTGCCAGATCACCAGGCTACTCACCAAGAAACGAAAATGCTAGTTTTAAAGATATCTGCAGCTCCGATACCGCTGAAACTTTGAGGTTTAGTTGCTTGGCACATCATAAATAGGATGCAATAAACAGTTTGTTCCAAACTTGAAGGACGGTGGGCGGCTGCTCCTGGTCCTGATGGAGCTATGACAGGCAGGTCCGCGCCGCTCGCGGCGAGGGCTAGCCTGCCACAGAATTTTTATCTGTTCTAGATCGTTATTGCACCTGCAACCGCTTCGGTGGTAGACGACGGCTGTGGCGGCGCGCATCATTCTCTTCCTTTTCTTTTTCTTTCTTCTCTACTTTCTGTCGTCTGTTCCCACGAGGCAGCGGAGGTCGTTCAGCTACAGAGCCAGTAGCAGGCCGGTGAATTTTTTTTCCTTCTTACAACAGCGACAAAAACAAAAAAAAAACACTGCTATACGTAACTTCTCGCGTGGCAGAATATGAAATAATGCCACAAACATCCTCGCGGATATCAGACTCGACAGAGAGGTAAAACTCGTATGGACACCTGCCCACTCAGGGGATCAAGACAATGAGGCTGCTCATTAACACGCTCGAGGTTTTGTCGACCGAGCGGTGAGACCTCCCAGGTAGCACAGAATGTGGGGCCCCAGTAGGTCCCATGTAGGCAAGTGGGGCTGGGGCAACCATCATAAAACTTACATCGGTTCACGATGGGGCAAATGTGGGCAAGCCCAATTTGGGCTTGCCCCTGTTCCTTCTGCATGGCTCCCATAGCGGCATTGCTCGGGCTAATACAGAGCACATTCCTGCATCCAGACCGCAAGGGTCCTCTGTCGGATATTTAAGGGCAATACAACCTAAATGTGGGCTCTTTATGGTAAAGCCCTCATGGATCCGAAATCAGGCCACCCCCATAAAATCTTTGTGGAACCTACATCGGCCGTACTGGGGCGAAAAAAACGGACATTCCCACATGCTGCCCAAATCTGCCCCTCGTAGGTTACTTGAGGGCAGGCGAAATATGAATAAGAACTCAATTTGGGCAAGCCCTCGAGAAGCCCAAATGAGGCAGCCTTAGCTAAACCGCTTTAGGTCCCACATAGGCTGTAATGGGGGTGGAAGGCGGGCGTGCCCGCATGGTACCAAAATTGGTTCCTTGTGGGAAATTGTAAAGCACGTGCAACCGCAGGAGGGCTCAAAGTTCAAAAACAACCACCAGCCCAATTGGGGCTGCCCACAAAAAGCTGCTTTCTATCCCGCATGGGACGTAGTGGGGCTGGAAAGCAGGCAGGCCCGCATGATACCAAAATCGGTCCCTTGTGGGGAATTTGAAGGCGCGTGCAGCAACAAGTGGGCTTTAGATTCAAAAACAACACCAAGCCCAATTGGGGCTGCCCACAAAAAACCACTGTAGGTCCCACATCGGCCGCAATGGGGCTAGAAGGCGTGCGTGCAATCGTATAATGATTCTTTTCCAACCTTTATTTGTATTAGATGTTGCCCTAAATTGCTTTTATAGATAATTTGTATAACAGCCGTTGCTATGTTTAGTCTGTTAGAAATTTTAAGTGGCTTTAGTTCTCGCGCTCATGCAAATTGCGCTAAAAATACTAAAACATACTGAGTGCTAACTGTTGCTCCTAATGTGGTTGCTGTCGATAGCCTGCAACACTCAGCAGAATATTACTGTTCAGAACACACATCTCCATAGCCTGAACAAGATGTACACGAAGCCATTTAGGCTAGAATAACGTTATAAATTATTGTAAAATTTAATATTGTGGCTGCTTAGAAAGGGCAGACGTGCATAAAATAATTACTTAATTATGTGCATAAATAATGATTGGGAAAACTTGGACAAGGGCTTCCCATAAATTTCCTGCGTCGGACCTCTGTGAGAATAATGTGGGCAAGCCCAAGTGCGGCTTGCGTTATAGAACCCGCATCGATCCTATGTCATTATCTGAGGGGCTAACCAAAATAAAAAAAATAAATGTTCATCCAGAGTGGCTGCTCGAGCCTGCCAAAGTAGGACCATTGTGGGGAGTTGGCGGGATGTGCCCTTTTGGCAATTCGGGGAAAATGTGGACAGCCCCGCAAGGGCTGCCTGCATCAGTTCCTTGTGGGGCCCATCGGGGCTTTGTCGACAGCCCCTTTCAGGCCTACGTCGGCCCCTCTTGCAGCGCCCACATTGAGCCCACCGAAGCTATGCTGCATTGCCTACATCGGATCCACCGAGGCCCACCCTTCATAGCCCACTTTGTGCTACCTGGGCTAATGCCGAAGGACTTGAAATGGAAGGATTGCTCACATACAGCGACCTTACACAGCACTTCAAACTCTCTAGGGGAGTATACCCACCACCACGCAAATCATTAACAAGACAACAAGAAATTATTTGAAGGAAACTACAAACGAACTTCTTCGCCAACCCTGCGGTTTATTCACACATATTTCTGGACAGCATAAGCTCATAATGCACTAAGTGCGGTGAGAAAGCCGACCTTAATCATATCCTGGGGAGTTGCTCAGAGCACCCGCCTTCCAAGGCCCTCATAGAAGCTCCCTCACTTGAATCCTGGGAGGAAGTGCTGCGTAATGCGAACCCCGATATAAAATTGGGGGCCGTAAACCGCGCTGAAGAAGTCGCCGCAAGCCACCAGCTAACGGCTACTTTGCTTTTCCATTAAAACCCAGCAATAAGTGCTGTGCAGAATACAGACAAGGACATGCAACTATGGGCCGTCCAGCAGGCCCGGGGTGCGCTCGAAAAGCACAAGCCTCACACCCACCACAAACGGGTCAAATGAGGTAGTGCAGAGTAGGGCTTAACCCCGGGTAGACGCTTGGCCAGCGTTACGACACTTTAACCTGTCGTTTGCCGGCTCCCTAATAAAGTTATACATACATACATACATACATACATACATACATACATACATACATACATACATACATACATACATACATACATACATACATACATACATACATACATACATACATACATACATACATACATACATACATACATACATACATACATACATACATACATACATACATACATACATACATACATACATACATACATACATACATACATACATACTCCCACAATAAAGTTTTTTTCTCTCTCTCTTTCCCTTTAACAAAATTTATTTGCTGCACGTGATGAACCGCAGTAGGCCAATTGAATTTTCCTTAGCCGAATTGTGTGCGCTGGCCACCAAGAAAGGGGCCCATAGCCGACGTCTACATATATCAAAGCACGATAGCTATTTACAAGTGTCTTCATCGATCGTCATGTGCGCACTCATTCTGCCCCTCCCCCCCCCCACCTCCCACAGCGTGGTACCGCGCAACGATATATTGTACTGCCAACTTATACACATCCCGTGACATGTCACTGGATTGCAACAATTTCGGGAAAATGCATTTTCTGGTAAGGGTAACGCGATCGTAGCGCAGGTAGCAACTCAGCTCCTCATATTTTCCTCTATCACCACCCACTGGACAAGCATGAGCCCTTCACTCCAACCGAGTCATTAGCACAAGTTGTATTCGTAAAAGGCCGAACGTAAATATCGCCTTAGTTGTTTCTATGGTCATTGCATTGGGATGTTTTTCCCTACCGACTCTCCTTCGCGTTATGGCGTATGGGTTTGCTATACAGCCGTAGCGGCGCTTGTTCTTCTGATTAGGATCTGTGGCCATTAAAGTTTCACAGAGGCCCCGCCGTGGTGGTGCAGTGGCTAGGGCACTTATCTACTATCCCCAAGAATGGAGGCTTGAATCTCGGTGGCGCCTGCCTCTTTTCAATTGAGGCGAAAGCAAAGCGCACGTGTACTGTGCGTTGGCAGTTCACGTTAAGGAACCATAGTGGTCGAAATTTCCGAAGTCCCCCACTACGGCGTCTCTCATACCCTGAGTTGCCTTGGAACGTTAAAATCCACAGACCAAGCCAAACAAGAAGACCAATCAAGTAAAATAGGACGAGACCATAAAGCCTATTTCTATGCAAACACTCATTTTCCAACCAAATCTATGGAAGCTAAAATTAGCCAGAGCGCTTCTTGTTCGCCTCTGCCTTGATGCCCATAGCTAATAGGTGGCGGCACGGGTAGCTAGAAATGCATTTCAGGTTGCCTATAGGCCCAAAACGTTGGCTAGTGCAGAATACAAACTTGTTGTAGTTGCGACTGTAGGAAGAAGGAAAAGAAATTCCATGCACCTGCTACTGACTAGGCAGCTGAGCCACCTCCACTGCCTCGTGCTGGCAGAAGAGAAAATAGAGAAGAAAAAGAGGTAGAGAGAAACACGAGCGTTGCAACAGCCGTCGTCCGCCCCCGAAGCTGTGGCGGTTGCAATGATGGCCTACAACAGGTATAGAATACAAACATTTCGCCATTTTTTTTTTTTTCAAATCTCTGACAGTTATCAATGTCGGTTTTCATTGACGCTACGCTAGAGTTGTTTCAGGGGCCGCTCAGTTCAGAATAATGTAAATGCTGCGCATAAAATTTTCAAATCCTGCTAATGCTTTCACGGCCAAATGCTTTTACATTACACCAATCCATTTTTTCAGAGTAGTCCATTTTTGTAGTGAAAGCTACACTGCGCTAGGCTTTCGAGCCGTCTGCGTGGCATAGTGGCACCATGTGCCGTATGCTTCGCTGTGTATTTCGCCAATGCCTAGCAACTGTCACGTGGTATAGACCGAGAGCTGGGCCAGGAGTTCATGCCGTCGGCGTGGCACGGCGGCCGTATGCTCTGCGGCGCGTCGCGCTGTTTGATAATCACGTGATGCGTGGAGGTATATAATATAGGGGTAGACAGCACAGACGCTGGCAGTAGGGGGATGGAGTAGAGATCGATCGTTCCGGAGCAAGCCTGATATTTTTAGCGGCTCTTTCAAAAGAGCTGGTGAGCGGCTGCTCACTAAAAGGGATCGGGGGTTATTTTAGTGAGCCGGCTCTCTCGTTCAGTGATTCGATTCGTGCCGAACGGTTCCTTTGGAGTCGCTCGGCTCCATCTGTTAGCGATTCGAGAAAGCAACTTCCCTCCGGCTTGGCCCTCGAGATCATCCACCCCTCCCGTGCACATGGAAGACGCGTGCGCGCAAGGGTGATCTCGGAGACATGCCTCCCCCCCTTGCTCGCGAGATTCACAATCATCCCCTCGCCTTCGGCTGTCTTTTGAGGCGCTTCTTCAACAGACCTTTTTAGTTTCGATTCCTGGGTTAGGACATCTAGATTTCGAAAAAGCTTTCGACAAAGTTTCTCATCAGCGACTTTTACTTAAAGTTTCCCCATTACTTATTAACCCTCTTGTATTGGAATGGATACGTAATTTCCTGACTAACCGGAAGCAATTTGTGTACGCTAACAAACTATCATCGACTTGCTCCCCAGTCCTCTCCGGCGCTCCTCAAGGCACTGTACTTGGACCCTTGCTCTTCCTAATCTACCTTAATGATCTGCCTAGCAACATTGTTTCTAACATCCGCTTATTTGCAGAAGATTGCGTCATCTACCGTCCCATCCATAACCGTTCTGATTCTCGCATTCTTCAAGATGACCTTAAACGCGTTGAAGCCTGGTGCGACAAATGGCTAATGTCTTTAAACACTAAAAAAACGCGATTACTCTCTTTTCACTATCAACCCTCCAGGATGTCATCTGTGGCTCCGAATTTTTATCTGTCCAATCATACAAATACCTTGGCATCATAATTTCTAACACACGTAATTGGTCTGCGCGTGTAACGAACATTGCTAACGAAACCAATCGCACTATTGGTTACCTCGGTCGACACTTGCGCCTCACGCCAGCCTCGATTAAAGTACTAAGTAACCTCACGTTCGTTCGATCAAGCTAGAATAGGCATGCCCAATCTGGGACCCTCATCAAGCTAACCTTTGTACCATTCTCTAATCAGTTCAAAATCATGCAGCAAGATTTATGTTTTCAGACTATTCTGATCACTTCAGCGTAACGGCTCTTAAATCTCAGACTCACCTTACTAATCTCGATTTGAGACGTTGCTTCTTTAGGCTTTGCCTCTTTCATAAATTTTATCACACACCACTTGATGTTTCAGTTATATTAACAGCTCAACGCTGCTCAAACCACACCAGCCATCCCAAAGTTGTCGACCCTCCCCCAGCGCAAACTACAGCTCATCTTCACTCGTTCTTCGTCAAAACTGCTCGGGACTGGAACAATCTGTCAGTCGACTTCGTGCACCACTCCAATCCATCTGAATTTAAGGCAGCCATCAAATCTATTTTAAAATAAAATAGCAGCCCATTCCTCTTGTAAACCCCATTCCTGGCGCATGTGAGGTATTGATAATAAATAAATAAAAATAAAAAAATCTTAGTTTGATGGCGGCGCCATGTATGAGTCAAACTGGTTAAATCCGCTCCAGCTCCTCTTGACGCCATCTTGGGCTGTTCTCTTCTGGTTGATGTTGCGGTGCTGTATACTGTAAAAGCGGTGTTTTTCAGTGCTCTTGAAAGCTATCCGACACCTTGGTGCTATTTGTGCTTTGTTTGAGCGCGCTAGCAAACCGTATACCATCCATTTGGCATGCCGGCAGGTGTTGGAAACAGCAATATAGCCGCCGGGATGACTGCGAAGGACTGCGCTCCACTTCCGCAGTGAGGGTGTATCTGTTGTATCTTTCACAATACATGTAGTTTCAATTATATTTTATAATCGCAATGGTAACTGTACACACGAACACACAGCAAATGAACTGTACAGGCAACTACCGAACACAGAATGCAGATATTACGAAAGACGCTTTCCAGTTATTGCCTCATTGATTTAACGTGAAGTGCGACCCATTTCGATATACGATTGAGCTGTCCTGCTTCAACGATGTATACTTTCAAGTTAAACCACGGTTCAAGACCAGCACATAAAAGAAGTAGTGTCTAACGTACCATCCGTCGAAGTTTTTATGTAGCCTTGGTGTTCGTATACCGCCGTATACCCCCGTCCCGTACGTATACATCGTATACCCCCGTCCCGTACATCGTAGCAGCATCGTTTGCACGACGTGTTGTTGAGTAAAACGTCAAAACACGTGCACTCTCAGCTGCACCATGAACGAAAACGACAAATGCGCAGCACATACAGCACCGCTTACGAAAGCGGCGCCGCCCCCTAGCGAGGCGGACTACGGCAGTCTCGTCCAGCGCTACTCCCTAGTCATCGCTAGGATTAAATTGCTTCGCACCAAAGGCACATCCGACAGCGCTTCGTAATTGCTCAGCGTTAGAGTAAATGGCCTCTCATGGAACTGCCTTACTGCCGATCCCATAGTATCAGTAAAAAAAAAAAGATGTAAACTTAGGTGGTGCCTTATCAGCGGAGCCAGCGTGCAGACGATGATGGCCCGCGCGCCGCACCAACGGTAATGTGTGAGTAATTTATTTGTATTGCAATTATCAATAGCACGCTATTGGTTAGAAATCCGCAAGAAAGATTTTTTTTTTTGCTGTCGGCTTATTGTTTAAGTGAGGAAGAGATTTTAACACGCTCTTCTTGCGCTGGCGGAAGAGATCCACCGTATCGTTGGCCCCGGGGGCTTGGGGGAGGCACGGCCTGCCCGGCGTGCGTGGTTACTACGGTGCAGGGAGTGAAATGGGCATCATATTCGTGAGTCCATCATTCGTGCTATAGTCCATCTGGCTTACATAAAGCGTTCATAGGCGAATTAAATCAGGATAAAGTGGACATCGGGGAAGCAGAAACATATCACAGCCGAACTCGGAACTGTCGATGCATGCTTCCCGCATACGCTCTCGGCATTAATCTTGCGATTTCTTTGATTTTTTCTGCAGTCCAGGATCACACATTGCTGTCCCGATGACATTATCACTAAACAGGCGCTAATAAAGGCAGTTAAGTCTCTCAAACGAAAATATATAGAGATGCCAGGCCGCTCTGCTATGCATGAAGCGTGCGAATGCACAGCCCACTCGGTACTGGCAACAGAGGGCTGGCGCAAAGAATATGGTTAGAGAATATTTTCCTCCTCTCTGCTTGCTCTCGGTAAAACGGTCTATAAAGCGAGAATGAGCGGCGGCTCATTGGGCGGCGGTTCATATGCATCAAGTGTTTCGACAACATCGCCAGCTTCCAAGTTATGAATTTTGTCCTCCTGCAGTACAGTTGCCTAAGTGATAATAAGGAAGCGCGGAATGATGGTATTTGCTGCTCAGCAGTTAGTAGTATCAGATACACGTGTGATATCCCCGTTATATTCATGTTTATACTGATGCTTCTAATCCACAGTATTCATCGGCGTCTGCATTTGTGATTCTGCACCTGTATAAGCAACGGCCGTGTAAACTAGCTCACTTGGCAGAATCAGCGACTTTCCAGATTTACGCTGTTGATTTGGCTCTCCAGTTCATCTCATCAGTGCACAACCCGCGTGTGTTGTAATATTTAGCAACTCTGTGCCTGGAAGGAAATCTCTGACAGCGCTAGTTCCGTATCATGGAAGGCTCGACTGAAATATTAGGTTCATATATAAGTATTATTTCAGGGCTACCAAAAAGAAGCATATTATAGTTTCCCAGAGGATATCCGGACATTCCCTTATTCCTGGAATCAGAGGCTGATGCGGCGCCTAGGCAATCGCACTACAATGCCCTCACTCCTGACCTTCCGTTATCCAGAAGCTTAATGCTTAATGAAATGAACGAAAATATGCGATTTTGAGCCAAGCCAAGGAAATTCAGATCTGCATTTCACGGATTCTTTTGCGTAGTTTAATATTCTTATTTCATGAGCAGAAGTTTAGAAACGATCCTTTACCGCTTGCGTTTGGGAACGGCTTACACGGAGCACATCCTTCATTGTATTGGCCGCGCAGTGAGCTCCCGGTGTCTGCGCGCGCGCGCGCGTGTGTGTGTGTGTGTGTGTGTGTGTGTTTGTGTGTGTGTGTGTGTGTGTTTGTGTGTATGTGTGTGTGTGTGTTTGTTTGTATGTGTGTATGTGTGTGTGTGTTTGTGTGTATGTGTTTGTGTGTGTGTGTATGTGTGTGTGTGTTTGTGTGTATGTGTGTGTGTGTTTGTGTGTATGTGTGTGTGTGTTTGTGTGTATGTGTGTATGTGTGTGTATGTGTGTATGTGTGTGCGTGTGTGTGTGTGTATGTGCGCGTGTGTGCGTGTGTGTGTGTATGTGTGTGTGTGTGTTTGTGTGTGTGTATGTGTGTGTGTGTATGTGTGTGTGTGTGTGTGTGTGTGTTTGTGTGTATGTATGTATGTGTGTGTGTGTGTGTGTGTGTGTGTGTGTGTGTGTGTGTGTGTGTGTGTGTGTGTGTGTGTGTGTGTGTGTGTGTGTGTGTGTGTGTGTGTGTGTGTGTGTGTGTGTGTGTGTGTGTGTGTGTGTGTGTGTGTGTGTGTGTGTGTGTGTGTGTGTGTGTGTGTGTGTGTGTGTGTGTGTGTGTGTGTGTGTGTGTGTGTGTGTGTGTGTGTGTGTGTGTGTGTGTGTGTGTGTGTGTGTGTGTGTGTGTGTGTGTGTGTGTGTGTGTGTGTGTGTGTGTGTGTGTGTGTGTGTGTGTGTGTGTGTGTGTGTTTGGAACTACGAGGATGTGGCCCATCTGTTTTTTGTCGGGTGCATGCTAACTTCAGGGCGCGACTGAAGAAAGACTTCAACGCTCTTGACATAATACCTTTACGTATACGAAAGTTATTAGGGCCGTGGCTGACGTGTGCGCTGCAGAAGCGAGCATTTGTGGCAATATAACATTCCTAGAGGACAGTGGCATCCTTGAGAACTACGAGCTTATTGCATGCGTCCCAGTCCAATGTTAGATCGCCTCCCTTTACGTGGGCTAGTGTGTTAATGTATTCTTTATTTGCTTTGTTGTGCATGCCGCAAATAAGGTTAATTTTGTTCTTATTTTCTTGTTTATTCATATTTATTATGTACACTGAAGCATGTGCTCTTCTTTAGAGAGGTGCACATTTACACTCATCTAACTACATTTCATGGGTTTATATCTCTCCTCAGTGTTACTTCTTTGTACTTGTTTTATACGCCGTGTACTGTTTGTGTTTGTCTAATGTTATGTAGTTGTGTAAATGTCATGTAGAACTTTATATCGGTAGAGCAGGCAGTTCTTATAAACTGGTGAAAACGAGCAGCCGGTGCCACTACGCCGCATCACCCTCTCGTTAATTTTTCGTGTAAATAAACATACATGAATCTTTGGATTCAAGTAGGGAACAACAGCTGCTGTATTTCTAATCACAGTATTCAAAAATCCTAGTGTCCTCTGGAAACGGCAGAAGCCCTTAATGTGCGAAGGTTCATATATGAGCTATCAGTGCCTATTACGGTCCTGTTCAAAGATAACGGCGGAAAAATTTTCTCATTATTTCCAAACCCACAAACACAATTCAGGTCCAATCCATAATGCAGTTCCAAGCCCATACTGACGTTTTAGATTCAGCGTAGAAAGTGTTTTAGCGTGGACAGTTGTGCAAATTGTTTTAGTTACTTTAAAACTAGCAAGTACGACCATTAGGTTGTCACTTCACTACTTCCTGCACTATATTAACCGAAATTCATTCCCGGTTTCTTAAATTCGATAATGATGAACATCTAAACATTTCAGCTGCAATTAGGTTAAAACAATGTTTAACTATTTTTTAAATACTAATCAAGTCCCTGGCTTTGATATTGGAACGTTTCCCGTGCTTTATTTCAGTTTACAGCGTCTACGCAGCGCTAGAAAGACAGATCTGGCACATTTTGAGATTGGCTGCCGTTCATGCGGTTAGGCTTATCGTGTCAATCCTCCAGATTTGCAGCCGCGACCTGTCTTGAAGTGACGTTTTTGCACACAACGTACAGCACCTCGTTACCTGTCATAAAGTGATTTCCCTTCCGAGGATGTTGAACATTTCTAAGGTTTTCGACATAACTTGTGGGCCTACATCTTGGCTCTGCATGTTTATGCCATTGATTATTTTGAAGTTTTTCTTGAAACTTTCCCTTTCCTGTTCTATGAATGCCTATTCCAAGGCAAATGTGCATAAAACTGGACTGATTGTTTATTTATGTATAACACTTTTTGTTATTGGGAATTATATACCTTATGGAGGACTGCGGAAAGTGAGGAGATGCTATGAACTATTAAAGTGTTTTAGATGTAAGCGTTCAACAACCTGACTTGCGATTCTTGTATGAGTTCTAACGCCGGTGTTACCCCAAACATCTAGCGCTCATACAATAGCTTAAAACGCTGACTAAAGTTATCTCTAGAGGCAAGGAGGTGATCATCACAGGGATTATGTCTATTACGCGATGGAGTCCTCTCCGATTATTCCTTACCTGTTCCTCTGCTGCAGCATCTGCCGCCGCCGTGCAAGCTCCGTGACCTACTGTGCCCACTTTACGTGCCTCTTGGAAAGCCATAAAATACTTATGCAATGTTTTGGTTAAGAAATGCGTATAATATTCCATGCGTCTGGTTATTTCTCGCTTGAGTATAAGCCGTGGTTGTCGCTCCGGAATTAGACCGAACAAGCATTTGAGAAATTCCTGCAGGCGAGGAACCTCTGATATTCTGAATATCAATATATTCGTAATTATAAGTATAAAAAGCCATCTGATATCGGAATTTTAACAGCGCCCACTTTAAGGTCTGTCTTTCTAAGCGAATCGTCTTGTTGCAGCTTAGAGCGGTGCTGCAGAAATATATATTGTTATAATTTCAGTACCACACAAACGTTCACCAAAATAAAAGAATGACGTAATGTCTCATCTAATATGTAAAGAACCTTTCCTTTAACAGTTGTCGAGCGAAAACCAAAGAAGCACTAGGGATGGTTTATGTTGCAACCGGACATAAGTGTCAGCGTTCGTGAATTTATTTTGTTACAGCCTGTCATCATGTGAAAGTCAAGTGTGTCGTTGCGATGGCCTCTCAAGTATAAAAGATAATACGCAAACCAACTGAATACATCGGTGAGCATCATTTCAAATGCAAAAATGATGCAAGTAGGAACAAAAACGTGAACACAACCATGACACAAAAGACAATGAAAGCATACATTACATTACAGGCAGCATTACACGAGCACATAAACTAAACCGAAAAAAGAGACGGGCGGCCACTGCTTCACGCCTGAAGTTCCTGATCAGATTTCCACCAGCGTGCCGCTGGTTGTAAGGCGGCCATCTCTGTGCGATAAAACACGCTCTCGGGGTCGATGCCACATTTTCCGGTGTATAAGACGCGTTTGTTTTTACAATATTTTCGGTAGTGCGTCCTATACAACCGTGCGTCTTAAGTGCGTTTTTTCTGCGTTTTGCCGAATGCTTATCGGGGAACTTTATCGCAAAACGGTACTGCTAGCGATGCCTGTGACTACAATAATTAGAGTCGTTATAGTGTTCCAGAATTTTACAGCCTTGTCACTGGCAGAATGCCAAAAGGTGGCGACGTCTAGGCCCCTCGCCTTTACCACACTGCCAAGACAAGCCAGATCGAGCCGACACTCTTTTCCAGTTACGATTTACAACATTGTTTGGTGGCCTTTGCATGTGAGTTTTCTCTCTCCTGCATGTGCTCTGCTGCGTGCGTCTGAGGGTACGGGCGCGGCAACGATCAGCTCAGTGATTATGAGCGCAAAGAGGACACCTCACAGCTGTGGTGAGAAATCAGCGACCATGTACAAAGATGAAGCCTTTCAATGATTTCACTGATAATAAAGTGTTTCTGCTATCACTCAGCGAGAGTTTATTTGCACACAACTGTTGCCTCCTTTTTTATATCCTTAGCACGCGCGTGTAACAAACTTTCTTTCAGGCACATAGCACGCGATGGTCGAGCAAGCATATATTGTCAACTCCTACTGCCCTAACCTGAATAAATTAAGGTGCGTCTTATATATGTTTTGATTATTGACAGCGTACAAATAAGAGTGGTGCGTCTTATACAGATGTGCATCCTATAAACGACTAAATACGGTAATGTGGCACCAATTATGCAGTAGACGTCTCACGCAACATATTGCGCATTGTTTTTATCGCCGACTGGGCTGGCGCCATCCAAGAGGATGTGTACGGGACGCACGAATACTTCCGATGAAGGACCAGGAGGAAAAAGCCTGAACTCTGCAAGAGCCTCCTCCAGTGTCAGCACTTTCCGGCATGAGTTCAGAGCATTAATTTAACTCATGCATCGCCAGCGAACGTCTCCGAAGCAAACTTATTCGCGCTGCTCTGTGAAAATATCCTATTCAAAGTTCGTGCTCTGCGTACAAATCCTACAATGTCACCTATATCGCTCGGAACTTCCTTCATCGTGTTGGGTTAGTCGCACAGTGCGATTCGCGCTAGTTTAGACAAGAAACTTCCTTAATGAGCATTTAGGCGGATGGCAGGTTTTCTTAAGGTACGAGGCCTGACACTCAAAGCAAGGTTTGGTACACCACGTCTTGGGCCCTTTTTCACGATTTTTTGAATGGAGCGGAGGTTTGACACGGAGGTAGTGGTTACTGCATTATTCGCTGCCCTTCCTTCCCAGGAATATGCGCGCCGAAGGTTTCAGTGAGGGCCATGTAGTGTTAGCTAATAATGACACACACTACCTTTCAAAATGCCTTACTCTAACCAAAGCAAGATTTCACGCAAAACCTACCCTCCCCACAACGGAACTGCCACATCGTTTGTGGATGCATCTGGTACTGATACCGCAGTGAAAACCCCGCTTGTCACTCGAGTGGAAATGGCGTGCAATAATGACATTCACAAAACAGCATAGAACTGCGATCAGCACGCAGCGCAGCCAAAGAGCCGATTCGCAGCTTCCTCGGTTCTCAGAATGTCGTCACGCGACGCCTTGGCCAATCACGGGCGGTGGTGCAACCCGCGGTGTGCCCCGTCGCGCGGGCTGCTCATTTCTGCTGAAAAAAAAGCTATTTCTGTTTGTTTGTTTTTTTCGTCTAATTCTAATCTGATATCCGAGTTCACAGGATGAAAAAGTGTAGGTTTATACTGAAAGCCCGCTTTTCGCAAAAAGTGCTACTGTGTCCCTTAAAGCGACAGCTGGTCACGTGACAGGATTTTTGAAGGCCTATAAATAGGACTGCGTAAGTCGTAACTCGATGGAAACAATGTAGCTACCTCTTTTTCTAGAAGATCTCCAACTTTTGCATTGATACTTTTTCTCTCACGCCAATAATTAAACAATTGGCTAAACAGAGGGACTGAGACCCGTAAGCTCAGCACAGCTCAGTTATATTTCTTAGGTTATCAGCACATTTATCAAGGCCAGTCCGTTTTTGATTTTCCGAGCACGAGCTCTGGATGGGATCTATGAGGCTGCGAGTTACCACACGAGCGCCCTCCGATTGTAAGACTGTTCATGATGTTGATAAAGAATCTACTGACGCATTGTGATTGGTTATCGTCTTCTTGGAATCGCATGTGAAAGAAACTGTTGTAGTGAAGCAGCACATCTTTTTCGACGTTATTTCACCCAAACAGGATCTCGTTACTCACTTGCCAGGTGCTTCGATTTCAACCCGCACTCAGCGACGAACCTAGATTCGCCAACAGCTATGAAAGCTGTGCAGTTATTGGGGGGAATTGTGAATAGGTAAGACATGTTGAACAACCTAATTACCATGAAATTACTGCCACTCTACAATGCTTGCTAGTGTTTCAACTAAGGCGGCGGCCGAAAAAGTTTGGTATTGTTTCTTCTCTTGCATAGAGGACGTATAAATTATGAGGATCATTTGCCAATCTTGAGTTTCTGGTAGAGGTCATTAGTGCGAATCGAGCGAGCTTGATTTTTCCACAGAAACTTAGCTGCTCCTGCCTAGAGCTACTCGCGTGGCTCTGTCTTCTCCGCTACTTAAGGCACAACGCAAATCGAGCACATCTTGATTTTAATATGAGATTGGCTTCCAAGTAAAGAGCACACGAAGGTCCAAGCGTGGGCCGTTAGGAACCTCCGTCGCTGGCGCTTCAATCAACAATCGGCTAGACCTGCAGATTACGATTCCCCGCAGGGCGTAGCGGAGTTCGCGGATGGCCGCTCCCGTGTGAGGCGCCGTAACAGGCAGTCCTTCTGATAACATGACGCCGTTGCCTTTTCCAGTAAAATTGTTTAGTCAAGCAGCGCCCAGACAAAGTTGCGCCGTAATACAAAGACAACAAAGCTGCGGGTGGTCAGATATAAGCTGCCATAAACGCCAGTTGTGCGGACTGCTACGCTTCTGGATCTTTCCGGTAACGACATAATTTATTATCATGATTTTTATTATCTACCGGTCTACTTTTCTTACTGGAAACCTTCTCTTTAAACAAGTCGGGGCACCTCGTTGTTTTTGCAGGTTTTTCCCTGCCTTGCTCCCTGTAACTAGTTGCAAATTAACTTTGAACTTACAAAAAATTGCTCTGCGCGACAAGGTCAAGGCAGTGTTTGTGTTGTCCAAGTGACCATAACAATGGATATTAATCAGTTATGTGCTGTCTTCCATGCATTTTATTTATTGCTACGTAAAGCTCAATGCCGAGAATACAAACAGCTGTTTGATGGTGCCTACGCTGCTCTTTATGGTGACGGCAGCTCCAATTTCTCAGCCGAGTAGCCTCCTTACGTATGATATGGAGAGTTTGACGACCGCAACGCTTCGAACTTGCTCGGTTCCACAGTTCTGTGACCAAAACAAAATAGAAAAATAAACGTTTATTGAAAATTCCTTCTAACTATGCACAGGACGCAAAGATTGAAGCAATGGCTTCGCATATCCTAACCATAATTTACTTGAATATACTCTTGCTGTGTTATGTTACTTCTAATTAGCAGCAGTTAAGAACGGCTGTGTTTAGCGATTGGTTGTGTACAGTACTTCTGATATTTATGACTAGTTACCGCAGCACTACTATAGGTGAGGGTTTTAAACATTTTCTGTCCTTAGAAACCCCATCATTAGCAACAATTCTCTTGAATTTCCCAATTTAATTTTTATTCTTCCCCACCTCACAGTTTACCAAACTTCTAAATCAAACTGAAAATCTAAAAAAATATAGTCACATGATAATTATTTAATACTCTGTGCGGAGGTGGCTCGCCTAGCTAGGCTGCCCACAGAATTATGTGAGGGCTTGCAGGGATTTATTAGGCTATCTTCCGCGGCAGCACGGCTATAGCAGGTCATAGACGTATTTTTCTACTTCGGCTGGTATTCGCTTTTCAACGCAGATGGGTTGACTTGCGGCTGAATGCCGCGCTGACGCCGCTAATGCCAACGAAATGCCTCGAAGAACGAGCAATGAGCTATGGACGCTTTCCGGCCTTGGGCTTGGATCGGCTAATTTGGTGTTGCGGCCCACGCAAACAGTCGCAGTGCCCACTAGATCGCGCTGCCAAATTGGCGTCACATTGTTCCCCATGCATCGCTTCACACTTTTTGCTCGGCGGTATAGATATGATGATGGAGCCATTTGGCTTGCTGCCAAGAGCGCCAAGGTGCACCGCATCTGCCGGCGCTCACTGTGAGCGCCGCATCTAGGCGCACAGCCGAGGTCTTGCCTGTGGACGGTGTGACTGTTATGGCTTGAAATCGATGAATAAAAGCTAACCCTCTAAAATGTAGCTATGTTGTGTGTGTAATGTAGTAGCTATGTTGGTTCGGTGACTGGTTCGCACGCTTCGCAAAAAATGTGATACATCCTTGGGGAGCGAATCGCTGAACGCATAAAGTACAGTCGGTACCATATTGTCGTTGTCCCTTGTCTTTTCCCACGCTAGTTGCAATGTCACAGTCATTTACAGCGACTAGCTAAACTATCTTCCCTCATCTAAACGCGACTCTTGTTGATTACGTGCAGGAAAAAGAAAATAAGTTAAGCCCTTTGACATGTGGCCTGACGAGAACAACTGCACAATAACATTTTCGCAAGCGCTCACCACATAGTCGGTCATCATCATCAGCAACAGCAGCATTACTATACCCACTGCAGGACGAAGGCCTCTCCCATATTTCTCCAATTAACCCGGTCCTGTGCTAGCTGCATCCACTTGACCCCTGCGAACTTCTTAACCTCATCTGCCCAGCTAACTTTCTGCCACCCCCTGCTACGCTTTCCTTTCCTTGGAATCCAATTTGTTACCCTAAGCGACCATCGTTATTCTCTCTTACGTACGATACGTAGTCGGTATCGACGATTTTTATGTGAAAGACATAATGTTCCTCTAAGTTTAGCGGACTGCGGGCCAGTATACTGGGTGCAACGGATTTCAAAGGGGCCCATTCCTGAAACTGCCACGCCATCGACGATATGAAGACTAATCCCTGTAGGGACAACAATGTCACACACTTGAACTATTGACGTGTTTTATTATTAGGCTGCCATGGCTATGATTGGAATGCCACTAGTCTGAATTGCACAGGACAACTCAGCCAAAGAACCAAGCGCACTCATATGCGAAATTTCATTAAAAACAATAAGGTATTCATACATAGTGAACAAATGTATGACGATCATTTCATAAAAGTGCAAGAAGAGAGATTTTACTGCTACTGTTAGCTCTGCACTTCCTACAAGTACACTTTTCAATACAATAACAGCGGTACGAGAGATTGTACCATAAAAGTACTGAAGTTTTAGTTTACCCGCACTTTTTGGCACGTGGAGCTCAAGGAACATACTTCCCAATTACTTATTGGCATTCCCTACTTAGGAGCTTCCCTGTTGCTTATATTCAGAATATCGTATAGGAATGTAAACAAGAAGTGAAAATGTTGTTACAGCACTCTTGGGAAACGAACATTCACTACCAACAAGCCCCGCGCATTGAATACCAGCAAGCCCCGGGGAGGTGCTTATGTTGAAAGCAAGAGGGCCATGCTTACCGCTGCTCGTTTGATGCACGCGATTTCCTGACTTGTGAAACGCGCTGTTACGTTCTGAAAAACAAATAAATGCTCATCGTTCAAGTCATTTCGTGCTCTGTAAAGAAACCACAAAATTGAAAGTTGCTTTCTGCGTTCCTAAACATACCGCATTCTTGCACAGTATAAGCAGGAAAGCTAATCTCGTAACCCAACGTCTGGCTAAGAATAGTGGTTCTAGAAGCATGGCATAACTGATTATTGTGGAAATTATGTCAAGGTCTGTGATAAGACCTCAGACTAAGGCCACGTCATTTCTTGCAGGGAAGTGCCACTAAATATCTCGGCTTATAGAGCCACAGATTTTCTTCCAAGCTTGGTAAGCATTCACAGGGCACATGCGAAGAAAAGTGACCCCGTGAAAATGAAAAGGAAAATGTTTTTTTGTTCTTGTCTATAACAGCGACATAATAATATAGTAATGGAGATAACTACCTAAAACTAGAACAAAATACTAGCCACATGCCTTCGGTGGAATTGAGAGTCATGGCCTTTAATCTTCGTGCAGGGATATCTGTCCATTGGGGTACATTCATGGCTTTCCAGTCTACTTTTTAATGTATTTATATTCTGTCTAACCTATTTTAGTGTTCACCGTCACCGCCTTCTTTAATAGCGACAGAGGGGCAACATTGCGTATTAACTCTAGTGCCAGGTTGAACGTTCTCTGATATCTCAACTGTTGGATAACCCTCTAATGCTACCTATGACCTCAAGGCTGCCAACATCGAGGTCTTCGTTAGTCTAATGAGCAAACAACTATACGAAATACAAGAAAATCTAGGCTTCATTACGAGATACATAAAGTAGCCAATAGCCAGTTAAATCAAGTAAATAATAAGTGATTGTTTGCGTTTATAAATGTGTAATAATGTAGCAAAAAGTGGGCAATGAAGTGAAGGCCTCGTTTTAGCCGATGTCGGTCATGCCAACTATACCGGCGGGCTCAGTGCTGGCACTGAAATGGGGGCCGGTAAGCTTGAAGTTTGCTGTCGACAAACGTTTTGATGAGCCCCACTTGAGACCAATGCAGGTAGCCCTTATGAGGCTTCCCACTGTCGGCCCACATTGCAATATGTTCGCGTCAGCTTCCGACAGATTTCGGCACCTTTTTTGGATGGAGGTTTACTTTTGAGTTTGGCCAGCCACTTCCAAATTTCATGAGGCGATGCGAGTTCCACAGAGCTTGCCAACATCATTCCAGTAGGGATCAGACGCAGACAATTAACAAACATCTGCAGTCCAAGTTCTCTCAATTATTATTTATGGTAATAATTATTCTCATTTTATAACGTCTGCCTTTTGTAAACAGCTTCTACATAAAATTATGTCATTTCACAATACTTTCATATAATCAGTCCAGGCTAAATTACTGTGTTCGGAGCGATAATATTGTACGGTGAGTTGCAGGCTGTCAAGGGCGACCACTTAAGAAGTAACAGTTAACAAAGTACATGTTCCAGTCTTTTATCACAATTTACATTTACATTTACAGCACGCCAGCCTTCTTGTCCCGTTACGGCCAATGTAGGACTTTAAGCAGTGTAGCTAAGACGGCCTCATCTGTGCATCACGAAAGTTTGCCTACAATATCTCTCATTTATATCCCATCTGCCCTCAAATAACCTATAAGGGACCGAGCGGGACAGCATGTGGGCATTGTTTCTCCTCCCTACTGCCGATGTAGGTCTCCCAAATGTCTCTTCTATTACAGATTTATTTAGGGCTGCCCTATTTCGGTTCTACGAGAACGTTAACACAAATACCCCACATTTAGATTGTATCTGCCCTGAGATATCGACAAGGGACCTTCTATCGATAAAGGAAGTCTGCGTTATTCCGAGCAGCACTGATATGGGACACATGTAGCAAGAACATGGGAAAGCCCAAATCGGGCTTGCCTACTTTTCCTATTGGGAACCGAGTCTGGTAATATGATGATTGCCCCAGTCCTACTTGCCAACAAGGGATCAGTTGGGGCCCAAAATGGGTGCTACCTGAACATGTTATGCCGAATTTTTGCAATTGGCATTACCAACAAAACAGAATATATCGATCCAGAGACTTACACTGTTATCCCCAAGCAGCGTAATGATGCAGTCTTTCAGCGCCTGGAATGCGCAAAGCCCGAAGTGTAATGTTTGCCCTCAACTGCACTATTAACCAAATAATGCACTTCAGCACACATGACATATTTTAGGCATTCTTTTAAATTGGAATATCTTATTATATATTTCCCTGAAAACCTGCTTAGTTGAAGCATATTTTAAACATAATTTGAATTAACAATACTATTTATTGTGTGTTATTCAACAAAAAAACATGTAGCCCAGAATTCGTCAATTAAGTCAGAAATGCAATAATGCTAAACATTAATTGTAGGTATGGGTGCACAACTGTAGATGTATGCAGGATCACCTGGCACTGAACCTTCTATGTTCGATAGGTTGCGTAACTTAAGTACCTTGAAGAAATAGAAAAAGCGAATATGTCTTCCACCAGCTGCAACTTCACAAGAAAGTTCTGCGCTGCGTTTGATTTTAATCCGCCGCGCTGAGGTAATCACTTGCAAATAATAGAAAATAAATTTATAGTCACCGCTTCCGTACATGTCTACTCAAGTCAGCCTTGCCTATGGAAAATACGAAAAAAAAACGAATAAACCAGTGCAATACAAGGTAGAAAACGTTATAAAAGAAAACATACATAAAGCAAGTGCATTTCCGTATTCATATTGTCTTAGGAGTGAAAAAATCTGGTAGTAGGAAATGAATATAGATCAGTAAAATCTAAAGTGGCAAAGTTACTGCCGCAAGCAGTTAAGGTTTGGAATATGTAAAGTGATCATGTTTAATTTGCATGCGAAAGCACAAGGAAACGAAGGAGGACACGCATAGGCGCTGTGTGTGTCCTTCTTTGTTTCCTTTTGTCCCGTTCCTTCGTGCTGTTGGACCACCATGCAGGACCAACTAGCCCGTACACTCGCGAATCATATTGACTGAAAATTCGCTAAATATTATGCTTCAAAATGTGTAGTTTGTAATTAGGTTGGAAGCTCTAAGTCGGCGTCTCAATTTCTATTGACTCAAAAATAAAAATAGATATCAAAATGATATAAATATCATTTTCCCCAGCATACACCGCCTAAAGCACAAAGGACTGAAAGCAATATAAGATAAAATATTGACAATAAAAACGAAATTTGCAGTGAAGAAAGGAAATACATAAAGATGGAGGATAATACGTAGCGGCAGGTTGTATGGTTGCGCACTGATTCTTCGATAATCTGTGCTACTTAACGAGAAAACAAGACATTTACACGTTTGAAAGAGCTTTCAACACTGCTTTCTCGTTAGATGTTTAAGATGGAACAATATATGGCTCTTTGATGCCGAGTCAGGCCCAGTACTCCTATTCCACCACGTCGCTTAATTCATAGTGATTTGTTAAAGGAGGGTTTATACCGCTTGTCTATATCAAATTGTCGCTTGCGCTATTGCGCCATACTCTTAAAGGGCAATCCCGGCGTTTTTTTTTGTAGTTTTGAGCTTCTCATTGCATTACTTACCTCTGTGTGTCCTGACTTCAACAGAAAAAAAAAACCGTTTTTCAAAATTACAAGTGCATCTGATTTTAAAAAGCAAAAACAGAAAACCGAAACCGAAACTCCTTTCATGGTCAGAAACGTCGTTCCAGTCGAAGAAACGTTGACATCATACACAGTATCGGAAAACCATTCGCAAGCTAGTTGGATGGCGGAATTAAAGTGTGGAAATCAAGAGGAAGTACTTAAGATGTCTGAGATGGCCCGATACAGACCTGAAAATTTCATGATCACGCAAGGAGTGGGCAGTAACGCAAGTGTACTGTTTGTGACATCACAAACGCAGTGTTGCCCGCAGAAATTATCTCAAAAGATGACACAAAATGTGATCGTTTTAAAATTGTGCTGCGCGCCAACGAATTACCGCATGGGGCTCAAATTTGAAAGAATGCGTCAGAGCACAGGGAAAAACTCATATTAAACTTTTTATTATAATATTCTAATATCAAAAAACCTCCGGAGTGGCCCTTTGACAAAGCTTTGATGTCCACTATACTTTTTTCTTTTTTTAGAGACAGCAAAACATGTGAAATAACAGAAGGATGAAAATACGGACATATTCTAACAGCTTATGTCTATCGATTTCACAGATGTTGTCTGCTAGTCGTGAACAAAAACAGCCTATAAAACGCCAAGTAGAAACACAACAGAACTGCTCATAGGACAGCCGCCGGAATATGTTTCATTTTTTAGAAAACAATTTTTAGTGTATTTCATACATGAGTGGTAGGAACATGCGGGCTAACAGTCACACGTCTGTTCCCACTTTCTGGTCACACGAAGCGTGAGGCAAGAAATGCTTTCGCGTTTATATCACCCGGAATACGTTTGAAACAGTGATGGCCCTAAAAACGTCCCGTCTAGTAAATTTCAAAGCGAAACCACTCAAAAATAACATCCAGGCAGAGCGCGTAAGGCGGGAGGGCGCTCGTGTCTAACTGCGCACAGACCGGTGAGTATGTGCTCGCGCCATGGGTGCTCACCTCAGAACCATGAGCGCCTACGCACTGCGCTGAACTGCTTGAAATTCACTGTAATTTGGCATCAAAAAAGTCGTTTGCCAGGAAAAAGAGGCTTCTCTTAATGATCAGCAGCAAAATATACCTAAAGTGTCGAACAACTGAAAAGTTACTTAATTAGACTCTTATTCGTATAAACATGTTATTAAATGCCCGCCATAGAGACTATCATTCGTGTTCTCAAAAATTCCTCTCGTTTCCAAATCATCATTGCACAGAATACGAATATTATTATTTCATGCATTCAGACGTCCAGGCTTCAAATAGAAGCCGAAGGTGTGCTATGAGTTTTAGCGCGCAAGAAACTTATCATTAAATTAGTCATGCAATAAAAGCAATCTCCACTTCAATTTTTAATGAACTTTTCAAGACAGTCAATTTAAAAATGCCAGCTGAAAGGTTTTGAGGCAATCTAAAAATTGATTCTAACCGAAATCAAAAACTTTCGCATTTAGTTTGTCATGAAATGTTGCAAAAAAATACCTACGTCATAAGAAAATTCTATTTATCAGATATGAGTACGGTGCTCGGGTTTAAAAATAGGCTGCTGCTCCCGCACCTCACTCTAAACTAGAAAATATCAAGAAATGAAGAGCCAGAAGTATATATTAGGCGCACGGTACTGAAAACCTCTAAGCGTTGCGAACTTACCAGTTCATCCTCTGGCTCGAGTTTCTCCGCGCATTGAACTACAGCGTCACAGACAGCACCCAATAACTGCAGGAAAATATTTCATTGAACTTTTCGTCGCTCCACGCAGCTATTCTTAGTTTCTAACAAAAAATGGACATATTATCTTTTGACACCTAGCAGCACATATATCCACACGCGTGCTCAGTTATTTGATTCCTTACGTTTCGCGGCAACAAGGGAAACCCCAAGGCAGACGAGACTGCCCGTTCTGCCCACAGCGGCGCCGTTCCAGTTAAAATCCCCATATCCAGTGTTGACGCAGCCTGTGCGCTTCGCTCTTTGGCGCCAGGGGATCGCAATTTCAGCGTAGAACACGGGGGAGGTTTGCAACCGCCGCCTCAGGGCACTGGATCCTGAACTGGGCCTTTCCCATCACTCTGCTCGTCGAGAATCAACGTTTCTGTGCCGCTTAAGGCTCGATGTTGCGTTCACCAAAACGTATGCTTTCAGGATTGAAACGGCCGGCAGCCCTACCTGTGAAAACTGTGGCCGTGAAAAGACACTCGTGCATCTCTTATAAATGTCCTGCATTTGTGAGTGAAAGGCATAAACGGCATTGTGCGCTTGACCACCACGATCCTCGCGCTTTAACGGCATATAAGATCCTTTGTCCGTGGCCATGGCAGTTGACCGCCTTTATGGCATACAGGGCCCTGTTTAGTTTTCTAACAGCCACTGACTTGTGTTAGAAACTCTGACTATGATCCACGTCCCAACTTCCCCTCTTAGAAGAAGTACAATACGGGAAGTCCAAGAACATTGCAGAAGTGCAATAATGAAAAATGAAGTTACACAATACAAATGCAGAGACCTGAGCGCGCTGTAGTGAATGCACAATGCTTAGAAAACCTGAATGTACACTTTTAGCTTAGTTTAGTTCAGTCGTTCAGTCGTGTCCGACTCTTCGTGACCCTATGGACCATATCACCCCACGCTTACCGGTCTCCCACTATCTTTCTAATATCACCTAACTTCATCTGCAGCGCCTCGAGCATGCCATCCAACCATCGCGTTCGCTGCCTACCCCTTCTTCGGTGACCCTCAACATTTCCCAACTATAAATCTTTTTAGCTAAAAACGTGCAAAAATGTTGCTGCATTTAATAATCCCTAGTTTTCCTGAAAAGTTGCTCTATTTTCATATTATCATAATCGGCCTCCGTAGTCGAGCACACTAGCCACTGAGCCATGGCGGTAAGTGATGCAGGACATAGTGCCATGAAAGCACTGCGCTACTAGCGATTTTGCGAGTTTTACGTATGGTACAACACTGCCCCCACAGTATGATTTACTTGTAGAAGAGTGTTCAAGGTAGCAGATAATGTCTTTAAATGAAGCGTTGAAATATCAGTGGCAAAAACTAAAAAATAACTGTTGAATATGAACTGCGTGTAAAAGAACTTTAAGAATACCGCAATAATTTATCAAAGTTTGAATGAGTTTCTTATATAGCAAATAATATCAATGAAAAGTGACGTAAATATAATCGACTGTTGTTCTGTAATTATCAACTACTTTTAGGAGACGTATTGACTGTAGTAGTCACTTGCACTATAAAAGGGGTCCTGTTATTTGTAATCGGCGGCCTTATCTGCAGTAACGTGTGCACATCTTGTTACAGCGCGTCGCGCGATAATATTGCAAATTTTGCACGCTTGTGATCTAATTCAATTATTGGCCTAATTTCTTGCAGTTCTCTGAAAGATTCGACAAGTTAGTGTCCTTACCCATGGAAGACGATCGGTCATAATTCCGTGCAAGATCGTTCAATGTGTGGCCTTTATTTCCTAGATATGTTTTACAACAATGTAGTTCTGTTACAAAGACAACTGCTGCAGTACATTCCACGATGCTCTCGGCGACCTTCTTGACACATTTCTTCGCCTCTTATTTGTAGATACGCGGTCACAGAAGTATAATTTTAAATGGCGCTGTACGTACCTCTGTAATGTTGTACTAGTGCGCTACCTTGTTCAGGATATGGGACACTTTATGCGTGCACGGGAACACCTGTTTTTAGTTTGTTTTCCACCTTTCGTCACTAATTGCCTTGCAAATTTGCAACAGTGGTCCTGCTTTGACTGCACAGTTTGCACAACCCACGCTGCGCGAAGCAAGCTTTATGAAAAACTCAATAAAGCATTCCTTTTTATCAACTTTTTATTTCACGAGAGTAGACTCTAGGCAAAAGGGGGTAATCCCCCTCCTAACGATTTTGAGCAATCTGAAGGAAATGGAAAATGGTTTTTCAGGACAACGCCACAGCAAATTCACAGTTTTTTGCATATACCGATACTAATCAATAAAGAGGAAGCCCTCAATATGCCTTTCTTATTAATGTTTATGCATTTATCATGTTCCTTAGACTGACCTAGAAGTCTGCGCATCATATTTTGAAACGAAGTCCTCAATATGCATTTCTTATTAACGGTTATGAATTATGTTCCTTAGACTCACCTAGACGTCTACGCACGATATTTTGGTACGCCAAAGGTATTGCTTACTCTGAGAAACTTAAATATTGCCGCGAAACCTTCAAAACTGTATTTGTTGTTTTTTTAACAGCCGCCGGCATAAAGGTTTATCACTCCGATTCTGGATCGCGTATCAGTTCCGTAATCTTTGTTTGTTAATGCTCGCTGTCGCGAGTCACACCTTCATCAGTTTCGTTCTAGCGCAAGATGCACCGAGATCTATCTGGAAGATTCCGGCCGCTCGTGTGTCTTTCCACAGTGCTCCAGTCCGTGCTGGTAGCTGTTTGCGACGTTATCTACACTGTTCTCAGCAGCCTTTAAATTGAGCATTGACGTGTGGGACGGGCATTCTTTGTTCGACGATCGACCAGCACGTTTCTAGCTATCGCCGCCGCCGAGTTGCTTAGTTCTTTCGCGGGCGCAAGTCAGCCCAATAAAGAGTTAATTGCAGTACCATCAAGCATGTGTCTTCTTTTCGTGTCAACGGCATTGTCACCACTATGTGACAATATCATCAACGCACGAGCAAACATTGAAAGTAGCTGCATTGTTGCAATCCTTAGTGAATGGTCACTACCTACAAATATTTATAATAATGTAGTTAAACATAGGCCCCTGTGCATGCCTTAACGTGTGATTTCCCTTCTGTAAAACTCGCTGGGTTCCATTTAAACATCCAATGACAAGCCTGCACAGTTTTAAAAGGAAACTTCTACCTCGCCATCTACCGCTGCCCTCTCCGGGGCCCGGAAGTTTAAATTGGTATGTATATGTATTCACTTCAGTTCAGGCGTTCAGTCGTGTCCGACTCTTCGTGACCCTATGGACCATGTCACGCCACGCTTTCCGGTCTCTCACTATCTTCTTAACATCACATAGCTTCATCTGCAATGCCTCGAGAATGCCATCTAACCATCGCGTTCGCTGCCTACCCCTTCTCCGGCGACCCTCAACCTTTCCCAACATCAAATCTTTCTCCAGCGACTCCTCTCTTCTCATCAGATGACCAAAGTAGCTGAGCTTTAACTTTAGAATTTGACCCTCCAATGAGCAGTCAGGGTTTATGGTCGACAATATCGACTGATTTGATCTTCTGGCAGTCCAAGGAACTCTTAAGAGTCTTCGCCAGCACCACAATTCAAACGCGGCAATTCTTCGGCGGTCAGCCTTTTTCACAGTCCAACTCTCGCATCCATACATCACAACTGGAAAGACCATAGCACGGGTTATACGGATCTTGGTTGGTAGACTAATGTCTCTGCTCTTTGTATTACATGTATTATTGTATATGTATTATGTATATGTAGAAGTTCTTTGCCATAAAAAGACCGAACTCGATTTAGTGGCCATTGTAACTAACCTGTACCTGCGAAACGTATTTTGCGATAAAGTTGTTTTGAACGGTATGTTCTTTTTCAGCGTCTTTATCGTCAGAATTTCGTTTTGCAGTCTATATGTTACACTTGTCCGGATTTTCATTATATAGAGCCCAATTACTTGGAGAACTGCATTGACTTGCAGTTTATCCTAACTAACATGATGCTGGATAAAAATAAATGTCCTTTTTCAAGGCTCGGAGTACCTTCTCATTGCAGAGATGCGATAGAAATGTGACAAATCAATCATCTTGGTCCATCGCAAACAGGCCATGGTAATTATGCCTGAAGGAATGAACCAGATCTCCCAATATGTATTGCAATCTTGTGGGCGCTGTTTCTGTCGACCTCGACTTGTTATTCATTATTTTAAACGGTACATGTGTTATTTTTATCCATCGTGTTTTCTGGGTTCTCGCGGAGCCACCGCCAGTTGTTCGCGGGCTTCTTTTAAAGAGTGCTGAGCCAACAAAGAAAGTGGTGATCGGTAACTATCTCTAATGGGCGTTCGCATAAGTAGAGCCTGAAATTAGAAAAATCACCCCAGCTGCCGGGAGGCATTCTTTTTCATAGGTATAGTGAAAATGAATAGGCGATATCTTTCATCGTTGTCTAGCCGATCTATCCACTTGAATCGGCGTGCGTGGTATACCGTTAAGAATGGATGAGATACTGATGCCAGTATAGCAAATGTTCAGCGATCTGTTCTGCCTTCGCCGACGTCGTACTGTTGAAGGGGAAGGGCTTGCCTATATGATCCCATGCCTTTTTTGAAAACAATCTGGAAGACAGCTAAAGAAAGATCCCCTAGCTCCTCGTTTCACGGATAGTCCTCATCCGATATAAGTTTGTATTTATGAAATGAGCTTTAAATATGCATCTATGCTTGTTTCCCATCACGGTGCTGACAGCGATTCCAACTCGATGAGCGAGAGCCAGAATTTTATTATCTGCCGAAACAAGACTGATCGCACGGAAGTCATCTCATACGCAGTAAAATCACAGGGAGATTTCGTAGAACTGCAACTAAATAGCTGCGCAGGAAAAAAAGAGACGTTTTTCATTTTTCGCGTCCTCAAAAAGTGTACCTGGTTTTCGGTTGAGTTAGCTCCTCAAGTGTTCGTAAAATTCCCAATCACGCCATCCGGTACGGGTGATTTGTTCATACAGAGGTTTGAAATTTCGCGCTCTATTTCTTCAACCTTAAGTGATGAGTTCTTTACTCCCTAATCTCCCAGAGAGTGTTAGATAGTTCTCTCATGACTTCGTATAATGCGGGATCTATTCATCGGCCGGGAGAGAGAGAGAGAAACCTTTATTGTCGGGAGTAGTCTTACTTATCTTAGCGGAAGAGCCAAGTGGCCGTTAGCTGGTGGCTTGCGGCGACTTCTTCAGCTGTGTTTACGGCGCCCAAATTTATATCGGGGCTCGCGTTACGCAGCACTTCTTCCGATGATTCAAGCGAGGGAGCTTCTATGAGAGCCTTGGAAGGCGGGTCCTCTGAGAAACCCCACACGATATGATTAAGGTCGGCTTCCTCTCCGCACTTAGTGCATGATGAGCTTATGCTGTCTGGAAATATGTGTGAGTAAACCGTAGGGTTGGGGAAGGAGTTCGTTTGTAGTTTCCTCCAAACAATGTCTTGTTGTCTTGTTAGCGATTTGTTTGGTGGTGGGTATACTGTCCTAAAGCGTTTGAAGTGTTGTGTAAGGTCGCTGTATGTGAGCAATCTTTCCATTTTAAGTTCCTTGGAATTAGGTCTGACCACTCGGCCTAAAAAACCTCGAACGTGTTAATGAGCAGCCTCATTGCCTCGGTTCCCAGAGTGGGCGGATGTCCATACGAGTTGTATCTCTCTGTCGAGTATGATATCCGCAAGGATGTTTCTGGCAGTATTTCATATTCTGCCACTCCAGAAGTTACGTATGGCAGTTTTTGAATCGCTGACAATTATGTCCGCATCTGTTGAAGCGGTGGCTGATGTGACTGAAACGGCTGAAAGTGCTGCTTCTTCCGCCTGGTCCGAGTAGCGGCCTTTGACTGAAACGGCTGAAACGCATTTACTGACGTTACTGGGCTGCCTAATTACGCGGATGTAAAAGGATGTAGAGTTCGTTAGTCTTTGTCGCTGTGCTATCTTATCAGGTGTGATCAACTCCTCTACAGTGTTGTGTATCCCAAGTAAGAGACGTTTTTTGGTTGAAGGGCTTCTGGGTAGACCTAGCCTATTGTTGTAGGTGCTTCTAATGAGTCTAATTTTGCCTTGTCAGAATGAATGACGCCGAGATAAGGGACCGAGTATGTGAATCGACTTAGTGCAAAGTCATGGAAATAATGACAAATGTCAGCCTCTTTCATCCTCTCTTTCTTGGAGTTAATCTGTGTATCAATCTAGTGATTTGCTGTACAGTCATTTCCAGCCTGTTAATAGTAACATTGCTCTTCCTATTGCTCTGGATGTAGAGCCCGAGTACTCTAATAGCATCGACAGCACGTATGGGTAGTCCGTGCAGGCAGACGTTTATATCTCCTTTGTCTTGCATTTTCCTTCTGACTGCTAGTAGTTCAGACTTAGGCTGTGAGCATTTCAGCCCAATCTGGTTAACGTATGACTGGTCTACATTCACTGATTCTTGATGCTTTTCCTCTATGTGAGCGTCGGAACCTTTTGTTACCCAGAATGTCTTCAAGTTTTGAAGGCGGACCTATCTGTGCTAGGTTGAATAAGAAGGAAGAGGGTACTGATCCTTGCGGGGTTCCTCGGTCTCCTATGGCTATTTTGTCCAATCTAAGTCCTGCAATACTTAGCTCCGCAGTCCTTCCCGAGAGAAGGGAAGGAATGTAATTAAAGGTTTTGTTCCCACGTTGATGTTGGAGAGGGCTTGGAGAATGGCTTCGTGAGAGATATTCTCGGAGGATTTTTCCAGATCCAAGGCAAGAATCACTTTGGTTCCGGTTTTGTTTGGGGAATCTATCACTTCTGCATGCAACTGAAGTATTACGGCCTGAGTAGAGAGTTGACTTCTGAAGCCAGTCATTGAGCTGGGCAGAAGGTCACTCTCTTCTGCGTAGTTCTGCAGCTTATTTAGAATAACATATTTCATAAGTTTACCTAAGCACGCCGTAAGAGAGATGGACCCTAAGTTCTCTATGCTTAATTTTTTGGGGGGTTTAGGAATAAAGACAACCTTAGCGCCGTTCCACATTTGCGGAATTTCACCTTTGCTCGCATATTCATTCATTGGGTCCTTAATTGCTCAGAGTAACTTTAGGTCTAAATTTCTTATAATTTTATTGATTACGCCACTTGCCCTGGCGTCGAGATAGTACGTAAATGGCCAATCGCGGACTAAATTTCCGCTTCCGCAATCTCTCTGTCCAAATCTTCATTAAGAGCCCCTTTGTACTCGTAAGTCGCTTTGGGATTGCTAGCAGTATTGAAATATCTGCTTCGGAGTTCGCTTAGGAGATCTGCATCTGTAACTGAGTATTCGTGTACGATTTGATTCATGTGAGATCTACTTGCTGTTTTAATGAGCGCGGAATCTTAAAGATATCAGATGGCAGGCTATTTGGTCCCAAGTTGGCCGTTTAGCCCATCACAGATCTGTCCCCATTGTTGTTTGTCTAGTTCCTGTGCGTGGGATTCGATCTGTCGCTTAACTGATGCAAGCTTGGACCTTAATTTCTTGTTACACCTTTTTTGCCTCCATTTGTTTAGGATGCTCTTGTGTGCCTCCCAGAGATGCAAGAGTTCAGAATCAGCGAGGGACTGTTCCTCCAGTGTTCCTATATCCAGGGTGGCAATAGTAGTGTCTTCTTTGAGTTGTGTAATCCATGCTTCTAGATCTTCTATATACTTAGAGACTGTGTTTTCTCTTAATTTTCGAAAGCTGTCCCAGTCCGTAATTCTGGATTTGGCTGGTGTTGATTTGTGTGATGTAGTGTGGAAGGTGATTTGTATAATGCAATGATCGCTGCCTAATGGGTTTCCTGTGTTCAGCCATTTCACTGCTATTACGTTTTTAGTGAGGGCTTGGTCCGGCATTGTATCTCTGCTTACGCTGTTTCCTATGCGTGCATATGCTTGAGGGTCGTGAAGAAGAGAGAGTCCTATTTCTCTCGTGGCCTCTCATAGCTTAATTCCTTTGCTGATGAATATTATTCAAGCCTACTCGGCCAGGACGAGCCTGGAATATTATTCATCAAGACCACCGCCACCTCACTATGCCCTCGCGTAACGTTTCGGGTCTGAGCGATCACGCGCACATTGTTTTGCGCTGCAAAACAATGTGCACCTTTCCCTCTGAATGGTGCAAAAGTCTTTTGATGTCTGCGTTTCTTTGCTTCCGGCCGCGGATGTGTGTGACCAAATGTCGCCGTTCTCGTTCAGGTCAACATTCCTCTAATATTCTGCTGGCATCTCTTTGTTCGCCCCGACAGGGCCTTGAGGGTACCTGGGAGGCGCGTAATCAATTGTGCCTGGTTTAAAAGTGCAACTCTCTCTCACGCAGTGAAGAAATCATCGGCGTCTACATTCTCCAGCTTTCGAGACACATTTTCGAGCTCTGCAGCGAACATCGCCACCTTAATGAAGTTCCATCTGCATTGCCCTTTCACGTAGGCAAACACGCCATTGACATACACCATGTGGAGGAATGCGGGTGATATCTACTAGAGAAATTCACGCGAATCCAACAGGCGTTGTGACCGAACTCGCAATGATTTCGCATTTCCGCCGCACTAAGGTGCCTTAAAATCACCCCTGTAATATTTGGTGGTGTATATATCTTTGGCTGGACACATGACGCATGTGTGTAAAATGGTATTATCTGATACTTGGCGGCAAGTGTATCACTTTCGGCACAGGTCGCGCTAGAATTATTGCGCCCAACATCCTAGCTTGCTTGCCAAACAGGTGTTGCGTGTGCATAGACGGCTCGCCCAGCAAATTGCGTAGCGGTGACCGAACTGTCCTCTCAACCAGGCGTGCACTATAACCTGAACGATGAATGTTGTCCAAAAGACTAACGCTGGGATTTGTGGCATACAATAATCCCAATATTCCAAGCCATTTCATTTGATCTCGCCGTCACTTTCCGTACCGCAAAGATGTCGTCCAATGTCGGTCGATTCCTATAGCACCGTGTCACGAACATGCAGTTCTTTCTGAAGTGGTGAACTCCACGGGCTAGCAGGTCAGCATTGATGACGGCTGAAAGAAAGGTGACATATATGTAAGAGAGAGTGGATTCGTCTTTCTCATATCCCCTCCATTTTCAACACGAAGGGCGTCTTATAAAACATGTATTGAATTACACCCTTGGGCACCAGCTTTCTTATTATTATTAGATTACACGCTACGCCACCAGTTTTCTTACTATTATTGCAATACACGCTTGGGCGTCACCTCCTTTGTTATTACTTGATTACGCGCTTTGGCAACAGCTTCCTTACTATGTTCACGCAGAGCCGTACGCGTGAAAAATAACTTTGCGAGGAACACGAGGACACACAATAGTTGTGCACCTTGCTCCATATGCAAAAGCACCAAAAACCACAAATCTCGCATTATTCGCAGAGACGAAATCTTTTTAATTCTTAGAACGCAAATATTCTATTTAGGTTCAGCTTCCCCCAACCTAGGCCCATTAGCTACATCACACTGTAGACACAGACCATATGTTTTACCTTACAAAACAGTCTGAACTAAATTTCATATTTTGCTCTCTCACGTGCAAAGCCGGCTGGCCTTTACAAAACAAGCTGGTTTGGTAAATCGAGCTCTATCCGCCGAGAGAAGAGCTTGTTCATGCCCCATATGTTAATTCTTACTGCTTTACAGTCGAGACATGTGTCTCAGACTACAGGTACAAGCACTGTTTTATTTTTTATTTCGCGCAGTAATTATCTAAACCAAGTGTAGCATTTTATCAGAGCATAACCAAGCAATATGTCGGTGCTTATTGAGCAGATAACGTATGTGAATGATCGCGGCTAACGAAGCAGAAAAAGAAGTTTGTAGTGGAATAGAAAATGGTTTTAAATGTGCGCACGTCGATTAATTAACAAAATGAAGCTCAGTGAAATGACATTTATTTTATGCCAAATTTAGGATGGCACAGAGATATTTAGCAATAAAGCGAATAACGTTATGCCGGAACACTTATAAAGAAATAAAAAGATTTGAAACTTATTGTGGCTAATGTGAAAGTAGAAAGTGCGCAAAAACATATTCGCGCGTAGAAAATATTAAAGAAAATAGAAACCGGCATAATATATTTATCGCGAACTTCAGCTATCTCACCTACAATCGCATTCAATAGAGTAAAGAATTGCAGCTTCCTTTAGCTCTTACGCAAAAAAAGACTGGTGGTAACTGCGAGAAAACGTTGGTAGAGTGAAAGACGTGCGGCCCATATTACACACATCATCAACTAACTTTCGATGGTTAAGTAAGTTATGAAAAATTAAATTATATTTATATTGCCCCATGCAATAAAGTAATAACTCAGATGTTCAAACCATAATGAGGATGTTCAAAACATAATGAACCTTTACAGATTGAGAAAGCCATCTAAGGGAAGTTTCTGGTGTCATGGACTTTGTGAGCGTACGGGTAAGGACATGTGTATAAAAGTGCCATTATATGCTTTGATAAAAGCGCGTACCATCCCCATGGCAGACTGAAATACTCTCATTTTTTGTAATAAAACCAAGTAATAAAAGGTATTTACTATTATTTATTTGCTATTTTCAACAGTCACCAGCATGCAGCCTTATCCCCTGATTGTAGCGCACAGACCAATCCTGCGTCTTTTACTTATTCAAGCACGGCATCGCGAAACTTATCTTTGTAGCTTGGGATGCACCGAGATAAGTCGGGAAAGATCGCGGACGAGCACAACTGTTTCCGTATTATTCCAAGCTTTTCTACTAGACCCTGCTTGATTTATCTAGCTATATCTACATCTGCTTGAAATTGAGTACTGCTGAATGCAACCGGCATTCGTAGATAGACGACAGCCGAGTAGGCGTGCTGCTATCATCGTCGCCGATTGCTTAGTTCTTTTGCAGACGCGAGCAAACCCAATAATGAAATCATTTGAAAGCAACGGTCTAAGGAGTGAACATGACGTTTCAACTATAATGTGAGATTTGGGGGAGGTACTTGCCTTCATGTTTCGGACTGCTTATATATGTCGAAAGCCCTGTTCGTGTCTCCACGGGAGGCCTGCCCACACACGTCTGAGCCAGGCGCCGACTACAATGGCTCCAACGTGAATACGGGCTGCTAGCGGGCCCCACCTGAACAAGGGCTGATGCTCCTACAGGGACGATGATTCAGTCCGCTTGCCGGTTCACGTTGCGAATCGGCAGACCCGACAGGACCCCGCCCCTCATTTTCAATGGCATCTCGGAACAGGGTCTATAATGACTTAATCATCACTGACCAGTTGCGGAATTTAACCACTAGGACTATGCATTAAACCTCATTGATGACATTTCTTGCACTGAATGGGGCAGCCCTTATTTGGTATGAGGATAACTAGTCTTTTGCAACGAATAGCGAAGACCTCAGGAAGGAGCTGTTGTGTGAAACGGGAGAACGGAATGCTCCAGATTCAGATTCAGCTCCCAAGTGAGTCCGTCCTAAATTATATCGAAGAATTGAAGAGCGCGCCTCTTAACCACGCTGAGCTTAATATAACATAAGATAACAGAAAATATTTCTTGATATGAATCGTCAGAGTCACTTTTTTTCTTACCTTCAAGAGACTCACCAGCAATCGTGGAAAAATTCGAAAGAGCCCTGGACAGACCCTCGACGCCCAGACTAGACGTACAACCGCCTGTCACAACTCCCCGTAGCGTCCTTAGAAGTGGCAGCCACCTAGTTCTAACGACTTAAGGGAACTTATATTCTAAGCCATTAGCGGCGAGCTCCGCCAGCTGCTTCAATCACCTCAAAAGCTCCAGTAGCGACGCTTACAGACATCGTCCACGAAGATGTACAGCAGGCCCTTGCTACAACACCAACCCAGATGACCGCTTCTGAGCAACCACCAGCCTTGAGTTCCGCCGGCTCGCTACGTAGCTCGCCTCCATGATGTGAGAAACGAAGTCCTCGCTTCTCCCGTCCTGTTTCAGAAATCCACCCGTGGCCCCCTCGAATAACTTTCAGGCCAAGGAAATAAGAAGCCTCGAAGACTTCGAACAATTGCACGCTGTCCTTGAACAGCGGTGAAGCTGGTCACATCCTGAGTCATTGCCCGTAAAGACCGGTTAGATTGGGCGGTTTAGTCATTTTCATCCCACTACCTGGTCCTGGCGAAAAACTACAGAAAATGGACAGGTACTTGCGCAGGGGACGGTCGCTAAACCGCCAGTACCGTTCTCCATTGCCTTTTAGTGACCGCGTTGTGTCGCCGGGCCGCAACTACGACGTCACTTTGAAAGTAAGGTCCTGCAGCTCCTGCAGGGGAGCTGAAGACAGCAACCGTTGTATGTGTACAAATGAAAATCCTGCGCCGCCAATCCCGAGTGACGACACAACAGCATTTACTCCGCCCGTACGCACGACGACCGAGCTGACACAAGCCCCGAGCGAAGGGAGAACAGAATGAGCCGGCGTCGACCTCAGTACATGATGAAGCCAAGATCATCACCCAAGCCCCACGCGCAATGTATACGCACAAGAGAACTTAAAATTGCTTTGAATGGTAGCGCAGTTACTGCCTTAGTAGACACCGGAGTCGACTAGTTAGTCATGAGTGGAGCGTTGGCCACCCAGCTCAAGAAAACAACTACCGCTTGGCACGACCCGCTTATTCGCACCTCTGGTGGTAGCCTCATTGCTCCGTTGGGCCATTGCAGAGCAAAAGTAACTGTTTATGAACTTGCTTACCCTATGAGATTCGCGGTCCAGCAGCAGTGTTCACCAGACGTGATTTTGGGAATAGAATTTCCCAATCGACATCGCACGATCATCTACCGTCGCTAATAACTCATCAACCATCAACAGAAACATCCACACCGGTGGCGGTTAGTTCGGCGAATCACGTTGCTCGAAATTTCCTCGATAACGAATTGAGCGTAGCATCCTGATCGAGCATCGTGACCTCCATGGGGACCGGATATTGTCAAATCACCTATGGGGTCATCGAGAGAAACACCCAGTTGCTACTGGATCAAGCAGTGTGCAACGCTACAGCCAACGCCCATATCCGAAAAGAAAAAGCTCAAAGGCTGGTGATAAACTTCACTGAATGATACGAGCATCTCAACAAGGGCACGGCGATGATAGTTTTTGTTGACGAGCTAGCGGACACACCAGATGTTTTCGCCTTCCCGACCAGCCCTCAGACAATGCCTCCACCCTAGGAAATGTGTGCACGTTAATCTTCACCTGGTTCTGTTCTCACCATCGGCACGTTGTTTTTCTTTCTACTTTGTGTTTATCTTTCCCCTAAACAGATTACATTACTAATTTATGTCATTACCGAAGTAAAAATTAATAAAAAAAAAAGACAAAGTACAATCCCCATGCTTTCCATGGCCTCGCCGACTGTTGGCTTCTTTCCTTCATGTATTATAACGAGCACCCTCATTTCCCCTTCATTTATCTGCTTGTAGCTTACGGGGGTCTCGGTTCTGGCAGTCTTGAGGCCATAGGTAGCGTAAGAGGGTTCTAGCACAGCTTTTGCTCTCGCTCTTGATCACGTTCTAAGTGACGCTGGCGGTAAAACTGGACGTTCCACGTCCACCGCTTTGGTTGAGGGTGGCGCTGGTGAACACTGTCAAGGTTCGTATACAGACAACATTAATACCCAAGAAAGTAGCAGGGGGACAGCGGCCGATGTAGCTCAGTTGGAAGAGCACCGGACGCGATATTCAGAAGTCGTGGGTTCGGTTCCTACCATTGACACGTTGTTTTTCTTTCTACTTTGTGTTTATCTTTCCCATAAACAGATTACATTACTAATTTATATAATTACCAAAGTAAAAATTAAAAAAAGACATAAAGTACAATCCCCATTCTTTCCATGGCCTCGCCGACTGTTGGCTTCTTTCCTTCATGGCACTATCCCGAGGCATACGAGACCAGATTCGCCCTATTTTAAAATGCTACACCGAATCAGACGGCGTTGTGGTGGAGAGGGAGGAAATCGAAGACAAGTTTTTTTATTACTAAGCAGGGAGTGATTGAGATAATTAAAGTGAGAATAAAATAGTCTTGTCTGGTGGGCGTTGTAGGTGCACGTGTCCTTGCGTATGACTCCCGGGGACAGTTCTACACTTGCCAACCATATAAAACGAAATGGTCATATATAGAGTTGGATGAAAAACGCGCTCAGTAAAATACGAAAGCGTCTACTACAACACAGATATATTCCTATTTTTTGATTGAAGCCATAATTGTTTATTCTGACTTCAGTAACCTTGAAAAAGCACAGGAAAACAAATACAAGAAACAGCTTTGTTTATGTACGGCATTGCTTGCATCTTCTTTGGTACCGATCCTAGTTAAAGAGAAGCAGCTAGATGGTACAAGGCAAATACACATCGAGAAAACTTAACACGCTGCTTAAAATGTAAACGCCGAATAAATACTGATCATTATACACATAACAGGAACAACACAGGTGCTGTGTTGTTCATTTCCCTTTTTGTCCTGATTGTGCGCTGTTCCCCTTTTAAGCAATTTGAAACCAACTAGCCCGCAACAGTACCCTCGTGAGCTTTCTCATCTAAATCTCAGGAAGGGGGGCTCGGGCCTTTAGGTCCACTCCCCCTCACTACGTACTTGCACCGAATGATTTTCGTCATCGTCGAAGGTGCGACCAACTCCTTTGACAAATCACCTAATTAACACGGACGAGCACGCCCGAGGTCTCCGTCGAATTCCCTACCCGGTATCACCGTGGGAACTCCAAGCCATCGGCCATCAAGTTTAAGAAATTGTTCACGATGATGTTATCTAGCAAACGCAAAACCGCTGGGCAACACTAGTCGTCATAGTGAAGACCAAAGACGAAACACTTCGCTTCTACGCCGATTATAGCTGCCGTCACGAATAAGAATTTCTACCCGCACTCTCACATCGACAACACTCTATATTGTCTCTGCAACGCTAAGCATTTCTCGGCAATTGAATTAAAGAGCTCGTACTGGCAAACTGAGGTTCACGAAAGAGGTCGCGAGAAGATGGCATTCATCACACACGTCAGCCACTTCAAGTTCAACGTAATGCTTTTCAACCTTTGCTCCGCACCAGCCACTTTTCAGTGAGTAACGAGTACTGTACTGCCTGGCTGGAAGTGGTATATTATATGCTATACTTAGATGACGTCGTTTTCTTTGTCTTTGAAGACCACGTGTAAATGCTTCGGACATGGCGCAAACAAGACATCAGGGCTGACAACGAAACATGAGAATTTTCACGTCGCCTACAAAGAGTTCTTGTTTATGGCTCATATCCTAAAAGATGGGCTTCGCCCAGACCCGCAGATAACAGACGTGATCGCACAGTTTCCACTGCCCGGCGACAAGAAAGCTGTGCACCAATTCCTTTAACTACGCGCATATTAGTGACGGTTTGTCGAGATCTTTTCGCCTTCGCGGAACTGTGACGTAGCTTACAAAGACAGCTGCACCATTTCACTTGAAAGCATTGCAAGCGCAAAGCTGCGAGGAACTAAAGCGGCCGCCTTCGGTGTCATTCTGTATTCGGCTACTTTAATGAATACGCCCAGACCGAAATTCATACGACGCATGCAGCGTGGGGCCTAGGCGCCGTCTTTGTTCACAGGAGTGCCAGATAGGAAACGTTATTGCTTTGATTAGCAGGTCCCTATCAAAAGATGAAATCAGTTACTCAAAGACCGCGAAGTAGTGCCTCGCTATCGCTGGAGCACGTCGAATTTCCGTCTTTAACTTAGCGATCGACCTATCAAGGTAGTAAGTGATCAAAACGCTTTCTGCTGGATCGTCAATTTGAAAGACCCCTCCGGTCGTCTTCCTCAATGGAGCTGGCAACTTCAAAAATTCGGCATTACATCATCATCATCAGCCTGATTATACCCACTGCAGAGCAAAGGCCTCTCCCATATTTCTCCAATTAACCCGATTCTGTGCTAACTGCATCCACTTGACCCCTGCAAACTTCTTAACCTCATCCGCCTACCTAACTTTCTGCCGCCCCCTGCTACGCTTTCCTTCCCTTGAAATCCAGTTTGTTACCCTAAGCGACCATCGGTTATCCTCTCTTCGTACTACATTTGTCCTGCCCATGCCCATTTCTTCTTCTTAATTTCCACTAGAATGTCAGTAATTTGAGTTATTTCTCTGACCCACTCTGTACGCTTCCTATCTCTTCATTGTATTTTGATATACTGTCAACCCAATGGGGCTTTTACATAACTGGACATGAACTGCATGACATGGAAATAATTGCTGATGTGGCAGATTCAATATGGAAAGCCTTCATAGAATAGCACCAAGAACACCAAAAAAAATCATTTATACAATAAAAAGCATAAATCACAGGAGCTTTGACACAAATTCAGACAGCTTCATGACAACAAAGCAGGCTCGGCAAGTTCTAAGAACTTTTGGACTGTAGGTTGCCTTACAACTGAGGCGTCAAGTGCATTCCAATCGCGCACTGTTTGCGGAAAAAAAGAAATGTAAAAAGTGTTGTTGCTACAGAAAAATTCAGAAATGTTACCCCTACCATTCGGTAAAACTGGGTAATGTTACCCTACCCTTTTTCGTTCCATAGCCCTCAGAGTGGTCCTCAACTTACGTAAAACCCTCTTGGTTAGCCTCCAAGTTTCAGCACCATAGGTAAATACAGGTAAGATGCAAGTGCTGTATACTTTCCTCTTGAGCGATACCGGTAAGCTGCTAGTCATAATCTGCGAGTGCTTGCCAAATGCGCTCCATCCCAATCTTATTCTTCTTATTTCCTTTGCATGGTTCGGATCTGCGGTTACTACCTGTCTTAAGTAGACATATTCGCCTCAACGTCCAGTGCTTCGCTACCTAACGTAAACTGCTGTTCTTTCCCGAGGCTGTTGAATATTACCTTAGTCTTCTGCATATTGATTTTTAAGTCTACCTTTCTACTTTTCCTGTCTGTCATCAGTCATTATTTGGAGTTCACCTTCGAGTTACTTAGCAAGGCAATGTCATCAGCAAATCGCAAATTACTCAGGTTTTTTCGATTTACTCTTATCCTTAACTGCTTCCATTCCAAATCTCTGAATACTTTGTCTAAGCAAGCTGTGAATAGTATTAGGGGATCATGTCTCCTTGTCTAAAACCTTTCTTTATGGGAATTGTGTTACTTTATTTATGCAGAAATATAGTTGTTGTTCAACCACTATATATATATTCCAGCACTTTCACGTACGGCTCGTCTGCCCCCTGATTTCGCAATCTCTCCATCACCGCCGAGATTTGAACTGAGTCAAATGATTTTTCGTAATCAATGACTGCTATGCATAAGGGCTGATTATATTCCAAGCATTTTTCTATCACCTGGTTGATGGTATGGTTATGATCGATAGTAGAGTACCGTTTCCAAAACCATACTTGATCATTTGCTTGATTGCAGTCTAAGCTTGTCCTGATTCTATTAGCGAATACCTTAGTATATACCTTTTACGTACCAGACAGTAAGCTGATTGGTCTCTAATTGTTAAGGTTCTAAGGGTCCCCTTTCTTATGAATGAGGATAATATTTGCATTCTTCCACGTTTACGGTACCATCGATGACACCAGGCACTGCTTATACAGGGTGGCCAATTTTTCTTGCAAGATATCCCCCCCGTCCTTTAACATATCTGTAGTTATCTTATCCTCTCCAGCTGATTTCCCCCGTTTCATAGTTTCTAGTGCTTTCTTGACCTCGTCCTTCATCAATGGTGGAACGCCTGAATGTTTTTCCCTACCGTCAATCTCATTACGGCCCTGACTACTTTGGCTACTGTAGAGATCTGTATAAAACTCCTCGGCTACTTTGACTATCTTGCCCATATTCGTAATGACGTTCCCCTCCTAGTCCCTTATCGCGTACGTCTGATTTATGCCTATGCCCAATTTCTTCTTTACTGCTTTAAGGCTTCCCCCGTTCTCTACAGCATGCTCAACATTCTCCATGTTATACTTCCTTATATCGGCCACCTTACGCTTATTCATAACCTTTGATATATCGGCCAATCCTATCTGGTCTGGTGGATTAGAAGATTTCATACTCTGTCGTTTCTTAATCAAACCTTTTGTCTCCTTACACAGCTTACCGGTATCCTAACTATCCTACCGCCTACATTACAGTTGTCTACAAACTAGGCCGCAAGAATTATGACGCAGACTGCTTGTCACCAGTCCCTGTTGACGCGCAGCCAGGAGACGACGACGAGAAGTTTTACTGGGACCGTAAAACACCAGCGGTTTTTCACAGCAGCAGCACTCGCACACTGAGTTCTAACCGATCTAACCAATTACCTGGCAGGTAAGACGGTTTACTCTCCCGTTGTGTTCAGGCGTCCTTTGTCGTCGCTCGCCTTAAAATTGATGCCCTCGTAAAACATAACTTCGTGCCTAAGAGGACTTCGCAGCTTCTTGTAGTGCCCAAGACCGGCCCTTAAGAGAAAATTCTAAACTGAATCAATCTCGGGATTTCAGAGGAGGCTCGCTGAACGAGTTTCCTTTGGAGGCTTCCCGCGCTTCCTGTTAAGCTGTATGCGCTACTTGGTGATGGCTACCATATTTTTACTGCGCTAGGCAAACCGGCCACCTGTTCGGCCAGCGGCAGTGTCCCGCAATTTACTTCATCCTTCAACAAGACGTGGAAGGGCGATACGTCGGTAGTCTCATAACCACTAAGCATGTGCAGCATATATTGAGCTGAAGAATCAGCAAAAGTGCACCTAGTCCGAGCTAAAATCTCAGTTGCCGTGAATTCCGGCGTCTTCTTCCAGTTTAAGCTTCAACACAGAGTTTACTGGAGGCTGCAGCCTTTTTGGAGGAGCCTTCCAGACTGTTTTACACATGGTCTTGGCCTGCTCATCCGATCCCCACTATTTCCATTCCTTCATAGCACACCCTTCTAGGAATGGCTGGGAGGCGACGCTGCTCAGCTGCCATGACTTGCGATCCAAGCGGATCTTGGTCGCCAGGGAATTAGCGGCGGCATTAGACGGCATTGTTGCTCCTGAATAGGAGCTCCACCTAGATTTGTAAGACCTTGGTCAATAGGGCATGTGCCCACACCTCCTTGCCAAGAATAAATGTTTGTGGCCCCCATGACTGGGTATGCCTTATAGGATATGCTGTTTGATGAAATTCTACGGGAGTTGAATAACTGTTTTTTTTCCAGTCTTTTCAGAAAAATATGAAAAACAAAAACAAAATAACTACGTCAGCTACGCTTAGTGTCAGCTGGCGATCAAGAGGCAATAAAGCGAACCTTGCTCCTTCATATCACCCAGCAGCAACCGGTGGTTTTAACAAAAATACGCTCGTGTAATTTGTACATTTTCACGTCTTGTCTTTCGAGCGAATCTGATACCATGCATCAAATCTAGACAGACAGGATTTTGAAACTCTACTACTGCGCCACTGTGCCCTAACATTTGGTGGATATCGATGCAAGGCCTGCAACTGCCACTTTAATCTTACATGCCTCCCAGCAGCACAAAGCGTTTCAAACGCAGCAAATGCATTCGATAAATCTAGGCGAGTGCATCTGAAAACGTCTAAACAAAGCTAAACTTTTATAACCTCCCATGCGCTGGGCTGCATAGAAAGCTAGTGCCAGTTTCAAAGAGTCATTGCCAAGGGTAAGTCAACTCCTAAGCAACAGAGTGTGTTAACTAGAATGAAGATTATTCACACTTATCACGAAGCCGTGCTGTCGCAACTGCATAGCGGTTAGCTAGGCCAAGGTTGTGCAGACTAATAATTCCGCATGCGAGGATGCCCTCGCGGGTGCAGTATAAAAGCAGCCTTTTGCCTTCACCTTCCTGATTGCGACAAGCGAAGGCAACACAGCATGGAATAGCAAGCGATTGCTAATTGAATTTCTTGACACGTGCTCCGTATGTTTTCCCTGAAATAATATGATCGCAGTTGTGCGAAAAAGCTGAATAAGGAAAATTAAAAACACACTCTCGCTCGTAAGAATGTAGTCGCACCCTTCCACATGCCCTGAATCAGCAATGTTGGAGCAGACAAGAGTACAGTGATAGAAGTTGTGACAGGGGCGCCGACGTCAGGTTGGTGCTGGCACATGCAATATTGACGTTGATCTGGGGAGGTTACAGAGGCTTCAAGGAGCCCTTGACTCCACGGAGAGCCGCCGGAGTCAAGGTTACGCCGCTGAATTTGAGTTGGTCACCTACCCATAGCCCGTGCTAGCGAAGAAACTCCTCGGTAAGAGGTCTGTGATATCACCCGATTACTGTCCCTCTGTGTGTTGTTCATTACAAAAGATTTAGTCTGAGATAGAAATTCGATTTCAGCCCTGCGCCTGCACTGCACTAGAACACTAAATACATTTGGGCATAATTAGTGCGCCGTGTGCCAATAAAAAACATATATTGGCAGCGAAACTGGCGGCGCGAAACTTCTAACGCATGACTCCAGCAAGTAGCGCGTGTAAAGCGTGACTCCTGACGAGCCAGACGTGGAACTACTTTTGCTTGTAATACACACGGAGTATTCGTTGCTATGTATTTTCATACCGTCGGTGTATATTTACGGTCGGGACATTGCTCGTATATCCAGAATATAGAGCCACTGGAATAACCATAAGGCGTACATGTTAAATACATTAGCCCAGCTCTAACTTCCTATAATGCTTTATTATATAATTCCAAGTATACCTATAATACTGCCTATGTAGGTGTGTAACCATCTTCTATGATTCCTGCGCATACTTTTTGCTGCTCCGTTTGCCAGATTTGGAATTGCAGAACGAAATATCAACCCGCAAACTAGTGTTTTGTAGTAACTACAAAACGAAGAAAAATTTGTTACGGAGGTAAGTGAGGATTCGTGGATAAAAATTCAATGCTCACAAGTCTTCTTTAAGCCACTCGGCACACTCAGCAATCTTAGTCTCTGTGTCATTCACTAAGTGTATAATTTAGTATATACAAAGAAATAATTGCGAAACTCAGGATTGGAGCTAAACACATATTAGGTTTAAATGCACTATATGAAATTTGTTCTCGGCATGAAGAATACAACCTGATAAAACGAGTTAACTGAGCATCATAGCAGAAAATGACTGCGAAAATCCAGCCTTTCAACAGTTTTGCGGATTTCGTTGACACTATGAAGAGATGTAAAAATAACAAGTTTAGACATTTATTGAAAACGAGCTTTTTATAAAGTGTAGCAATTAACTGGATCATGGAACGTATAGATCCCACTTTATTTGCTGCGTTTGTTTCTGCGTATATATGAAACTTTAAACTCCGGTACATGATTAAATGGTGTTATGCCCTCTTTGACAGTTTAGAGCAAATATTCAGTGCAGTTGCGTGCACTTCCCAAACAGATAGAAAGAAAATTTCCTCCTGCTTTGTGTTCTTCGCCTTTTTTCCCACTTTGCGTTTTCTTGCTCTTTCGTAAGCTGTATTTACTGCAATCAGATAATTAGTAAAGGAGTTCCCCTATTTATTACTTTAGAACAAATTTTAGAGAACATGGAAAGCGTATGAGTCTTTAGGCGAACATAACATTGCCAGTATGAATCTTGCCGCAGTTATGGGTTTTGATCTATATTATGTTAGGTTTATTCCGTACGTTTGACATGTCTCTCCAACCGAATATCACAATTTGTTTCTTTAGGGCTGGGAAATAAGTTAACTACCTATAAATAACTTTATTTTGATTTACCGGACAATTCAAAATACAGCGCCAAAGTGTACTGCAGTAGACATAGCGGGAAGCAGTTGGTGATTGAAAGTGATGAAAGCTCCGAAGATAATGAGATTTAACTATCATTGACTCTTCCCACTACAAGCAAAAGCTAAATATCTGCATGTCGCCACTACTCAGGCAAATAAAAAAGAGAAATGCCTAAAATTTCTCTGTAGGGTTAGAGGAAAATATCACAGAAAGCCAGTGAGATATTTTGATATATTTGTGACAATTAGAAGAAATCTCAAGATGATTAGGCAAAACACTTCAAAAATAATACTCCCCCAAAGCCAAGTAAACCAAGGCAAGAATGAACGCGCAATAAGAGATGTTCCAGATGACCCCTAAAATGCCAAAAATGGCTGCCTCTCCGTCCTCGCTGGAAAACGTTTACGATGCCAGTGGTGCAAATCTGAGTGAAGTACGCAGCAAACTCCTCTGCAAAATTTGCAGTTTGGCACTCTGCGTAGTTTGCCTCCGGGTAGTTTTCCTAAAGCTTACAACTTGCCTGAAGTGGATGGTGGGGCACACCCCGTCTCCTGTGATTAACTCCTCCTCTGTGATTATAGAGGGTAAATGGGACATAGGGTGTCGCTCTTGTTCTCTTTACTTAAAAGAGAATTTCCACATGTGTACAGGTTGAAACTTCAAGACATTTCTGAGTTTCGCGTGTGAAGGACACGGCTCTATTTCAGTTTTGAACGCCGTGAAACAGGGTAACACGAACCACCTTTGCAGGCTGAAGTGTTCGAAACTATTTTACCCCAGAAGGAGCGCAGCGGTGTTTGCGGAGCCTCTTACAAGCGCACATCCTTGTGAGAGCCGGGCACGAGGCCGGGGGACGCTTGTACCCCTTTTTACCGAAGGGAGTCCGGCGGCGGGTTGCGAACAAACCACTTCCTGCAGCCGAGGAGTAAGAACTCTCTGGGGCTTTTTGTTTACAACAAAACCGCCCCGGAGAGTCTTCGATAATGATCAGAAGCACCTGTATTAGTTTTTCTCATTGCATCCATCCAAATGTTAAACGAGCACCACGTATACCAAATGCCGATGACATGAGAAAATTTCGGGTGAATGAACAAACAGTTAATATGAAAAACTTATTCCTGAAAAGTTGCGTTGGTAATAGCATATTTAGTTTTTGATGTATAATCAGGGAATTTTATGTCTCAGCCTGCAAGAAGAAAAACGCAGAGCGTTCACAGTGGCCCACCTGTTGTGTTTATGTATAATGCCTTCCTTTCTACAGGCAGGCAGAACCTTTCCACTCTTCTGCATAGCAAAAGATTCGAACTTTATCCTATTCTAAAACGGTCTGTGCTTGCTTCTCCCTGCGGACACTGCAGCAGTCGCTATGCCTTTGTATGTCGGCATCGACCAAGCTGGTTACAGGTACAACTGTGAATAAAAATGAAACAATGCCCAGAGGAGTACAAAAATTGCAGTATTTTAGTAATAACATAAGTTCACTAAATTCTTTCCATGGATCTCTTGAAGCGATACCTTCACATGTAGCGTTGTCAAGGCAGTCTTACTTAAGAACCACAAAGGACATTAACGCACAACAAACAGTTAACTAACAGTCAAGTTAGATAAAAGTTGAGCCCCAAGAATGCATCTTGGGGTTTAACTCTTAGTTAAAACCAAATGTCAAGCCGCCTTTGGCCTGTCTGATTTCATGGAGCTAGTGCGGGTGACACTTTTCTCTCAGTGCTTGAAAAGTTGTGTGGTGACCCACCTAATTCTAGATGCAACCGATATAACCGATGATAGAACCGGAATTCCCTTAAGTCTGTAAATTAGTGTGTGAGATAAAACATTTTTCCAGCATGCTCAAAACACCACGGTTCCTGTCGGCGCACAGCCACTGACTAAAGAAGTGTGTAAATTTTCCAAGTGTTGCCTAAAGCAGGAGAAACCTTCCGACGTAGGATGACACTTTCGATCGGTTACAACAAAACGTTTCAAAAGCACTGTAAACTGGTATCTTATTCGTAACAACGTGTCATGGTTATAGAGGGGACCTGCATCCGACCATGGCTACTACCGTAGCACTCACAATGAAAAACGAAGTAAGTCTGCAATAGCAATTGTTATCTCCGTATTGCAGGCTCCATTCTTCGCAGCATAAATTTTAGAGCGCGTCAGGTAAGCGTTCTGCTAGAAGCAACAAGTTTTAGTACAAGGTGCACTAACCATCTCGAGGGTCTGACTCACAGTTCTTCAGATCCCCAGAGGTAAGGCAAAGAAGGCTTAGTATAAGGCAGATCTCCGAAAGCATGCTGCGGATCTGGGATGCGATAGCCGAATGATGATGGGCGAGAAAATGTCGGTTTTTCTGCCCCCACCCCCCTCCCTCCTCCCCCCGGCATACAAAATGAATGAGGACAAGCCGGAACTACTTACAGAACCGCTGATTCTACACAATAGGTTCAGGTATTCCTGCACAAAACATCTGCGTATGTTAAACACAGAGAAAAATGTAGAGCGCATAGTATGCTCATAATCATTTATTGAACGTCCTAGTGCTACCCATCTTGCTTTTGTAGTTATTCTTGTAGGGGTTTCAAAAAACTGGAATAATGGATGAACATTGACCAGTTGGCGGAATGCGGTATACAATGAAGATGTTGTGTTTGTAATGTCAATTACCGGTTTAAAATCTTTCTGCGCTAGGTGTGCTGCGAGAGCATCTCGCTTCACATAAAAGGTGCTAGAGTAAAAAACGTTTATGGAGCCATCATAGCGCATACGTCTGTGTAGAATCATCAGGCAGCCTAATTTTCTTCACGATATTCTAATCCAATAACACAGAATTCTTTAACTGGGAAGCATGTGAAAATACACGTTTTTAGCAAGCAATGACGCATTGCCACGCCATTTGGCTTCGTTAAACTTACGGTGATTAATGCATTCCTAGGTTCATTGAAATCCAGAAACAAACAAGAGTCGATCATTTTGTGTTTTTTTGTTGTGTAACATTCTGCTCTCATTGAAGCTGAAAATGGCTGGGTAATTTGCAATCAATATTCCCTAAAATAATGTGCGGACAATTCTTGATGCAATGCAGAGAAGCAGCATCACAAAGAAATGTGCACTCTGCATTTGAAAAATGTTTCGAGAACATATCTTTATCATATGTAACATGAGTGACATGCATGATATCTTCTCAGTACAAATATTCAAATACCAAATATATTCTTGTCATGAACTAGAAGAGGAGTGGTGAAACATTGTTAAGCCAAACACATAGTTGGATAGACTTCATGCAGCCTGGGTACTTTCCTGTGTACTTATAGGAGCCTTAAATCGTTTGCTGATGTCTCATGCAATCGACCTCATATTTCTTCAGTACTCAGAAGACACCAAGGCCTGTTTGACTAATTATTTTGTTATGAAATCACTAAATGGCTCTCTAAATTGACAAAATTTGCGAAGGTACCTGCGCCACCCCAAGGGGCATTATAATACATAGTTAAATATATTAGAGGTAACCACGGATATAGTTCTCCCCTGAGACTGTTATTTTTTCGCGAAAAAGTATCGTTAAGGACATTAGGTTCAAGATTCGATATCAGGACTGAATATAAATAAAAATTATTTTCTAATTCTTTTAGCAGGGAAATTGATGCTACAATAGCAGAGCCTTTACTGACAGCTTGGCTTTTATAGGGCCGTTATTTTTGCTCCATTCTCTGGTTCTGTGAAATAGACATGAGCGCTGGTATCCACCAAAGCAACAGTACAATTGCCAGATTGAAATCTCAGAATCGAGAATCGCATTTTAATCACTGGTACCTTCACCACATCATTAATTTTCTTTTAACTTCTCAGAGTGACTGGCTTCAGAAACGGTACAGTATGCCATGGTACGGCAAGTTTGGCATGATACGCAGTGCTATTGTATTGGATGGTGAGACATGGTGAAGCACGGAATGGAATGCATGGTGTGGTACGATATGGCAGGGTTTGTCTGGATGTTCGTGAAGGTGGGTTCAGACGGGAAGACCGGAGCGCGGATGGTCCGCGTGCGTCAGCGCTACCCGCGCCCCACGTGACGCCGACGTCACTGCTCTGAGCGACGCCGAGAGAGCGGCGTGGCCGTCCGGGGCCCCGGATCACGGAGCAGACTGAATATGCCAAGCGCCTTTTTCAGTCCGCGCGGACCGAGCGTCCGCCGCGGACCGAGATTGTTTTTGCTCTTTTTGCTTTAGCTACGCCCGCGCTTTTCCTCTCGTATTCGCTTCGAGCGGGGTATTGTTTGTGTCGTTCACTCTGTGTTCGCAGCAGTGCATCGTTGTAGTGTAAGATGTAGCTTTACTCGGTTTCTAATGCTGATTATGGGTGAAGTAGCGAAGAAAGCGCTCAGTGGTGAAGGGACAGTTTTTAGCGCTCGTAAAGAGCTGCCTACCGATATGGACTATTGAAGATGCTTGCAAATAAAGAACGCTTGCAATAAATGAACGCTTTTTCGCTTCCTCTTCGTCCTCGTACACTTCGCGTAGAACAGCTAGAGCAGCAAAACGAAGGTTTCGCTCAGCGTCCATGTTGAAACTCTCGGTAGAAAGGTTTTCGGCAGCGCGCGAAAAGCGCTGGGGAGGAGGGTACACGCGGGTGATCCGCTGGCTTCGTGTGAATGCTCGATGGCCGGATGGACACGCGGACGCGTGGTCACGTGGCACCAGATCCGTGCTGACGAGCGCGGACTGTCCGCGCTCCGGTCCTGTCGTATGAACCCACCTTAAACTCCTCATTACTGGGCGTGAAACCTGCTGAGATGGAGCGGATAACTTAAAAAGCCCAAATTTCTCTGCGGGTGCGAAAGGGTGAACTGTAGCTTATTATTCAGAACAGAATCCTTGAGTAATTTAACAGATAAGCGCAGCGCGCTGTAATTAAAACGGCGCTAAGTCGCAGGGCTGCTGCGAGGCGCAGTAGAAAAGTGTATTTTGGAATATAAAGGAGTTCTGTTCTTGCCTGCTGTACCAGGTGAGCGTGGGAACTGTGGGCTACTTTTTAACTGTTTCGCATATTTACCGACGAAGTATTGATTTCTATGGGCGATGCCGTGTGCTACGATTTACTCTTAGCCACTAATGATCATGTAGCGCCATGGGTGACGCCAAAGGATGCAGACGTTCAGGGAGATCAGGGACGGCCGAGAGTTTGATGTGGCGCCTTGACGAGATTATCATTAGCAGCTCCTGCGCGTTTGTCTTTTCTCTTTTTCGTGGCCGACTGAAAAACAAAAGACCCCTGCCTTAGCATGTTCACTCAAGTGTGCATCGTGAACGGTGGCTAGTTTCGTGGCTCGCTATGGAGTGCAAATCAAGGTTTGAGGCTGATTTGAGTGGATAAGGACATGTGCTTGTTATGTGGCGCCCCTGACACGTGCGAGCAAAATTATTTCTGCGTCGACGCTGCCGAAGTAAAGGATATGCTTGAAGTGCTGTATCTGAGCCATCTTAGCACAAGTCCTGGTATTTTAGCGTCCTAAAAGCGTCATGCAACATAAGCATGAGATGGCCTATAGAGCGCTGTAGGAGCGTGCTGCTGAACAAAGTGCAATATCCTTGTTTAGCGTTAGGACGCACTGCATTTTTAATTTGAAGAACTATGCGCCTACATTCAGGCTCTAATACTGCGTTACATTTTAGAGCGCAGCTCTTTGGCGGCCGTTCCTGGGTTTCGCGGCGGCGTCGGCGTCGGCGTCGGCCTCGTAACCAGTTCCGCCCCCCTTTCAGCCCCCCCGTTCGAGCCGGCGCTTTGGCCACCGGAGCCTCGCAGGAGGAGGGGGGGGTACACTCAGCGGCGAATGATGGGGGCAGGAGCGCGCGCAGCTACCGGAGCACACGAGGAAAAAAAAAAGGGGTTCGCCGGAGGCAGCGCTAGCAGCGACTGACTGACGTCGCTAGCTAGTCAACACAACGTGCTGCATAGAACACCGTCGCCGCCATGCAGAAAGAGGAGACCCCCCCCCCCCCCCTCTTCCTGAGTGGAGGCGAGGGTGCTCCCCGGTTGCGGAAACGCCGACCCGCTCCGCAAGTATGCGGGCGCACCGAGACGACCGGTCCGGAGGGGGATACAATAGCGCTCGCATCCTTCATCCGCAGAAAGCAACCGTACAGCGGCGGATCACGGTGCGTGCATCCCGTTCTCACTCGCTTCCAGGCTCGCTTCGCTCGCTAGCGGCGTCAGCGAGTCGCTGCTATCTGTTCGTTGCGCAACGTTCCTATGGACCCACGCGCTGCCTCCCGCAACCTCCAGATAACTCAATTGCTCTCTTCATTTCTTGGACCACAAAGCTTCTTTCATGACAGCCAAGAACTGTTAGTGGAGTGTTTCTTGAAAGAATACGTGTGAAAAATTAAAAAAAAAAGAAGTATGTAATTGTGCTTATGTGCCTTGCTCGAAATCCTTGCCTTTTTTTTTTCTCTATTGGTTCAAGGGAAAGGAAAGGCGAGGTATTTGTCACATTTGCTCTGTGGACACCTGAACCGCGCCGTAAGGGAAGGTAGGAAGGTGGGAGTGAAAGTGGAAAGACAGAAAGGGGAGCCGTAGTGGAGGGCTACGGAGTAATTTCGACCCCCTGGGGATCTTTAACGTGCCCTGACATCGCACAGCACACGGACGCCTCTTCGTTTTGCCTCAATTTATCGAAAAGATGAAACAGCTGATGAGCTGCGCTCAAATTTCGCATTAGGAATTAACATAATCGTGGGCATTTTTTTTTTCCTTTCGCATCACAGAACAACGACCCAGCTAAAGGTGCTAGTCCTCCTGCATGCTTAGCACTTTGGCGCGCTGTCGAAAAACGACATAGGTTTATTGATAACTCTAAACCGCTGATCTCAAAGTATGTCTCATAGTAGTCTTCATAGAAACGGTACGATATGCGGCTACTGTTCCCTTCATGCGTGGTCGCTACGGAGCTATCGCTAATAAAGTTTTTTAACTGATTGCCTTGTTCAGAAATGTCACAGTTCGCGCGGAAGGATACTGCATTGTTTACTGTGTGCCTCACAGTACATGTATTTCGCAACGTTTCTGAAACAACTTCTTGTGTTTGGTATTCAGAGATGAAGCAGCTATAAATACAATTTTACCCTGAGTTGTAGGTGATTTTAGCGCAACTACGAAACTTGTGTGTTGGTTGAACAAGCGTGAAAGAGAGAAAGAAATTTTCTTTGAATTATCGCTGCATCCAGTGATGTCGGCTAAGACATTATTTATCATGTACACTAGAAAATGTGCTATCATTACCCCCTAAAATGTACCAACTACTTTAACCTCAATGGTCCACATACTTCATGGTCACTGTTAGATATTACTGCTATAGTCGGCATTCTAACAATGTTACATTTTCTTTTTATAGTATTACCTCGCATCGTCTTAATTTTTTACTTTCATTCATTCCTCCAGAGTCTAAGTTTTGCGAACTCCATGCGCCAAATATTTTATCTAAAAGCTGCTCCAAAATGACAAATTTCGTTAGCCAAGTAAGGTGCGCCCACCAGCTGGTGTGCTTATTTTCCTGAAAAAGAACTTGCGGTCATAGGGTAGTCCTGAAACCTTGCTATGAAAATAAATAAAATTATGAGACTCTTAAGCTTCGCTATTAAGGGTATGGCGTGATAAAGTAGGCTAACCTCTCCCATATAAAGCCGCGCTTTACCCGAGCGCTATGTATACGCTTACATGGCCCAGGGGTAGCATGAATACTATGGTTCTGGCAGGCCAATTTTTATCTCACCCTCACCATAAGATAGCAGTGGCCTTAGTTTACATCTCCTGCCAAACGTAACGACAATCCTACACGCATTCAGTGCGCGACCATGTCAGCTTCCAGCTACCGCTAATAGCGCAATAATCAGCGCTAGCAATTGCAATGACGGCACCGTCGGTGACGTCGCATTTCGGTTAGCAGGGCATTTAAAGGTCCCGCGTTAAACCTCTGCATTTCTCTGTCCAGCTTTTTGCTACACTTGAGGTGCAGATTTACAACAGGTAACGGTATTGCTTTAAATATCTGTGGGGTTTTGTTAGCTCGAACCGAAAGGATTGCAACAATGGAGAAAGGGAGTTATGGGCTCCAACAAGAAATTTTTAAAATTTACGTGCTGTTTCTTATGTAAATAGAAGAACAGTCGTAGGAAGGAAAAGCACGAGTACCGTTATCAGTATGCGGTCTGTGAAATGTTTGCGTTTTTTTGTGACGGAGCCAGCGGCAGCCCTTACATGCGGCTCCTTAGCGAGTTGCGTCTCTATTGCCTCTATTTCATGGGCGTTCACCACCAGCGCTTTAGAGTAAAATGATCAAATTTTAAGACACAAAAGTTGCATGCGCGGTCTTGCACTGTGCTATGAAGAGGTAATCGGAATGCTAAAAATACACTCACAACAGACACACTTACATGGTGCACGAGTATAGCAACCATTGCTGTTACGAGTCTTCAGGCGGACATAGCCGCTGCTCTGCAAGTGGCGCATTAGTGACACCGTGCTAAAAGCTGCTAAGTTTTCAGTGAATCCTCGAAGCAGCAGTAGGCACGAGCGTCGCTCAAGATTCTCTCGAGGTGGCGCCACTACCAGTTAGCGTTATGATATCATGAGAGCTGCTGCTACCACCCCGTTCGAAAGGGGACGCTCCTATATTCCATCCATTTCATCCATCCATCCGTCATGTGTTTGAAAAGCAGAACTTCCGATCCAACTGCTTCATGACGCTGTTCGATTGTGCCGTCAAAGTACAAAATAAGCTATGAACTTCCACTTGCGAAGAAGCCCTGATGTGCGGGTTAATTGTCTGGTAGAGTGTGCTAGAATACTAGGAAATGAGGAGTCTCCAGGTGGAATGCGTGTCGTTTCAGCGATGAAAGCCACTAGAGGATTCTGTGTGAAAGAGGAGTGCGGCGCATGGAGCAGGCAGAAGAGCGGTGGTTTGGCACAGTTGGTTGCGATCTATGGTGAAAAATTCGCAGAGCACAACAGACGCATTCACAAGCCTAAGGAATAAACAAGACAAGATGGCTGCTACAGGTATTTGTAGCCCCCGTCGTGTTTTGTTTGTTCATTACGCTTCTCTCTACGTCTCTTTCGTTCTGGGCATTTACATGAGAAGACAGCTTGGCAAGCCGTCTCCGTAGTCGTAATTTGTATATAATTATTCATCACAGAGCGTTATTTGGCGAGAATAGTACGGCCCTATTTTGAACATTTTACTGCTTAAATACCATTAGCTACTTTTATATCAAATCGCATGGCAGTTCGTGCCGGATTATCGTAGTTCTTTAGAGGCATGGCTCATAATAACGTGATAAAAGGGGAATGCATACAGGAATACTGCTGTAAGCAGCGTAGTAATATAGAATGTGGTTAGGATGCCATGGAAAGGCATTAAATTTTCTTTGCGCGTTGTAGGAATTCATCTACTCACACATGCTTTTTTATTCGAACGTCTTTACCCGTGCATTCTGCCTTGCGCTTAAGAATACCCGTGTAATTCGCACGCTTTGCATGCTGACGAACTCGTGGAAAGAGCCGTTGAAGAAAGAAATAAAAGAGTGCTATTAGACACTTTATTTCACATATGGCAGTTGTCAAAATTATGATAAATCAGCGCGTGAAAAAGTAAAGTAACCAATATATTTTAGGAGGAATTCAAAATTACAGGCAACTTACGGGCAGTAAGCAAGACCTCACCCATAATAAAAGCGAAGTTATGAAAAACATCCGCGTAGAACTAAAGAGACAGCTAAAACATTGGGAACTGCGTGGTCTATACAAAAAAGAGTCTTTCATGACACGGTATTTATTTTAGATTAAACCACGAACGCAAGAATATGCGACTGAAGTATGGTACATAAATTCATTTGAAAAAGGCATGAAAACGTACAAAATTAATAAAACTAGAGCCAAGGGGAATGTGGGCCTATAAAACAATCAATAGATTATTGTTGTACAATTATTTTAATGCGTTTTGCACTGCAGCGGAAAATGTTTTCATCTCTTCTACTTCCATTACTTATTGTCTGATTTATAAATCTGCCGTTTTTTCAATCATTTATAATTTCACATAACTACAATTGCATCTTTATAGAAGCCAACGGAGAAAAGAGTGCGAGTTGAAAACAGCACAAATGAGCTAGGACATGCCCTGCGATACAGCACAGATAGCTGCCATCACAGTTTCCATATGTAGTAATAATGAATGGCAATTGACCGCAATCGGTTACAAATTCTGTGGCTTTAAAAACACCTTTTTGCCCGAAAGTGAGAAATATTCGTAAGCTTGCAATCCATTTGTACAGCACCTTTATATTTTTCAGGATCAGATTCCAGACTCAGAAATGCCATAACGCTAATTTTGAAAGTTAAACGAAAGTTTGCGATGTACCAGTGAGGCGAAAACTACTAATATAACAAATGGAATTAGAATACAAGCGCTGTTGTCACGTCGAAGAAAACTTGCGAAATTGTTCTTCCAGAAGCGTTTTACAGCACGAATGGAATAAACATATTTACATAATATAACCACACTACACTTATCCAAACAAACCAATCACGACATCGTGATTCGAAAATATGTAATTAGGACAGACGGTGCAGATTCATCCGCACTAATCATAACAGTTGCATCAACTGCCCAGTGGTCAAGTGGGCTATAACAATGATCGCGTTCTTTTCAATATTCTCAAACCTGCTGCCAATGTGGCCGGGGCATTTCTGAGTAGGTTTTATAACTAACTGAGTAATATTTTCGCGGGGCTGTGACAATGCCGTAGACGACAAACGAACCGAGCGGTTTAGAAATGGAATCATCTCATTATTGGGCTGACTTGCGCCTGCAAAAGAACTAAGAAGCACGACGACATCGATAGCAGAAATAGCGCTCGGTGATCGTCGGAAAACGAATGCCCGTTCACCCGTCAACGCTCAATAAAAGGCGGCCAAGAAACAGCTAGATAAAACCAACAACTGTGACTTTCATAACCTAGCACATTTTAGAAAGACATGCGCGCGTCTGGAATCCTTCTAGATACATCTCGGCGTATCTCCCACGATAAAGAAAATGATAAAGCCGGTTCTCACGAAAACGGGCATGAACCGAGTACATAATCAATCTCAGCGCTATAATCCCAATGATAAGGCCGCGTACCAGGGGCTGTTAAAAAACCACAAACAGAGTTTGAATGCTTCGCGGCTATATTTAAAGTTAGCATGAGTAGGAACTGGAACGGTTCACGACTATCTTTATTCCCACTACCAGTCTCACAATATCGACTTAAATTGACACTCCATTTTTCATGCACTGTGAATAAGCTTCACGTCGATGAGCTGCCACGAAGTGCCCAAAAGCTACTAAGCGCGTGCGGTGTCAATTGTTGCCTCATCTCGAGGCTTTTTATTTCGCTCGTTCAAACCTAAAGGAGTTGTTGACGCCTCATTACTTTCAAAGTAAAGGACATTTATGTGACCATTTTTAAACAGATGTCTTACATAAGCGGAAAGCCGCAGCAATAGATAGATTGCAAACTTTTACAGCCACTGTGCCTTTAATATCTAAAGTCAGGATTTAGATTTAAGTATATTAAAGCGCTTTCAGTTGACTGTATACCATAAAATTGAAGGCGCGCAATGAGCAAGTGCAGCAAGAAAACATATTAAGCATCGGAAAGTTCATATGCGTTTCTGGAGAGAGAATAAACTTAGAAAAACTGCGTTTTGTGCGCTGAACTTCCTTTAGTTCAGAACGTCGGCTCAATATAATGTGCTAGGCCTTTCACGATCAAGCATCGGCTTCATTACATCAGTCTCCACTTGAAACGTGTTAGCTGCTCATAAATGAGACTGTTTCTGCCATCTTTGAGCCACGCTCAAAGGGGAGTGATATTGCCTTCGTACACTTGTGCTCGCTCCTTTCTGTTTTGTTTTGATCTGTCCCTTTTGAACGTTTTTTACGTCGATCACTTCTACACTGAGCGTCTCACTGCAGTAAAACTTTGCATGAGGAAACTAAACACATCATCTAGCAATGCAATTATAAATAAATAATTGTACGTCGCGGTAAACTCTTGCGACACGTTAGGTGTGTTGCGCTAATGACCTTAACACACATCAACATATACCTGTAGCAGTGTGCAGTTGATTACGAGCCTCAAAACATAATAAACCCTTTCATAGGCAATTTTTTCTACAATGAAACTCCAGAAATACCTGTTTTGGGGAAGATTTTTCAAATAGGCGCTTTAAGAAGGAACAAAAATTACAGAAAACGTCTTCTCAATGGTCTCATCGCTTTGGTAACCGTTTATGAGATTTCTTTTTAGCACAGAGGCTGTAAACTGGCCTAAACAAAGCCAACCAGTGTTCAAATCTGCGGCTGTCCAGTGGTTGCTACGCTGAAAAGCAGTGCCGTGTGCAGAACGGGTGGTGGGCGGCCGAGGAGAAATGAGGAGTAAAGTACCGCAAAGGAGGAAGTTGTCGGTACTTTAAAAACTAGCAAAACTATGAAGAAGCTTGATCCTCATCTCGCTATCAGCACACTCTACGCTTTTCATCGTTCAGTAAGGACGCCTAGGCGACCGGAGATAGCACACCCTCAGGTCAGAGGATTTAGCCAGTGTTTGCAGAGAGCGGCGCATCGAGCCACATGCAGCCAATGCGAGAGAAAAGCGTCGTGCAAGCCGCAGCCAATGGAAGCGAGGTGTCACCCCAGCTCGAGCCAATGGAGAGAGATGGTGATCGTCGGGGAGTGTATATCTCATCACGCTTTGACCTAATATCCGGTATATCCCGACGTGAGCTAAAGTGCTCTGAAGCTTTTGAAAAATCATGGAAAAGGCGGCTTCTACGGATTTCAGAGCAGAACATCGCACTTTGCTAAACGAGAGAGAAACGTTCTGGTGAGCGAAGCTATTTTGTAAGAATGGTCTCCAAGCAAAAAATCTATTATTTCGAGTGCGAAGAGTCTTGCGCACTTAGATGAATGCTGAGGTAAGAACAGACACCAATGACAGTCATTTATACCTACCGCATAATCGCCTTGGTTTCTTTTTGAGGCGCTGTTTCCACTTAGATAAAATGCTAACCAACTGGATCCATCGCGTAAGTAAACTAGAACTTTATTTGTGAAAGTTTGTGCTCGTGCGCTTACAAGCACTACATGATTTTCAAGATTTCATTATGAACAGTTCAATATATATTTCAAGGTCATGCCTAAAAGCCTACGCACATAAGATGAACGGTTATTGAGTTGACCGTTTGCTTTTGATGGCTTGTATAGTTTTATTTCTTGTAGAATGTTTTATTTAAAGCTTTTCTACATTGTAGCAAAAGTGAAAAATAATTGCGCGCGTTTTACGGCTCTACTTTGCTGCCTAAATCTCGGGCCGTCTTCACGTGATATACTAGAGGCAAACAAAAGTATTCGTGAGCAGGAAGCTCCGCCTCATTGTGATCCTGAGGTTTTTGAGCTTATTTATCTTATTACGGGGCAGAAATACTAGCAGACATTTTTGCTTCTAATCATCACATTCACACGTCTAAATATGATATATTTCTAATATGCACCAGTTAACTTTTGCATGATGTTATTAGACTGATTTCCTCTGTAGTAGCCGCTTTTTAAACCTTCAACCTTGCTCAACATTCGAAGGGGAAAAACAAGCACCCTGAAAACCGCACATGGAAGGAATAAAACGACGGCGCAACGCTAATTCTTACCTGTGTGTTTTTCCGATCCCCCTGCGTGGGTATGTGCCATCAATTTAGAGGGGAACAACAACAACAACACTGCGCTTTTTTTCAGCTTCCAAGGCTATAGATATATATATGTAACGTTAGAATTTTTGTAAGTTACCTTATTCAACATATCACGCACCTAGAGTAAACGGTGGAGATCTCTCGTACAGGGACTAATACAGGTAGAAATTTATTTTTTTCATTTCGTGATAAAGGCCTTACCGGTCTGCTGTGCCTTTAACTTCTTTTGCAAAGTTAAGGAGCATAGCGTGATGCATCGGCAGTTTAAATGCCGGATTATTTCAACCGAATGTCGACTAAGTTGGTTGACTTGCAGAGGTAACAAAAATTCACCATTGTAGTGACTACGTAATTTATCCCTGATATATATCTACTTTTATTGTATATTAGGTATCCACAGTGGCACAGTGATAAGTACACTCCACTGATTACACCGAGTATGTGGCCTCAATTCCAGCTGTGGCGACGCATTTCAAGAGGTGCGAAACACAAGGGTCCGTCTACTGTGCAATGTCAGCGCACTGTAAAGGACTACAAAATTGTCGAAGCTTCCAGAGCCCTCAACTGCGGCGTCCCTGACAATACTCTCTTCGGAAGGTTAAACCCCGTGCACCATGAACATGTTCAGTGCATATTCTTTACAGAAAGCATTCTTAAACTTTTTTAATGTCTCCTTTTTTAATTTTTGCCATTTCGAACAAATAAACAAGGATTTCAGGCCATTCTGCCTACATTATCTACGATTAAACCTTAGCTGGCTAAACATGTACGCATGAACGTGGTATACTTACCTAAAAGAACTTCAAGCACTGAATTCTGTTTGCTTGCAGCAAGTCGCAGTGCCACAGCTGTCAAGGCACTACACTAATTAGTCCGACAAAGAGGGTTCCATCCAGGCCGCCTCTGCGTTCTCCCGTGAAGGCGAAACACAAGGCACCGATGCACTGTGCGACATGCAACGTGAGTGTACGTTAACGAACCGCAGGCAAGGCGACTAATATGATGTCGAATTTTGCAAAATGTTTCTATATACTGACCCTTGAAATAATACCGCGCCAAAAGGTATCTTGCTACCACATCTCAATAACAATGTGTAAAAATAACGTTTTCAACTTACATCAGCGCCTACATTGAGTATAAATGTTCACAATTGCAGTTTCGCGCGTTATGTACGAGACTTGTTTTATGCCTGATATACTACCCCTCCATATGTCTGCTTTTATCGCCACCGCCAAACCTACCACGCAAGAAAGGAAGGGCTGGCACATATATGTGGCCGCGGCCTCTCGGCAAAAGTTGGCAAATAAAGTACAACATCAAGCACAATGCGTGCGGCTGGCAGGTTAACACGTGGGAACTTTGGCACGATGCCTATTCACAAAAGATAAATTATTGTGGTGATAACCTAGGGGTGGAATGCACCGTCCAGCGAGGCTGCCGTGTTCACGACACTGCGGCTTAGAATCCCGCTTGCAGGAATGAGGTTTTTCATTTCCTCCTCTTCTACCCTCTCAGCCAATGGGAATTAAGAAAAAAGGACTAGTTCCTTTAGCCAAGAAGCTTCCAATTTTCTCTCATCAAGCATGATGCGTGAACCCCATATCAGCCGGCAGTGTGATGCAGGGAAAGTTTTCCAGGTCTACGAGATTTTAGTGTGAAATACAACAGAGAATTGGCAGTAAATCTGCAAACTTGTAGTATATGATTTCTAGATCAAGGAGTAATTTTATTTACCTTATCATAGTAGATAGATAAATAGTGGTTACCGGGCACTAGAGAATACGGATAGGCTATCGGTCATCGTCTTTGCCTCTCGTGCAGAGTACTTATGCATATGTAGCCTCTCGTGCAGCTGACATGACTCGCCATTTCCACCGCCTCTCCTATGTTCAAATGTTTCCGAATGGCACGAATAAACATTCTACTTCAGCAAACCTTAGGCCCCAGCAGTTTTACTTCTCAGTGTACTACTCACAGACGTTGTGTAACAACGGATAGAAGCAGTGTAAGACGGTAGAAAGATGTCCCGCAGTGATAGTTAAGAATAATTTCAACCCCAAATTCTCTGAGTCGTATTTTCATCCTGCAAGACGGAGGTGCTTTGCGGATTTCATCTCTTTCGGCACAGAAGTGGCAACTGCTGCTGGACTCAGTAAAAAGAGATAGAAATGAGCAAAGAGAGGACACTCGGCGAAATGTGTCCAAAGAAAATGATGCACGACTGATAATGTTAGTCTAGATTCTTCAGCTAGATCGTGCCATAACCGTTTGCAAGCGCACGGGGGCCGCCGGCGCAGACAAATCAAATTGTGGAAGGACATGGCCGTGTAAGCGGGTGGCATTCTTGTTCTTGGAGACAGACTGAAAATGTTTACGGCTCTCTTGGTTTTCGAAACGGAAATACTGCAGTTTGTCAGGACGGCAGAAATAGTATCGTTTTTGCCGAACAATGCCGCATTTCAATCAGTTTAGACTGACCGCGCATTGCGGTTGCTTGAATTGGGCAGCTCGTGAACATGCGCCGGCGCGTACGTCATGGGCCAATCGGCTGTTCTCAGACATTTCGCGACAGGTTGGCAGCTTTCAGCAAGAGCAGATAAAAAATGTTTTATTCTTGCCAACTGCGCTGCATTTCAAGCATTTCAGCTTGTTACCCTGACTAGCGTGGTTGTGAAGGGAAGGCCCATGTTCTCAGTACCGGCCAGCTGGGGAGCAGTTAGGTAAGAGGCAACCAACGCCTGACTCTCTTTGCTTGTTTAGCCTAGCGGGTAGCTTTCGCGGGTTCGCGTAGAGATTTACATGGGGTGTTTTATGGTCCTCACCAATTCACAAATGTTCTGGTTGTCCAAGCGAAATTTGAACACCGAAGAAATAAGATAACGTGTTAAAGAAGAGCGATCTAGCGAAGAGCATATGGGGCCATTATTCATAACACGAACGGAAAAGAGTAACGCTCAAAAAGCTGGGAATTCAGACACTTGTGTGAAGAACACTCTATCATCTGCGACGAAAACCTGCACTGCACATACGGAGTCAGTCCAGATGGCGTTGAGCGACAGCACTTGAATGCGCATTAAAATAGGCATAAAAAGTGAAACGCTTTGATCTTCCTAAACGCTTGATACCCAAGAAGCGGTGCTCCGAATTACACCTGCTCATTGATTTTATGTGTCCCTAACACAAATGATGAACATCTATCTGGTAGTCCATGTGTTGGTACCACCTGTGTATGTGCGGAAACTATTTCCAGCGGATTGTTGGGGCTAAGCAGTGTATGAAATGTTTTTATCGAATGTAATGCGTGGCTGGCTGTCAATGGAGCTTATAAAACCACATTGTCTTTAAGAAATGAAACAATGCATAGAAATTATTGGTAGAAATTTGCGGCGTATATTTTTATGTCTATTTTAAGTGTGCAAGAACGTACAACACGCGAGGTATGGAAACACATATTGAGCGTGTTCGTAATTTCATTTTTGCCAATTTTCTGACGTTCCGCCTGTTTACAGAATTTCTTTGAAAGCTACATCACAATGGCAAATAATCCTTCGGCAAATTTTCCATCTGATGCCAGGGACCGGCGCTCTGTGCTGCGTGCCCTAGTGCAACAATAGCATCATACATGCAATAGGCCCAGATTCAACGAGTGCATAGATTTGTTGAGCGTTACCTTTTGGATTCCCATTTCTCCTGACTTAATGTACAGATCATGTATTTCACCAGCCGCATAGCTGTTATTCAACCTGGCATGAAATAAATATCGTTAATGTTTCCTGAGAGACGATAATATTGACACGTGCATTAGAGGTAGAAGAAGAGGGAGCGCAATCGAAAAACGTAGGCGTAGACGGAACCGCGGATGCCGACTCGGGCTGTGCACCTTCCCACCGGGCTAATGAGGTGATCTCCAGCCGTGCGAATGCTAGGGCACAAACATGGCGTTAAACTTTTGCTCAAGTCCTGGGCGAGGGCACGGCTCTTCACCGAATAATCTGCACCAGCATAGAGTTAAGCAGTAGCGTTTGCACCATCAATTGTCACACAAAAATCAGAGGTTGCGCGTCGGATGCTATCGCTACCCTGCCCCTGTGAGAAATCGGCAGCGGAGGATCTTCTGTTTTCCCGAAAGCTGCAGCCTTACCTCCTGAAACCGCTGGAATTAGTTGTCCCTACGTGTACTGGGAGAACACCGCTGACAATAGCTGGGCTCTTGTCAAGTGCATGGGGAACGGTAACGCCGAGGAGACGACGTTCCCAACGCTTCCCGATGTGCGTACGTCTATACGAGACAAAAGAGACAAAAACACGGTACTCACATCGGTATATCAGCGCCCAAGCCACCGCCTCAGTGGCCAGTCGGCTGAATTCGGGCCTCTTGCCACCTTTACGAGGAAACGCAGCCTCGACCGGTGGTCCTGCCGGAAATGGCCACATATAGTAGGTCTCCGGCACCCATCCTCTACCACACGCCGCGAACACGGCCATATTTTTATGGCGACGTGTACAAAGATGCGGAAGACTGGCCGGACACCTTTCAATGGCTCGCCCTCTACAGCGGCTGGAGTGATGACCGTAAGCTTCATAATGTGTTTTTCGCGCTTGAGAACTCCGCTAGGAAATGGTTCGAGCACCACGAGAACAATCTGTCCACCTGGAAGACATTTCGCTAAATCTCCTAGCTCCATTCCCTCACGCAGACCGCCAGGAGAAAGCGGAAGCTGCGCTTTACTCCCGCAACTAGCGCACCAACGCAAGCGTCCGCATGTATGTGGAGCACATGACGCGCCACTTCAGGCGTGCCGACCCCTCCATGTCGGAAAAGAAGAAGCTTCGACATCTCATGCGTGGGTTCAAGCAGGAGCTTTTTTTCCGGTTTTGTGCGCAGTCCACCGCGCACTGTTGCCGAATTCCTCACTGAGGCGACCACCATGAATAAAACGCTCCTGCAAACGAGCCGGGCAATACAATCGGTATGCGAGCACGCTTGCTCACGCTGTTTCTTCGATGTCGCTAGGGAGTGATGCGGCCATTTTACTTTTTTTTAATCAGGTCGATCGTCAGAGAGGAACTACAAGCCCTCCAGCTGCCTTCCAGCGTGCCTTCTCTTGCATCGCTGTCGGAAGTCATCCGGAACGAGGTGCGCCTAGCAGCGCAGCCACAACTCCTTGAGGGTTCTAGCCAGACTGAGGTATGACATACCTATGCATCTGTCCTCTGCCGGGCGCCAGCACCTCTCTACGACGTCAATACCACGACTCATGCAGTGCAGCAGTCTACTTTTGCTCATGTGCCTGCTCGACCAGCCCTCAACGGCCACAGAAATGTAAAGTGTGGCGTGTACCAGATCGGCAGTTCCTCTGCTACCACTGTGGTGAGGCGGGTCATCTTTACAGGGCCTGCCCATACCGCCGATTGGGCCTGCGTGGGTTCGCGCCCGAAGACCCTTGCCCACGAAACGGCGAACGACCAATCGAAATCGAAGCTCACCTGTCGGCTCGTCAGAGGCCTGGAACATACGGCCGTTATGACTCTAGATCGTCGTCTACGTCTACGTCTTCCGATTGCGCTCCTTCTTGTACCTCTAATGTACGTGGTCATATCAGCGCATATTTTCACATTCCAAAAAATTGACCATGTGATTACATTGCTGGCCAACTTTTCTTGGTTTAAATGATTTAACGTGCCAAAGAGACTCTGGCTATAAGGATGCGCATCAGGGAAGAACCATATGAATGTTTTAACGAGTGCTAGTTACATTTTATCACGGAATGAATGCAAGGCAGTTTTTAACATGACTCTGAATGTTTTACAGCTTTCTTCGAGCTTACAGCATATCTGTGATCAAAAACTTCAAAGTGTTTGAAGAAGGTTGTGCTATAGGTGAGACATGACCTTTTGCTGAAACCTTGACGTAGACGCCGTACCCAAATGCAAGTTACTGTGCGAGGAGAGGGTGTGCATTTAAGCTCAAACCATTGTTGTCCCCTGGAGAAAAGTACCAATGATGACTTGCAGTTTATTTGCTTGAAATGTGACTTTAAAGTAAACCACTCGGTACTTTATCTCAAGAAGCCGCGAGTTTATTGTGAGCATTCTACTGTATAATGTCCCCTCTCTCACGCATCATTTGCAATACCTAAATCTGTCATACTACATTCGGCTACATATGTATTGTTTCTTGCCAACCTTGTCAATATTTTTATCACTTTTATGTGATGTAACCATTGGTTGAATTCTCCTAGTTTTTGTCTTTATTCAGAGTTGTTTTTATGAAGCAAATAGGATCAGAAATATATCTATTTTAATTTTACACGAAACAAAATAAATTTTCATTTTACAAAGCACTAGACGTTCTATCTGCGGTACTGCTGCTTGACAAAAGCCGTGACGCCGTTCAATTAATGGCCAGCCAGCAGAAACTGTAACCTGATTTTATTTTTGCAAATAAATCGAAAAAGTAACATAACGTACAGAACACAAATAAAGCGCCAAAGAGGCATTGCAGGAGGGAAGCTCTTGCTGACTTTTAAACTGCGTTCCAGGGCACAGCTGATACCGGCATTCAAACCGCGCGCCTTAAGCCGAAAGCGGATGTATTGTCAAGCTCGATGGCTTAGCGTGCAGTAAATTAGGCCACTGGGCCATATGGTAGTGCGCGCTTTTTTCCCAATCCTTTCTCTATGCTCAGCAGGCTACAACTCTGAACACTCCTCCTAGATGGCGAAACCCACTGATGAACGAGTTAGTATTACAGCGTTGAAAGCAGCCACCGCGGCAATACGAATGCAAAAGTGGCGTTGGTCACGCTGCCTTGAATGAAAAGATGAAAGAAAATGCTTACATGCAGCTGCTTCAAAAGCGAGCGCAGCGACCTGCGTCTCGACTGTCAGCAAGAGGCCAAAGAAGAGGTGCCGCATTGTGGTGATTCACAGATTTTTTGTTTTAATGGTGGTACGCGTGTCAGCAGTGCGGGTCTGATAAAACGATTCCGCATATACTTTGTGACCTCCTTCAGTTAGATGGAGAGCGTGCCTTCCTGGTCGCTACACTACCCCTGTTTTAACTCTCGCCCTCATACAGAAGCTAAGATTTTGAGCCCTTGGGCGACACCTTTATCGTAAACGAAAGCGGTGACGGCTTTTCTTAAGTTTTTAAAAGACTTTGGTTTGACTACTAGATTTTGTGTACGTCCTCAACCCCCTTTTATTATAGATCTCTGGACATATGACAGACTACTTTCCTTCCCGCACTTTATTTCGTTTTTCTCCCTTTGTTTCTGTCCCATACTGTTTATAACCTAGTTAACCTACCTGTCATTCTATTCTAGTCTCTCTTTCTTTCTCTCTCTCTTTCCCTGTAATAGTGGTCCACAAGAACGCTTAGAACGATGATGCCGCATCGAAAAGTGGTACCGCTATTTCGATCCAGCTCCTAATAATTAGGCATCAGTTGTGAAGGGAACAGCAAATGTCGTCAGCTGCACAACCGGACACCACGTTGTGTCTTTCGGAGCGTAGTACTGATCACGAGGGCCACAAAAAACTATACTCGTGCAGCGGTATTCGATGTCGTATTCTCTCAGTATAAAAAGCTAAGAAAAAAAATGGGGTGTCTACGCGTGCTCCCACAGCTATGTCCTGCTACTATTATCAAGGACGCATCCTGCAGTCTTCCATGACTGCAATTGATAAAGGTTTTGCCGTGCTTGAATCATCTCTGCAAGTACCGATATCTCCTCTGGACAATGAGAAATCTTGATAATGTATCTCTATGAAAGCAACTGGAGAAAACAAGCAGTGACAAATATTTATACCGAACCACTGTACTACTGCACCTAAGCGAAGGGAGGACTGACTGCAAACGTGGAAAGACGGGTAGTTGGTCTTGGTACGACGAATGCACATTTTAGGCACAAAAACACAGGACGAAGAAAGAAGACATAAGCAGTACTAAAGTTGAACTTCAACTTGAAGTTGAAGTGCACCATTCGTCCTGCATCTCTCTCCCTTCTTCGCCCTGTGTTTTTGCGCCTAAAATGCGCATTCATCAGTCGGATTCTAAACTAAAACCAACCAGAGTGACCTATGGTTTGCATTCACTGAATAAATGTATCTTAAAAATAGCGCAATACTTAAGCATACAGAATATAGTACGTACCTTGTGGGCTTAGCGATTTCTGAGTAGCGGTATTTTTTATGATGAAGTTTGAGGCAAAATGATCTTACGGTCTGCCGCATTCCTAATAATCACAGGTGGTGAGGAAATTAGATTTCTCTTGAAGTACAGTTTCGTCTAATCCTGCGGGGAACAAAGTTATCTGATCTTATTTTCCCTCTTTCAATGTTCTGACCTATAGCTCGTATTTGTGTTTCATATTTATGTTCCGTATTTATGTTCCATAACCTCAGCCTGACTACACCCACTGGAGGGCGAAGGCCTCTCCCGTATTCCTCCAATTAACCCGGCCCTGCGTGAGCTGCATTCATTTGACCCTTGCGAATTTTCTGCCACCCCCCCTGCTACGCTTTCCTTCCCTTGGAATCGAGTTTGTTGCCCTAAGCGAACATCGGGAATTATCTATTCGCACCACATGTCCTGTCCATACCCATTTGTTCTTGATTTCCACTAGACTGTCAGTAACTTGAGTTATTTCTCTGACCCACTCTACACACTTCCTCTCTCGTAGTTTTCCACCTGCCATTTTTATTTTCATAGCCTCCTGCATTGTCCAACTTACGTAGAACCCTTTTCGTAAGCCTCCACGTTTCAGCCCTATAGGTAAGTGCCGGTAAGATGCAACGGTTCTAGAGTTTCCTCTTGAGCGATGCCAGAAAGCTGCTAGTAACAATCGACGAACACTTGCCGTATGCACTCCATCCCAATCTTATTCTACTACTTATTTTCATTTCATGATAAGGATCTATTGCTGCTACCTGTGCTGAGTAGACGTATTCGTCTACTACTTTCAGTGCTTAGAGCATACATCTGATCTTTGCCTAGGCCCAATTTCTTCTTCATCGCTTTAAGGCTTCCCCCATTCTTTACAGCATGCTCAATTTTCTCCACGTTATACTTCCTTATACCGGCCACTTTGCGCTTATTGATTAGCTTTGATATCTCTGTCAATTCTCTCTAGACTGTTGGATTGGAAGCTTTCATACTTTTGCTTTACTAAATCAAATCCTTCGTCTCCTTAGACAGCTTACTGGTATCCTCTCTAACTATTCTACCGCCTATATCTACAGCGCACTCAGTAATAATATATCTGAAATAATTGTCCATTGCTTCTAGGCTAATATCGCCATCCTAGGTTAGAGCTAAATATCTATTCTGTAGCGAGATCCTGAACTCTTTTGCCCTTCCCCTCACCGCAAAATCGTTGATGAACTTCTTTCTTACTAATGTAATTCGTTCCCTTTTCAGATTTAGACTAAATCGATACCTTACCATTCTGCAGTCACTACATTGCACCTTCCCGATAACTTCTACGTCCTACACAATGGCGGGGTTATAGAACACGTTATAAAGCCAATTTCATTTTCAGTCTCTCCGTTAGGGCTTTTCCATGCCCACTTACGGTTCTTCCGTTTGCTAAAAGGTGTTCATGATTATTAAGTTATTGCGCTCTGCAAGCTCAACTCTTAACTCCCCCCTGCTATTCCTAGAGCCAATGCCATAATCACCCACTGCCTGATCTCCTTCCTGCTTTTTCACTACCTTGGCATTGAAATCACCCATTGATACAGTATACTGCATCTGTCCTTTCCGCATTGCCAATTCTACATCTTCAAAGAAGTTTTCGACTGCCTGGTCCTTATAACTACATGTAGGTAGGTAGGCCTGTACAGCCTTCAGTTTATACCGCTTATTAAGCTTAATTGCGAGGCCTGACACCCTGTCATTAATGCTCTAAACTTCATCTATATTACCTGCTATATACTTATTGACAAGAAAACCTACCCCTAGTTCTGACTTCTTCGGTAAATTGCTATTATTGTTGTTAATAATTTGTGGCGTAACAATGCTACACAATAAATAAGCTTCCACAAACCTCCTGTTAATAGCATTCGCATAGGATGAGGAGTATTTACTAACGACGAAATTGTCCTTAATTTGTATTCTTTCAGTCCTCCGAAGTCTCTACACCATCAGAGACAGGTAGTATTGATACAGTCACACAGGTAACTGCGAAAATAAAAGTCTCTTATTCAAGTTTCGATTTATAAACAGTTCTTTATTTCTGAAAAGCACGAAGTTTCCTACAAATGGTTCTTTTTATCACTGCACTGATATAAATGGCAGCTGCAAACGAAACCATAAACATTCGTGCCACAATTTGAAAACAGTCTAGGTGTTTCCGACATTCAAACACAGCTTGCCAGGTAAAACCACTGAATACATTGGGCGCTAAGTATCACATGCAATGAAAGTTATTTATTCTTGTTTAATAGCTCACAAATACCTGACGAGAAAATGAAAGGTATCGTTTAATGCTGGGTGAGGAGTAGCAGAACGCCTGCAAAAGGTGTACGTAAGCACTGTTTAGAACCATTTAAAATTTTGCCTATGATGACACAGAGATGATTTATTAATACATTATATAGAAAGAAATTACCTCTTAGGAGCCACAAGCTTACTTCATTTCAGCCCATCAGTTTCCTGACATACGATATCACAAGCTTCCAGACTGCAAGGTTTGTAATTCTCTTATCGGAGCAGACCTGGTCACAGGGTCAAAACAGATGTAATAAAAAGTACTGAATATAATTAGAGCCAACAATAATACTTGAACGCAATTATGACAATAAGCATTGCCATTAAAGCGAGTGCTGGGCAGGCGGCCCTCATAGACAGCCTCACGTAGATCAAATTTAATCTTTCAACGGGAGACGGGCGGCCTCGGTGAGGGCCTCAGCGAGCGTAAAGTTAAGAGTTGAAAGTTTCTGTTTTCATTCCAGATAGTGTAGCTTCTTAGGATGCGTAAAATTTACTGAATAACATTTCTGACATCCCGATAATGTTCGAAACAAACGCGTCACATACAGCGATACAGCCAATCAATCATCGGTCCACAAAAGGTTTAACAAGACCTTTTGGAACTATAAGTACACTTAGCTTTACAGGTTCGCAATGTGCCCAGTAATTCTACAAATTATTATTGCGAAAACGTTTCTTCTCTTATACGTGGCGTAGAAGGAATTGTTTACATAACATGACCGCAATACCTGTGAGTTGACAAAATTCATTGCCGCTTCTAAGTTTCGAAACAGCTCAGACAGATTGCCTGCCCTGACCTACTTGCGAGAGTACTATAGACTGGAGCACGCAAGATAAATAGACGGTATTTTTTATCTAGTTTTACGAACAGAGCTGTTGCCAGGAATAATAGCCTTTTACACTTATGAGCGTGCAGGCACAAATTTTTATACAGAAGCGCACTGCTCTTCAAGTAGTTGTTATAAAATAACCTGTGATCTATGGTTGTTCAGCCCAGATTGCTCCATACGATTTTTAAACTGGTCCTTATCCATACGATCGTTCGATCATGTACAAACATCACACTTCAAGACCGTAACAACAACACTTGTTTTACAACGAGCTGTAAATGTTAAAGTTCAACACGCGATACGACTTCTCTTCCTTTTGCATCTCAACCTCATCATCCGTGGGGTACAGTAGCCAAGTGGCTCCTTCTCTTTTGTCTCCAAAACAGGTGTGAAAGTTGCACCTCCTTGGCATCTAACATTCTTGGTGCCTATCCCTTCACTTAGAGAAACAAGGGCCGGAGTAACCATTCCTTGCGCATGTACTACACTGAGCACATTTTTTCCGAGAGCATGATGTTTGGTAAATGAACAGGATGGCGCGTGGACACGCTGTTAGCTGCTGCTGAATTTTGAACGAAAAATCTTGCTCCACGGTCACGATTCGCTAGTGCAAATGTTTGAACATGTATTCTTCGTAATACGCTCAGACGTTTTTAGAAGCCTTTGCTCCATTTCGTCTCGCAAAGTCAGGCAAGTCGAGGTGAAATCAGCGCTTCGAGAATAGCTTTGACACTTAGGATTAGACTTCTTATGAAAGATCCTTTACAGCAAGTGCGTTTCTTTAGACGGCTGGTTGGAGCGTGCGAGCTGGACCTTGTAATCCAGTTTGTACGCGATAGCATGGCCCACCTTTGCTTTTTGATCTGTTCAGAACTGCATTTGCCGTCTAAAGGTCGCAGTGACTTCTGCAAAGCCTCCTCTCAATTCAAAATCGCGGAATAATTAGGCGATACTACATACCCGCGTAGAGGGTATGACGCAAACGCGGCTTGTGGTCACAATGGGTGCGTCCAAGATGAGAAACCGAACGAATACATGTACTTTTTGCTGTCCAAACCATGTCTCATACCCCGTTTTGAACCCCGTGAAACACGGTAACTCGAACCACCTTTGCAGGCTGAAGTGTTCGAAACTATTTTGCCCCAGAAGGAGCGCAGCGGGGTTTGCGGAGCCTCTTCCAAGCGCACACCCCTGTGAGAGCCGGGCGCCACGCCGGGGGACGCTTGTACCCATTTTTACCGGTGGGTACCCTCTAGCCGCAGAGCAGTTTTCCGCTATAACGCAGTTCCCGTAGAGCAACATTTGCTTTGCTAGCTGGCAATCTATGCGAGAAGCGGCGTCATTAGTCTCCTTAGAGAACAGAATTTATACTTACAATCGTCCGTTCCAAGCACTTTATTTCTTCGTTTGAAACCATTCCTGTTCGATTCTAAAACCGGGCAATGGAATCACGCAATCATTACGATTTATTACACCTGTTAATACATTGCTTGGGGTAAATAACTGCTTTCAGCTCCAAATATTACAAAAGGTACTCTCGGGCGTGGTGACAGGAGGTTTAGCTCAAGGGTATAGTATATCTTTTTCCTTTAAAGATTGTACGTTTTGTAGCATTTATTTATTATCATACTAGAACGTCCCCTTTTTTTAGAGCTATACCAGGAGATGACCCAAAAAGTGTAATCAGTAAAAGACACCATCAATCTATAAAAACAAAACTAAGAAAACAAAAACATAAACAAGAACGTACCGCACGCACGCGGAAAACAAAACAAGCAGACACTCATTCATAGAGTAGACTAACTAGTTTCAACGCGGTCGAAAAATAATTAAGTGAGAGTTGACGGGTGCCGTGGGAAGCGAGTTACAATCACTTATGTTTTTTAGGGAAATACTGTAACTTTAGAGCCTAGAAAGGGGAAATGTCCAGTGGAGGTAGCTTCTGAAGGAGACTGGTTGAGCGAACTTTAAACAAGCATAATGCGAAAAGTGATAGTGAGATTTATAATTCAACGCAAAAACTTTAAATAAACACGGCGCCAAAGCTCTGAAAAATGAAGTAAATTAACTTAAAAGAGTATGCAACGCCTGTAAAAGTTGCGCAATATTGCCGAAAGAGGAAACGAACTGCTTGCACATGCGAAGGAAGAAAAAAGTTGTCTAACGGCTGAAAAATTAGGAGTGCATGTTACGAGTTAGTGTGCATGACAATTACATTGAAAATATAGAAAACGCATCTTTTCACTGCTGCTTAATGCAATAAATGAAGTTATTCATTATGCGTTTTAAACACATTTGTTAGTTTGGCATTAAATTGTTTCTACTAATCAGGGCAAGTTGAATCGCAATCCCTCCATTTCTGGTTAAAAGGGAAAGGAATGAAGTTGAAGTAATACTCACGTTAATGTCCAACAGACCGGAAAAAGAGCATCTTGTGCGCGCCTACGATGCAAAAGAAAAACAGAATGCAGCCGATCACTGCGCAGTTGCAGTAGTACAAAAACTGTATCATTCTGGATTTAGCCTATCGAACAATCGTTCGTACATATAGATAACAAACAGGATTTGCAGCAGTACATTGACCATTCAAAAGCAGCCCCTTAAAATATTTCTTCGATACTGCTTTTTCTGCCGTCCTGCATGTGGAGCATTATGTGCATGAGACACTTGGGATCAACTCTAATGCCGTATTCGACATCATGTATGGTTCCGCCTTTATAATAGTGCCGAAACTGACTCCGTTGCGTTGCAGGACAAAAACGAGGTCGATACAGGAGATGCTGCCCGCTGCTTACAGACAAGGCAGATAGTTATAAAACTCTTAATCGAAGATCAGACAATTTAGCCGGCTTTTAGTATTCGATGACATGCTACTCTGCTTAGGGAAGGGAATCGGGTAGAGAAAGGCGGAATGAAAGAGGTGTTGAAAATGAAAGAAATAACATAACGGAGAGAAGGATGCTACCATAAATGCGCACTACACTCTATCATCGAGTAATTTTGAACAATGAAGTGACGCGATGCACAGTCTTATAAATTAGCTTTAGGGTGTCAGCAGATGCTAACCGCGCACGAAGCACAGAACTTAAAGCACGAAATTAAACGCTGCCGCTGAACATATATACAGTACACTTGTATAGGTATCGGCTATGCAGGTGTAAAAAATGGCAATATATGCATTAGGTTACTGTGAGAATTTATGAGACAATCATGATTCAAGGAAAGCAAGATCTCGGTTTGGTAGAGAGCGAAACAGACAGGCAGACAACAGCTATACGGGGCTAAGTGTCTTGGTGAGGATGGGTTTCCGTACGGCTGGCGAATATGTTCCATACAGCTGGCGAATATATAAGCTTTGCTGGGAGTGTTTTCGGGACGATGCCGTTTTATTTTTGTTATAGAGCTTTCATGCCGTAATATGAATACTATCGCAGTAAGATCTATAATACTCGCACCATATGTGGCTCATATCAAATCGCAAAGTGAGCTTTTGTACAGTATCTTAGCTTTCTAGCCTTCCCAGAAAGAATGACACGAACGGCTCTCACATAACAGAGAAAACGCAATGCTGTAAATAGCCAGCCACTGTCGACAAGTAGACGTCAGCAAGCACTGATGGGCTGCCGTAGTATAACCTCAAATGGCTACCATTGGCGAACATAGACCTTTCATAAGACAGCTACCTTTTTTGTGACCCAAACATATTGCCACCTCACGGTTCGAGGTAGCGCTTGAACGAAAAAGAAGTTGGAGACTCTCGCGCGCTTCGGCGAGTTAACCCCTGTGGACTCTTGAGCTTGTGTCTTCGTGCTACCGTTTCTCGGGAACCTCTCTCTTGACTGTGTATCTGCCCCTGTTGCCGGTACCCATAAATCCCTGTCTTCGTGACAGTTTTGGTGGAGGTGCTGGGTAATTGTCCCCTCAATGTCGCACACCCCTCCGCGAACCAACGACACCGAGCTTTTGCCTGTGGACACGCCAGTTCATCGCGTCAGCCGGAGGAACCTGGGCCTTCCTCCCGAACACGGGCCCTTGGAGTTCACTTCAACAACGAGCCTCCGGCCAGCCACGCAAAGCACTACGACAGTCGTGCAAGGTACTCCTGTTTACGTTCAAAACCCCCGAGTGCCGAAATCGTTCCATGGCACTGCGCATGAAGACGTTGAGGATTGGCTAACTCAGTTCGAACGAGTCGCATCCTTTAATCAGTGGGACGACAACTTAAAGCTACGGAACGCCACTTTCTGCCTGGAAGACCATGCTTTGACATGGTATGAGAACCGAGAAGGCACAATAACATCATGGCCTCAGTTCCGCCGTCTTATCGTAGAGGCGTATATCAGCCTGGATAAGCGCGAACGAGCAGAACGTGCTCTACAATCTCAAAAACAGATGCCAAACGAGTCCGTCATGATGTATGTTGAGGACATGACGAAACTATTTCGACGTGCGGATCCCAACATGTCTGAAGAGAAAAAGCTGCGCCACCTCATGCATGGGGTTAAAGAACAGCTTTTTGCTGGTCTTGTACGTAGCCCAACAACTACAGTTACCTCATTTTTAACAGAGGCGGTCACCATGGAAAAGATCCTAAACCAGCGCCGCTCGGCGGTCTACGACAGCCCAATCCTCGCTACGACTGCTGCCGAGCCTCTTACAGCTGCTGTAAGAAATACTGAACAGCTCCGAGATCTTATTCGTGCGATTGTACGCGAGGAACTGCAGAAGGTTTGTGGCACGTTCCAACCCAGGGGTGATTCTCTCGCACACATGATCCGCGAAGAGATTCAGTAAGTCACGCAGCCATCTCTGCATGTTGCTGAAGCTCAAAGTACCCCTGTTCCTGATTATTCTCGTCCGACTTACGCTGACATTCTCCGACGCCCAGTTCCCGTCCAAGCTCCGTTGTCTACGTTACCACCAACCCAGTGCATGCCCGTCCAGCAGCCAATGCAATACATTCCTGTACAGCAGCCTACGCGGTACGTGCGGCCACCGCGATCAAACTTTCGACGAACGGACGTCTGGCAGGCCCCTCGGAGCCGCCGCCTTTGCTACCACTGTGGGGAACCTGGTCACATTTTCCGGTGGTGCCCTTATCGGGAACTCGGACCGGAGGGTTTTTACACCAACGCACCTAGACGCACGTTCGGACAACTACCTCATGACATTGGAGACAACCTCGCTCAAGAGAGCCTCCGGATGGCGCGCCGACAATCCAGGTCTCCATCCCCACGTCGGCAAACCGCTTCAACAACTGGTAACTTCCCGCGAGCACCGCCTGGTCGCTCGCCAAGCCCCCACCGGGAAAACTGAGTAGAGCGACCTCCGGGGGCGGGGCCGCTAAAGGTCAGCACAAAGAAGTCCCCCCAATGAGAACAGATATAGATTTTGGAGCAGAAACGACAGCATTTGGTTCACGAGACCGGCTATCGCTGGACATCCCTGTGTGCATCGATGGTCATAATGTCAGCGCTTTAGTGGATACCGGAGCAGACTTTTCGATTTTGAGTGGGAAACTGGCAGCGACCCTTAGGAAGGTTATGACACCATGGTGTAGCACGCAAATACGCACGGCTGGGGGGCATGTAATTACTCCTATTGGACAGTGCACGGCTAGAATCCAGATTCGTACGTCAACGTTCGTTGTCAGCTGCGTCGTTCTCCGGGAATGTTCTCGTGATTGATTTGATTCTCGGTGTGGATTTCCTGCGGGAATATGGCGCCATCATCGATCTCCGACAGCGAACGGTCTCGTTCTCAACGGAGAAAGCGGCTGCCAGCCCCACCGATGGCCAACGTACGTGCGCCCTACGGGTTTCAGCCGAGTGTGTTTCAGTGCCTCCCCGCTCCAGCGTGTTTGTGAGCGTTGTGTGCGACGGGCTTCGTGACGGGCCGATAATAGCTGAAAGCAACCGTTCTCTTTTATTTTCTCATGGCATCTGTGCAGCTCGAAGCTTAATTATTCTCAATAATGGTCACTCTGAGCTTCTCGTCACGAACTTCACGAATTAATCTCGCCACCTCTATCGCTCTACTGCCATCGCTTTCGGCGAACTGTTAAAGGAAGTTTCTGAATGTTTTGCGTTTGACGTTATTGATACTCCCAGTGTTCTAGACCGCATCGATGTTAGCAGTGACCTTTCTTTTTGTCAACAACGCGCCCTGCGTGCCTTACTGCTGGAGTACGCCCCGTGCTTTGCTCATCATCGAAAGTCCGGCAAACTTCTATCGCCAAGCATCGCATCATAACGTCTGACGATGCCCAACCTATTCGACAGCAGCCGTACCGTATTTCGGCCAAAGAACGTGAGGCAATTCGGACACAAGTCCAGGAAATGCTTAATGATGATGTTATTCAGCCGTCTAAAAGTCCGTGGTCGTCGCCCGTCGTGTTGGTTAAGAAAAAGGATGGCACGCTGCGTTTTTGCGTTGATTACAGGAAACTGAATGACATCACAAAAAAGATGTATATCCGTTGCCCCGTATCGACGATTCACTCGATCGACTTCGCAACGCCAAGTTCTTTTCCTCCATTGATTTAAAAAGTGGTTATTGGCAGATAGAAGTGGATGAGCGCGATCGGGAAAAGACTGCCTTTGTGACACCCGATGGCTTATATGAATTTAAAGTATTGCCTTTCGGTCTGTGTTCAGCGCCAGCGACGTTCCAAAAAATGATGGACACCGTACTTGCTGGTCTTAAATGGCAAACCTGTTTGGTTTATTTGGACGACGTCATCGTGTTTTCAGAAACGTTTGACCAACATCTTAAGCGGCTGCGAACGGTATTGGACGCTCTTCGCTCGGCCGATTTGACACTCAAACCGGAAAAATGTCACTTTGGATATCAGCAGCTAAAATTTCTCGGTCATGTGGTTAGCGCTGACGGTGTCCGGCCTGACCCTGAGAAAACAGCCGCTGTAGCCAATTTTCCCATCCCTACCACGAAGAAAGCAGTCCGACGTTTCTTGGGCCTGTGCGCGTACTATCGCCGTTTCATTGCCGATTTTGCCAAGATTGCAGAACCTTTGACGCGCCTGACACGTGATGACGTCCCGTATGTCTGGTCTTCCGAGCAGCAGGAGGCATTCACCGAGCTGCGCCAACGGCTGCACAACCCTCCCGTTCTTGCACACTTCGATGAGGACGCTGCCACCGAAATTCACACCGACGCCCGCAATGTCGGTCTGGGTGCTGTTCTGGTCCAGCACCAGCAAGGCGAGGAAAAAGTGATCGCTTATGCCAGCCGCACCCTTTCTCGGGCAGAATCAAACTAGTCAACTTCTGAAAAGGAGTGTCTAGCCGTCGTTTGGGCCACAATGAAATTCCGACCTTACCTCTACGGCCGTAAATTTAAAGTTGTGACAGACCATCATGCTTTGTGTTGGCTAGCTAGTCTTCGAGATTCATCAGGACGTCTTGCACGGTGGAGCCTTCGTATGCAGGAGTTTGATTACTCTATCGTTTATAAATCCGGACGTAAACATGAAGATGCTGACACACTGTCTCGATCACCCGTGGAGTTGGCCCATGACAGTACGGATGAAGACGCCCATTTTCTTGGCATTATCAGTTCCTCTGATTTAAAGGCCCGGCAACGGGCTGGCCCAGACCTCAAAACTGTGATCGATCATCTGGAGGGTTTAGATTCTACAGTATCTCGACTGTTTGCTAAAAACTTGTCATCCTTCTGTACGCGCGACGGAATCCTCTACAAGAAAAGCGCCGGCAACAGTGACCGAGCCTATCTTCTAGTCATCCCTGCAGAACTCCGCGATGAAATTCTTCATGCTTGCCATGATGAACCCACCGCTGGACACTTGGGCTTTGCACGCACTCTTACCAGAGTGCGCCAGGCCTACTACTGGCCCAAACTTACCGCCACCGTTCATCGATATGTTAGAGGTTGCCGCGAGTGCCAGCGACGCAAGACACCGCCATTGAAGCCAGCGGGTTTCCTGCAGCCTATTCCCCCACCGCTAGTACCATTCGACCAAATTGGTATGGACTTTCTTGGCCCTTTTCCTCTATCGTCAGCTGGCAATAAGTGGATTATCGTGGCTACAGATTATCTGACACGTTACGCGGAAACTATGGCGGTGCCACGTGCAACATCCTCCGAAGTGGCACAATTTTTCATGACGCAGATTGTCCTCCGCCATGGCGCCCCTTCATACGTCATTACTGATCGTGGCAAGGCATTTACAGCGCGTCTTCTTGAAGAAGTTTTCCAACTAAGCCAGACACATCACCGAAAGACTACTGCTTACCATCCTCAGTCTAATGGCCTTACTGAGCGACTAAACAAAACAATAGCGGACATGCTCGCCATGTATGTCGATGTCCGGCATAAAACATGGGACGAGATATTGCCTTATGTCACATTTGCATATAACACGGCCGTCCAAGAAACAACTCGATTCACTCCGTTTCGCCTAGTATACGGACGCGATGTACAGACCATGCACGACGCTATGCTGCCATGTGCGGCTGACGACCAGCTGCTTACCGCTGACGCAGAAGAATTCACCAACTACGCTGAGGAAGCTCGCCAACTCGCCCGTAATCACATTACAAAACAGCAAGCAACAGATGCACGCCGATATAACGACCGCCATCGCTATGTCGTGTTCCAGCCTGGTGACAAAGTCTGGGTGTGGACACCTGTCCGGCGCCCAGGCCTCTCAGAAAAACTTCTCAATCGTTACTTCGGACCCTACAGAGTGTTGCGTCGCCTCTCAGAAGTTACGTACGAGGTTATTCCAGACGGAACTGTACCGAGTTCTAGTCGTCAGTGCTCGTCTGACCTGGTGCATGTGCTTCGCATGAAGCCGTACTTTACCCGCTGAAAGTCATATTTGCCATCCGGAGCAGTTTTTTTTCTGTGAGCTTGCGGTTTTTTTTTCGAGGGGGGGGGGGGAATAATGCCACCTGATGGTTCGAGGTAGCGCTTGAACGAAAAAGAAGTTGGAGACTCTCGCGATCTTCGGCTAGTTAACCCCTGTGAACTCTTGAGCTTGTGTCTTCGTGCTACCGTTTCTCGGGAACCCCTCTCTTGACTGTGTATCTGCCCCTGTTGCCGGTACCCATAAATCCCTATCTTCGTGACAATATGTAGGGAAGAAGAGGACAACATATACAAGTGCCAACTTTCAGCGTCAAATCTACAAAAAGGAACACGGCACAGAAAGGAACCAAACTTGAGAAAGCTAAAGGCGTGTTCTCTTGCATATATTCAGCACATTAGCAGAATTACATTGAAGTTGCAAGTTGACGCATATTTGACTTTCTCAGCTCTCCATGTACAGCCGCCCAAATCTCGACCTGGCAGGCGCGAAGACTGCCTTTCGTCGGCTCTTGCCTGTGATAAAGAAGCTATTCGGCGACAAAATCAAGTTCAAGGAGAAGCTCATAAAGCCCTTGCCTAGTCTCTACCTTTCTGAACATTTATTAGCCCTGACGGCACTGGATGTAAGGAGCTGCCTCACACGGCGTCTGTAACTCCCGGCACGGGGGTGAACGGGAGGAAGAAGACACCGCAAGTAGGGACGTGTGGGAGTTGACATATGTTGAAGAGAAAACGGTTCAGCAGCATTGCTGGACAATGGATGGCCGTGGAGTTCCTGCTCATGGCTTCCCACATGGCCTACGACCTGGTTGCCAGACCCGGGAGTGGCAGATTTATAGTGTATGTTGGTCTTCGTCTTATTTATTAAGCTTGCTCGTCTAGTATAATATTTATGCATATAATTGGTGTTGCTAGTTTGGGCGTTCGCGTCGTGATTTTGTTTGCTTCCACCGAATCAGCTCTTCAATTGGTGGGTTTTAAAGACCATCCTCAAAATTTTGGCTTCCATGGCAGGGCAATGCCTTTGTCTGGGCTTCATAAGGAAATACGTTTTGGAAACAATTTGCGCGCTTGGCACTTCATCGCCTTAGGCGAGCGCATAAGATTGCTGGAGCAAGAAGAGCTTTGGTAGTTGTGAGAAGAGAGAATAGGTGCGCGCGAACCTACGAAGGTGAAACTGGAGTTAGAGGCACTTTGCATTTGCTCATGGTTCAGGGATGGTGGCGCACATTCTTCTCATCTCTCTAGTGTAATGCAGTGTCATTGCGTCCCCCATAAACCCTATAGGCTTATTCCGCTATTCAATGAAAATCTAGATATATGCCTATTTGAAGCATTATGAATGTGTGGCCGCTGGACAGGTTCGGCCAAACGAAAAGCGGGCCACATACTGGAGCTTATGCATCGGTGGGGAATCCCTAAAAGTGTTTGGTCCCCTCTAGCTTGATGATTCAGTTGAAAGACTATGACGGCACTAGGCTGAAGCCTTTGCCGTGAAACTTCGGCTGCCAATGACCTCCAACATGACCATGATTTCGTCCCTCGCGAAGCATTACGCCGTTTAAAAACCGTTTCGTTCTGCATCTCTCTCCTTAGTACCAGATGAAACCTGGAGCTGTCGTTGACGAATTCGATCGTTGATATTCCGCCGTTTGGTGTTGAGGGAATCCGCCTTCCTGCGCTTATCCGAACAGCTTGGTGTGGAATCAATGGGCCGCTTGGGAAACATCCGACTCGTTCACTCGACTGCAGCGAGATGTCTGGCGAAGGAGCATCGTAGCAGCTCGTCCTCACTCCAACTGCCGATGCAGGTTACATCACTGTTGCTATGCTCAGCTGCGCATGCGCTTCGGCGCCGCAACTTGTCGCCGAGGAGCGAGGAGGGTGTGCACCGCTGCGCAGGAGGGTCACAGCTCGCACTGTTGCACCCGTTGGATGTAACGAACGACAGTCACTACTAGTATGAGGGCTTAAAGTCTTTCACCCTAATATGAAAAGGCTAAGCTCGTTTTACTGCAAAGAATGCGGTTTACTGCTGAGGGCTACCGCAAGAAAGTGCGCCAAAACAAGCCCCAGGTTAGCGAAGAAGCCTCCTAATAAACCACTAACCTGTTAAGCTTCTTCCTCTGGTGGATCAAACGTCGAGGACATGTCACACATTTGATAATGTTTGTTACATGGTGGTGCCCGAGCGATCACGGAACAATTGTCACTCCCTTCTTGCTGTGCTTTTACGTGAACGGGAGTGTAAGATGGCGCACAAACTGACGGAGGCGGTCGATAATTTCCTCGAGGCACATTGGCACAGTAACCAATTGGTCATAAAATATAGGTTAGAACAGAATGGATTGAGACGTAAAAACTATGCTCCTCGCTCACACTTCCAGATTCGGTGCTTCCTTTTCGAGGTAACTGGGCAGAGAGCCTCCCCAGGTAGCACAGAATGTGGGGCCGCAGTAGGTCCGATGTAGGCAAGTGGGGCTGGGGTAACCTTCATAAAACCTGCATCGGTCCCTGATGGGGCAAAAGTGGGAAAGCCCCATTTGGGCTTGCCCCTGTTCCTCCTGCATGGGTCCCACAGCGGTATTGCTCGGGCTAATGCAGAGCACATTTCGTAATCCAACCTAAATGCGGGCTTTTTATGGGAAAGTCCTCATAGATCTGAAATGAGGCCTCCCCCAATAAATCTTTGTGGGACCAACATCGGCGGTAGTGGGGCAAGAAAACAGACATACCCACATGCTGCCCCAATCGACCCCTGTAGGCTACTAAAGGCCAGGTGAAATATGAATAAGGGCTCAATGTGGGCAAGCCCCCGTGAAGCCCAAATGCGGCAGCTTTAGCTAAACCGCTTTAGGTCCCACGTAGGCTGTAATGGGGCTGGAAGGCGGGAGGGCCCGCATGGTATCAAAATCGGTCCCTTAACTGTTTGGAATTTGACGGCACGTGCAACAGCAAGTGGACTTTAGGTTCAAAAACAACACTCAGCCCAATAGGGGCTGCTCACAAAAAACCGCTGTAGGTCCCACATTGGCCGTGATGGGGCTAGAAGACGTGCGTGCAATTGCTAATCAATGTTTTCAACATTTATTTGTATTGGATGTTGCCCTAAATTACTATTATAGATGATTTGTATAACAGGTGTTGCCATGTTTAGTCAGAAATATTACTAGCTTTAGTTCTCGCGCTCAGGAAAATTGCGCTAAAAATACTAAAACATTCTGATTGCTAACTGTTGCTCCTTATGTGGTTGCTGTGGACAGCCTGCAACTCTCAGCATAATACTCCCCTGACGGGACTGGGTCAGGTAGGTCACCGCCGCTTGCGGCGGGGGCTAGCCTGCCACCGAATTTTTATCTGTTGTAAGCCGTCATTGTACCCGCCACCGCTTCGGTGGTGGAGGACGGCTGTTCTTGCGGCACACGTCTTTCTTTCCCTCTTCCTTTTTTTTTCTTCTCTATTCTCTCTTTTGTCTGCACGAGGCAGTGGAGGTGGCTCAGGTACAGAGCCAGTAGCAAGCCCGTGCATTTTCTTTTCCTTCTTCCTACAGCCACAACAACAACATATTACTGTTCAGAACACACATCTTTGCTTGAACAAGATGTACATGAAGTCATTTAGGCTAGAATAATGCTATGAATTATTGCCAAATTTAACGTTGTAGCTTTTTAGAAAGTGCTGACATGTATAAAATAATTACCAAATTCTGTGCATAAATATTGATTGGGAAAGCTTGGACTAGGGCTTTCCATCGATTTCCTACGTCGAACTCCTATGACAATAATGTGGACAAGCTCAAGTGCGGCTTGCGCTATAAAACCCATCGGTCCTATGTCATTGTCTGAGGGGTTAACCAAAATAAAAAAAAAAATGTTCATCCAGAGCGGCTGCCCAAATCTGTCCAAAGTAAGACCATCGGGGAAGTTGGCGGGATGTGCCCTTTTGGCAAAGTGGGAAAAATGTGGGTAGCCCCTCAAGGGCTGCCTGCATCAGTCCCTAGTGGGGCCCATTGGGGCTTTGTCGACAGGTCTCTTCAGGCCTACGTCGGCCCCTCTTGCAGCACCCTTGTTGAGCCGACCGTGGCTGTCCTGCATTGCCTACATCGGACCCACCGGGGCCCACCCTTCAGAGCCCACTTTGTGCTACCTATCGGTTGTCGAATGAAGACAACGCGCAACCTTACTGCACATTCTGCTGTAGGACAGGGCATGATGCACAGTCATGTACCCAGAAAGCCAGGTAGAAAAGGTGGTAAATGTCCGGCGAGGTGTTCAGACAGCCAGCTTTAGTGTTTCGTGACCCCGGTCGCAATAGCATTGTTGTGCGCCAACCTGTTATATACAGATGTGCTTGAAGTGAAAAATGCTATGTTGCTCTTGGCGCATATAACTAGCATTAAAATTTCCAGAGGGTGAAGTGACGATCTCGTAAAATACGTCTCAGGCAAGATCATAACATGATGTCTATCCACTCTCGTCTAAGATGTCAGAATTTCTAATGTTCCTGGTGCCAAAGGTCTATTTAAATTGATTCATGAGATCCTACGGTGCAGGCGACGTCCCCTGCCTCGATAGTATTAATGAATGTTCTCTTGACTTCTGCAGTGGCGAGCGTTTCGGACGGTCGCAAGGTTTCGCCCGCAATGTGTCACGAACGATGTTTCATCAAGAAAAGGATACCACCTTATAGGTGTGAGAGAAAGCTAGGGAAATCTTGCCTTGGCAAAAGGCAGGGACCCCAGGCTTTTAAGCAAAATGATGGGGTCCTTTTCAAGTCATACCAAGTGTATCCCGGGCGAATACTTGAACAATCACTGGCCCCAAAGCGATTGCGCACTCAAGTGCTCATTCGTTCGCACAAACGTGCCCTCTGAGATCATCAGGGGATGCGGTAAACCAAAACCTGAGTGCTCTGTTAATTCTTGCTCACCCGGAGTTCAAACGAACATGAAACGATTCGCCAAGTCGTGTGATGCATGGCAGAGTACAGTGCCCAAGGAAAAAGTGAACAACGTTCTGTTAGAAAATAAAGGCTCATCTTATGTTGGCGCTGACTATTTAAGCACATCGTAAGCGTGCGTTTCCAATTGAGAAAGGAGTGAGACAAGGCTGCATACTGTCGCCCTGCCTATTTAACTTATATGCTGATTGCATCATGAGGAAGGCCGGTCTGGACGAGTATTCAGCTGGAGTGAAGATTGCTGGGAAACGTATCAACAACCATAGATATGCGGATGATACCACTTTAATTGCAGAAAATGAAGTGGAACTCAAGAGACTTCTGATGCGCGTACAAGAAGAGAGTGAGAAGTTTGGGCTTAAACTGAACTTTAAAAAGACAAAGATCTTGGCGTCTTGCCCCTTCAAATCCTGGAGCATAAAGGGAGAACAAGTGGAAGCTGTGACAGATTTTCTCTTCTTGGGCTTCGAGATTACCCCGTAAGGAGACTGCAGCCATGAAATTAGGAGACGCCTGCTTCTGGGAAAGAAAGCCATGGCTAGTCTTGACCGCCTAGTAAAGAGCAGAGGCATTACACTGCAAACCAAGATCCCTATAACTCGCGCTATGGTCTTTCCAGTTGTGATGTATGGATGCGAGAGTTGGACTGTGAAGAAGGCTAACCGCCGAAGTATTGACGCGTTTGAATTGTGGTGCTGGCGGAGACTCTTGAGAGTTCCTTGGACGGCCAGAAGATCAAATCAGTCGATATTGTCGACAATAAACCCTGATTGCTCATTGGAGGGCCAAATTCTAAAGTTAAATCTCAGCTCCTTTGGTCAGCTGATGAGAAGAGAGGAGTCGCTGGAGAAAGATTAGATGTTGGGAAAGGTTGAAGGTCACCGGAGAAGGGGTAGGCGGCTAACGTGATGGTAAGATGGCATCCTCGAGTCGCTGCAGATGAAGTTATGTGATGTTAGGAAAATATTGAGAGACCGGAAAGCGTGGTGTGATATGGTCTATAGGGTCACGAAGAGTCGGAAATGACTGAACGACTAAACTGAACTGAAGCGTGCGTCTGCTGCAGTTGGCATCTTCCGCTTTCTTTTATTGTTTCTTTTCTGGGTTCCATTTTTGTATGACCTCCGTGTTTTGGAAACACTATATGCAAATGATGTGGAGTTTATAAGCACCCTGGGTGTACTCTGTATTTGTTTAGGCCTCCAGTGGACACTCTCGACACTGGTGACCGTCGCAGGGTGTGTAATGGGCGCGATGTGCTGTGGCGTTCTGTGCACTGATCGTCGAGAACACCTTGTGCCTGGCTCTTTGGGTTCAGTTTCTTCTCTTAGAAAAAAACTTTCAAACAGGGAGCACTCGATGCAGACGCTCCAGATCGCGTGGGCTCAGGCTGCAAAAAGCGCCAAGTGTCCATAGGCTCCTGTGTTAAGGCCAGCAGAAGAACACGTAGCTTGAGAGGCCTCAGATTGCTGTAAAACGGTAGAGACGCCAGTCTTCTAGGTGCGCCTTATCCAGCACAATCAGCACGGCCTAAAACGCACGTGATGGCTATGTGCTTCTGTTCAGGAGCAAGAAAGACGTCGGCCACTTCTAGGTCTGGTAAACCGGGTCGTAGGCCTGGTGGAACGCTATCATCACAACTTCTGTGGCCACCCATCTTCCAGCAATGCTGCTCAGTCGTTCGCTCTTCCACGTTTGTCTGTGTTCCTCGCCCACGTCTAACTGTTTAGGCGTCTTCTTCCTCCCGGTCACCTTGTGTGGAGAAATACAAACGCCATATGGGGGTTAGCTCCTTACACCGGGACCTAAAAATTATGGCCGATTTGAATAGTTAATCAAGCACGAAGTAGGTGCGTAGGGCCGCTTAACACCGTTATATCTTTCATGCATTCCTACATACATATTCGATTTACACTCTCTCCAATATCTGCCCTCAGCTCACGCAAGTGGTGGACAGCAGTCACTAAGACAAACAGCGCCGACGGTTGCGCTTCCAGAACAAACAACACACAAACCTAAGGTCCAAACGCTCCCATCGCTGCCCTTGGTGGGTTGCCCGCGGGTGGTGGTTTCAAAGGGACGTATCTCCATGCGTCTTCCTGAGAAGACACCAACAGCAGCTCCCTTTGTCGCGCATTCTTCCCAGCCCGTGTTTCGCCGCGATGTATGGCCTCCTCGCTCTTTCCCCTCAAACCTAGAGACAGAGCAGTTAGCGCCGAAACCACTACCACTGAGCTTACACTGTGCTTTTAAACTGCTCTGGCTTGCCTCCTTTGCGGCGTGGTCGAAGTGCGACTTTTCCGAGAATCGGAACGGACCAAACCGATGGCGTTGCCCGTTTCCATGTGGTCCTATATCAGTTCCGAAGTATGGACACCTGCGCGACCGTCATAAATAAACTTGACCGCCCCTTCGGAATCTCCCCCCGACAGTAAACCCACGGCTTCGGACAGACATTGGCGAAACCCGTGATTGCGGCTAGTAGTGCTACACACTAAAAAAGTGGCCGTTTTGCATCTAGTTGGATATATTGGCAGCAGTAGGTTTCGGTTGCGCTATTCTTTGCAAAGCGAGTCGTAGCAGCTTCCCAATACATACTTACCACAAAACGGTTAAGGACATAATACGCGTGCTGCCATAACCAGGTGATCAACCAAGTAAAACTTATGAATTGCCTGAAATGTTTTCGCGCAAGTACGAGCCAGTATTCTACCCTCCCGTTCACATTAATCGGTAGGGAAACGTTCTTTTCTGTGGGGATGTCCCAGCCATGACTCAACTAGAGGAAAGTTGTTTACATTCAATATTTCACAAGGAGAAAAGCTCATTTTTCAGACAGGGAAAGGTGATCCTTTAAACAGCAAAACTGATGAAACCAATGTTACTGAAAAGCAGAGTTATTTTGAAATATCTTTTCCGAAGCCCTCGATAGGCCCCTCATAAAGGTACAATTTTTTTAGTGATTCTACACATTGGCTCTTTAAGGTTCATACAGGTACCTCCTATCGTGAAATTAAAATACATCCATGTTGCGTAATACTTTGAAATTGTGATAAACCTACAATCACCCCGGAAAATAAACAGCTTGACAATGAAATATACTCAACACTCGAGAAGAGAATTCTGATTCAAATGAAACAAACTAAAAAAAGCGCTTCTCAAATATGAAGGCGATGAAGAGTACACGTTTTAATTTTCTGCTGCTTTGAGACAGTATAGTAATTCGTAACTTCACCGAAAATTGCATACTACTCTAACTACTGCTTCATGAACGGGGCTTCCGTACTGCTATCGCTGCAGGGCTGTGACAGAGCGACATCTGGCTGCAGTTGCCCTCTTATTGTGGTTAAAAATTCTTTCATGGACACGAGATATAAAATTTCGAATGTAACAGTGCACAAACACATCTGATCTTCATTGTTTCTATAGGGACGAAGAAGAATAAATGGGTGCTTTGTAATTTTTTTCCTTTTCCTAATCAGTATGCCGTACCAGTCGTCATTATTGTTCCGAGGACATACGTTCTAGAATCCGGATGCAATGTCTTAGCATTAGGGAAAAACGCATTGCCTCAGTCTCCTCCTTCGCAACTTGAGAATACATTTTTTAAATTGGAAAATACAACACTGCTTTCATAGTATTAAAAGAAAACATTGAAATTTTGTACACCACGATGGCCAAATACTTCTTAGGTAAGGTACCAAGCGTCGCTTTATTTCCTTTTTTTATTTACCCAGAAACTTCCCGCATAACCGAAGCGTGCTAAAAAAGAGGGGGGGGGGATTGATTGGACAACGTAGAGCACACGTAATGGCGACAAGAGCAATTCAATTCGCTGATGGAACGAACATAAAATAAAACGGCGCGCACATTGTTCCTACATGGTATACCGCATGTAAAGAAATTATATGCGCGTGCAGAGGCGTAGTGTGGCTTAGGGAAGTATATTGTTGTCTGCGCTGAAGACGAAGATGCCCAGCGGTAGGGAAGAAAGAAGTGCGCTAGCATAGGTAGATTCCTATGCTCGGTATGAATTCGTTGCTTTTTCTTTTCCTTTTTATTTTTCCCAATTTCTAGTTAAACTTTCACATTTATCTGAATACCCCAGTCTTTGAACATATATATTTACAGTGTACCCTGGCCAATCTCCACCGTGGGCATGTATCATTTTGTCTGAGGTCATCATCATCATCATCATCATCATCCAAGACTGAGCCAAAACCCTGTGACTGGATACTAAGCCTCGCTTTGAACTCAACTGCAGGGGTCCTCATTTACGCGAGCCCTAAGCAACCGTTTACGCAGTTTCATAGTTTTCCTTTATACTTTGGAGGCAATGTTTAGTTTACGTCGTGCAGCGGTTCAGTAGGATTTCTGTTGCTGAAGCGCTGATTAAATTGTGTGCACAACTAGTGTCAGTGATGGCGTCGATATATGCCACAGTTACCCCTCTGTCCACATTTTGATGCTCGTTGCTGAAGTTCGTGAGGTGAACATAAACTTTGCCATTTTCAGAAGAAAACATCTGCCTTGGTAACTGATATGCCTGTTTATATAAGCCGTGTCTGTTTACTCTCGACGACACCTTCAGTGTCTGGCATTGTAAAGGAACCCACGGATGCCATTACGCTCGGACGTTGCGGCACACTCACATGGTCATCAATAATGTGAAGTGCAGCGGGGAGCATGCTACTGGTTTCGATGGCATTCTCAATTGAAAATATTACCAACTGATTCTGCAAAATAATAATTGCGCCGTTTTCAATTAGAAAGTCCACAACGAGGATGACGTTACGGGAAGAGTGGGCCAACACGATGAAGGTCGCCAGAAAGGTTGTGCCTGGTACAGTAATCTTCAGCGTGCACAATTCAGTAGGCATAAATAAATTTCATCCAGCAGTGTGTCATTGCGGGCCATTCCCTGCTGTAGTGACGTTTCTCTGAGCAGCTGCGAACTGTCCACTCAGAACTAAATAATCGGCGCCAATGTCGACTACAGCAGTGACGTCGGGGCAATCGACGAAAATCTGTAGATCGGCACTTCGTTGCATCGGGCGGCGACAGCTTCGATGCGTCCAGTCTCGGCTTCTGTGCTCTGAAGGAAGGATGCATCGTAGGTCAGCGTCGGGGTTACGTTGAGGAACAGTGGGTTGTCGTTAGGGCGCCTTTTCAATTGGTGTCCGTACACTATGCATTGCAATAGGCAGCGAAGAACTGTCGTGAGTCTGTGGAGGATCTTGCATTCCTGGTACTTGAACACCACTCCTCCTGAAGCTGCTTTCCTTTACAGGAACTTTGAGGTAGCTCCTGGCGCCCATGAGAGCAGTATCTGCGAGGCGACGGCGATTGGAAATGGTTTGGGCCTGCGTTCGCATGCGAAATATATTCTGCGAATTCGGTTCGCCATTGCCCATAGAACCGACGATATAAGAAAGTTGTTTTCTTCGTCCAGAGGAAATATTATCGAATCATATTTCATTTTTCATATTGGTGCTTATAAATCCGTTTTCTCTCCTGGGCCGACAAAGGACAAACCTTGTCGCTCTGTTTTGAATTTTTGTTTTCCATTTCGCTTTTATTACTGAGTGTTTTGCCATTCATCCTATAGAGCTGAACTATGTTCTAGCAGTGGTCAAACCTATATTAAAGAGGCTGTTGATTGCAAAGAGGCAGATGTTTCAGATTCGCTGCATAATGCTTAACATCCTGGAAGCCCTTCGAGCTACTGTATTAACGTGAGCAATACATTAACATTCGGATCTAAAAATATCACAAATAAGTATTTGTGCTCCACTATTCATGTCACTTTTCTACTAAGGATCGTAAACGCTTAGGTTAACTACGGGTAATGGTAACATGTCTTTTTTTGCGAGGAAAAGTAACATGAACACCTTTTGTAGTGTTTACCGTCCTATATGAAACACGTGAGGATCCGAGCATTCCTACAAAGATTGTGAAAAAAAGGCAATCAGGATAATGCAGAGTACAACAAAACAATTGAAGCTTTTTGATATAACACCTACCGATAAATCTTCCGTATTCAATCTCCGTGTGCAGTCTATAATCACATCGCACAATGCACCCAGAAGCTGCAGGAGGAAAAATACGTTTTAAATTTGCCACCTATTACTCGAGACTCAGTGCTCGTCGTAAAGCAACAGACGAAACGTCGCAGAGCTATTTTCCGCTAAAAAGAACGCAGGCGAATGCGTGCTAAAATTCTGTGCCGCAGCAGCACATATGTGCAAAGAACCTCCTACATCTCCAAAAACGTCTGTACGCTAGCGTTCCTCTAGTTTTTCAAGATCCCAAAATCTTTTCTAATACTGATGCAACCATGATCATCATCAAGACCGCCTCTCCCATATTACTTGAACTCAGCAGGCGGTGTGCTAGCTGTATTCATGTGACTCTTGGCGAACTTCTTAGCCTCATCCGCCCGCCTACCTTTCAGACACCCCCTGCTATGGTTTCCTTCCCTTAGATTGCAGTTGGTTACCCTTGACGACGATAAACTTAACTGCTCGCATTTTAGCACCATATGAAAAAATGTACACCAACACATACCGAATATGAAGGAAAGCCCGATCTTAGTAGTCGCATATTCAAAGTCGCAACAGTTCGGGAGTTAACGCACTGCAAACATATAGTGAGCCTTCTTAGCGCCATATATCTCACTGCGCGAATGTGGCAAGTCATGTTTCTACACACAGTGAACTGAAGTTTGTTCTGGGCTGTGGGATTTCAGGTTATTTAATTCCTATTGTCGCAAAACCACTGAGAAATGCAACAAGCAACGCGGAAGAAGATCAGTACTATGCAGCACAATGCAGCTATTAGAGCAACAGCTCTGCTCAAAAGTACATCTGATACTTCAGAGATAATACACTCTGAAGGGCTAGTTGGTTCATATTAATTGAACCAGCAAAACTGCGCGAAAACGACGGGTCGTAAGAAACACACAGGCACAAACAAGGCGCCCTGTTTGTGCCTGTGTGTTTCTTACGTCCCGTCTTTTTCGCGCAGTTTTACGGCTTCAGAGATGGCACCGCACTGGAGCATCCAACCGACACAAGTTCGAAGCTTCAACGGGATGTCACATCGTTTAAGGTTGCACAATGAAAGCAAAACTTGGAAGCGAAGCCTAAAATGTAGCAACGTGAAAGTTGAAAGTTTTAGGAGGTGTCACGGAGTGTTCAGGGTATATTATTGTAGTGTTGGTGGGAATAATTTTAAGGAAACGTGGAATGGAGGTCACTGCGAGAGGTAATATTCCTGCGTTGGCTGCTGTCACACTGGTGAATAGGTGGATGGATGTAAAGAGAGCCAAACTTCGCGGGGATAGATGGCACACATGCTAAAATTATAATGGCCGCGCTGGTATATATATATATATATATATATATATATATATATATATATATATATATATATATATATATATATATATATATATATATATTGGAAGGGGTGTTTACTGTCTTTTAACAGCGATAATAGCCCTCTCCAAGTTGGACAGCGAACCACACAAGAACACAGCCAGTCTAGGGCTCCACAAGCGAGCTCGAGCAGTGCAGCGGCACTTCGTCGTTCTTCTCCTCGTCTTTGTGATATCCTCGGCTAGTTCATCCTCGTATTCATAATATCTTCGCAGAGTTCACTACAATTTCCCCCGGAGCGAAGAGGAGCCATCCTGGCGACTTATGGTGAGGGCAAGAGGAGCGGATAGTAGTACGTTTTGAGGCGGCTCACGTGCACAGTTTCGCGGCCGCGATGACGCATGTCACAAGAGGGAGTGAGTGGCTCCACGATGTAATTCACAGGGGAGGTTTGGCGGACAATGCGGTAGGGGCCATGGTACTCGGTTCGAAATTTTGATGACAATCCCGGTGGGGTGCCAGGAACCCAGAGCCAAACAAGGGAAAACGTGTGGCGTCTGATCTTTGTGGTGACGATACTTTTGGCTGCCTTGCGATTCCGATGTTAAACTGCGGGCTAGCTGGCGGCATTCTTCCGCATGTTTGGCAACGTCTGAAAGGAGAGTCCACTCGGAGGAGTCGGGACGATATGGTAAAATAGTGTTCATGCCCATGCTCATGCCCATAAAGCAGGAAGAAAGGGCTAAATCCAGTGATTGACTGCGTGGCGGTATTGTATGCGTACGTCACGCAAGGAAGAAAAGCGTCCCAGTTGGTCTGATCAGCGGCAACGTACATTGTAAGCCTATTTCCAAGAGTACGATTGAAGCGCTCAGTCAGCCTGGTAGTTTGAGGGTGGCAGGCTGTTGTGGTCCGATGTATGATGCGTCATTCGGCCAGTAGAGCTTCAACGACGTTGGAGAGGAAGACGCATCTTCGGTCACTCAGCAGCTCTCGCGGCGCGCCGTGGCGAAGAACAAAATGATGTAGCAAGAACAGGGAAACTTCACGGGCAGTAGCGGCGGGTAAAGCGACGGTCTCGGCATACCGGGTGAGGTGGTCGATACCGACGATAATCCACCGGTTTCCAAAGACCGTGCAGGGAAGTGGCCGTAAAGGTCAACGCCAAAGCGGTCAAAAGGTCGGGCCGGGCATGGAAGTGTTTGTAAGGGGCCAGAAGCACGAGGTGTGGGTGACTTGCGGCGCTGACAGGCGATGCAGGAGCGGACGTATTTGCGAATATAGCCGTACATGCCGCGCCAATTGTAGCGTTGAGAAATTCTCTGAAACGTCTTGACTACATCAGGATGGGCACACTGAGGGTCGGCATGGAAAGAGGCGTGAATGTCTTGTCGTAAATGGCGGGGAATGGCGAGAAGCCATCGTCAGCCATCAGGCATATAATTGCGACAGTAGAGAAGACCGTCTCGTAGGGCGAAGTATGGTGCTTGACGGCGTAAAGTCCGAGATGGCGCAGCGTTTGGAGAAGTGGACACGATGTCGATAAGAGATGCGAGCCACGGGTCTTTCCGCTGCTCCGCAGGCATATCAGCGATTGTTAGAGACGAGAGGACGGGATCAGCCGCCGAGGAGCAAACAGGTTCGATGGATAGGGGAGAACGAGACAGAGCGTCGGCGTCCATGTGTTTACGGCCTGAGCGATATATAACGCGGATGTCAAATTCCTGAAGGCGGAGAGCCCATCGTGCGAGGCGGCCGAACGAGTCTTTAAGAAAGGACAGCCAACATAACGCCTGGTGGTCCGTGACGACGTCAAACTGGCGACCGTACAGGTAGGGTCGGAATTTCTTTAGTGCCCACACAATGGCCAAACATCCTTTTCCGTAACTGAGTAGTTGCATTCAGCTTTGGAGAGGACGCGACTCGCGTACGCCACGACGTATTCTTGAAAGCCATTTTTCCGTTGAGCCAAAACCGCTCCGAGGCCCACGCCACTCGCATCAGTATGGACCTTGGTAGGTGCTGTGGGGTCGTAGTGGAGAAGGATTGGTGGCGAAGTCAAAAGACGGCGCAATGCGGTGAACGCTTCATCGCACTCGACCGACCACGCAGTTAGGTCACTGTTTGCCCCGAGTAGCTTCGTAAGGGATGCAATTATAGAAGCGAAATTCCGCACGAAGCGCCGAAAATAGGAGCATAGACCAATGAAGCTTCGAAGTTGCTTGAGCGAGACCGGCTTAGGAAACTCCGTCACTGCGCGCAACTTGACCGGATCAGGGCGAGCACCTTCCTTAGAGACGATTTGCCCCAAAATGGTCAACTCCCGGGCACCGAAGTGACACTTCTTGAGATTAAGTTGTAGGCCGGCGTCAGTAAGACAAACCAAAACTTGCCACAAGCGCTCTAGGTTCGTGCCGAAGTCATTGGAAAAGACAACAATGTCACCCAGGTAGCAGAGGCAGATATGCCACTTGAGCTTCCGCAAGATGTTATCCATCATCCTCTCGAATGTGGCGGGCGCGTTGCACGAACCGAAGGGCATTACATTAAATTCATAGAGGCTACCTGGGGTCACAAATGCGGTCTTCTCTCTGTCACAGGAGGCCATTGGTACTTGCCCGTAACCGGAACGTAAATGAAGAGACGAAAAGTATTCGGCACCTTGGAGGCAATCAAGAGCGTCGTCTATACGCGGCAGGGGGTAATTGTCCTTGTGGGTAATTTTTTTCAGGCACCGGTAATCGACACAGAAGCGAACTGAGCCATCTTTCTTCTTTACTAGCACCACTGGTGAAGACCAAGGGCTTTGAGACGGGCGGATTACACCACGTTGTAGCATGTCCTCAACTTGCTCACTGATGACGCGACGCTCTGCCGCTGACACATGATAGGGTCGCTGTCGAAAAGGCGAGTTAGAGCCGGTCTGAATGTGATGCGCGACTGTGTAAGTGCGGCCGAGAGGTGTTTGGGCGGCGTCGAAAGCAGAGCGAAACGTCTGTAAAAGGGCCACAAGCTGCGTTCGGCAGGTGGAAGGAAGAGCGTCATCTATGGCATTTCGGAAGAAGTCATCTGGCCACGAATCAGGCGCCGAATCGGACTGCAGAGCATCGATGTAGTTACTACTGTATAGGTCTCGGAGGCGTCTAGGTTAGAGAGAAAGTTGGCTGGTTGAGCAGAACCGGGAGATTCCCCACGTAGCAGAGTAATCGGGCGCGGAGACGGATTGTAGATGAGTAGCATCGTGAAGGCACTGTAAACATCGAGAACAGCAGACGGCAGCGGCAGGTGCTTGCGATGGATGAAGGATGCAGACGGCATAAATAAAACACTAACGGCTGACACGGCAGGACACAATAAAGACACAAGCCTCTGGTGCTACGTCTACATCTTCAGCGATGGTAAACTTTTGAGGACACACTGAACTGTTGTCGTCGGGCACTGCGTCGCACAGTGCAGAAATTTCCACTTCATCTTGGGCGCAATCGATCACGGCGTTATTTTTAGACAAGAAGTCCCATCCGAGGATCACGTCGTGGGAGCAAGACGACAAAACTACGAACCCAACACTGTACAAAACACCTTCAATGATGACACGTGCTGTACATGCTGCGGAAGGTGCAATCCTCTCTTCACTGGCAGTGCGGGGTGACAAACCATCGTAACTTTGTGTAATCGTCGGCAGAGTCGCTCATGAATCACTGACACTGCAGCACCCGTATCATTGATAGAGATCACTATAACGTTCGTGGGCAAAATTAGAGGCTTTGAGCTTTCCGCAGAGCACGCAGTTCTTGCCTCAGGAACCGCGAAGCTTAGTTTCCCTCGTCAGGAGGTGGTGGTCGCCGGCGCATTGGTGACATTGACCGGCGCCGCGGAGAAGCAGAACGACGGGTTGTATACGAACGCTGTTCTGTGGCGTACGCAGGCGGAGAGTGGGCAGAATGAAGCAGCAGTGGGGAGTAATCAGAAGACGCAGGCTCGGGAGTCGCGGCCATGCGACGACAAAACCGACGAGCCACATGTCCAGCGAAACCACAGTAGTAGAAAATTGGGCGATTGTCCGAAGTACGCCAAGGGTTGTAATAGCGCGGAGTGAATGGACGAAGCGGAGCCGTTTGAGGAAGCGGTGCATGGCGCATGACAGGCTGCATGGGTAGTGACGGCTCAGGCGGTGGCCGCGCAGCCACAGCCGCGTAGGTCAAAGGGGCTGGAACAGCAGGTTGACTATACTGGACTGGTGCTCCGACGTATGTCAAAGCAGCAACAGAAGGAGCTTCAGGAAGCGTGAGAAGTGCTTTTGTGACTTGTTCGCGGATGACTTGTCGCAACTTCGGCACCAAAGGAGATGGAGCGTCAGGACGTTGGTGAACGAGTGGTAGTTGACGGGAAACTTCTCGAACAAACTGTTTTATTTGTGGCAGCAAAGACGGCTAGTCTGTGTCAGGTGTTAAAGCTGCAAGAGGTTCCTGGTGTGAGCGAAGACCGAGTGATGTTGCGGGGCTTGCGTAATTCATCAAAGTTTTGTCATGCATTGATAACATTGACGACGGTTGCTGGATTTCTGGCCAGAAGCATTTGGAACGCGTCATCTTCAATCCGTTGCATAATGTGACCAATCTTGGCATGGTCTGGCATTCAAGCGTCCACGCGCTAGGAAAGGCCTACAAGATCTTCAATATAACTGATAAAATTTTCGCCAGGAAGCTGTGAACGGCCGCGCAGGCGTTGCTCAGCACGCAGCTTGCGCACGGAAGGTCGACCGAAGATATCGGCAAAACTGGTGTTGAATGCAGACCACGAAGTGATGTCGGCCTCGTGGTTGCGGAACCACAGGTTGGCCACGTCCGTTAGGTAGAATGTTACGTTATTGAATTTTCGGGCGTCGTCCCATTGATTGTGAGTACTCATATGAAGCCAGCCAGTCTTCCACGTCATGGTCGCCGGTTCCGCTGAATATAGGAGGATCCCGCTGGCGCAAAGCTCCAGCGCAGAAGACGGCGGACGAGGGCCCGGTTGGACTATGGGTGCTAGCGTCGGTCATGACTGTTTGGGAGTGTGCGGCTTCGAAGCTCCAGGACGGCAGGGAATCCTCACTCCACCAAGTGAAAGGGGGTGTTTACTGCCTTTTAACAGGGATAATTGCCCTCTCCAAGTTGCACAGAGAACCACACAACAACACAGACAGTCTAGGCCTCCACAAGCGAGCTCGAGCAGCGCAGCGGCACTTCGTCGTTCTTCTCCTCGTCTTTGTGATATCCTCGCCTAGTTCGTCCTCGTCTATATAATATCTTCGCAGAGTTCACTACAATATATATATTGAGGTTTGGTGGAATAAGCAGAAGAGGACGAGGAAGCTGGGTCTGTGTGGATGTGTCTGAAACGAAACATGTGCCATTACAACGAGGGTTAAGAAGAAGAAGACAAGAATGGCAGATACAATCTGACTTATCGTCCGCGAAGAGCTTCGGAGGCATCAAGATATTGGGGGCCATGTAAGACCCGTCTAAAGTGGCACCTCTTCGTCAGACAATAGCCCATCCTCTAACTTTTATGCTCCCTCTGTTACGTCTTCTTCGGACACCCGACGCTCTGCTGCTCATCGCCCGAACATCCAGCCTCGCACCATCAACGCCTCCACCAGCGAGCACTCTCGTCCTCCTCGTCGACTACATCCAGAGCATGAAGCGTTTAATGCAAGCACCGATGAACCTTATTCATCGAATGGACGTGAGCCGCCACTGTGTTATGCCTGTGAAGTCGTCGGCCACATTTCTCGTTTTTGCCGCAATCGTCGTCCGTACCAGCAGTATCGCCGACAGTGGGTGAACTCCAATACAAGGTTTCCTGCTGACAATGATGATTCATATAGAAGACCACTTGGCCGGAATGAGTGCAGAGCAACATCTAGCCGACAAGAACGCAGAATGGCGCTGAACCAAAACGAATCACCGGCCTCTGACCATAACCTGACACCACCATCCTGACGCCTACGACGCTCCCCTTCTCCCCGACGACGGTCGCCACCTCCGGGAAACTAGTGAGTGCGACCGATGGAGGTGAGGTCGCAAATGATTCTAGCTTACCCATGCCTCTGCCCGTTTCGATGTTAAAAAACCGAATTGAAGTGTTTGTGGACGGTGTACGGGCTATGGAATTGTTGGACACAGGTGCAACCATTTCAATTATAAGCCTCGCTCTTAAAAACGGCCTTGGTCGTAAAATTATGTTTGCTTGGGATAGTGCGACAACACTGTGTGGTGTTGGTGGTGAACCGCTTAACCCACTTGGAGTCTGTTCCGTGAATCTTGTTATCGCCGGCCGCACATTCCGAACTGAATTCGCTTTACGTGCTCGATCAACGCATGACGTAATTCTTGGACTCGATTTCCTGCAACAATGTGGGGTCACTCTAGACTTTCGCAACGGAGACATTTCTGCCACCACTCGAATTGAATCTGCTTTGAGGGAAAATTTGTGGACCAATTCTAGCACGCTTTCGGTTTCGGACGACATAGTCATTCCTGCAATGTCAGCAGAGTTTATACAAGTTGTTAGTTCAAGCTGTGGCAGTGATGCGTTCGACGCTGTGTTTGAACCACTCACCCTCAACTGCGTGAAGAAGAGTATTCTGATTACCCGCTGCATCATCTCAGAAATTAATGGCAATTCTTCTTTGTGGACGATTAACTGCTTTAACGAACCTGTTGTATTACCGGGTGGTCTAAAACTTGTTAACTTTGACAAAGATACTTTTAAATCAGTGGCCGTGCTAAGCACAAACCATTCCGAGCCTACCGCATGCTCAGACGTAAATGAGACAAAATTTCTTCCCATGATTAACATATCTTCCCGCAAGTGACCGTCACAGTGTAGTGGACGTTCTGACGAAACATACTGCGGCTTTCGATTTCTCTCGGGACTCGCCACCACGAATTCCCATTGCCCGTACTCAGCACCGAATCTATACTGGGACTGCTGATCCAATCCGTCAGAAGCCTTATCGTGTATCCTCATCAGAGCGCCAAACAATCGAAGAACAAGTTCGTGATATGCTGCATAAGGGCATCATTCAGTAATCGTGTAGTCCGCGGGCTGCCCCTGTGACTCCAGTTAAAAAGAAAGATGGCACATGGCGATTTTGTGCTGATTATCGAAGGATGAATACTGTTACCAAGAAGGACGTGTATCCCCTGCCCCGTATTGATGACGCCATTGATTGCTTATATTCCGCCTCGTATTTTTCCTCAGTTGACCTGCGATCAGGCTATTGGCAAATCCCCATGCACCCTGAAGATAAAGAAAAGACAACATTCATCTCCCCAGACGGGCTGTATGAATTTAATGCGATGCCGTTTGGATTATGTAACGCACCAGCCATGTTCGAAAGATTCATGGATACAGTTTTGCGCGGACTGAAGTGGCACATTTGTATGTGTTATTTGGACGATGTAGTGATACTGGGGACTACTTTTCGTGAACACAACATTCGATAAGAGATTGTCTTGAGTGTATTGAGAAAGCTGGTCTGATAATCAATTCCAAGAAATGTCGTTTTGGAGAACGCCAGATTGTGGTACTTGGACATCTCAGAGCCAAGAATGGAATCAGGCCTGATCGGAAAAAGATATAAGCTGTCACTTATTTTAAACCGCCGAAATCGTTAAAACAGCTCAGGAGTTTTTTAGGGCTTTGCTCCCATTTTCGGCGTTTTGTTCCGAAGTTTGCTGACCTAGCATATCCCCTTTCTCGTCTTCTGCAAAAGGATGTGCCTTTTAAGCGGACAGCCGATTGTGACTCCGCCATTCGTCAATTAAAATTTATTTTGACATCAGGACCAGTACTACGTCACTTCTGTCCATCAGCTCCAACAGAACTTCTCACTGACGCCAGTGCAGTTGGAGTTGGTGCTGTGCTCATACAGCGCCACAATGGCAATGAACATGTCCTTGCATATGCAAGCCATTCTTTGAGCAAGCCCAGTCGGAAAAAACTACAGAAAATTTTCTGATGTTACGACAGAATTTCTGTACGGTTTTTGACGGGAAACCTGTTGTGACAACAGAACATTCTGTAGTATCGTCAGCAATGTCTGTGATTACAACAGAAAAGTGCTACAGAACTACAGACAACAGAAATATACTACAGAAAAACTACACAACTACAGAAAAGTACTACAGAACTACAAAAAAATCTGATGGTTACGACAGAACTACAGGATATTTCATCGTATTTTTGACACAGTTCTGTAGCTTTTTCGACTGGGAGGCTGAGCGTAATTACACAGTAACTGAACAGGAATGCTTAGCTGTCGCATTCGGTGTGCGACGGTTTAGGTCATATCTTTATGGATGTGCATTTAAAATTGTGACGGACCATCATTCCTTATGTTGGCTTGTTAACCTTCGTGACCCCTGTGGACGCCTTGCGCGGTGGGTTTTGCGCCTTCAAGAATTAAATTTTACTGTGTCTTTTAAGAGTGGTCGTAAGCACGGTGATGCTGACTGCCTGTCACGGTTGCCACTTGAAACTACTGATTGCGACGATGAGGTCTTGGATGAATATATAGCTGCTATCTCTACAAGTTTTCCCGATGTTGGTGAATTCAAGATTGCGCAGCGGAGCGACAACGATTTGACACCGCTTTTTGATGCAGCAAGTTCCCGGAACCCTACGACCTCATTCTGCATTCGTGACGATGTACTATACAGGAAGAACTACTCGTCAGTAGGTGCGCTGCTTCTTCTGGTAGTTCCTACAAGTGTTAGGTGTCAAGTTCTTAGGGTAATGCACGACGATGCCCCAGCTGGACACTTGGGTTTCGCGAGGACATTGCACTGGACTAACGAACGTTTTTATTGGCCGAAGATGAGTCAAACTACTCAACTGTACGTGGCCAGCTGCCTCCAGTGCCAGCGTTTCAAGCACCGAATCTGCTCACCGCCGGGTCATCTTCAGCTTATAACGCCACCTCGAACCCCATTCGAACTAGCGGGAATTGACCTTCTAGGACCATTTCCCCATTATTCCAACGGAAACCGCTGGGTCATAGTGTCCGTAGAATACCTTACGCGGTACTGTGAAACTGCTGCTATACCATCAGCCAATGCTTCTGATGTCTCGGCGTTCCCCCTACGGTCCATCATTCTTCGACATAGGCCCCCCCTGTCTTAATAAGCGATCATGGCCGACAGTTTACGGCAGAAGTTGTAGAACTTCTTCGCCTCTGCTCATCCCATTTTCGCCATTCAACACCTTACCACCCACAAACAGTCTTACCGAACGCACCAATAGAACGCTTAGCAATATGCTTGAAATGTATGTCGACTCCCGCCACAAAAACTGGGATGAAGTCCTTCCGTTTATAACATACGCATTTAACACTGCTAAGCACGAAACGACAGGCTACAGCCCGTTTTTTGTTCTTTATGCACGAGCTCCACGATCACTTTGGAATCGTTTCTGCCTTTCTCACTCCCTGCTGAAACTTCACTAGCGCGTACTCTCTCTTTGGCGGAAGAAGCTCGTCGACTCGCTAGACTTCGCACTCTATTCTCTTAGGAATGCTACAAGCAACGCTAAAACAAGCCTTATCAAGATGTTAATTATTCCCCTGGTGACTTGGTGTGGTTTTGGACGCCGTTGCGTAAGCGTGACTTGTCCCAGAAACTGTTGCACCATTATGCTGGTTCTTTCGTTGTACTGGAACGCCTCAGCGCAGTAAATTTTGTATTCTCTCGCCTGACCACCCAAGGGCGTCGTTCTCGGAAGACTCAAGTAGCCCACGTGGCGCGCATGAAGCCCTTCTATCAACGTGGTGGAATAAGCATAAGAGGACGACGAAGCTGGGTTTGTCCGCTGTGGTGTGCTAATCTCCAGCGCATCCTAACATCTGTGTAAATAAACTTCGTTAAGAATGTTGTTAAGAAGGGCAATCGTCCATCTTATGTGTCATGTGTCATGATATATATGTGTGTCGTGATATATATGTACCCTCGCCAAAGCCAAATCCTGTGCGCGCTCTTCGCTTTAGCCGGAGCAGTGTTTACGACAGTAGCGCGGCGATACTGCGCATTCATAACGCTACGTATATCCAGGAAAAGGAGTGCTAAGCCACTGCAATGTTTTGTTTTACGGAACAAAGGCACAGAGGCCCGCTTGGTCTGCAAAGAATGCATGGCCATCTGTTGCTCCAACCTAGCTATATTTACTGAAGAAACTGCCAATAACACTTGCACAATGTAAGGTCCGCATGTCCACAAGTCAAAGTTCTTCAAGCCTATCCTCAAGGTACACCATCGTTTGGGAAGCTTAGATGCTCTTCAACGCACTACCGCCGTTATTTTCTAACCCGGAAAGTCCTCACATGCAACTTCCGTGAATTACCTCAACTCTCCTACCACTAATGTTCTTCTAAATTGTGACTCCATCTAAGGGTTGGCGGTGCTCGAACATAACGCACGGAAAAACCCCATTCAAGTGCCTAGACAGCGCTCACGTTGTAGGTCATCCACTAGGAAAGTGGCTGCCCCAGTATGAGGACGTTATATTTCCTGCTACTAGTCATTTTCATTCACCTGCCGCTCTGACTAATGATTGCCCGGTGAGACGCGGCGCTTAGAACTATGTGTTCAGGCGTGGAATGGATATCATTATTGAAGTCGTGCTATAACAGGCGAGTCTGATCAGGCACCACGCTCCCCGGCGTCTACAGCTTAACGTGTGAAAAATCCATGATTAAGCTGAGAGCCAAGACCTCTCAGTGATGTTAGGAGTTGGGACCATGGGAACATGTGCGCAAATTCCAGCAGCACGAATTGCACTTCAGATCCTCAACGTCCTCAATTATGCTTAGCAGCACTAAATTATAAGGCATAATGGCACATCATCGCACTCATTTTGCGCTAAACATTACCACACGCCAACATCGATGTGGCACCCTGACCACATCACTTCCTCTAATAAATTCTCTGCATTTCATCCTAACTCCTATAGCACTGCTAGCGTAACTTCATGGCAAATGGATTCTAAATCCACCTAACAAAGATGTTCTCATATGATTTGTCTGCCTGTACATCTTCTGTACAGTTATCTGCCTATTAGAAATACAATTTAGCTCATGCTTATCTCACACATGAGCAAGCCGTAACCAGCATAAAAAGGTTCTTCCATCACACCACAGAATCTCTATTTCTGTGTTGTTGAATTCCAAGACATTACCTGAATAGCGCAATGTTCCTACATCGCTCAGTACTAATGCTAACATGAAGCACTTTCATTTTGCTACGTTTGCCGGGCCTCTTTGGCTCCACGTACCGTAATAACCTGAGCTGAAATCTTCTAGTGCTCCCTGGCACGAAGAGATACCTGCCAAGTTTCTTAAAGGCCCTAAAAGAAAGTATTGCGAATAACTTTAGCCAATCAATCTCAAGCAGTTCAATACCAATAACTAGAAATTAAGCAGGGCCGTTATGGTTTTTAAGACGGACGATCGGTCTGATCTATCAAACTATAGCCCAATTTTTAATGTGTATTGCTTGCAAAATACTCAAACATATATACTCACAAATCGCCTCTCACTTAGACAAGATGTTATTTTTTTTTGCTAAACAGCACGGTTTCAGTTCTGGAGTTTGATGTGATATACAGCTGTGTGAATTTCCTACGGGCCTACACCTCAACCAGGATTATTATTTCCAAACAGACATACTTTATCTAGATTTCTTAGAAGCATTCGACCATGTCCTATACCAACGCAAATGGCTAGACTCACGTCTCTACCCCTAGACCCCTTATTACTGTCATGGATTTCTTCCTCTCAGATTGTACTGAGTTTATTGTTATTGGCAACCATCGTTCCAAAACCTCTCATATTGTTACGAAGAAGAAGATCGGCATTCGCGCGAGAGAAGCCCTCGCGCTAGGCCAACCATTAAATCATCCTTCACCCTATCGCCATGTTGTGCTGTTTGCTTGTCACCACGTAACATTTTGGTTGGAGGTGCGCCGTACATCATCCCCGTCCTCGCTTTGGAGCATGGACGACATCCGTACGTCGGGACCATCGACCGAGAGCCTTGGAATGTTGCTGCGCAGCTTCGCCGCAGCCCTTCCTGCACAGAACCGACCAACCGCCACTATTCCCGCCCAGCTCCCAGTCCGGATCTGAAGACAAGGCGCACAGAGGAACGAGACCAGACCAAAGACCCGAATGACCCGAAGGAACCGATGGACACGAACACGAAACCCCCGCCCAAGCCACCCGAAGTGACCTCGATGCATCGGTCCCATGGATGCTTTGGTGGCGGATGGTTGAAATGCTCCAGGGGAGGCGGATTATCCACGCATCAGATATCGTGGTTGCAAGCAAGTCACTCACACGTGTCTTTCCTTGAACATTCTAACCGTCACGTCACCATCAACTTCAAGCGAACCGATCGGGACGATCGCTCAGTGGCCCCGGGAAGTGTTACGAAGAAGCAGATCGGCAGTGGTTCGAGAGGAGCTCTCGCGTTAGACCAACCATTAAATCATCCTTCACTCTATCGCCATGCTGTGCTGTCCTCTTTGTTTGTCACCACGTAACACTATTATCCAAAACCTCTCATATATCCCTACAGGCATTTCATCCATAATTGCCCTCTTGGCTGATGTTTGCGCTGTATGCTACCGAATTGCGTCTGCTTCTGACCAAGCACTCCTGCAGAAAGATTTAAATGTAACAGAAACCTGGTGCGCCACCTGGCTGATGAAACTGAATGTGTCCAACTGCGAGAGTATGCGGGTGTCCAGAAAGAATTCCACCCTTAATTATTCGTACTCATTAAAATCTATGGCAGTTCATATATTCAATCATACCGAAATCTAGGTGTTGTTATCACGAACGCACTGAACTTGTCTGAATATATGCCAAACCTTGTGGCTGACTCATCAAAACACTTGGATTCCTAAGAATTTCTTTCCTTATCTCCGAGTTGCATCCGAAAACTCGCCTATGAGGCATACATTAGAGATATTCTTGAATGTGGCCGCACAATATAGAGGCCTGATCAGCATTAACTATTTGATGCACTTGAAAGCATCCAAAATTGGGCGGGTTTCTTCATTTGCTCAATGTATGACACTCCGGTTAGCAGTAGTGCCATAAAATCGTCAATTCATCTCGACTCTTTAGCTCATTGCATAAAGAAATCGCGGTTTGGCTTGTTTTATAAACAGTAATATAACCGCCCTGACCTTCGAGACACCCTTCTAGTACACCCCACATAATCATCAAGTCACTTTTTCAATTCCCTTAGTTTTAATCGCTCCTCGAACGCTTTCAGTAGATCATTCTTGTCACTGGCTAATGTTGAATGGAATTCAGTTCCCGAAACTGTCGTCTACGACGTGCCACTTCGATATTTAGACAGTTATTAACAGCTCATTTCTTCATATTAAAATAATGCGCATATGTTTTGTCAGTTATTTTTTTTTCACTACTTCGCGCAAGCCTTAATCTGAATTTTCATTTTTTAACCGCTCTTTTAATTCACTAACATACTACCAGCTATTTCTTTGTTTGCATACTCATTTTTGCGTGCCTAATATTCGATTTTAAATATTGCGCAAGCATATATCGATTGGGACGCATTGGTGGTCTTGTGCGTTTTGCTTTTTTTCTTGTTCACTCGTTAAGGTCTCCTAGAAATATGCAACGTTACCATGCCTTTTTGGTTTTTCATTGTATAAATCTATGACCATGAACTTTACTTCGTGATATGCCCATTATGTAATGTCCCCCTGAAGGGTCAATAAATAATGATGATAATGAACTGGTCACAAACATCCATCAGTTATCTCTACAGCCGATAAAGGACGCGATAGAGTCTGCCAATAGCTATAATGCCACAATGGCATGGCACGAGATCAACTACCGGACTAGGGCGTGTGATCTTCTAAACAAGACGGTGATAGGCTGACTGCACTTTTAGGACCTAATAGATCTATTCTCGAGATGCTGAGAGCAGTGCATACCAATAAAGCTACATCTACAGCTTCAGGAATTCGTTGCCAGCAAAAAATTGCCAGGGGCTACTCAGTTGAAACGTTTACAGTGCAAAAGCAGCGGCTTTTTTCTTCCAATTTAAACTTGTTGCAAATGTTATGTTTTGAGGAATAATTACCTATTACAAATTATATGTGGCTATGATGCTGGTCTGCTGCAACTTTATATGTATATGTATGACGCCATAGGGGAGCCGCCACATAAAGTGAGGAAGGAGTATTTGTGGCCACTGCAATCATCCGTGATACAGCGCCGAGCATACTCTCGGAGGCCCCGCGCTGGATGACTGGATTGATGTTATGAGCGTCCCCTTTGAAATGATGTGGTGATAGTCATCACCATGCTCAAACTTTCTTTTTGTTTTATTTAACTTTGATAATCCTTTAACCTTAAAGAATTAACATTTACACACGGAATGCATTTAAATAGTTTTGCTCTATTTCAATTTAGCTCCCATTCATCCCATCCTTGCTATTTATCCACCAATCTTCCAAACGTATCTTGCTAATATCTACCGTCCATTCATTCAGGATTACATTGTTAACTCTATACTCCAGGACCTCGGCTAGAGTGACTATGTACGCTTCGACATCTGGTTGTATACTACCACACTCCAGTATACCATGCTCTATTGCTTCGAGATATCAATCGCACATGCCACAAGTTTGATTAAAGCTTCGGGTTCTAAGACATCCTGATCTAGCTTCAAAGGGAATGTCGCTTTCCCTTTAGTTGTCATTGACGGTTTCTTGTTTCATCCGATTTTTCCATTTCCTTTATATGTTTTGGGTCGGCTTCTTTTTCCACTGAATTATTCCAATCTCTACCCTGTGTGTTATTTACCTGCCTTTAACATTGTTTATATCTCCGTCTTGCCTTTTGAAATATTTACTGGTCAAATTTCCGATTTGTTTCCGTCACTGTGAGTCAATCCCCTGTCGGTATAAGTATCTAAATAGTTTAGCTGCCCCTTGTCGTTAATTTTCATGAGGCGTTATTCGCACAATATTTTATTTTGAGCATCTCGTGCTTCGAAAGGCGCACAGCTCATGTCTTACTGTAATGCTTACCCAAGTAGCACACATTACGTCGCCCACCTGGGGCCCGTATGGGCAAGTTTGGCTTGGGTAACCACAATAACACCCATGAGGGCCCCCTTTAGAGATCAAGCGGGCAAGCCCAAATTGGGCTTGCCCCTGCTTTTTCCATCTGGGCATCATATAGCCGCGGAAAGGGCTAAATGAGCACATATTCCCACATCTGGCCCTCAAGGGTCCCGCTTGGGAAATTTTAGGGCCGATGCAAAGAAAATTTGGGCTCTGTGTAGGAAAGCCTGGGCTAATTGGGGCTGCCCACTCAAAAGCTGAATAGGTCCCGCATGGGCCGTGGCGGGGGTAAATACGGGTATGCCCGCACATTGCCTACATGGGACCCTTGAGGGGTACTTGAGGGAAGGTCAGACGAAAATCTGGAATTCATGCAGAAAATTCCTGGGCTGCCCCAAATAGGGCTGCCCACCAAAAACCTAGATAATTTCCGCATGGCCGTTAGCGGGGCAGGCAAGTACTCCTTCCCGCTTCTGCCCGCATCGGTCTCTTGCGGGGCAATTTAGGGCAGATGCGATGCAAATGTGGGCCTAAAGCAAATAGATGACGGGCTAGTCCGATTGGGGCTGCCCACGCAAAAACCGAATAGGTCCCACATGGTTTGCGGCCGGGCTGAAAAGCGAGCACACCACCACGCTGCCCACACGGGTAACTCTTGGGGTACTTGCAGGAAAATGCAACATATATTCGTAGTCCATACGGTAAAAATAGGGTCAGCCCAATTAGGGCGGCCCATGAAAGGCCGCAGTGGGCCACAGATTGGCCGTAGGTGGGCATCACGCTCTGAAACGTCTCCACCTTATCTTTAAGGCACCATTTTATTTATGTAAATCATGTTATACCGGCCACCAATTGCCTCTTCTGGAGGTTTCACATAACTGTCCTAAGCATATCAATGCAATGAATAAAGACTATCTATGCTTACTCTACACACTACGTTAATTATGCAGTATCGACAGAAAATATGCAACAGTAACTGTTCCGCTTTATGAGTATGTACTGAACGACCTCCAAATGTTTCCTACGGCATAACTATTCTGCACGCAGCACCGAAATAAATATTCAGACCAACATATTGGGGTGATGTGGGCCCGCCCACATTACTGTAGTGTTGAGAATAAATTTGTCTCATGTTACTGAGTGTAGCAGACAAGCAAAAAAAAAGATAGTGCTTAATGTTTCACACTTGATTATTAGAACTTGGCAGCCCTGAAAATGTGCGATTCAGCCCATGAGGGCAGCACGTGGGTCAGCCCGAAACGGACTGACTTTCGCAAATCCCGCGCCTATGCAATTCAGGTATTGGAGGGATTAATCGACTTAAAAATTAAAACCTTGATCAATGGGATGTCGCTGCCTGCACAAACGTGGGACAAATTAATGGTTCTGGTGTGCTGCCCACATTCGTCTACCTGGGCTGAATGCGGGCAGCCCTATTTGGGCTGAATGCGGGCAGCCCCATTTGGGCTGTCCACACGGATACAGTTTGGGACCGATCGCGGCGAAATTGGGCAGCACACGCGGGGCCCCTCTGGGTACGTGTTGCAAATCCTGCATGGGGCCCGTATGGGCTGCCCTCACGTTCCCAACGCGGGCCCCCACGTCATAGCCCACTTTGTGCTACTTGGGTAGTTTGTCGTTTCCCCGTGCGCTCCATGTGCTAGCATTCCCTCACATCTGAGATTTATTTTTAATCCCGCTTGGAGTTCTGTTTTTTAAGCGCGAAACCGCGTTCTCGAAGATAAGCCCTGGTTCCAATATTACTTTCCAAATACCTTTATATACTTGATATTTATTCCGCTCCAGTAATTCCCAGTGCTTCATTTTCACAGCATTCCTTCTTCCCTTCGCCGTGGCGTCCTTTTCATTTTTTCTAAGTATAGCCCTACCCCAATATGTTTATATCGCCGCGATCCTTTCAAATTTGTTTGTTGCTTTTTTAACCTTGTCATTGTGGTTGTAGAGCACTGATCGATTATGCACTCCTTGTTTATTTATGCTCATTGTCGCGAGACGCGGGTTTATCATTTTCTATGTTGCAGAAAATGCTTCAAGATGTACCTCGAATGATTTTAGCCACGTGCGTGTTTCTGCAAAGTTTTAGGATGAGCAAGTCACCGTCGGCTGTTTTTTCGCGATCTTGCTCCGCCGCCATTAAATCGAGCGCTGACAAGTGAAACGGGCATCTTTTGTTCGACGACCGCCGAGCACGATTCTTGCTATCGTCGCCGCCGCCGTTTGCTTAGATATTTTGCGGACGCCAGTCAGCCCAATGTAGAGTTTATTCAAATGAAGTTCAAACCTCCTCATTTGTTGCCTACGTCATTGTCGCCACTACGTGATATTCTGCCAGTCTTGCCAATTTTCTGCCAATATTGCTGTCAATTGGCTAATAGAAGAATTTAGAAGAATTTAGTAATAGAAGAATTTAATGGAATCGTTTGTTCTACGTTCCTTCAATCTAGCTTATCATTACACCAAGGTTGCTTTCTTGCAGATTCTTTTCCATATTCTTCATATAAATCATGAACACCCATCATGACCTTCTTTCTTCTCTCCTTCCCCTTCCCCAGTGCAGAGTAGTAGGCCAGATTTGAATTATTCCGGCCAACCTCTCTGCCTTTTCCTTTTAATAAATACACCTATCTATCTATCTATCTATCTATCTATCTATCTATCTATCTATCTATCTATCTATCTATCTATCTATCTATCTATCTATCTATCTATCTATCTATCTATCTATCTATCTATTTATCTATCTATCTATCTATCTATCTATCTATCTATCTATCTATCTATCTATCTATCTATCTATCTATCTATCTATCTATCTATCTATCTATCTATCTACCTATCTATCTATCTATCTATCTATCTATCTATCTATCTATCTATCTATCTATCTATCTATCTATCTATCTATCTATCTATCTATCTATCTATCTATCTATCTATCTATCTATCTATCTATCTATCTATCTATCTATCTATCTATCTATCTATCTATCTATCTATCTATCTATCTATCTATCTATCTATCTATCTATCTATCTATCTATCTATCTATCTATCTATCTATCTATGAACAGCGTAGATAGCGCACATCCTTGCCTTAGTTCGTTGCGCACCTAGACAGTAGTCGTAATTGTTACCACTCCCATGCAATCTAAACTTCATTATCTCAATATATTTCCTGTAATAATTTAGTTCCTGTTTTATCGATGCCTTCAGATTCGAGTACGATCCACAGAAGTTCCCCATTTACGCTGGTCTAGACACAGCTAATATCCAGAAAAGATAAATACAGCTGTCTGTTTACTGTCCTGACTATCTATTCATTTGGTTATTACAAAATGCTATTATCGAAGCGCATATCAATTCTGAGCTCCTTCTGAAGTTCATCCAGTACATTACCACTTTCTATCCCTGCCTACATTGCCAGCCTCTACGTAACTTACCTTATCACGATCGGTCTAACTGATTTAATGCTGTTTCCATCTTCTTTTCTTTTATAGATTAAATTCATCTTACAGAGTTGCCAGCTGTTCAGAATTTCTTTATTTGTAATGACTGTTTGAACTTCTTTAACAATAAGTCTTGTGCGTCTTGAGCCAATGCCATCAATTAGCTTGATCGAAATTTCATCTATCCTTATGGCTGCACACACAGGAATAATTTTCCGCCTCTATTCGGTTCAGATTTATTATTTGTAATCTCCTTTTCTTCATGTTGTCTGAGATTGTTTCTTCATTCGGGGTGATTATCCTATCATCTCGCCTATATGACTTGGCAATAACCGATGTAATACATACTTTAACATCACCCTCCTCTAGACATTTCCCACGGCGTAATAAATCTGTTCCTGCTCGCTATGATTCATTACATATGCAGCTTACACGGCTCCAGAATTTCTTTCCCGCCTCTTTAGTTGAGTCGCGCATTTCGGTCATCCAGCGATCAGTGTGCAGTTTCATTTTAGTCCGGCGAAAACCTTTTATTGCCTCATCGTTGTCGTCAGCAAAAGTGTCACGCTTTTGCGGCGACTTTGATTGGTCGAGACGGGATGACGTCATGGAGGTCTCGACCAATCACAGAGCACCACCACAGTATGCGCGAATGCGTGCCTTATATGGACATATGCCAATAAAGGATCAATGACTTATTTCAGACTAATAATTATATTATAAATAATTGCAAAAGTACTGAATAATGACAAATTAGTTACTAACTACTAACTGAATACTATACTATTTATGCCTATTTAGTTAATATTTACTCATTCGTAACAGTTGGTAATTAAATATTTCATGACTAATTAATCACGCGGACCCGGTAAATTGAACCAAACAGCAGGAAACGTAGAACAACTGCGAAGACACAATTAGCACGATCGCGTCGCTGCCAAGCAGAATTTACTGAATAAATGCACTCGCATAATGTGAAAGAGTAGTTGCTCGCTTTACTCGTAGCAGCATTCATCGCTACATGCGCAACTGTCGCGTAGCAGAATGCAGCACTCAGGCTTTCGCCTTTCATCACTTAAAGTCGCCAAAGTGTCCTCAAATTTTCTGCACCAGTACTGCACTTCAAGTTTCTTTTTTGCGAGAAGATTCCCATTTCCTGTATGTTTCCATTTGAAATAGCTGTGCTTTTCTCGCTTCATTGTGTTCTCAGGAAATAATCCGTCTCAATTCGACTGCCTGTTTAATTCTACTACTCCGCCATTTTCACGGAGTTCTCCTACCTTTGCACCAATTTGAAAGCTTATTTCTCAAATTTTTGTATGTATGAGTTGTGCTCCCTTGTTATAAGCCTACTCCACCATGGGGCATTTCTCTATTAGCTCTAGTTGTTTGCCGGTTAAATCTGCGGTTTTCTTTCTCCAGATTTTTCCTTTCAGCCAATTTTCCCATCTGCAGGATTGTACGCTTATGGTCACTCCCAGGCTGTTCGCGTTTTCCGGAACTATTTTCATTCTCCTCAGCCTATTGCAATTTCCTGATGACATCAAGCTGTAATTAATGATTTTTGTCATTTTCAGTAATTCCCACGTGATCTGGTCTCCACATTTCCTTTCTCTATTCCCATTACCTAGACTTAACTACTCACAATACAGCATCAACTACCCGTTGCCGTAGGCGTATCTATCCAGATCATAAATGTGTTCATTCATATCGCCCAATAAGAATATATCGGCCCAATCTCCAAACTGTTTAGTACCTTTACGGAGACTTTAACTACATCCCATTTTTCTAGTTTACATTTGTACCTTCTACATAATAGGCCATCCCTACCAATAGTTTTTTAGCTTCTACTGATCCTAAAACACAGACATGTTCTTTACAAGCTGGTTTCACCATTTGCCAAGTGACCCGTTGACGGATTAGCATACTAACACTACTCTTCTCCTTTCTAATTCCATTGCGCATTTCCCAAACATCCCCTTCGGGAGCCGGTAGTTATTCCAGGTCGCTCAGGTGTGTCTCGCACATTGCATATACGCTTATTTCACCCTTTCTAAACTGCTGTTGTATTTCTTAAAACTTCGTTCTCTTTTTGCCCCCTTGGAATTTTATGTAACGGATAGGGAAGTTAAATTTATTTTTCTTAGCTTTCTTCCTAAGCTTTTGTTTGGTCGGTTGTTTGGAGTTGCTGGCCAGCTTGATGTTTTCTGCATCACTGCGCCACCCTACGCTTGGAATTCTCGCGGACATCTTAAAGAAGCTGCCGTACGATCTGCCAGCCGGCAGCTAATATCAGGGCTCCCCTTTTCCTCAAATGGGTTCCATCTCGCTCAAATCCCTTTCCAGGACCTGTTCTGCATACTTCCCTGCTGATATCCGTTACCTTGAAATTCTTGCTTATCCCTACTAAATCATGCTTATCCTACGTGTAACGCAATCTCGTAGCCGCCTCGTCAAATACTCGATTAACTTATAACTTGATTTAACAGTGGGTCCGCGGGAAAGGCTACCTCCTTAGAGCAGAAGTGTTTGAAGCAGATAGGTTGCAGTTCGCTGTGGTGTTTTTAGTGAAAAAGCGTTTCCACATGTCAACGTCAGTCATAGGCCTTATCACTCTATCTGTCGGCAGATGGATTTAAAAGACATGGATGTAATTAACCCGTCGGAGCCACTATACAGATTTTAGTTTGGTTTCACCGATCTAGGTCACGTGCTATGATCACTCTAAACAGCTTAGCCAATAAGAGCGATGACACAAACAATAAAGTGCAAGGTTTTTTGGCCGATGGTAGTGAGATTATGAATGTTTTTGTATTCAAAGCCACACAAATAAAACAGCAAGCGCTATGAACGAAGCATCTCTGTCCCGGGAGAAAAGAAATAATCGACGAACCACTAGAAACCAAGTGATTGGAAGTGCGGCTATCGAAAGCGCCGGCCGAATTGGCGAATGCGAAAGGAGCCGCTATTGCGAGCTCTCATACATGAAAACCGGCTAAACTGAAATACCTATTGTCAGCTTTCACAATGGGGTAGGATGTCGGGCTGTTTCTGTTCAATTTGGAGCCTATTTGTGAAACACGAGATTCTTGGTTCCACCCCCCTCCCCTCTTGACAGTTTTACATTGCGCAGTGGCCCACGTGCTTTCTCAGCTTTGTAAAGAGAAGGCAGACGAGTATGAGAACTTTGGTTAAGAAGCACCGACACTCTCCCAACGCCTTTCATCGACTGTTCAGGTAACCAGGGAACAGTTCATTTGAGTTTTCTGCGGAGTTTGTTTACAAAGTGAAAACAAATTTTATCGAATGGCTGAATGCCACTACGATCTCTGACGACTGGAATAAAGTTGTTGAAGAAACTTGTATTGTTACTTGTCTGCATGAGGAAACACGGGTGTGTATGCCAGACAGGTCGGAAAAGAAAAGATTGAAGCGCGCCGCTGTGTTCCAGGTCAGACGCGATGCAGGTAGAGAAAGGTTTCGGGCTGCCGCGGAGCCCCACAAACATTTTCTGAACTGCTCATCGTGCAATAAGAAATGCGTACCGGCTCCATGTAGGAAGAAAGAAAAGAGCGAGGAGGACAGGAAAAATAGCGCACGTTGAAAATAGCGAACGACGTTGAAAAAGAATGAAGGGAGAATGAACGTGCTAAAGCATTTGAGAAGAGAAAACCGGCAGTTAGTTTCCGCAGTAACGAATATTGGCATATCGCGAGAGGCTGTCCAATGGAAAGGGTCTTTTTTGTCGCCACATTCGAAGCCGAAAACATGAGCTTTCTGGAACCATACACAAGCGAACTAACCTCGAATGAGAAGCGGTGTCAGGAGACTCAGCCGCAGTGGTGGATGTCGTTCACTCTGCGCTTGTTTAACCTCCGGATTTCCCCAACGATTGCGTGCGAATCAGGCAGGTGGAGCGGAGGAACAGCCTTTCTCTGCAGGTCGCGTGTGTCAGAATTGAGGGTTAGATTGGATTACTGCATACAGAGGCGGCTGTGTCGGTCGCATTATCATAGCAGTTGTCTTAACTCTTTTCTAACTGTTCAGAGGCTGAGCTGAAAAAAAAACTGACTAATCTACGGAGACCGCTCTGTAAACGGGCTAAAGCATTCAGAAGCCCGCGAAATAGCGGACCAGACCAAAATACCAGTTGAATCTGAGGGACATGCTCCCTTTGAAAGGAATTCTCGAATAGATGCTGCGACAGCTGCTTTCGAAAATGAGATACCTGCTTCCCCTCCGAGTGAAGAAAACGCGGAGAAGACGGAACATTCATTTCAAACTGAGGAACGTGCTGCTCGGTGCGAAAGAAATGCTGACGTAGACGCAGCGACAGCAGCTTTTGAGAACGATACGCTTTCTGCCCTGTCAAATGAAGAAATCGCTGACCAGTCAGCAAGTTCATGTGAAGCTGAAGAGAATGCTCCCTGTAAAAAAAAACGCTCTAGACGCTGAGATACCCGTTTCGAGAATGAGACACATTTGCCCTGCCTATCTCTCTCGTCAAACCAATCTGCCGGCTTCCTCTAGTGGACAAGTGTAGGCGAGGATGCGATAGCGGCTGAACAGGCAAACGATGACTCTCTCTGAGTTCAGAGGCGTCCTTCCAATGAAGAAAAGGCGAGAAAGAACGTTGAGCGAAACGAGCCCGCGTGAGCAACTTACAAGCCAGCAACGGAACCACCCGCGTTGTTGGGTAAGAGAAGCACGAAGAGGCAGGGTGCGACTACAAAATGAGCGCTTAAAAGTAAGCACTTCAAAATAGTAAAGGAGAAACATGTCACCTCTGCTCCACCAGTCATGGTAGTTCTTTTGCGAGATGGAAGAATTGTTCAGGAGAAAATGTCTTCGCCATTATTGTAGCAGAGTTTAGGGCTTTTGTTTAGTTCCCTGGCATAGCTCAGGAAAAGGTGGTGCTCTTACCTTGCCAGGCCGGGGATACTATGCAGACCTCATCACTGGTATTCTACTTAAGACTATCGGTCCGCAGACATCTCCCTTCTGGATAGGACCGAAAACCAGCCCAGCTAATACGACCTATTCGGGGGTCATCGAGGTTTGACCTCTGTAGAGACCTCTCCCGTGGTTCTCGCGGCCCCTGTAGCGGTCGACGACTGGAGCCGAGCGGCGCCGGTGACCGCCTGATGCCCCTTAGAATCCAGGGTGCTCGCCACATGGCATTGGCGCACAAAGGAGAAGCCAGGCATCGGGCTTGTTTGGACACGTTGGCCAGACTCCATGGCGCCTCAAATAGCGCTGGCGCCATTGAAGCGAGGCCTCCTCTCCGTCCATGCCGCGACAGATCCGCGACGGGAGACCAGTGCGCACGCTATTGAGCTTCTTGGCCCGCCGCCAACTACTGCGTCCGAAGTTGACACTAAAAATACCAATTACGTTCGGGGTCTATAAAACAAGGAGCTGTCGCTTGCCTGGAGAGACCGTCGTGAGCGTCATTGCGTGCTGTGCTACTGGCCTGGAGTCGATATAGCGGAGTATTCCTGGCCGTCGCTGTGCGAAGACAGTCGCGAGTAGCAAGTAGATCTCGGCTCCCGTGCCGATATTGCTGTGTCTTTTGCCATGACAGAAAATAGTGTATAAATTCACATTTCGATCGCCTCATATTGTGGACTCGGCGTCTTGGTACTCGGACCAGAATTGTGACACTGGGCCGAAATTGCCTCCGTAACGCACAAGCGGTAAAGTTGTTTCGGCCATAGACCCGCCTGTTGAAAATATCGGGCTTCCACGAATGGGCAGTTACTTTGCCGAACACTGATAGCTTGGTCTCCAATCCCCTCTCACGTACATCTTCTCTTTTATAAGAACTTATCACTCTTTACAGTACGAATATAAAGCGTTTTTTATGCTGGATAAGATGCCTGCTTTTCCTTCCAATCCTTCCTGCCTTCCTTGCTAAGCTATGCAATTGCATATATATTCGTCTCAATTAAAAACATATTGGACACATAATTAGCACAAAAGCATTATATTGCAATCGTTCTTTTCCTCTAGAGCGCAGTTCTTAAACATCCAATCCTGGATCTGATCACCGTTACATAAATTCACTCACAGAACAGGACAGTAAACGACACGCAACATAGGCGCCACTACGACAAACATTTTATTGCACGCGGAATAATACACATGGAAACTAAAGCCCTTCAACAAACCACACGCCTCCTCAAATGTCACCAGAAACGAACTACATCAGGTGCACACACGCGATGACGAATAAAATTTCATATCTCCGGATAAGCAATCTTTTTATATCCATTTGCGAAGGTTGTACAGGACAGGTTATGGATACTCCGCTATGAAACAAAATTCAACATGAACACCACAAGCCGCACGAATGAAGTGAGCTCAAATGTTCAGTAGAAAATTTGCCCGCCTGCGGCCAATGAAGTAGCCTTCGTTTTTGCTGCCTGCGGGACATGCCCCTTTGTGGGTGCATCGGGCGGTAACGAGTGGATAAGGTAGACTTAAGACCGAGGTTACCCTAGAAACTGGATTAGCAGAGATAGCTGAAGAATTTGCTGTATCTTTAACATACGCCCAGAAGAAGGCGCATTTCGTGGTCTCCGACAGATTAACTGCCAAACGAAATTACAGTAGGGGATGGATGGATGGAAACAACTTTCTTTAATAAAAAAAAAGTCTTCCAGGGTGGTTCCCTACTAGTCCAGGAGTCCACGGGCTTTTGCTTCATATAGAGCCCGATCTGCCAGCCATTTCTGACCGGCGGGTTGAGCTGTCCGCAAAGCAGCCTCTCAGGAAGAAAAGGTGGGATGGGGGCACTGCCTGGGTGGAAGGACATTCCCACAGGTAGTGGAAAAGTGAGGATTTGGGCTCGCCACAGGTGTCGCAGTGAGGGGGCAAACCAAGGTGAAGGCATGAGAGACGCCAGGGGGAAATGAAACAATCCGTCTGCAATTGTCGCCATGTAGCACTGGATAAGGGTGACAAGGTGATGTGGGGTGGTGGCAGTGTCATGCGGTTGTGTTTGTAGAATGTGGTGATTTGGTGGTATGTAGAAAGGACCGATGCGGCCTCCTGCGCGGAGTTGGGTGCCTGATCACCCGGTGCTCGGGTAGAGAGTTCTCGAGCCAGCGCATGAACGCGCTCATTACCGGGGATCGAAGCATGCCCTGGGATCCACGTTCGATTAACCGTTCGGTCGAGAGAGGTGGCGGTGGCAAGAATATGATGCGCAGCCGGTGTCGCCACGCCGTTTAGGTAGTGGCGGTATGCAGCCTGAGAATCTGTACAAATTTCGGTAATGTCTTTGTCAATGGCTGAATGGGCAAGCGCGAATCCGATGGCGGCTCCTTCCGCTTCTGCAGGCGAATTAGTTAGGATAGTGGCGGCGGCCCCTACTTTGCCTTCTTCGTAGGCAGCGATTGCCCCGAGGCGAATAGAAAATTTAACCAATCAGAAATCTCATGAACTGACACTTCCGGCAATGAATCCGCCTATGCCCTGTCTCGAAGGCTCTAACACCGAGCCGGCGCCAATGAGGGGGCTATATGCGGGGAATGCACAGTGTGCCAAATCTTAGAGCAAAATTCTAGAGCACCATCGACTGAGTAGGCAGGTGGCTTCTGCGCTAACCCTACTATAAACTGCAGGCAGACCATTATCGGGCACTGCCTCCAGACTGGGGCACTACCAAGCCCGCTCCTGGTGAGCCAAATGCTCCCAGGAGAAAAATCAAAATTTTGTATATACTGTTACTCGAGAGGCACCATCAAACACATATTCTTGGAGAGCCCCCTTTTGACCCAGGTTTGACGTAATTCTGAAGCGACCACTCTGAGACACAATGCTCCGCTCCTCGAACCCTCGGCTCCAGCTAGCCGCCGTGCAGCTGGTCTGGGAAGCCGTCAGACAACATCGTCTGTCGGCCTGCGTCTAAGACGAGGCCCCCCGCCACCCGTCCCAAGCGAAGGAAGCGGGAGCTCCTTCGTCCGCTCGTCTGAGTAAAACGTTCTCTCGATTTCTGGCTGTCACTGAAAGAGCGCTTCCGCAGTCGCCACTTCGCTTACCTATCAAAAAGCTTCCGTGATCTCGAGCGTGACGTTATAACGGTTTCTGCTGGGAAGTCAACACTAAGACAGCAAAAGCAAGACCTCGAGTGGCAGTAGCTACGCCGTGAAGAGGCGTAGCTACGGTTTCCTCATAAAAAATTCTGCCTGCCATGACATTTGAATTCATATTACCCCTAAGCCACGGGTAGGAGCTGCCAACTCGGGTCGCTCTTTTCATATGGGAGGGTGATATCAGAATCAGCTTACCAGAACCGTTTGCATTCTCGTTACCCCTGCAATATACAGGCCTGTCCATACGGCTTAGTTGAAGCGTAAATTTATATGTGGACTGGTAGTGTACGCTCTCGTGTCCAGCCCTTAAAGGATGAACTTAAGTGTCCCAAATAATATTGTACCTTACACGGATAGGGCGTGATAGGGGAATAATGTAGCTGGAAAAAGAAGCTTCTGCCGTTGCATTCGCAAATAATTTCGGGTTAACAAGAGCGAACCCGCAGCTAATTTTTTTTGTTGAATACCTTGAACTATAAAGATTGATTTTGCACATTCCCTCCTGGCAGTCTCTGAAGCGCAGGGTACAGGTATCTTTAGTGGCTTGCGACCGCAATGATTCAGCGCTCTCTCTAAGCCGATGACTCTGAATGACCGCAAGTTTTGCACTCAGGCCTTGCCTCCTTTCATTACTACTTTAGAAAATCAGGATGCGTTTGTTTGCTGCCTTTGGAAGATGGTGGACACGTAGAAGTAGCATGCTTCCGTAGTCGATAAATAATATGCCGGTATTCCGGCCTGTTTGTCCGATGTACGAAAGGCCAAAAGAAAGCTTCGTGTCAAATACAACAATCTGGCGATATTCAAAACACATCGGAACCTTTTGTGCAATTGTTTTCAACTGATCCCCCCTTTTTTCAACTCTGCGACGCCAAAAATATCACACGAACACCTGCCCTGGCGCCAGTCTTCTTGATCTTCGGGCATGTGTCGTCAAATAAAGATTTACAATTGTCAGTTCCTTTACTTGCTTTTCCTTTTTCTTAATAGCCACACTTCCTCGAATTTATTCAGAGGGCTTCTGATAAAGGCTGCATGAAAGGTGATTGTGAAACGCACCCTACTCCAGTCAGTGTAGCATGGTATCAAGGCTATTTTGACTTTCTAGGGACACTATATCATAAGCACTTTTTTGTAGCGGTGGCAGCAATACCAGGCGGACAAGAAGGTGAGCACTGATTAGATACAAAACCTTTCTGTAAGCGAGGTGCATACCTCCAGCTCAAACTGTCCTTCTTCATTTTTAAGACCATGTCAAGTAATCTAAGTTTCTCATTTTCAGTATGTCGTGAGTCAGTTCAGAGACGACACTGAGCCCTTAATTGGATTGCACATGATCGCCGCGATATTGATGCATTCGGTATAGACTTCATAACCATCAACCTACCAGCCGTGGTAGGTATTGGCAGATTGAATCAGTACATGCCACTACTGACAGGCGGCCTATATGAGGCGTTAATCACATTTACTCATTTAGTGCACAAGGAAGAGGGACACAGTGTACAGGGAAAAGAATAAGTTAGCTGGCGTGGTTATTATATGAAAGTACAGGAATGTACAGCCGCAAGGGCTTGCTATTGTAAAAACCATGAGGTCGGCTATGTGACAGGAAAAAGTTATGGAGGGCCAAATAGTGCAGAACAAAGGGCGAGAATGAGAAACATAGGCATTGGGAATGTCTGAATATTGATGCGCCAAGAAGCTAACAGGGCAAGTGAATCAGGTTTTGACTATTCCCTCTTTGACAAGAGAGTCACGGCCATTTTCTCCACTGCGTTTGTTGTTGCAACGCACGTCATTGGCCCTCGTATTTAGATTTGTTGCCGTAGTGTAACCGGCCAGCTACATTCGTTTACAAGTAGCTGCAAAGAAAGATTGGAAGCAGCAGGTGGAAGAGGGCAAACATGAAAACCGCTTTTCGCCTTTAGAGGAGAATGAAAGGTTATCCGGTTCAGAGACAGGGAGTGTTTCAGAGGATTGGGACATATGGCAAGAACGGAAAAGAGAGGTTTGGCGCTATGGGAATGAGTTGGGCTGCCGCACATGAAGGAGGGTATTATGAGTGTCGAATAATGCAAACTCGAGAACTGGTGCTTGGAGAAGCTGAAAGGTGATTACCTTGAAATCAGAACGCTATGTCAAAACAGGAAAGCGACAATGAGAGAAGAGAGAAAGGGAATAGAGGCGACTGAAGAATAATAAGGACGCGGAAGGAAGCGGGATTGATCTCAATTTTAAAGGGCAAAAGAACGATCGTGCTCAGTTTATGCCTGCTGATGCGCAAAACGACTCTGTGCAACATCACGCCGAAGAAAAAGGCCCCCCGTATCACTCAACACAAGGTTCACGCCGCACGTTCCTCTGCCGGTATGTGTAAGGCTAGCTCCTAAATTATACCAATCAAAAACTAAGATATGATAATCAGGTGAAGAATGGTTGTGCGTGGGAAAATAAACACTAGGCTTCACATGCGCACATACACGAATGTTTCTCGTAGATTCTTAACCTCTGAATACCAGAAAATCAAAATACTCGAAGACCTTCCCAAAAGGTTACTGATCATTATTGAATTTTTTTGGTCTATTTTTTACCTGGTGCAAGACGTTTAGGGATGGCTGACTGGCGAAGCACTTAAGTGGATGCTGGCATTCCTTGGTGACGTAAGTAATAGCAGCGCCCAGATCCTTTGCATAAATAATGGCTGAAAAGGATACAGGAGAACAGAGATTAGGCAATGGCATGTACCACTTTATGCCAAATCCTGCCAAATATTGAGAAATAAAAGCCATGCTACGTCACACCTTGTTCCCTTGCATAAAATTGAGAGCTCGAAATAAACAAATATTTGTAACATTGAGAATCTTTCAGAGAGTGTTCATATTGCATTATGATAAATTGTCGCAAAAGATGTCAATAGATAGGTTGATTTATTGAAAGGAAAAACAGAGAGGTTGGCCGGAATGATTCAAATCTGGCCTGCTACTCTGCACTGGGGAAGAGGAAGGGGAGGAGAAAGAAGATCATGATGGGTGACGATGTGGGAGAAGGCATATGAAATATATATACAGGCACAGTAGCTTGCCTCACAAGCGCGAATCAAGCCCGCTGGCGCACAAAAAACGGCAAAGAGCACGCACTGCCTGCACACCCTTCCCCTTGTCCTGCCAAACGCCCAACAGCTGTTCCTCCGACAAAGGCCTCTTGTCCAAAGGTTTCAAGGAAGCGGCTAGCACACTTCTTTCGCCCGCATATACTGGGCACACCAATAGTATATGGTCCACAGTCATCATTACAGTGCAGCCCGTTGTGCCTTTTCGTTAACTCGATTATTTGTAGGGTTTTGACATCTGAATTAAAAAAAGATAAAAATCAAAATGCTGCACATGGTTGAATTATAGTAATATGCATTGCGTGGCTAGCTGATTCATGCTCGTATATTTATATAGGCGGACAAAGACAGCACAACACACAAGGGCAGGACGTGGCGCTAACCGATGATAGGAGCTCATGTTGCGTAACTTGTGGCTCAAGAATTATTCCGCCCTTTCCTGAGGACTCTTGCAATATCTTCCAGACTATGAATATAATTGAGAGCCCGGAGATGCGGCCTACCGCTTGTGACTTCTTTGTTTTCCGTCTCCAACGCTGGGAACATTCGCTTCCACAGGCAGCGCAGATGACAGATTTTTCTGTGGAAACGAACACTCCCAGTGTTAAAAAAGGGAATCAATTAAAGAAGGGAATCAAACAAGTCACACACGCCCAGTTTATCGCGAAGAGGGTCCTAGCAATGTCCAGAAAGTTTGTGCACTGCAAATCTTTGTTAAATATTTCGTACATATTTTCTAATTATAGCCCTCATTTGCTCACCCTTAAGTTATCTATAAACCCGTAAGTCCGAAAAAGAAGGCAGCGGCAAAACTCATGTTCACTGGCGCACTCTGACCGGACAAGCATCTAAGAGATCCGAGGTGGCAGTGAACTAGCAGTAAGTAAATTACCGCGAAGAGCATCCCGCCCAGTCTGAGGTTGGCTCCTTGCCAGTTGCGGTCGTTTTCTCAGAACCAAAGCGCTGACTACCACCGGGTCGAAGACGGAGGACATCGACGTAGGAGAATGATGGCAAGGTTGACACAGCAGGTCATGTGCTAGTCTCCTTTTTCGCACCTTCCGAAGAGTGCATGTAGGTTTGAGCCGACCTTTGTTATGAAAACTGGGTAACCGCCATAACCCCTCACCGTAACATGAATCAGTCACACGCTAGCGAAAGTGAGAATCCCTCAAGTCTCAGAAAGATTTCAGTTACGCTATAAGCAAAGAGAAAGGGACAAGTGGAGGAGAAAGAGCGGAGTTATAGTAAACATATCACTGCCCGAGAGGGACAAACATAACCTCATATATCCTCAAGAACGACGACGTGCTATTCTACTTAAGCATTAGTTGTCTCGCATGACGACTTGGGCGACGCGGAAGTCTGTGCCGGTTCTGCTAAACTGAGACATTATTGCCGTTTTGGCCCTTGTCGACTGAGAGCTCACTGAAAAGATTAAAACTACCGAATGAGGTTAAGTCCAAATCGTGTCCTCTATAATATGGACCGTGTAGCTTACATCTGTGTCTATCCTACCCGCACCAGCATTGTGATTACGACCAGACTCTCATAGTAGACCAAGTTGGACTGTGGACTGCCGAATATCGCAGACCAAGTTTCGCCGCAACAAACACAACTCGAATATGTCGGGAACAATTGATATCTATCTGCATAGCTGCGTTCATTTCTATGCAGAAGCGTGAAAAGCTAAAGCGTCACTATTTGCTGTGTTCAATTGAAGGCGGGCCTCTCTGCGGCCCTAAATACGAACAGAAATGACAATGGTTCCTATACCGGAGTTCGAAGCATTACACAGCCTAATTTCTTCTTCATATTCACATCACGCAGGAGGTGAAAGCCTTAGTAACAGGCTGCTGCAGCTTGACTTAGGGAATGAGTTGGAAGCCACACACGAAAGTCAGATGGGGAACCTACCTGCCAAGCCAAGGTAGTCGACGAAATTGTGGACACCGGAGCGGTGATAACATTACTGCGCGAGAAGAGTTTACCAAGTGAGCTCCTCAATTCCCACTGTACTATCGACTTCTTCTCAACGCCATGAGAATGTTCCTAATGACCTTCCACTTGTGACTTTTCAACTGCAAGAACCGCTGTCGATTCAACAGCTGAGCAAGGGCGTGCCCTTACCCTCTGCGCTTACGGATGAGCTTTCGTGTAATGACTGGCTATCACCCGCTTACTCATGGTATCAATTTAGGGTGTCATGAAAAAGAGAGGGTTGCGTACGGGCACTATGGGTCCAGGCTGTCCAAACAGGCAACAATAGTAAGAGTCTTGAATCAGTACACCAGGTGTAGGACATCGAAACTATATTTCCTGACATACGCCCCATGCAAGGGACCGAAGAAATAAAAAAAAATTGACCTAGGAAACTAAATAAATTTAGAACTATGGGAACTAAAACATATATGAAGAAACAAAATGATGAGCCATTTTGGTATTTACAGCACAGTGCGAACTTTGTGGGCTTTTCGCAGAGCTCAAAGCCGGCATCAAAATAGTTGATGGCTTCCTCTCTAACAAAGTCGAGCAGTGGATGAAAGGATCCAGCAGTTGCTTCGGCCAGAGACGCGTCTCAACGCGTCCTTAACGTCACGAATGACTTTCTGCGTGGTGACGATCTCGGCTTTGTAACGCCTAGGAAGCATGTCAGTGAAGCGCAATGCGTATAGCATAGCGACAGTCCCAGTTATACGGCAGAGTTATGTTCTGAACGAAAACGTCAATGTGATTAGCCGAGACAATCGTAGCCATCTACAAGACACCGCTAAACACTGTCCTTAATTTACCTATGCATACGTTGGCCTAACGTTGTCTCCGCCGGCGAAGGCAGCATACGGCAAGCCCTGACAGTTTATTCAGCAGAAGCAAGGAGCTTCCTTAGACGCCCTTTGTCCTCCGCTGGACGCTAGCGCCAATTCCAATATGCTTTCAGTTTAACAATGATAATCCCGCGACCTGGCTATCAGACTGCAGGGTGACATATCCATAGCATTCTGTTCTATTTTTTTTTTTTGCGAAGTTTATTGCCTCAGGGCATAAAAGGAATGTTATGATGTATGAAGGGTGTGGTCAAATAAATGAAAAAAGGTTGGCTGATGCAATGAAATCGAGGAGTGAACGATGATGCGGTCCCAGTGTCCAAACAGCGTATGACTGCGGATTATGGGGGAGAGGCCAGCTGCCACCAGGTGCCAGATCCGCGTTGGCTTCAACGCTGGACAATCCCACAGTAGGCGATGGATGTCAGCTTCTATATTTCTTGACTTGCAGATGGGGCACCTAGGGTGTGGATATAAATACCGAAATTGTGGCCACTTTCGGATCCCTGCTGGTGTTAGGACCACCCCAACTCTAATCCTCCGAAGCGCCACCTCCTCTGCACGGGTTAGACCGCGGGGGAGGCTTACCGTACACGGAAGTATAAGAGCACGTGTACGGCGCTGGAGGTGCTCCTTTCTTGTTAAAAGCAGGGTGGCATTGTCCAATTTTATGAGGTTTGGCGATGTCGATGTTGAGTTTGAAAGGCGGGTCGCAGAATCCACTTGGCTTTGAGCACTTAAAAGGTCACGCGGAGTCCATTCAATACGAATTGGATTTGGTATGCGAGCCGCTAGACTGTGTATGTTCTGGCAGATTTTCGGGCTACTACTAACTCGTCTAAGTAGCTTTGTCACCCAGGGAAGCGAAATCGAATCTCGGCCGCGGCGGCAGCTTTTCAGCGCACCCGTGTAGTGTGTGATATCAGTGCACGTAAAAACTCGAGGTTGTCCACATTTCCGGAGCCTCGACTACGGCGTCTTTTACGTAAAGGGCCCCGTGTCGGAGAAAAGCCGGAGTCGGCGTTGTGGTTGCAACGTGAAAATCAGAAGAAAGTAAACAAACAGAAATACTTTTGCTCAAACCAGCGAAGTCGAAAACGGTTTCTTCGCAGTGCGAGAAGGGCATTTAAACACTCTGCCACAGAACCCAATTCTTCTCTCCGGGTAAAGGTGGACCTAATGTATACATTGACTGATGACTGTCAGCTATTATTCAGGCGCATCATTAGAGAGGCTAATTATGGAGCTGATAGTAAAGCGAATAGCAAATAATATTTTCACTTTTCTTACCTGCGATGTGGCGCTCACTGGAACATTCTTTCCAGCATATTGGGCAGACACAACAGATGCGCAAACCGTGGCCCGATTCAAACTCTCATTCATCCATTCATTAAAGAGGTTTAAACGCTATTGCATGGAACTCCCATATGCGAGGCTCAAGCGTCCTCCAATTTTTATAGCCTTAGTGACTTTGTAACGTCATCCGCTCTAAACTAAAGCAAACAAAATCAAGGTCACATGCTTAAAAAGGCGCTAATGTGCTATTAGCGGCAACAATTAAGAGGGCAGTACGCACCATCTCTCGGATCAGGTTCACAGTCTTTTAGTTCTCCAGCTCCGAAATGAGAAACAATTGCGACGATGAATATTTCACGAAACATGTTTCGCCCAAAGGACAGGCTTGCTGAATGATCGAGGCAAAAATGTCACCGGTGCTTCTCGCTATATAAAAACAGATATAAGCGAGCTCTGAGCACGGTTTGCCAAAAGCGATACTCCATGAATGACAAATGAAGATCAAACTAAAAGCTGCTCGTCCACAGAGAAAGAAGGCTTTTCGCCTAGCCGTGTACACAGGTGCGTGGATCATTTAAAAAAGAGGCATGGGCAAAAAACGTCATCATGGGTACTGTCTTCTCACAAGCAGCTGAAAATATTCCGAGAAAAAAATAACGGAGAAGCCAAAGCTGTTCTTGGCTCGTCTAACTACCAGCGAAACACCGAATTCCGCATCCTTGCGCGTATTACAGAGACGCGCGGGAAGAATTCTTATGATGTAAATCAGCAGAAATGTTTCCAGGTAAATTCACAGTGACATCTGTCATCGGACACTAGTAACTTAGAAGCTTTCTTCGAGTACATTTTTGTGCCTGCAGACGCAGCGGCAACGTTCCAGTTTAACAACACAACACGGCTGAGCAAATTTTCTAAAGCGGTAGACGCATCAATCCGTTATCTTGAAGCTAGAGGTCGCTAGTTATGATTCAGGAATAAACCATTGCTATAAGTTGAAAGTAGCGATGCCCTCCTCCTTTCCGGCGTTTTCCTCCTCGAATATCCTCACCCTCCGGCCCCATGCGCTGCACACGGCACGCTTTTCGGGGCAGTGCTCGTTCGCCGTCCGGGAAATGGGCGTAACACGCGCGCCAATCATCCGTTCGCGCTTTTTCCACGCTCTGTTATCGAATAAAATCACGAGTAAGATATAGACACGCTTGATTGTACCGCAAGCCACATAAATTAGCGTCTCGTACGCGCAATAAAAGTGCAAATTACGAGCGTTTGCCTTATGAACAAAAGCTGCTTGCTCCATACACCTCACATTCCATTTTACTTTTCAATACCGTATGTCTCAACACGGCATAATACATTCAGCATAATACATACTATATATTTGAGCATTCCTGAATATCTTCAGCATACCGCTGCTTAGTTAAACGTAGATTCACATCAAAGTAACTTTAGTGGAAGTAAAGTTTTTGAAGTCGTCAACGAGCGGAGTTTCAGAAATGCGATGGATGCTAGCAACAGGCCGTAACATTTGCTTTGATGGCCGTTCTAATTTTTTTCAATAAGGCTGAGTCTACGTTTCACACGGCGCAGTGCATATGCAGCGGCTTAATTCTCTTCGTAGTTAAGAATGGTCACGGCTGCTTGAAAAGGAATATCAACTTTTTTCTGTTAAGCATTAAACGACTTTAGCTCTCGCTGTCGGCGGCCTGGAAGTGACGGCGAGCCGATACCTAGAGCCAAGGTCACTGCACCGATTTCCTGTCACCCGAGGGAAGTGCAGTCTGCCCCCCGCAATTTCGGCCTTCCCGACGATGGACACTGGACCTTGTCCAAATTTCATCCAAATTGGTGTCAACCCTATCTTTAGTATTGCCAATGCTTTTTTTTTTCTTTTGCTTTGATTGGACTAAAGAAACGTGACCCAGAACACTTTCTGCTATTTTAGTGACAAAATATGCAAAATGTACAGGTGGTATGTTGATAACTACGAAAGCGGGCGCACTACATCAACCCAAGACAAAACAGCATTATTTTCTCTGCACACACTAGACCTCTTGGGTGCACGGCCGACGGCTGCTCTACACTACGAAAAAAGAAATGGCGCCCGTTAACTAGCCATATGTTTAAGCAGGCCCACCTGAAATTGGAAGTCACCACTGAGTTGGCCATACTCAAATTTGGTTATACACACAAATTTAGGTCAGATTCGGACCACTGAAAACTTTGGGGTTTCAGAGAGCCACATTTCGGGGGTGGCCTTCCTATATTTGAAGGCGACCACTGAATTTCATATGCTCAAATAGGTCGGACACCAATTTTGGTCAAATCGGACGAGATCAAATTTTGGGCTCCACATGGCTAAATTTTGGGAATGGCCCACCTAGGTTTGGAGGTCACCACTTAATTCGCCATACGCAAATTAGATTGGACACCAATTTTGGTCGCATTGCGACGAGGTCAAAACCAGAGGGCTAAATATTTGGCAATGGCCCACCTAGGTTTGGAGGTCACCACTGAAATAGACATAGGCACATTAGGTTGAACACCAATTTTGGCCACATTCGGATGAGGTCAAATTTAGGATGTTCCTGGGGCTACATTCTGAGGGAGGCCCAATGAAACTTAGACATAACTACTGCATTCGCCATATTGAAATTAGGTTGGACACCAGATTTCGCCAGATTAGAACGAGGTCAAATTTCGAAGGCCTAAAGAGACAGAATTTAGATGTGCGGATATATACTCTCGTGGGCACGTTCTGCGGACGAGTGTTCTACACTCTCCTGCGACATAAGCCTATTAATGAGTTAATAATCTCCCTCATTGCACGCGTTATCGTTGAAAAAAGAGACCTAGTTTCAGAAATTGAAGCGGCTATCGTATGCGCATTGTATCTATCAGCAGTCACAATTATAGCACGTTGAGCGGAACCATGAAGTGAAAACAATAATGCACATAACGGCGCAAAATGGTCAGTAAATTAACATAGATTGTCAGCTTCGTGATGCGCTTGAAAGAAGTTTCAAGTCGCTTGGAAGAAGCGCTTTGTAAGTCACAGAGGTGGAAGTCTTCTTCGGGGTGTAGTTCTTGGGACCGATATTGTTGAACCACGTTTTTTTAATGATGTCCGTCTTTCCACTCTGAATTGTGAAAACAACGAAGCCTTTTTCACGCCGGCTTGTGCCCTGAAATGCGCTGCAAGTCGGCGTAGCATTGCACTAAAAGAGCGCAAATAGCGCGAAGCGCAAGCGCGGAATGCTAGGGAGCTCGGTCTTAGCAACGGCGGCTGCCTAAAAAATGGCGCCGACTGAAAATGAAAACAGAGCAAAAGTGAACTTTTCGCGCGCTTTTACCGACGATGGCCCGCGGAGCCAATCACCGTTGAGAAAAGCGCCGATGGCAGGGTGAGAGAACTGCGGGGGTGCGCGGGGCGGTGGCACAGTTCACAGAAAGTAGTTACTTTCACGACCTACGCCCATCGAATGTGTAGCTCTCATTCCTGCTTTCGTGGCCCCCTCCAAACCCTAGCGTAAATGTCTTCGGAAGTGCTGAAGCGTCCTCTTTGTTCGCAATGAAAAGGCCGAGGCATTAGCTCTCGCACCACCAGCTGAACCAGCCGAGTTAAATAAGGGCTGTCCTTTGCAAAATATGTATGATCCAATAATACTACTAAATTTTGTTCCCATTTGAGCACTGATTATTTTCAAGCGAAACCAATAAATGCGGTCCAAAAACTCCGCCATGGGTTTTGGGTTTTTGTTCGGAAGATCCCGAGCATGCATCTGCAAGGTTTCGTTGACATGTAGCACGGCCGTGCACTGCTCGATTGTAGAGATGCATGATTTTATGAGAACATGCGGTCACAAATTGTAGAAAAAGTGCGAGCAACTAATTTGACGTAGGAAGGTGAGATCAGAATCGAACTCTTAGGTACCTCGGATCATATGCAGCCCTTAGGCCACGCAAGCAAATCATAAGCCTTAGTTAACCGGAGTTTTATATTTATAGCGTTTCGTTTTTCACATAAGTTACTCCTTATGCGTCCATGCTGAAGAGCACGGGAGGTACTGGACATGGAAACATTATCGGGAGTAGTGATAAAGCGAGCAGCAACAAGATTGTGTGTGCACAAAGACCAGCAAGGGAAGCTCAGACGGAAACAATTTATTCTGTCTCCAGATAGCCTTAACACAGGTACGAAAACAGAAGTCCCTTTTTTTTCTCTAAATAGCATTTCTTGCTCATTTCAATTGTGAAGCGAATGCAGAATATTGCATAATACTGTTATTACAGGAATTAAACGTCTGGACGGACCTTGATTCGTCCAGTGAGAATACACTTAATGCTTCTACCTCCGTACCTGATCGTCCTCCATTACAGGACCGCAGGAAGTGCGTGACAATATAATACAGGCATAAAACGTATTTGATGCTAACAACAACCTTTTAGTGAAACCATATGTTTCCACCTGCTCATCATACGTCTTCTCAGCATGGTTCATACGCACAAGCGACCCACCCTCGTGGATCAAATGGTACACCAAAACGGCCAGTGCACCAATCACATGTGGATGCCGCAGATGAAGACGCTGTTTTAGACAATGCCATTGCAGAGGCTCGCCAACGTCTAGACGAACTCACCCAGCTCCGAGAACAGCGTCGCTCTCACCCCTCTCGAAGAACTATAATACCTCGTGATAAGATTTCAAATGAATCCCCTCGAATAAGCAACAAACCACAATCACGTGCAGACAACACGTTAACCCCGAATACCCCGACAGTGGATAAAATATTAGCCCTTATGGAGCAGGTGACCTCCCTCATCGTAGAAGCTCTTCGGCCTCGCAATGGATAATGCACTGTCTCTGGTGGTGCAGTGGAATTGTCGAGGCTTTGCGAATAAGGCCTCTGAAGTGAACATCCGTCTTCGCGACAAAAAGCTAAAGGCGTGGGCCTTCTTACTTCAAGAGCATAACTCACTTCCTCGCCTTTCAGGATTCTGCGCTTACCATTCACCTTCCATTCCTGATCGCCGTTGCATCACCTCTTCCCACAGCCCAGGTAAATCTGCAATTTATATTCACACTTCAGTTCCCCACACACCGATCGACCTTTCACGCTGGTGTAACACACGCCAAGAGGTGGTAGCACTCCTAGTTAAGCCTGTGCGCACGCCACTTATACTAGTTTCCTTTTATGGCCGTCCTGGTTCCGCATCTCCTAATCTTGGATGGGTTCGTTTTCTGCGTTCTACCTACTCGGGTATCTCTATTCTAGTCGGTGGAGACTTCAATGGCGCACACACCTCGTGGGGTTACCCATCGGATTCTCCCAGGGGTGCACATATCCAGGGAAGCTTTTCAGATAATTCTTTTCACCTTTTAAACCACCCGCATACATCTACCCGTCCACGAGGTGGGCCTTATTCACCTGATTTGACTTGGTGGTTAGGCCCTGGTAGCCCTCGTTGGGCTGTTGAACCAGATACCTGGGGTAGTGATCACAGTCCTATCTTTATCTCTCTCACTCCTTCGCGGATACGTAAAATACGCCGTAGCGTACGAATAACATCTTGGGACTCTGTACGCGCAGACAATCGCTTATCTGATTTCACCCCATCATCAGCATTGTCTACTCTCTCTGCTGTTCTTGCGTCCCACACGATTACCACCACTGTAAATGAAGACGAGCCAAACCCGGACATCCACCTCCTAAATCTTTGGGCTCTGCGTCGCCAGGCAGATCATTATGCTGCTCGTAACCCCGATGACCCATCGGCTATCCCCGCTCTTCACCGGGCTACCGCGCGTGCGAGGCGGTATGAAAAGCGTCTAGCAAAGCAACGTTGGGCTTCATGGTGTGAGCGCCTGTCCTCCAAGCAGAGTAATCGACAACTTTGGAGAGTGTTTCACGCCATGGAGCGCTCTTCTCAAGTTTCTGATTACACAGAGAGCATTCGCCTTGCTATGAATGTAGATGAGGACACATTTGCAAAACAGGCGGCCAGACAGTTTTTTCCCCACTATGATTCCACCTCAACTTCTCCACCTTGCTTACCGGTTATCGAACCCCCCGATGAGATTACTTCTGACCTAACCATGGCAGAGCTACTGGCCTCCCCTGAACGCCTCAAATCTAACTCTGCTCCCGGCCACGACGGCATACCTAACTCCTTATTCCGCAACTTGGAAGGGACTGCTTTGCAGGCCCTGCTTGATGCATTCAATGACGTGTGGCATTCTGGTGTCATGCCGGACGAGTGGAAGCATTCTATTGTTGTTCCAATACCGAAGTCAGGTCATCCTCCAGTTTCTCTCTCGGCCCTTCGTCCAATTTCCCTGACGCCAACAATCTGCAAGCTTTACGAAAACATTCTCGCCACTCGCTTATCGTGGTGGTTGGAATCCCATGATTGTTATCCAGAATCCCAAATTGGCTTCCGCCCGCAAATAGGAACGGAGGACGGTCTTGCTACTTTGGCTGCTGACGTGCTTCACCACTCTCCGCACAGTCATCTTGTTAGAACTGTGATCGCTACAGATATAACAAAGGCATATGATAACATCCTTCACTCAGCCATTCTTGCCTCCCTAGAAACTCTTGGTATTCCTCACAGGTTTCTCCTCGCCATTCACGCCTTTCTAACAAATAGAACATTCAGTGTGCGTGTCCATGGAAAGCCATTTGGTCACTTCCCCTCAAACAGAGGAGTGCCCCAGGGCTCCGTTCTCGCCCCTACTTTATTTAATGGGGCCTTCATTCCACTTATTCGAGCCCTAGAGGCCATCCCTTCTATACGGGTGCTTGCGTATGCCGATGATATAACCTTATGGTGCTGTCACCCAGATACGTCTGTCCATCAGGCGGCCCTCCAGCATGCGCTGGATATATTGACATTTCGCCTCCCTCCTTTGGGCCTAACTCTTTCGCATACAAAATCCTGTTTCATTCGAATTGGAAATAAAGTTGGCTTACGGAAAGCTCCCAATATAAATTTTATGATAGATAATACCCCAATTCCTCAGGTACAAACCGTTCGCATTCTTGGTCTTCTTCTACATTCCTCTGGGACTGGCACACCGTGGCTGACAGCCATCCGTAAGACCGCTCACGCTACTTTAGGCCTCATTCGTCGCATAGCTATGCGCTCTGGCGGCGCGCGTGCTCACACGGCCCGCCAGCTTGTTCGCTCTGTTCTCCAGCCACGTATAATATACCAGGCACAGTTTCAACGTCTCACCCGCAGACAGTGGGACTCCCTTGAGGCCATCAATCGTGAGGCTATGCGTGCAATAACGTACCTCCCCCGCCTAACACCCATACCAGTACTTCAGGAGTATGCCCAGCTAAATACGCTCACTGAACTCGTTGATCAGCGGACGGCAAACAGAGCTCGCAAACAGTCTTTACAACTACATCATTTAAAGACACTACCTCCATGGTCGTACTGCCAGCTCACGGACAATCGCCCCACTGCTTCCCCGTCGGTATCATCCGCACATCTGCCTGAAGGGTGCATATTATATACCGATGCATCACATACTGCAGAGCGAGGAGTTACTGCCGTGTATAGTCCCTCTCATCCGCATCTCAACACTCACGTGACATATACCGCGGATACGTGCACCCCTCTGGCACTGGAACTCCAAGCAATTTACAATGCTATACATTCCCTCCCACCAGTTCCTACATTCAATGCAGTTCATCTTTACACAGACTCTCTCACTGCCCTTAAACAGCTTAAGGCCGTTCGACGCACATTCCAAATAACACAGTCCATACATTTGCTATGTTCAAAGTACCCATGTCCTATACGCATACACTGGATTCGCGGCCATGCTCGCGATCCCCATAACATACAAGCAGATGCTATGACGCATATAAACACATCAGACGATCCACCACCTTCCCCTCTTCCCCCAGATCCGTTCCTGTCCCACGTTTCCGATTCGCAAGTTCTGCGCCACCGAACACGCGCTCTCATTCCTCCGTGTACGCACCCTCTCCCCCGTAGTCTTACTCGGCAGGAGGAGGTGACAGTGCGCCGGATCCGGGCAGGGGCGGCTCTGACCCCATCTGTTCGACATCGATGGCGGGAAAAAGACCTACCAGTGACTGACAGGTGCCCTCACTGTGACACTCCACCTGACGTCTGCGATGTGCGCCACTTGTTGTGGACGTGTCCATCAACAACGCACATCAGGCAACGGATAATCATGAAGGTGGGCCTGCGGTGGAATCGCGATAGTGATTATGACAAATGGACAATGGACAATCGCTATACTGCCAACCTTCTCGAATTCATAAGCACAACTGGACTACACTCCTTCTTTTAACTTTCTATCTCCTGCATCCCATTCCCCCTTTCTCAACTTATGCCTTGTGGCAAACGCTTCGAAAAAAAAAAAAAAAAATTAATAGTCGCATTCGAATTGCAACGCATGCAAAACGTCTCAATGAAAATGCTCCGGACCACAATTTCTTGGTATGTGCATCTGATAATAATGCACGACGATGCCATATCGTTCGGAGTGGTGTGTTATGATTCTGCCTAAGCCATTCAATACGAGATATATTCGTGCGAACAACTCAATGTTTGCGAAAGTTTTGCTTTTTGAAAAATGTTGCTTTTCTAGAAGGCTTCCGCGAAGAAATATTGAGAACAATGCGCGAAGCAATTGAACTGTTGGTCCTAGTAACACCATTTACCATAATTAGGCACTTGCGCAATTTGAAGAAGGCCTGCAAAAATTCCAGGTAATATTTCACCTGGTAATATGGATACATGACTATTTTCTTGCGATACGAGGGCAGTCTTAATGTCGATAGTGCCAACGTAAAACCGATCCTGACTTGGAACATCTTGTTTGCACGTAAATACCTTATTCGTTTCTCTGAGCTGCACGGGGCATAAAGGTGGCAAGTAAAATTAATATAATCCCCACAATATCTTCCTGCGAAGTCTCTCTTAACATTAAGGCCGTTAGAGGCTCCTTTAAACACTTCTTCTCTAAACGCTGCTCCATAGGCAGGTCGGTATCTATCTGTACGAGGAATCAATGCGCGCTTATGTTGTGTTGGTCGTTATGCCGCCTCAGCGACCAAGGCTATCTTAGGGCACACACAAGGTGTAATTTGCCTTTGTGCAGGGTAATTTAAATATTTTAGGCTATTATAGCTTGTTTAGGAACAGTTTCATAAACAAATAAATACACAAGAAATATCAACAATTGCATTCGCACTAGGACAAGTGAATGATGGAATCGTATCTGTTTGTTGTATAACTGGGGAAAATGTATTTTCCTTAGTTTTTCGAGCTTTTACACACCCGTAACATGTGTTTTACCACATTAGTATGATTGAGTAGTAAAACAGATAGCAGACGTCATCAGACCACATGGGATGGCCAAGTTAGCAGTAGCTCCGCACAATGACTAATCAAAAGACGAGATAGGTTTCCAAGTCTCTGGAACCATTGAATACAGAGACACAGTATCCCAAACACTTCCGTAGAGCTTCATTCTAGAGAAGCTTTGTATTTGTGTCTCTGCCTTTTTTCAGATGACCTAGTAGCCTAAGCCTGCTCTTCTAATGTGTGTGACAGATAAAATAGTCAGAAAAAGAAGGTCTAGTGGCTATGCGAGATGTAGGGCGCACGTATGCGAAGAAAAATCTGCTAGAGGAGCGTCGACGAGAGCAATTAACGGTGTCAGGTAGCAGATCTGAGTGCGGAGGTTTACCGTCACCCATACGTTTTTCCAGTTAATATCCTTAAGCTTAAGCTCTTGGTCTAGACTTTGTGTGTGTGCAGATTAATTTAGCCAAAAACTGGGGCACACTAAGGGCCTGCGTCCATTTCCTGAAGCTCACATGACCTTAGCTAAACGCTCTATTTTGCCAAAACTTAAGGAGCGCTCGGTGACGTTAAACGTTTGCCGTTCTGTGTTTCCACTGCAACTTTATGCAGCAATGGACATAAAAAGGGAGAGTACCACTGCATGCAGAAATGCCTTAAAGTTTCCGCTTCCCATTCCGCGGATATTTGTGGCTGTGTCTCCATGCACGCCTTAAGAAATAATCGAAATTCAGACACGCGTATTGAGTCTAAAGTCCTGAAGGGCTCGGAACCTGCCCCCTTAAGCTACAAAACGGGAAGTGTGTATAATTCTTTAACGCGCTCTGCAGTCGCCGAAACGCATTTGTTCATGCTTCTAGAATGATTTCCCTGTGAGAAGAAAGGAGTCGCTTAATAGCATTTCAATAATTGAGGACTTCTTACAGAAACGACATAAACTACCAGTCCACACATAAAGCTCCGCTTTAACCAAACCGCATACACGTGTCTGCGCGGCCTAGGAGTAGCGCTGATGTTTTGATATCACTTTTCCACATGAAAGTAGAAGCCCCAGTTGGCAGGTCTTGCCAAATGTAACAAGTTGAAATCCTATGTATAACAACTGTGAGGGAAAGTCATCTTTATATATGTACCTGCAACTGCCTGCCAGTGCTACGGTATTTTTGTTTCTCCGGTCCTGGCGCTGGCGCTTTTATCGAAAACGCACAAGCATTGCGCTGGCAGGCGCGATTGGATGGCTGATATCACCGTGCACTGATTGGAAATGGGGTTGTCCGCCATTACGTTCGGCAGAAGCTGTCAACACGATTCTCCTCTTTCATATTCCGGGAGGATGATATAAGAATCAGCCGGAATCAGAATATAAGAATATAATACAGCCTCACGTTCGTGAGGCTGTATTAAATTTACTTAAAGGGGGACATTAAGTGTCCCCCATAATTTTTGGCAACAATGTCAACAACGGAGTCTTCTGAAAACGTGGAAAAACGGCGCCCGAGGAAAGGAAGAATAGTACTCTGAGCCCCAAACACAAGACGGATGCTACATGCGACGCGATGGAACAATTCCTATTCGTCGCCAAAATAAGATGATTTTAAAGAAATATACCAAGAAAAACTTGAGAGCGGGTCGAATCCCCCCGCAATTAGCTCTACAACGAAGCAGCACAGTAACATAATCTTCTCAAGCGAAACAGCGATATTTAAAGTGGCCTGGAAAGCTGTAAGTGAGAGCTGTAAAGAAAAGATTATATTATGATGTGCGCCACAGTAAGCGGAAGGCTTGTTTTTTCTAAGCCACGAACAAAGCATTGGCTTTGGCTTACCTAAGGTTAAGCCTGGGTATACGTAGCGAAAAGCGAGGTGAAATCAAACGTTCCGCCTCATCGTTTAACACTGGTAAACCGGGAGGCATGGGTGCATAGCGATACGGATCGGTAACACTAAAGAGAGGAGCTTTTTGTCACACTAGAGATCCCGTACACGTCGCGAACACCTTAGCCACGGTTCGACTCAACTTCGACGGATGTTTATCCATTTTAGCCTTTGGTACTTTGAAATTGCGCGCCAATTCCTTCCTATGCCCTATTACGGTTCTACGTCCTGTTGCGTGACGTCACATCATCTACGCTCAAGGCTAAATTCATGCTATGCGATAGCAAATATGCGGTCAGAAATTTTGGGAAGGGAAGAATATCAGAAGAAGCTAAACGAGTCCTATAATCGAGGCCGCTTGAGCGCAACGTGAAAATTATATGAATACCAGCACATGAATCCATCGCAGGGAATGAGGCTGCTCACGAGTTTGCCCGAGCTCTCTATCACCGGGCGGCTGCCGAGCAGCCCTCTTGCATGGATATAAAAGATAGCCTAATCTAGTATAAAGAGGTTACAGAGCACTATAAACTAAGCAGAAGGGTCTATCCGCCGCAGACCGTTCCCTCGGAAACGGGGAGGCAATTACAGGGAGGAGACTACAAGGGGGCAATCATATTAGTCCCTTTTGGGTATATGCAACAATTTCAAAAGATGAAAAGGATCTACATTGCATAACATGTGGGAGATGGGGCACTCTAGATCATATTATTTGGGAATGTAACAACAGCCCAGGAGCTAAAGAAAATATAGATACGCCTGGGAGACCCTACTGCGAAGTGAGGACTTCGCTCAGCAGCAGCAAGCCATCCGCCTGGCGGCTGAGGCCGTGAAGCAACAATACATATTCACCAGACCTTAGTTTGCGAGGCTCCTGAGTAAGGCTCCATCAGGCCTGCGTGCCGGGGAGTCCGAAAGGGAGCTTCTTCTCGGTGGAAATAAAGGTTTTCAACAACAACATATCATCTATGTCACAATAATTCACTTCTTGTTGATCCATTTTAGTCTTTGGTACTTTCAAATTGCGCGCCAATCAATTCCTATCTCTTTTTTCGGCTTCACTTCCGGTTGCGTTACGTGACATCCTTGACGTCACCCTAATTCTATCATTCGTCAACAGGAGAGGAAAGGCGCAGTATTTGTCACCCGCGGAATCCCGCTATCATTCTCACTGTTGACAAGGGCAACTATGAAGCGCGTTTCACGATCCGGTGCGTGGCGCAGTGATGAAGCAGTGGGCTGGGGATCCAAGGGATAGAGTTTCGATTCCTCGGGGGAAGACAATGTTCTTTTTTTTTAGTGAGGAGGAGTCGCACACATCATAAGCGAGGGGTCGGCGCAACTCGCCTTTGCTGTGACGTCACTCGGTCACATACGGCATAGGCGAAGCTAGGCTCCGACCCCGTCTTTCACCCTGGTTGGTTGGTTGGTGGTGCAGTGGTAAGACGCCCGACTACTGTGCCGGAGTTCCCGGGATCGAATCCCGGCCTCGGCGGCTGCGTTTCGATGGAGGCGAAACGAAGAGGCGTCGTGTGCTGTGCGATGTCAGCGCACGTTAAAGATCCCCAGGTGGTCGAAATTACTCCGTAGCCCTCCACTACGGCCCCCTTTCTCTCTATCCACTTTCACTCCCACCTTCATCCCTTCCCTTACGGCGCGGTTCAGGTGTCCACAGAGCAAGTGTGACAGATACTGCGCCTTTCCCTCCCTATGAACCAACCAACCAACCAACCAACCAGGGTGAAAGACGGGGTCGGAGCCTAGCTTCGCCTATAGTAAAGATTTTCGATTCAAAACAGAGCAACATGGCCTGCTTCTGTGTTCTGAGCTATGACGAGTGTGAGTGAGTGAAAAACTTTATTTAGCTCTAGATTGGCTTGTCTTCTGCGGTTTTCAGATGGCTTCGTCCATCTTCTAAGACAAATGTCGGTTGCCCTTAGTCCAGGGCTCCGCTGGATGCTGCTACCAGTTGTGCTCGCCGAATCAGACCTTCTTGGTCGACTCGGCGATCGCTGGAGAGCACTTCCTCCCATTGCTCCGCACTCGGGTTTGTTATAACGGGTACCACGCTTATCCTCTGGCATGCCCACGTTATGTGGTACAGCGTGGGTGGTTCTTGGCACCAAGGGCATTTGTCAGTGTACTGTGTGGGATGCATTTTGTTGAGTGCGTGTAGGTTCGGGTGCGAGCCTGTTTGCCTCCACGCGACTGAGTCCTCTCTGCTAAGGGAGTTGTGTGGTGGTGGGTACCGCTTTCTGCAGCCCTTGTAATAGTTTAGTATCGCCGAATAATCTTGGGGTACAGGTTCGTTCCCCTCGAGGTCCCCTACGTTTGATGCTCGGTAATAAGTGTACCCTCGAGCTATCCTGTCCGCCTATTGGTTCCCTGTTACTCCCGCGTGTGCCGGCGTCCATACTATCATATGCTTGATTGTTTTTATTTCGTTTGGTTGTAGTGTTATGTGGCCCCCAGAGCGGAGTATGCGGAGCGCTCTGTGCCCAATTCTGCCGGGAAGATAGTTGCGGCATGCTGTTTGTGAGTCTGTAAGGATTGTTAGACACCGTTTAGATTGATAGCCCTCCGCTGCCGCTAGAGCAACGGCCGCTTCCTCACAAAGACAGGCCGTCGGCTCGAAGCATATCGCAATCACATCTGACCATGAAATGAAAACATGCCGAAACGATTGAGGTTTCCACGCTGCCAGTAGCTTACAGTCAGAGACATCTCACTACACTATGGCAGCAAATTCTACAGGTGCTGCTGGCATCCCTCACTCAGGCGGTGTTTACGCCGCCCCTATATGGCGTGGAAAATAAAGCAAGGATACGTGATCTTGCGCCTTGTGGGTGGCACACTTGAACTAGATTATTTTAATATGAGATTATTTTAATATGACCACGAACTTATCTCTGGAGGACAAAAGGCAAGCAACCTCTACCATTACTGTTTCTCGCTTTCAACAAATCTAGAGAGAGCGTCTCTGCGCTCTCAAAATCCACGGCAAGAAGGTTATTGTAAATAATGTTACGATGGCGTTGACGGAAGATATTTTTGTTTGCACTCAAACTCCCCCCTTCTCGCAATCCTGCATCACCCTCTTGCACTTTTTTCCAATATCATCCCTATTTAAGTGCTCATGAAACATTTCGTAGTAAGACGATACGTCTGGTAGGAAAGAAGCTGTTCGCAACAGATAGTTCCACATGGCTGTCTGCTTCTCTCTTAGTTGGTTGGTTCACAGGAAGGGAAAGGCGCAGTATCTGTCACGCTTGCTCTGTGGACACCTGAACCGCGCCGAAAGGGAAGGGAGGAAGGTGGGAGTAAAGGTGAAAAGAGAGAAAGGGGAGCCGTAGTGCAGGGCTACGGAGTAATTTCGACCACCTGGGGATCTTTAATGTGCGCTGACATCGCACAGCACACGGACGTCACTTCGTTTCGCCTCCATTGAAGCGCAGCCGCCGAGGTCGGGTTCGAACCCGGGAACTCCGGCACAGTAGTCGGGCGTCTTACCACTCCGCCACCCTGGCGGGGCTTTGCTTCGCTCAGTGAATTTGGTTTTGAAGACTGTCGCGTGTTGTGTATCTTCCGTATTGACCGTAACGCGATTCCGGCATCTGCGCATGCTTGTGGTAGCGCTCCTATGAATGGGCACAAGCTCCCTTAGACGTAGTGTGCGTTACGCTTAAACCCCCTTCGCGAACACTATTTTCACATATACATTCAAGGACGCAGGTATAATTAAGAATGAATACTACTTATTTCTAATACTATGTTTACATTAGATAGCGAAGTACTGGAAGTAGTAGGCGGATATGTCTACTTGGGACAGGTAGTAACCGCTGATCCGGACCATGAAAAGGAAATAACAAGAAGAATAAGATTGGGATGGAGCGCATTCGGCAAGCACTCGCAGATTATGACTAGCAGCTTACCGGTATCGCTCAAGAGGAAAGTATACAACAGTTGCATCTTACCTGTACTCACCTATGGGGCTGAAACGTGAAGGCTAACCAAGAGAGTTCTACTTAAGTTGAGGACAAGCCAGAGGGCTAGGGAACGAAAAATGGTAGGGGCAACATTAAGAGATAGAAAGCGTGCAGAGTGGGACAGAGAAATAATTCAAGTTACCGACATTATAGTAGAAATTAAGAAGAAAAAATGGACATGGGCAGGACATGTAGTGCGAAGAGAGGATAACCGATGGTGGCTGAGGGTAACAAACTGGATTCCAAGAGAAGGAAAGCGTAGCAGGGGGTGGCAGAAAGTTAGGTGGGCGGATGAGATTAAGAAGTTCGCAGGGGTCAAGTGGATGCAGCTAGCACAGAACCGGGTTAATAGGAGAAATATGGAAGAGGCCTTCGCCCTGCAGTGGGTATAGTCAGGCTGATGATGATGATGTTGTTGATGATGATGATAACTACTTAATTCGCTTACTTTGGGCTGCTTCAAGAAGAAAATTGAAGGAATGTCAATGATGCCACTGCGCGGACGTCACCTTGATTATCGGATTATCACATTTAGTTGAACACAAACAATTAGTAGCAGCTGTTACAGCCTTTCAATCTTGATCACACTATTCGTAGAGACATGCGGTCATGCAAGGCAAGCGTACAACTGATGAAACGAATAACTTAATAAAGAAAAAATCTTGAAGAAGATTTTGATGGGCGATCTGAATGAAATAATTTTGGAGGAGATTTGAGAGCATCTGGCCAATGTATGCTAGTTCGAAAATCGTTTTCCGCTTCTGGACATTTGCGAAAGGTTTGTAGCGCCACCACTCTCTACCGTATTTCTCTAGCACAGGTAAAACAGAGGAGGGGAAAAATAAGCAATTTTGTAACCTGCCCATTAAGGAAGGGCTGATCACTTTCCATATATGCACATGTGTCAATTTGTTACGACCGTTATGTCGTCATATATAAATAAGAACAGCTCTAAACTCATTTACAATCATTTATTTGCTGAGACCGTTTGAAAAATAAAGAGTTATGATGCTGTTAACCGAAGAGTCTTCTGCTGTACGATATCAAAAGCTTCGCAACAGCAACGCTTGGGATTTCTTCGAGAGCACAGGCCTGCAGAGCCATGAGAACAAATAAGGCACTTTAATCATTTTATTGGGACGTAAGTAAATGTTGCTTCTGTAAAGAAGACAAAGAACGGAAAATGCTGCGGCATCGCCATCACCATCGCTTGGCTCCGGCGCCCATCTCTCGTGCTGAAGCTGTGCCCTGCGGCTGGCAATTCGACCCTGCTCTGCCCGAATTACTGGCAGCGCTAGACGTTCAAACGAACTATTAAATCCACATCGCACTTGGTGGAGGTCAATCTGAGGTTCCCTGTACTCATCTCGCCCTGGAACTTCGCAGCAGAACGTTGACTACACCAATGACGGAGCCGACTTCATTGCACCTACCTCCGCCCGTCACCTGCACAGGTGCGATTCGTCAACGGGACCCCGCTACCTTCAGTGGAAGCAGCGATGACGACGTCGACGATTGGCTGACCACTTACGAACGGGTCAGCCGTCACAATAACTGGGACGACAACCGTAAGCTCACCAATGTCATCTTTTACTTGAGCGACGTCGCTAATCTGTGGTTTAGAAACCACGAGTCTGACTTTACTACCTGGGCGAGTTTCAAGACGAAATTTTCTGATGTCTTTGGCCGCCCCGCCGTCCGAAAACTCCGCGCGGAACAGCGTCTTCGGTCGCGACTGCAGCTACCCGGTGAAACGTTCACCAGTTACATTGAGGACATTGTTGATATGTGTCGTCGCGTTGACCCGACCATGACCGAGGCCGTTAAGATACGTCATGTCCTCATAGGAATTGATGACGGCGCTTTCAACATGCTCGTCGCCAAAGGCCCCACGACGGTCAAGGAAATCTACGACCTATGTCAAAGCTACGACGAACTCCGCAAGGAGCGTGTTTTGATTCGCCAGCCTCAAGCATCACTTGCTGGACTAGCCGCGGAGAGGGAGTCATCTAGCCTCTCTGAAAACATCAAGGCTTTTGTACGTCAGGAGGTCGCACGACAACTGTCCCTGCAGCCATATGTTAAGGAGTCGTCACCAACTGGCCTTGTTCCGGAGCTTCGCCGTGCAATCCAACAGCATGTATCTGAAGTCCTCCCTAATTCTGTTCCTCAATCACCTCCGGTCGCACCCTCAATGCCGTTCCCCACGCCCACAATTTCATCGTCCGGCGTTGCGCCACTGAGCTATGCTCCAGCATTCGCGCCGGCTCCTCCCCAGGTATTTCGTCGCTCATATGCCGAAGTTACTTCAAGTCCACCTCCTGAGCCAGCATATGCCTATGCTTCGCCCCCTATGCGTTCGGCACCAACAGCGTTTGCTCCCCCCTTGCGTCAGACACCATCTCCATGGCGCACTGCAGACAACAGGCCTATTTGCTACCACTGCGGCATCTCTGGGCACACTACACGCTACTGCCGGCGCCGAATAAATATGGCCTTCGCTGCGCGGCCTGCGCCACCTTATTTGGCCCCCCAATTCCCCGTCCCATCGGGTCATCCAACAGCATCCCCTGACCCTCCGGACTTCCTGCCTCGTCGTTCGCCATCACCACGTCGCCGCTCCATTTCGCCAATGCGCCGACGACCCGCTACTCAGCCGGAAAACTAACCGCCGCAGTTCGCGAGGCACGAACTGCTTATTCGACAGAATTTCAAAGTCCTCGTCTTAATCCCGCGAATGTTACTGCTGTCATCGTTGAAGGTGTTCATACTCTTGCGCTCGTCGACACCGGTGCCGCTGTATCAGTTATCAGCCAAAAACTCTGCCGCTCCCTCCGAAAAGTGACTACGCCTCTCGAGGGACTATCGCTTCGTACCGCATCCGCTCACAGTATACAGCCGACAGCTATCTGCACTGCTCGCGTCGTCATTGCTGCAGCCTTGTACATCATCGAATTCGTCGTTCTCCCCACATGTTCTCATGACGTCATTCTCGGCTGGGATTTCCTGTCCCAGCATCATGCTATCATTGACTGCGCCAGTCCTCAAGTAGAGCTCATTGAATCGAGTGATGCACCGTCTGATGCCCTGTTCCACGAGCCGTGTCCTCGTTTTGCGACCAAACTCCTCGTAGCTCATGATACAACCATCCCACCCGGAAGCGCTGTTCTGGTTCCCCTCACTGCCTCTTTTACCACCGCCGCGACAGTCCTCTTTGTGCCCTCTAACGTTGTCTGCCGCCGCCGCCACTTACCGCTGCCGTTTGCCGTCCTTGACATGAACAACGGCGCTAGCACACTTCTGGTAGCCAATCCTCTTGCGTCTCCCGCTATGTTGATCGAAGGGGAGTGCCTTGGCCGCATCGAGCCCGTGGACCTTCTGTTCGCCTTTGATGATGTGTCATTCCCTGTTTGCCAAGTTGACGCCTTGACCCCAACTCGTGTGGCTTCCGATCCGCTACAGCGGGACCTTTTTGACCATTCTGTGGACAGCGCTCTAGAGCCGCGCCACCGCGAGCAACTTCTTGACCTTCTACACCAATTCCGCTCCTCCTTCGACATCCCGCAATCTTCCTTGGGCCGCACGACGACCATTTCCCACCTCATCGACACTGGCGCTCATCCACCTCTCCATCAGCGGCCGTATCGTGTGTCGCCGACTGAGCGCCGTGTTATTGCCCAACAAGTCGATGACATGCTCCAACGCGGAATAATTAGAGAATCCTGTAGCCCATGGTCGTCTCCTGTGGTCCTAGTTAAAAAGAAGGATGGCTCCATACGATTTTGTGTTGATTATCGCCGTCTCAACAAAATCACTCGTCGTGATGTGTACCCCCTCCCACGAATCGACGATGCCCTAGACTGCTTGCAAGGCGCAGAATTCTTTTCCTCACTCGATTTACGCTCCGGGTATTGGCAGGTGCCCATGGCAGAGGCGGATCGTCCTAAGACCGCCTTTATTACTCCAGACGGACTATACGAATTTAATGTTATGCCATTCGGACTCTGTAACGCCCCAGCCACATTTGAAAGAATGATGGACACTGTACTGCGCGGCCTGAAATGGAACATCTGTTTATGCTACCTTGATGATATCGTCGTCTTTTCAACCGACTTCCCGACCCACCTGACTCGACTTCGCCAGGTCTTCACCTGCCTAACCCGCGCCGGTCTTCAACTGAACCTCAAAAAGTGCCGCTTTGGTGCCCGCCAGCTCACAATACTCGGACATGTTGTGTGTAAAGATGGAGTTCTGCCTGATCCTGAGAAGCTGCGCGCCGTCGCTGACTTTCCGAAACCGACCACTTTGAAACAACTGCGAAGCTTCGTGGGCCTCTGCTCGTACTTTCGTCGTTTTGTTCGGAATTTCGCAACCATCATAGCCCCCCTTACACAGCTCTTGAAAGGCACCCCTAACCTCTCCTCTTGGTCGCCAGCCTGCGATGATGCATTCGCGACACTGCGCAATGTTCTAACGTCACCGCCAATCCTTCGCCATTACGACCCTACTGCACCTACAGAACTTCACACCGATGCCAGTGGTGTCGGCCTCGGCGCCGTCCTCGCCCAGCGCAAGCCTGGCTTCTCCGAATACGTTGTCGCCTACGCCAGCCGTGCTCTCACCAAAGCCGAGTCCAACTACTCCGTTACCGAAAAGGAGTGCTTAGCAATCGTGTGGGCTGTAACGAAGTTCCGCCCTTACTTATACGGCCACTCCTTCGAGGTAGTTACAGATCATCACGCTCTCTGCTGGCTCGCGTCTCTCAAGGATCCGTCTGGCCGTCTCGGGCGCTGGGCTCTCAGGCTTCAGGAATACGACATCCGTGTAGTGTACCGCTCTGGCCGCAAGCACTCTGACGCCGACGCTCTTTCTCGGTCACCGGTGTGCTCGCCTAACTCATCGTCCCCTCCTCAAACACTCTTGTCAGCACTCACCATTGAGGATATGCCTTTCGAGCAACGACAAGATCCTTGGGTTTCTAACCTGCTAGATATCCTTGGCACTACTTCCGCGGCTACGCATCCTCGGGCACTCCGCCGACAGGCCTCCCATTTCGCCATTCGGGAAGGCCTTCTCTACCGAAGGAACTACAACTCAGACGGCAGAACGTGGCTTCTTGTCATTCCGCGCCACCTCCGCTCCGAGGTTTGTGCCCACCATCATAGTGACCCGCAAAGCGCTCATGCCGGCGTCCTCAAAACATATGATCGAATTCGTCAAAGGTACTACTGGCGGGGAATGTACAATTTCGTACGCCGCTACATTCGCTCTTGTACCGCCTGTCAACAACGCAAGATTTCTCGCCACCCTGCTGGCCCTCTTCAGCCTTTACCGTGTCCAGCTCGCCCGTTTGATCGCGTGGGAATCGACCTCTATGGTCCGCTACCATGCAGTGCCGCTGGTAATCGATGGGTCATCGTCGCCGTCGACCACCTGACCCGTTACGCCGAGACTGCTGCACTTCCCGCGGCGACAGCTCGAGAGGTAGCCCATTTTCTTCTGCACCACTTCATTCTTCGACACGGCGCCCCCCGCGAGCTACTGAGTGATAGAGGTCGTGTCTTTCTTTCCGAAGTAGTCCAAGAGCTCCTGTCGTCTTGTAAATCGATACATCGAGCTACAACTGCGTACCACCCGCAAACAAATGGCCTCACGGAGCGCTTCAACCGTACGCTTGGGGACATGCTCGCAATGTATGTTACATCTGAATCTGGAAGCTCGAACTGGGACCAAGTACTGCCATTCGTAACGTTCGCGTACAACACTGCCACCCAAGCAACAACTGGTTTTTCGCCCTTCTTTCTCTTATACGGCCGTGAACCATCATGTACTCTGGACACAATTTTGCCATACCATCCAGATGCCTCTGAGTACAGTGCTTTGTCAGACATTGTACAGAAGGCCGACGAATGCCGTCAGCTAGCTCGCACGTTTACCTCCAACACTCAAGGCTATCGCAAAGATCAGCATGATACCGATACTCCTGCTCCCACGTTCCAGGCCGACAGCTTCGTTTGGCTATGCGTTCCTGCCACCAACAAACTAGACACCAAATACCACGGACCTTATCGCGTCTTGGAACGCACATCCCCTGTGAACTACGTCATCGAGCCAGTCACCCCTTCTTCCGACCACCGCCGTCGCGGCCGCGAGATTGTCCACGTTAGCCGCCTCAAGCCATATTACAACCCTCTGGTCGTCTCTTCTCCCTGAGTCGCCAGGATGGCGACTTCTTCACGTGGGGGAAATGTAAAGAAGACAAAGAACGGAAAATGCTGCGGCATCGCCATCACCATCGCTTGGCTCCGGCGCCCATCTCTCGTGCTGAAGCTGTGCCCTGCGGCTGGCAATTCGACCCTGCTCTGCCCGAATTACTGGCAGCGCTGGACGTTCAAACGAACTATTAAATCCACATCGCACTTCAAAAAATGTTTAAAAGTTGTTGGGATAAATTACTTGAAAGCAGCATAAATGTCAACAGCTCGAAATAGAGAGAGCTTTCTGTGACCTTGACACAAGTTGTTTCAGAAGCACATAGCGACGTTCTTGCTGAGCTCTTGAAGCAAAGTAGTTCTGTGCTGCCTTAAGCTAATACTGTGTTGCACCTAAAGGTTTCAAGAAATGCCTGCACATAGTCAGGAATTTACGAATACCGAGAAATGACGTTTTTGTTTCAGATACATTGATTTTCTCCAACTCCCGAATTTAGGTCATGGCATTCGAACTTTTTTCCATGAGTGTATATATAGGGAGTATATATAGAGTGTATATATGAGGAGGAGGATAGGCAGATATATTAACCAGTTCAAGAAACCTTTTTGCTACCCTGCACGGGGGGAAAGGGTGGAGTTTATATAAAAGCGATGGGTTAGAGAGGGATCGGGGAAATCAGTATAGCCACATCAAAGCCGTATCAATTCCCATCCCGTCACGTCACAGCCATTCATGTCACATAAAAGCCAAATCTCAGCCTATCAATCAGACTCGTGCTTTTCACGAAGCGGAGCAGTGCCTGGGAGGCCTTTACCACCGACGATTGCCGCGGCCAGTGACTTAGAGTCTTGATTACAGTAAGTGGCTGTCCATATAGAAGCTCCAGCGCTCGGCAGAGACACGACCTTTCCGGCCTGTATATGGGGCACACACAGAAAACAATAAAGGTGGCCTATATTCTCGCCCCATCCGCAAGTTGCACATGCAGGGCTAGTAGCCATACCTATCACAAACGAATAAGAGTTTGTGAACGCTACGCCAACCAACAGGTGACACAGCAAAGTTGCTTCACGTCGCGGTAGGGCGCGTGGGAGCCGGAGCTTCACGTCAGGGTCCAGGGATTTTAAGCGGGAGTTCATAAACTGGCCGGAATTCCACAAGGCGAGCATGAGCTTACTATATATAGGGGTTTTTTAAAGCGGAAATACGTAACATGAAAATGCAAATCGCCTAAAGTCAAATAATCCAGCAGGAAAAGTAAGTGTGAAGCACTCCACACTGTTGCTCTAACATAGTTGAAAAGCAAAATATATATTTCAGAAATGGCAAGTATTGAATGAAAAGCAACGGGAGCTCACAATTGTGCGTCTGAGGCAGGCGATTTCTTCCCCTCGAAATACTCCCGATTTTTGCTGGAAAAAAAATTCTTTGCAGAATTTATGTAAACCCAATGGGGAAGCTGAAAATTAAAATTTCTACATATCGCTACCACTGCACGAGCTTGCACCCGCAAAAAAAACTAAATGCCACTGGCGATGGCGGTAAGTACGTATGGGAAGGGGGGGGGGGGGGGGGGGGGACGGCTGTCGGTAAGTAAAAGGGCATTCAGCAGAGGTCGCCTTCCTTTTCAGTTCTGGAAAAATGTTTCCAATACTTTAAAGACATTTCATAACGTTTCTAATATTTCTTTGGAAAGAAAGGGGATCGACGAAATTGCACAAACTCGTTGCGCTGAGAAAAAAACTGTCGGTATTCACCATTTGATACTGAGTGGTGGTGTAGGCTATGCACAGATGGATCCGCATCCAAAACGGGTTTGGTGTCGACGTAGTTTGAAAATATGACCGGTGTTGACTCTTTTTCACTTCCTGATATAAAACACACAAACTCTCTCTTTCAGTGAAATCTCCAGCTTGTGTTTTCATAAAAAGGTAATATTTCGTCTTTTCATGGTATATCCAATGATCCTGATCATGCCTTTAAGGAATGCAAGGGAACTTATTTAGGTACGACGACAAAGTTGCCCACATTGTCAATGAGAATCATGAATAAAGCGCCATTCTATGGTCACCACTGTAGCAGCCTGAAAAAAAAAACATCCGTCCAATGGAGAATGTGGACTCCGTACCTAAGTAAATACACGAAACCAGAATTCTCAACACAGTTGTCCGTGCGCTACACAGCGATCAGGGATGAGCAAGCATGGGATCATTGTACCGTACCGTCTCTGATGCAAATGCCAGCGAGAGAACACTCATCGCCTCACATTCCACATAGAGCCTAAACATTCTAAACTAGAATCGTGTGTAGTAGATTGAACATGATTTGAAATGCTCATGCTACAAAAAGTTGGAGCTCCTCTTGGAGGCTTTGACGGCAGATAAACGAGAGCTCAGGAAATATTTCCTCTCTCCTCTGCCATAGGAGCTTGTGCAACAAAAGCAAGAAAACGCTTTATTTAGAAGCAAACATATTTGGACACTGGCTGTGTTTGTTGTACAGTCTTCAAATGCATCCCAGAAAACAAATATGTGTGGTACACGGTTACAGCGGTAACCAGAGGATATGAATCACTGTCGTCTACTTTGATAAATTTTCGGTAACCCAGGCCGAACTTTAGAACTGGTGCAGAAAGAATTTGGATGCAACCATCGAAATGTGCACGGTCCTTTATACCAGGACAGCAATATTGGCCTAAACAGGCCGACGTCAAGAGAAAGTGCAATGAAGAGGTGAAATGAAAACTTACATAGAAATCCAAGAGTTCTGGAACGACGCACCTTTTTATCGCCTACAGTAAAAAAACGGGCATTTAAAGCGCAAACTTCAAAGAGTCGCATACATTCCAGAGGTGCCCCTCTTAATAGCTTGCTTTTATATACTGCAATTCTAAGAGTATTTCAGTAAACATGTCGTCTATCACATTTGTTTGCAGAGCTCGAGCGATCTGCTGAGGCGTGGTTTGTAAATGACCCCGACCTTGCGCCTTTGTTCTTCAGAGGTCTATTTGCTTCTTCTCCATGGAAGTTATTACCCCTGAGAGCTAGTGTATGCTTCCAAATTTCGCTTTATTTGCTCCGAACAATATGGCGCGAGGACGCAAGAGAGGTTCTATTGTCTTCAAGTGTAAATATATGGTAATGACTTGTGCGATTGAAAAAAAAGCTTTTCGCACTTGACGGTCAAGGAAGCATATTATCTATTTATTACCCAATGGAAGAATTTATTGATGCAACTACTCGAAATTTTAAAACGCTATCTACATGGCACGGTCGCTGAGGACAAAGATATGGGCTTACATGTACACCAATGCTTCATGCAGACATTAAAATGCCCGAAATATACATGCGTTAGAAATTCACTGAAGAGAATTTCTAGTCTTGTGCACTGTAGAGACAATAGTTTAGCACATCATTTTGCTTTTTGTTAACAACTACAATGCGCGAACGTCTCCAGTTTTCCGCCAAGTTCGCGAGAAAGGTTGTCCGCTGCAAGTTCGAAAACTGACAGTCAGTCTCGTCAGCCATGTGAGGTCTAAACATCAATTCCTAGCATCAACTGTTCCCCTCTCATTCAAGGACATCCCAATGACACTAGTAGCTGCACTGAAGCATTCTAAAGTCTCAGCCATTAGCCATTTTTCCTCGGTATGAAGCGAGTGTGGCTTACTTCCATATTCCTGATGTTTACAATTTGAGATAATCAGAACCTCCTACTTGGCAAAGAAGTGAAGGTGGCGCCACAATGCGTCGTGCAAACATCGGTAAATAATGACGACGAACACATCTTGCTGAGGTACAAAATGAGGCATAGGTGAGTGAACTCAGTTATTCAGAAGCCCATAGGACTGACCTGCAGCCCTGTCCCTATCGGTGAGCGCCATCTGCACGTGTAGATCCTCGCTGGACAGCGTCAACTGTTAATTATCAGTTGTTGGGTTCTTTTGTTAGGCCAATACCACTTAGTATAGGCTTGCGTGATCAGGTTGTCAGCACAGTTAGCTTCGTATTCTTTGGGGTAGAGCGCTTGTGGCAATTATGAATACAATCATGTGTGCGTTTGAATCCCTGAACAAATAATGTATTGCCACTTGTTGAACCATATCGTTGTTAAGGCGAATCTTCTGGTTTGGTTTGATTTGTGGGGTTTAACGTCCCAAAGCGAATCAGGCTGTGAGGGACGCCATAGTAGAACACTGCTGAAATTTCGACCACCTGGTGTTCTTTACGTCCAGTGACATAGCACAGCACACCGGCGCCTTGCTACTGGCCTCCATGGAAAAGCCACTGCCGAGGCCGGAATTCGATCCCGCATCCTTCGGAACAGTACCCGACCACCTTAATCACTGCGCCACCACGGCGGGGTGCGAACCTTCTTGTTCGATGTCTACGATGCCGAAGCACGTCGGATAAAGAGCTTCGTTTGCTAATATAAATATGTTCATTTCTATGTGCTGGAGCAGCTGCTACTTATGCTCATGCAGCGGCCGGCTCATCACCATTTCCTTGTACATATTTACGTCCAGATGCGCAAAACAGTCGCACCCGCGCCATCCTATTGTTAATGTTCCTAATAGTACGAGATGCTTTTCTGTGTATGCTGTACCTCTGGTGAGCATTGGATGGGAGCCTCAAACCTGTTGTTTATAGACTAGGCGAGAACATAGGAAGGGTATGAGAAAGTGGCTATATCTTGTGGTTACACCTAGCACGGACGACGTATCTCTATAAGTATGCTGTTTGCATTATTTTGGGAGTTCCTTAAGGCGGAGTAGATTTGAAACAAGCTAGTAATTAGGCATCAGCATACGGCTAATCTCAGCTATGCGCGTTCAAAGAAAGCCTATGCAGCTTTCACAGAAAAAGGGTAGCTCAAAGTAATTACGGGACCACACAAGCTGCGCCTTCACGAGAATCTCTTACACAGCGTTAATAACTCCCATATGACGGCTATCCTTTCTCATCCTCGCTCCTGTGCATCTACTTTGCTAGACGCTTTTATTCGAGATGCATGCCATTATCCATAGTGACAAAGGGAGCAGGATATGGAAGAAAAAGAAGGGGCATAGACTGGTCTCGCCTAAATTCGCGAATGTTCTCGATAAAGTGATCATCAAGGCTAAGCTTGCGATACTCGCACATTCAAGGTCCCACCGCATGCTATCCGCGTGAAAACAAATATCTTCGTTTCAACTCCAATATATCATCACATTATCTGAATTAAACTCGCAAACTACCACTTTATATGAAGGGAGACATGCCACAGATATAAAGCCACTCTTTAATAAAGCCAAATTAGCGTACATATGTTGATTACGAGTGACCTGCCTGACTGGGGATCTAGTAATTTCGGATCTTATGCGAATGGCTCGATCTCATAGTTCCGATCTCATACGAGTAGCCCGAGCTGGCAGCTTCAGTCAAAACGGGCCGGTAATGTTTTTCTTGTGACGTCCCACAACTCGACAATCAACACCAGGAAATGTGTGTTGATTGTCACCGCTTGCTAGAAGCATTCCCGGAACATTTCGCATAAAGCATCGGATTTTGTGGATAAAGGGGCCTTAACCATTTCGAGTTGAACTTCTTATCTTATCTGCATCTGCAACTTCTTATCTGCATATCTACATATCTTAATATTTTGTCTGCTAGCCTTCCCGGTTACCTAAGCCAGCAGCACGTCCTCCAGAGAAAGGCAGTGGTCTAGGGTTTGAACAGCCGACATTAGACATTTTTCTTCCTATGAAGTATGTACTGCTTTCTTTTGTGTCCACACTGCGCAGTTTCTGTGGGTGCTAATGCACCATTATTGTTTTTATTACTAATCGCCGGTGAAGAACAAGTCTTGGTCCAGAGAGTGATCAGTTCAGTTCAGGCGTTCAGTCGTGTCCGACTCTTCGTGACCCTATGGACCATGTCAGTGATTAGTGACCCTCAAAGCTCTAGTGAACTTGCCTGTACGAAATGGAAATCAATAAATAGAATGGTGGCACTCAAACACCTGTGCATACAAATTCACATTACAACGTAAACTATACTCTTAGTCGAGGACAAGCTGCCCTAATCACCCCAGAAGACGATACATCAAACAATAAAATCTAGCGAAGAGCCTAAGATTCTTACCGCCACATCGTCCGTCCTCAATCTCTGCGCACACTGGGATATAATTTTACAGATAGTGCCTAGATTCTGCAGGTGAGAAAGTAATAAAGAGATTTTGATTATTATTTGTTCTACACACGCACAGGTCTTTACAGAGTCCAAAAGCATATGAATAATATTCTGCAAGCCAATCATATTGAACGTCACTTTCCAATACGTCATAGGTCTTCGTTTTGGAGCGTTAAACGTCAAAAACATACCAACTAACCAGGTTTGGCTTGATACTTTCATATTACCCAATTCCGTTTCTGCAGATTCCTCGAATTTTCTTCTATCATAAAGAGTAAAAGCAGAACCGAACTGCTCGACATACCACATTTGATGCCAATCATTGTGAAGCCACCGAAGCGGCGGCTGCGACGGCAGAATGCACAATTAATACCCCTTTAGAAGCCTCCTCACTCCCCTCTTACAGCCTTTAGGTCATCTTTGGTACAACGGAAATTGTTACGCATTTCTATTTAGTGCGGTATCCCTGGTGATGTCACACCACTTCGGTTTCCAGTTGGAATTCATCGGATAGTATATATATAGGTATCTTCAAGACAGATTCGATCCAGTGCTTATATGCCCTCATCCCCATGTTGTAAAATAAAAATACTTATCTCTTTGTGGAACTCTATGCCAGTGTGCCTGCGCTTAACCGCTAAGCGAAATCCGTACCAAAGTTCGTTCACTCGTTTTAGCCGTTTAAGCTAAGTGGTACCTCAGCTGCTCTTTTTACTGCGAACCGATATTTCTGAAAATGACATTGAAGTGAAAAATACTCGTTTCTGTGCACTGGCATACCCACAAATGATATTTTTCAATCCAGCATGCAAACTCTAAATTTGAAGCGTTTCACATTATCGGAGTGCTGAAGCGGGAGCAGCGTTCGAGCTCCAGGGCCTGAAATCCGCAAAATTTAGGCATACGTCTGTTTTTGCTTGCAGAATGCATTTGCGGAGAGCATTTTGCTTTGCTTGTGGTTACTAATTACATCCTTTGTCTCTATTTCCTCTGAGTTTTCTCTAGCATTATTCTCTCTAGCTGACCACCACAGAACAAAAATAACAGGCATGCCGGATACCCGTTGTAAACCAGTATACGGAATCAATTTTGAAGACTGCGGTGGTAAAACTTAAGTTGCACAGCATACACTAAAACGATGTCGCCTGCAGACCTAAAGAAATGCAAATACAAATTACGAGATAGCGCTGAACACTCATTGTTTTTAAGCGAACCATGTCATGTCGCGCTTAGGCAATTATTATCCAGTCCTCTTACCTCGACCAACAAGTTGTACTTTCGGCTCTTGATGCATCGCAGTTCAATGATGCATGTCTTTCTGAAGTGTTTGACACTGGCAGCGAGCTGCGTTGCATAAATAATCGCTGAAAAATGAACAAAATCAGGCCACTAGCAAAATAGCTGACAAAAGTGTGTTGTGCAACGACACGTGCACTGTTTAATATGCTTCTGCCAGGTAACCATTTAATTCTTGCACTTCCACTTTCCCACAGGAAGGGTGCTTGATGATATGCTTATAGTTAAAATGGGGTACTTGCCTGGTACAATCATAAAAGTGGGAAGTTCGCATCGTCTATAGCAGCAACAAAAAAAAAGCCCCTGTTCCAGCGATGCCACTGGTGGCGCCATCTCATTTTCTTTCTAGCAACATTGTCATAGATTGGGAGAATGAAGGTAGACGGGTGGATTTGTTTTGCGGCAGGTTAGAAAAACTTTATCAATTGCTTTATGGATTACAATCATCATTCGGGCAAACCAGCAGTAAAACTTAAAAGTTTTGTTTCTATGTCAATATAAATAGTTTCGATCTCGGAACGCTAAGCTATACGTCACCCCCTGTGCCTTCGCTGTGACAGCGGCTTGTTATGCTCCGTCGCCGCGACCGGCGATGTGCGAACATCCGACTGATCGAATCACGCAAGTACTCCGAACAAACTTGTTATAAAAACACTACCAAATGTCATTTCTGTAACAAAATTGAGTGGCAAGGATTCAGTGTTTGAGCTGGGAGATGCATTCTACGGGACGCACGTAATTGCACAACTCGCTCTATATATTTCATGACGCCGAAAAACATCTCGCTCTCTACTTCTCCTTATTGTACTTAGTAAAGACGGCAGAATCACCACGTCGACTGCGTTGCAACTGGTTCAGAATGTTATGAGAACGCCTAGAATACTGCAAGGGCTATACCTGCTATGTAAAACGTTACCATTTTATATTCTCGCGTTTCTTGTTTTCTCTTCTATACTCCACCGTCACTATGTGGTTTTTAGCTTTTATAACTGGAAAGCAGTGGTCGCGATCTCTGCGTTTTCGTTTTATATTAAGTAAAATGCAAGAGCCACCTGCATTTTCTGCGAAATTAGTGCATATATCAGATGCTCGAACGTACTCGAAGCCCTTCCATCTTTCACCTTTCAAACCCTTCTATGCCTCTCCTTCATGGCTGGATTGAGACGCCCACCAAGATTTCAGACGGTTGCTATACACTCCTTTTCTTACAATCATATTTATTCAATGGCTTTGCAGTAACACTACAAAATTAAGTTCAATAAAATCCTGCGAACGCAACAATAAGCAGAAAACTTAGACAATGTCGCCAATGACACCTTTAAGCAGCCACGCATGAAAGTTAATAGGTACCTAGCGTGACTAGATGCAAGCCTCAAGCCGACGAGAGGGGCCAATTGACGCACATAACGGAAAGACAATGAGCGCTGTCCGACTCGAGAAATAGAAGCGGGAAAGGAGAGGAAAACCTTTGCCAACCGGATGCTTTGATGTCCAGTTATCATGATCTAAATGTCGTCCCACAATGCCCTGCTTCTCTATGGCAATGCATTTCATGCTACATTGTTGGCGTGGAGGCAGGCATCCGCCTCACGAGCCAGAGGGTCATGGCTCGAATCTCAGTAACGTTCAGTTTTGAACTCGATGAGTAGAAACTACACGTATCGAAGTAAATGCATTCATAGCCCTGATCTGCACCTTAATAGGAGGTAAGAGCACCTACAGCCCACTATAATAAAGAGAGATACTGCATTAAAGGGCCCATGAAAAGTTAATTACATAAATTATAGAGCGTGCACCAGCAATACGCATCCCATAAATCTTCCCTGCAACGTGACAATGTTTAAGCTAGCTTGATCAGCACCGAACATATGGGAGATGAAAATGATGCTACTCCTATGCCCTCTTAGCTATAAATACGCTGGCGCTCAAGAAAAATAAATAAGAAAAGTCCTGGCGTTGCCCCTCCACGCCCCATCCACCCGCGTATCTTGGGAGCGTCCAATGAACGGGCGCGCCCAGCAGCCCCATTCACGACAGTGGGGAGGTTTGCGTGCTGGAATGTGTCGCCCGAATTCGTTGGGAAGGGTTGCCAGGAGCATTGTTTCAATTATTTGTAAGCTATAGCCCCCCCACCCTAAACTTCATGACTTCACTCGAAAACTCAAAACGACCACCTCAATGAATTTCGTGCCGCAAGTTGCACTTCAGTGGTCCTTCTAGGACCTGCTTCCGGGAATTTGGTCAAATAAATCTTAAGGAGTGAGAACAGGATGAGCAGAAACATATTGCTGTTTCAAGATGCCACCGCTGATCTCTCTTCCGTGCGACGCAAAGTCCTTTGAAGAGTTTAGGATATCATATTGTGAACTACATAACCACTTTCCAGCACAACCTCCTTCAAGAGAGCTAGAAGTTCTCCATGCGAAGATGACAAGAGTGTAGCGGAAAAAGGAGTTAAAGCGACTCAAAGGTACGCGCCGAAATTGTCTTGCTGTGAAGATTAGGCTGTGCTCCCCTAAAATATCGTTCTTTGACTCGCATACAGCTGTGCCAGCCGAGACGAACAAAAACATATGTTACTGGCGGTGTAGTTGTTCCAAGTGAAAATTATAACACTTTAGTTTTTTCCTTCCTACGCCTACGTGGCAGCTTTGGCACTTCTTTTAAGGCTTTAATCAAACCCGCCCATGGGAAACGAAGGAAGATGCCAGTATACGGTTCCGTGAAGCCTCACAAGTTAATTGAAAGATTTAGCCGGAAGAATAAAGTACAATTAAGCGATGCGCGGACGAGCAGCATTTGTACGAGGGTACAGACCATCTCTTGGGTCGGAGTCACAATCCTTAGCATCTTCGGCGGACGGGTAAAGAAGTGTTAGGACAAGAAATAACTCAACAAACATTCTTTGCTTGACCAATTCACTGTTTCAAAAATGATAGAAGTGGCAGTGCGGTGGGTTGTGCCACCGTTGGCAACGCACAAAGGCGGTGGAAACACACACGGATCGCCAATCCAGCTGGTTCTACACGTATCCATCTTGATAAGGCATCAATGGCGCAGATGTATCAAAAGCAGCAAACAGGATATTCTTGGCTAAAATGCGTTTCACTGCCTCGTTGCAGCGGCATACATAGAGGCTGTGTCAACATGGCCGACATCCTTCTTCCTTCTCAATATGCAATTACGTACCGAAAGACTTGCCTTTGCAAACATGAATGCTTCAGAAACGATAAGAAAGAAACAACTTTTTATTTCCTAGCACCTGCATGCGTTGTGCTTTCGAACAAACGCGAAATAAATGCGCATTAAATTGAGTCGCTCTTGTCACCGGAGCCAGCCGATACATTTGTGTAATCTTCGCACATCACAGGTGAGCAATAGTACATGTGTTTATTCTTCTACGTTGCATGCAATCGAACGTAAACTGCCTTGATCCAGGTTTGTCAGGACACAAAACATCTACTGTAACGCTGATGTACCTTCGCGAGTTTGAAGGAAATGCACAACTGACTTCAATTTCTGAAGATCGTCGCATTAAGCATGCTTCCTTACCTGCCTATTATTAAATATCAGAATGCTAGGCTCGTGATCGGGCAGGCGCTTTAACATTGTTTTGGCTATTGTAATTGCTTCATGATAATCTTTGAGATCAAAAGGTGCGAAAAATAATTCGCTGCAAAGTGGTGTAGAAAATTATTCTATGCCTAACGTTTTTACATGGGTGGAAGTTTTACTTTTACAGTTTTTGTAAAAACCTTTTGCAAAAAAGAGTTCGCCTTAAATTGCCATTGAGAATCATAACCTTGGCTTCCGGCCATACAGTCGTTCGCAGGGATCTCACCCGCGCTCCTTCATGTTGTCCGCACCTAGGTAATAAACGTAAGGGCGCAACAAGCAGTCAACTAATATGCTGTTACTAAACGACGCACTCTCTGGGGGAGCAGTGACCCTTCACTTTTGAAATAATGTTTTCAATGAAATAAAAGGTATGAATTTGACCAGAACCAAGTAATCAGACCGAAGAATGCCTCAGAAAACTTCTGGTCTGCTTGGACGCAATCACATTTACGGCATACATGAATGTTAACTTTCTGGTCTACATCGGGTCACAGAAGTACGGCATCTGATATGATATCCGTCAAAAAAGGCTTACATTGCAGCTGACTAATGCGACTGCACTCGACTCGTGAGAAAAAGCTAAAACACCTGACCACATTCACTTTCCGCATACAAGCACATAAGCGGAAATGTACAAATTTCTGAATACATATTTTTATATCTTGGTGGACTACACAATAACGATCAATAACCAATCAGTATATGCCCACATTGTGCATCAGCATTCCTTCAAGTTTTGCTGCGCAAGCACCAGCCCATTGGTTTTTACTTGTCTTAATTACTCATTCTTTCCGTAGGACAGACGTCAGAGGCATTAAATTTGAGGGGCACTTTTGCTTCGTCATTAAGGGCGCGACGGCCTTAATGCGAATCTCTTTGCTAATATTCGTTAGCTCACATGTATATTGCTAATCGAATATTCACAAACCCCTTAAAATCATCATCATCATCAGCCTGATTATACCCACTGCAGGGCGAAGGCCTCTCCCATATTTCTCCACTTAACCCGGTTCTGTGCTAGCTGCATCCACTTGACCCCTGCGAACTTCTTAATCTCATCCGCCCACCTAACTTTCTGCCGCCCCCTGCTACGCTTTCCTTCCCTTGGAATCCAATTTGTTACCCTCAGCGACCATCGGTTATCCTCTCTTCGCACTATAAGTCCTGCCCATGTCCATTTCTTCTTCTTAATTTCTACTAGAATGTCGGTAACTTGAGTTATTTCTCTGACCCACTCTGCACGCTTTCTATCTCTTAATGTTACCCCTACCATTTTTCGTTCCATAGCCCTCTGGGTTGTCCTCAACTTAAGTAGAACTCTCTTGGTTAGCCTCCATGTTTCAGCCCCATAGGTGAGCACAGGCAAGATGCAACTGTTGTATACTTTCCTCTTGAGCGATACCGGTAATCTGCGAGTACTTGCCAAATTCGCTCCATCCCAATCTTATTCCTCTGCCCCTTAAAATATCCTTCCGTTATTCACACACGCTTGTTATCATGCACTCTCGTAAGTTTGTGACATACCACCCGATATGGAAATAGGGCCTTTTTACCTGAGGCATGCCCGAATCGCTTTACGTGACCCAAAAGCAACATGACTGCCTTGCCACTCAAAGATTCCGTGTTCGATTCCTCCCTCGACCTCCTTGAAGCTCTGCCCGCCTCACTCATATGATGTGGTTAGAGGGTTCACGCAACTCTATTAATCAGCGCCCGTCATATAATTTGCCAGCGACCAGCTTCCAGACCCATGGTGATGATTTTTCACTCATATTGAGGGCGAGTACAATGCCGAAGCGACGTTTTTTGCCTTGTTCCATCGACCCCAAATCTTGCGCTTTAAACAAGCTTACTCATATCGATGCAATTCCTTCCAGTGTCAGATTGACGCAGCCCATTTTGTCAGCCCCGATTGCATCATCTTCTTTAGAAATATTTTCGTGACGTACATGGTGTAAATGCGGTCTCCTTTTTCAAATTAAAATTTCGATATTGTAGGAAAGGGGCAATTGTTAAAACCAATCGCTTATAGCCTCTTTTTATATCTAACTAGGTAATGACCTTATTAACAGAGGTGTGCGTAAAGTGCGTAGGTCAAGGACTTCCATTCCTGGATATCACAGGTATCCATCACCAATATTTGGGCTCGTACCATCAACAGACCGGTCAATTTGTCACTTCTGTTTTCTTTTTTGCTCGGCTTCATGTTGTTTGTAATGCGTGCTGTCAGCTAACCAGTACATATCGTCATGGGATTTTACATTTTATTTATTTAATGTTGAAGTTCATTGCCCTATTTTCTAATGGCGTGTACAACGCCTACCTGCAGTTCTGTGAGGCAAAAAAAAGACAACACAACACAACGCAAGGCTTGCTCTGCTAGCACGCAGATCCACGAAGAGCAATAGGAAGAATGCTACTATGGGTGAGTTCGTTCAGAGTTCTTGTCAGATGTAATTCCAAGCTGTCCTGATCCCCAGACTCCTTAAGATAGCATTTACACCATATCAGAGGTCATCTTTCAGTGACTGGAAAGAAAAAGAAATTGTGCCTTTATGACGCCATCCAGCAGATATTACTACCTTTGAAAAGGAACAATATGCCCTACTGCCTAAGCGCTACAGAAATGACGCCACATTGCGATAGCGCACTCGGCTTAGATAAGCTTTGTTGCAGTTTACATATTCCGTACAAAGGTCATTTCCCTTGAAAGAAATGAATCTGGTTTGGGAAAATCGGCACGACAATGATATCAGGAACTAAACTGGCACGGCATATCTTAATGCTTTTCTAAACTCAAAAACTATGGAACCGGTTGAAAGCAGTACAGGAAAAGGTGCCGGCATACTGAACGCTCACTAAAGCGTTGCAAGTCTTACAGGCATGCGCTGGGCTACCCTGGAAAATGCCAGTAAGCATGTGTCTAGATAGTCGACAGCGCTTAGTCATAAATTTGCGGCCTTTTTTCTGTTTCAGAAGCTTTTCTGTATTACGATGCCATAAGATGTCCAGCATATGGCCAGCCTGTTTCAGGGACAGTCTTGGACATTGGTGGTGATTACAAGCGTAGAACACTCGTGGGCGTGTGGGGCTGTGAGCAACTTTTGCGCACTAAAAGAAGACTGGCGACATAGCAAGAAATAAGTACAGTCGCTCACGGGCATATGGGGCGAAACCTTGTTGCAGCTTTCTTTGGTTTATTCAGTCTGGTGCCTCTGGCCCTGTCCGCATCATGGGATAAAACACCCACAGTTCCCTCCAACTGCACGTAATTGCAAAATATGGACGTCCCCTCTCGCTCGTGCTATATCAAAAGCCCGCGTAGACTTTTCTACAAGTCATAAAATGCATTTATTGCAGCAGCTATCAAAGCAGGGCTTCTTTCTCAGTAACGCGTGGATTGCTGCTGGCACCTTCATATCCGGCTGCAAATAACAAAGAAAACATGCGGTAACATATGACGCTGTGCCAGAGTATTGTCTCGGAGTGCTTGTTAGGTATTTCTATTTACCTTACCACTCTATGCGTTTGAGTGAAATCTTTGTTATCGCCGCTGCACTAAGTGTGACCACAAGGCTGCCTATGGGACTTTACCACGCACATATATCAAATCATTTTTATAGCCGCTGCCCTAAGTGTGACCACAAGGCCTCCTATGGGACTTTACCGCGCACATATGTGGTTGTATTTGCCGCTCATGTTTCTCTGAAGAGAGTGAGCCGCTCTATTCATCTACAGTGGGCTCTTTGCGTTGCAAGAATTGTACGAATAATTTCTTAACGAGCTTTACCCTCTTTTTATCCAACCAAAAAGGCGTTTAGATCTTGTTAGGAAATCTGCACGTTTTCAGCTCTCTCTTCAACTCTTGTGGGAGATAAAAAATACACCAACGACTTCACAGCAGTTCTGTTTTCCCCATATGATGGGGCCGCGTCCACATCGTTAGACAGGTGGGTTCACGTGTTTTCTTTAACCTATATGTGATATAATATTGCTTAGAATGCACCTCACCAAGTAGAAGTTCCTTTTGCAAAAGAATTTTTACAGCAATTTGCTTTTTTCAGCGCTACACAACGAGATTTATCAAGCCTCTCTCCGTAAGTATTCTTAGTTAAATTATTTATGATACAAGATAATCACCAAACGTGTTTGATGTCACCAGCAACTTATTCCGTGTTTTGGAAGTCGTTTTGTTCTATTTGCGTGAGGCTACTTCGGGGTGGCATCTAAGTTTCTGCATTGCAATTTTCTGACGTCAGGTCCGTCCGTAGAGGATATCACCAAGATATTAAGGCGAAGGCCTTGAATGCCTCATTGTTGTCTACAAAAAGTTGTCGAGAGAAAGTAAAAAAATTTTAAGAGCACTGCAGAATCTGCATTGGAGTAATGCGGAAGCACGGATGCTGCTATTAGTTGCTTTTAGATGCTTAATTCTCTTCTTGACAATTGACAATTGGTTCACAGGAAGGGAAAGGCGCAGTATCTGTCCCATTTGCTCTGTGGACACCTGAAATGCGCCGTAAGGGAAGGAATAAAGGTGAGAGTAAAAGTGGAAAGAGTTAAAGGGGAGTCGTTGTGAAGGGCTACGGAGTAATTTGAGGCGCCACTTCGTTTCGCCACCATTGCCCATTTTAGTCTTTGGCACTTTCAAATTGCGTGCCAATCCCTTCATATGTCTTTTTTTTCGGCTCTACTTCCGATTGTGTGACGTCATATCCACTACCGGCACCCCCTTCTCTCTTTCCGCTTTCACTCTCACCTTCCTCACTTTCCTTACGGCAGGTGTCCACGGCCCCGCAGGGGTGGCGCAGTGGTGAGATGCCCGATTACTGTGCCGGAGTACCCGGGTAGTAGTAGTAGTAGTAATAAACATTTATTTTAACAGAGGTGTTCGGGGCGCGCAGCCCCTGGGCCCCCGCACGGCCCCACTACACTCAAACGTTCATGTTCCTACGGTTCATGACGTCGGCAGCTCGGTCTGCGGAGGTCTTTTGCCGGACCGGGTCCTTAGAGCGTAGCAGGGTCTCCCATTCCTCCCAGGTGGAAAAGTGCTCCAGACCCCGCGGGGGAGGATCCGCCGGGCATTGGAATAGAATGTGGGCGAGGGTGGCAGTGGGGTGATTGCAAAGGGTGCAGGAGGGGTCGGTGAGAGTGGGGTGGTAACGGGACCTAATGTAAGGGGATGGGAGGGTTCGCCTCTGGAGGCGGCGCCATAGTGTTTGGTGGAGATTGGTGAGGGAGGAGTGAGGTGGGGGGTAGATCTGTCAATCGACCGGTAGGCCTGAGTCATCTCTTTAAACGTGTGCATGCGCTCCCGGGAGAACTCCGACGTGAGGACCGCCTGTGCCCGGCGTATTAGACCTCGGGATAAGCTGTTGGCGGCCTCGTTGCCAGGGTTGCCCGAGTGCGCAGACACCCAGATAAGCTCCACGTGGCGGGCGGGTTGGCAGTGGGTGAGGTCAGTATGCAAAAAACAGAAACATGAACTCTCCCACGTGCGAAATTTAGTAGTGCAGTTTTTGAGTCTGTGAGTATATATTTAGCTTTCGTGTGGGCAATTGCAAGGGCGATCGCTGCCTCCTCGGCCACTTCTGAGGAGGTAACAGAGGGGAGGGGGAGAGTTGCAATGGACTGAACTGTATTCACCGCGGCTGCCGCCGCCTCATCGCCCCAGCATGCGGCGTCCACCCATACGGCATCCGTCTCGGAACCGTAACATTTGGAGCGCCTTTGCCCGGGCTCGGTGGCGGGGCTCGTGGTGTTGTGGATGGGAGTTTCGGGGAAGAGGTTTGACAAGAAGGTTGGAGTGGATAGGGCGTGGGATGGAGAGGAGTGTGGGGTCGTTAGCTGGGATGTGAACATCGAGAGTTTTGAGGATGTGACGTCCGGTGCCAAGTCTGTGTCAATCGGATATACTGGGTCTGTCTGTGGGCCTCCACAAGCTCCCCAACAGTATTGTGGAGACCCGGCTGAAGTAATTTCTCTGTTGAAGTGTTGAGGGGTAGGTGGAGGGCGGTTTTGAATGCGGTACGAAGCATCGCGTCCAAGGTGAAGATCTCTTCACATCTAAGTCTGAGGCAAGGGAGCGTGTATAAGAATCGGCTGAGGATAAAGGCATGAATGACACGACATAGATCGTGCTCCCTCATGCCCCTATGCTGGCCCGAAACTCTGCGGATGAGGTGCAAGATCGCACCTGTCACCCGCTTGAGTTCCTTTATTGTGAGGCTGTTTCTACCGTTGCTTTGGATATGAAGCCCCAGGACCCGGAGAATGTCCACCTCCGTAATGGGGCGATCATCCAAAGCAACGGTTTTGGGGGCGCTGGGAGGGTTACGGGTGGTGGGGCAGAGGATGAGGAGCTCGGACTTCTCTGGGGAGCATGAAAGTCCCATGCTTCGGGTTTGAACCCGACCTCGGCGGCTGCGTTTCGATGGAGGCGAAACGAAGAGGCGTCCGTGTGCTGTGCGATGTCAGCGCACGTTAAAGATCCCCAGGTGGTCGAAATTACTTCGTAGCCCTCCACTACGGCTCCTCTTTGTCTCTTTTCACTTTCACTTCAATCTTCCTCCCTTCCCTTATGGACGTTGTGGTGTCCACAGATAACAAGTGAGAGTTTCCGCCTCTTTCCCCTCCTATAAATGATAAATTAATAAGGTGACCACAGAACAAGTGTGGCAGATACTGCACCTCCTTTCCTGTGAACCAGTTATTCTAATTACTTAAATTATCGTATTACATTAATTATTTTTCCGCCACAACATTACGTCACATTGTATCGATTGGCACTACTCACTAACATCTACCACTTCTCAATTACAACTGCTGCAGAAACCATTTTGCAGACATGCCCTGCGGACACAGTCTGCGGACAGAAATCTGTGAACATAGCGAAGTAATTCTTTGCATTAATAAAGGTGTCACGCTAAGAAGAGTGAGAGCTAAAACCTTGTCTCCACCGGGAATCGAGCCTCCATCTCTTGGATCTTAAGCCCAGCGCTTTACCAACTGCGCCACACCCCGGATCGTGAAACCCCCTCCATAATTCCCCTTCTCCACCATGCGAATGGTAGCGGATTCCGCAAGTAACAGATACTGCGCCTTTCCTTTCGAGTAAACGAATTATAGAATGCCGATGAACTTTGATACGTTCAGTAAAATGCTGGCTGTACTCGACAAGGGGAGTGCGATGTACTGTCACCACTGGTCATGACTTTACCAAGGGATTCATGCATATACGAGGCCGGCTGGAAGTGATGAAGGGTGGCTGTTCTCGGCCCTACGGGGCTGGGACTGGTAGGTCAACGCCGCTTGTGGCGGGACTAGCCTACCACTGAATTTTTATCTGTTGTAGGCCGTCATTGCACCCGCCACAGCTTAGGTGGAGGACTACGTCTGTTGCCAGCGCGCGTTTTTCTCTCCCTCTTCTTTTTCTTTCTTCTCTATTTTCTCTTCTGTCTGCACGAGGCAGCGGAGGTGGCTCAGCTACGGAGCCAGTAGCAGGCCCGTGCATTTCCTTTTCCTTCTGCCTACAGCCACAACAACATAAGCTGACCCCGTCGGGCGTCCGATCTAGGCGTCCGTGCGGCGCCTTTCATTTGCCGGATCCTCGAAAGCAGCACTACACTGCAAACAGAAGCAGACCCAAATGTCTAGGAGGCGTTAGTACAGCAGGCTTCAGCGGCGTTTGGAATTGATTTACAGGAAAGATAAGGCGCAGTATCTCTCACAATCCTTCATGGACACATGTAACCCGCCGTGAAGGAAGGGGGGAAGGAAGGAGTGAAAGAAGAGAGGGAGGTAAAGGTGCCCAGTGGAGGTCTGTGATCCACCTCGCTATGATAGTTTTCGCCTCATCCACAGTGGCATCATCGTAATCCAAAGTGCTCTCTAGAATTTTATTTTCTTTTTTGTGTGTCTGCTTTTACACAGGCTCCTTCTATTTTTGCAGACTCATTGCCCAATCAGGAATGGTGGTGGAATTAGGCGCAGGATTGAGGAATTTATTTCGGAAACTTAAAGAACTCACGCGTGGGAATGCATTTTGTTGTTTTTTAGGAGGGCAGTCCCAGGTTTCCCTGCCAATGTTTCCAAATTCGTTATACTTTTTCTGTAATTTATTCGCGTTTTTCTCACACTGCATCACATCAGCGATATTACGACCCCGTCAGTAAAACCGAGCGTAGTTTCCGACTTGGCATGGCTGGAAACAAGACGCATCATCGAAATGCATTCAAGGCATCATCTGCGTGTATTTTGCGCAATGCTTGACGTATCGGGCACTGCCGTTCCCAATCACTGCTCAGGCGCAGCCACCTTGATTTCCGGTTGGATTCGGTGATTATGTTTTACAATACTCATTAGTAAGCCATACGTACCACTGGCATTCACTGGGTGTTCATCTAACACGCCTGAACCAACTACCCTTCATGGCCTGAAAGCGCTTGAGCGCTACTGGCTCAGCTACAGAGCCAGTAGCAGGCCCGTGCATTTTCTTTTCCTTCTTCCTACAGCCACAACAACAACAACAGTTCCAAAGCTCAATGCAGATCAGTTAAACCGCACCACGGTGGAGCAGTGGCTATAGGCACTCGACTGCTGTACCCAAGGATGCGGGATCGTATCCCGGCCTGGCTGCCGCTTTACAATGGAAGCGAAAAGCAAGGCGCCCGTGTGTTGTGATGTTAGTGTGCGTTAGATAACCCCATTTGGTGACATATTCTTGAGCGCACAGTGTGGCGTCTCCCATAGCCTGAGTCGTTTTCAAACGTAAATTCTATAACACAAGCTGAAGCGATACCCGGTAATTTATGCTATTGATATATTTCTGCATCGCGACCGTCCCATTCGCCGTCATCTTTTGGTTACCGTCGAGAATTGACAACGCCAACTACTACAAGAACAACAACAGACGGTTTAGCGCGTATTGTGTCTAACTAATAATAATAATAATTGGTTCTCAGGCAGGGAAAGGCGCAGTATCTGTCATACTTGTTTCTGTGGACACCTGAACCGAGCCGTGAGGGGAGGGAGGAAGGTTAGAGTGAGATTAGGTAGAGAGAAAGGGGTGCCGTAGTGGAGGGCTCCGGAGTAATTTGACCACCTGGGCATCTTTAACGTGCGCTGACATCGCACAGCACACGTTCGCCTTTTCATTTCGCCTTCATCGAAACCCAGCCGCCGAGGTTGTTGTTTTTGTTGTGGCTGCATAGGAAGAAAGAAAAGGACATGCACGGGCCTGCTACCGGTGCTGTAGCCGAGCCACTTTCGCTGCCTCGTGCAGACGGAAGAGAAAATACAGAAGAAAGAAAAGGAAGAGGGAGATAAAGACGCGCGCCACAACAGCCGTCGTCCACCACCGAAGAGTTGCCCCGCCGGGGTGGTGCTAAGACGCCCGACTACTGTGCCAGAGTTCCCGGGTTCGAACCCGACCGCGGCGGCTGCGTTTCGATGCAGGCGAAACGAAGAGGCGTCGTGTGCTGTGTGATGTCAGCGCACGTTAAAGATCCCCAGGTGGTCGAAATTACTCCGTAGCCCTCGACTACGGCTCCTCTTTCTCTCTTTCCCCTTTCACTCCCACCTTCCTCCCTTTCTCTACGGCGCGGTTGAGGTGTCCACAAAAAACAAGTGAGACAGTTTTCGCGCCTTTCCCTTACTATAAATCAATCTTCTGCTTGCACGAGGCAGCGGAGGTGGCTCAGTTATAGAGCCAGTAGCAGGCCCGTGCATTTTCTATTCGGCGGCTGCTTTTCGATGGAGGCGAAACGAAGTGACGTCCGTGTGCTGTGCGATGTCAGCGCACGGTAAAGTTCCCCAGGTGGTCGAAATTACTCCGCAGCCCTCCACTACGGCTCCTCTTTCTCTCTTTCCACTTTCATTCCCACCTTCCTCCCTTCCTTACGGCGCGGTTCGGGTGTCCACAGAGCAAGAGTGACCGTTACTGCGCCTTTCCCTTCCTGTGAACCAATTTTTTCACCACCGAAGATGTGGCGGGTGCAATGACGGCCTACAGCAAGTAAATATTTGAACAGGCTAGCCCCGCCGCAAGTGGCAATGACCTACCGGTCCTAACCCCATCAGGGGAGTGCCGCCGAGGTCGGGTTCAAACCCGGGTACTCCGGTACAGTAGTAGAGATTTATTTATTTATTTATAGGAAGGGAAAGGCGCGGTAACTGTCTCACTTGTTTTCTGTGGACACCACAACCGCGCCATAAGGGAAGGGACTAAGGTGGGAGTGAAAGTGGAAAGAGAGAAAGAGGAGCCGTAGTTTACGGCTACGGAGTAATTTCGACCACCTGGGGATCTTTAACGTGCGCTGACATCGCACAGCACACGGACGCCTCTTCGTTTCGCCTCCATCGAAACGCAGCCGCCGAGGTCGGGTTCGAAATAGAAGAACGAAAAGAAGAGGGAGAGAAAGACGTGCGCCGCAACAACAGCCGTCGTCCACCACCGAAGCGGTGGCGGGTGCAATGACGGCTTACAACAGATAAACATTCGGTGGCAGGCAAGCCCCCGCGGCAAGCGGCGGTGACATACCTGTCCCAGCCCCATCAACGAACGCCAAGCGACAGGCGTGATGGCATACCATCCAAACACACTTGCCGGAGAAACTGTGACAGCCTTTCCTTTCCTGTAAAACAATTATCATTAAATTTAGCACAGCAACGACGTCGGTATTAGGCAAACAATGAGAGGCAAGGAAAGGAGAGGAAGGGTAGACTTTTGGCATTCTCCTCTTAAGGGACATCTAAGAAACCATATAATTTTTCGCTCACTTACGCTGACGCCGGAGCTTTTGGCTGTCGGATTCTGTAAAGCTGCCGTGTTAAATTATTTCCAACGCTTCTCGTAAGATAGTCGGCACATACCCTCCTCGACTGGCCGTGATTATCGACACCTTGCGAATTCGTATTGATGAGCCCAACAGTGTGATTTCCAAGTTGCACAAGTAACACACGCATACTCATTTGTATGCATACGTGTCAGTGCTCGCTTCTTATCGTTAAAAATCTGGTTTCCAGTTTGAAACGAAGCCATTCCGTTACAGTCAGACCACCTATTAGCGGAGCGGGACCGAATTGCAGAAGTTTGGCTTTGACTTTCGGCTCTTTTAAAATCAGTAGCGCAAACTCTTCAGCCATATTATTTCATGCCACGTCACCGATTTCACTTGAAGGGACGCCTTGCTGCATCAGACAAAGGTTAGGGCCGGTTTGTTTTCGCCTCACATGAAAAGACAACGTGTTGCAATGCCTAAACAACCATGTATTTATGCCTAGTCTTATATAAATGCTCTCAATGAGCGTTTGTTCTTTTAGCAATAAAGTCGCACTGTTCGATTCACAGGGTTTTATTGGACCACGTAATATATCAATATACTCAATCCTCACCATAAAGTATTTCAAACTTTTACTTGCGGTTCAGAAATTTCCGCATTCTGGGAGCTGGGGACAAGGGAAGTGCAAGGCTTTTTTACTGTCTTGCCAAGAAGTAGACTCTGGATTCTAAGGGTGCTGGTGGGGTCGATTTACGCATTAAGAGAGCTGTTCGATTTGGTAGGTGCGTCAATTGTGCCTTTGCATGCGTAAGCGTCACGTGCACATTCTGCTGGCCAATCAGTGCACGGCCGTGCCATCTTCCAACTACCACCTTCCAGAAGCAAGCGTGCACGGTTGGGCATTTGGGTTTGCTCAGTATGGTGGTCCCGATAGAGAGAAAACGACAGAAGAGACGCAGAAAACGGGTTGTTCCGACTAGCATCTACCGCCCCCAGAGGCAGCGCAAGCGGTTCAGGTGTCCAGAGAAACAAATGTGACAGATACTGGACCTTTCTCTTCCTGTGAACCAAATAAGAACAATAATGGTAATACTATTATATTTATTAAATGCTTTTATGAACATAATAATAATAATAATTATAATAATATTAGCCCGCTTTCTCCATCTCTTCTGTCATTTTCTTTCTTGCGGAGCCACCGTACCGAGCAAACCCAAACACGCCTCCGGGCGACCTCGTGCCGCATCCGATCCTGAGGTCGGCGACGAAACACAGCGCTCATTCTCTTCTCGCTGTATCTCAATGTCCATATCACACTCACTGAGTGTAGAAAGCGACGGGGAGTGTCCGACACCAAGGCTGAAACACCTGCTGGGAATCGTCCACATCCATTTGCTCCTCCAAGGCTCCGCGAATCTTAGAAATACCAGCAGTGGCCGGCGTCGCCGCCAGCTTCATAGTACGACCAGCCTGCGTTCCGAGAGCACCGCGGGTTTTTGGTGGAGCCAAAGCCTTAGATGCCACCTCCATCTTCTTTCCGCGAACTCCAAAATTGGCCTGGACGCCGCAAACTAGACGTGCAATAAGGTTCCATTGACGATGTGGCAGGAAAACAAGATGATTGGGGAACCACCGCGGTGTCAGCCGCGTTCGCGCAAGCAATCTCAGACTGCGGTGGACCAGTCGCACACATGTCAAACGGCAAGTCATCAGTGCTGGCCGCTGCTTCCGCCGGTGTACCAGTAGTCGAATTCGGCAATGTTTTCGAGGTCGTGCCCTCCACAGAATCTATTTGTACTTCTTCGTTGCCTTTAGCCGACTCAGCTGGCTTGGTAGATGGGGCCGACACTGTAGGCTTCATGGGTGTAAGCGGAGGAAACGCACTTGTCGCTGCGAACGAGTAGGAACGGCGCACCGGGCACGTCACCGTCGGGTGGTCATCACTGCAGCGTCGGCAGGTCAGGGCGCAGCCTTCGTTCGCCTTGGTGACCGTGGATACCACAGCTTCCACAAAAAAGGCGCTGAAAACTGCACCCGAAAGTGCTCCGAGGAGCCACATCACCGGCAAACAGGCTGCATACCTTTGTAGTCAAAGGCTACGCGATGTCCAGCGACGCGAATGTATTTGGGTATTGGTGATGACGCAGACATCTCCATCCGAACATACCGCGTCCCAGTGAGAGCACCCTTACGGGAGCCCATCTGGCCCGCAGTGATGGACAGGACTTTGCCATGCTGGCTCAGGGCATGTATAAGCGTTTCGGTTGAAACATAATACGGTAGGAAAAGGCAGTCCACGGTGGTAACTTGAGGCCCAACAAGGACGATTGGTATGCGCTCGCTGCTGATGATGAGGCAGCCGGCGTCAACGATTAGAAACAGATGCCATGCTCTTAAACACACTATCGACCTCGCCGCCGCTTCGACGACTGTCTCGGGACTGGTACCCGCAGGGACTTCTATGTCGAAGACCGGAGTCTTCGAAGGGTTCACGGGATGCCCCTAACATGAAGCACGCAGGGACGCCCGCCACTAATCAAGTCTCCACCATTAGAATCAACCGGGTGTTCGCCTCATAGCTACAACCTTGCCACAACGAGGCAAGAAGCAGGTAGTTTCATTTAACTTCTTCATACACAGATCTCGTATGAAACGGTTAATGCTAAATGATACTTGTTACTTTAAAAAACTGGCGTATATGTACGCCTCTATTTTCAGATTATGCTCAAAATTTCCAGGCAAGCCTAGCCTGCTGCAATTTGTTATCTTTTGAGGCATTTCGCTTCTCATTTCACGCATGATTATTTTCGAAAAAGTTATATTTCTGAAAGCTACCATCCTTTTCCGCAAGCATCCACTATTCGCAACCAAGATAAATCGTAAATGTTTAGCAGAGCAACACCATATTCGAGGAGTGTCAAGTGTTACGGAGAAAATGTTCTTTTTCTGCATTAAAAACTTTTTCACTCCTCTAGTTTTCTCTTATGGCCCATCCCTTCTCCTCGTAATACCTAAATTTTCCCATCTTTTCTCGTATTATATTTCTAGCTATGCGCAATGCAAGATTAAAAATCCGCAGGAAGGCTATGCAAGTTTTTATCAGCATGTGATCTTTGCTCTGTGCGCGTTAGAGACAAAAATAAAGAACAGTTGCTTTACAGGACAGGGAAGAAGCGCGCACACACACAGGTATTTCACAGGTCTTTTTGTGGACACGCGAACCGCGCCGTAAAGGTAGATAGGAAGGTAGGAGTGACAGCGGAGAGAGGTGTAGATGCGCTGCAGTAGAGGGCTACGAGCAATTTCGACCACCTGATCATCTTTAACGCGCACTGAAAGTGCACAGGACACTGATGACTTCGTTTCGCCTTCATCAAAATGCAGCAGCCGACGGTCTGGATTGTACCCGGGCAAGAAGCCAGGGTTCCGCTCAACCGAAAGTCAAGATTTTCCTGCTAACAACCCTTCACAAGCACCGCTTCTACACCGCAAGACAGCGCCGCACTGAAGGAAATTATTGACGAGATACAAGTTGAAAGGGGCCCACAAATTCCCATTAGCCCGGCGCCAGTCCCTTTGTGTCGAGTCGCCATCGTACCACTTCAGATTTGAAGCTATTGTTCAGCGCGATCGCTGATTTGACATCTCGGGCCGACGTCACGTGCTGCCTCGGGATTGGTCAGTTTATTGAAGCGCCGGCGTGCGCTTCGCTGCCTTCGCCGACGGTGCGTGGAGGCTCCTTCGCAGCCAGATGCAACGTGACCAGCGTTGTGCGCTTGCCAAAATCGCTTGTGATTACTGCTTTCGGGAGTTTATTCGTGATTCCGAACAAGTTCGGTGGCGAACAAGTGCTGCTTGCCGGGTTGCTTCAGCAACTATAGTGGTCAGGACAAAGTTCAAGTGTTTTTTTTTCCAAAGTACAGAGAAACTTCCGAGAAGTGACTGCGCGCCATTCCGACGAATAATTTCGCGCCAACTTCATATACGAAGGTAAGAGTGCCCTAATTGATTGTGCATTTCATTTTTTTGTGCATTTCATTTTTCAATGTTTTCTGCTTCGGCATGCCCAAAGGAGGCCAGGGAGCAAGCATCACTCTGCGATTGTGGGTCCAGTCCCTTCGGTTGTAACCATGGGACTCTAGAATCTCTTGTTGCACTCGCACTTCCACTCTGGAGCTGCGGACTGACGCCACCGCCTTAGTAGGTATAGCGCTTCTTGTAGCGAGGATTAGGGCTGGCGACGCAGTTAAGAAAAGTTCGTGGGCGTTCAGACAAGCCATAGGCGAGCTAGACATCGACAGAAGTGTGGTGTTCAGCTTCCGACGTTGTAGGGCCATACATGGTGCCATTATGAAGGCAATTAGCGAAAATCAATGTCCTTGTTCGGAACCGATGTGAGAGGTGTCATCAGTCCATAATCAGTTTATATAAATGTCCTTGTTCGGAACCGATGTGAGAGGTGTCATCAGTCCATAATCAGTTTATATAAATGTCCTTGTTCGGAACCGATGTGAGAGGTGTCATCAGTTCATAAATTAGTTTATATTTGAAAAAGTAGGAAATCGCTTAGTCTGCGCTTTAATAGCTGATGCAACAGTGTCTGTCTCTCTGAAAAGCATTAAAAGAATAATTCACCGAGGAAGTTTGCGGCGACTGGGGCCAACTCTCACAATCAATAAGGAAGCATCTCAATAGAGGATGGATGGATTGATGGAATCTAGGAGCGTCCCCTTTGAAACGGGGTGGTAGCAGTAGCTATCATGCTCATTTTTCTCCATATATCATAATTATTGATTTAGAATGGTTAACTAAACCATCATTCTATTTATTAAATTTTGCTCCTACATTACTAACATTATGTCACTTCTATGCATTTAAGCCACCAATCTTCCAGCCGTTTTTTGCTAGTTTCCACCGCCGGTTTATTCACCCGGCCGCTGTTATCTCTAAACCCCAGAGCTTCAGGAACAGTGATTGCGCCTGCATCAACTTCCGGATGGATACCATTGCATTCGATTATAATGTGGTCAATCGTTTCACTGGAGTTTCCACATACAGCACATGCGTCATCTCCATTGTTAAATTTCTTTTTGTAGCTGCGTGTTCTAAGGCACCCTGATCTAGCTTCGAAAAGTAGGGCACTGCCTCTTGAGTTATCAAAGAAATCTTCCTTCCTGATCTGCATTTTTCACTTTCGGTATAATTCCACACTCTGTTTCTTTTCCATCGAATTTATCCAATTTTTACCTTCTGTGTTTTTCACCTGTTGCTTAATGCTCTTTATTTCTCCGTCCTTGTTACTAGCATACTTACTAGTTAGTTTCCTAGTTCTTTTCCTCCATTGTGAGTCAACGCTTTTTAGGTACAGGTATTTAAATACCTTAGCTGCCCATCTGTTACTGTCCAATTTCCTCAGGCGTTCCTCATATAATATTTTACTCTGAGCTTCCCGTACTTCGAAAGATGCCAAGCCCACATCTCCCTGTACCGCCTCATTTGTAGTTTTGCCGTGGGCACCTAGTGCTAATCGTCCAACGGATCTCTGATTTGTTTCGAATGTCGACTGTACCTCTGATTTTAGGCACAAAACCGCATTTCCGAAAGTAAGTCCGGGCACCATAATTCCTTTCCAAATACCCCTCAATACCTCATACCTAATGTATCCCCACAATGCCTTACGCTTCATTATCCCGGCATTCCTTCGCCCTTTGGCCTTAAGTGATTGCTCATGCTTTCCAATGTATGCCAATCCTTCGTTTACCCATACCCCCAAATATTTATATTCTGCTACTCTAGGTATTTCAAGGCCTTGAATTTTAAGACCCTGATCAGTTCAGCCGTTGAAAATCATCAGACCGGACTTAACTGCGCTGAAACTGAAGCCTAGAGCGTCCCCTTCGTCTCCGCAATACTTAACTAGAGTTTGCAATTCTTCCAGACTCTCAGCTAGCAGCACAATAGCACCCTGTAAGAGGCTTTACAAAAGTTAGCACTATCTAGTGAAAGAAACAGAAACTGTGCGCGGCGGCCATGTTTTGCTCAGTCCGTCCGCGCCTCCCATCGAGTATACGCTGTCAACGTGCGCCTTCGTAGAACCCCTGCATGCACCGAAAGGTGCACTGAAATGCTCACAAGCGATTGTCTCATTTTTTAACATCACAGCAGTCGCTGTTAGCTCCAAGCTCTATTCGGAATGATGCCAGCATGTTGTTGCGTGCCCTTCTGCAGCCAGCGCACCGTCATAGACGCGCACGGAATCAAGGTATACGCGTGTATGCGACCGTTCGTTTGCAGTCCTGATCGGCTTTACAAGGGTCACTTGCATCATGTAAAGCATTACTGCACGTCCCTCTGACTGGGAGCTAGCTCACAGAATGTGCTACCGCCTAAAACAGCAAGGTTAATTGTTTTGCGCGCTATGGAGCCTTGTGACCTTAAGGATAAACTTATGCTGCGATGGAGGACACGGGAGAAGGAGCAATGCATGTGTAACGAATGCTATTGTGCAAATACGTTCTCTGAAACATTTTGTACGTAGGTTATATTTACCATTGTGTATTTGATTTAAGACACGGGCATGATTACCGAAACTACTTTTTACAGTCGTACGAAATGGTAGTGCTTGGTGCAGAGAGCAATACGGTTGTATAGTGCGCCCGAGGTGCGTGTTTCACGCTGCAAAAGCAAGCAGCTGCCAAACCCGCGGCGTCTAGAAAAGCAGGAAAAGATGACATCCCACTAGTGTGTTGTAACATGCTCGCGTACTGCCCGTTTCGACCGGTCCACGTCCAGAGCGCGCAGCTCAGGTTTTATACCTGCCAGCGCGGCCGATAAAATAACTAAGCGTGCGCTTCACTTTTGTGTTTTTTCGAGTCACCCGATGGCTCGCTAATTCATAGCTACCTAAAATTCACTGGAATTTTTAAATATGTCGATTTCTTGTTTATTCCCTCTGTCAGAAAGTAAACATTTGAAGCCGTAATCTCATATGAAAGCGCTGACATTGGAATCTTCGAGGAACTCGGGGGAGGAAGAACTCGGCTGAAACGAAAAGAAATTTGAAAAGTCAACTCACATTACTGCGAAGTGTTTATGCTTAGTGCAACTGGCTGTGTTCATAAAATCAGATTTATATTATATCATATCATTATAGAAAAATTAGGGTGTCACTTAAGCTCCGCCGTTAAAGGTATAACGCGATAGTGTCTCTCTCTCATACACACACACGCACGATGTTTTTTCCTTCGCGTGCTATATTTTAGCTCTTTAATTTATTTATTTATTTTATTTACCAAATACTGCAGGCCCTAGCAGGAGGGGCGAAAAGAATACAATGTAGTGAAATATGAATTCATCAAAAGTAACATACTACACACAAGTGTAGTATGTTATATGTTGTTATGTATGTTATATTTCTATGTTATGTATGCTATGTAATATTTCTATCATTTCTTTATTTATTTTTATTTTATTTGACGTTTTATATTTTTATACACCGATACGCATGCGTCAGCAACAATCGGCTTTCCATTCTGAGCAATTTGACACTTTTGAACACATTCTTCAATTATTTCAATTAATCAATTACGCATTCTAAATTTTCTTCCTTAGCATCACCAAGCACTGGTTTTTCATTCTGATACCTTCAAACCCTTACTTTCCAATTTTTTCTTTTTTTCGTTTCTTTATTTCATCAATTGATCAATTAATTACAAAGACTTTATTAACTCGTCATCGCCTATCGCACACTAATCAATATTCAATCACTTTAAGCACAAATTACCATGCCACTTTTTTTTTTTACGCAGCCCCCGATTATTTCCGAGACTAATGCCAACTGCTGCGTCGACGGCATGGGAAGGAAAGTGCTAAGCGCCAGTCCAACTTACGCCAAATTACGCATGATCCTTTTATCATAAAAAAAATGCATCCTCGCTCATTTCACCAACCAAGTATCTTCCAGTGGGATGAGCGACGGTGATTGCGCAAACCAAGCACACAAACTCGCGATGATCTCTCATAGGCATTTAAGTAAACAGCAAAGGCTCACAGACAAAAAGAAATCCACATTACAGAACTCTAGATACTGTACCTGGATAGGGATGACGCTGCGGATTGCCGAGGGGCGGGGGGGAGGGGGCATGCACGACTCGTATAGCAATTTGTAACTGCGCTCGGCAGCGCAGCCGGTGGGCCCCGCCACGTCTCGGCTGTCAAAATACGCTTCTAGGCGTCTCTAACATAAACCGCCAGGGTCCGAACAGAGGTCCAAGCACCGCACACTAGGTTAAAACGTGAAAAGCGTGAGCAGAACGGCGAGCGCTGACGGGCGTGCACGAAGCGAACGAATGGAGCGAACAAAATATGGCTGCCAGCGCGGGATCAGGGTGCCGCTCACAGTTGCCAGACGTACTTTTGTAAACCCTCTATTCAGGAAACCATTGACGACCACCATGTCTCGGACCCGGTCTACCACGGTCTGCAAGCTCGCCAGGTCAGAGCAGCCCAGTAGAGCTTCTCATAGTCCTCACGGGGTAGTTTGGGCTTGGGGGAAGGTTCTGGAAATATTGCCATGTCCAAACTATGTGCAAGCCGTCGAAAGATTTCTCCTCGCAGCAGTGTCATTTTTCTATAAAGGCAGTAGAAAGTGTTTCAAACCACCGGGCACAGCAGTATTCCAGCAGTAAATACTAAGACAATTGTGTTCTTAGGGATAAGATTAAAAAACCCCGTTTTTTTAAACTATTGTACTAATGGGGTTGAGTTAAAAAACTGCCAAGATATAAGAACCTTGACATTGTAATAAATTCGCACCTAAGATGGAATGACCATATAGACCCCGTAAATCCTCAGCTTTGCGTAAACTTGGTTTTTGTCTCCATAAACATAGGGGCGCATCTAGCCGCTGCAAACTATTAGCCTACAATACGCTCAGAAGACTAAAACTGTATTGGCTGTTAAAAATACCATTTGCTGTTATCGCCGCCGCTGAACTGCTCAGTTCTTTTGCGGGCGCAAGTCAGCCATATAAAGAGTTGATTCCAGTGATATTACGCCTATCTCCTCTTGTGGTTTCTATGACCTTGTCACCACTACGTTACATCTTATAGAGGTGCTGCCTTCGTGTTCTAGTCCCCCCTTCAAGCGACCACAGCCCTATTCCTGCCGCCGTGGAGGGCCAGCCACTAGGTGACCGAATCAGCCGAAGGGCTCCAACCCGAACATGGTCTGTTACCATACCCAGTCCGACTCCGGAATAACGCCTCAACGTTGACAATGACCGAGTTTTCAGTACCGTTTGTCTTGTAGCCCCGGGAGCCCCCCATATTACAAGCACAGCCCACAAAGATGTGGAAGACTGTCTTGACTAGTTCGAACGCATGACAATGTTCAACGCCTGGAACAACAAAGCCAGACTAAGGCAAGTCTATTTTGCACTCCAGGGATCTGCCCAAATATAGTTTGAGAATCATAATTCGTATTTGAAAGATTAAAATATATTCAAGACGGAAATTTTGAAGGCTTTCACGAGTACAATGAGAAAAGAAAGAGCCAATTTCCTACTTCAATAAAATAAAATTAGCTGGGGTTTAGCTTTAGTTAAACCCGGTAGGATGCGTAAGCAGAGCCGACGTTGCTTATCTTTTTTCTGCGGCGTGGCGTGGCTACCGACCGAGTTTACCCGACAGCTTGAAGAGTGGCCCCATCTGTGGTCGCTCTAAAGGTCAAACATGACTACCGGCCCGGTTTAAGTGACGGGCTGAAACCTCGCATAGCTTTGCTTACGTAATACAATTCAGCTCCCTAATGAATCGATTCTGGCTTACGTTTAAGATATGGAGCGTCACTTCCACCGCGCCGGTCCCAACATGAACGACGACACCAAATTTTACCTGCTCGTGCGCGATGTGAAAGAACTATTTTGATTTCTTCTATGCCAGCCCAAAGACTACGGCGGTGTACTGCCAGGAAGCAGCAACAACTGAAAAGACGTTGGACACCATAATGCGCCAGTGCAAACCGGTCACTTTACACGATTACTCTAAGCCATTTTGACGCTGCACCTACTAGCGAAGATAGCCTTCGAAAACTCATCCGGGATGTCGTCCATGAAGACTGCTCCGACTCCTACCATCGCCTATGAAACCTGAAGTGGATTCGCTCGCAGGCGTTGTCCGCGGAGAAGTCCATCAGGCACCAGGGCTTCCTCATGCAACGGCTTCGACATCTCTGACCCAAGGACAAGCAGCAATTAACTATGTTGCTGTGTTATGACGACCTGCTCTCTGGCGGAATGCTCCAAGCCCCTTTAAGAAGAACAAGGTGCTCCTAAAAGACGCGCATTAGGCCCCGGCCGCCAAGCCTACGTATGACCCTGAAGCCCCAAGAAATGCGACGCCTGGAGGACATATCATAACCACCCGGTCTGTTTCCACTTTGGCGAGCCGACCACGTCCTTCGCCGCTGCCCGTCGACGCCTCATGACGCCACCCCGGTAAACGTCTCAAGAAACCGAGACATGTCTACCCAGCAGAGATTTTGGACCATCAAGCCGTCGGTTCAGGTCCTTGTCGCTGTACAGGGCCAACTTTGCGTTGCCAAATCGCAACTATGACGACAATGCGCGAGAAAGGTCCCCTAGCCCCCGTAGGGGAAGCTATCCCTATTGCGAAACCCAGTTCCGCTAGGTCCCAGCGCCCCAGTGCCATACCTGATTATGGGCCCAGTATGGCGCTGAAGACTGGGCGTACTCGGACGCGGCATACTGGCACGCGCCGCACTGGTGGCACTAGTCGCCCGGAGAAAAAAAAATCGCCTCAGATAAAAGGAAAAGCTAAAAACTAACGAAGCATCTCAGCTACATTAAAAACATTAAAAAAGTAAAAAAATTAAAACTAGGGAAAACAAACTGCACCACTAACGCTCTTCGAACTTGGTTCCTCTTACTCCGTAAGCTTTTTATGCTAATCACGGCCACGCCGATTTTTTTTTTCTTTATTGCCAAATTTATTACCTTGGCTTTACACACAAAGAACATTATTCCACAAACACACAAGATGGGTTTAAACAACATTTGTCTGCGTTATCCATTACAAATTAGGCCCCCCATTTGCAGCAACATTTCCATTCTCGAAATCCACTCACGCACTTCGCCTTGTTTCCTGAAAACTTCAATAACACTTCCAATGACTTCGCAAGAATACTGCCGTATTTTCCTCGCATCAACGTCTGCATGCCTAAAAGCAATTCTGGATCGCCAGATACTCTGCAAGCCCAATAACATGATCATGTCCAGCGGTAGGCCATCATCATCTTCAATTAGTAAAAATTGAATTCCGAGTGCATCCAAGGGTAGGTCTTTTTAATTGTTCTTTGTAGAATGTCCCAGAAGAAAACCGTTTCCCAACAGTTTAAGGAAACGTGTTCGATAGTTTCCGGTCTGCGGCATATGAAACAGTGATTTCCTCAAGGTACAAAAAAAACTTTATTTCTATATAAGTCCTAACTTATAGTGTACTGCTATGGAGCTTGAAAAAAAACGTTTTTGCTCCCCGTGATAGAGTGATTATTCTTGCTCGTTTAAGGACTGGCGTCCATGGACCTGCACATTACAACTATCTGTACAATGGGATCGGGAGAAAGACATCGCACAAGTCCTTGTAAAGATTCTTTCGCGTCACAGTTGATATATATTTGAACAAAAGAACCCCAAGTGGTCAAAATTTCCAGAGTCCTCCACTACGGCATCTCTCATAGCCTTGGACGTTAAACCCCCAAAACTAAACCAAACCATCAAACAAACAACGGACTTGCAATACACGACATGACATATACGCTTCTTAAGGATTCCGAAAATCCTCCCTTGCATGCTCGCCGAACTTACAACTAAATTTGGTAGCATTTTGTTCAACCTAACCTGACACACAGTTCGTAACAATGGATCTTTTGTATCACGAAAGAAAATAAAACGGCTTGGCGCAAATACAAATGTGCCAAACCAACTCCTCCAAAGCGGACGCGATGAAACAGGCTGGTTCGGCGGTGGCGCTCTCAAGTATTTTCCCACAGAAAAGCGGCGAATACACGGTGTAATCTCTGCACATTCACACGAGAACAATTCAGTACTTGTAACACGTACCATATCTTGGTAACGAGAAATAGATTACTAATGTTAGCTGGTGCAAACATAGACCATCCGAATTCTTTTAGTCTCTCGGCCTTTTCACGTACTTCTAATACCTGCTGGTTCCAATATGACTCCCTGTCTCAGCAGTTTTCCAATGGCACTCCTAAATACTTCCCTGGAGTTGTTACCCAAAGAATTTTCACGAAATTCGCAGGAGCTGTGGGCCACTCTCAATGCCAGAAACCCAGCCACTTATACCTGTTCACAGCACTACCACTCGTAAAACAAAAGTCGTTCACCAATTTGACAATGCTGCGAATGCTTTCGTAGTCGGTACAGAAGACGGCAATGTCATTGGCATACGCGAGTATACGGACATGTGCTGCATGCAAACGAAAACCTCGGACACTGGTGCTCTCGATAATGCTCAGCCAAATGGTTCAACATACAAGCAGAAAAACAATGGCGATAGGGGGAAGCCTTGACGTACAGAGCGCTGCACTTGGATGCGCTCACCCATCCTCTTATTTACTATCAGGTGCGTAGTGCACCCTCTGTATGCCATTGCGACTCCCTTGCAAATAACTGAGCCCACATTTGCAAGCTCTAAAACTGACAAGACATCATGCGGCCCCTCATCGATGCCTGTCTGTAGGTTAATCAGGAGCATGGCAACGCTATCATGCAAGGCGTCGCAACACTTCCAGCACAGACCGTGCCTTGTGGATATTAGTCTATATGGTTCAGCCTTTAAGTCTGCAGGTCCGATCCGGTCCTACTAATTCTTCCTATACAGTTTCAAGCCTTTTAGCTAGATTTTTCATCAGATGTTATAATCTCGGTTCGTCAAGGATAATGGTCGGTAAGTGGAAACTTGTTGAAGCTTAGATTCGTCAACATTTTTTGGTATTACAATTGCATGGGCTGTTAGAAAAAACGGGGGAAGCATATTCTTGTCATACACCTCATAAATAATCGAGTCAAAACGTGGGCGAAACTGCTTTGAATGCCTTATAAAGGGCGGCTGCAATCCCGCCTGGCCCTGGAGACTTTCCAGGGTTAAGGTCGTCTATGGCTTTATTTACTTCTCAAAACTATCGAAAGCTCATCAAATTAGTTTCAGATTAAACTTAGGCATACCAAAACCTTTATTTCTGGTGACGAAATCACGAGATGCCCCTAAGATGAAGCACGCAGGGACGCCCGCATTAGTCAATGATTTTTTGACAATTCCTGATTGACACATTTCAAGCTGATAGAGTTGCTTTAGAAAAGTAGAGGGAATTTATTGTCCTCCACACACATATGTACTTGTATATACACACACACGCACAGTGGTACGTAGATGGGCACAACAACGAAAGGTGCGATACTAGCAACAATCACATATTGATAGTTATTCCGTGTTTATCAATACCTACAGAACACAAGCTCAAAAGTAGTAAAATGAGAAACGTATTGACAGATGATTAGATCTTATATGGCAATACCCTTCCTCATGATTCGAGGTACGTAACAAAGAGGGGGGGAGGGTTTACAATGGCAAAGCTGCCATAACAAGACTGCCATTATGAACGATGAAGAAACGCGTGTGCCAGCGCTGCAGAAACCGCGCCTCTCCATCTCTGTCCAGTTGATCACACAGATACTTCTACAATAGAAGACGCAGTCGCTGCAGCGCTGGGAACATGGCTCTGGCTGGTTGTCTACGGACTTCAGCAAGGCAACGCCTCTTCCACAACACAAAATATACACCGGCGACTACTAGCCGCGCAAAACATCCGCGTGGTGGCCTGGCGCCAGGGCCACCGTGCACGGAGAACATCCTTCTCACTAAGCGCCACATGACCAGCGCAACTGGGCATTCAAAGAACGCGTGCCTCAAGTTTTCCCTGCTGCCGCAATTTGGGCATTGGTCATTCGGCACGACATGCCACATGGCGAGGCGTTCTCGCGTGGGTAACACGCCCAATAACTGAAGCCACTCGAAATCGCGGACCTGGAAGGCACACGGCTCACCGCCCACCGACGCCACTTGTCGATGGCCGTGCGGAGCTGGTCGTCGTGTTTTGGACGCGATGAGGCGACCATTTCGCTGACTTGCATTGCGGGAATCTCAAAAATATTGAGTTCAGGCAGGTCGCTGTTGACCGCTGTCTTAAAGACTGCTACCGTTTGGTAGAACCTATGAGGCATTTTGGCCTGTGGGCCCAGGTGCCGGTTTGCAGTAAAGGCCTGGCGAGCTGTGCTCAGCCAGTACTGTAACAGGGAGCGCCCCGGGTACAGCGGATCATTGAGCAGCTTGGCAACCAGATTCGACGCGAGCACTCGGCCCACCGTGTTGACGCATGGCAGCTCGATGCCGCCCCTTTCTTGCTGTAGGTGAAAGAAACGGCGCGCGACAAGAGCTGTCCCGCCATCCCACACAAACACCCCAGGCATGGAGGCGAGGCGGCCTGCCGTTCGACGCGGAATCACCGCAACGCGTGAGACGTAGAGAGCGCGTAGGCGTACGCCTTAGTCCTTACGACCCCGACTTTTCACTGTACGCAAAAGTGCAAAGTGGGCGCCCTCCGACATCGCACGTGTGGCACGCGCAACCACATCCTGTCACGTCCGCGTTGATATGCCGGATCGCTTCGGAAAAAACGCCCAGTACACGGACCGCGTCGACGAATGGAAAACAAACTAGGAGAGGGTCCGCGCGTTCAACTGCACTCCAGACAAATTGGAATATGTGTTAAAAAACATCATGAAAGGCGCCGAAGCTGCGACAATCGCGTAAGAAAAGGGACAGAACGTCAGCGTAAGCTGATGCCACGACCGTTTCTTGCCCCGTCACCGGAAAGCCCCGGATGTGCCGATCACAGGCAACTCTCTTTAAGAGCGGATCCGATGACAGGACAAAACGTGCAGGCGACAAGGGGCAACCCTGGCGAACTCCCCTGGTTACGGCGAAAGGAGGAGCTACTGACCCGTTCAGAACAAGTGCACTACTTAGATTGCTGTACAAAACTCGTATCCTGTCGATAAATACCAGAGGCAGGCCGAAGCAGCGGATGACAGCAAACAAGTAGCCGTGCTCGATTCTGTCAAATGCCTTCGACTGATCTAAGGATCCCGTCTACTGCCTTCTCTTTTGCATAAGCGAACACATCTCGTGTCGGCGTGAGTGACGCAAAGATGGAACGACCTGGAACTGCAATTGATTGATACTCGCTGACAAGAAATGGTAGGACGGGGCGTAGGCATCTGACTAAAAGGGAGGCGACCAACTTGTAATCTGTGTTAAGTAGCGTAATCGGCCGCCACGCCTCCGCTTCCGATAAGTCGCAGCGTGCTTCGGCACTAGTACGATCCGGCTTGAAGAAAAGGATGCTGGCTTTTTACCTTCTTCGTGAAAATGTTCACAAGCCGCGTCAGATGTCTTCCAATGACATCAAAGAAAGTGCACTAGAACCCCGTAACCAATCCCTCTGGTCCGGGTGCCGAAGATTGGCGCATACTTCGCAACACGCTTACAATTTCCTCAGCCGTTGCAGGGGCGCACAGCATCTCAATCATCTCATCCGGTGAGGGCGGTAAGTTCCGCAGAAGTGTTCAGTCACTCTCTCAAAACCTTCGCGCTCGCAGAGGCCTTCTTACGCGAAGATCGCTTCGAAGTAGTCTCGAAAAACGCGTTCAATATCTGCAGGCTCCATGGACGTTGTCCCGTCTTGCATACACACTTCCTCGATGCGAGCAGGTCTGTCATTTTTGTGCCGACAGCTGCGCGCCTACATTCAGTCGTCCGTATCGTAAGCATTAAAAAGACAAAGATCATGACGTCTTGCCCCATGAAGTCCTGGAGCATCAAATGACAAGTGGAAGCTGTAACAGATTTTCTCTTGGGCTCCAAGTTTACCCCGAAAGGAGACTGCAGCCATGAAATTAGGAGACGCCTGCTTCTGGGAAAGAGAGCCATGGCTAGAATTGACCGCCGAGTAAAGATCAGAGACATTACACTGCCAACCAAGATCAGTATAACTCGTGCTATGGTCTTTCCAGATGTGATGTATGGATGCGAGAGTTGGACTGTGAAGAAGGCTGACCGCCGAAGAAAAGACGCGTTTGAATTGTGGTGCTGGCGGAGAATCTTGAGAGTTCCTTGGACTGCCAGAAGATCAAATCAGTCAATATTGTCGACCATAAAACCTCACGGCTCATTGGAGGGTCAAATTCTAAAGTTAAACCACAGCTACTTTGGTCATCTCATGAGAATACAGGAGTCGCCGGAGAAAGATTTGATGTTGGGAAAGGTTGAGGGTCACCGGAAAAGTGGTAGGCAGTGAACGCGATGGTTAGATGGCATCCTCGAGGCGCTGCAGATGAAGTTATGTGATGTTAAGAAGATTGTGAGAGACCGGAAAGCGTGGCGTGCTATGGTCCATAGGGTCACGAAGAGTCGAACACGACTGAACGACTGAACTGAACTGACTAATCGTAAGCATGCAGACGCATGTCCGCAGCAATCCGCGAGGCTCGCGATCCCCCATCTGGAATCTGATACCGCAAGTGAAGACTTTCCAGATACTCACGCATCGCGAACGTCAACTCGTCAGCGTTTCCAACGATTATCATGCGGCGCAGCACGTCGTTCATTGCTGTTGCGGGCCCGCCTTTGCTTACCTGCGCGGACCAAAATGTCGCGCCATTCAAGCTTCTACGAATCCCACACCTCCAAACTGAAATCTACAATCTTACCAACTGAGCCGATCAAGTCTCGGCGGATGTCGCGGACACTGACGAGATCGTAGAGGACAGAAACCTCCATGCGACAAGTTCCAGACGAGTCCGAACGAAGCGACGCACTCAACGACACAACCGCCGAACGGTGGTCGCTGAGGTGCCCGACACCAACAGGTGGAGTAACCATTACGCAGGATACTAGAGTGGGAGGCAGATACACGCGGTCAATGCGACTCCCGCTCCGGCTTCGTGCCCTTGTGGCCACGAAAGCGTCGCAGTGTAGAGCGACCCACGCGTCGGATAGCTGGAGTGGTCGTACAAGGTTCCCCAACTCCTTCGCATTATAGCCGGACGTACCCTACATAAAATGACCAAGGAGCACAGGCTCCAAAACGTGCGACGCAGCTGAACGGAAGAAAACTGAACGAAAAACTCTACAGCACAACGGGAGGGACAATTGGATTGCGTGTACAAAATCGAACATTCCTTTTATTTGCTTCAGTTTTATCTTAGAAAACTCTCAAAACATCATCAAAGTATTTGGGTATTTAACTTACATTGTCTAGCTGCATCAATTCCAACGCCGTCTGCTATTTTCGATTCAAATATATTTTTTACGCCAAGTATAATTTTTTCCTAGATTTTCTCAAAATAGGTATCTAGACACCATGGGGGTGGGTCTCGCTCCCAAAAGGGGAGGATGGGCAGGTAAATATACCAATAATTGCGTAACAGGAAAGGAAAGGCGCCAGTTTGATTGATTGACTGATATAGGAAGGGAAAAGTGTGGTAAATGTCTCACTGGTTTTCTCTGGACACCTAAACCGCACCATAAGGGGAAGGGAGGAAGGTGGGAGTGAAAGTGGAAAGCGAGAAAGAGGATCCCTAGTGGAGAGCTGCGGAGCAATTTCGACTACCTGGGGATCTTTAACGTGCGCTGACATCGCACAGCACACGGACGCCTCTTCGTTAACGCCTCCATCGAAACGCAGCCGCTGAGGTCGGGTTCGAACCCGGATGCTCCGGCAGAGTAGTCGGGCGTCTAACCACTGCACCACCCCGGCGGGGCGCCCTATTTGTCAACATAAGTCTTGTGGACGCCTGAACCGCTCTATAAAGAAAGGGAGGGCGATGGAAGTCAAAGTACATAGAGAAAAAGGTGCTAAACCGGAAGCAAGGAAGTGAATAATAACAATAATTAGTTCACAGGAAGGAAAAGGCGCTGTATTTGTCAAACTTGTTTCTGTGGACACCTAACCTGCGCCGAAATAAATGAGAGGAAGGTGGGAGTAAAAGTGGAGAGAAAGAGGAGCCGTAGTGGAGGGCTGTGGAGTAATTTCGACCACCTTGAGATCGTGTGCGGACACAGGGGAGCTGGGCGAGGGTGGCTGTTCCTGGCCCTATGGGGCTGGGCAGAGCCACCTGGGACGGTAGGTCAGCGCAGTGGTGGTGGTGAAAAACTTTATTTAGTGGAGCCGCGAAATACTCGTTACAAGGGCTGGGCCGGCTCCTGATCACGGGTGGTGGCCAGCAGGCAGTGCCTGACGGCGATCGCTTCAGCTCAGTCGACCAGTCTCCTTCGTGGAGCCGGTTCTGAGCTGGAGACCGCGATCTCCCAAGCCTCGTTGTCCGTAAGGCGCCATTCGGCCGGTGGTTGAAACTCCGGGCATCTGAACATAATATGTTCGAATGTAGCTCTCGGGGCCTCGCAGAGGGAACATTCGGACTGATGAGTAGAGGGGGAGAAGAGTGCCAGCAGTGCTGGGGAGGGAAAGGTGCGGGTTTGAAGGTGCCTCCATGGTATTTGTTGTGGTTTAGTTAAGGAGGGGTGTGGGGAAGGGTAGTGAAGTCTTTCATACCGGTAGTGTAGTGTAATGTCGTTGTAGGTGATCAGCCGATCTCTGGCACTGCCTAGGTCCTCGGTATCTGTTGCTCGGTCGACGTATGCTCGAGCAGCAGAATTGGCCGCTTCGTTACCGGGGTTGCCCAAATGGGCTGGTACCCAGACAAGGTCTATGGGTCCGGGTGTTTGAACGTTGGTAGGTAAGATTTTGTGAGAGGCAGCATGTAGCTGGCCTCGGGCGAAATTTTGTATGGCAGTTTTAGAATCGCTGAGGATAAGGGTGGCAGTGGAAGAGACTATCGCGATGGCTATAGCGGATTCTTCCGCTTCTACGGATGTTCGGGTAATGATAGAGGCTGATGTGATGCGTTCGAAGCGGCTGGATGCCGCGCATATCGCATAAGCTGAGCGGTGTGGATATTCTGCGGCGTCCACGTAGACCGCGTCGAGTTCGTTCGCATGTGCTCTGTGTAGGGCACGTGCTCTCGCGTTTCGTCTGGCCTGGTTATGAAGGGGATGCATGTTTTTCGGAAGTGGGTGGACAGTGAGGTGATCGCGGACTGTCTTTGGAACTGCATAAGTTTCTACTGGAGGGGGACCTAACGGTCTAAGTTGGAGAAAGGAAAGAATGTGGCGACCAGTTGGGGTAGTGGAGAGCCGTCCTAGTTGGGCGATGCGGTGGGCTTCCACCAGCTCGCTGAGGGTATTATGAACTCCCATGCCTAAGAGTCGATAGGTTGGGGTGCGCTTAGGTAAGCCGAGAGCTGCCTTATAAGCGTGTCGGATGAGAGCATCCACCTTGTCTGTCTGTTTTTGTTAGATATAAATACGGAATCGAGTAAAGAATACGGCTTATAATAAATGCCTGTACTAAGCGTCTGAGGTCATGCTCCCGCATTCCACAGTGCTTGTTGGCTATACGTTTGATTAGGCTGGTGATCTGATGTGTTGTGTTAGTCAGTCTGGAGAGTGTATCCGTGTTAAGGCCGTTGTCTTGTATGAACATACCTAGTATTCGAAGTTTGTGAACTTGTGGTAATGGCTGACCATCTACGGTGATGAGCATAGGGGGTTGGCGGTGTTTCCGCGGGCTTGGGTGGAGTATCAGGAGCTCGGATTTGGTGGAGGAACATGCAAGGCCTATTGAAGCTGCGCATCTTGACACCATGTCTGCCCCCTCCTGAAGGCTTTCTTCCATGCTACCTACATTCCCAGTGGTTGCCCACAGGGTGATATCATCTGCATATAGAGAATGGGAGAGGTTTGGGATCTGTGACAGCTTTTTAGCCATGGGGATGAGTGTGATGTTAAATAAAAAAGGGGAAAGGACTGATCCCTGCGGGGTGCCTCTATTACCGAGGGCAAAAGTGGGGGATTTTAGGGGACCGAACCGAATTTTTGCTGTGCGATCCCGGAGAAAGGCTGAAATGTAAGCATGTGTTCGGTTTCCCACATTCAGAGTGGATAGTGCATCCACTATAGAGGAGTGATAGACATTGTCAAATGCCTTTTGCAAGTCTAGAGCCAGCAATGCTCTTGTGCGTTTGCAGTGTCGGGGATGGAGAATTTCTTCTGATATCTGTAGCATGACATCTTGGGTGCGTAGGTGGCTGCGGAAACCCAGCATTGTGTGAGGAAAAAGGTCGCGGGTTTGCACGTGTGTATGTAGCCGATTCAAGACAACTTGTTCAAAAAGTTTACCAAGGTCAGCGCAGCTTGCGGCGGGAGCTAGCCAACCACCGAATAATTTATCTGTTGCAGGCCGTCATTGCACCCGCCACTGCTTCGGTGGTGGACGACGGCTGTTGTTGCTGCGCGCGTCTTTTTCTCTCCTTTTTCTCCCTTCTCTATTTTCTCTTCTGTCCGCACGAGGCAGCGGAGGTGGCTGCCCCGCAGGGGTGGTGCAGTGGTAAGACGCCCGACTACTGTGCCGGAGTACCCGGGTTCGAACCCGACCTCGGCGGCTGCGTTTCGATGGAGGCGAAACGAAGAGGCGTCCGTGTGCTGTGCGATGTCAGCGCACGTTAAAGATCCCCAGGTGGTCGAAATTACTCTGTAGCCCTCCACTACAGCTCCTCTTTCTCTCTTTCAACTTTCACTCCCATCTTCCTCCCTTCCCTTACGGCGCGGTTGCGGTGTCCACAAAAACAAGTGAGATTACCGTGCCTTTCCTTTCCTATAAATAAATCAGCTTAAATAAATCAGCAGAGGTGGCTCAGCTACAGAGCCAGTAGCAGGCCCGCGCATTTTAACGCGGTAGCGTTAAGGAGCTCGTGTCGCAGAAAAGCCGGTGTCATCGGCGTCCAGTGAGCGATAAATCCCGGCATGCGCTTCATATATAAACATGCACTTCATAAATAAAAAGCAAGTTCCAAGATGGGCTGGGTGGGAATCGAACCAGGGTCTCCGTAGTGTGAGACGTAGGCGCTACCACTCAGCCACGAGTTCGATGCTTTAAAGCGGTACAAAAGCGCTTCTAGTGAATGCGGTGTTGCCTTAGAAACATGCCGTAGAACGTTATACTGCAGTGTATATCGGTAATTATGAGCATGTTACAGAAGTCGCAGTTACACGAGTTGGTTGGTTGGTTCATAGGAAGGGAAAGGCGCAGTATCTGTCACACTTGCTCTGTGGACACCTGTGCCGCGCCGTAAGGGAAGGGATGGAGGTGGGAGTGAAAGTGGATAGAGAGAAAGGGGAGCCGTAGTGGAGGGCTACGGAGTAATTTCGACCACCTGGGGATCTTTAACGTGCGCTGACATCGCACAGCACACGGACGCCACTTCGTTTCGCCTCCATCGAAACGCAGCCGCCGAGGCCGGGATTCGATCCCGGGAACTCCGGCACAGTAGTCGGGCGTCTTACCACTGCACCACCCCGGCGGGGCGTTACACGAGTAGCAAAGTACGTTTCCGCTACATTTCTTCTGCGCTCTGCGCACATGCAGAGCCATCTTGCGGCAAACACAGAACCCCTGCTCGCAATGTGCGGCGCTGCCCCGACACGTGGCGCGCCACTCGCCCCTGACGTTTCGCCGTGCACCCTCACAGGTTGTAGAATCAAGCGTCTTTCCTTTCTTTAGATCAATATCTTCGCTCACCCGCTTCTCCCCTTCGGGCCGCGCGGGTACCGGTGCGAGGATGCCCCAATACCCTTGCGTATAGTAAGTTTTCTCGACGAGGTGCAATAACGCTATCGCGTTCCACTCTTGAAGGCAAAGCTTAAGCGTCCTCCAAATTTTATTCTTTTCCTTTTTCCTACAGCCACAACAACAGACATGGCGTGGAAGGGTGCCTATTCCTGGCCCTATGGGGTTGGGACGATAGGTCAACGCTGCTTGCGGTGGGGGTTAGCCAGCCACCGAATTTTAACGTGGTAGCGTTAAGGAGCTCGTGTCGCAGAAAAGCCGGTGTCGTCGGCGTTGGCCGTGAGCGATAAATCCCGGCATGCACTTCATAAATAAAAAGCAACTTCCAAAATGGGTTGGGTGGAAATCGAACCAGGGTTTCCGGAGTGTGAGACGGTGACGCTACCACTAAGCCACGAGTTTTTAGGGCGCAGCTCTTTGGCGGCCGTTCCTGGGTTTCGCGGCGGCGTCGGCGTCGGCCTCGTAATCAGTTCCGCCCCCCTTTCAGCCCCCTCCGTTCGAGCCGGCGCTTTGGCCACCGGAGCCTCGCAGGAGGAGGGGGGGGGGTACACTCAGTGGCGAATGATGGGGGCAGGAGCGCGCGCAGCTACCGGAGCACACCAGGAAAATTTATCGACGGTTACGTTACTTCCTAGTGCGAAATTTGAGCGCAGCAAATAAGCTGTTTCACCTTTTCGATAGATTGAGGCAAAGAAATCGAGCAACACATGTACGCGCTATCACAGAATTTTTTAGAGCGCGCGAAGAAAGGAATTAAGTTCGAGCCAGCGCTTTGACAACCGGAGACTCGCAGGAAGAGGGGGGAGGGGGGCGGCGTGTACACCCAGCGGCAAACGATGGGGGCAGAAGCGCGCGCAGCAAGCGGACAATGCGATAAAGGGAGGAGGGAAGAGATAGCAGCGACTGACTGATGCTGCTGACACCGATAGTGAGTCAACCCCAGCTGCGGAGTTGGTTTCAGGGACAACGCCGACAATGCCGACGCAAACAATATGATACCCTCGCTTCCGCAGCGCCAAGAACCAGGTCTAGCCGTGGGCAGGTGGTCACGTATTCGTCGACGTGCCGGGGCCTACGTGAAATAACCGGCGCGTCGGCAACTGAAGAGCACCCTATCCGCCACACAGGAACAGGGGGGGGGGACCCTCCCCTCCTCTTTCTGCATGGCGGCGACGGTGTTCTATGCAGTCACGTTATCTTGACTCTAGCGGCGTCAGCGGCATCCAGCGGTATCAGTCGGTCGCTGCTAGCGCTGGGGGGATGAAAGGGGGGCGGAGCTGGTTACGAGGCCGACGACAACGCCGACGCCGACGCGAAACCCAGGAACGGACGCCAAAGAGCTGCGCTCTAAAAAAAAGGGGGTCGCCGGAGGCAGCGCTAGCAGCGACTGACTGACGTCGCTAGCTAGTCAACACAACGTGCTGCGTAGAACACCGTCGCCGCCATGCAGAAAGAAGAGACCCCCCCTCTTCCTGAGTGGAGGCGAGGGTGCTCTCCGGTTGCGGAAACGCCGACCCGCTCCGCAAGTATGCGGGCGCACCGAGACGACCGGTCCGGAGGTTGATACAATAGCGCTCGCATCCTTCATCCGCAGAAAGAAACCGTACAGCGGCGGATCACGGTGCGTGCATCCCGTTCTCACTCGCTTCCAGGCTCGCTTCACTCGCTAGCGGGGTCAGCGAGTCGCTGCTATCTGTTCGTTGCGCAACGTTCCTATGGACCCACGCGCTGCCTCCCGCAACCTCCTGATAACTCAATTGCTCTCTTCATTTCTCGGACCACAAAGCTTCTTTCATGACAGCCAAGAACTGTTAGTGGAGTGTTTCTTGAAGGAATACGAGTGAAAAATTAAAAAAAGAAGTATGTAATTGTGCTTATGTGCCTTGCTCGAAATCCTTGCTTCTTTTTTTTCTCTATTGGTTCACGGGAAAGGAAAGGCGCAGTATTTGTCACATTTGCTCTGTGGACACCTGAACCGCGCCGTAAGGGAAGGCAGGAAGGTGGGAGTGAAAGTGGAAAGACAGAAAGGGAAGCCGTAGTGGAGGGCTACGGAGTATTTTCGACCCCCTGGGGATATTTAACGTGCCCTGACATCGCACAGCACACGGACGCCTCTTCGTTTTGCCTCAATTTATCGAAAAGATGAAACAGCTGATGAGCTGCGCTCAAATTTCGAATTAGGAAGTAACATAATCGTGGGCATTTTTTTTCTTTATTTCCGAAGTATACATGAACAACAAATGGTCACACTTAATAAAACACTTCAGCTGCCCTTGAGCTGACGCGTGTGAGGTTAAATTTCTGCAATTTTACCAGGTCATCCAGAACTTCTGACCACTGTGGTGGGTCAGGCAGCGCGCAGATACATTCCCGTAGATAAACAGCACTTTCAACAAAATTTTCACGTACACTGCGAATGTTAATATCTTCATGCTTTACTTGCATTCGTGTTTTCCACAAGCTGTGGAGGCCTAGAAGCATTATTAAATCATATGGTACGTCTTCGTTCTCCACCGGTAAAAACTGGATGCCATAAGGGTTTAGTGGCAGCTCTTTTTTTAATTGTTCTTTGTAGCACGTCCCAATGAAATACTGCATCCCAGCAGTCTAAGAATATGTGTTCGATTGTCTCTGGCTTCTTGCAAAGCTGGCAGTTTGTCGTCCAAGGGACATAGATTCCTTTCTCGTGAAGCCAGGTTTTGACAGGTAGAGTGTTCGAGTGCAACTGAAAAAAGAACTTTTTGGCAGCCGGTCAAACTGCATTCCTCTTCACTCGTTTTAAAATATCCTGCCCTGGGCCTCCACAGTAAGGCTCCCGATACAAAGGTGCCGGCAGCATGATTTCCACTAGGTCCTTATACCGCTTTTTCTTGCCAACACTGTACAAATATTCAAGGGAAAAACGCACTTCTAACAACTTGGAAGAGAGAACTACCTCGCGCAAATATCCTGTGACAACCACGCATGTTTTCACTTGAGGAGACAACAAATCCGGGTTACAGCCTTTGCAGCCGCACCTGCATGACTGTTCTTAAAAAGGTGTCATTTTGGTCGCGAAGAAAAAAAAAGCGCGATACCACTTGGCGCAGAAACAAATGGATCAAACCGAGTCCTCCGCTTTTTAAAGAAAGAAATAAATTCGTTCGCCTCGTCTTTTCCCAGGTTGAAGTCCGAACAAAAACCACAAACACACGATGAATTTTTTGAATGGCAGTTCGTGACGCGCATAGAACATTCATTACATACCATATCTTTGAAATCAAAAACACATTGCAGATGAACGCGCGTGAAAAGATTGACATTTGCCTTCCCTGCCATGCTTCCGCTTTCTCTCGCACTCTGTTTCTTCCTTCCAGTGTAAGCTAGGATCGCGATAACATTGTAGGGGCACACCCAGATACTGCATTGGCAAGGAAGACCATTGCAATCGGGAGAAAGAAGCCGGTTCAGCATCCCATAAGCCGGGCCAAAATCCGGAGCTTTTTTCCCAGTCAACCCGACATCCAGTCTGGTCACAAAACTTTTCAACAACGTTAACCACTTCACAAATGCTCTCTCTGTTTTTACAAACTACTGCAATGTCGTCCGCGTATGCAAGTAGCGTCACATGCGCCGACTGAAGCTTGAAACCCGAGATGTATTCATTATTGTGAATGGCCAAGCATAATGGCTCGAGATAGGCTGCAAAAAGCAGAGGAGAGAGTGGGCATCCTTGCCTCACCGAAGAACGCACTGCGAGACTGTCAGTGAGATCGCCATTCACTATAATACGCGTCGAGCAGTTTGCGTACGCCATTCTCCCTCCACGATTACTGAGCACAAGTTACGATGCTCTAGAATGGAGAAAAGGATGTCGTGTGATACGCGATCGAACGCTTTTTCCAAATCCAGCTGAATCATGGCAACCTGACTTCCAAGCGTGTCTACACATTCCAGTACGGTTCGTGCCACATGTATATTTGTGGCGATGCTACGACCTCTTATTCGGCACGTTTGGTTCGGTCCGACTAATTTGGCTATTACACTCTGCAATCTCTTCGCTAAAACCTTCATGAAGATTTTGCAATCAACATTTGTCAGGCTTATTGGCCTATAGTACTTCACCAACAGGCGTTTCTCTGGATCATCACTTTTTGGAATAAGTACGATGTGTGACGTAGTAAATGATAATGGCACTTGTTTGAGTTCGTAGGCTTCTCTTATCACTGTCAACATAAGGCTGGAAAGATGGTTTTTAAATGCTTTGTAAAAGGAGGCGCTCAGCCCATCTGGTCCAGGGGCTTTCCCACATGGGAGGTCAGCTATGGCCTTTTCTATCTCTTGCATTGTAATAGGCATTTCAAGGGTCTCTTTCACACCATCTTTGGCCGTAAATCTTCTATTGGAAACCCTTCTATGTTCGCGCGTATTACTCAGAAGCTCAGCAAAATGTTTCAGAATCGCGCACTTTATATCTTTAGCATCGTTTGTAATCTGGCCTTCATGTCTTATTTGCCTGATTTCCTTCTGGCAAGCATACCTTTTTTCATCTGATAGCGCTCGCTTTGTCGACGTCTCGCCAGCCCACAGTTTATCGCTTCTTGCACGTATAACCGCGGCTCTGTACTTCTCAGCATCGATTCTTTCTAAATGTGATTTCACATCACATCTCTTATTTGCTTAGTGAACTTTCCTGGCGCACTGCTTTCCATGAACAGGCACTCAATTTGTCCATGAAGTTCCTTTTCTGTTTCTTTTTGTTTGTACCGAATAACACTGCTCTTTTCTATTGCTTTTATCTTCACCTGCTCTAAATCTTTCCCATTTATCTGCATGGCTTTCTTCATGCACCTTAAGCAAACATTCCAAATCGTTCGTGATTGCCTTAACAAACTCTTCATCCTCCAAAATTTTCTCGTTCAGTTTCCATAGATGCCAGTTGAAAAAAGATTTCTTAACCTTCATTCCAAAAGTCGCACTAACAAGGCAAAATAGGTTTTACATTATAGTCGGTACATCAATATGTACCGACTATAATGTAAAACCTATTTCGCCTTGTTACTCAATAGATACAGATCAATAGATACATACAGCCTGTTTAGGCTCGCATGACTATCGCGTTGAAAGTGCGTGTATTCCGGACGGGTTCCGGAAGAAAACACATTTCCAATGTCTTCCAAGCAATAGTCATGCACAAATACATTCAACAGTTCAGCGCTCTTGTCTTTCACTGATCTAATCTTCACTCGATCAGTAGCAGCACACACACAGTTAAAATCTCCCAATACAAGAAAAGTTTTGTCACATTTCAAGTACGGCTAGACTGAATAAAAGAAGTTTTGACGATCACTTTCAACATTGGGGGCGTACATACAGACAGCACGCCAAAATAAATTTGAGAACAAAAAGTCAACAACCAAGACTCGGCCACTTTCGCATGCAAATACGCAGTGTACGCTTATACCCGTATTGGGAATGAAAAGAAGGCACCCGCCTGATGCCCCCCCCCCCCCCAGAGTGACAAACACACACATCAAAGTTTGCATGGGATCAGACACCATGCGGTCTGCATGGCCCTGAGTTTCTATCTTCGACTCTTGAATGGCTAATTAGTCGATTCAACTGGCATTGCCGCCTTCGGGCTCCAAGCCCTCTAACATTCAAGGTTGCTACACGTAATGGGACATCTAGCTAAATTGCCATGCGTCTAGAGAAAAAGGCGCCCGATCCATGTGATGCCTACCTCAATCGTCCATGTGGCTCTGCTTGTCCGAGGTTGCGAAGCGTACGCGCTCATATCCGGCCTCCCAAAGGGCTGTCTGAATGCGTACTGAGGCGTGCCTGACCACCGCACTTGCCACCTTCCATAAACACAGTCAAAGAGCCACAGCCGAAAACAGCCTACGACGGCTGACGCGCCCTCTGCACTCACATGCATTAGGTCACGTCCAAACTACGGAGGCGTTTTCCCCGCCTGCTGCGTCTCGGACGAAACGTTCAGCGGAGGCCTCAACGTCGTACGTCGAACCCCCGGTGCTTTCGATGGCGGCTCGTCACTGCCACCACCAGGCTGCAGATCCTCACCGGCGCTCTTATCATGGGGCCGCTTCCCATCGGGTAGGCCGCTTACTCCTGCGTTGAAGTCCATAACGTCGGAGTTGGGAGACTCCGCGCTGCCTTGGCTTTCGAGCACATGTTCTCTGGCGTCCGCTACGCTGTTACTTGCGTCCAGTTGGGAACCATTATCCACTGGTGCAGAATCCGCTGTCGCAACGGCCGTGGACGTCCTCCTCATTGTCAAAGGGGTCAACATCGGCCCATCATTCCTTGCCGGTTGCCCGGTTGTTTTGGCTGCCTCTTCCGCGTCCGCCTCATCCATCAGATGTTCGGAAGAATCTTCGCTGTTCCCAGGACCAGCGATGCTCGCGTAGCCGCGAGAACGCTGCCCTTCTTCGTGGCCAAAACGACGGCATGCACCACAACGCGGAACCTTACATTCTCGGCGAATGTGGCCGGCACTTCGACACCGGAGACATAACGGAGGCCTTCCAGGCACTACGACGAGCGCCAACTCACCACCGACGTTCAGCTGGTGCGGCAAGTCGTCCAGTTTGACCTCCACTTTCATCTTCAAGGTGACAATCCTGGTAGTTGAACCCTTATCCGATATGCCATGCACGCGCCAGCGCTACCTGGCCACTTCGGAAACCTTTCTATACGGCGCGAAGGCCACACGCACATCTTCACCCGGAACGTTGTGAAGCAACTAGCGGAGCTTCAGCATCACATCCTGCTTGGCCGGATCAATAACGAGGCAGCGACGTTGCTTCACACACAACTCACCCACTCCAGCAATCTTCTTCACAGCATCCACGTCTTTCATAGTGATGGCCCAGACGTGGCTCATGCGATACGCCCCCATAGCGATAACGTCATAGAGCAGCGAACGCTGAGCCAACGCGTCTCGGAAATCTTCCACCCGGTACGGGCGGGCCCTGATATCCGCGTGCAACAAAACTGTGTTTAACACAAAACGCTCTGTTGGAAGACTTGGCAGAACAACCTGGTAGTCATTACCCTGTTCCATAGCCTGTTACCGCGGCCAGACATGGCCGCTGAAGCCGCTCCTGCGGAGCCCGTCATTACACGTCCGTACGCTGTGGCCGCCGGAAGTGGAATCCCCCCACTCAGCCACGAGTTCGACGCTTGAAAGCGGTACAAAAGCGCTTCTAGTGAATGCGGTGTTGCCTTAGAAACGTGCCGTAGAACGTTATACTGCGGTGTATGTCGGTAATTATGAGCATGTTACTTACAGAAGTCGCAATTACACGAGTAGCGAAGTACGTTTCCGCTACATTTCTTCTGCGCTCTGCGCACGTGCAGAACCATCTTGCGGCAAACATAGAAGAAACTCTCCTCGCAATGTGCGGCGCTGCCCAGACACGTGGCGCGCCACTCGCCCCTGACGTTTCGCCGTGCACCCTCATGGGTTGTAGAATCAAGCGTCTTTACTTTCTTTAGATCACTATCTTCACTCACCCGCTTCTCCCCTTCGGGCCACGCGGGTACCGGTGCGAGGATGCCTCAATAGCCTTTCGTTTATTAAGTTTTCTCGACGAGGTGCAACGGCGCAAAAAACAACATAGAAAACACACTGATGAGAGAAAACCTGCAAAATGAAGAGCCTGATTTTTTTCACAGAAAACTTCATAGTTTCACGACATTGTATTCGCATGACTGCCAACGAATACCCGCAATTCCTAACCAAAAATAACCACTGCAAGGGCCACGCCCCACAATGTTTTAAGCGAAAGCTTTTCGATGCTCAAAGAACAAAATACCATGCAAGTTTTTGGTTTGGTAAAACTGTTGTTGTTGTTGTTGTGGCTGTAGGAAGAAGGAAAAGCAAATGCACGCACCTGCTACTGGCTCTGTAGCTGAGCCACCTCCGCTGCCTCGTGCAGACAGAAGACAAAATAGAGAAGAAAGAAAAGGAAGAGGGACAGAAAGACGCACGCTGCAAAAACAGCCGTCGTCCACCACCGAAACGGTGGCGGGTGCAATGACGGCCTACAACAGATAAAAATTCTGTGGCAGGCTGGCACCCGCCGCAAGCGGCGGTGACCCACCTGTCCCAGCCCCATCTGGGGAGTACTTTGATTTCCCACAGTAGGGGTCCTGGAGGACACTCGGCTAGGCGCCAGGTGTAGAGGGGAGCTCCCACATCGCCACAGACAGCCCGAGAGTTGCGCCCGAGATTTGTGTCCGAGGTCTGTCCTATTCCGCGAGATTCCACGAGGTTAGTTCTTGTCTAGCGTTTCTGTCATCTATAATGCCACACTTGAACACGTGCTAACGAACGTTGTTGTTGTTGTGGCTGTAAGAAGACAAAAGAAAATGCACGGGCCTGCTACTGGCTCTGTAACTGAGCCACCTCCGCTGCCTCGTGCAGACAGAAGATTGATTTAATAGTAAGGGAAAGGCGCGGTAACTCTATCACTTGTTTTCTGTGGACACCTAAACCGTGCCGTAGAGAAAGGAAGGAAGGTGGGAGTGAAAGGGGAAAGAGAGAAAGAGGAGCCGTAGTTGAGGGCTACGGAGTAATTTCGACCACCTGGGGATGTTTAACGGGCACTGACATCGCACAGCACACGGACGCATCTTCGTTTCGCCTTCATCGAAACCCAGCCGCCGAGGTTGTGTTGTTGTTGTGGCAGCATAGGAAGAAAGAAAAGAAAATGCACGGGCCTGCTACTGGTTCTGTAGCCGAGCCACCTCCGCTGCCTCGTGCAGACAGAAGAGAAAATAGAGAAGAAAGAAAGGAAGAGGGAGATAAAGACGCGCGCCGCAACAACAGCCGTCGTCCACCACCGAAGATGTGGCGGGTGCAATGACGGCCTACAACAGGTAAAACTTCTAACAGGCTAGCCCCCGCCGCGAGTGGCATTGACCTACCTGTCCTAACCCCACCAGGGGAGTGCCGCCGAGGTCGGGTTCAAACCCGGGTACTCCGGTACAGTAGTAGAGATAGTAGTAGAGACACCTGAATCACGCCGTAAGGGAAGGGAGGAAGATGGGAGTTAAAGTGGAAAGAAGAAAATATAGAAGTACGAAAAGAAGAGGGAGAGAAAGACCCGCGCCGCAACAACAGCAACGCCTCCTATAGGCGTTGACAACAGCCGTCGTCCTATATTTAATAAATAATTTTATGAACATAATAATAATAATATTAGCCCGCTTTCTCCATCTCTTCTGTCATTTTCTTTCTTGCGGAGCCACCGTACCGAGCAAACCAAAACACGCCTCCGGGCGACCTTGTGCCGCATCCGATCCTGAGGTCGGTGACGAAACACAGCACTTATTCTCTTCTCGCTGTAGCTCAATGTCCATATCACACTCACTGAGCGTTGAAAGCGACGGGGAGTGTCCGACACCAAGGCTGAAAGAGCTGCTGGGAATCGTCCACATCCTGTTTTTGGCTCACAACCTCAGATGAATCCTTTGTCTTTTCGTAATGCCGGTGGTTTTTTCACGCGCCCCATTTGCTCCTCCAAGGCTCCGCGAATCTTAGAAATTCCAGCAGTGGCCGGCGTCGCCGCCAGCTTCATAGTACGACCAGCCTGCGTTCCGCGAGCACCGCGGGTTTTCGGTGGAGCCAAAGCCTTAATCCCACCTCCATCTCCTTTCCGCGAACTCCATGCTTGGCCTGGACGCCGCAAACTAGACGTGCAATGAGGATCCACTGACGATATGGCAGGAAAACAAGATGATTGGGGAACCACCGCGGTGTTAGCCGCGTTCGCGCAAGCAATCTCAGGCTGGGGTGGACAAGTCGTATACATGTCCTCCACAGAGTCTATTTGTACTTCCTCGTTGCCTTTAGCCGACACTTGGCAGATGGGGCCGACACTGTAGGCTTCATGGGTGTAAGCGGAGGAAACGCACTTGTCGCTGCGGCCGAGTAGGAACGGCGCACCGGGCACGTCACCGTCGGGTGGTCATTACTGCAGCGTCGGCAGGGCAGGGCGCAGCCTTCGCCTTGGTGACTGTGGATACCACAGCTTCCACAAAAAGGCGCTGAACACTGCACCCGAAAGTGCTCCGAGGAGCCACATCACCGTCAAACACGCTGCATACCTTTGTAGTCAAAGGCTACGCGATGCCCAGCGACGCGAAGGTATTTGGGTATTGGTGATGACGCAGACATCTCCATCCGAACATACCGCGTCCCGTGAGAGCACCCTTACGGGAGCCCATCTGGCCCGCAGTGACAGACAGGACTTTGCCATGCTGGCTCAGGGCATGTATAAGCTATTCGGCTGAAACGTAATACGGTAGAAAAAGGCAGTACACGGTGGCAACTTGAGGCCCAACAAGGACGATTGGTATGCGCTCGCTGCCGATGATGACGCAGCCGGCGTCAACGATTAGAGACAGATGCCATGCTCTTAAACACACTATTGACACCGTCGCTTCGACGACTGTCTCGTGACTGGTACCCGCAGGGACTTCTATGTCGAAGACCGGAGTCTCCGAAGGGTTCTACGGCGCTGAAGGCCCCACGGTGACAGAACCACGGGATGCCCCTAACGTGAAGCACGCAGGCAAGAAGCCCGCCACTAATCAAGTCTCCACTACTAGAATCAACCGGCTGTTCGCCTCATATCTACAACCTTGCCACAACGAGGCAGGTAGTTGCATTCAACTTCTTCATACACAGATCGCGTATAAAACGGTTCATGCTAAAAGATACTTGTTACTTTAAAAAAAACTGGCGTATATGTATGCCTCTATATTCAGATTATGCTCAAAATTTCCAGGCAAGCCTAGCCTACTGTAATTTGTTATCTTTGAGGCATTTCGCTTCTCATTGCACGCATGATTATTTTCGAAAAAGTTATTTTTCTGAAAGCTACCATCCTTTTCCGCAAGCATCCACTATTCGCAAACAAGATAAATCGTAAATGTTTACCAGAGCAACACCATATTCGAGGAGTGTCAAATGTTACGGAGAAAATGTTCTTTTTTTCTGTATTCAAAATTTTTTCAGTCCTCTAGTTTTCTCTTACGGCCCATCCCTTCTCCTCGTAACACCTAAATTTCCCCATCCTTTCTCGTATTATATTTCTAGCTATGCGCAATGCAATATTAAAAACCCGCAGTAAGGCTATGCAAGTTTTTATCAGCATGTGATCTTTGCTCTCTGTGCGCGCTAGAGACAAAAATAAAGAACAGTTGCTTTACAGGACAGGGAAGGCGCGCACACACACACACAGGTATTTCTCAGGTCTTTCTTGTGGACACGCGAATCGCACCGTAAAGGTAGATAGGAAGGTAGGAGTGACAGCGGAAAGAGGTGTAGATGCACCGTAGTAGAAGGCTACGAGAAATTTCGACCACCTGATCATCTTTAACGCGCACTGAAACCGCACAGGACACTGATGACTTTTCGTTTCTCCTCCATCAAAATGCAGCAGCCGACGGTCTGGATTGTACCCGGGCAAGAAGCCAGGGTTCCGCTCAACCGAACGTCAAGCTTTTCCTACTAACACCCCTTCACAAGCCGCGCTGCTACTCCGCAAGACAGCGCCGCACTGAAGGAAATTATTGACGAGATACAAGTTGAAAGGGGCCCACAAATTCCCACTAGCCCGGCGCCAGTCCCTTAGTGTCGAGTCGCCTTCGTACCACTACAGATTTGAAGCGATGGTTCAGCGCGATCGCTGATTTGACCTCTCGGGCCACCGTGACGTGCTGCCTCGGGATTGGTCAGTTTGCTGAAGCGCCGGCGTGCGCTTCGCTGCCTTCGCCGACGGTGCGTGGAGGCTGCTTCGCAGCCACATGCAACGTGACCAGCGTTGTGCGCTTGCCAAAATCGCTTGTGATTACTGCTTTCGGGAGTTTATTCATGATTCCGAACAAATTCGGTGGCGAACAAGTGCTGCTTGCCGGGTTGCTCCAGCAGCTATAGTGGTCAGGAGAAAGTTCAAGTGTTTTCTTTGCCAAAGTACAAAGAAACTTCCGAGAAGTGACTGCGCGCCATTCCGAGGAATAATTTCGCGCCAACTTCGTATACGAAGGTAAGAGTGCCTTAATTGATTCTGCATTTTATTTTTCAATATTTTCTGCTTCGGCATGCCCAAAGAAGGTCAGGGAGCGAGCAGCACTCTGGGATTGTGGGTCCAGTCCCTTCAGTTGTAATCATGGGACTCTAGAATCTCTTCTTGAACTCGCACTGCTACTCTGGAGCTGCGGGCTGACGCCACCGCCTTAGTAGGTATAGCGCTTTGCGCAGCGAGGATTAGAGCTGGCGACGCAGTTTAGGAAAGTTCGTGGGCGTTCAAACAAGCCATAGGCGAACTAGACATCGACTGAAGTGTGGTGTTCAGCTTCCGACGTTTTAGAGCCACACATGGTGCCATTGTGCCGGAGATTAGCGAAAATCAATGTCCTTGTTCGGAACCGATGTGAGAGGTGTCATCAGTCCATAAATCAGTTTATATTTAAAAAAGTAGGAAAACGCTTAGTCTGCGCTTTAATAGCTGATGCATCAGTGTCTGTCTCTCTGAAAAGCATTAAAAGAATACTTCACCGAGGAAGTTTGCGGCGGCTGGGACCAACTCTCACAATCAATAGGGAAGCATCTAAATTCAGGAAACCATTGACGACCACCATGTCTCGGGCCCGGTCTACCACGGTCTGCGAGCTCGCAAGGTCAGCGCAGCTCAGCAGAGCTTCTCATAGTCCTCACGGGGTAGTTTGGGTTTGGGGGAAGGTTCTCGAAATATTGCCATGTCCAGACTATGTGCAAGCCGTCGAAAGATTTCTCCTCGCCGCAGTGTCATTTTTCTATAAAGGCAGGAGAAAGTGTTTTAAACTACCGGGCACAGCAGTATTCCAGCAGTAAATACTAAGACAATTGTGTTCTTAGGGATAACAGTAAAAAAATCCGTTTTTCCTAAACTATTGTACTAATGGGGTTGAGTTAAAAAAGTGCCAAGATATAAGAACCTTGGCTTTGTAGTAAACTCGCACCTAAGATGGAATGACCATATAGACCCCGTAAATCCTCAGCTTTGCGTAAACTTGGTTTTCTTCGCCATAAACATAGGGGTGCATCTAGCCGCTGCAAACTATTAGCCTACAATACGCTCATAAGACTAAAACTGTATTGGGTGTTAAAAATACCATTTGCTGTTATCGCCGCCGCTGAATTGCTAAGTTCTTTTGCGGGCCTAAGTCAGCCATATAAAGAGTTGATTCCAGCGATATTACGTCACTCTCCTCTTTTGGTGTCTATGACCTTGTCACCACTACGTTACATCTGATAGAGGTGGTGCCTTCGTGTTCCAGTCCCCCCTTCAATCGACCACAGCCCTATTCCTGCCGCCGTAGCGGGCCAGCCACTAGGTGACCGAATCAGCCGCCGACTTCAAGGGCTCCAACCCGAACACGGTCTGTTACCATACCCAGTCCGACTCCGGAATAAAGCCTCAACGTTGACAATGACCGAGGTTTCAGTACCGTTTGTCTTGCAGCCCCGGGATCCCCACTCTTACAAGGACAGCCCACAGAAGATGTGCAAGACTGCCTTGACCAGTTCGAACGCATGACGACGTTCAACCCCTGGAAAACAAAGCCAGACTAAGGCAAGTCTATTTTGAACTCCTGGGATCTGCCCAAATATAGTTTGAGAATCATAATTCGTATTTGAAAGATTAAAACATATTCAAGACGGAAATTTTTGAAGGCTTTCACGAGTACACTGAGAAAAGAAAGAGCCAATTTCCTACTTCAATCAAATAGAATTAGCTGGGGTTTAGCTTTAGTTAAACCCGGTAGGATGCGTAAGCAGAGCCGACGTAGCTTCTCTTTCTTCTGCGGCGTGGCGTGGCTACCGACCGAGTTTACCCGACAGTGCAAAGAGGGGCCCCATCTGTGGTCGCTCTAAAGGTCGAACGTGGCTACCGGCCCGGTTTAAGCGACGGGCTGAAACCTCGCATAACATTGCTTACGTAATACAATTCAGCTCCCTAATGAATCGGTTCTGGCTTACGTTGAAGAAATGGAGCGTCACTTCCATCGCGCCGGTCCCAACATGAACGAAGACACCAAATTTTACCTGCTCGTGCGCGGTGTGAAAGAACTATTTTCAGGTCTTCTATGCCAGCCCAAAGACTACGGCGATGTACTGCCAGGAAGCAGCAACAACTGAAAAGACGTTGCACACCAGAATGCGCCAGTGCAAACCGGTCACTTCACACGATTACTTAAGCCATTTTGACGCTGCACCTACAAGCGAAGGTAGCCTTCGAAAACTCATCCGGGATGTCGTCCATGAAGACTGCTCCGACTCCTACCATCGCCTATGAAACCTGAAGTGGATTCGCTCGCAGGCGTTGTCCGCGGAGAAGTCCATCAGGCACCAGGGCTTCCTCATGCGACGGCTTCGACATCTCTGACACAAGGACAAGCAGCAATTAACTATGTTGCTGTGTTATGACGACCTGCTTTCTGGCGGGATGCTCCAAGCTCCTTCAACAAGAACAAGGTGCTCCTGAAAGACGCGCCTTAGGCGCAGCCCGCCAGGCCTACGTACGACCCTCAAGCCCCAGGAAATGCGACGCCTGGAGGACATATCATAACCGCCCGGGCGGTTTCCATTTTGGCGAAGCCGGCCACGTCCTTCGCCGCTGCCCGTCGACGCCTCATGGCGCCACCTCGGTAAACGTCTCAAGAAACCAAGACATGTCTACCCAGCAGAGATGTTGGACCATCAAGCCGTCGGTTCAGGTCCCTGTCGATGTACAGGGCCCGCTTTGCGTCGCCAAATCGCAACTATAGGACAGTGCGCGAGAAAGGTCCCCTAGCCCCCGTAGGGGAAAGTATCTATATTGCAAATCCCAGTTCCGCTGGGTCCCAGCGCCCCAGTGCCATACCTGATAATGGGCCCAGTATGACGCTGGAGACTGGGTGTACTCGGACGCGGCATAATATTGGCACGCGCCGCACTGGTGGCAGTAGTCGCCCGGAGAAAAAAAAAAATTCGCCTCAGATAAAAAGTAAAAGCTAAAAACTAACGAAGCATCTCAGCTACGTTAAAAAACATTACAAGAATAAAAACAAATCAAAACTAGGGAAAACAAACTGCACCACTAGCGCTCTTTGAACTTGCTACCTCTTACTCCGTAAGCTTTTTACGCTAATCACTCGGCCACGCCGATTTTTTTTTCTTTATTGCCAAATTTATTATCAGGTTTTACACACAAAGAACATTACTCCACAAACACAGAACATGGGTTGAAACAACGACATTTGTCTGCGTGATCCATTACAAATCAGGCCCCCCATTAGCAGCAACACTTCCATTCTCGAAATCCACTCACGCACTTCACCTTGTGTCTTGAAAACTTCAATAACACTCCCAATGACTTCGTAAAAATACTGCCGTATTTTCCTCGCATCAACGTCTGCATGCCTAGAAGCAATTCTGGATCGCCAGATACTCTGCAGGCCCAATAACATGATCATGTCCAGCGGTAGCCCATCATCATCTTCAATTAGTAAAAATTGAATTCCGAGTGCATCCAAGGGTAGGTCTTTTTAATTGTTCTTTGTAGAATGTCTTTGAAGAAAAACGCATCCCAACAGTTTAAGGAAACGTGCTTAATAGTTTGCGGTCTGCGGCATATGAAACAGTGATTTCCCCAAGGTACAAAAAAAAAAACTTTATTTCTAAATAAGTCTTAACTTATAGTGTATTGCTATGGAGCTCGAAAAAAAAACGTTTTTGCTCCCCGTGATAGAGCCATATTTATTGCTCGTTTAAGGACTGACGTACATGGACCTGCACATTACAACTATCTGTACAATGGGATCGGGAGAAAGACATCGCACAAGTCCTTGTAAAGATTCTTTCGCGTCACAGTTGATATATATTTGAACAAAAGAACCCCAGGTGGTCCAAATTTCCAGAGTCCTCCACTACGGCATCTCTCATAGCCTGAGTTGCTTTAGGACGTTAAATCCTCAAAACTAAACCAAACCATCAAACAAACAACGGATTTGCAATACACGACATGACAAACACGCTTCTTAAGGATTCCGAAAATCCTCCCTTGCATGCTCACCGAACTTAACACTAAATTTCGTAGCGCTTTGTTCAACCTAACCTGACACACAGTTCTTAACAATGGATATTTCGTATCACGAAAGAACATAAAACGGCTAACCGCTTGGCGCAAATACAAATGTGCTAAACCTACTCCTCCAAAGCGGACGCGATGAAACACGCTGGTTCGGCGGGTGCGCTAATGTGTTTTCCGACAGAAAAACGGCGAATACACGGTGGAATATCTGCACATTCACACGAGAACAATTCAGTACTTGTAACACGCACCATATCTTGGTAACGAGAAATAAATTACAAATCTTGGCAGGTGCAAACAGACCATCCGAATCCTTTTAGTCTCTCGGCCTTTTCACGTACTTCTTAAACCTGCTGGTTCCAATATGACTCACTGTCTCAGCAGTTTTCCAATGGCACTCCTAAATACTTCCCTGGTGTTGCTACCCAAGGAATTTTCACGAAACTCGTAGGGGTTGTGGGTAACTCTCAATGCCAGAAACCCAGCCACTTATACCAGTTCACAGCACTACCACTCGTAAAACAAAAGTCGTTCACCAATTTGACAATACTGCGAATGCTTTCGTAGTCGGTACAGAAGACGGCAATGTCATTGGCATACGCGATTATACAGACCTGTGCTGCATGCAAACGAAAACCTCGGGCACTGCTGCTCTCGATAATGCTCAGACAAAATGGTTCAACATACAAGCAGAAAAGCAATGGCGATAGGGGGCAGCCTTAACGTACAGAGCGCTGCACTTGGATGCGCTCACTCATCCTCTTATTTACTATCAGGTACGTAGTGCTCCCTCTGTATGCCATTGCGGCTTCCTTGCAAATAACTGAGCCCACATTTGCAAGCTCTAAAACTGACAAGACATCATGCGGCCCCTTATCGAGGGCTGTCTGTAGGTTAATCTGGAGCATGGCAACGCTATCATGCAAGGCGTCGCAACACTCCAGCATAGACCGTGCCTTGTGGATATTAGTCTATATGGCTCAGCCTTTAAGTCTGCAGGTCTGATGCGGTCCTACTAATTCTTCCAATACAGTTTGAAGTCTTTTAGCTAGATTTTTCGTCAGATGTTATAAACTGGGTTCGTCAAGGATAATGGTCGGTAAGCGGAAACTTGTTGAAGCTTAGAGTCGTCAACATTTTTTTGGTATTACAGCGCATGCTAACAGCATGCGTTGTTAGAAAAGACGGGGGAAGCATATCCTTGTCATACACCTCACTAAATGATGGAGTCAAAACTTGGGCGAAATCATCTTTGAATGCCTTATAAAGGGCGGCTGCAATCCCGCCTGGCCCTGGAGACTTTCCAGGGTTGAGGTCGTCTATGGCTTTATTTACCTCTCAAAACTATCGAAAGCTCATCAAATTAGTTTCGCATTCAACTTAGGCATACCAAAAGCTTTATTTCTGGTTGGGATCTAAAGCCGCCATGGGGACGAAATCACGAGATGCTCCTACCGTGAAGCACGCAGGGACGCACGCAGTAGTCAATGATTTGTTTGACAATTCTTGATTTACATAAATGAAGCTGATAGAGTTGCTTTGGAGAAGTAGAGATAATTTATTGTCTTCCACACACATAGGAACTTGTATATACACACACACGCACTGTAGTACGTACATGGGCACGACAACGAAAGGTGCGATACTAGCAACAATCACACATTGATAGTTATTCCGTGTTTATCAATACCTAGAGAACACAAGCTCAAAAGGAGTTAAAATGAGAAACGTAATGACAGATGAATCAATCTTATATGGCAATACACTTCCTCATGGTTCGAGGTACGCAACAAAGGGGGGGAGGGGTTACAATTGCAAAGCTGCCATAACAAGACTGCCGTTCGGAACAATGAAGAAACGGGTGTGCCAGCGCTCCAGAAACCGCGCCTCTCCATCTCTGTCCAGTTGATCAGAGAGATACTTCTGCAATAGAAGACGCAGTCGCTGCAGCGCTGGGAACATGGCTCTGGCTGGTTGTCTACGGACTTCAGCAAGGCAACGCCTTTTCCACAACACAAAATATACACAGGCGACTACTAGTCGCGCAAAACATCCGCGTGGTGGCCTGGCGCCAGGGCCACCATGCATGGAGAACATCCTTCTCACTAAGCGCCACATGACCAGCGCAACTGGGCATTCAAAGAACGCGTGCCTCATGTTTTCCGTGCTGCCGCAGTTTGGGCATTGGTAATTCGGCACGACATGCCACATGGCCAGGCGTTCTCGCGTGGGTAACACGCCCAATCGCTGGCGCCCCTCGAAATCGCGGACCTCGGAAGGCACACGGCTCACCGCCCACCGACGCCACTTGTCGACGGCCGTTACGGAGCTGGTCGTCGTGGTTTGGACGCGATGAGGCAACCATTTCACTGACTTGCCTTGCGGGCACCTTTGAGGTCAGGCAGGTCGCTGTCGACCGCTGTCTTTAAGACTGCTACCGTTTGGTAGAGCCTGTGAGGCCTTTCGGCCTGTGGGCCCAGGTGCCGGTTTGCAGTAAAGGCCTGGCGAGCTGTGCTCAGCCAGTACTGTAACAGGGAGCGCCCCGGGTACAGCGGATGATTGAGCAGCGTGGCGACCAGTTTCGACGCGAGCACTCGGCCCACCGTGTTGGCGCATGGCAGCTCGATGCCGCCCCTTTCTTGCGGTAGGTGAAGGAAACGGCGCGCGACAAGCGCTGTCCCACCATCCCAGACAAACACCCCAGCCAGGGAGGCGAGGTGGCCTGCCGTTCGACGCGGAATCACCGCAACGCGTGAGACGTAGAGCGCGTCGGCGTACGCCTTAGTCTTTACGACCCCTACTTTTGTCTGTACGGAAAGTGCAAAGTGGGCGCCCTCCGACATCGCACGTGTGGAACGCGCAACCACATCCTGTCACGACCGCTTTGATACGCCGGATCGCTTCGGAAAAGACGCCCAGCACACGGACCGCGTCGACAAATGGAAAACAAACTAGGAGAGGGCCCGCGCGTTCAACTGCGCTCCAGACAGATTGGAATATGTGTCAAAAACATCAAGAAAGGCGCCGAAGCTGGGGCAATCGCGTAAGAAAAGGGACAGATCGTCAGCGTAAGTTGATGCCACGACCGTTTCTTGCCCCGTCACCGGAAAGCCCCGGATGTGCCGATCACAGGCAACTCTCTTTAAGAGCGAATCCGATGACAGGACAAAACGTGCAGGCGACAAGGGGCAACCCTGGCGAACTGCCCTTGTTACGGCGAAAGGAGGAGCTACTGACCTGTTCTGAACAAGTGCACTACTTAGATTGCTGTACAAAACTCGTATCCTGTCGATAAATACCGGAGGCAGGCCAAAGCAGCGGATGACAGCAAACAAGTAGCCGTGCTCGATTCTGTCAAATGCCTTCGACTGATCTAAGGATCCCGTCTACTGCCTTCTCTTTTGCATAAGCGAACACGTCTCGTGTCAGCGTGAGTGACGCAAAGATGGAACGACCTGGAACTGCAATTGATTGATACTCGCTGACAAGAAATGGTAGGACGGGGCGTAGGCATCTGACTAAAAGGGAGGCGATCAACTTGTAATCTGTGTTAAGTAGAGTAATCGGCCGCCACGCCTCCGCTTCCGATAACGTCGCAGCGTGCTTCGGCACAAGTACGATCCGGCTTGAAGAAAAGGATGCTGGCTTTTTACCTTCTTCGAGGAAAATGTTCACAAGGCGCGTTAGATGTCTTCCAATGACATCAAAGAAAGTGCACTAGAACCCCGTAACCAATCCATCTGGTCCGGGCGGCGAAGCTTGGCGCATACTTCGCAACGCGCTTACAATTTCCTCACCCGTTGGAGGGGCACACAGCGTCTCAATCAACTCATCCGGTGAGTGGGGTAATGTTGCGCAGAAGTCTGCAGTCACTCTATGAAATCCTTCGCGCTCGCAGAGGCCTTCTGACGCGAAGATCGCTTTGAAGTAGCCTCGAAAACCGCGTTCAATATCTGCAGGTTCCATGAACGTTGTCCCGTCTTACATATACACTTCCTCGATGCGAGCAGGTCTGTCATTTTTGTGCCGACAGCTGCGCGCCTACATTCAGTCGTCCGTATCGTAAGCATTAAAAAGACAAAGATCATGACGTCTTGCCCCATGAAGTCCTGGAGCATCAAATGACAAGTGGAAGCTGTGACAAATTTCTCTTGGGCTCCATGTTTACCCCGGAAAGAGACTGCAGCCACGAAATTAGGAGACGCCTGCTTCTGGGAAAGAGAGCCATGGCTAGAATTGACCGCCGAGTAAAGAGCAGAGACAACACTGCCGACCAAGATCCGTATAACTTGTGCTATGATCTTTCCAGTTTTGATGTATGGATGCGAGAGTTAGACTGTGAAGAAGGCTGACCGCCGAAGAATAGATGCATTTGAATTGTGGTGCTGGCGGGGAATCTTGAGAGTTCCTTAGACGGCCAGAAGATCAAATTGGTTGATAATGTCGACCATAAACCCTGCCTGCTCATTGTAGGGTCAAATTCTAAAGTTAAAGCTCAGCTACTTTGGTCATCTGATGAGAATAGAGGAGTCGCTGGAGAGATTTGATGTTGGGAAAGGTTGAGGGTCACCGGAGAAGGGGTAAGCAGCGAACGCGATGGTTAGATGGCATCCTCGAGGAGCTGCCGATGAAGTTATGTGATGTTAAGAAGATAGTGAGAGACGGGAATGCGTGCCGTGATATGGTCCATAGGGTCACGAAGAGTCGAACACGACTGAACGACTGAACTGACTGATCGTAAGCATGCAGACGCATGTCCGCAGCGATCCGCGAGGCTCGCAATCCCCCTTCTGGAATCAAGCTTCCCAGGTACTCACGCATCGCGAACGTCAACTCGTCAGCGTTTCCAACGATTCTCATGCGGAGCAGCACGTCGTTCAATTCTGTTGCGGGCCCGCCTTTGCTTACCTGCGCGGACCAAAATATCGCGCCATTCAAGCTTCTACGAATCTCACACCTCCAGACTGAAATCTACAATCTTACCAGCTGAGCTGATCAAGTCTAGGCAGATGTCGCGGACACTGACGAGATCGTGGAGCACGGAAAAATCCATGCGCCAAGTTCCAGACGAGTCCGGACGAAGCGACGCACTCCTCAACGACACAACCACCAAGCGGTGGTCGCTGAGGTGCCCGACACCAACAAGTGGAGTAACCACTTCGCAGAATACTAGCGTGGGAGTCGAGATACACGCGGTCAATGCGACTCCCGCTCCGGCTTCGTGCCCTTGTGATCACGAAAGCGCCCCCGTTTAGAGCGACCCACGCATCGGATAGCTGGAGCGGTCGTGCAAGGTTCCGAAACTCCTTCGCATTATAGCAGGACGTACCCTGCCTTGGTCCGCGAATGTCACGTGTTGAGTCTGTCTAGTACGCAAATAAAATCATGTAGGAGCATAGGCTCCAAAACCTACGACGCAGCTGAACGGAAGAAAAACTGAACGAAAACAAAGTAAGGATCATTCCATTGCGTGTACAAAACCTAACATTCCTTCTATTTGCTTCAATATCATGTTAGAAAACTCTTAAAACCTTATCAAATTATTTTGAGATTTAACTTACTTTGTCTAGCTGCGTCAATAAGAACGCCATCTGCTATTTTCAAGTCAAATGTATTTCTTACGCCAAGTATAATTGTTTTCCCAGAATTTCTCGAAATAGGTATCTAGCCACCATGGAGTAGGGTCTGGCTCCCAAAAGCGGAGGATGGGCAGGTAAATATGCCAATAATTGCGTCACAGGAAAGGAAATGTGCTATAACTGTTTGATTGATTGACTAATTTATAGAAAGGGAAAGGCGCGGCAACTGCCTCCCTGGTTTTCTGTGGACACCTCAACCGTGCCTTAAGGGAAGGGAGGAAGGTGGGAGTGAAAGTGGAAAGCGTGAAAGAGGAACCGTAGTGGAGGGCTACGCAGTAATTTCGACCACTTGGGGATCTTTAATGTGCGATGACATCGCACAGCACACGGACGCCCTTTCGTTTCGCCTCCATCGAAACGCAACCGCTAAGGTCGGGTTCGAACCCGAGTGCTCCGGCACAGTAGTCGGGCGTCTAACCACTGCACCACCCCGCGGGGCGCCCTATTTGTCAAGTCTTGTGGTCACCTGAACAGCATGCTCTCTAAAGGAAGGGAGGGAGATGGAAGTCAAAGTACATAGAAAATAAGGTGCTAAAGCGGAAGCAAGGAAGTGAATAATATTAATTGGTTCACAGGAAGGAAAAGGCGCAGTATTTGTCACACTTGTTTCTATGAACACCTAAACTGCGCCGAAATTATTGAGAGGAAGGTGGGAGTAAACGTGGAGAGAAAGAAGAGTCGTAGTGGAGGGCTGTGGAGTAATTTCGACCACCTAGAATGAGTGATTGATTTTATAGGAAGAGAAAAGCATGGTACTGTCTCACTTGTTTTCTGTGGACACCTCAACCGCGCCGTAAGGGAAGGGGTGAAGGTTGGAGTGAAAGTGGAAAGAGTGAAAGAGGAGCCATAGTGAAGGGCTACGGAGTAATTTCGACTACCTGGGGTCTTTAACCTGCGCTGACATCGCACAGCACACGGACGCCTCTTCGTTTCGCCGTTTCGCCTCCATTGAAACGCAGCCGCCGAGGTCGGGTTCGAACCCGGGTACTCCTCTACAGTAGTCGGGCGTCTTACCACTGCACCACCCCGGCGGAATCGTGCGCGGACACAGGGGAGCTGGGCGAGGGCGGCTGTTCCTGGCCCTACGGGGCTGGGACGGTAGGTCAGCGCAGCAAGCGGCGGGGCTAGCCAACCGCCGAATTTTTATCTGTTGTAGGCCGTCATTGCACCCGCGTCTGCTTCGGTGGTGGACGACGGCTGTTGTTGCTGCGCGCGTCTTTCTCTATCTCTTCTTTTTCTCCCTTCTCTATTTTCTCGTCTGTCCGCACGAGGCAGCGGAGCTGGTTCATCTACAGTAGCAGGCCCGTGCATTTTCTATTCCTTCTTCCTACAGCCACAACAACAGACATGGTGTGGAGGGGTGCCTATTCCTGGCCTTATGGGATTGGGACAATAGGTCAATTCTGCTTGCGGCGGGGGCTAGCCAGCCACCGAATTTTATCTGTTGTAGGCGTCATTGCACCCGTTACCGCTAGGTGGTGGACGACGACTGTTACGGTGCGCTCTTCCTCTCCCTTTTCTCGCTTTCTTCTCTACTTTTTTCTCTCTTCCCCTAAGGCGCCGCGGTTGAGTTGTCCACAAAAAAAGACAAGTAGACAGTTACCGCGGCTTTCCCTTCTAGAAATCAATCAATCAGTTTTTCTATTCTGCCCGCATGAGGCAGCGGTGGTAGTGGTGAAAACGTTTATTGACTGTTGAGCCTTATTAATGCGAGAGGGTTACTTCGCTATGTTCAGAGATTTCTCTCCGCAGACCGCGTCCCCAAAATCATGTCCGCAGCAGTTGCGGGTAATTGAGCAGCGGTAGAGGTTAATGAGTGACGTCCGCCTATTGATGCTGACGTAACGTTTATGCAGAAAAAATAATTAGGGCAATAAGTAAATTATGCATTTAATTACAGGCAAAAAAATGTGAATGTCCGCAGCAGTTGTAAGTCATTGAGATGTGGTAGAGGTTCGTGAGTGGTGTCAGTCGATAGAGGGTGACGTAATAGTGTGTCCGAAATTTTCATTAGGCCAATAAGGTGATTAAGTAATTATTTCGAGGCAACATACGCAAAATTGTGTCTGCAGCAGTTTTGAATTATTTAGAAGTCGTAGAGGTTAATGAGTGCTGCCAATCGATACAGGGTGATGTAATGTGTGCGAAAAAATAATTAGGCCAATAGGTTATTAGGTAATATTTTAGAGGCAAAAATTGAAAAACTAAAGGCGAAAGTGGTCTCATTAAAGAACGGCTTGGCGCCACATTTGAATGTATCAAAATCTAAATGTTAATTAAATAAGTCAATTAGGGCGAGGCCAACGATGTGACGTCTCGCAACCGGAAGTAGAGCCGAAAAAGAAAATAGGAAGGGATTGGGGCGACATTTGAAAATACCAAAGACTAAAACGTAGGTAATTAAGGCAGTAAATTAGGGTAAGTCAAGGATGTGAAATCACGTAACCGGAAGCAGAGAAAAAAAAGAGCATTTAAAGGCATTGGCGCGCAATTTGAAAGCGCCGAAGTCTAAAATGAGTAAACAAGAAGTGAATCAGGCTGACGTCAAGGATGTGGCATCACGCAACCGGTAGTAGAGCCTAAAAAGGGGCATAGGAAGAAATTGGTGCACAATTTTAAAGTACCAAAGACTAGAATGAATAAACAAGAAGTGAAAATATGTGATGTAGAGAATGTGACGTCCTGCAACGGGAAGTAGAGCCGAAAAAGGGCATGGGAAGGGATTGGCGCACAATTTAAAATTACCAAAGACTAAAATCGGTAAACAAGAAGTGAAATAAGCATCTAGAAGGAACCAGAAGGAACCAAAAGCAGCCTCCGTGCTTTTGCATTGTACTCCAATGCAGAATCTGCAGTGCTCTTTAATTTTTTATCAGTAGTGAAGGGTCGGCTCGATATCGCGTAGGATGGCCGGGAGCTTGTGGCGCTCAGTGACACTTAGAGCCCACCCCACCAGCTCCTTTTGTTCAGCTAGGTCCGAGGTGGACTCCGCGTTCTCCTATCGCTCTATGTCTGTTAGTCGCCAATTGTGGGGTGGCTCGAGATCAGAGCACATGTAGAGGATATGATGAAAGTCTTTTGGGTGCCCCGCAGAGGGTGCATATAGGAAAGAAAAAGCTGGGGTGGATATGGGCAAGGTGTGCTGGAGATATGAAGGTACGGGCCTGGAGCTGGTGCCAGGTCACCTACTAGAGTTTACATAGTGATTGGTGTGGGGGCGGATACTGGAGTCGTTGCTTCCTGTAGTGGGGAGTAATGTCGTTATATGTATCAGGCGTTCACGTGCACTGCCTGGGTCTGTAGCTAGCAATGCTCTGTTGACGTGGGCTCGTGTTGTGTTGTGGGCAGCTTCATTCCCACGGTTGCCGCATGAGCAGGTATCTGTAGGAGTTCAACTGATCTGGTCAGTGGATGAGTGAAATCGAGAATACTGAAAGCAGGTGTGTGAACCCTGCCCAGTGCGACATTGCGGATTGCAGTTTTTGAGTCACTAAAGATTAGTGTGGCAGTGGTTGAGGAGATTGCCAAGGCAATTACAGCTTCTTCTGCCCCTAACAAGGATACAGCTTTATTCAAACCAGAAAGTACAGGGTGAAGTGTGTTGGAACCCACGCTCAAGGCATAAGCTTGATGAGTAGCATATCTGCGTGGTACTGTTTGCGCAGCGCCGCGGCTCTGGCTTCTCGCCGAGCTAGGTGATGGACCGGCTGGACGTTTTTTGAGAGTGTAAGGATTCTTAAAAGAGATTTAATATCTCCTGGGGTGAGTCCATAGCCCTGAGGGAGCTTATAGGGTTGAGGCCTAGGGACGAGAGAATATGCCTCCCCGTTGTGGTGGATGATATGCGTTCAACTTGTGCTGTGCGAGTGGCTTCGCTAAGCTCATCTAAGGTATTGTAAATCCCCATAAGGAGCAGACGGACATTCGACGTGTGTCTGGGGAGAATTATGGCCGTTGTATTGACTTGACTGATTAGTGAGCTTACTTTTTCTTCCTGCACCTTGGGAATAAACAAGTATGGAAGGCAGCACACCACTCGACTCACCCCGAACGCTTGTATAAGATGGCGGAGGTCGCGCTCCCGCATTCCCCGGTGACGGTTCGCAATTCGTCTAATCAGTCTCATGATCTTGTGGACTGTGTTCGTGAGCCTAGTAATAGTGGCAGTATTCTTGCCGTTGTTCTGATAAATGATGCCTAGTATACGCACCTTATCAACCTCGGGACCTTTTTGGTCATGAATGTTGACTCGAATATTGAGAGGTTGACCCACATCTCTGCGGCACCTTGAAGGGTGCAAGAGCAACATTTCGGATTTACTAGGCAAGCAGGCGAGGCCCACCACCGTAGCATGCGCAGCGACGATGTGTGCCCAGCCTGGAGACTTTCCTCCATTTGACCGACATTACCCATTGATGTCGAACGAATAATGTCATCCGCGTAGTATTAGTGGGAGAGGTGAGGGATAACTGTCAGGGTTTTGGCATTAGAAATGAGCGTAATCTTGAAAAGAAGTGGACAGAGGACTGAGCCCTGAGGTATACCTCTGCTACCTAGTTGTAAGGTTGGTGAAGAGAGGGAACCGAATTTTAGTTCTGCCGTTCGGTTGCGAAGGAAGGCCGCTACGTAGGAGTGCGTCCTTCCTCCTACTGAGATATTCGAGAGAGAGTCCATTATGGCCGAATAGTAAACATTGTCAAACGCCTTGTTGAGGTCCAAGGCCAAGATGGGCCTGGTGCGTTTAGCATTCCTGGGGTGTAGAATCTCTTCTGAGAGCTGTAACATAACGTCTTGGGTGGAGAGATGGCTACAGAATCCAATCATAGAGTAGAGGAATAGGTCTTGCATGTGTTCCTGCAAGCAGGCCAGAACCACATGTTCAAGAACTTTTCCTAAACAAGATGTTAAAGATATGGATCGGAGATTTATGAGATCCAAAGGTTTTCCTGTTTTAGGGATGAAAGAGATTTTCGCTTGTGTCCATTGCACTGGGAGAATTCTATTTTGCCAGTACTTGTTGAAAAGAAAGGTAATGGCATGTATGGAGTTATGAAGGTTCCCCAGCATTTTGTTAGTGATTTTGTCGGCCCCAGGTGCTGATGTCATTCTGAGCTTGTGCATGGCTGCCCGTACTTCCCATGGCGAAATGTGCTTCGTCCAATTTAGGGTTCCGGTTGCCGTGGTAGTTAGGTAGTAGTGTGCGAGTAGTGGTAGTTAGGTATTGTTCTTTTAAGGTTTCGAGAACGGCGTCATCTTGTAGTGATAGTTTTTGGAGGACTCGGCAAACATTTTTCTGCTGGTTATTCTTGGTGTAATCTGGATCTAGCCGATAGCGGAGAAATGTCCACGCATATTTCAAACCTAGATTTCCGCTCAAGCGGTCGCATAGCTGACCCCACTGCTTACGTGCCAACTGTCCTACATAGGCTTCAATTTCTTTTGCTAGTGTTGCGATGCGAATCCTGAGTGTTCTGCTATGTTTGTTCGCTAACTATTGTTTTTGCAAGCTGGCGTGGGCCTCCCACATGTGAAGGACTCGACTCTCTGCAATGTGGATATGTAGAGTGCGTGGGATGGTGGAGGTGGCTAATACCACATCCTGGGAGAGGCAATGAGTCCATTTATCGAGATCGTCAATGGTTTTGGGAGCTGAATTTTGAATCTGGCGGAATTTATCCCAGTTTAATATTGATATGGGCTGCCGAGTATCTCGAGCCAGTGAACTCAGCTGAATTTATGTGTTTGCGAAGTAACGGTCACTCCCGAAGTGTTTGCATGCGTTGGTCCAGCGACTGTGTGGTAGTCTTGTAGTCAAAGGGAGGTCTGGACTGGTGTTAGTTTGGACACTGTTGCCAATTCTTTTTGGGTGGTCTAGATAATTGATTAGGGGAAAACCCTTATTCTGGATGAATGTGCAAAGTGCAGTGCCCTTTTTACAGTTCTTGTAACCGCAACTTGTGTGGTTTAAATTGATGTCGCCGAGCACTATTAAAGAGTGTCTGCCACTAGTAGAAAGGGCCTTTCGGAGGGCTGATAATAGAGGGGCTGCAGGGCGTTTGGGCGGGCTGTATATATTTAGAGCAGAACGACTGCTGCCTGTGCGAGTTTTAATTCCAGGTGGTGGTGCGTAGCCGTTAGGCAACGGAGGTGGCTCAGCAACAGAGCCAGTAGCAGGCCCGTGCATTTTCGCTTCCTTCTTCCCACAGCCAAAACAACAACAACAACGCAGACATTGCACAGCACACAGCAGCCAGACGCTCGACTACTGTGTCGGAGCACACGGGTTCGAACCCAGCCACCGCAGCTGGGTACCCGGGTACTCCAGCACAGTAGTCGGTCATCTCAACCACTGCACTATCCCGGCGAGGTTCGCACACCTGGGAATTTTTAACTTGCACTGATATTTCACAGCACATGGACGCCTATTCATTACTCCTCCATCGAAATGCAGCCACTGGCACTCGGGATCAAACTCGGCACTCCGGCACAGTAGTCAGTCATCTCAACCACTGCACTATCTCGGCGAGTTTCGCACACCTGGAAATTTTTAACTTGCACTGATATTTCACAGCACATGGACGCCTATCCGTTACTCCTCCATCGAAATGCAGCCACCGGCACTCGGGATCAAACTCGGCACTCCCGAACAGTAGTCGGTCATCTCAACCACTGCACTATCCTGGCGAGGTTCGCACACCTGGGAATTTTTAACTTGCACTGATATTTCACAGCACATGGACGCCTATCCGCTACTCCTCGATCAAAATGCAGCCACCGGCACTCGGGATCAAACTCAGCACTCCGGCACATTAGTCGGTCATCTCAACCACTGCACTATCGCGGCGAGTTCCGCACACCTGGGAATTTTTAACTTGCACTGATATTTCACAGCACATGGACGCCTATCCGTTACTCCTCCATCAAAATGCAGCCACCGGCACTCGGGATCAAACTCGGCACTCCCGAATAGTAGTCGGTCATCTCAACCACTGCACTATCCCGGCGAGGTTCGCACACCTGGTAATTTTTAACTTGCACTGATATTTCACAGCACGTGGACGCCTATCCGTTACTCCTCCATCAAAATGCAGCCACCGGCACTCGGGATCAAACTCGGCACTCCGGCACAATAGTCGGTCATCTCAACCACTGCACTATCCCGGCCAGTTCCGCACAACTGCGAATTTTTAACTTGCACTGATATTTCACAGCACATGGACGCCTATCCGTTACTCCTCCATCGAGATGCAGCCACCGGCACTCGGCATGAAACTCGGCACTCCGGCACAGTAGTCGGTCATCTCAACCACTCCGCCACCCCGGCGGGGTTCGCACACCTGTGAATTTTTAACTTGCACTGATATTTCACAGCACATGGACGCCTATACGTTACTCCTCCACCGAAATGCAGCCACTGGCACTCGGGATCAAACTCGGCACTCCGGCACAGTAGTCGGTCATCTCAACCACTCCGCCACCCCGGCGGGGTTCGCACACCTGGGAATTTTTAACTTGCACTGATATTTCACAGCACATGGACGCATATCTGTTTCTCCTCCATCGAAATGCAGCCACCGGCACTCGGGTTCAAACTTGGCACTCCGGCACAGTAGTCGGTCATTCCATCCACTGCACTATCCCGGCGAGGTTCGCACACCTGGGAATTTTTAACTTGCACTGATATTTCACAGCACATGGACGCCTATCCGTTACTCCTCCATCGAAATGCAGCCACCGGCACTCGGGATCAAACTCGGCATTCCGGCACAGTAGTCGGTCATCTCAATCACTGCACTATCCCGGCAAGTTTCTCACACCTGGGAATTATTAACTTGCACTGATATTTCACAACACATGGACGCCTATCCGTTTCTCCTCCATCGAAATGCAGCCACCGGCACTCGGGATCAAACTCGGCACTCCGGAACAGTAGTCGGTCATATCAACCACTGCACTATCCCGGCGAGGTTCGCACACCTGGGAATTTTTAACTTGCACTGATATATCACACCACTTGGACGCCTATACGTTACTCCTCCATCGAAATGCAGCCACTGGCACTCGGGATCAAACTCGGCACTCCGGTACAGTAGTCGGTCATCTCAACCACTCCGCCACCCCGGCGGGGTTCGCACACCTGGGAATTTTTAACTTGCACTGATATTTCACAGCACATGGACGCATATCTGTTTCTCCTCCATCGAAATGCAGCCACCGGCACTCGGGATCAAATTCGGCACTCCGGCACAGTAGTCGGTCATCTCAACCACTGCGCCACCCCGGCGGGGTTCGCCTACCTGAGAATTTTTAACTTGCACTGATATTGCACAGCACATAGACGCCTATCCGTTTCTCCTCCATCGAAATGCAGCCACCGGCTCTCGGGATTAAACTCGGCACTCCGGCACAGAAGTCGGTCATCTCAACTACTGCGCCACCCCGGCGGCGTTCGCCCACCTGAGAATTTTTAACTTGCACTGATATTGCACAGCACATGGACGAGTATCCGTTTCTCCTCCATCGAAATGCAGCCACCCACACTCGGGATCAAACTCGGCACTCCGGCACAGTAGTCGGTCATCTCAACTACTGCGCCACCCCGGCGGGGTTCGCCCACCTGATAATTTTTAATTTCGACTGATATTGCAAAGCACATGGACGCCTATCCGTTTCTCCTCCATCGAAATGAAGCCACCGGCACTCGGGATCAAACTCGGCACTCCGGCACAGTAGTCGGTCATCTCAACCACTGCACTATCCCGGCGAGTTCCGCACACCTGGGAATTTTTAACTTGCACTGATATTTCACAGCACATGGATGCCTATCCGCCTCGATCGAAAAGCTGCCGCCGAGGCCGAAATTCGATCCCGCGCTCTTGGGAACAGTAATCGAGCGCCCTAACCACTGCGCCACCCCGGCGACCTCGTCATTGCGCGAATAGCCCATCACCTTCCAATTCTTTCTTAGGCTTGTCTGCTGTGCGAACTCGAAACAAAAAAATTACAGTGGTTTAGCTCCGGTTAAACCTAGTTGAGTCGCGAAAGCAACACCGGCATAGCTACGTTTATAATTTGCTTGTGGTCAAACAGTATTATTCTCATTCCCTCTATAATAACAGTCACTAGCCAGGAAACCACCTCGAGGTGGGATGAGTTTACCTTCTCTGCTCTTCTGCGCCGCTAAACAGCGTCCGGGCTCTCTTTCTATGCTTGGAAAATCCAAGATGGCTTAATAACGTTCGATGGTCCGATGTTGCCAAAATTTGTAATATACTATGGAGGTGAACACCATTCTACCAGCGCCTCCCCATGAGGTAAGTGTGCTACATCTACTTCCAGCAACAATGCCACTCCCACGTCTGCCCCACACCGAATATTGTGGTGTGGAGCTCAAAATCCGAGCAAAGACCACGTGTGCGCGCTCAAGTGCCAGATATGCGGTGAAGCACATCGCACCGGATCCAGAGAGTGCCAGGACAGACTGAAAGCAGCAAGGCCAAAGTCCAGCGGGGAAAGAAAGACGGCGCAGTGACCAATGCGGGCGCCCACGCAAGCGTTGGTTCAGCTCAGAGGGCAGAACTTTGATGAACCGATCAAAGTCCGATTCCTTCCCATGTCTGTCGCCGGTTGGTTCACAGGACGGCAACAAACAAAAAAAAGAAGAAAAAGATGCGTCCCCAGAAAGGTGGCAACAAGGTAAGCTCGGTAGAAAACAGTAGTAAGACAAACAATACAAGCAACACAAACAACAACAATTTCCGTGTCAAAAAAGGTGAAGACGCGAGCAGCGATACGTCAGACGCGAGCTGGAATGACTCAAACAAAATGAGATCGAACGCAAGGTCGAGAAACTAATGAAAACACTACTGGCAACACAGCGGGAGCTATACATCACTAGAGCCCTTCCAAAACAGCCACAGTTCAGTCGTTAAGTCATGTCCGACTCTTCGTGACCCTATGGACCATGTCACGCCACGCTTTCCGGTCTCTCACTATCTTCCTAACATCACATAACTTCATCTGCAGTGCCTCGAGGATGCCATCTAACCATCGCGTTCGCTGCCTACCCCTTCGCAGGCGACCCTCAACCTTTCCCAACATCGAATCTTTCTCCAGCGACCCCTCTCTTCTCATCAGATGACCAAAGTAGCTGAGCTTTAACTTTAGAATTTGACCCTCCAATGAGCAGTCACGGTTTATGGTCGACAATAACGACTGATTTGACCTTCTGACAGTCCAAGGAACTCTCAAGAGTCTTCGCCAGCACCACAATTCAAACGCGTCAATTCTTCGGCAGTCAGCCTTTTTCACAGTCCTACTCTCGCATCCATACTTCACAACTGGAAAGATCATAGCACGAGTTATACGGATCTTGGTTGGCAGACTAATGTCTCTGCTCTTTACTAGGCGGTCAAGGCTAACCATTGCTCTCTTTCCCAGAAGCAGGCGTCTCCTAATTTCATGGCTGCAGTCTCCCTCCGAGGTAATCTTGGAGCCCAAGAACAGAAATTCTGTCACAGCTTCCACTTCTTGTCCATTGATGTTCCAGGACTTGATAGGTCAAGTCGCCATGATCTTTGCCTTTTAATGTTCAGTTTAAGCCCAAACTTCTCACTCTCTTCTTGTACGCGCATCAGAAGTTCCTTGAGTTCCACTTCACTTTCTTCCATTAAAGTGGTATCATACGCATACATAAGGTTGTTGATACGTTTTCCAGCAATCTTCACTCCAGCTGAAGACTCGTCCAGATCGGCCTTCCTCATGATGCACTCTGCATATAGGTTAAATAGGCAGGGCGACAGTATGCAGTCTTGCCTCACTGCTTTCTCGATCGGAAACCAATAAGTAAGACCATGCCCAGTTCTGACTGTGGCCACTTGGCCTTCATACAGGTTCCTGATGAGACAGATGAGGTGAATTGGAACTCCCATCTCTTGGAGAGCTTGCCACAATCTGCTGTGATCTACGCAGTCAAACGCTTTCGCATAATCAATAAAGCAGAAGTAGATGCGTTTCTGGAACTCTCTTGCTTTTTCCATGATCCAGCGAAGGTTGGCAATTTCGTCTCTAGTTCCTCTGCCCTTGCGAAACCCAGTTTGCACGTCCGGAAGCTCCCGATCCACATACTGCTGCAGCCTACCTTGGAGGATTTTAAACATCACCTTGCTAGCATGCGATATAAGCGCGATCGTGCGGTGGTTGGAACAATCTTTGGCACTGCCTTTCTTTGGAACGGGGATGGAAACTGACCTCCTCCAATCCAGTGGCCACTGCAGGATTGTCCAAATCTTCTCACATAATGTATGCAGAATGTTAACAGCGTCATGGTTGAGGTTTTGAAGCAACTCAGCTGGAATGCCATCAATTCCGCTAGCTTTGTTCTTAGCAAGGCTGGCTAAGGCTCATTCAACTTCACTCTTCAGGATGCCCGGCTCGAGATCAGTAGCACAACCGTCTTATGTTGGATTTGCACATTCGGGTCGTTCTTGTACAGTTCTTCTGTGTATCCCTGCCACCTCTTCTTTATCTCTGAGGCTTCAGTGAGATCCTTGCCTCGTTTGTCCTTTACCACGCCCAGCTTAGCACAGAAGCACAGCCACAAGCATCCAACAATAGAGAACTGGAAACAGGAGTGCAACAGATGATGCAGCAGATGATGCAGGATATGATGCAGCAAATCCAATCTCATATGTAACAGATGCAAGCACAATTTCCGGGGCAGGTCTCCTAAATCAAAAGTGCTTTTCGAAAGCAAAACATAACGAAAACATTAGAAAAAATTGTGCAACCGTCCAGCTTTAACGGCATTCACTGTCGAACAAGGAAACAGCAGTAACACGTAAACATGACCAAGGCGCGTCAGCAAGAACAAGAATGCTTATAAATTTGGCAGTGGAACTGCACAGGCTACCGCAAAAACTAGGGCGTCATTAAGCATAATATAAACACAGCGCTTACAGCCTCCGATGTTATTGCGCTCCAAGAGACTAGAACGAAGCCCTCCTTACAGGGGTACAATGTTTACGAGAGTGAAAACGGAGGTAAAGCAGCCGTTCTAGTCAGCAAAGCCATCACCGTTATCAGGCACGATACCGTCGCCGACACAGACAGCGACCACTCGCATGTCGAAATCATTGTTTGCATTCCATGTTTGCATTCCGAAAAAGCGAAAGGGCGGGAGCACATTCGTTCTAAACGTGTACAGCCCGCCAAGACAAAGAAAAGAAAAATTCTTCGAACTCTTCCACGGAGCGCACAAGCTGGCCACAAAAAATGAACTCATATTCGTAGGCGATTTCAACACCATGGACATGAGTTAGGGACACCGTAATCCGGATATCAAGAGAAGAACATTAGCAGAGGTAGCCAAATATTTTTGCTGTAGTCTAAACATAGATTCCGCGACCCCCATGAGAATTAGTAATAGTGCGATCACGGACACATGCCCGGGCCTCACGTTCGTAAAGAAAAGCAGAGTTACGTTGGGAAAATATGATGGAACACCTAGGCAGCGGTCACTTTATCCTCCGGACGCAAATAGCATCGAACAAGATAAGACACCCAATCCTACCAGCAAAACTCACAGACAGGAATGAGTATCGCGGGGATTACAAAAAATCTGAAGGCGGCATCCAAGCACTGGAAGTATGGCGCAGCATAATGACAGAAACGCGAGACAAATGCACGAAAATGTAAGGCGAACAACAACATCACCCGATGTAGACGGGCATCTTCTGCGACTACGGGAAGCCGGACGCAGTCTCATCAAAAGATGGCGGAAGGAAAACCACAGCAGGAAACTAAAACTAAAGATGGCAGAAGTTAAGGCAAAAGCTGAAGAATACACAGCATACCCGCGAGACAAAATTTGGACAATTCAGCGACTCGCTTAAGGAAAACTTGAGAACTGCCAGAACCTGCCATCTTCTATGAGCACTAATCGATCAGACCAAAATCAAATCCGAAAACAATAAAAGCATCCACAGATTCATCCACTCCTTCGACGGTTCGGACACCGAGATTTTGGAGAAGGCACGAAAAACATGTTTCGATGATCACACCCCTCACAATACCAAGGAACCTATCGCGGAGCCAAAAGCGCCCAATAGCTGTACAAGAAGGCTACGCGACCATAATAAATACGACCAGAAACACGGCAGCAGGAGTGGACAGAATCGACAACGCTCTGATCCGCAACCTGACTGACGACTTCATACAAGAGCTCGTAAGCTTTCTAAACATTCACTGGGAGGTGAAGACGGTTCCCGAAGACGAAACGCACCGAAGCAATTATGATCCCTAAACCTGGCCAAAAGCTCCAAATTGAAAATCTCAGGCCATTTTGCTCACGTTGTGCCTTGGCAAGATTTACGAGCGGGTGGTGCTGCTCAGACTGCAAAATTATATAGAAGATAATGACCGTATACCCCATACCACGTTCGGCTTCAGTGCAAAACTCTCGACTCAGGATGGGCTGCTTCAAATACAAGACGTGCTCCGCAACACACCCCGAACGGGTGAAAAAGTCATATTGGCAGTCGGCATCAAGGGAGCATTTGATAATGTCAGTCACGACGCGATCCTTACAGGCCTAGACTACCTGGACTGCGGACGCAGAATCCACAGGTACGGCAAAGCCTTCCTGTCAGATAGAAGAAAATAACAGGAAGCGGCCTATTGTGAGAGAAATATCTCCGAGAAATATCACCGAGCAATTGGAAATGCTTGGAGTGTGGGGAGGCAAACAAAACCGGACCGTCCCAACCAGTGAGGACCTGAAACTCAACATCTACCTGGAAGGAATGCCCATCCCAGAAAAGACAACAATAAGAATATTAGGTATGTGGGTTCAATCCAACGAACGCAGTTCTCGACCTTTCACCCAGTTCAAAAGCAACAACGCTACAAAAAACACGCATGATCAGCCGCAGCATCACCAACAGCCATGCAATAAGAGGACAAACTAAAAATACTCAGAAACCTGGTAGTGGGGCCAACTATGTTAAGCCTACCACACCAGTGCATCAACAAGAGCGAAATACAACAAACGGATGCCCTGCTACGCAAAGCGTATAAGACAGCGCTCCGACTACCGCGCAACACGGAGACAGAAAACCTCATGGCATTTGGATTGCAAAGCACCTTCGAAGAGCTACGCGAGGTGCAGCTTGAGTCATAAAATTACAGGCTGCTGCATACGATTGGAAGCGTGCTCTTACAGAGACTCGGATACCGCGAGCAGATGCGAGAAATAGCGAGGACGGAAGCGATCCCCGACGAACTACGCAAGTCCCTCAAGGTAGCTCCAATCCCAAAAAACATGGACCCCAACCTCCATCGAGGCAGTAGAGAAGCAAGGGCCGACTTCATTCAGAAAACATACGCTCCTCAAAGCGCGACCGTGTATGCAGACGCGTCCTAGAGAGGAGGACACAGCAAATTGCAGTGGCTATGGCGGTCTTTACGCAAAGTGACCAGCGCCTCTATGCGACACTGCTCGGTAGCAGAGGCCGGGGAAGTATCTGCAGCTCTATCGTTGGCGGAGGGCTATAGAACCGGGCGGTCGCTAACGATACTCACGGACTTTCAAGCAGCCTGTCGAAATTACATGAATGGCAGTGTCAGCAGCACACATATCACTCGAGACGACCCAGCTCTCCCGTAGCCGCGGCGGCCCGAGAAAGCGTGCTTACGGCACTGGAATCACGCGAACAGCACATTCCTTCGGTCTGTCTGTTGCCTCCACCTCCATTACGACCGCGCGGAAACTTTGCACTTTTCTAACTCCGCGTGAGTTATGCTCTCCCATCGAACTTCACTTCAGAGAAGAACCACGGGGACTCGACGCCTCGGGGAGAAAGCATTCGGAGCCGAGACGATACGAAGCACAGACCCGCACGGAGGCGCACCAAATCCAGCCAGGCGACTCTGCAGATCAACCAAATCTTTTTATAAGTATTAATAAACAACCAATGCACAGCACGTGTCCTTATCAATAACCAGCGGCATTATATCGAATTTATTGTGCTCTCCACGTTCTTTCATCTCATGATCTTGAAGTAGGATTTCTTATCGTCGGTAGGATTTCTTATCCGCCCTCATCTCTTGCCGTGAGCGCCTTATTCATCTTGCGGACCCCGATATATTACCAACTTCTGATTGTTCACACCACACGTGTTCGCATTAGTTGATTTCGTTCTGCCCTCAGGATGCGAGCAGCTGATCATCGTGGCATCGGACTACCCTCTCGACGTTGAGGCCTTCGTTATGCCCGCTTCTCAGTGGACCTCCGACGGCCTAGCTCTTGCCTTGGACCTCACCTCCTTCACCCGTGGTTGCGATGTGGTTGCAGCCCTGAATACAACTCTCCAGCCGTTCTTACTGCCCAGAGGCGCCACAGCTGGATTTACTTTTGACGGCGATTCCCTTCCCCTCAACACGCTTTCCAGTGCACCACCGCCTGCTGCCAAGCCTCTATTTCCGACAACCTCTGCGCTCGCAGCCGCCATCAGCCCTGACCTCACATCCAAGTAGTCCACAGCTCTGATATGCGTCCTCTTGCGGCACCGAGAATCTTTTGATGTGTGCGCCTTAGCGTTAGCGAAGACATCCGTTACCTCTCATCGCATAGAGACCGACGGCTCTGCTACTGTTCGACGACGGCCGTATCGCGTTTCGGCATCAGAACGCAAAGTCATTGAGGAGCAAGTTGCTGACATACTTGCTCGAAATGTTATCCGGCCATCCACGAGCTCTTGGTCCTCACCTGTGGTTCTCGTTCCAAAAAAGGATGGCTCAGTCCGCTTCTGCGTAGATTACCCAGCACTTAACAAGATCACGCCCAAGGATGTTTACCCTTTGCCTCGTATTGATGACGCATTAGACTTTCTCTAAGGCGCTGAGTATTTCTGCAATCTCAGCCTTCGCTCTGGATACTGGCAAATCCCTACGCACGATGAAGACAAGGACAAGACTGCCTTTTCCACCCCCGACGGTCTCTACGAATTAACGTGATGCCTTTCAGACTCTGCAATGCGCCGGCCACCTTAGAGCGCATGATTGATACCGTGCTTCGCGGCATGAAATGGAAAACATGCCTATGTTATCTCGACGACATCATTGTCTTCTCGTCAAACTTCGCTCAGCACTTACAGCATCTCACTGAAGTCCTCACGTCCCTTGCCCAGGCGGGGCTTCAGCTGAATTTCAAGAAATGCCGCTTTGCCAGTAAGACCATCAAAGTACTCGGCCATGTCGTCAGTAAGGCAGGAATCCAGTCTGATCCCGAAAAAACTGCGGCTGTCGTTAATTTTTCTCGGCCCCAACATCAGAAAGATCTTCGCAGTTTCCTAGCCTTAGCCTTCTGCTTCCGCCGTTTTATTCAGAACTTTGCAATCCCGCTACACAAGCTCGTGTCTTCCCAAGTGCTTTACACCTGGTCCGCTGAATCTGAAGATGTCTTAAAAGCTCTCAAGCAGGCACTCACTCCCACTTCTGTGCTTCGCCATTTTGAAGACGCGCCCACCAAACTTCACACAGACACCAGTGGCCACTGTATTGGCGCGGTTCTCTTGCAACGCAACGCAGTGTCTGAATAGCAAGTCGTCGCATACGACAGTCGTACGCTTGCTGCAGATGAGCGTAACTATTCTATAACCTAGCAAGAGTGCATCACAGTTGTTTGGTGCGACACCTGGAGTAATACGAAGCGACACCTGGCGACACGAAGCTACACCTGGAGTAATATCTTTAGCACAACAAAGGGCCTGTAAGAGGCGGCAAAGGTCTTGTTTGCACATGACGTTGTGGCGATTTGCAATACGGCGTATGAGGTGTATGGTTTGGTGTACAATGTTATCGAGTGGAGTCATGAGGGCAGTGGACTTGCCATTGGAGTGAAGAGTCCAAGAATGTGGAGGGTGGACTCGAAAGGAAATCGTGTGTCGTTAAGGTAGACAGTGACGGGCGAAGGCGATAGGCGGGCCTCGTCTCGAGGCAGAAAAAGCAAGAGCACTGATATGACCGGGCAGCACACTAATCTGATATCCCGTGCATCACACTTCACGGCATCTACACCCGCCTGGAGAGTTTCCTCCATATCACCAAGATGTGCTGTGGTCACCCAGAGGGAGATATCTTCGGCGTAGAATGCTAGTGACAGGGATGGGATACTGCCCAGAGCATGTTCGGTAGAGTGTGATGTTGAAAAGACCAAAGTAAAAAACAGAACATTGAGGGGTACAATGTTACCAAGGTAGACGGGGAAGCAAGTGGGTGGTATGGGATTTTGTGTTGGGAGTGGACATGGAAAGCTGTGATGTAACAAAGGACACGGGCTTCAGCATGGAGAGATGAGAGAGCGTCCATAAGGGCGGTGCTGTGTACATTGTCAAATGGTTTACTGATGTCCAGCACAAATACAGCTCGAGTGCGCTTGTGGCGGGAGGAATGCAGCACACATTCAAATAAATGGAGCATGATATCCTCTGTTGACTAATGTGGCGAATATGAGCGTGTAGTGCGGATACGTCATGCTCACCCAGGTAGGTTTAGAGCCGGGACAGGATGAAATGCTTGAACAGCTTGCCGAGACAGGAGGTAAGAGAGATGAGGCGGAGGTATTCCAGGGTAATAGGTTTGCCGGGTTTGGGGATGAAACACGTATATGTGTCCAGGAGGGAAGATTGTAGATTTCCAGTGTGCATTTGTGTTGCCAGGTGTTAAATCGCCATCTACCGGCGTTCCAAGTAACGTCAGCACACGAGCATGGCCACGCAATGCTTGCGGCAGTAGGTGCCATTACCTGTGGCAAACTACAGGTTGGCGTTCAGAGCATCAGGCAGGCTGCAGCTTGCCATGCTGAACCCCAGGGAGCAAAAGGGGAAAATCCTGCAGTCTATACCCCAGTTTAAAAACCCAATCTGTGCCGAAATGGAGGAATTTATCTTGTCTGCCTCCCCACCGAGGCACTGCAGTGCTTAAGAAGCCTGACTACTCTGTTGTTGTGGCTGTAGGAAGAATGAAAAGGCACGGGCCTGCTACCCGCTCTTTAGCTGAGCCACCTTCGGTAACTCGTGCAACAGAAGAGACAATACAGAAGAAAGAAAAGGAGAGGGGTAGAAAGACACACGCCGCAACAGCCGTCGTCCACCATCGAAGCGGTGGCGGGTGCAATACCTGCCTACAAAAGATAAATATTTGGTGGCAGGCTAGCCCCCGCCCCAAGCGATGTTGACTTATGCGGCAAATCCAATCTCAAATGCAATAGATGCAAGCACAATTTCAGGGGCAGATCTCAGAAATCAAAAGTGCTTTTCGAAAACAAAGACATAACGAAAACATTAGGGAAAGAGCGTACAACCGTCCAGCGTTAACGGCCTTCGCTGTCGAACAAGGCAACAGCACTAACACATAAACATGACCAAGACGCGTCAGATGCGGAGGATAAAGTGATCGCTACCTAGGTTTTCCATCATGTTTTCCCACTGTGACTCCTTGCTCTTCCTTACGAACATGAGGTCGGGGCAAGTGTCCGTGCTCACACCATTACCGATTCTCGTGGGGGTCGCGGGATCTGTGATTAGCTTACAGACAAAATATTCGGCTACGTCCGCTAATGTTCTTCCCTTGATATCTTGTTTCCGGTATCTCCAACTCGTGTCCATGGCGTTGAAATCTCCCACGATAATGAGTGCATTTTCTTTGGCCAGCTTGTGCGCTCCGTGGAAGAGTTCGAAGAATTTGGCTTTTCTTTGTCTTGGCGGGCTGTACACGAAACCCGAGTGCGGAGCAATGGGAGACTCTGCTGTCCAGCGACCGCTGCGAAGACCAGCAAGGTCTGGTACAGCGAGCCCAACGGGCGGCAGCAGCCAGCGGAGCCCTGGACTGAGGGTAACCGACCATTGTGAAAAAGTGGACGAAGTCGACGGAGAAGACTCTTGTGGATACAACAAGCAGACATCTCTGAAGACGTCCAAAAACCGCCAAATAATATAGGGCTAAATAAAGTTTTCCTCCTAGTCCTTACCAGTCCCAGCCCCGTAGGGCCGGGAACAGCTACCCCCTGTCCCGCCCTGACTACTGTGGCAGAGCGCCCGGGTTCGATCCCGACCGTCGGCGACTGCGTTTCGATGGAGGTGAAACAAAGTGGCGTCCATGTGCTGTGCGATGTCAGCGTTGTTGTTGTTGTGGCTATTGGAAGAAGGAAGAAGAGATTGATTGATTGATTTATAGGAAGGAAAACGAGCGGTAACTGCCTCACTTGTTTTCGGTGGACACCTCAACCGCGCCGTAAGGGAAGAGAGGAAGGTGGGAGTGAAAGCACAAAGAGGGAAAGAGGAGCCGTAGTGGAGGGCTAGGGAATAATTACGACCACCTGGGGATCGTCAACATGCGCTGACGTCGCACAGCACACGGATGCCTCTTCTTTTCATCTCCATCGAGACGCAGCCGCAGAGGTCGCGTTCGAACGCGGGTACTCCGGCACAGTAGTCGGGCGTCTTACCACTGCACCAACCAGGCGGGGCGAACAGGAGAGAAAATAGAGAACAAAGAAAAAGAAGTGGGTAGAGAAAGACGCGCGCCGCAACAACAGCCGTCATCCACCACCGAAGCAGTGGCGGATGCAATGACGGCGGACAACAGATAAAGTATGTTGGCAGGCTAGCCCCCGCCACAAGCGGCGGTGACCTACCTGTCCCAGATCCATCAGGGCCACGATCAGCACCTTTAAACACCTCCCCCTCCCATGTCAGCGCATGGTAATGATCCCTAGGTGGTAGAAATTACTCTGCAGCCTTCTACTACGACTCCCCTTTCTCTCTTTCCACTTTCACTCCAACATTCCTCCTTTTACTTACGGTGCGCCCCGCCGGGGTGGTGCAGTGGTAAGACGCCCGACTACTGTGCCGGAGTACCCGGGTTCGAACCCGACCTCGGCGGCTGCGTTTCGATGGAGGCGAAACGAAGAGGCGTCCGTGTGCTGTGCGATGTCAGCGCACGGTAAAGATCCCCAGGTGGTCGAAATTACTCCGTAGCCCTCCACTACGGCTCCTCTTTCTCTCTTTCCACTTTCACTCCCACCTTCCTCCCTTCCCTTACGGCGCGGTTGCTGTGTCCACAGAAAACAAGTGACAGTTACCGCGCCTTTTCCTTCCTATAAATAAATCAATATAATCAGTATACTTACGGTGCGGTTTAGGTGTCCACAGAGCATTTGTGACAGATACTGCTCCTTTACCGTCCTGTGAGCCCCGGCGGGGTGGTGCAGTGGTAAGGCGCCCGACTACTGTGCCGGAGTACCCGGGCTCGAACCCGACCTCGGCGGTTGCATTTCGATGGAGGCGAAACGAAGAGGTGTCCGTGTGCTGTGCGATGTCAGCGCACGTTAAAGATCCCCAGGTGGCCGAATTTACTCCGTAGCCCTCCACAACGGCTCCTCTTTCTCACTTTCCACTTTACATCCAGTCTTCCTCCCTTCCCTTGCGGAACCGTTCAGGTGTCCACAAAAACACGTGTGACAGATACTGCGCCTTTCCCTTCCTGCGAACCAATAATTATTATTATTATTACACCGTCCTGTGAACCAACGAAACACCTATGTCAGTGCACATTAGATACCCAGGTGGGTGGTCGAAGGTACTTCGCTGCCCCCCACTACGACCCCTCTTTTTCTCTATCCACTTTCACTCGCATCTTCCTCCCTTCCCTATGGCGCGTCTCAGGTATCCACAAAACAAATGTGACAGACACTGCGCCTTTCTTTCCTGTGAACAAATTATTTATTTATATATTTCCCTGCCCATAATCCCCTTCTGGCCGGCAAATTCAACCCCCGCGGGATCTAGAATACTTGAACATATCTGCTAAAAGAAAGACGGAAGCAAAATAGTCATGCTTTCAGTGAGAAATGAATTTGAAAGAAAAACAGCGGATGGAGTCATTTTTGATGCAGCTAGGCGGCCTAAGTTAGACCCAAAACTAATTTGATTCGCGTAGGAGCATTTTCTAACATGACCTTAAAACAAAGAGGGGTGACGTGATCTGCTGTAGCAGTAGTCTTCAAACAAGGAATATGGTAGTTTGTTGCGGGTCCTGTCGGTGAAAGTACACGAGACGCCGAGCTGTGCAGATTTGTGCCACTTGGGAAGTTCTGTGACTCCGATGTTCCAGGCAAGAAACGCTCATGTTACGCGATAAGGAAGGCGATGCAATGACGGACATGTTAAAGGGGTGAGTTGGCCAGCTGGCCCTGGGATTTGATTATTGTGCGTCCACGCCGCCATTCTTGGCTCGCGTCGGTAAGAGGACACTTGCGCGTCCGGCTCTCACCGGCGCGTTCTCGCAATGCCAGGAGCTTAGCTGCTGAAGCCTTTTACGTTTTTCGGCCGTGTGCCGTAAGGCACCACAACGCTAGAACTGACGAAGATCCTACTGAAACGTTTTTCGAAAATGAAGCTTGGTGGCGTTCAAGATTTCACAGGCAGGAAGTTCCAGATTTTTCTGAAGACTCGGGCTGCTATTGAGAGATTCCTGAAGGATCCCGTCATAGATGATAAGGGAACTGCGGTGACTCCTGAGTATCGGGGCACGCGAGCGAAGCTGGTGCGCGTCTTTGGCTACTCATCGAAACACCATGACATCGAGTTGGCAAGTGCACTGCAGCCCTATGGAAAAATTGTCAGTGTAGCTTGCGAGAACGTCCCTGATTTCCCATTCGTCACCACGGGGATCCGACGGATTAGGATAGAGATGAAGTCAGAGATTTCGAACTTCCTGGATGTGATTGATACAACCATCCAGTGCGAGTATGAAGGAGTCAAGAGGGTATGTCGCAAGTGCGGATGCGAAGGCTACATGGGCGCGAGTTGCAACACGCCACAGTGCGAGCGTTACGGCGCGTATGGACATAAAATGTGTGATGCTGTGTGCCCTACGTGTGGTGAGGACAACGCTGTAAAGGCATGTAAGAGAACATTTGCGTCTGTGTTACAGAATGAAGACGTGAATGAACAGCCAGTCGATTATTGCGAGCAGCTCGCGCCCACAATCACGCTGGCAACCCCTGACAACCCGAAAGAAACCGAGACGCAGGGTGACGCGTCTACAAACGCAATCACCGAGGAAGATAGTAAGGAGGCCACGGCCGCACATTTGACGAATTAGAGGACAAGAAAGCAGAAGTTGTCTATGAAAACCACAAGGTGCCCCCATCGTCCACTGCCGAGAAGGCGGTTATGGACATTGCCGCATCCTCTACAGCGCTCGAACAGAATCCCGAAAAGAAAACTGAAACTGGACACTGCCAAGTGCCTGCAGTGGCCGCCATGGTATAGAAACAAGAGTGTGCAGCCGGTGTCGCTGCCGCAAAAAAAAATGGGCTCAGTTGAAGCTGAAGAAGATCGAGAGGGACATGGATACGACCACAGCGCGCCCCAAACGCAAGCGCAGTCCCAAAACAAGAAAAAGAAAAAATCAGCGCCATCAACAACATCGGAATCTTCCACCGACGAGCCGTTGACCAAGCGTGCGTAACTGAAAAACCCTCCACCTATAAGCGGGAGCAGCTCTGACACCGAAACAGAAATGCCGAGCCAACCTCCCTGTCACATTTGCAACACAACGAATTGGGATTGCTACTCGGACATCTCGGACATCTACGGCGGCGATTCCACAGCGGAGTCACATTTCGCTTCTCCCACTGCCCATGACACCACTCCCTCCTCATGATATGGTCGTGCCTTCCCTCCCTTCCTTCCTTTAGCTACACCCTGGCCTTTTCCTTCGTTCTCGCAACGCTAAACATTCGCGGCTTTACTAAAGCTGCGAAACAAGCTGAAACAATAGACAAAGCTCCCGCCAAAAAAATCGACATCCTCGCACTTCAAGAAACTTATATTCACCTACAAGAACAAATTGAAACTTTTGACCTCCGTTTCAGTACAAAATCCGATTGGAGTTTCGGAAGGAAGGGTTTATTTACTTATTTATTTAAAATACCCTCAGGGCACAGATGTACTTTACAGAGGGGAGGGGTGCATACAGGATATATATATATATATATATATATATATATATATATATATATATATATATATATATATATATATATATATATTGGATTGGAAAACATTTATTGTCAGCAATGAGCGATTTGTGGGCGCTACACTTAGATGACCTCAAGACCGTTGCTCTCGGCGACCTTTTGAGGCCACTCGGTAGCCCGAACTTGCATTAACAGGTCTGAGCTCCCCCCGCTCAAAAGAAGGGACTGGTAGTAGGTCCGCTGATGGCGGCGCTTTTTTGCAGCTCCATAATATGTGATCATATCCTGCTTTTTCGCCGCAGTGCTTACAATTTAGATTGTATTGTGCTGGGTACATGTGCGCTAATTTAGAAGGGCTGAAGAAGGCACGCGTCTGGAGCCGACGCCAGGTTACTTCTTGCATTTTGTCTAGTTTCTTGTCAGGGAAAGGATATAACCGTCTTTCTAGTTTAAAGTGATACGTGTAGTCATGAAATGAGATTAGTGCATCTCTCAAGAAATTTGGGGAATCAACCTGGCTCACAGCTCGGCTGACATAACATCGAGCTACACTGGGGGAGTGTGCCGGCACCCATATTATATCCACCTCTTTTTGGTTCCAGTCTTTATATCTTAAAATTCGCTCTGTCTCTTTGTCCGCCTCCTCCGCTGTCACTGTGTAGTTTGTTTTTATAGACCCTGCCATTAATGTTTTACCCGAGTCGTTCACGCCCACGATAGCAAAAGACTTGCCTCCTTTGTATTCCGCCTCGTCTACTTAAACACTGTATTTAGAGCCTTCTAACTTGGCCTAAAGGGCCTTTGCTCTTGCTTTTCTCCTGCCTTCAAGAAAAGCAGCGTGCATGTGTTTTGGTAGCGATTTAATAGTAAGTGCTTTCCTTACTTCAGTCGGCAGTTTTACTTGTGCATTTCTTTCCGGGATTCGATCTTGCAGTCCTAATTTACCCATGCTTTTCCATCCCGCGGATGTGGTGGCGAGCCTCTTTAGCTGTGTTATTATATGAGCCCCGCTTAGTTCCATGGTGTTATTGTAGACCCCCAGTTTGAGAAGTCTTTCCGTAGGGGTGCAGTGGGGTAGCCCCGGTGCTGCTTTATATGCCTGCCTTATGATCATTTCAATTTTGTTCTTTTCTGCCACCCCTGGCTTGAGGTAAGGGATGGTGTACACTAATCTGCTTATCACAAAAGCCTGAACAATTCGGCACAAATCTTTCTCTTTGACCCCGCTTCTTTTGTTGGCTATTCGCCTTATCAACCTGGTTGTCATGTTAATTGTTGACTTAAGTCAATTTATTATTTCTGTGCTCTTGCCATTGTCTTGTATTATCAGTCCCAAGACCCAGATTTTGTCCACTCTGGTTATCGGTGTGCCATTTAATTCCACCAAAATGTCTTCAGCGTTAATATTGCGTTTTCATTGTTCCTCGGATTACTAGAAGTTGCGATTTGCTTGGCGAGCATTTAGCTCTGCCCTTTCCGCATATTCTTCAACAATGTCGATTTCCTGTTGAAGATTTTCTTCTATTTCCCCATAATTGCCTGTGCATGTCCATAACGTGACATCATCAGCATCTAGCGTATGTTTCACCCCTTTCACAGTTTTCAGTAATGGTGGGAGGTTCTTTAAAGCTAGGTTGAAGAAGAAAGGGGAAAGAATTGAGCCCTGTGGGGTGCCCTTGTCTCCTAGCTTAATTGTTTCAGACATGATGTCTCCAAGGCTTATTTCTGCTGTTCTTTCGGTTAGAAAATCCTTAACGTAATCGTAAATGCTCTTGCCTGGGGCAATTTCCTCCAGATTATTTAATATGGCTTCGTGCTTGACATTATCAAAGGCTTTCTGTAGATCAAGGCCAAGTACAGTTTTTGTGCCCCCTTTATTGGGCGCGTCAATTATGTCTGCTTTCAGATGAATCATTACCTCCTGCGTGGACAGCGTGCTCCTGAAACCTTGCATTGTTTCGGAAAATACCTCCCTTTCTTCTGCATTCTCCTGAACTCGGTTTAGTATTACATGCTCCATCAGCTTCCCTAGGCACGATGTTAGCGATATCGCCTGAGGTTGCCTACTTCGTTTCTTCCCAGGCTTTGGAATGAAGACCACTTTAGCATGTTTCCACTCTGAAGGCATTCTAACCGTTTCCATACCCCATTAAGAAAGTCTGTGAGTGCTGTGACTGATACTGAATCTAGGTTTCTCAGCATTTTATTGCTGACCCCATCTGATCCCGCTGCTGATGTGGTTCTTAGCTGAATTATTGCCCTCCATACCTCCTGATATGTCTCTATCTAGCTCTGTGTTCTCTGGTCCTCGATATGGTGCAGATGAACCCTCTTTGCACGTATTAAGGTATCTACTCTTCAATTCCTCTATGAGATCATCAGCCTAGCCCTGGTATTTATGAACCAATCTTTTCAGCTGTCCTTGAGCGGCGGTCTTAGTTTGTCCTGGATCTAGCAAGTGGCGAAGAAGTTGCCATGTGTTTTTACACCAAAGTTTCCCATTCACTTCATCGCAAATCTGCCCCCACTTTTGACTCTGAAGTTCGTTTGCGTATCTGTCGTTGAAGTGTAGATATTCTCTTCTTTAGCCTTCTATTGCGCCTCTGCTTTTTCTATCTTTTCGTAAGGCTCTCGTGGGCTTCCCACATGTGAGCCAACCTCGAATCTGTAATAACATTTCTGGCGGTTGGGATTTCTTTAGTGTGTGTGTTTACATCACTTTGGAGTCGTTCAACCCATTGACTTAGATTCACGATCTCCCTCGGAGCGGTTCTGTCCCTGACTTTCATAAGAGTATCCCAATCTGTCAGCTTCTTTTTGTGCAGCCTCCCCTTCAGCGGTCTGGTACGTATTTCAATCTCTATAATATAGTGATCACTGCCTAAAGTGTGCCCTTAATTTGACCACTTCTCGCCCTCAAGGTCTGCCCAGCATCAAGTCTGGGGACGTGTCTACACTGATGCTGTTGCTTATCCTTGTGGGGTCTTGTGGGTTGTTAGTATTGTTAGTCTTAAGTGTTGAATTTCCATTCATAGATTGTTTCCTTTGGGGGAGGCCATCCTATATCCCAAAGCCGGATGCGGGGCATTGATGTCCCCAGTGATTATTAGCCCTTTCTTGTCAGCTAGTCTTATGGCTTTCCGTAAAAGATCTGCAAGCCCTGCCCCTCGGTTTTTGGGCGAGTTGTATGTATTCAGAATAAAGAAACTGTCTTCCTTCGTGTTTGGGATTAGTTCAATCATTACATAGTCTTCACTCGTGTTTTCGAGTTAGTGTTGTATTGCTGTCAAATTTCTCTGCACTAACGTAGCCGTGAACAGCATAGGTTTATGGCCCCTTTAAAATTCTAGCGGGGTATACGTGGCGTAGCCAGTTACTTTTCTGTGCCTCTTGCCTCTTGTAGCGTTGTTACATCGGGTGTCTCAATTTTTTGAATGTGTGCCTGCAGGTGCCTCTTAGAGGGGAAACCTCTGCAGTTCCACTCCCAGATTTTAATTTGGTGGTGAGGGGCCATGATGTTCTATGACTGTTGCTTCGGTGGCAGCTGAGGGAGGGCGTTGCCGGCAACCGGGGGAAGCCTTGCTTCTATGGTCTTTAGTCGTTCCATAATTTGAGAACAAACAAGGCATTGTTTGTTCTCTGATCATGACGAATTCTGCCGTAAGATTATCTACCCGCTCGGTTAGTTTGTCAACTCTAGCCGAAACTACATCTATTCTGGCATCTTGAGCTCCTGCCCGCTTCATGAGTACATTCATGTCCAACCTAAGCTTGCTTAAGTCGGGGTCGATGCTTCATCTTTCCAATTTTCTACCACCTTTTTGGGCTTGCTGTCTTCTGTGTTTTCCCCTCTGGGTAGACTTCTTTTTGCGGGAACACGGGTGTCCGTCTCCATTGATTTTTTGTTATGTACCATTTCGTTAGTATTGCATGAAGACGACTGACTAGTGCTTTGTGAATTTTGAATAGGTGACTTGTCGAGTACCCTCTGCATTTTCATGTTATCAATAATAAGTTTCCTCATTTCTGCCAATTCCTTTTTTATGGTTTCAAGCTCTCGGTCCCTATTAGCGAGTTATTCTACCAGTTCCTTCTCTCGAGCCGTTTCCCAAGGGGAGGTCTTAACTGGCCAGCTCACCTTTTTGCTTGTGTCTCCATTCTTGCTTGGACTCCTTCCTTTGACTTGGTCAGGTCCTGAGCCGACGACTCCGGCTCCTGTCCCCGGCAGTGGTGGAAAGGATTTCGGCCTACTTCTCCCCCGGTAGCCTTTGTAGTTGTCGTTGACCCGCGATCGTGGCTGGTGTGCAGAGGCATGTTGCCCTAGGTCGTTCTTGGGTTTGTGGGGCTGTGTCTTGAGCAGCCTGTACTTTCAATTCCTACTGCCGGTGTTTTGCATCCCCCCGCATACAATGCATTCGGGTTTCCACGTCCGTAGTTCTCCATCCGTTTACTCCGGGTGGTTTTCGCCGCATCTGCGGCAACGCTCTAGCCGTGGCTTGGAGCACACATCCGTCCTGTGCCCCGTCTTCCTACAGTTGTAACATGTCTCTACCCGCTCTCGGTACGGGTAGACACTGAACACTGATCCCCAGTAGAAAACTTGTCTTGGGAGCCTTTCCTCTCCAATGGTGATCAGGATAGATCTTGACTTTCCGATTCTCCTTGCGTTGAGTACGGCGATGTTCGGGTTGCGCTTGATAAAGACTTGGCGGACTTCCGTGCTCCGGAGTTCCGATGTCGTAGGCGTTGTATACGACGCCCTTAATAGCGTCGTTGGATGCCGCGATGTAGGGCGCCATGTCGAGCGTCTTATGGTCTATAACTATGGATTTGATGTTCACATAAGTGCTCGCTCATTGACGATTGGGCGTGCTGATTGTGTACGTGTTTTTCCCGGAGTTTATCCTTGAAATATCTTCGTCCAGGACGTTTACATGGGGTAGGGTAGACGCGCACATGGCCTGCAGTAGGCGACGTGGCACATAGTCATTTAAATTCCAGCCTCTTTGCCTGAAGATTATTTTATAGTCGCTTTTCGGGAGCTTCGGCATTGGTGCCCTCTTGCGATGTTGGGATCTTGCCTGCTTTTCTGAATGGCAGATTTCTTCTCGCCGGCGCCGTGCTCGCCGGCGTTCACGGAGCTCGACGCGGGTTTCGCGTCTTTCTTCATCATGCGGTCGTGCATGCTGAGAACGGTCTCCCACTCACCATTCTCGAATTCTGTGGGGTCAATATCATCTCCGTCCACAACGCTTTTCATAGTGGCAGTCTGATGGCCGCCACAGGGGCTGGCGTCCGTTGACGTGGGGTAGAGTATGCGACGCTAGGTCTGAGAGTTACGCCCAGTTAGCTCTTCCATCTTGACGGTGAAATTCCGATAAAACAGAAAATAATCCACCGAATGGCCAAACTCAACTCTTGCACGGAGTGATGTATAAAACAGAAGGTTAATACAATAGGTGTACAAATCTCTGAAAAACAAAGTGCATAAAAAAAGAACGAGGCACATGGGTAATTTAGGAAGATGGCATAGTAGCAAAAAAATAACAAATTATAAAAATAGAATAAGGATAACAGTATACATTGAAGATAAGCAAATAATCATACAACAATTTTAATACTAGGCAAGAACGTTTGTAGCGCGGATTTAATTTTTTTAAGGGGGAGTTCCGCTCATCTTCCTAACAGATACCGGCCTGTCAGTCCTACGCCATGATCGGGACAACGCAGGACGTTTTGTCTCGATTGGCCTTAACAATGGCATGCGCATCATTAATGTATATGCTACATGCCGTTTTGGACAGCGAAACGTTTTCGAGGGCCTAGAAGAAAGATTGGCCCAGCTACAATAGTGTTATTGAGCGATCTTAACTCTGTCCTCTTCAAGGAAGACCGCCGCTATCTTCGGGGTACACCGCGACGGCTTGGACGAGACCACAACGGCGCACATGCCTTGCGTGATCTTGTGGACGAGTTAGACTTAACCGATGCTTGGCGCGCACTCAACCTGGTCGCGCCGGCATGACCTGGTCTCGCCGTCGTCTCGAAAGCCATATTGACCGCGTCTATGTCTCTGCTAGCGTAGCTGGTTCCCTGCACTATGTGTGGGTATTCCCCAATGCCCTAAGTGATCACAGGCTGCTTATCACGCGCTTGTGTGCGGCTGATATTACTCCACGAGAAGAGGGTTGCTGGAAATTAAACACGCGACTTCTGAATGACGAGCCTGTCCAGCAGGAAGTCGTCAGAGTTATAAAGCGTTACATCTCCGTTAACATGAATGCAACAAGCTGTAATAATATGAAAACCTCCATCAAGATTTGCCTCCAAGAGTGGAGGAAGAAGATGGCGCAGGAAGAGAGAGAAGAAATCCGAATAGTCCCGGGTGCCATCATCGCGATATCGGCCCCATTTTCTCAGGGAGCGAGCATTCCCGCGGCATTGGCCACCCTGCGTAAGGAGCTCCACCGTCTTCTTAATCGGCGCTGGGACAGACTTCGTGCAACAGCACGCACTGAACAATGGGAAACAGAGGCAGGGTATTCCCGTCATCTGCTACGCCGTCGCCTTGCCAGAAAGAACGAAACTCTCTCTGCAGTCGACGATCCACTCAACGGCCATATTGCTACGAACTCTGAGCAGCTATTATGTTTAGCACGCGATCTCTACATCGAAATTTTGTGCTGCTGAGCCTTGCACCCCCACATCGTTCCAGCTGCAGGCAGCAACTGACGCACCTAACCTGGACAACACATAGCTGTTGTCTGAAGAGCTACACACAGCCCTAAACAGATGAAGCCAAACAGGAGGCCGGGTATTAACGCACTCCCGCCAGCTTTTTACATAAAGGTTTGGCCGGCGCTAAAGACCGCTTTCACCAACTTAGAAAACGACGCCCTAGAGCGAGGGGAACAAACTCCAAGTATGAACGAAGGCCTCATCACATTCCTGTGCAAGGACACCTCCAGGAGCAGCGACCTTAAGGCTTGGAGGCCAATAACCCTTCTAAATACGGACTACAAGGCAATTGCAAAATGTCTCTCCTTGATCCTGATGCCTTCTCTATTGTCAATAGTAGGCCCGAACCAGGCTTGCTGTGTCCCAGGCCGCTCGGTACAGTACTCCATGGCATAGCTCTGAGAGACATTTTGATATGAATGAAATCGCGCAGCCTCAATGGCTTTCTTTGCTCCCTGAACCAAGAGAAGGCACTCGACCGCCTGCGTCACGAGTACCTGTTTAGAACACTTGAGCTCGCGGCATTCCCGTACAATACATAAATAGGTGCAAGGTGCTTTATGCGGATTGTGATCAAGGCAAGTACTACGGTCCACCTCAGGACAGCGTTTCAACAGGGTGAGCTCGGCGCTGCAATTTCTCAATACATCGGTAGGCAGCACATGAACGCCATCACAATTTCTCTCAATCGGGAACAAAACAACATGGTCTGTGGCACGCAGAAAGCCGAGGTAGTTCAGAGGCTGCTCACGGACTTCAAGGTAACACCAGCAAAGGACCGCTCCCGCTTCCCGGGCACCTCAAGCTCACCGGTGATGTGTGTCGCGGAGTGATTACTGTGCACTACCTAGAAACCTGTGACTCTTTGAAACATAGTGTGCAGTGACGTGGTGGAGAACTCGTCCATGTGCGCAAGCTGGGGAACTCCAACGTAGCTGTACTCACTTTCGCGGGACGTAACGTTCTGCGGCACGTACACTACAACGCAGAACTGACTCCCGTAAGGGGGTTACAAGAAGACAGTGCCAGCGTGCTACCGTTGTGGCACCCTGGGTCACCGGACGGACAATTGTCCCACTTCAGTGAATGAAAGATGCGGACTTTGTGGCTAAAACGTGGGGGCTGGTACTGAGGGGATGGCCCCTAACGAATGCAATCCGGTGTGTATAATCTGCGGGGGAACGCACCTCACCAGCTCCCGTGAATGCACGGGGAAATTCATCAGGCCTCAACAGCCAAGACCCAGGACATTGGGTCCCCAGCAAAACAGAAACGCCAACAGGAGACACACAACCGCGGCGGAATACCACCAAATGGCAAGACAGCGGGATCAATGCCACCACCCGGAGACGCGGAGTTGATGATGATGATGATGATAGTGTTAGCTAGTCCCGTTGTAACGGTTCCCAGCTCTAAAGCCTCCTCCTGGCGGCGCCGCCTGCAAACAATCCAAGGTAGGCAGCTGGGCGAGGGTCGCCTTCTCGTCTTCTTCCTGTCCCCCCTCACCAGCACCGCCAAGACGCAGGAACTTAAACTCGAGCTCGCCCTTTTGCAAGCTCAAAACGAGAAACTAGCCAGTGAGCTTAACTGGCTGAAAAACAAAATCACTATGCCACCCTCCTCTAGCGACGAGGAAGAAAACTTAACAGACGGGGAGATTCCTAATAATATGGAGAGTCGCTTCGGAACCCAGGAGACCCGGGTCACCGCGACTGAAACGCAGTTGGCTGATCTTCCCAAAATCATCCATGACACAATCGCGCGTCAGATGGACAGTTGCATCACACAGGTGACACAAGCTGTAACTCACATTATCCAAAAATGAATACAGGCAAATCCTCGCATTCTTAAACGCATGGGTGCAGTGAGGAACGTTAACCGCCCTTCAAAATTTAACATATCCATTTCCAATGAGTCTGACCTTTCTGAAGAATCCTGCATGCCTGCGCCGGGCACTAGTGGACTGCGAGGTCTTAACGTAATCCCGCCCTCCGTATCCGACCATGGCCCCCAGCCCTAAGTCGAGAACCAGAACAACTCAGCCGCTTACACTAACGCAGTGGAATTGCAGAGGTCTCAACAACAGCAAGAAGCGGGATGAACTCCGCCTCTACCTTGAGACCTCTGAATTCCTCGTTGCCGCTGTTGCCCTTCAGGAAACCGGAGCAGGCGTCAAGCTCACAAACTACACTACATTTCAACACAACTCGCAGACATGTATACTTGTTCACATGCAATATACTGCACAGGAAGTCACACTCCTCACAACACCACCGCTCGCGCACATGATGGCATCGGTACTGCCCCTAGGGTGGTCTGACCCACCTGTACACATTCTAAACATTATTGTCCCCCGAAACTTAAGAATGTTACGTTAAGCGACATTTTCACTCAAGCTATGCAAGTAGCGGGAGAGGACCCACTTCTGATTGTCGGTGATTTTAATGCCCAGAGCAGGCTCTGGGGGCATCCCCGGGAGAAAGCACGTGGGAGGAAGCTTGCGCAACTTCTCTCTACACTCGTACTCACCCTCCACACCGACCCCACCAACCCAACACGTGTAGGAAATTAGATTCAATGCGACACTTGCCCGCACCTCACATTTACACGCAAACTACACCATGCCGACTGGCTGAACACAGAGGAAACTGTTGGTAGCGATCACTGTATAATCTACACAACCGTCTACACGCCGCCACTGAAACTCCCACAAACACGAGCTTGTGTCCCGGACTAGACAAAATTCCGCACAATTCCGTCTATCGTAGTCGGGATATGACACCTGGTACAAATCACTCACGTCTGCACTGAAACAACACGAAAGGCAGATACTGCTCACGGAAACCCAAACGGACGTACGCAACCACTTCCTACATCTTTGGGAGGCCCGCCGCCGCCTCACCAAAAGATGTGGAAACCAGAAACATAACAAACGCCTCAAAAAATGCATCCTCAAACTCACACATAAAGCTGCGGAATATGCTGCTCAGCTAGCCGACACTAACTGGGTAGACAGGTGCAACACGGTTGCGCGCCAGATGTCTGGTCGTAATAAGTGGCCCCTATTCCTCGCGCTCATCGATCCAACACAAACACGCACGGAAACCTAACGCCACTTACATAAAGTAATGCACAACTTTAGAGGAACGACAACACAGCTAGCGCACACACTCAGGGAACGATACCTGTGCACCACCAAGGACCTCCGGGCGGTTGCCTACTCGTATGCAGGCAAAGCGAACACGGAGCTGGACACTACGTTCCAGCTCCACAACCTCCGGGCGGTCTTAAGCAAGATGAAACGCGGCACTGCACCCGCGCGCGACAAGGTTACAGTCAAGCTTTTGGCCAACCTTCCCGATGCAGCATATATCGTGCTTCTCAAATACATCAATAGTATTTGGGACGGAGACACTGCTCTCCCTCTCGATTGGAAGTCGGCTCTCATCACCTTTATCCCAAAAACCGACAAACCTATTGATGTGAAGAACGTTCGCCCCATCTCTCGCACGTATTGTGTCGGCAAGCTGATGGAGACAATGTTGCGCGACACTCTCCGAATTTCTCAAAACACAGCACATTTTCGCGGACACCATGTTCGGTTTCCGCCCTCAAAAAATCAGCAGGACATATTCCATCAGCTCCACCACGACACCTTAGATCCTGTCGAATGTCCCCATAATGAGAAGGTGGTCCTGGCCTCCAACCTTAAAGGCGCATTTGACAATGTGAAGCACGAAGAAATCCTCGATCACCGAATTCTCACCAACTGTGGTAACAAAACATTCAATTACATAAACGATTCCTTACAGACCGCCAAGCCTACATACGCATACAAGATGCGGAACACGGGCCATACACACTCGGCTCGAGGGGAACACCTCAAGGGGCTATCTTGTCTTCTCTCCTCTTCAATTTAGCCTTGCTTCATCTTCCCTCCAAATCGGCTTTTCTTCGCGTGATACATCACGCACTTTACCCAGATGATATCACAATTTGGGCCACGCAAGGCAACCTGGGCCACATGGAGTCCTGCGACCGTAGTCGACGACTACGCGACCTACTGCGGGCTCCAGTGCGCCCCAGCGAAATCAGAATTTTTGCACGTACGTCCCTCCCCTCGAGATACAACTCAGCTTCGCATCAGTCTCCCCTCGGGACCGATCCGGGTAGCCAAAGGGATCCGCGTCCTTGGCCTCTTCATACGCCATCAACGCAAAGTTGACACCACTCTGGCCAAACTTCTCATGGTGGGAGACCAGGTGGGCAGTATGGTCCACCGGGTCTCCAACAAGCGGGGCGGATTACGAAGCAAGGATGCACTGCGGCTTGCTCATGCTTTTGTAACGAGCAGAACCCTCTACTCGATACCCTACTTGTACCTGCATAAACACGATCAGGATCGATTGGAGGTCATTCACCGGAAAGTCATCAAGCGGGCTCTCGACCTTCCGGTCAGCACATCCAACCAGAGACTTCTGGATCGGGGCGTGGTGAACACCTTCCGGGAGCTAAAAGAAGCCCACTAACTAAGCCACTGCAGACGTCTTACGCAGACCACGTCCGGTCGCCGCCTCTTGGACCGGCTACACATCAAACACGATTACCACATTGAGGAAAGCGGGAGAGTGCTAGAACTCTGGAGACGCGCCCTCCGGGTCAGACCCCTTCCCCGCAACACGTCCAAAGAAGACCATAACAGTCGTCGCCAGGCGCGCGCGGAAGCGTTGGAGCTCTCCTATGGTCACCAGCAACACGTGTATTATGTTTAGGTTGCCGGCCCTTACCACGGGGGGGGTGGTATACGGCTGCAGTCGTGCACCACACAAACACGGTTAACGGGCTAACTTTCAAAGCCTACAGCACAACTCACGCGGAGGAGATTGATATCGCTCTGGCTCTCAATATTCCCAATTCGAAACACATTACCGACTCGCGAGGGGCCTGTCGGAATTATAAGCTGGGATGGGCTCCCCCGCTTGCCCGGCGTATACTGCAATCTAGCTGCCAATACATAGACCCAGCAACGCATAACCTCATTTGGGCACCCGGTCACCAGGCACTCAAAGGAAACGAACAGGCTGATCAGGATGCCCGCGCACTCTCTCCCCGGGCTATCTCCCTGTCCTTGGAAGCCTACTCCCCATTAGACAATCTGGCCCGTACATTCAAAGACATCACCGATTACTACAGGCGCTACCCGACACTTTGTAAGGGACTGGATCGCGCTGACGAGCGCCTCCTCATCAAAACTTTTACCAATGCTGTACTGTGCCCGGTGGTGCTTAAACATTTCATTCCTTCCTTTGATGGTGCGTGCCAGTACTGTGGGGAGGTGGCTGACGCCTTCCACATGGTTTGGACGTGCCACACAAACCCATCCATTCCCCCCACCCCAATCGAACTAGAGAGAACTGGGAGGCGGCCCTGCTCGGCTATAAAGACCTCAAGGCTCAAAAGGCCTTGGTTCACCGGACGCGGGCGGCGTTGCTTGCCAATGGGGCCCCGGAATATGGGCTCCACCTAGTATTCTGAAGGGAGGAGACCGATACGTCTCCAACCCAAACACCTCTCTGTAAACATTTAGTTTTTATTTATAAATGTTTTAACCACCACCGGCACCGCAAGCAGCAGTGATTGCACAGGGGCGCATCTCAATGGCCTTTCCCGTAGAAAGGGATGTTCGACAAGGTGGCCCCCTCTCCCCGTTGCTCTGTCACAGCGATTGAACCCCTCCCACAAAATGTTGTTAAAGATGTCAGAATCCACAAAACACTATTGCCAGTGGGCCCTCCCAGCCCTCCAGTATTCGCCTACGCGGATGACATTTCTTTGGTGGTGCCAGACACAACACCAGTGAACAGAATACTTGAACTAACTACAGAGTACTGCCAAGCGAGTGGGGCTCGCCTCAATCACAAGACGTCCACTGTTAAGGCCTTGAGCATGACCCCCTCTCCCACCGCTATCCAATCAATCTCTGTTACTCGCGAGACACGAATCCTCGGGTATTTCTTCGATTCCGCCTAAAACTCGGAATACAGCTGCAGACCAACTAAGCATCAAAACCCACAATCTTGGTGCTCTAAAATGTCCCCTGACTGCGCAGGCCATCATCATCCAGACAATGCGGCTTTCTACCCTCAGCTTTGTGGCCAGCATTCTTGACATCCCCCAGACAAGAAAACTCAGCTCCAGAAACATATATACCGCTTTTTTGTGGCGGGGAGCCCCCGATAAGACAAAGCGAGCTATTGACTGCCTGCCCCGATTCAAAGGTGGCCTAGGGCTGCCCGTTCTGGATATCCTCGCAAGGGCTCTGCACATCTCCCTGCACATCATATGGAGACTCAGAGCCGTCGAATGCGACAGGCTGCTAACAAAAACGATGGCTTCGTACTATCTGTCGACACGGCTGCGAACATTCACTGAAAAGGTCCTACACCACAACACCCCGCATGCTGAGTCACCCCCATCATTTTATCGAACCGCAGCCACGGACTTATAGAGTCCCTGAAGGAAAACTCGTCTGCTGTTGACCCACGAAACATGCACCTCAAAGATATTATCAATATGATCCCTCCTCCGCTCCCTGCCCGCCTATCAAGCTACATGCGCCCCGCCGGGGTGGCGCAGTGGTTATGGTGCTCGACTACTGTTGCCAAGGAAGCGAGATGGAATCCCGGCATCGGCGGCCGCTTTTTGATGGAGGCGAAAAGCAAGGCGCCCGTGTGCTGTGCGATGTCAGTGCACGTTAAAGAACCCCAGGAGGTCGAAATTTCAGGAGTCCTCCATTACGGCATCTCTCATAGCCTGAGTTGCTTTTGGACGTTAAGCCCCACAGGCCAAAACAACCAACCAAGCTACATGCTACGTGCAGAAAGACCCAGTTGGCAGTACATAACCGCCCACTTCCTCGATGCACGCCGAGCCTCCCTGATGTGGAGGTTCGCAAGAGGCATCTCCCCAATCACAAGGCGTGCCTTCGTCCCTGCGACGTCGGGAACTATTGACCTGTGTCCCTTCTGCTTGGCACAATCTTTCTCGACTGCCTAATTCCCACAGCACTCCTAGAGATATTTTCGGCCTCCCGGGGATCCCATACCCCACTGTGCGCTATTTCAACCCTCTTCCAAATGGAGGGCGCGAGCAGTTTGTCTTGACACTGGCAGAGGTCAACTATCAGGTGTGGTTGGCTCGCTGCAAAGCGGCCTACTCGAACAAGACTCCGAGCCTCCATGAAGTCAAGGCCAAAATGAGAAAATAACTATTGTTCCACATAGAGAGAGAGGAGGAGAAAACATTTGCGATGATACTGTTACTATGGGGGTAAGACATCGGAGCGCTGAAAAACAAGACGTTAGGGCAGGGAGCTCATCTGGTAAACGGCAGCGCGTCCGACACGAGAGTCGTTTTCCAACATCTTTCTCCTTCACTTGTGTTGTAAGCTTCGTCTTCTTTACTGTTACATTTTCCCCCTGGGCAGACGAAGCCCCCGGGCGAGGTAGTTATTCGTTTCCACGAGAGTGACACGGCTTCATCCGGGCGACATGGGTAACTTCGGTTCTGACTGAGCGACGACCACTGGCTGTCATACATGCTATTGGGTAGTTGACTTCGCTGACACGCTCAAGCACAACGTAAAGGCCAGCGTAATGCGGCAACATTTTCTGGGCTAAACCACGCTTTCGGAGAGGTCGCCAAAGCCACACTCACCCCCGAATGCAGAGATCTAATTTGACTTCGACTTGACTTACGGTGGTCTCAAGTCAGCCGCAACGCGTGCTATAAACCGAACTTGACTTCAACGGCAACTTGCACTAGACTTGACTTGCACGAAGTCAAGACCCATCTTAGCGAAGACGACCCATTTTTCAAGTCGGCCCCAGTGCTGTCTTGAAGCTGACTTCGTTCGTTTTTTCAACATGTCTGCCACCCGAAGAGACGTCGCTCGCCGCATTCCTGCCTTCGAGTTCGCGTGTCATTTCATGGATGTCGCGTTCTAGGAGGCATATCGTATGCCTGCGATACCTCGGCCACCTATTCGTAACCGGGGAAACCCGATAAAGCTTTAGGACGACCAGGAGTTTCTTGCACGGTACCGCTTCACGAAGACGACGGTGCGAAGGCTGCTCGCTATGCTACCAGTGCGGGAAAGCGCCGACAACAGGGGCCAGCCAGTGCCTCCTATGCTCCAGCTGCTGTTGGCACTGAGATTTTACGGCGCGGGAACATTTCAGACCGTGACTGGGGATCTCGTCCGAATCCCGCAGTCTACTGTGTGCCGTGCCGTCGGGAAAATGACATTCCTGATTGGAAAGCATCTGCGCCCCTTGCTTGTTAGCTTCCCTCATGTGTCGCAGTTTCGGCAGGTGATAAGGGACTTCTACAGTGTAGGCGAGTTCCCCGGCGTCTCGGGGTCCATCGACTGCACTCACGAACGCATCAAGAGCCCCGGTGGTCCAAACGCGGAAGTATTCCGGAACCGAAAGGGCTACTTCTCGATCAAAGTGCAGGTAAGCAGTGATGCCCTCCGTACAGCTGCGCATACACGCATTTTCTTTTAGAACGCACGTCCGCTTGTCTCGAGCGCTACAGTGGGGGATAAAATATAAAGTTAAAGAATAGCGCAGCGCTTCTTTAGGGCTCCTTTGCAGCGCAGCTTTGGACAAGTTTACATCTGCATGCGTTTAGGTTCTTGCAATCCAATACATATTTCCCAGGTGTTTCCGTAGCTAAACTGTTATATCGGCGTTAACTGACGTAGAAAAAAAACCCTACTATAGGCGCTAGTTTACGAGCCTAGGAAATGCACAGGTACCGCGAGTTGTGCTGACTACCATTTGCCCATTTGATGCAGGCGGTCACCGGGCCACAGCTGCAGTTTTACGACATTGTAGCCAGCTGGCCCGGGTCGGTGCACGACAGCCGCATCTTTGACAACTCCCGTGTGCGGGTGCTGTTTTAAGAGCGGCGTGTGCCAGGAGTGCTGCTGGGGGATGCTGGTTATGCCTGCCATCCATTCCTAATGACGCCTCTGGCAGACCCTGGGCCAGCTAACACACCCAGAGGAAGGTAAGTCAACATGAATACAGTGATACTGATATTGTAAACTTGGAGCACAAAAAAACAGCAATTATGCTCGCTACCAACTTCACTTTTGCTGTGCCGGGCAAGCTGCTCACGTCGTGACATCCCATCTCGAACAATTTCACGGATGGCGCACAGGAGGCTTTGAGATGGCGATTCTTTAATACTAGCCACTGTAGTCACATTTGCGAGCCGTCCAAATTTAAGTGTAATGCGGCGAGTCTTTAGGGCCTCTAATGTTCGGCAGTGCCGGATAACGTTAGAGACCGAACTCAAGTTTTCCTTGGCAATGAGGAAGTGGTAGACATCTTCCGCAATGCCCTTGAGCAGATGGCCTACTTTATCGTCTTCAGTCTTCCTGCTGTCGACGGTCTTGCACGACTTGAGTACGGCCTCTGTGTAGGTGGGGCAAGTTTCTCCGGCTGCCTGGGCCATCTGAGCAAGCGTCTGCTCGGCCTTTTTCTTTTTTGCAGCTAGGTCACCGAAACATTCCTTGATTGTTTCGACAAAACTTTCCCAAGTTGTCAGGGAGTCCTCGTGGTTCTATACCACATCAAGGCGGTTTGCACAAAAAAAAAGACATTGGCTTCTTTAGCCACTGAATCCCAGCGGTTATAGCGGCTCACACGTTCATAATGAGTGAGCCAGTCATCAACATCTTCCCCTGCTTGGCCGGAAAAGAAACTAGGCTCGCGAAACGGTAGCATCGCACTCGTGGTGGTCGGCAGCACATCGCGAGACGGTGGTAGAGGGTCCCGTGTTGATGTTCGGGGCTGCTCGGTAGTCTGCTGCACTCTTGTTGGAAAGGGTGGGAGAACAGCGAGGCGACGGCTCCGACGTAGCTCCAGTGGTTGAGGATGCGTCTTGAGGGTAGTCGTACCCAAAACCTGACCACCAATTTGTTACGACGGGGGTAAGACGTCGGAGCGCTGAAAAACAAGACATTAGGGCAGGCAGCTCAGCTGATCAACGGCAGCGCCTCCGGCACGAGAGTCTTTTTCCATCTTTCTCCTTCACTTGTGTTGTAAGCTTCATCTTCTGTACTGTTACAATATGATCTGGGAAAGGAGGTGCGTTCCTTGTGGAGCTGAGGGCAGACCCTATGCCGGGACGTCATTGGCCGCCGCCGCTGCCCGAGTTTTTTGAAGAATGGGGACACCCCATGGTGATCTTCAAAGAAGAAAATGGAAGATTAGAAGTGAGAGATTAGAAAACATGCTCACATCAGGCTTCGACCCACCGGGGGGGGGGGGGGGGGGCGGACGTGGTGCATATGCACTGCTACACCGGCCCGGTGGGAACAGGGCGGATTCCATGAGCCCCTTGGCTGGGAAAGGCCCACTCCCCGAGACAAAAACCCCCAAACCTTATGGTGCGACAGGCCTTGCCTGGGGTAGCACAGGTTGAGGTCTGTACCCTCACAGGAGGATCGCACCTAGTGCATCCTTTCTTCCATCTGACAAGGGAAGTAAGGGGGCTCGATGCCTATGACTACCCCTCGTATGTGACACGCTTGTCACTGAAACCGCTTCTGTTGCGTCAGACTATCTCTGGGCAGACGCTGCTGCGCACCGAATTGTTCCTGCACTCCCCCCCGAGGATCCACCTGTCCGGCGCTGCGTTCCTGTCGCGGCTGCCCGGGGCCTGGATCAAGTCATGGAACGACCTACCCCGGCACTGCGCCCGTCCAAGGCGCAGTGCTTCACATTTACGGTGCCGGAACCTGTTCCGGCGGACAGCCTCATCGACACTATGGAGGAGGTTGTCGTAGTAGGGGCTGCAGTACCTGCAGCACCTTGAAGGTCTTCGTTTCCTGGCCGCCTGTCCGGAAAAGAATTGCCTCTAAGGCAGATGGGAGCTCCGGTGGTTTATGTGACGGTGTACTGTCTTCTCTCGTGCGTCAGCGACAAGGCTCTCGCTGTGGCGCTTTCCCCGTACGGAAAGGTCATCAGTCTCATAAGTAGCGTTTCAGTCTAGGATCCACGTCCGCAACGGGACGCGGCTGGTCAAGTTGGAGATGACGCGGTCACCCCATCCAACTTCCTGACGGTAACTGGGACCCGCGTGATGCTGGAGTATCGAGGAATGAAACGCGTGTGTTCTAGGTGCGGCGTTGAGGGCCACATTGGCGCTGCCTGTTAGGCGGTGTACTGCGGTCGTTGCAGCGCTTACGGCCATGATAGTGCGAGCTGCCGCTCCGCTTGCAAGCGCTGCGGCGGCGAACATCAAACGGTTGAATGTGTTGCACCGCGCTCTTATGCAGCGGCTGCCAAGTCGTCCTCGGTGCCTGGCGTGCAACCCGAAAAGGCCGCGAACCTGGAGCTGTCCGCCGGCACCCAGGAGCCAAGCGGGGACGCAGAGAAGGACGACGACGAGGCCTTGACGACCACGACTGAGGCCCTCTCTTACGGGGCAACCACGGAGCCCTCCCCCTATAGCGAGCCTGTGATGGAGGTGAGAACCTCTCAGAGCGACTTCGAGACTTTCACAGACGTACTGGGCTTTGAGTCCCGAGCATTGGAGTCGCAACCTGTGGCGGGCAAGCACACGCACGCGACAAGCTGCAGACCAATCCCGCTCCACATGTGAAGTCGGCCAATCTAGAGGCTCTGCTGCACGCCCCGCGCCTCCTGCACTCGGTGGCTTCCGCCCATGTCCTCCCGAGTAAGGAGGTTATCCTGTCTGGCGTTACGGTGGCAAGATGATCTGGCTCCGCGAGGCCGCAGCGCCTGAGTGCGGGCCGCGCTATGAAAGTGCCTTTGGCGGAAGTGACGGCAGGCGTCACTTTTCCGGCACAGAGAGCTGTGCATCTTCTTCGAACGCATCAGCGCCACATGAGAAGCTGCGGAAGACACCACAGGGCTCCGAGATGGACTTCTCGGACGCCAAGTCGTAACCACCGTGGCGCCGCCTCTCAGGCTCAACAGCCGCTGCGGCCGCGGCTGCCCCACCTCCTCCTCTTCGCCTGTCTGGCGGTGGCTTCGACGAAGCACAGTCGGCGCCGACCAGCAGCCACCGCTTCTCGCTCCCGGCCTCCCAACGGTGAACTGCGTGCGTTCCGTGCAGTGTGTGTGTGTGTGTGTTAGACTATGGCTTTAATTGCACAGACGCGCGCGCCACACGGACCATGTGGCCGCCCGGGCCCGTAGCAATGAGCACTTCGTCGCATCCTGGCATCCTCTGCAGAGCTATCAGCTGAAGCTTCAACACGGAGCATCAACTCCCCGAGCGCCTCTCAAGTGCTAATGACACGTTTACAGACATTGCCCGTCGAACTTTTCCGTAAGTCTGTTATGTTCTTCTCTGTTCCTTTGTTTCTGTGATATGTATAGTCATCTTTGTTCCCCCTACTTTTTATGATGGCTCTTTTTCATTTTGAATTCTTTAACGCGCAAGGCTTTCGCCACTTTGACAATCAAAGGGAGGTGCTTCATTGTGCGTGTTTGCATCGAGTGGATGTTTTGTTTTTCTTCTGCACCCCGCCGATGTCCTTTCCTTTCGTTCTCGTTTTGATGTTGAGGCCTTTTTTTCGTTAACGGACTCACGGTGTTGTGGCGTAGGCGCGATCTGCCTTTCACCAGCATACAGGACATGTGCTCATTGTACATTAGGCATAGATGGGCGCGTGATTGTCGTTGACGTTTTCTGGATGGCCGCAGGACTCGTTTTGCCAACGTGTACGCGCCAGTCACGCGTAGTTTGACAAACTTGTTCCTTTGGTCTATCCCGACATACTTTCTCGACGACGCACCCTTCTTTCTTCTCGGAGATTTCAATTGTGTTTTAGACACAAAGCGCGACATCGGTGGGCCTGGTGAGCGCGCCTCCAATTACTACGCGAAAGAACTTGGAAAGCTACTGGAATCATTACGCCTAGAGGACGCGAGGGCCACTCTTCACGACCATTTCGAGGCAACACGAGTCTGGGGCCAGAGCTCGAGCCGAATAGATCGAGTGTAATTACATCCTCTCCGCCATCGTACCTGACTTGCTACAGTGTGAGGTATTGCCTTTCCCACCAGGCCTTTTATTTCCCGGTCACGGGTACTCTGCGGTCAGCCCCGAGCCATGAAAACAGCCCCTTGACGTGGCACATGGATGCAACAGTACTACGCGATAAAAAGTGTCGCACTTATATACGCGGAGAGTTGTGCATGTCTTTAGCCACAGTTAGTGACATAATACCTGCTACCTGGGACGCGCTCAAAACACGCTGGCGCGATGTCCTTGTGCGTGCGGGGAAGGCGCGACGTGTCCGCATTACGACCGTGCTGAAGGGCGTTCTGCGGCGTTTTGCGCATCGTACGTGGCGGCGAAACCCTTACGTTCGTGATGCGCGAATATCTCGAGACGCTGCGCGAGAGTTATCCCCGCATCCTCGAAGACCGTTCACGTCGTTCACGTGCATCACTCTCCGCTGGACCATCAAATTTACCGCTTGAAGATGCCGTGGTCATCGGACACACTCGAGCCGTTGGCCAGCGCAGTAACTGACGAACTCGCGTGGAGAGCGTCACGCTTGTGGACAGTACGACGTCTTCGGGAACCGCGGACGTCCGCAATTCGTTTACCGAGCATTTGGCGGCCCTCTTTTTGTCGCAAGGCCTCGCCTAGGAGGAGCATTTGCAAGAAGCTGTCGGCTCCTTCAGTAGGCCTCTTCCACAACTTCCAGAAGACGCATGTTCGGCACTTAAGGAGCCGGCAACTTTGGAGGAGGTGCGCTGTGCTTTAGGCGCCATAAACCAGTCGACCGCTCCCGGTCCTGACGGACTTGAAACCGATTTTTATTCCACTTTCTTTGACATCCTTGGTTCATGTTTACTCAGGCTCGTAAATTGTTTTCTGGCAAACTGCGCCAAACCACCCTGCTTCAGTATTGACCGTATCGTTCTAATTACAAAGGAAGGCATCATGCCGTCAAGTTCCTCATCGTGGTGACTGATTACCCTCCCTAACACCGACTATAAACTTGTAGCCACATTTCTGGTCCGAAGGGAGCGAATCTACCTACAGGATTTGGTTAGCCCATACCTGTCCTTTTCGGTACCTGGATGATCGGTGTTCGCTTCGCTGACACTGACGAGAGAAGTCTTCTAATACGCCTGTGCCAAATGGATCACTGGAGCTTTTGTTTCCTTGGACCAGGCAAATTGTTACTTGTTCGCCGTGCTCCGTCATTTAGTTTTCCTGACGAATTGGTTCAGCTCCTACGCGGCCTCTACACAGATCTTAGCAATGAACTAGTACTGGATGGACAAATTGCCGGCAGCTTTCCGATTACGCGGGGAGTGCATCAGGGGTGCCCGCTCTCGCCGATATTCTTCATACTTTTGCTCGACCCGCTGCTGCGTAGGATCGCCGCGAACAGGTGTATTCGAGGTGCTCCATCAGTAGGACAGGAGACTGTCGTTGTATCTGCATACGTGGATAACATTTCACTCTTCGTCGGTGACAATGACAGCTTCATTGTTTTTAAACATCTTTTCAGAATACGCAGCTGTATCTTGTGCGCAGCTCAACACGAAGAAAAGTAACGCACTCCGCTTTGGTCAGTTCAGGGGCCCTTTAGCCGCCGCCGTACCGTTTGTGGACGCAGGGCGTACTTGGCGGTCTGTTTGAGCCAAGCGGGGTCATGAGACGTAGTTCGCTCGCTAGCCACGCACGCCCTTTCTGACGCAGCGCGTTTCAACACGCTTAATGCTGAAGTTAGTGTCGTCAAGACACGAGCGTGCGCTTTCACCCTTTATGTGGCGCGTATCGCGCCGTATGGTGAACAGACTCGTGTCCCTTACAGGGACTTTCGTTTGTGATGGCAGGACAGCGCTAGTCGCCCGTCACATCCTACTCCTTCCGAGGAACAAGGGAGGCCTTGTCCTGCCGTGCATCCCGACAGTGGCTCGAGTGCTCGCGTTAAGGCTGGTGGAGAGGCTATTGGCTGACGAGTTTTACCCTGGTCGCTCGCTCATCCTGTACTGGATGAGCACGGCGCGCCGTGTGCTTACACCCGAAATTACCTTGGTCCACAGGCAGACAGACCTCGACATTTTTACCGCGAGGTTGCCGAGATAAAGTCAACTCTCGATGCACACCTGTCAGATGTTAATGTAGGCGACCTACCAGCCATACGCATCAGCGCATTAGTAGCCGTTCGCATCAGCTGTTGAGCAACGAGAGACCGCTGTACCCAAATGGCGAGCGTGGGCAGCTTGTCGGCTGCCAAATGAAGTGCGAGATTTTGGCTGACAGGTGCTGGGCGTCCTCCGCACGAGACAGCGCCTTGTTAGATGGGGTATTGCACCCAATGACCAGTGTGCCAATTGTGGTGCTATCGAGAGTCTCGCGCATGTTTTTTTTTTCGAATATGTAGTTGCAAGAACAATGTGGCGGCTCACATATAGAATCTTTAACGTCCGCATGAACCCCGGCGTGAGGCGCCGGCGCAACCCTTTTGAACACCTTGCGTTCACTGTGGTTCTGTTTGTGTTATGGCGTCGCAGGTGCCTCGCTATGGCGCGCCGCACTCCCGCCTGAGCAATGTCCCAGCCTTGCAGAGGCCGCGCCTCGTCATCTAAAGTAACAGTTAGAAACGGACGGCGAGACGCGGTTTCTGCAGCGCTTGCACAAGCGCTTCTATGTCGTACGGGGTAGCAGATTTGAGATGCCTGTCGTCCTTTACCTGACCCACCCCCCCCCCCCCCCCGTTTACACTGTTACCCCTCTCTGAGGAACCATATTGTTTTAGTTCATTATGTATATGTAACTTATAGTGTTCTGTAGAGTAAAGCTTTGGTTTGTGAGTAATGTGCGTTTTTGTATCTATGTATGTACGTACCCAATAAATTCTCTTTATGATGTCACAGCCAGATAGCGCATGCCAAAAACCGAGGCATCCATGTCTGTGCCACCTGTGGAAGGCCCCTCTATATTGACCTGTTTAGCACACATTGAAGGGCCAGGTACCGCATCAGAAAACGCGAGGCATCGTTTCGGTACCCTGGCCAACGTGCGCACACTGCAGCAACAAGGGCAGGCTAGCGTCCCGCTTTGGTGCGGACGACCGGCTTGGCGCATGCCGGCGATGGATGACATGCAGCAGGTGGACCTCCCCGCATGTCGAGCTCACTCGAGGAAAACAGCTTGATGAGTAGCAGAGATGCTGCCTCTGTAAACTTGTGCTTGATTTGGCATCCATCGCCGGGTTCCAGAGTGGCCGCTGGGTTCCCTGCGATACTTGACAGACACCGTCATGTCGGCCGTGAACTGCAACGCAGGAGGAGTGCGTCTAGGAACTTCGAGGTGAAGATTGGCGCATGAAGCACTCTTTGACGGTTCCTAGTATGCACTGACAACGTCATCGTCACTGTGAAATCCTTGTTATCTCTTGCTATTTCATTTTTTGTGACTTTAGGCTCTTGGAAGGTGTGGTATCTATGTAGGATTGCCTTCCGAGGGTACTAGCTTTTGTGTGTAGTGTGTTCAGGCAGTGTGTTGTATTCTTGTGGTGGATGATGCCCTTAGGAAAGCCTGTAATGTGTTTCCCATGAGCATTTTTACCGTGTCTGTGAGAGCACAAAGATGAAGTCAGAGAACTGCATGGTTTTTCATGTCTGGCGAAGTAGCTCGTACCACTTGGAACGATATAAAACACAAAGCAGAGAAACGTATCGAGCCAGCTAAGACATTTCACCTTTTTCTGAGCGGGCATACCTAATCGAGACCAGTATTGTTGCGAGCCCTTTTTGAAGGGGAAAGCTTCACAACAAAGGTCGGAGTCAAGCCTCGCATCGGCCCTATGCTGCAAAAGCCAAATTCTGCACATGCGGGAAATCAAGTAACGTCACGTGCAGCGCAGGTGGCCGCCGTCGCCGCCGCCGACTGCGTAGCCTGATCTTTCGCCCCAGCCGCACGCTACTGCGCATGTGCTCCGCAGCTACTACGGCCTGCTCGCCTCCTCGCCATCGTTTAACCTTTCAAAGCGAAAAGCTTCACTTTGAGGGTTCCAACTCGACCTTGGCGGCTGCGTTTCGATGGAGGCGAAACGAAGGGGCGTCCGTGTGCTGTGCGATGTCAGCGCACGGTAAGATCCCCAGGTGGTCAAAATTACTCCGCAGCCCTCCACTACGGCTCCTCTTTCTCTCTTTCCACTTTCACTTCCACCTCTCTTCCTTCCTTCCTTCCTTCCCTTACGGCGCGGTTGAGGTGTCCATAGTAAACAAGTCATACAATTACTTCGCCTTTCCCTTCCTGTGAATGAATCAATCAATAATTTTGAGGGTCGGAGCCGAGCTTCGGGTATGCCGTAGGCCGAGACGTCACATCCAAGCCCAGCTGCGCAGCTTGCTTCTGATTCAGTGTGGGCCCGGAGCCGATTTTGGTTTAGGCCTAATATCTCGGCGCGAACCTCCGCCTCCGTGATTGGCGCATCTAGGCCCTCGTTTAAGGGTCCTTCGTAATTCGGCAGGGGTAAGGTTTGTGTGTCGTCTATGTACATGTTAATTAGTTTCGCCTAGAGTTCCCCGTCCGTGCCCTCGAACACGTGTCTGGCTTTCGTCAGTCTTATGCCCGACTGAGTTTTCGAATTGTCAGGATCAAGTAGGTGTCTGAGTAGGCTCCATGTACTAGCAAGCCTCATGTTCCCTTCCATGCTGTCACGCCTACAACACCAGTTTTGTTCGCAAAGTTTTACTGCGTAATCCAATCTCTTTGTTCTATCTTGCTATCCTTCTCCTAAGGTTCCTGTTCCATCTTTGCGACCGGAGACGCCTCTCCATGCCGCATTTCGCTAACCACATATGAAGGAGTTTGCTGTCAACCGTCACCGACGCATCGTCCTCCCATAGGGTCGTGGTTGCTTTTCCTACTTGTTTCTTAAGCGTCTCTGCCCACTGCTGTATGTTTTGAATTTCATCTCCCGATTCACTGTTTTCTCTGATTTGCCTAAACCTCTCCCAATCGGTGATTTTAGGCTTTTAGAAGCGAAGCGTCTTGGCGCCCTTGCTCCGAAATTTGGACGATAATTCCATCCGCACGCTCACCAAATACATTAGAATCGTTTGTGATACAGGCCGCCTCCCACAACAGTGGAAGACGGCAAACGTAATTTTAATACCGAAGTCAGGCAAACCCCCTAAACTAGAGAACTTACGACCAATCTCTCTAACATCCTGTATAGGGACATTGATGGAGCGTGTAGTCCAAACGCGACTAACGCGTTTCATGGAGCTTAACGACCTGTGGCCGCACGAAATGGTTGGGTTCCGACCCGGCCTGTGCACACAGGACGTAATGCTCCGCTTGAGACACGACATCATAGAAAGCGAAACCAGGGACGCGAGGATACTACTAGGTCTAGACCTGACAAAGGCGCTCGATAACATAAAACATGCGGCAATTCTTTCTGGCCTCCAAGAATTTGGGGGTCGGAAAGAAAACGTACGACTACGTAAAAGGCTTCCTGTCGGGTAGAACGAGAAAGTTTCAGGACATTGAATCCTTCACCGTCAAACTAGGAAGCAGGGGTACGCCACAGGGTTCGGTCCTGTCCCCGTTCCTCTTTATATGTTGCCATGCGAAACCTCCCGGCAGAACTCAGAAAAACGGAACACTTGAAAATCAGCATGTACGCGGACGACGTCAACCTGTGGGCCACCCAGGGGTGTGACGTGAGCGTCGAGGAGCGCTTGAAAGCGGTGACGGACACCGTGGTGTCCTACGCTGCCGAAAGGGGCCTCTCGTGCTCTCCACAAAAATCGAATCTGTTTATCTACAACCCGAAGGCGCTCAGGTGCAAGCGCCAGATAAACATCAGCGTAACAGTAGACGGCCAAGCAATGCCAAAATTCGAACAAATTAGGATTCTGGGGCTGTTTCTACAAGCAGATGGGTACAATGATACAACTGTAAAGAAACCGAACGCGTACGTCACGCAAGTCACGGGTCTGTTGAGAATCGCACTCAAGGGTCAGGGCCATAAGGAACGAAGTCTCCTGAAACTAATGCAGGCTTACATCACTAGCCGCATATGTTACACCGCACCATTCCTAAACCTTTGACGTGACCACACATGATACACACTGCAAATATTATTCATCAATATTGCGAGCGCCCACACTGAACTGCAGGGTACCATGTGCAGTAACCGAGAACTCACACTTTCACAGAGAAACACATCATATTTTGATGTAGATTGAGTATATACACCTTCTTCACAACGGTAAAAAAAAATACCGCTTTTCAAAAAATGTCTCGAATGGCATTGTTTCAGAAATAAGCTCTTTGGCGCCCGTTCCTGGGTTTCGCGTCGTCGTCGCTATCGCCGTTTTCTCTAGTAACCAGTGGTCTGTAATTGCATATACATGCCTTGCTCGAATTATTTGCCTCAATCTGCCGAAAAGCTGAAACAGCGGATTTACTGCGCTCAACTTTCGCATTAGGAGGTACCGTAATCGTCGCTATTTTTTTATTTTCTTCTCTGAAGTGGTCAGGAGGTAGCGAAGACCTTTCAAATATACAGTATCAAGGTTGCCTATTGTTCGGAAAATAGGCAACCTTCTGCTGTATAGTTGCAATGTATTCGCTCCGTCCTGGCTACTTCACAGAAAAAAAGAAAAAAGACGCCAGCCAGCACTCCTGCACCTACGGCACCGTGACTTCTCTTAACTTCTAGGCACTATATCTTAACCTACCGCCGATTTTGCCACTAAGGGCCCATCGTGAGCAGATATCTGCATCGACAGCTCCTGCTGACGGTAGAGGTTGTTCCTACCCTTTATTTCCTACGGCCGCTTATCTGCTCGGCAAGAGACATATCGCCCAAGGAAGACAAGAAAGCCGCCCATTCTGGGCGACATTCGGCGCTCTAAGCGAATATTGGACTCAGACGCTCAGCCGCTGAGCTAAGCCTAACCCATCGCCGACAGTGACGGCGACATTAGCCGTCACAATGGGAGTAACGGTTGAAGGTCGCACCGTAATCGCAGCAGAGCTTGAGTTTGGTGACTGGAAACCAGTTATATACAAAGCCTATGCGTCAAGACCAGCCACGTCATCAAGCCTATCTCACCGCTCCGGCAACGCTACCAGAGAAGCATATAACCTGAATGCTCGGCAAGCGTACCGTGGAGGTGAAACCACAACAGGCAACAAGACGCGGGCCCGCCTTCCGCCTGCGACCATGGAGGCCCGTATCGCAGTGCAGCGCAGCAAACAGCTGCCACCACTCCCGCCGAATGCTGTTCGAGTAGTCGTTTGACCGCGCGGTGGACTGCGACTTCGAGATATTCCAACACCTTGACTCTTGAAAGCAGTGTAGACCGAGCTCAAAATCACACTGCCAGGGGACTTTTGCGTGCTCATTCACCCGACCAACAATACGTTCACCGTGGCGACGACACACATCCCAACAGTCGAGACGCTCAAGACCTTGACCTCGCTCAGCATTGGAGGGCGAGCCTACCCATGCGCGGCCTACGTGGCACCCCCCCCCCCCCCGCGGGCTACCAGAGGTGTAATCACAAAATGACGACGATAGCCCAACGCAACTATATCAAGGTCTGGTCCGGAGGAATCCAGAGCACACCATACTAGCCGCCCGGCGTATGGGCAAGATTCATTCTATTCTAATAAATTTGACGCTACCACAGTGCCGGGTTCCATCAAATACATGAGAGCCATGCACCGCTGCACCCCATACCGCGGCTGCCCGGACGCCTGCACCAACTGTAGACAGCCGGGTCACCGTCATGACGTATTCCCAAGCCCGAAGAACAATCTATGTCACCACTGTGGAACGCAGCATCCACAAGACTATCCTTGTACGCCCAAGTGCATTCTCTGAGAGGGTCCTGACGGAATCGTGTAAAGTACGCAGGCTTCACCAGCCACGCAAGCAATCAAGCCAGCAACAAACTCAGCTACAAGAATCGGATGCACCCAAGGACCATTTTTCCCAGTTGTGCGAACACAGCCAGCCCCACCAGCATAACCATGTCTGGACATTGCCGCTAAAAGAAGTTAGAACTGATGCTTGGGCGAGTTGGTATGCCATTCTGAAGAACAGCGCGACTTGGACAAGGACGGAAGGCATACGCGGACAGGCTCTAAAACGAGCCTGGGACGCTTCTGGCTCTTCATAAGGGCAAACAACCACGACCGCGAATACCATTCTACAACCAGCACGCCTTTGCGCAATCGCAGGAGGAGGCAGCGGCGGCAAAAGCGGAATATTCAGCAGCGCGAGCAGAAGCCGCCTCTCTTCGTCATCACATCGCCAGACGGGAAGCCCATATAAGTGCTATTGCCACTGGACCTAAAATGTTTCCCCCACAACTGCTTCATCTCAGCCTTCCCCATCTAACTTACCCAGCGCCGATACCTTGTCCACATCTCAAACGCTAGTTCCACTCCTTGTTTACTACCAATGGAAGCTGACACGGAACCCCTTAAAAACACTACTGCGTGTATAACGATCCCACCCTACACCCCCAACTCACTAGACAGCTTGCCAACCCTATTTGAGTCCTTTGCTGCTCGATTTGAGGCACATTAATCAGGAATGTGCAACACTCAAAGCTTCAGTAATCCCCATAACGCAAGACAACGCTATTCTTAATCACAGATTGAATGCCCTAAGGCAAGAATTCTTTGATTGCTATATAGATGTTTAGGCTGGGCTAATACTTACGCAACCCGCCTTCTAAAGCGTAGAAAACCCAAAGGAGCAGGAGGACAGGAAACTCCTCTGCCTGCTATAGTTCATGAATCCCATCCCTCCGTTTCGTCTACCCCTCCGATATGTTCTCATGATGGCATACTGAAACCATAATCTTACTGTTTGTCAGTGGAACTGCCGAGGCTTTGGCCAGAAGCGTCATGTAGTCCACCAACTGCTGACCTGCGTTGACATCCTTGCTCTACAGGAACCCTCCAACCCATTCACCCTCCCCGGCTACCCACCCATTTTGCCGAACTCCTGTTCCCTCTCGAGTAGCCTTTTTAGTTAGTCGCTCTCTCACCCCCACTACACATCCCCTAGCGATTGCAGACATTGATAACCTTTTAATCGAACTTGTGCCACAACTCACATGAGCGAAAGGTGTTTTTATTTCAAATGTATACAGTCATCTTAAGTGCCATGAAAACAACTATGAACGGCTATTTACGCTTGCGAAGCGCGCAGCTAACAAGTTTCCCATACTCATCCTTGGAGATTTTAACGCTCCACATACAGCCTGGGGTTACCCGCATGACACACCGAAAGGATGTCGCGTGAGGTTAGACATGCAACAAACTGGTCTCTCCCTTCTCACCGACTTTACCTTTCCTACCCGCACGAGAACCAGTGTCTGTAGAGAGACTATACAAGACATTACTTTCGCACATCTCCCTCACGCGTATTGGCGCAATACTCAAGAGAATTTAGGAAGTGATCATTTCACCCTAGAAATTCTTTTAAACATTCAGCTGCCCTTTAGGCCTCCCAAAGGTTCAGCTTTCGCGAAGTGGGATTCTTTACAAACATGTAGAGCAGTCTGCGCCTACGCCCCTGTTAACGACATTACTGAATGGTCCAAACAACTCCAAAACATTGTACAATCAGTATCTTGTCTCCTACCAGATGACTGCCCCAGCGGCACAGTTGATTCCCACCTCCTACATTTATGGGAGGCTAAAGGCGGTCTAGAACGACGCTGGAAACGGCAGCGTTGAAACCGGGCATTAGACGCCACCTAATCCGTCTTAAGAAAAAGATAGAGGCGCATGCAGTGGCTCTTTCACGACAGAATTTGGAATCCCTATGCAACACGTTAGATGGAAATATGGGTGTTTCATAACCCCGTGTCGACGCTTGGCCAGCGCCACGACGCTTTAACCCGTCGTTGTCCGGCTACATAATAAAGTTATACATACATACCTGAGTGTGTCGTAGACTTGGAACCTTTTTGGGCGCCTAATATACTCAAGTAGGACTAGGACTACCCAACGAGACAACCTCATTAGACTAATGCATACTTGCGATACACCTCCACCGGACCTTCTCCTAGAACTACGAGATCACTACTTCCCCAAGTACCCTTTTATACCACATCCCGACTATTCAGGGCCTCCTAACAACTTCTTCGACAACCCCATCACAGTACCAGAGGTGCAGGTTGAGCTACAGAACCTTAACACACCGTCAGCCCCCGGTCCAGATGGAGTAAATAATGAGGCATCCGGAATCTCGATTCCCAACCTATTTCCGCCCTTACCGAATGCTTTAACGAGTGCTCGCAATGGGGAAGTCTCCCACCGCAATGAAAAGAGGCCAAAGGTGTGCTTGTACCGAAACCTGGGAAACCTCCGCTAATTCCAAACCTTAGGGCCACCTCTCTCCCCTCTCCTGTGCGCAAACTAATGGAGCATATACTCCATACCAGAATGTGTCAATATTTAGAAGGCAAAAATCTCTCGCGCACCTGCATGTCTGGATTTCGTCCTGGCCTTTCTACACAGGATGTCTAACAGCTCAAACATCACATTCTTGACAGTCAAACCTATGACAGCAAAGCCATCCTAGGTGTGGATCTGACAAAAGCATTTGATAATGTTACACATTCAGCAATCCTTCAGAATCTTACAACCCTGGGAGTCGGAGCCAGGTTGTATAATTAGGGCCGATATGTCCTCACCAAGCGCACAGATACACTTACCTTTGGCGAGCACTGCCTTCCAGAGATCACACTATGTGCACGAGGTACGGCCCAGGGCACCATCCTCTCCCCTGTACTATTCACCATATTACTTCTTCACCTATAAAAAAAATTAGCTCCAATCCCCGGCATTCATTGCAGCCTCTACGCCAACGACATCACTATCTGGGCTAACCGCGGCAGCGATGTAGAAATAGAACGATACTTACAACTGGCACTGAACCCCATCGACACTTAAGTAAGGAAATGTGGCCTAACGTGTTCCCCTTCAAAATCAGAACTCTTTCTCTACCGCCCCACGCAATACGATACAGGCAGTCTGCCAATTTCCCTCCAGCTAGATACCCATTCGATCCCACTAGTACCCAAAATCCGTGTGCTGGGTGCAGTTCTTCACTTCCATGGTGAACACGAAGAAGTCATAACAACTGTCAATACACAATGTCAACAGACCACTCGGCTGATTCGCCGCATAACCATCCGCCGGGCAGACTTGCGCGAGCGAAACACAATTCGCCTCACCCAGGCTTACATTATAAGCCACGCCACATATGCCCTCCCATACCTCCCCCGCAAACAAAAGGAGAGAGACCGGGTGAACGCGCTCCTACTTCGTAGGGGGGGCAAGTCATACGACTTGCACCCCCCACCCCCACATCTAATGCCCGACTCCTTAAACTCGGTGTACACACCACTTTTAAGGAGCTGAGAGAGGCTTATTAACGGCACAATTATCCCACCCATGCAACTCGGCGGCTGGCCACATTTTATTATCTCACTTAAACATTAACCCAGTTACACACCCCATTCACAATGTCCACCTTTCTCCTAACCTCCGCTCTGACCTCATCATACCTCCCATACCTAAAAGCGTGCACCCTGAGCGAGACCAGAGCAGCAGAATAGCCAGGGCTCACGCCCTTCACGGACAATATATAACGAGGACCAAGAGGTGGACCACGAGGACGCAGCGGAATATACGTCATGCTCCCGTATGTCCTGACTGTAGCCAATAGTCCAGCAAAGTTGCTTACTTCCAGCTTTATAATCACCACTTCCACCACAGAAGTAGAGGAGGCAGCCACTGCGCTTGCTCTCATCTATACATATGCCACAAAAATTATCACTGACCCCAAATATGCGATTCTAAATTATGCCAACGGCTATATATCCCGCACCGCTGCTCGCATATGATGCTTCTGGAGCTCCGACACCCCATAAGCTTCATCTGGACGCCAGCACATGCCGGCCTCCCGGGCAACAATGAGGGAAATTCCCTAGCCCGAGGTCTTACTTTCCGGGCTAAAGGAATGAAGCCCCCTCTACAGGCAGAGGAGCGCTTTCTCTCCTTCTGTGATATTCTCTTGTACTACTGGGACAAACGAAGGGAATATAGACCTTCAGCCCCCTCTCTCATCATAGCGCAGATCTTACACTGGCGAAGCTTGCAGACTCTTACTGCTTCATACCCTATGATACTACATGTCCGATACCCAGACCAGTTTTCCTCATCATGCAGACTGCGGCAAACCAGGACACTTCCTACACATCCTTCTTACATGCCCCACCTTCCCTCATCCCCCATATCCGAACGTCGCAGAGTCCTGCTGGGAGTCTCTCATGAAGGGCACCTCAAGTCAAGACCAATGGAAGATCATTTCCAGTGCTATGAGGAGGATTGCTCTTCAAGGACTTTCTTTTGCGTTAAAAGGGTGTCTCCCACGTAGTAAGGGAGCATTCAAGTGCCATCCAGGGGACTTCCCCCCACTATTTGTTCCAATGGCAATAAAATGTTTCTACCACCACCACCTAACCCCGCCCCCACCTTTTCTCATTTCTTTCATACCCATCTGACCCCCTCCCCCTTCTCCTCCCTTCCCCTTCTCCCCCTCGACGATCCAATTACTTATAGCTGCAAGAAGCCCTGCGTCATGCACCCTTGAAGAAGGTGCCGAGCCGGCTTCGAAACGTAGGGTTTTGTAAAACAAAAAAGTATGGTTGGTGAAATTTCAAGGTTCACTTAGTTATCAACACAACAAAACAGGGAAACCAGTCGAAATGTTTAGCTTTGAAGCGAATTTAAGACGCTGGTGAGCTTAAACGCGCTCGACATGAAAGTCAAGAAGAGTTTAGCTGCTGGCTAACGGCGCAGAACACTGGAGAAATTAAATTCTTTAGATCCCGAGGTAGTCACTGCTTTTCGCTGTATATCTAGGCATAGCAGAGCTAAGCCATCTTGAATTTTTTTACTTACTCAAAGTGGCCAGTCCTCCCGGCACAGTTAGGCAGCGGTTAACTACTGCTTCTGGTTCGTATCTTTGGAACGAGAAGACTGGGAGTTTCGAGGGCTCTTGTCCGCTTACCAACAAAAATAGTCGCTTTAAGTACCCGAGACTTTAAAATTGTGTGCCGCGCGCCGGCCCTAAAAGCCACCTGGCGCATCATCGCTGATGTAGTTTACCGTTGCAAAGCACTTACGGAGTATCTCATGGGGTCCCCTCGCCGTTTGTTTAGAATGGCGGCATGCACGGGCCCGGCAACTGAGAGACCACCAATGTTTTACATCTGTTATTGTTAAAAAGATAACAAAAAACCCATCGATTTCTCGGGCGACACTGCAGTTAAAAAGAAAACTGAAACGGATGAAAAAGAAAAAAGCAACTAGTAATTCTCCGGAATTAGAACAAAAGATCAGTTTCCTTAGTTCTCAGCTCAAACAGAACACTATCACCGACAAACAGCATTACTTCGAAAAATCGTTACCCAAATTTATCTCTGAGTCTCCCGGGAAATTCTGGTGTTTGGTCTCCCCAACATCAAAGGTTAAAAATGAGTTTGAAATCAAAGGTGTTTTGGTCAGTGGTGCACAAACAGTATCTAATGAATTCAATGAACATTTTAAGTCCGTGTTTAAGGATGAAAATAACATTTTTCCGAAATTTGAAGCTTCCCTCCCGCCTCTGGATGACGTTGTAGTTAGTGGGCATGGCATTTTAAACATGTTACTTAACCTTGACATAAACAAATCACCTGGACCAGACAACATAACGCCTTTTTGAAAAGATACGCACAATGGACATCTCAGTACTTATTTGTTATATTTACACGGTCCTTACATGAGGGCCAAGTGTCGAGAGAGTGGGGGACTGCTAGAGTGAAACCGCTTCATAAACGTGGAGACAAGCAATTAATCAAGAACTACCGCTCTATTTCACTCACAGCAACTGCTTGTAAACTACTTGAACACATAATTCACAATCACATATCAAACTTTCTCGAAGCTAATAATTTTTTTACTAAATATCAGCATGGATTCAGTAGGGGTTACTCAACTTGTACACAGTTAGCAGTAACTATACATGATTTCGCCTCGTCAGTTACCAATGGAACGCAGATTGATGCCGTATTTGTGGACTTCTCGAAAGCTTTTGATAAGGTTTCTCACGAAAAGTTAATTTATAAACTGGATACAATACTTCATAACAAACAATTAGTAAAATGGATTTCATCCTACCTTTCAAATAGAGAACAATTCATTGTCTTTACCCACAATTCTTCTGACAGGCTTACAGTTTACTCTGGCGTCCCTCAGGGCTCTGTTCTTGGTCCTCTGCTGTTTTTAATATATACTAATGATATTGTCGTTAACATTCCTGTAAAAATTAGACTTTACGATAATGACTGTGTTATTTATACAAAAGTGAGAAATGTATCTCATCAACAACTACTTAATAGTGCATTACAAACAGTTTTCGCATGGTATGAAGCATGGCAAATGTACATAACTTTGAAAAAAGTGTACAAATGAGAATCACTCACAACAATAAAGTCTTACCCTTCGATTATTGTATTAACAGCATGACACTAACTGAAGTTGACAGAATATAAATATCTAGTGCTCTGGGTCAGTAACAATCTTAGTTGGAATAAACATGTTGATCTCATAACGTGTAGCGCTTTCCGTAAACTCTTTTCTTGAGACGGGCATTGCGGTTGTCTACCCCATCTGCACGCCTGCTTGCTTACAAATCTATTGTTCTGCTTACCTTAGATTATGCTTCAATCATATGGGACCCGTTCACGCAAACTAACATGAATAAATTAGAGAAAGTTCAAAAAAGGGCAGCACGATACATATATAACAATTACCGGCGTACATCAGTAACACACCTTTTAATTCAAGCTGGCCTTCCGACAATAACTGATCGAAATCGTTGTGCACGACTTAAAATTCTGTACCAATTAATTCAAAGACACTACAGATCAGAACTCACCGATTTGCTTGTTTTTCCGTCCGGATACGCAACCCGACAACGCCACCAGCTAACTTTAACTCCTTTTCGCGTTCGAAATAACTGCTTTAAATACTCATTCTTTCCACGAACTATTTCCGATTGGAATAACCTCACTAACAATGAAGTACTGCAGCCATCACTGATGTTGTTCCCGCAACATATCACGTAGTTGCTTTTTATTGTTTTTGTTATTTCACTGTAGTGTTGTATATTTTTGGTTTTATTCCTAATTGTGCAGAAGAGCTTCAACTTGCACTGTAATTATTGTTTATTTTTGCCTGTTTTGTTAAACTGCTTAGTTTACATTCCCACCCTGCTAAAATCCTAACACTGGGATTCCAGTATCAATAAATAAACAAATACATTATGAAATCGCCGTATATACTGCAAAAACATTATCAAACTTTGAGCTTATAAGGAAATGACCCCCACAGACATATGTGAATGCGTAGAAATTAATTGTTTGAGCAACGATTAGCGCAGAAAGGCTTATAATAGAAAACGGAAGCCGATAATTACTGCCTCTCTCGCCGCCGATGCCTGCGTTTTTATTTGGTTAAAAGCCGGCAGGCTCTACCAGCGGCCGACCGCCTTGTGTCGTCGTAGGGCGTAGCATCATCCGATGCATGCCCGCTGTGTGGTCTAATATGATTGGTTTGCTTGGTTTGGGTTGTTTCGTTTGTTGGGTTTAACGTCCAGAAGCACCTGAGGCTATGAGAGACGCCGTAGTGGAGGACTCCGGCAATTTCGACCACATTTTGAATCATGTTTCGCACGACTTTTGTGTAGCACACACGTTCTTGCACCTAGTGCCTCGTATGTTGCATGCTAGAATGTATTGGCAGAGCCGTCACAGTGACAGCGTTATAAAGCTTAATATGTGCATATGCATGTAAGTGCTTTGAAAGAGGAGGGGCCTGGCTGTTTTGCGGGGACGTCCGCAAAAAGCTAGTTTTCCAATGCTGTATAGGATAAGAACAATGCTCCACACATTTAAACGCAGGACTGGCAGCACTGGGACGTTTCTACAAGGTGTATCCTTATTCTAAACGGCAGTAACCAAGCCTATTGTTCCGTACTAATAACGGAGGGAAGTGTTTTTTACTTTAATTATGTCCGAATCCATTAAGCAAGAAGGCTACACAACTGTTATTGTTGCAAAGAACCTGTATGAGATATATTGCTACTGAGCGGTATTCGCTGGCCGTGCTGACGAAAAAGAAGTGCGACAGGCTCCCAGAAGAAGACGCAGACGAGTGCTTTTGCTGTGCGAGTGCTGTGCTGTGATCATCCTCAGTGGTGTGGACAACTGCCGTACTGTGAATATTTCCCGTAACATCTCTTGGTGGAGGTGAATCTTTCGATCCCCGTCCCAAGCTGGATCTCCGCAGTGGCCGACGCATCATTACCACCACTATGACTACTGACGCCGCTACATCTACTGCCGCCGCACCTGCTGTCAGAATGGCCCATCCCCATCACCCCGGAACCTTCTGTGGGACCGACGACGTTGATGTCGACGACTGGCTGGCCCTATGCGAATGAGTCAGCAAGCACAACAGGTGGGATCCCACACTTATGCTTGCTAATATCATCTTTTACTTGACTGGGACAGCGCGGGTGTGGTTTGAGACCCATGAAGAGGACCTCATATCTTGGGATATATGTAAGCAAAAGCTCCACGACCTCTTCGGAAAGCCCATGGGCGTCACCTTGCCGCCAAAAAGGCGCTCGCTTCGCGCGCGCAAACGTCTACAGAGTCTCACATCACCTATATACAGGACGTCCTATCCCTGTGCCGCAAAGTCGACCACGCCATGCCTGAGGAGGATAAAGTCGGCCACATATTAAAAGGCATTGCCGACGATGCTTTCAACCTTCTTTTATGCATGGATTGTTCTACCGTGGACTCTGTACCACAAGTGTGCCGAAGTTTCGAACAAGCGAAACAGAGGCGCATATCTCATCGTTTCGACCGTCTACCGAACGCGGCTGCAAGCTCTTCCTGTGTCGATCTTCCGTCTCCTCGACCGCCAACTAATGACACTACTTTGACCCGCATCGTCCGCCAAGAGCTCAAGGCAATGACTCCTGCAGCTTCACTCTCGCATACCCCCGACAATACCTTGGCTACAATATCACTCATTCAGGCTGTTGTTCGCCAAGAAGTTGCCAATATGAGTCTTCCTTCTACCTGCCGCACTGACACCGTGAATTCAGGACCTGCCCCTCCAGTAATTGCAGCTGCCTTACCCACCGCCGGTTTCTCGCCCCGATATCGGTACCGCAATCCGAATGAGTGGCGAATATATTCAGTGTATGTACATGACTGAGTGCTTGTCAGACCAATAAGTGTCTCAGAAAAAAGTGGTTTAGTTTTGTAGAATATTATAAAAAATAAGTCTCCTAAAACGATGAAGAACTCCGAATATTTTCTAAGTTTTATTCTTGTTTTGAACGGCAGAGTGACCTGTGGTGGTAAAAACATCTTCAGTAGAAGCTTAGCCCTTAGTTGATCTGAGAGGAGGAATTCCGACGATTTTGTACGAGGCCTAAATTTGTTGTGAACGGCATAGCGACCGGTGATGTTAGAAACCTATTTCATTGCCACATGTACAAATAGTGGGTGCGAATCCACCTGTATGGCACTTGGGTTCTCCCTTATAGCACGGGAGACACCCTTACGAGGCAAAATAAACTCCTTGAGGAGCAATCCTAATAGCACTGGAGATGATCCTGCGCTGGTCTTAGTTTGAAGTGCTCTTCATAAGATACTGCCAGTAACATTCCACGATGTTCGGTGATGAGGGATGAGGAAAAGTTAGACATGTAAAAAGGATGTGTAGGAAGTGTCATGGTTTGCCACAAAGTCTGCGTGATGACGCAACCTGGTCTGGTAATCTCGTATGATGAAGTGTAGGGTATAGACCAGTTCAAGTTGGTAAGCTTCGCCTGCGCTATGGTGAGAGATGGTGCTGGGGGCATTTATTCCCTTTGCTTGGCCCGGTAGTACGAAAGAATATCCCAGAAGCAGAGCAGCCGCTCCCCGGCCTGCAGAGAGGGCCCCATTCATCTAATCCGGAAATGAAGTCGTCAGGCTGGGGAATTAACCTCCTAGTTGCCAATGAGGCCGGCATTTGCTGGCGTCTAGATGAGGCCCATGTAGCGCCGGGGCTGCTAGAAGCGTAAAAAGCATGCAGCAGTGTGGGATATATATCCGTTGGCGCACTTTATAACTGCATTATCAGATTCTGAGATACATTTTGTGAAAGATGTTGAGATGAGAGCAAGCACAATGGGCACCTCTGTGGCGGAATTGGTGACTATCGATCTGCAAGTAAGCACCTTTGCATATTGTCTGCTACAGCCCGACAGGGGACCGACGTCCACGTAGACCAAGTCATGGTCCTCGATATATAGTTTATGTGAAGAGCGTGATCCCTAGCTATTCTGTGGCCCGGGTCTTGCTCAAGATCCATGTTTTTAGGGATTGGAGGTAACATGAGGTTAGGTGAGGTGAGTTAGAGGAAAGGGAACATCATCAATAGGATGATGTTCCCTAGTTGGATAGACAGGATATTTCTGCCGTTAATTTAGCCTCTCTAAGTTCCCTGAAAGTGTTGTGTATACCGAGTTTGAGACGTCGGATGTTAGATGTGCTGAGGGAAGTCGTAGAGCCGTTTCTGTGCAACTTCGTAGACGCGCGTTCACCCTGTCTTTATCCTTTTCTAGGGGCGTTACGGGATGACATATATGGCGCGGCTTATAATGCAAGTTTAGGTTAGGCAAAGTGTGTTTCGCTCCTGTAAGCCAGCTCGGCGATTAGATATGCGGCGAATCAGTCGGGTGGTGTGTTGGTTTTGTGATTGGACAGCAGTTAGACATCATGCGCGTCGTGGGAGTGAAGAAATACACCCAGCACGGCGGATTTTGAATAATATTGGGATCGAATTGGTATCTAGCGGAAAAAGGAGGACTGTCTGAATCGTATTGCTTGGGACGGTAAAGAAGGAGTTCTGGTTTTGAAGCGGAACTACTTAGGCCACGTACCACACATATGCGTTGACGTTGGTTAGAGCAATTGCATCTGTTTCTCTATTTCAGCATCACTGCCGTAGTTAGCCCAGACAGTGATGTCATCGGCGTAGAGGCTGAAATGAATGTTGGAAATTCGAGCTAATTTTCTGCGTGAGTGAAGATGTGCTATGTTGAATAGTATATAGATGAGAGGACGTCTCTCTGGGGCATACCTCGTGCACCTAGGGTGATCCCTAAAAGGCAGTGGTCGCCAAAAGTAAGAGTGGTTGTGCACTGGCTGAGGAAGGCTCGGATGTAATTACACAACTTGGCGCCGACTCCAAGGGTTGTAAGGTTCTGAAGGGTTGCTGAATCTAACATTATTGAATGCCTTAGTAAGATTTACACTTAGAATAGCTTTGGTGTCATAGGTTTAACAGTCGAGAATGTGATGTTTTTGCCATAAGAAGACATCCTGTGTAGAAAGGCCAGAGCGAAATCCAAACATGCAGGTGGGCATGATATTCTACCCTTGTAGATATAGACATATTCTAGCGTGGAGTACACGCTCCATTGGTTCGCCGACCGACGAGGTGAGAGAAATAAGCCCGAGCTTTGAAGTTTGCAGGGGGTTCTCAGGTTTTTTTTTATAAAAATAAACATTGGCCTCTCTCTATTCCGGCCTGGCACCTTTGCCAGCACTCGTTAAAGTATTTGGTAAGGGCGGAAATAGTTTGCACATCGAGATTCCGGAGTGTCTTATTATATACACCACCTGGACCGGGGCCTGATCATGTGTTAAGCCTCTAAAACTCAGCCTTTTCACCTCTGATACTGTGATGGGTTGGTCGATGAAGTCAAGTGATCCTGAATAATTGGGTTGAGTTGCAGAAGGGTACATGGGGAAGTATTGATCCCGTAGTTCTTTGAAGGGTTCCGGCGGAGCTGAAATCGCACGTATGTACTAGTCCAGTGAGCTTTTTTTTGGGTAGTCTTAGTAGAGTCTATTAATTGCCTAAAGATGTTCTAGGTCTGAGACAGACACATATATTTATCTAACTTGTTGCCTAACGATTTTAAATTCTGTCGTGAAAGAGTAGACTGATGGGTTTATTGAAAGGAAAGGCAGAGAGGTTGGCCAGAATAGTTTTAATCTGGCTTTCTACTTAGCACTGGGAAATGAGAAGGGGAACAAGAAAGAAGATCATGACAGCTGACGATGTAGGTGAAGGCATATGAAATATATTATACGAATGAAATGGTTTTAATACAGGTGAACATTCAATGAAGGACGGACGCACACGGCTCAGAAAAACTCGGATCAGTCTGCGCGCGCATCGCTTCCTCTGCTTCTGCTGCTTCTCAGTAAGCCGCTACGTGGCGTAGCGATTCCTCCGGGCAAACGATTCTCGTCCTCGAGCAAATTCGGCAGATCGAAGATGGCAGCGCTTCAGGCGAGCCACGTGAACAACTTGTGTCTTGCGCGATCGGCGGTTATCCGTCGTGACTTTGGTGATGACGTAATTCACATCATTGAGTCGGTCCAACACGACGAAGGGCCCACCGAACTTGCAGAGAAACTTGTCATATAATCCTGGCTTGCGAATAGGCGTCCAAAGCCAGACGTAGTCTCCAGGGGAGTAAGCAACTGCACGATGATGCAGATCGTAGTGTTCTTTCGAGCGGCTTTGAGAAGCCAGTGTGCGTACGCGGGCTATACGACGGGGTTCTGCGGCACGGCATAGTATCTGGGAAACAGACGCATCGTCGTTGGGGAAAATGGGAAGATGGTGTCTAAGAAAACGTTGGAAGTGTTTGCATAGAGTAAATAGAAAGAATAGCCAGTAACTTCATGATTTGCAGCGTTATGAGCGTATGTCACAAACGGTAGCACTGCATCCAAATTGTGATGGTCTGACTAGACGTACTACATGGACAGCATGGTTGTCAAGGTGCGGTTGGGGCGCTCGGTGAGACCGTTCGTCTGCAGATGGTACGGTGTCGAGTGTCAGTAGTGTGAACCACAAAGTCGGAGCATTTCTTCCATGACATCAGCAGTGAATTTCCGACCACGATCACTTATAATAACACGGTGTGCGCCATGGCAAATAATAACAGAATGCAAAAGAAACGACGAAACATCAGCAGCCTTGCGGTAGCGACAGCAGCGCTCTCCGCGTATCTGGTAAGATAGTCAGCGCAGACGATAACCCAGCGGCAGCCCTCTACAGTCTTTGGAAAAGGACCAAGCAGGTCAGTTCCAATATTTTCAAAAGGTGAGGTAGGTGGCTTGACGGGTTGTAAAGGCCCGGGCAGCGTGGCTGTGCATGCCTTAAGTTGTTGGCATTGTTCACATATCGCGAAGTACTCCTTGGTTGTCTTGGCCAATAAAAACGCTGGTGAATTCGGTGCAGGGTACAACAGATAGCCCTTTGGATTAGGCAACACTCCCGCGACGTTCAAGCGATTTATGGACCGTGGCCTCAAATGGGAAATATGCATGTCTAACCTTGATGATGTTATCATTTTTGGAAGACCTTCCAAGAGCGCAATGAGACCTCCACAATGTTCTTGAGTGCATTGGCAAAGCTGGCCTCATTTTGAATTCGAAGAAGTGCCATTTTGGAGTCCGACAAACTTTAGTTCTTGGCTTCCTCGTCAACGAGGATGGTATCAGGCCGGATCCGCAGAAGATTGCTGCAATACGCGACTTCGAAACTCCACGTACCCTGAAAAGTCTTCGGAGCTTTCTTGGACTCTCTTCTTATTTTCGTCGCTTCATTGCTGGTTTTGCGTAACTTTCCCACCCCCTTAGTTCTCTGCTGCACTAGGATTCGCAATTTGTGTGGATCCCAGAGTGCGAATTCTCTTTCAATCTGCTCAAGTCTTCTCTAACTTCAGCACCACTGCTACGCCATCGCCATTTTAACCCTTCTGCTGTGACGGAGGTTCACACTGACGCCAGTGGCGTCGGTCTTGGGGCGGTACTTGTGCAGCTGCATAGTGGGGCTGAACACGTTGTTGCATATGCCAGCCGCACGTTAGCAAAATTTGAACGGAACTACACAGTTACCGAATTGGAGTGCCTCGCAGCTGTGTTCGCTGTGCACAAGTTCCGACCACACCTATGTGGACGCTACTTCGCCATAGTTACTGACCACCATTCGCTATGGTGGCTCATCGGACTTCGCGATCCATATGGTAGTCTGGCGCGCTGGACATTACGCCTACAAGAATACAACTTTGGTGCCGCGTACAAGGGTGGAAGACATCACAGACTCAGACTGCTTGTCACGGCACCCATTGCAGACTTCCGTTAACGATGAAGACAGCTTCGACGGGTGTTCAGCCTCAATCCCATCGACGTTTCCCAGTATAGCGACCTTTAGGCGAGAACAACGCAACGACCGGTCACTACAACCTCTTATATAAGAGGCAGAAGGAAGAGCAGAGTCAACGCAGTTTACTATCGAAGACGGTGTTTTGTTCAAGAATAACTACTCAGTTGACGGTGCTGCCCTCTTTTTGGTCGTCCAAAATATCTCCGTGCACACGTTTTGCATGTCATGCACGATGACATTAACGCTGGACATCTAGGCTTCTGTCGCCCCCAGCCCCTCCACCAAAGGTAATGGATGCAATGGTTTTAATACAGGTGAACGTCGAATGAAGGACGGACGCACACGGCTCAAAAACCCGGATCAGTCTGCGCGCGCCTCGCTTCCTCTCCTTCTTCGTCACCTTCTGCTTCTGCTGCTTCTCAGTAAGCCGCTACGCGGCGAAACAATATATACAGGCACCGCAGCTTGCATTACAAGGGTGAATCGAGTCCGGTGGCGCACAAACAGCGGCAAAGAGCCCGCTGTGCCTGGACACTCTTCACCTTAACCTGCCAAGCCCCAACAGCAGTTCCTCTGACAGAGGCCTCTTGTTCAAACGCTTCAAGAAAGCGGCTAACATATTTCTTTTACACGCATACACTGGGCATGCTAATAATATATGGTCAACAATCTCGGGGATGCCACAAGTTGAACATTCCGGGGAGTCAACTTGTTCATTTAAATGTACGTACCTGGTCAGGAAAGCCACATTTAAATGAAATCTATGTACCACGAATGCATGATGTCACCGATAATCACGAGGAAAATACAATTTAAATGTTCCATTGAGCATTTTTAGGCGAATGTGTCGCGCGTCTGGCTGGGCCCAGTAAGTTGTCGTAGCATTCTTCATACAGCTCGTACGAAGTCACGCCATATCCACTCTTGAAAAAGGTACAGCTGTTTGGAAGCCATTGCTGAGAGCGCTTTTCGCTTCTACAAATATATTTCTCATTTCCATACAGCCCGCAGTGGGCAGGAATTCACTGAAACATTTTCCTGTGGCCTTGCAGTTCGGCAGATGTGAGGAGCTCAATAATGTTTAGTACCAGGGACTGGTAGGCCGAGTGGCGTAAGAAGTTTTAAAAATTTTGCACTGCTTACTTTTAGTCCGTGAGTATACACCATTTTTTAGGTGGTTCCCCACATGTGTAGAGAATGGATTCCCGAATGGCTACAAGGGCAGCAGCGGGTGATATAGAGGAAATGTAGATGTAGAAAGGGTGACGAAGGGAAATGTAGAGTCATTTTCTGAGCTGGTATGACCACAGCTGCAGCGGATAGCAGTGCTGCCACAGATCGGTCGGTGTATACGTGAATATAATTAGGATGGTGGAAACCAGCGAAAAGAGGACGCGTTAACAAGGAAGGAGTGTACAAGAACGACGCTTGTGCATTCCTTCTTTGTTAACGCGTCCTCTTTACGCTGGGTTTAACCTTCAACTATGCACCAACTGGTCCAACAAGCTCCGCTTCTTGAAATCTATATTTAGAATATTCTGGCAAGATGAGCGCCAGAGTAAGTTGTTTGAGACCACTAAGTAGCACCGTTGATTTTTTTAGCAATCAGGGAACAAAAAGGTGCACCAAAGGTAAGGCGTATCCATCACCCATGATGGTTGGGCGGGTCGATGTGGGAGGGCATATCCTGTCGGTACTTGCGACTGATGGCAGCGGAGTGCACTTGTAAAACTGCAGTCCGGCCGATTATCCAGAATCTTGCTGAGTGGGTGAAAACGGGGTCTTGTAAGTGCTCGTAAATATACACGAAGTGGTTCGTGTGACAAGCATATGCATACTGGGCGAGCATGTGACTGTGCAATTGTGCCTTTGTTAGAGGTGCATCTGGACAGTCCAAGGCATATATTCAGTACCTGCGCTTGCACGCTCTCTGAAGTCAGCCAGCAGGAAATGCTCATATTAGAGAGTACTGGGAGACTGTACCGGATGTACGTAGCCAACACACAGTCTCGTAAAGCCGTATCAAGTAGCGCTCGGTTGGACCCCATTTGATTCCAGCTATTAAACGAAGTACATGGCAAATATTGTTTAGTCTTTTCTTTACGATATTAATATTTTTCGACCAAGATGGTCGGACTTCTGTAATTACTCCCAAGAATATGTTCCTGGAGACGTTAGGTATTACAACTCCATGAGGAGTAATCGGGTAGCGGCTGACATATTTTTCCGTAAATGTGACTGCTGCACACTTTTCTACCACTAGCGTGAAAGAGTAGTCGCTGCGTGCGTCTCTATCCCTCTGTTAAGATAGGCGAGGCGGCGTCTATGTGTCCGGTTGCGACGCCACTTCCAGCGTCGTTCTAGGCCGCCTTTAGCCTTTCATACATGTAGGAGACGGGAGTCAACCGTGTTGCTTGGGGAGTAGTCTGGTAGGGGACAAGTTAGTGATTGGACATCGTTTGTAGTTGTTTAGATCATTTGGAGATATCACTGATGGGGGCGTAGGCGAGCTGCACTACACGTTCGCAATGAATACCACGTCGTGAAAGTTGAACCTCTGGGATGGCTACAGAGCAGGTGACTGCTCCAATCCTTCCGTAGTAGGAAGTTAGGCAATTGGCAGGTAGGCAATTGGTGTCTAATTTGCAAAGAGTAAGACTACACAAGTGTTATTATAGCAAAAAGTCTGTACGACATGTATATTGTGCTTATGTACATGAATGAGTGGTTGTCAGGCCTATATGTGTCCCAGAGAAATGCACTTGACGTTTTAAATTTTTATGGAAAGTAAAAGTCTCTTACGAGAGACTCTAAATTATGTCTTGTACAGCTGTTGTGTGGCGCGAACGTTCTGGTGCCTAGTACGAGCATGTTTCATGCCTGAATGCAGTGGCAGAATCGTTCCAGAGATATTTTCACGGAGCTGGTTATGTGCTTAACCATGTATATACTTTGGAAGCGGAGGGGTCTGGCTGTTTTGCTGGGAAGCCTGCAAGAAGCCATGTTTCGAATGCTGTACAAACTAAGAACATTGGTTTAGACACACTTAAATAAGGAATTAACCACACAGAGAGACGAAGCATCGCTCCAACGATTTCAAGCAGGCTTCCTTATTGTGAACGGTAGACTGACCACGCCTATCCTTCCGTACTAGGAAGCTAGGCAAGTGTTTTTGAATGTCTCAAAGTCATGATGTATGGTTCTAAAGAGGCAACGATACACATAAGTGTTATTATTACAAGCAAAGCGCCTGTAGGATGTATATTGCGTGTATGTGCGTGATTCAGCGCTTGTTAGATCAATAAGTGTCCCAGAAAAATACTCTTCGGTTTCGTAGATTATTATGGAAAATAGAACACTCTCGCAGCTCCTTGGTGCCTGTTTCTACGATTCGCAGTGTCGCCTGTCTTCCTATCTTCACCAGGAATTGAACCTACATTACTTGTATCCCTAGCCTAGCGCTTTAACCAACTGCGCAATGGTCGAGATTGTGAAACGTACATCACAATTCTTGTCTACTGTAAGGATGATAGCGATGTCAATGACGCTGCAATTAGTGATAATGACAAGGATGACACTAGCACTAAAAATCGCGGTGGATTTAGTTGATGATGTGAGCAAATGTGATGCACCGTGTGCACCAGCAAAGTTTAGGCGTCGCTTTTATGCAGCATTCTCAAAGGTTTACAACGCAGCACTGTGTAGCGCGTTCCTCCATTTTGCCACATCACCATTGTCTCTCGTAACCAGCTCCGCGGCTTCAAATTTCCGAAGACATTCTACATCTGCTGCATCGAAACCGCACGAGAGCCTTGCTGGCTCTGGACCTCATCAAAGCATTTCATAATATACAACATCACTCAATCCTTGACACCCTCTCCAGCCAGGGTGTAGGAGAACGCACCCACTCATATATCGCAGCCTTCCTCCGCGACCGCACTGCGGAACTCAAACTCGGTCCTATAGAATCCCCCACCTTTTCTTTAGGCAATCGCGGAACACTCCAGGGATCAGTCATCTCCCCCTACTATCATCATCACCCTCATCCCAATTGCCCACAAACACAACTCCCAAACCTCTTTCACACCCTCTATGCGGATTACATTAAACTGTGGACAACCATGGGAAATGTAGGAAACATACAGGACACTCTTCAAGGAGCAGCGGATGTAGTGGAAACGCAAGAAATACCCATCGGATTAGCGTGCTCCCCCACCAAATCCGAACTCCTGTTGCTCCACCCAAACCGCTGCCTTACCAATCAATCACTAGCCTCCATACACATCACCATAGATGGAGTACCCGAGGTGAGCACAATTCGAGGTCTGGGCATGCTCCTGCAAAACAATGGACTCAAGGTAGAAACAATCCTGAAACTGACTATCACCACCCACCAAACTATAACACTCATCAAACGAATAGCGTACAGAGACAGAGGCATGCAAGAGCACGATCTCCGGCGCCTTGTACTGGCATTCGTCATCAGCCGAACGGTTTATTCACTCCCGTACCTCTATCTTACAAAGGCAGAAACGGAGAAAGTGGACGCAATCATTCTTCAGGCATATAAAACAGCACTCCACCTCCCGAAGCATACTTATATCACACGGCTCCTGAATATCGGAGTGCACAATACAATCTAACAACTAATGGAAGCTCACAGTACTGCGCAAATCTAGAGTTTCCTCCACAGAGACGAGCAGGTTCATTCTCGCCGCGCTAAAGCTCCAACCAATTGGTCTACCCACTGAAAACATTCACCTGGTCCCCCAACACACCAGGGACAACCTTATCCTAAACCACACCCCCTACAACGCCTACCTAAAAATATGCACCCTACTCACAAGAAGGTACGACGAGAAGCTAGAGCCAAGGCGTTACACAAAGCCCACGCGACTGACACGAGCAGCCTATGTAGACGCGGCAGAATACAGTCACCCCACAGCATATGTCATCAGTGTGATTCCTTGTAACGTCAATAGTTTCTTCTGCCTCTGTCAAAGCAAAAACGTCGATAGAAGCCGAAGAGGCAGCCATAGCGCTAGCCATCTCCTCTTCCACTCCCAAACTCGTTTTCAGCTATTCTAAACCTGCCATTCAAAATTTCGCAACAGAAAAATACACCCAGTCGCCCATCAAATTTTAACCTCTGGCTCCACAGCTCCCCGAGCAATTCACATCATTTGGGTACTAGGCCGTGCAGTCAACCCTGGTGACGAGGCAGCCCACTCAACTGCTCGAGCGCACGTCCACCGAGCGGCGCATACCGAAGACTCGAGAAGCACGCAGAACATACTTCTCATCTATCATGACATAACACTTCACTACCGAGAACAACGACTCTTATATGCTCCACCACATACCTCACTCTCGAAACTCCATCAAATAATCTGCAGACAGCTACAAGCCAAACCTCTTCCCTCCCCAGCTTGGCTGACCTTGGCATATCCTGGATGGTACAACTCCTAGAGGCACTTTCGATCACATAATGTTTTTATGCAAAGATTTCAAGCCACCGCTTCAATGGGACCTCACGGACTAAGAGGGTCGGAAGATCGCGGTCTCCAGCTCGTACCCGGCAGCACGAAATATGCTGGTTGACTGGGCTGAAGCTGTCGCTGCCAGGCACGGTACCAGCTGCGATCAGGAACCACCTCAATCCTTGTAAAGTACCCTGGTTCCTAAAATAAATGTTTTACTGCTATGGGCTGCTTGCTGCTCTGGCGGTGTGCGCTTCTGGCGCCATTCAGATGACCGCAAAATAAGTGGGACAAATAGCATGCATTTCCTTCCCTGTGAATTTCTGTGGACACATGCACCGCATAGCAACAGTCCCGTGGTGACTTAGTGTGTTGGTTTATCGGAAAGCAAAGGCACAGTATCTGTCACATTTTAAGGCGAAAGTCTATTGGCTCATTGTCATAATCTTGAGTGCGCGAGACTTTTTCACGAGATTCTGCTAGATGTGTTCTTTTCTAGCCTGGCTGGCATCTGCAATCCCACATTTTAACGCGGGCCAAGGACCACCAAGTGACAGAAGCGACGGTGTACCGTCCAAACACGTTTGCAGGAGAAAGTGTGACCAATACAGAGCATTTTCTTGGTTTGGCGCCTGTAGGCAGAAGAAAAAAGAAAACGCACGAGCTTGCTACTGGCTCTGTAGCGGTCCCATCTCAGCTGCCTCGTGCGGACAGCAAAGAAAATAGAGAAGGAAGTAAAGGAAAAATGAAAGATTTGTTTTTTTTTATCGATATTTCTTAGCTCTGCTATGCGTGGATATACGCAGCGAAAAGCAGTTACTACCTTGGAATAAGAAGTTAATTTCTCCAGTCATCTGCACCATTCGCCTGCAAATAAACTCACCTTGGCTTTTATGTCGAGCTCGTCCAAGCTCACTGGCGTTCTATATTTCGTTTACAGGAAAGGAAAGGCGCAGCATCTGTCACTCACGGAAGGCAAAAAGCGCCGCCCTTCGAAGTTTAAGCACACTCGTTCCCGCTTAGTCCTCGTAACTGACGGCAGATGGGTGGCATCACCTACTTGACATCACCCTAATTGATTCGCTTAACTATTTTAGTCTTTAGTACTTACAAATTGCGCAACTGAGCATCCGTCACTCGCGGAAGGCAAGAAGCGCCGCCCTTCGGCGTTGCAGCGCACTCGTTCCCGCTCAGTCCTCATAACTGACGGCAGATGGGTGGCATCACCTACTTGACATCACCCTAATTGAGTTCCTTAACTATTTTAGTCTTTAGTACTTACAAATTGCGCAGTTGAGCATTCGTCACTCGCGGAAGGCAAAAAGCGCCGCCCTTCGGCGTTACAGCGCACTCGTTCCCGCTTAGTCCTCATAACTGACGGCAGATGGGTGGCATCACCTACTTGACATCACCCTAATTGATTCGCTTAACTATTTTAGTCTTTAGTACTTACAAATTGCGCAATTGAGCATCCGTCACTCGCGGAAGGCAAAAAGCGCCGCCCGGCGTCGTTGTAGCGCACTCGTTCCCGCTTGGAACTCAGCTGGCAGCAGATGGGTGACGTCATATCCTTGAGGTCAGCCTAATTGATTGACTTAACTGTTTTAGTCTTTTGTACTTTCATATTGCGCGCCAGTCGCAGCATCTGTCACTCGCGGAATCCCGCTATCATTCTCACGTAGACAAGCGGAATTATGGGAAGTCCTAATCGACTATCTCAATGAAAAATAATCTATCCTCAGCAACCTTTTGACGGGTGCAATAAATCTTATTTCTCTCTCTCTCCTCTATCTTACGTCAGCTACAAAGCAGCCGTCCACTACGGCTCCTCTTTCTCTCTTTCCACTTTCACTCCCATCTTCCTCCCTTCCCTTACGACGCGGTTGCGGTGTCCACAGAAAACAAGTGAGACAGTTACCGCGCCTTTCCCTTCCTATAAATAAATCAGTTTAAATCAAGCCCTACAAACTGACCAGCCGGTTTTACTTCTATAGCTGTTATTTGAAGTTTTATATTTTTGCCACTCTGCCATGACTTATCTGAATTTGTTACTCTTGTCTTTTTCACCTTATTTTACCCGCTGTTTCTGTTTTGTGTTTTTATCTTATCTTGTTATTTTCTATATTTATTTTTTCTCTACACTTCAATATTACTTTTATATTTATGATCATGTATGACTGCTGAACAACCCTGTTCCACCACCCCCTCCCTTATTTAATGTCCCGAACGGGACCTTTAAGGGTTAATAAATGATGATGATGATGATGATGAAGACCTTGAGGCAGAGCGGTAAAGCGCTCGGCTGGGGATCCAAGGGATGGAGGTTTCATTTCTGAATGGAGATTGCTAGGCAACGCCAGCAGAATATGGCGAGGATGCTGCGCAGCTGGCCATGGCTGAAGCGCTCGGTCTGGGATCCAAGGTATGAATGTTCGATTCCCCGATGGAGACTGATTTCTTTTTATATGGAGAGGAGGCGCATATCTCTTAAGCGCTGCTAGGCAACACCAGCAGAATTTGGCGAGAGGGCTGCGCAGCTGGCCTCTTGGCTGTGGCGTCACGGCACACGACACGCAGCATACGGCATACGCGAAGCTCGGCTCCGACCCTCGTAGGGAAGCTTTTCGCTTCACAAATTCCTGGGCCACTCCGTAAGGGAAGGGAGTAAGGCGGCAGTGAAAGCAGAAAGAGGTGCCATAATGATGGGCTACGTAAAACTTAGACCGCCTGAGGATCTTTAACATGCGCTGGCATCGCACAGGACACGGATGCCTCTTCATGTGTTGTGCAGTAAGGAAGGCGCAGTATAATTCGGGTGAATACTTAAACGCACTCATGGGCGTCCTGGTTTTCGCCTTCCTTCTGTAATGTTTGATGCCGATACCCAGGAAGGCAATGTGGACTATTCCATAGATCAGTCCTGGAGGTTGCAAGAGAATGCCGACGACCCTCCAGGAATATACCGGGAGCTCTGCCAGTGAACCCGACCGGACAGAGAAGAGGGCTCCATCGAGACACCACGGACTGCACCGAAAAGAAGCGAGTTATTAAACGCGGTTTTCTGACCCGGCTGTTTCATGAGGCAAATGAACTTTCGAATTCCGAAGGAGAAGATATTCTTACGTTAAAGCATATTCACGCAACGCTGCAAACGTACAAAGACTGCCTATGCATGCTAAACGAGAATTAAAGGTGACATTTGTGCAGAAAAGACCGTATCTGCCCTAGAGTATCACAAACGGGCTGTGCAGACAATCATGCTTCTTTGCTTCTACATCAAGACCCTTCAGGCTCATTCTGCCGACAGCCATTGTTCTACGAAGAAAGCAGATTTACCAGAGATTTTCGCCAAATCATCTTTCGACTGAACCATTTACTCTGTAACTGAGCTTAAAGAAAAGCAAGTCCAAAGTTCTACCACGGTCGCATCGGTGCATCACATCAATTTTCCCGAGTGGCTCCTAAGATATCATCGGAAGGACCTGACTACAATGAGATACCGCTCAGAGTCATGAATAAGAGTAACAAATTTAAGTAGGACCAGAGTGATGCCGCCAGTCAGCGGGGAGTGTCGCTGCCGTATTGTGGAAACACCTTTGGCAGAAGCACATTGAAACAAAGGACCGATACAGGTAGCGGCATCCCAGAGTAAAGAAAACATGTAGTCAATTACATGTATCAATAAGCGGATGAAGGATTCTGAGCAGTTTACAAGGACGCTTGCTGTCGAACCGCCAAATATAGAAGACTGCCAGCGAGCGCCTGATAAGAGACCTAGGGAGCGATCATTCAAAGGATTGTACATTGTCGGCTTGGAGAGGTACAAGACTTTCAAGGAGAATCTTATAGGGTGTAGCGAGGATTACCTCATACATCGCCCGTAGAAGCCATCAACAGAGGATGATGAAAGTATTCAGTGGCCCTGAGCTAATCAAGAAAGACTGTGAACAACACAGATACTCAGCCTACCTCGAAGAGCTCTGTATTGTAGATTCTGAGAAGCCTATGCGAGAGGCAGACCAGCAACAGTGATTCCAGTAGACACGCCAACCTCTGTAGACCTTACAAAATTTGTGATCGTGAGTGCGGAATTCTTCACTGTCGAAACTGACGCATAAATGTGCTAAGCACCTATCCAACCTCTCTTCGGGTCCGTCTTCCCGATTTTGCGGAGAAATTTTGAAATTGATCTGGGAGCCGGCCACCGCCACATTAGGCCTAGGCCTAACCATCACTCCCTCGACTTCACGGCCCACCAATGGCGGCATGCTGGGTACTGAAGATGGGACTACTGATACTCTATCGAGATGGGACCAGGCCATGGAGGCTCGACGCATGGCTCCCCCGATGTCCTCTCTGCCCAGCAAGCCACCACGAGTTTGACTCCTGAGCCCCCGAACGGCACATCCACACCGACGCAACCTATGCAAGGCAAGTCATCTTCAACCGTTCTAAAGCGTCCGCCACCTTTACCCAAGCACCCGACACGAGCCATTAAATTCGCGGAGGCCGCGACCTAATTAAACACAACGGGGATTATACACTGTGTTTAGAAACCTACGCACTGCAGCGACCGATAGACGCTGTGCTAGCACAGGACGCCATCTGAATCAACCCCAGGCACCATTCATTCACCATCAGCACGCCAGCCGAAAGCCGTGCCCGCCGATATGTACAACTAGCCCAAGTAGCACACATTAAGTGGCCCACCTGGGGCCCGTATGGGCAAGTTGGGCTTTGCCAACCATGATAACACCCATGAGGGCCCCCTTTAAGGATCAAGTGGGCAAGTCCAATTTGGACTTGCCCCTGCTTTTTTCTATCTGGGCATCATATAGGCGTGGAAAGGGCTGAGTACATTCTCCCCCATCTGGCCCTCAAGAGTCCCGCTAGGAGAATTTTAGGGCCGATGCAAAGAAAATTTGGGCTTTGTGTGCAAAAAGCCTTGGCTAATCTAATTGGGGCTACCCGCTCAAAAGTGCAACAGGTCCCGCATAGGACGCGGCGGGGCTAAATACGGGTATGCCCACGCATTTCCTATACGGGAACCTTGAGGGGTTCTGGGGGGAACATCAAACAGGAATGTAGGCTTCATGCAGAAAATTCCTGGGCTGTCCCAAATGGGCCTGTCCATCAAAAACCTAGATAATATCCGCATGGCCTGTAGCGGGCAGGAAAGTGTTCCTTCCTGCTTCTGCCCACATCGGTCTCTTGTGGAACACTTTAGGCACATATGGTGAAAATATGGGCCTAAAGGGAATAGTAGATGAACTAGCCCAAATGGGGCTGCCCACTTAAAAACTGAATAGGTCCCGCATGGTTTGTATCCGGGCTGAAAATCGGGCATGCCTCCACGCCGCCCACATGGGTATTTCTTGGGTTAATTGCAGGCAAATGCAACACATTTTCGTACTCCATGCGGTAAAGAAAAAGATAAGCCGAATTGAGGCTGCCCATGAAAGGCCGCAGTGGGCCCCAAATTTGCCGTAGGCGGGCTTACCGCTCTGAAACATTTTCACCCTATATTTCAGGCACCATTTCATTTATGAAATTCATCTTTTACTGGCCGCTAATTGCATCTTCTGGATTTTTCACATATCCGTGCCATGAATAAAAGCGATCTAATGTTACTCTAAAGACTACGTTAAGTTTGCAGTATTGGCAGCAAATATGCAGCAGTAACTGTTCCGCTTTACGAGTATGTACTGAACTACCTCAAATGTTTCCTGCGCCATTATTATTCTACATACACCACCGAGATAAATATTCAGACCAACCTTTGGGGGGTGATGTTGGCGAGCCTACATAATTGTAGTGAATTGGTAATAAATTTCTGTTATGTTACTGAGTGTCGAATACAAGATAAATAAATAGCGCTCAATGTTTCACACTTAATGATTAATGGAACTTGGGCAGCCCCGAAAATACAAGATTCAACACATGAGTGAAGCACGGGGGCGATCCCGAAACGGAATGGCCTCCTTAAAGCCCGCGCTAGAACAATTGAGGTATTGGAGGGATTAATCGACATTAAATTGAAAACTTTGATCAATGGAGCAGCACTGCCTTCATAAACGTAGGCGCCATTAACTATTCTTGTATGCTGCCCATATTCAGCTATCTGGGCTGAATGCGGGCAGCCCTATTTGGGCTGTCCACACGGGTGCAGATTGGGACCAATTGTGGCAAAATTGGGCAGCCCACGCGGGCCCCCTCTAGGTACGTATTGCAAATCCCGCATCGAGCCCGTATGGGCTGCCCCCACGGGCCCAACGTGGGCCCCCACGTTATAGCCCATTTTGTGCTACCTGGGAGAATATATAAAGATAATCGACCAAGTCTACCCAATGAACACATATATCGCTCCTCTGGACAAAATCATTCGAGGCATCATTTATAATGCTATCATCGACCCGACATCTGAAGAAATTTTTACACAGTTACAAACGTTCAACCAAAGCTCCTCTTATCTCATCACCGATGCACGCCAACTCGGATGCACCAAATCTGTTCTGTCCAACTTCATGAATACCAAATCGGTAGCTAAACAGCTGCGCTTCTGTGGAGCGGCCTACCATTGCCATCTATTCCTCGCCGTCGTCCGCGACATCGCAGCGACGTGTGCACAGCACCCAAAAAGGACTTATGCCAAAGACGTGGAGATACCCATTTACCGACCGGCCCTCCAACGTGTCCACCCCAGTGCATTCTATGCGGCGGCTCCCATTTTACAGGCTCCCGCGATTGCTCGGAGCAATTCAAAAGACCAGCCGACAAGAGAATGACAACCTCGACAGCTAGTGCCGACTTCGAGCAAACAACCCGGAAATCCCAGCGCAAGCACCCGACGAGTCCCATTAACCGCGTCCGCTCCAGGTGCACCGCGTCCGCCACTTCGACCAACCCCAAGAACCGCTCGCCGTCCTTCCCGCCCCTGACTGACCAGCCTCCGCCGGAAAATAAGGTGAGCTGGGGCCAACGATCTTCCTGCATGGTCCAAGAAAGTAAGCACCTTAAAGAAAAGCTGGAAACTCAGGGCAAGTAAATTCAGCAACAGAATGATCAAACAAAAAACTCAATGACCATATTGCAACGCTCACTCATCAACTGCAAGCGCTAATTCCCATGCTCTCCCCTGCAGAGGGAATTGAAAGTTCTTACACTCCCCTCCCAGGTCATCCTACCCCACTTCCACCTTGTCCTCTCACATACAACAACACAGCATCTACCGCTAAAACTCATACACCCGCCAAACGGAAGGCACCTCACCAAGACATTCCTACAGGGGTCGACTCCCAAAAGCCTGATCTGGTCGCCGCCATAGCTTTACTCGAAGACAAGCTTGGGGGAAAATTTTAACCTATGACCGCCAGCCAGAACGAATGGGCAGCTGGAGTAGATGCACGGATAGCGGTGCTCGAGCAGCAGATGCAGCAGCTACAGATCCAGATTCAAGCTGCTCTAGAAAAGCTACTCTCTACCCCAGTATATCAAATATTCCCACCCGCATCCTAGCCCTAATATGGCAGGATGTCGACAGGACATTTTGGTGTGCTAATTGAACTGCATAGGCTTTCGTTCCAAGCTTAGTAATCTGCAGCTCTACATTCAATCCCTTCCATCCGAAGAAACACCAACGGTAATCGCATTGCAGGAAACAAACTCCCCTGTGCAAAGGCTCAGTTACACTCCTCATACATCAACTAACTGTCATCCGTACAGACTGGAGACACTGGTTCATCGCAACTACACAGCAACTGATCACAACATGGGCGTTGTAGGTATCGACTTCCATTTGATAGAGCTGCTTTCCAAAGAGCGGAAAAGAACGAGTCCAATAATTCTGAATATATACAGCCCCCCGAAAGAAAAAATCTGCTCCTCTAATGGCGGCCATGAAAAAAAGCTCTTCAAAACAGCGGTAACCAACCGTTGATAGTTGCAGGAGAGTTTAATACCCGCCATATCGCATGGGGATACAAAACGACCTGCACTAAAGGCACCCGACTCTGGACACTTCTCCAAAATGAGGGCATACCCCTTGTCAATGTTGCACAACAGTACATGCGCATCGGCAACAGTGCAACAGTGTACAGAGCAACACCACCCCCGATCTTACACTCACGGAAAACATAGCACAATGCTATTGGATAAACACGGAAGCCTCTCTTGGTAGTGATCACTATATACTTGAGACCTCTTTCTCACTAGCCTGCAGAACCCCCGTGCAAAGCGGAAACTCAAAATCATCACCTGGGATCACTTTCGCGATCTTTGTACCGCCGCCCCGAAGTAAATTGACCACCTTACAAATTAGCTGGCTAACCTCAACAAGGATGTGAACATGGCCACATCAGAAATGCCATGCACACAAAAGTCGGAGGTGATTGACAGCCGATTACTCCATATGTGGGAAGCCCACTCGAGCTTACAGAAGGGATGGCTTAAAAACAAACACAATTGCACCCTGAAGCTACGCATCTCCGCTCTCATAAAAGAAATTGAGACGTACGCAGCACAGCTCAGTCACCAGCTGCTAACCAGCAAACTAGAAACTGCACTACCGAAATTTCAGCCGCCTCAGCAAAAGGAGGCGATGGAAAGCGACGCAGAGCCTAGCATGGAAAACAAACTAGAAGCTATGATGAGGAAGATACAGGAATCAATTCCCTCCATAGCATCACGACAGATAGCGAAAGCGATGACGATTCGCAAGTATGCTAACACAAGGAGACCCACGAATCCCGTAACTCACAAGATGCGTAGGGTGATCAGTGAGGGTGAGAAGTTACAGCAGCTCCCCCCACCCCAGAATAACAATCTCCAGGCACAACATGGCGGGACGAACTAAGGAGAGTCCTATAATTTTAACACAGTGGAATAGTCGAGGCTTTAAATCAAAGACTAAGAGAGCGGACCTTAGAATGCACCTTTCCACGTACGATCATACCCCGGCAGTGGTGGCCGTACAGGAGCCAGACGGGAACGCGAGCCTCACAAACTACAAAACGTTCCAACTCAAACCCCTAACATGCATCCTCGTGCACAAAACTTTCACAGACAATTTGCTAGATCTGGAATTACAAGCCAGCTTTTCATACGTGATGGTGACTCTCCTGCCCATAAAAAAGGATGATCCGCCGCTCCACATCCTGAACGTGTACTTCCCACATAAAGCAAAAAATGCAACCTTCTCCACGCTCTTGAGTAGGGCTATCAGGGAAGCGGGACGAGATCCGTTACTAGTGTTAGGAGATTTCAATGCGCAGAGCCTCTCATGGGGCTATAACCGAGAGGACTACGAGGACGGAAGCTAGCGGAGGCAGCGTCCACATTAGGCCTAACCCTTTACACCGACCAGGCGTACCCCACGCGAATTGGGAACTCGGCGCAGAGGGACACTTGTCAGGACTTAACTTTTTCAAAAAACGCGAGGCGAGTGCAGTGGACGAATACGGAGGAAACATTCGGTAGCGACCACTGTCTGATCAACATAACGATCCGCACTAAACGACTTACGAGTTAGACGGGGCAGACTAGGACGCCGGACTGGGCGAAATTCAGAAAAGAATATAATATTAGTGCTATCCAGGAGCAGGGATACCAAGCCTGCACTAAACAGCGGCTGACCAGTCTGCGTTCGACGGAAACGCGGGTAAAGCTCTCTGAGGTGGTGACGGATGTGGACACTCACCTCCTCCACCTCTGGGAAGCCAGACGCAGCATGGTTAAAAGATGGCGCAGGCAGAAACATAACCGCAAGCTAAAAACCCGGATCGCGCCGATAACGAATGAGACGGCAGAATACGCGGCGCAACTCGCGGATGTTAACTGGGTAGAGAGGTACAACGCGGCAGCTAGGTAGATGTCTTGCAAAAACACATGGCGTCTCTTCCAAGCTCTCATAGATCCAAACCAGACGCGCACCGAGTCGCAGAAACACCTGCAGAGAGCAATACATGCATTTCAAGGAAATACTGCCTAGTTAGCGCTGAAGCTCCGAGACCAGGACTTGAGCACGACCCAAGACCCAAGGAGAGAAGCTTACATGTACAGTGGAGACGAAAATGTTGAGTTAGATGAACCTTTCAAACTGTACGAGCTCAAGGTAGCCCTAGCGAGAATGAAACGCGGGACCGCGCCAGGAAGGGATGGGATCACGGTAAAACTCCTAGCAAACCTACCAGAGCACGCGTACCAATCCCTCCTAGAACACTTCAATTCGATCTGGACGGGCGAAGTTCTTCCCACCGAATGGAAGATGGCACTCATAACTTTCATCCCAAAGGCAGGCAGCGCCATAGATACGGACAACCTCAGGCCCATTTCTCTCACGCCGTGCGCGGGCAAATTGATGGAAACAATGGTCAGAGACAGACTTTCCGAGTATTTGAAAATAAGCGAGTCTTCGCCGACTCCATGTATGGCTAAATCGGCTCAGGACGTCCTGCTACAGCTTAACAAAGAAATATTAAATCCGATAGAACATCCGAACGGGGATAAGGTAGTGCTGGCCCTAGATCTGAAGGGAGTCTTTAATAATGTGACGCAGGAGGCCATCCTGACAAACCTTTCGGAGACGGGGTGTGGAAAGAACGCATTCGAGTATATAAAACGCTTCCTCTCAGACAGACAGGCCTACGTGAGGACCCAGAACGCAGAACACGGGCTTTTTATATTAGGCACGAGAGGTACACCACAGGGAGCGGTGCTATCCCCACTGTTTTTCAATATGGCAATGAAAAATCTCCCGGTCCACATGGAGAAAGTCTCGGGTGTGCAGTACGCGCTGTACGCGGACGACATCTCCATATGGGCCATGCGGGGCTCTCTCGGAAAAATGGAGGCCAGCTTGCAGGAGGCAGCCACCGCTGTGAATGAGTACGCGAAAAAATGCGGACTTCAGTGCTCACCAAAAAAATCCGAATTCGTCCATAATTGTATCTCCAAAAAATGCACAGACTAGATAGAATTGCGACTTGGATCAGAACCAATAACCGAGAGAGAGGAAATTAGAGTACTGGGCCTTTTCATTCACCAGCGTAAGCTAGCGACGACCACGCTCGACAAGCTAAAAAATGTGGGAGACCAGGTGGGCCGAATGGTCAGCAGAGTCTCAAACAAGAAAGGGGGACTGAGAAGCAAAGATGCTCTACGAGTGGCCAATGCCTTTGTAACAAGCAGAATACTGTACTGGACCTCCTATATTCATCTGAAGAAACACGACGAGAACACCATCGAGGTGATCACGCGCAAATTAGCGAAGAAGGCCCGCGACCTCCCTATAACCACGTCGAACCTGAGACTCCAAGGTCTGGGTACGATGAACACGTTCGAGGAGCTGAGAGAAGCCCACCTCACAAGCCAATGCACGCGACTATCGCAGACACCGTCGAGGCGACGCCTATTAACCCGTCTACACATACAACACACGACTGTAACCGAGGAAAGGGTAAGGCTTCCAGGGAGTGGCTATACGCCCTGCACGTAAAACCACTCCCCGCTAGTATGTACAAGGACGACCACGATGGTAGGCGCATGGCCAGGGCAGGGGCCTTAGCTCATCACTATGAAGGGAAACCCGGAGTGTACTATGTGGACGCGTCCGGCCCGCACCAAGGCCGGTGATACACGGCGGCAGTGATACACGAGTGCAAAACGGTAAACGGGCTCACATTTAAAGCCCGAAGCGTAACACGCGCCGAGGAGGTCGCCATCGCGTTGGCAGCAACACACTACGATTCCAAAACAAACATAATGGACTCGTGAGGGGCGTGTAGGAACTTTCAACAGGGCTGGGTCCCGTACCTGTCCTACCGGCTACTAAAAAACAGCTCGGACCTGGCCTACCGACTACTGCAAAACAGTTCGTACGTGGAGAGTCCATCCCGCCGCTTCATAGTCTGGGCTGCGTAATTCCGTCTCCTCAACAGTTGGGTCCCGCCACTTCTTCCTCCTCACTGGTTACTTCTCATCGTCTAGTCAAGGAAAGTTCTCAAGTAAGGAATTATAATCGAAACCCTGATTTGGACCTTTACAACTGCTAAAAAGCTTTCGATAATAATCATAGAAAGCAGCAAGAATACTAGGAGCAACACTATATGTGCAATCACCATACTGAATTTCCAATATTTCCTTCGTAAGAGCATTCTCTCTTTCATCACTAAGGGCCCGACGTGAAGGTTGCTCGTCAAGAAACCTTTGAGCCCTAGATGTTATTAGGGCCCCCTTGTCTTTCCGTCGCAAATTGTTGAAGCTCTGCCTTTACGTTATTAATTTCTTCAACATGGGCACCCGGGCTAACCCTCTCTAGCTCATGTAGCTCAGTTAGAGTGCGCCCAAGCTCACGAAGGTGGTGTCTTTTCAGGAACGCGATTCTTGCAGAGGCTTCAATCGCCAAGGTTTTGGTTTCCTGTCTAAACAAGTCCCATTTTTGAAAAACTGACAGATCATGGCGTGGTCATATGTCTTTCAAACGAGTAGGTACAGCACGCCTAAAGATTTCATCTGAGAGCAGACAGTTATTCATCTTCGACAGCTCCCACCGAGGGTGGAGTATCTGCCGGTTGTACCTCCCTACCTGAAGACACACCATACAATGGTCACTGAAGAAGATGGGCCGCACTCAGTAACCAAACACATTTGCTAATGTGTCTGCAGAAACATAAATTCTGTCAAGGCGGGCATTAGAGGAGAACTGAAATTGAGTGAAATGAATACTGTCGCCTTTTTGCTACCCCACATCCACAAGGTTATATTCACAAGCCAGATCGTTAAGTAATGCAGCACTAGGGTCATATCTCTTACATAATGCTGATCGGTCCTCATCCCTACAAACACGATTAAAATCTCCCAACAATATAATTTTGCGATCTGTGCACAAATGGTTAACTAATGAAAGAAAAAAATGCCTTCTATCTCGCTGTTTTACAGGGGCGTAAACACAAATAATTCGCCACTGCACACCTGAGATTGTGAGGTAACAGCATATATGTCGCCCCTCGTCATCTATGCAATAAGACATGGCTGTCATCTCTAGCGTTTTGGCCAGGAATAGCATACACCCTCCGGACAAGCCTCTAGCGTGGCTAACAATAATGTTATATTCCGGCAAAAACGGCTCAAGAGCAGCTTCCGTCTCTTCATCGGAGGACAACTTTGTTTCCTGAATTGCTGCAACAGACACACTCCATTTCTTTAACAGATGTCTTAACTGCTACTGTCTCCGACGATTACGCATACCCCTGATGGTAAGGGTAGTGACTTGATATGCTGCGACGCTAGCCATTTTTGGTATTAGTCCTTTTAAACATCATCTCCTGGAATGGGGTGGTCCGCCTGCAAATTGGCGGCCTTTCGAGCAGACATCGCCCTCCTCTTTAAAGTCACCCTTCCTGTGGCCTCTACACAGTGTGCCTTCTGGCCAGCACCATCGAGACAAACCTCATCATCTGCGGGACGCTTCAAAGTCACTGTGTTGTCCATGTCCTCCTCTGAGACACTCAAGGCTTCGGCCCACGAACCTGATTAGAGCACATCGCTCGCTGCCACACTGACAGCCGACAGAGAACCGGACGCACCAGAGATCGGCGCCACAGACGGTTCACTGTTACGCTCCAACGACGAAGGAGAATCAATGACGAAGGAAGATAGGCCAGCATTCACTGGCAGTATCTTCTCCATTGGCTCCACAGGAGGCATATCCAGACGTCCTTGAATGACAGGTGGTTCTTGGGCAGCAAGCGCAGCACTCTGAGTGGCACTCACAGGCGGGCCCGCTTCCGGTGGTTTTGGCTCTGGAGACGCTGGTTCTTGATTGCCAGTCACTGCAGATTCTTTTGTGTTGATGTGAGGTGCAGAAGGCTTCTGGTCCCCATCAATTTGAGGTTCACGACTTAACTCACCAGTTACATCAACAACCTCTGACACATCCATGATATGTTTGGACGCCACGTCATTTTCTCGTGACCACTGGCCTTGACGCAGTCTATCGCCATAACTTAATACACAGTTCTCCACAGTATGGACAAAGCGCCGGCAATGGGTTGCATCGAGGCGTTCGGCACTGACGCCGTACATGTCCTACCCGGCTGCATCGAAGACACAGTGGAGGTCTCCCTGGGATAAGAACTAATGCCTGCACCTCCACAAACATTAAGAGTGTGACGAATTGTACTTGCTGACACTCCGTCCTTGAGCGTGAGGGAGATTTCACGGTTCGCCATTTCCATGTGCTCCATCCCTGGGCACCGCCACTTTTCACGCTCCACAGATTGAATCGTTCCATAAGGCTCGAAAGCTTCCACAATCCTCCGGTGCTCCATAAAGCGGGGAAGCCAAAGGAGCTTAACCTTGACATTCTTTGTATCCGGGTCGAACACCATGATCCGAAGTCCTTTCACAGGGAACTCTGCTTTGTTAATTAGCTTCTGCTTTGAAGAACTACTCTCGCAGGTAACCATCCACACGTGGCTCATTTGGTATTGACCAATGCACAAAATTTCCCGGAGGTCCAAAATCTGTGCAAGTGCGTCTCGAAAGTCAGGTGAAAGTCGGTACGGGCGACGCTTAAGGTCGGCATGCAGGAAAACGGTATTAAGGGCAACATTACCGGTGCGCAGGCGTGGAAGGAGAACTTTGTACGTTTCGGTAGTGTCCTGAGGAGTCGAAAGGCCTCGGCCAACGGCCGATGCGCTGTTTCCAGCAAGCAAGGCTCTGACGCTCAGAACGGCTTCTTCTTGTGCGCCCTTCTGGCCATTGTTATTTTTACAATATTTCCGCTATCTGTCGCCAGGTGACGCTGCTCACAGGACCCTACCGTTGAGGGAACAGAATCACGCGTCTAGGCTCCGGCCCATTCTGGGCTAGGAGGAAATGAGGCAGCAGTTTCTTAAAGCCCTTAAAGTTTCTTAAAGCCCTATTACTCAAGCATGACAACACAATTGCATAGTTTAATTGTTTGTCTCGTGTGTTTTGTATCAGAGGTTACATGTGCTTTTCTTTATTATTTTGCAAGTGTTCTATACTGTATCACTAAGTTCAACAAACGGTTTTATTGATATCGTCTACAGCGGTATGTTTCATCTGTTTCATTAATTGCAGTTGGTTTATTACATAGCAATCCGCAATAAAATGCCAATCTTTTGTATTTCCTTTTTCCTATCCATAGTTATTTGGAGTGACTCAGTTTCACGCAATCAAATTTCTGTATTTGCGCGTTGTGTTTAAGATTCGAAGTGCTCTTTTGTATGTTTTGTATGCGTTTTTCAAACTGCACGCTGAACGTCATCCGGAGTGAAAGCCTTTGTCAGGCTCTGTAGCCTTTAGGTTTCGCTCCGGCTTTCTGTAATAGAAAGAAAGGAAGGAAAGAAAGAAAGATGTCGCCGCCCGCGCGCTTTCTAACCGGACAACCTCGTCTCCTTCCTGCTCAGAAGAATTCACATCAGCCTAGACTTTCAGAGAAATTACGCAGCTGTACCAAAACAGACACAATATTTACCCCCATCCGTGTAAGGGTTAACAAGAGCGGAGGAACGCGTGTTTCTTCGCCTCCTTACGAATACCATGATGTGCCCGACATCACTTAAACACTTTGGTAGTGCCTTCTCCGGGGAGTGCCTGCACTGTGGGGAAATATACTCGGACTTTTTCCACATGGTGTGGGCCTGCCCCTCCAACCCTGCCTTTGCACCTAACCAAAACAGCACCCGGGAGGACTGGGAGGCGACCCTACTCGCCTGCTCCGACCTGAAAGCCCAAACCGCTTGGTTAAACGAGCAATGGCGGCAGCGGAAGCCGCTGGGGTCCCGTACTAGTGACTCCACCTAGTGTTTGTGAGGGGAAGGGCACTAAGCCTGACGCCAGAGCAACCTTCATGTAATTTTATATTTTATTAAACGTTTTCACCACCACCACCACCAGCAATGGGGTAAAGTATGCGACCGCCTTGCTGGAAACCTAGGACGTAAGGCGCGTGGCGGTTGCTACAATGCCTTCTTGAACGCGATCACGCCAAGAATGTGCAGAAAAAAATGTGACTCGTCTTATCCACGGCATAGACATGGAGAACGACAATATATATTCAATCGTTAAAAGATACATACCTCAAAACCACACCAAGGACACCCTTACCACAGTACCTTGGAGCCCAAAACCATGAGCTAGACGAAGACATCACAAAGTATGAAATCAGAGCAGCCATGCTCAAACTCCGCACTACGTCTCCTCCAGGAGCCGATCAGGTCACGAAGAAAACACTTAGAAAACTTGATGAAACCTCAATCCAGGCAATAAAGGAACACTTTAACAAACCCTTGCAGAAGGAAACGCTTCCCTCAGAGTGGACACATGCTCAGGTTACCTTTATTTCTAAACCCGGTAAACCCCTCACTCTATCAACCCTTAGACCCATTTCGCTAACTTCATGTCTTAGTAAACGTTTTGAACATGTTGTCTTGAATCGGCTACATACACACATGCAAACCCGTGACCTTTTTCCTCACACAATACTGGGTCTTCACAGGCACTTATGCACCCAAGATGCCATGCTACAGATATCCGAAGAAATTCTCTATCCCCGACAATGCAAACGCACAACAGCATTGCTGGCTCTAGACTTGAAAAAGGCATTTAACACTGTCTATCACTCCACTACTTTGGATGCATTACCTAGTCTGAATATGGGAAACAGAACACATGCTTACATTTCAGCCTTTCTCCGGAATAGCACAGCGACAATTCGGTTCGGTCCTCTCAAAACCCCCAGTTTTACCCTTGGTAATAGAGGCACCCTGTAGGGATCAGTCCTTTCCCCTTTTTTATTTAACATCACACTCTTCCTCATGGCTAAAAAGCTATCACAGATCCCAAACCTCTCTCATTCTCTACATGCAGATAGGGGAGCGAATTCCGTCATCAGACCCCGAAGGCCGGAGCTCCTGCGATGGACAGACGTAGACACAAGATGGCGCCAGTCGGAACTCAATAAGCGGCTACTAGAGGTCATGGTTATTAAAAGATGTTTATTGCAATTATTGCAGTTACCGGAAGATAGTGAATTATTCTACTTCAGCCCATTAGCAAAGTTTATTTCATCACATGCCGCTAATTCAAGTAACCAGTCAACGTTTGTTAAATTTTATGCATTGAGATCAAGATGCGCTATACTCCAAAATCTCAGCTCTTAATTCCCTGGAATATTTAGGCCTGTGATTATGATAACTTCATTATATCCCATGCATATTAGTGGTAATTGCGCCGATTCTTAGCGAAAACAACTATCTCTACCAGCACAGAAAAACAATGGATATCATTGAAGCAAACATCCACAAAAAGAAGTCTTCAACCTCAATGCAATAGTTATTCACTAAAGACATTAGGAATGATGGGAATGATGTTGTGTATATTCTAATTCAGCTGAGGCTGCTGTGGCTGCACACATGTCGTACATCAAAAGTTTAACTCAATTTACAAAAAAAATCTAAACAACCAATCCAAAATAAGTTTTTCTAAGTTTGAAGATTAGGAAGAGCCAAAACACTAAAAATTGGCAATCTTGAAAATGTTTTTAAGCTAAATATATTACTTGAACCAGGAATATTTGTGAGCGACGTGGTCCTTTTGAAGAATGAAGGCGGAAATTCAATGTCTCTTTTTTTCTTGTGCGGGAAATAAAGGCATAGCCTTCATCCCCAACAACAATAAAAATATACACATACCTTGAAAACGTGCAGATGGTCTGCTTTTAGCTCAGTGATGTCTTGCATATTGTTAGGAAAACCACACTGCTCAAAAATGGTTTCTCCCTTAAATATTCATGCATCATATCTGTAGCCAAGCAGAGACTCCAAGAGCGGCAATAAAATCCAGTTTATCGCATTTAGAAAATGCGGTGACCTTTGAGCGGCTTTCAGGTAGAATTAGTTATCCTCTTCTGTGCAACTCCAGGCTAATTTAGAATGAAATGACCCAAATTCAACTTTCTTCAGCTCGCTCATCGTGCACGAAATCTCCTGTGACTTAAAAGCGGACTCATAGAAGGTATACGCACTCTCATTCGCTGTAGGAGAGAGAACTTCTGCTGCTAAATCGAGTGGTGCCATCACGAGACTACTCATTTTAAAACGAAACCCATGCTATTAAAGGCATCTGGTTCAATTCCAGTCAACGTTGCCGCAGTAGTACCAGTCACAGGTTCTACGACACGTGTTCAAACTAGGCTACACTGAAACTATTTTATTGGTCTAAATCGAGCTAGTTCCATTCCGTCATCACTAATCACCGCCTACTAAACAATCATTCACACTATTAATCATCCTCAATCAATCACCCGAAAGTATACATGTATCATGCAGATTCCATACAAGGCGCCCGTCATTGTTCTGTACCATTGATCATAATAAAAATTGGCTTTGGCTTGACCAATGCCATCCCGCGGGTATAATTGTGGAAGCGCTCTTCTCACTGTTTCGATGTTTCCGCTGGATCCTCGGCTTTTCTCCTGTCTTGCTGTCAACTGTAACTTCTCCTTGTCAACTGTAACTTCTGGACCCGACGAAGTTCGATGATTTGCTTGCCTAAGGCGCTCAGTCTCTGATCGGCTACACTTCTCCATGGCTGACTGCTCGTTCCGGAGCATCGGAAGAGCAATGACGTCATTTCGCATGTGCGGTGCGGCAATCGCTGTTGCGGCGGCACCTCTCAAGTCTTCCGCGCAGTGGAGGTATAGGTACTATAGCGGAGGAGCCGGCGGTGGCCCCTATTGTTTAATACCTATCGGGGTTCATTCCCGTGCTACATATAATTATAATTGGTTTACAGGAAAAGAAAGGCGCGGTATCTGTCACAATTATTCCGGTAGTTGTGTTTGGACGGAACACCGTCGCGCTTGTCGCGCTGCGCTCCTTGGATAAGTTCAAGTCTCCTCGGGAATGCTGACGGCGTCCGAGATTGCAGCGCTCCGTTTGGTCCCAGCGGCTGTCCGCTCGGAGGACCACCTCTCTCTATGGAAAGCGAGCCGCGTTCATCACACCTCGCCTTCTAGCCACCCTACCATAGTGGAGAACTACAGTGAAATTTCGACCACCCGGTGATCTTTAACGTGCGCAGACATCGCACAGCTCACGGACGCCTCTCCATTTTGCCTCTATCAAAGCGCAGCCGCCGGCGGTTAGGTTCGAGCCCAAGTACTCTGCCTATAACTACGCTAAACTTTGATGCGTTCAACTGAATGCTGGTTGAGTTCAATGTAGGAGGAGGCGGACGATAGATTTATAATAGCTGAGGAAGTCAGGAAGGTAGGCTCCTCCGCGCTAGGTGGCGAGGAGCCCTTGAGCTCTGACGACCTCGGTTACGCGCTCGATAGCCCGCAGTTGGATTAGCCAGTCCGGGCTAAGCATAGCAGCCTCCCACTGCCCGCAGGTGGGAAAGCTGCAGACCGCGCGGAGGGTGGTCTTGTGGGCATGCATATATTGTCACGGGTTCTATCGCTACCCGGACGGCAGTCCAGAAGGACAGGGTCAAATGATGGGGTTGAGGCACAGGAGGCAGAGAGCAGGCGCTTGACCAGGCAAAAGCAGCGGCGTCCCAGAACCACGCGCACTTCGCAGAACTTCTTCTTCATCTCCCTCGAGAACTGACACGGTTAGCGCGGGTTACACTACTCCTCCCCCTGAAAGGCGCATCGTCCCTATGCGCGCTCCAGCGTAACTGAAACGTTAAATCGAGCAGAGCTCAGAGTCAGAGTACGTGGTTCTAGCGTTCACAGAAAGTTTTGAGGCGCACCACATGCACCACTTCAAGATGAGGGGGCCGACGAGATGTGCTCGGAACAATCGGAATCACCTCGTAATTCACGTCGCTTATGCTGCGAACGACCTCGTCTGGGCCAAAGTAACATTTTAGCAGCTTCTCGCTGAGACCGCGACGGCGAACGGGAGTCCACACCCACACTTTATCACCAGGTGAAAAATGAACTTCACGATGCCGGAGGTTGTACCTGCGTGCATCGACGTGCTGGCGGTCTTGGATGCGTAGTCCTGCCAACTGTCGGGCTTCTTCTACGTGCTGGGTTACGAGTTGGACATCGTCGTAAGAGTAGGCCTCCGGCTCATGGGGAAGCATGGTAATCACCTCTCGGCCATGCACCAGGCGGAACGGCGAAAACCTTGTTGTTTCCTGAGTTGCGATTTTATAAGCGAAAGTTACGTAGGGAAGAATCTCGTCCCATGTACGGTGCTCGACGTCCACATACATAGATATCATGTGGCCATAGTCTTAAGGCGCTCAGTGAGCCTATTCGTTTGAGGGTGGTATGCGGTAGTTTTGCGGTAGTTTTGCGGTGGTGCATGTTGCTTAAACGCAAGATCTCTGCCATTCGCTGGGACACGAACACGGCACCGCGATCTGTGATCAAGACTTCAGGAGCACTGTGATGGAGGACGATGGACTTGGCGAAAAACTTCGCTACATCAGCCGCTGTTGCAGAAGGTAAAGCTCGCGATTCAGCATACCGTGTGAGGTAATCCGTAGCAACAGCAATCCAGCGGTGTCCCGAGTTGGACGTAGGGAAAGGTCCGAGCAGGTCCATGCCTACTGCTGGAACAGAGTCATAGGCGGCGGAATGGGGTGAAGATGTCCTGCCGGTTGTATGGGCAGAGTCTTACGTCTTTGACATTCGCGGCAGGTCCTGGTATAGTGACGAACAGTCTTAGCAATTTGAGGCCAGTAATACTTGGAACGAATTCGTGCGAGTCTTCGGCTGTATCCCAAGTGCCCGGAAGTTGGCTTGTCATGACAGGCGTCCATATTTCATTACGTAGGTCAGCCGGAATAACCAATAGCCAAGACCTCGCACTCGCTGCGAAGCTCTTTTTGTATAGCACATTGTTGCGAAGACGTAATGCGGGTAGAACGCGCAAGAAGACGTGTGGAGTGGTGCCTTCTTGACCTTCCAGATGGGCGATTACTTCACGGAGTTCAGTGTCGTGTCGCTGCCGCGCTGCCATATTGACCGTGCTTTTGGTACCTATAAAAGCATCTTCATACTCGTCGTCTTGACCGTCTGTGAGGTTATTTTCTTTAAATCTTCTGGCCACCTTGTTCTGTGGTTTATTCATAGACAGCAATCTAAATAGATGACCAGATCGACCAATCTAACGACGAATATTTTTATGTATACACATGGACGGGACGAGAGTAGGACAAGCAAGTAGGAAGAAGACTAAACACTAAATCATCTACAGTCACCAGTTCGTTGGGTGGAGAAGCCGGTGCAGACGCTCCGGGTGGTCAGAGTTTTGCAGGATCGGTGCAGTAAGGCCTCGGTAAGCCCAGCGGAAGGCTAGGCCACTGGACGGGGCCCAGTAGGGGCAAGAGGCCTCGGGTTGCCTTTCCACGGCCGATGCTTCAGGCTTCCCCGACGTGCCAGGGGCCCAGCACAACGCCGAACGCCCGTGTCGGTGATGAGCCGCAGTTACAGCAGCGGCGATGAGCTGCAGCTGCAGCACTCCCAGGTCTGATCCCCCGGGACAGGAGGAGGGCCAGGACAGGATGCAGTAGGCGGCCGCAGGTCTGGATCCCCGGGTCAGGCCTGGCAGAAGACGCACCGCTCCGAGCTCCTTGGACGACCGAACAAAAGCCCCGCTGCTCGCCTGTTCTCCCCTGCTGGTGCCTCGCGCTCCTCGAGCCAACCTCCACGTTTTCCTCTTCTTTCTCCAAACGTGGTTTTCTTTCTTCGTCTTTTATCAAATTATCACATGTTCTTCACTTGGACAGCCGGTCGGCTCCGCTGCTCACCTGTTCTCCCCTGCTCGTGCCTCGCGCTCCTCGAGCCAACCTCCACGTTTTCCTCCCCTTCTTTCTCCAAACGTGGTTTTCTTTCATCGTGTTTTATGAAATTATCACATGTTCTTCAAGAATATACCCCCCCTTTGAGAAGTTTTTTTTTTTCGGAAAAAAAAAACTTGGGGCCATGACACTGATGCACTCTTTCGGAGGACCGCACACCACAACACTGCTGCACCCATCACTGCACACCCCACAGAGTGGCCACACCATTGCTGTTGTCTTCTGAGAGACTGAGTCACTCGCGCACACAAAATAAAAAAAAATTGCACTATTACAAGTAACATTAACACTCAACACTTGTCAGAAGAAATAAACTCCTAGAAACATACTATGAACAGCACGACGACCCCTCCAGAAGCTTTGTATGAAATGTGCTCTAAGACGATATATCTCCAACGGCGTTGGAAGACAGCACAGAGATTAAAGGCCCACTGTCCACCCTCCGGTCGAAAATATTTTCTTCCCCGGTGACTGTGAGACTTCGCCCCTAGAACGCAAGGCCGCAAAATGTTTTTGAAAAGAGTAACTAATAACGCAGTTACAGCCACCGCAATCACCCGATTCTGTCATGCCTCTCTCCTTCCATTTCCTCGCAAAGGTTTTTCACTCTCCTGCCCGAGGCCGTCTAGCCTCCGCAATACAAATTCCCCTTCCTCCTCCGCGTTTGGCGGGAGGTGGGGCGTGGCTCTCCGCGAGCGCCAAAAAAAAAGAAACGGTCGAGGGAGCGCGCGCCGCTGGATTCAGCCTGGACGTGGCGAGGGAAAAGCGCGCTGCGAGCGGTAGACACCCACCCTTCTCCCGTCAGTCAGCGAGACGGACCAATTGACGTCGTTCCCGGTACGTACGTCATTATCGTGGCCCGTCGAGCCAGCGCAGGAAACGGGGAATATGGCTTCCCGGAGGAGAGCATGAGATAGCTTTGAATTGTATTTTCGATGCTATGCGGCGCGCGTGTCACAGTAGCATTTTGCACAGACTATCTCCGGTACCTGATCGAAACACTGGGCTCTTTTGCTTAAAAGGGCCTTCCCTGGACAGTGGCCCTTTAACAGTGTCTCCCGTATCATTCTCGATTCCCCGCCGGGGTGGCGCAGTGGTTACGGCGCTCGACTACTGTTCCCGAGGACGCGGGATCGAATCCCGGCCTCGGCGGCAGCTTTTTGGTGGAGGCGAAAAACAAGGCGCCCGTGTGCTGTGCGATTTCAGTGCACGTTAAAGAACCCCAGGTGGTCGAAATTTCCGGAGTCCTCCACTGCGGCGTCTCTCATAGCCTGAGTTGCTTTGGGACGTTAAATCCCACAAACCAACCAACCATTCTCGATTCACCAGTTCACTATTCTGTATCGAGTCTCGGTTCCCCAGTCCACTCTGGGACCAAGGTTCTTCACTGAACGTTGACAACGGAGTTTTCGACTCGACGTTATTAAGAACTACGAAGGATGAAGCTTGTAGGGCATTCAGTGGATGGCGCTCTTCGTAGCTTTTTGTGTTAATGGACATGCGTCCTAATGGAGCGTTCCTCAGGTTTCCTTTCGGCACAGTCCTCTGACATGCATCGAAGACGATGACTAAACACTAGGACGAAGTAGGACGAAGACTAAACACTAAATTGTCTATTCACCAGTTCGTTGGGTGGAGAGGCCAGTGCAGACGCTCCGGGTGGTCAGCGTTTTGCAGGGTCGGTGCAGTAAGGCCTCGGTAAGCCCAGCGGAAGGCTAGGCCACCGAACTGGGCCCAGTAGAGGCAAGAGGCCTCGGGTTGCCTTTCCACGGCCGCTGCGTCAGGCCTCCCCGACGTGCCTGAGCTTAGCACGGCGCCCGTGCCAGTGAAGAGCTGGTGCTGGGGCACTCCAGTGCCTGACCACCGTTCTGAGCTTCGTGGACAACAGGAGAACAGGACAGGAAACGGCCGGCAGGCCCCAGGTCCGGATCCCCGGGTCAGGCCTGGCAGAAGACGCACCGCTCCGAGCTCCTTGGACAGCCGATCGGCTCCGCTGCTCGCCTGTTTTCCCCTGCTCGTGCCTCGCGCTCCTCGAGCCAACCTCCACGTTTTCCTCTTCTTCTTTCTCCAAACGTGGTTTTCTTTCTTCGTCTTTTATCAAATTATCACATGTTCTTCACATCGTCATATGCTGATTCTATAGGGGCTCTCGAGAGGCAGTCAGCATCTGTGTGCCTGCGACCGGACTTATAAACTATAGTAGCATCGAATTCTTGCAACCGAAGGGCCCACCATGCAAGTCGCCCTGAAGAGTTTCTCAGAGTGCTGAGCCAACATAGAGAGTGACGATTGGTAACCACCTGAAATGGGCGTCCGTACAAGTAGGGTCTGAACTTATTAATCGCCCAAACTACCGGGAGGCATTCTTTTTCAGTGGTCGAGTAGTTAGCCTCCGCCTTCGATAATGTTCGACTTGCGTAAGCGATTACACGCTCGGTCCCGTTCTGTTTTTGAATGAGCACGGCTCCGAGGCCTTAGTTGCTGGCGTCTGTATGAACTTCAGTATCGGCGTCCTGGTGAAAGTGCCCGAGTACAGGGGAGGTCTGTAAGCTTTGTTTAAGGCGGTCGAATGCACGCTGCTGTTCATCCGACCACTGGAAGGCGACGTTCTCCTTCGTGAGATGAGTAAGTGGTGCAGCGATATGAGAAAAATTGGGAACAAAGCGCCTATAGTAAGCACAGAGGCCCAGAAACCTCCGTAAGGCGTTCTTGTCCGCTGGTGTAGGAAAGGAGGCGATGGCGGCTGTTTTATCGGGATCTGGACGAACACCCGCGCTACTGACGACGTGGCCAAGAAATTTTAATTCATCGTAGGCAAACTTGCACTTTGTTGGCTTCAGAGTGAGGCCTGCGCTTCTTATAGCTTGTAGTACTGCTCTCAGGCGAAGAGGATGATCGGAGAACGGGCTTGAGAAGATTACAACATCGTCAAGGTAGACCAGACAAGTTTGCCACTTCAGTTCGGCCAAGACGGTGTCCATTACGCGCTGAAAGGTTGCTGGGGTGGTACAGAGGCCGAACGGCATCACTTTAAACTCATATAGACCATCCGGGGTGACAAAAGCAGTCTTCTCTCGGTCGCGCTCATCAACTTCGATTTGCCAGTAACCACATTTCATATCTATGGGTGAAAAGTAACGGGCATGTCGTAGATGATCAAGCGCGTCATCAATGCGAGGAAGGGGATAGACATCCTTCTTGGTGACGTTGTTGAGACGGCGATAGTCAACATAGAATCGAGGAGTGCTATCCTTTTTCTTTACTAGTACCACTGGCGCTGCCCGTGGGCTGTGCGAGGGTTGGATTATATCGTCGCCCAGCATTTCTTGCACTTGGTTCTGAATAACTTAACGTTCTTTGAAAGAAACACGGTAAGGCGACTGACGAACAGGGTGAGCAGCGTCATCGGTAATTATTCTGTGTTTGGCAATGGTCGTCTGGCGAACTCCGGAAGAAGTAGAGAAGCAGTCTTCGAACTGTGCAAGCAGCGCTATCAATTTGGCCCTCTCGCTCACAGAGAGATTAGGTGCAATGATTACACCCAAAGGTGCATCGTTCTGCTGCAACGAGAAGGAGGAGAAAGCACTTTCGGACAGGGCAACAACTTGAATAGAGGCGGTAATGCTCTCCATGATACCAAGAGCCACACCTTTCGTAAGGCGCTGTGGAGTGCCACAAAAGTAGGTGACTAGGACATTGTACGCAGCCAGTATCCAGCTGCGCGATACCTCGAGCAACACTAAGACCCCATTCAAGAAGCAACTGAGCACTTCCTTCCAGCAGAACTTCGCCAGAAGCAATGTGGTCGGACGTGACAGGGAGCATAGTGGGCGTTGGTCGGTTGTCCTCCACGCGTCAGCATTGCTCATCCATTGCTGCTGGGGACGAAGATCGTACACAGGGATACGGGGTTGTGCAGGAAAGTACTGACGGCGAGCAGGAGGCGGTGGTGGCTGCTGCGGCGGCGGGCGACTAGCAACGGACACGTACGTCTCAATGGACTGAGTATGTGAAGAAGCAACGGAGCACTGTGGATAAAGGGCACGTTGTACTTCTTCGCGGACAGCATCCCTGAGGGCGCAGGATGCCGTACCATCAGCAGGTGGAAGCAGCTGCCGTATTTCCTCGCGTACAACTTCGCGGATGATCTCGCGTAGGTTTGCGGTGTCGAGGGAACCAACAGGAAAGCGAGCAGCTGAAAGGTTCGAAACGCTGGGACCTCCAGCAAGGCGACGATAATGGTCCGCTCGCGTAACCAAGGCTCGCTCGATGTCCGTCGCCTCATTTATAAATTGTGCCACTGTAGTCGGCGGATCATGAATAGGCCCTCCGAAAATGTCACTCTTGATGCCCCGCATGAGTGCACGCACCTTTTTTTCCTCGGTGGCACGGGGGTCGGCACGGGAGCTAAGTCGTAGGACGTCTTGAACAAAACTCGTTACCGTTTCGTCGGGTCGTTGTACTCCTGTTTGCAGAAGGGCTTCTGCTCGCTGTCGCCGATACCGATTGGCGAACGTCCGTCGCAGCTCTTCCTTACAGGTGCCCCAGGATGTAAGGGAGGCCTCGTGATTTTCGAACCAGTGCCGAGCCGTATTGTCCAGGCAGAAATACAAATTCTGAAGACAGTTTTCGGCATTCCAGCCATTGTGGCGGGCGACACGTTCGTACTGCTCCAGCCAATCCTCCACATCTTCGGAGGCATCTCCATGGAACGTGGCAGCCGCTCTAGGAGCCATCGGCAGGTACACCACGGACGGTGCAAAAAACGAGTCCGTCTGTTGACATTGGGTCGTGGTACTCCGGGCCATTGTAAGTCGTGAAGAGCCTGAGTTCGGCAACAGACCAAATTCAGGAGCAAGCCCTTGAAGTCGCCGGCTGGCACGTATCTCGGCCTCCTCGTCGAAGGGGCGGCGGCTGAGACTGGGGGCGAACTCAGAGTAGCGGGTTTTGAGGGGCTGTGCTGCATTTACCCCGCACCTCCACCAGAATGTCGCGGGTTCTATCGCTACCCGGACGGCGGTCCAGAAGGACAGGGTCAAAGGACGGGGTTGAGGCACAGGAGGCAGAGAGCAGGCGCTTGACCAGGTAAAAGCAGTGGCGTCCCAGAACCACGCGCACTCCGCAGAACTTTGTCTTCTTCTCCCTCCAGAACTGACACAGTTAGCGCGGGTTACAATATTATGTGGTGTACCTTGGCCTTCTGGTGGCATAAGTATACAGTAACGGGTCTAATTCATGGTATTTAATGGCGTAGGCTACTGCATTTGAAACGGAATGCGTCTAACTTTCGCAAGGTTAGCTACTCTGCCTTTGTGAGAGATTTCTTTGGTTTGGTTTGTTGTGTTTAACGGCCTAAAGCGACTCAGACTGTGCAAGACGCCATAGTGGAATACTCCGGAAATTTCGACCACCTGGGGTTCTTTTACGTGGACTGACATCACACAGCACACGGGCGCCTTGCTTTTCGCTGCCAAGGAAAAGCGGTCGCTGAGGCCCCATATTATGTGGTGTACCTTGGCTTTCTGGTGGCACAAGTTACAGTAAGGGGTGTATAATGCAGGGTATGCACGGGCGTAGGTTACTGGATTTGAAAGGAATGCATCTGTAATTTTCGCCAGGTGACCTCCTCTCCCTTTGTGAGAGATTCGTATCCCGGAATTGTAGGGTACATGCTTGACGGATGTGTAGGGTAATTTCTTGATACAAACCCACACGATCCCAGGTGTTCCAATTAGCTATATTTATTGGTGATTCGTTTGAGAGGCAAGCTGCATTTTGAGTGCTATAGGGATATCCTGCCTTTGCTGTAATTTTGTATTGCGGTTTTCGAGTCGCTAATTATATGAAGGGCTGAGGTAACGCTTATCGCGAGGGCGGTCGCAGCCGCCTCCGCTGCCTCCGGGTCGTTGTCATTGGTAATGACCACGGAGTACGATAGACAGGAGCGCTGACTCCGGTTTTGGGAATGGCCACATTTCATTCATGCATTCATAAACCTAATTCATGAGGATGACCTGAGGCCTAGAGGTGAAGGGGGTGGGTTAGGTGAGGTTGAGGGCGCCAGACTCTGACGTGAAGTCTAGCAGGGCACTAAGCTTGCGCTTGGCATTGGTATTGGGGGCTGTCCAGTCTTCGTAACTCTGAATGTGGTGAGCAGATGTGTAGCGTGCGCGGAGGCCAGCCGTGCCAGGACAGGTCCAGACCAAGTGCTGCAGATCAACGGAGTCAGCAGGGCAGTTGGGGCAGCTGATCTTGGCTCGGCGCCATTGACTCAGGATGTCCGGTGTGTACGCTGCACCGGCTCGCGCCTTGTGAGTTAGAACTTGGGCTGGACGAGAGAGGCCGGAAGGGATCGGAGGATTAATACCGGGGACAAGGTCCCTCAACAAACCCCTCCGCTCATGTTTAAGCCGCGTGATGACAGAGTCCGGTATGATGAAGGAGACGGGAGAACAGTAAGGGTGGTCCGAATTGGACGGGCCCACATCAAGGCTATGCCGACGGTCTTCCTCTAGCTGCGCGCCAGCGGCCTCGTGGGCCATTCTGTTCCCAGTTACTTGTGCGTATGTCCAAGTATCCAATGAATTCGTACCGAGACTTGTGAGGTCTCTCGCAGGTATCGGCAGCGCTCTTTGAAGCTGTGTTGTACTGAGGTCTTGCGAGCTTGCAGGGTTTTTATAGCCTCTTGACTGTCGGTGTAGATGTGGATGAAACGATCTGTTCCTTTGGTGCAGTGTTGAAGGGCCTCGTCGATGGCTGTTAATTCGAGTTCAGTTACGGACCAGTACCTGCGACCACTGTGGCTAGTAGCATGCAGCTGTGAACCCTCTTGGTAGTAAGCGGTGGTTGCAAACGTGATGCCGGTGTCATCGTCATGATATAGGGCGGCGTCGGTATAAATGCGGAGACCGATGTGCTGGTATTGTGTATCAATTATGTGGCGTTGTCGGTGATCTCTTCCTGGCCCTTTGGTATTGGTTGGAAGGGGTTTTCGATCTCTTACCAATGTTTCTGTCCATGGTGCTGTAAGGTGGTCCAATATGGGCAAGTGTAGGTTAGCTTCGTCAAAGATTCAAGTGAGGAGGCGATGGCCGTTGGGTGTGCGACGCAGGCGAGTTTCATGATTGGCTCGGTGCGGAGCAATACGTGCATCCACTGGTGGGAGCTGAGCGAATCTGTGGAGCACCGTGATGCGCGTGTGTACTGGTAGACCAGTTATAACCCTCAAGGCAGAGTTTAAAGTAAGTCAAGTGTCTTTTAATTGGCTGCGGTCAAGTCAAAGTAAGGCGCACCGTAGCGGAGCTTAGCGAGCAGAATAGCGACGGTGAGGCGACGCGCTACCTCCGTCCCTGCGCCCCCACTCTTGCTGCTGAGCCGTTTGATTAAGTGGAGCGTTGGCCTCCATTGAGATTTTAGCTGCTGGATCCAATCCTTAGCAGTACCATGCTGATTGATGGGAACGCCAACTATCCGGAGATAACCTTCCGGGGGTTGTGCGATGTTTTGACCGCCGAAGTGAAGGTTGACGTCCACGCCGCCAGGCGGTGGATGTATGACCAGAAATTTAGTTTTTCTGGGGATGGACGCATGCCTGTAGAATGAAGTTCAATCTCGATTGTATCTAGTGCTAGTTGCAGCGTCTCCGTTTGTTCTCGAGCCGTATTACGGTACGTGGTCCAGAGCGTGATGTCGTCCGCATATATTGTGAACCATAGGCCATCGATTTTGTCTAGTTGCCATGCGATTTTCGCCATGACGATGTTAAATAAGGTGGGGGAAATGACTGAGCCCTGAGGCACACCCGTGCGGTTTGTAAAATGTTGTGCCGTGTGATTAGTATCGATTTGAATTTCATAGGTTCTCTTACTCAGGAAGGATTTCACAAAGTTGATGACGCGGGCTCCAACTCCAGTGTGGATGAGCGCGTCGACAATGGCTTGATGGCCGATGGTGCAAAGGCCGTCCTGACATACTCGGAGCTGTCGATTTACGCAAGGCGTTCGATACCATCAGGGCCACATTTTGCTACTTCGGAGAAAGCTTAGTGGCGGATTCAATAGATGGCGCTAGGATTTTTCAGCGACTAAATTACCGACGCTGTTAAAGCGTGCCGCCGCCTCTGTTGCCGCCTCTGCTGCCGCTGCGTCAGTCATCTGCTTCCTATCGCTGCACTTGCGTATCGCCTGATTCGCTGAGGGAATGTCTTGAACTCGCGTTGTCTGCATCTCAAAGCTGCACTGAGGTGTCGTCTGTTGCCGGCTTCATATGAAGCTGGCAACTATCTCTTTCAGTCGCAGTACGCTTACGGTGTCTAGATGGGTAGGTGTGCCGACCGGCGGGGGTAACGCGTGCCTTTTCTTCATGACGCCGCAGTGGCGCCACCAGCGAAAGCCCGGTTCATGACCGTTTCCTCCGGCCGTCGCCACGCATGACAGAAAGCGACTCGCTTCACTTTTTTTTCAAATGCAAATAGTTTATTGCAAACAAGCTGTCTTACGGGAATAGGGAAGGGATGTAAACATATTACAAAGGCAGGGGAGCCGAGTTTTTTTACGTACAGCGTGTTTGCTGCGTTCCCGATTTTTCAGGCAAGCAACTCCAAACACTGTTATGTCACTTCCTCGTTCTTAATTTTTTTTTTCATTAAATGTTCCACGCCATCACAAGGCAACGCGAATATGTATTAACACAGTGCTCAGCTGTGATTTATGCGTGTGCATGGGCGTAAGCAGACCTTGCGAATAAATAAAATAAAACGAGTGCATAAGCTTGTATTGCAAAACGGTATCTTCTAGCTGAACTTTTGAAAGTGCAATAAATGACATGCACACATTAGTGTTTTTGAGTCAGTGAAGTAACACACCCCAAAATCATGCCTATGCGTTCAAAGCACGCGTCTCAATTTCAGGTGTTTTCTTTTTTTTCGCGCGTTTTCACGGGCCAGGTTCTTGCTATTGACCAACAAGTGGAGGCGCATGATAGAGTAAAACTTGACGATGCTGTTAGTGATCTCAATCTTATGCTCCTCACAACCGATCATAGGCGGAGGTTTGAGCTGCAGAAAAGAGGCGAAGTCTGCGAGACTTTCTCGCCTCAGTTCAGTGACTGTGAAGCAGTGACTGAATGTCTCCTCGAGAGATGTCACGAGACTGTTCAAAGCATCAGATGGGAATATTAAGTTCCCCATGCTTACGTGGACTGTGAGAGCGGCCACAGGCGGAAGGAGAGCTTCTGGCGATGCCAGCAAAACAGTGGCACAATCGGCACATTTAGTCTTTGAAAGAAACTTTCGCGCCACGTATCCTGCCAAATAGAAAATCAGCCGCGAATCACTTTTTCCTACCGCCAGGCTGCTGTGGTCGTTGTCAAGCTGGCAAGCGCTGAGCATTTCGTGTGCCGCCTGCACATTCCCTATGTCCAGTAAGTCGTCCACATACCTCTGCTGGGTCTCTGCTTTTGCTATATGACATCATCGGTGTCAAGCAAGCTGCTTAGTAGACCGGGTGAAACATTCCCATGATCAGGTGACTTGGCCAAGTTCATGAACTCCAGAGTGTTTATGGAGATCAAGAACTGATCGGGGGTTGGATGGTCGTTACTTCCTGTCATTTGTCGCAAAACCCCGAACAGTTGCTCCAAGATGTGTTGGCTTAGTCTGGCGGTCATTAAGTACCTGTAGCCTATTTTGGACGACAGATAATCCAAGAGGGAAAGAGTGCTCGACAGCGTGACTCGGAGGCCTTCTGCAGTGCTCCCTGATAAGAATCCCTCCTTCTGAGCACAGCGTTGCCACTCATCAAGATAGGTGAGGAAGTCACGAAGTCGCCGAGCTTTCGCAGAGTTCGGGCGGAGGGCGGCAGCTGGAAATCTTGAAGTCATGATGCTGATGATCTCCTGCATCAATTTGACAAGTTCATCGGTCGCGTGAACTGAACCGTGGTTGTGCTCAATCTGCTGTCTATACGTGAAAAGACCACGCCGGACATCATCAGAGAACAAGCGAAACGCATAATTTACGCGCATCTTCTCGAATGTGTCGGGCCTTACAACAGCTTTGTGCACCCTGGGCATTGCCTTCAAGCCGACATGGCTACGTTGATCTAGCTGCCATGCGGCATCAACGTGACTGATGTTTGCCACGCCCTGAGGAGTTGTTAAAGGGTGCTGGAGCAAGCTTTTTCTTACATTCTTCACCAAATGGGGAAAATCGGAGACGAAGTGCAAGGAGCGGTTCTTGTCCACAGGGTGCGGCGACTTGCAGACAACTTGTCCTGCTTTCCCAGAAATTCCAAAAATACGCCACATGGAATGATTCCAGCTAGCAGCGTCTGTTATGAAATCAACAAAAAGTGAGGCGTTTTCTGCCATTATCACACCCTCCACCGTAATTTTTGCTAGCACATCAGCTTTCACGTTCCCCTTCGAGGCGAAGACGCCAAGCACCTTCCCGTGAATGGTTGGAAGAGAACAACTAGGGCGTGATCCGCCAATTCTGAGCTGGAGCTAGATGAAAATTTTTCGAGGTCCACCAAACCGTTCACTTTCCTGTAGTGACTGACCGTCAGGTTCTCGGCAAGTTTAATTTCATCCATCATAATGCCGCCATGACGTTGCTGTTCCGTCATGCATATGCATTTTTCCTTCAAGGCAGCAAACACCCGTTTGTTGAAGCCGAATCCGCTTCGAAATCCGCGCAGGTACCCTTGGAGACACGTTCTGCCGGGCAGCAGCATGATCTTCTCCTTGCGCAGGTGCTCATAAAGCCGTTTGCTCCTCATCCGCATTATCAAGCATTCGAGCAGCCACTCGCGCTGGTACTTAAAACCCAACGTGCTTTTCCGCTTTGAAGCATTTAAACAGGACATGACTTGTGACTGTTGTCTTACTGGCAAATTTTCTATTCTTGACGTGAGCGCGCAGCTTTCTAGTTTTGAGTTCTTCCTCCTCATCTCTTCCAGTTTTGTCTCAAGAGTAAACATATTTCGCTCCAGTCTCTTGAACTTTGCGGTTACAAGCTTTCTCTTCTTTTCGCGCTCCCTCGACCTCTGGTCCTTTGTTCTTTTGTACGACAGCTGATTTAGGAGCAACGTTTTTTTCGTATCGGCAATGCAAACAGGAGTCTCCTTGACTTGTGGCGATGTCGACGCATTTGGAGCTGAATGCTGTGTTTCCGTGGATTCTTATATTCTTGGATTTCGCGAGGACGGTGTCAAGTTGGTCATTGCATTTTATGCCCTGACATGGAATCATGGCATCCACGTCAGCCAAAAGGTCCCCAACCTGTTCACGCGTTTCCAAATCCAGCTTCTGTGTTACGGCGCCTTGCACGGACACGTGGCTCGCAGTTTTGACGCACAGTGCTCCCGGAGTATTACTTTCACCAGAACGATGCTCTGTCCGCTTTTTCTGCAAGTCGAAACGCAGAGGCGCCAGAATCTTCAATAGAGTGATGTGTCCAGCCGCTGTGGGATACCGTGCAGGTATGTCAACCGGACGAGGTGACACTTCGGTTACAGACGTAGAGATACCTTCACTGGAGCTTGAAGGTACTGGATCGTCCGGCACTGTCTCAAGGTCGTGGCTGTCATTTCTGGCAGCCTTGGTTGGGCGGCAGCCTGTGGAATTCTTCGTCTTTCGTTTCGCGGTCACCTTTCTTGACAGGTAAGCAGGAGCATCGGGCAGGGCAGAAGGCACGGCATCTTTCGTCAATCGTGGGTGAGAACGTGGGAGGCTAACAACGTTGCCTTCTATCATATATTTGTAATCCCGTTCGATACACTCTTGGTCAAAATGCCGCTCACACACAACGGAGTGTGGCTGCAACCTCTTGTCGGCACGATGAAGAGCAAGCTCCCACCTTTTGAACAGTTCGGGATCCCGCGGCGCCGAAAACAGCGAGACTTTCAGTCCTTTTCTCGATGACTTGTAGCCGGATTTGCACAAGGGTGCGAAACAAGTTGTGTCCTTTTTGGTCTTCATTCCGATCACTTCTCACAAAAAGCGCAGTGCCTGCTCCGCTACGGCGCTTGCATGTGGACGATGACAGACAACAAACAGACGAGAAAACAGGTAGCTAGTGTCGTCTGTTTATTTCAATGCCAGACCGCAAAAGTCTCAGTTTCAGGTACTATTTTGACTGATAACGCAAGTAATAAGTAATGTTTTTAAACAAAAATGAGTTTAACAAAACGCGTGATGCGATTGCGACAAGTAGCAGACGATCCGCCGGTGAGCACCGGGCGGAGAACAGCAGCGCCAGTTTCGTCGTCATGAAGCGGAGGCACGCGGAACTACGCTTTGTGCCCTGCCGGTCGGCACACCTACCCATCTAGCCACCGTAGTACGCTCCACTGCTTCATAAAGTCCACTTGCCGCGTTCCGCTGACTCCTTCCTAAACGCGTAGATCCCAATTCAAACCGCGCGTTTAATGTCTGTTTTCTTTGGCGTTCTGTGGTTGAAAGCGCTGCGAGGAATACGATATGTTGTTGGTGTTCTAGGAAGGGGAAAAGAAAATGCACGCGCCCGCTACTGCCTCTGTAGCTGAGCCACCTCCGCTGCCTGATTTCTTTATAGGAAGGGAAAGGCGCGGTAACTGCCTCGCTTGTTTTCTGTGGACACTTTAACCGCGCCATAAGGGAAGAGAGGAAGGTGGGAATGAAAGTGGAAAGAGAGAAAGAGGAGCCATAGTGAAGGGCTACGGAGTAATTTCGACCACCTGGGGATCATTAACGTGCGCTGACATCGCACAGCACACGGACGCCTCTTCGTTTCGCCTCCATCGAAACGCAGCCGCCAAGGTGGGGTTCGAGCCCGGGTACTCCGGCACAGTAGTCGGGCGTCTTACCACTGCACCACACAGGCGGGGTCGCGTATTTGGGTTAGCTCGGTACGGTGGCTCCGCAAGGGACAAAGCAACAGAAGAGACGAAGAAAACGGACTGTTCCGTATAGCATCTACCGCCCACAGGAGCCGAGCAGCCTAGCGATTAGCGGCGCATGCTTTTTCAATGGGCGTCATGTTGGACGCGGCACTAGCTTGAGAAAGCCTATACTACTACTGCTACTACTATCACTACTACTACTACTATTATTATTATTATTATTATTATTATTATTATTATTAGTAGTAGTAGTAGTAGTAGTAGTAGTAGTATAGAGGAAGACCCGTTTCACTAAGTTGGCACTGAATTGTCTGTAGGTAACGGCCAAATTAACTGGCTAAATATTATCTTCACAGTTTTAATTATTAATGATAATATTAATTGGTTCACAGGAAGGGAAAGGCGCAGTATCTGTCATACTTGTGTCTGTGGACACCAAGGGATGAAGGTGTCCACAGACACATGTGTGACAGACACTGCGCCTTTCCCAACCTTTGAACCAATTATTATTATTATTATTAATTAAAACTGTGAAGACAATATTTACCCAGTTAATTCGGCCGTTAACTAGACAATTCAGTGCCAACTTCGTGAAACGAGTCTTCCTCTATACTACTACTACTACTACTACTAATGATAATAATAATAGTATTAATAATAATAATTAGCAGAGAAATATTACTGTGTATTATTATTATTATTATTATTATTATTATTATTATTATTTAGTAGTAGTAGTAGCAGTAGTAGTAGTAGTAGTGTATACATAGGCTCTCTCAAGCTTGTGCCGCGTCCAACGTGACGCCCATTGAAAATGCATGCGCCGCTAATCGCTAGGCTGCTCGGCTCCTGGGGGCGGTAGATACTAGTCGGAACAGCCCGTTTTCTTCGTCTCTTCTGTTACTTTGTCCCTTGCGGAGCCACCGTACCGAGCAAACCCAAATACGCGGCGGGGTCACCACCGCTGCCTCGTGCAGACAGAAGAGAAAATAGAGAATAAAGAAAAACGAAGAGGGAAAGAAAGACGCGCGCCGCAACAACCGCCGTCGTCCACCACCGAAGCGGTGGCGGGTGCAATGACGGCCTACAACAGGTAAAAATTCGGTGGCAGGCTAGTCCCGTCACAAGCGGCGGTGACCTACCTGCCCCAGCCCATTCAGGGGAGATCTAGGATTACAATATGAAAACCGGTACATGATGTCAAGTTCACATAGTATACAAAGTGTGTTCACATAGGGGAGCGGTTCCGCCGGGGTGGCGCAGCGGTTACGGCGCTCGACTACTGTTCCCAAGGACGCGGGATGGCATCCGCGGGATGGAGGCGAAAAGCAAGGCGCTCACGTGCTGTGCGGTGTCTGTGCACGTTAAAGAACCCCAGGTGGTCGCAATTTTCGGAGTCCTCCATTATGGCGTCTCAATAGCCTGAGTCGCTTTGGATCGTTAAACCCCACAAACCAATCAAACCAGTATAAGGAAACAGCGGACTATGTGGATGACTCTTGATTAATTTCGGCCACATAAAGTCCTGTTTATTGTATGTTGACATCACTTCCCGCACCTCAACGTTGTAGATGCACCATCGGTGGCAGAAGCATAGTTCACTGAGGAGCGAACAACTTGGTATGGCTGGAAATGACTGAAGATAAGTCTTGCAGCATAAGAGAGCAGTTTTTTGGCCATGTAGCCAAGTCCGTGTAAACACTCACCGGGACAAAAGTACTGTAATAAGTATCAATCGCTGAAAGCTACTGTGAATATTTTAGAAGTTTATTCCTAAAAAGATACCGGCCGCTGCAGTGTGCACTAACGTTCACCTATTATACAAGCACAGCGAGTAGCTCCGTCTGCTCTACACGACGCTCGCACGGCCGCCTGGATCGAGCTCGGGGGCATAAGCCGCGTCGGCGAGAAAAGGGAGCGGAGGAAGAGAGCACAATCCAAAGCTGAGCGCCAGACGCGGGCTCGACGTTCGTGTAGCAAAATCGCCCTACGCCGAATGCATTGCAGCGAGCCAGAGTCGGCGCTCCTGTCTTATCTTACCCTGTGGTAGTGACCGAACCGGCTTTGAGCTGTTGGCCCTGATAATCCTGATAATCACAATCCTGAAGGCATTAGGATCCGCATGTTCGGCTGCATCGTCACAGACCGTGTCTTGTTTGGACTGGTAATGCTTGCGCAGGGCTTTGGCGCTTTCTACTCATTTATCTGAATGAAATTCAGGGGACACATGTTTCGGGCAACGCTCGGTCGCCTGTAGCCAAAGCTTTTGCTCCACATTCGGTTCAGTAGGGTTCAACCCTCAAATACACAGCTGGCGCAGCGGCGATGGCACCTCGGTAAAGTGCTCTATTCCAGAGCACTATAACCTCGGAGTAACGGGGCAAACTTTTGCCCCGTTACACAGGCCCTTACCGGGTTTTGCGCCCCGTGACCGACGTCACATATGAAGTTGAATCTGTGCCTCCGAAATCCTCGTCCAGAGCACCATCCTCTGAAATAGTGCATATGTCCCGCCTGAAGCCCTTTTAACGCAGTAGCGTTAAGGAGCTCGTGTCGCAGAAAAGCCGGTGTCGTCAGCGCCGTTGGCCGTGAGCGATAAATCCCGGCATGCACTTCATAAATAAAAAGCAACTTCCAAGATGGGCTGGGTGGGAATCGATCCAGGGTCTCCGGAGTGTGAGACGGAGACGCTACCACTCAGCCACGAGTTTTTTTTTTCTTTATTGCGTGACTTGGTACAAATACATCAGTAAAAGATCGTGATTGCGATGCCCCTTGGCTGACAACCGTGTGTAATGGACTTTCATTACCACAAGTTCGCCCATCAGACTCAAGACCTCCTACGCAGCATCTTGCTGCTTCAAAATTTCTTTTAGTTTATACACTTGTTCAACAAAATAATCACATACAGATCGTGCATCGACATCACAGTGTCTATAAGCCATCCTGCTCTTCCAAATACTGTGAAGTCCCAGTAGCATGATGAGGTCATACCGAAAATCATCATTAATAGTTGTCAAGTACCGAATTCCACGTGGCGTCAATGGTAGGTCTTTTTTAAGTGTCATTTGTAACACATCCCAGTAAAACACCGCATCCCAACAATCCAGGAACACGTGCTCAACTGTTTCAGGTTTCCTACATATTAGACAGTTTGAGCGCCAAGGTACAAAAAGGCCCTTTTCTTCCATCCATGTTTTGACTGGGAGGGTTCCTGTATGCAATTTAAAAAAGAATGTTTTTACGCCCGGTGCAACAGTCATGTTTTTAACTCGTTTGAGGACATCTTTCCCTGGGCCTTCACAGTATAAAGTTCTGTACAATGGAGCTGGGAACAATTGTGAAATAAGATCCTTGTACAGTCGCTTAGGTGGTACCGTCGCTAAATACTCTACAGAGTACCTCACGCGCAAAAACTTGAACGACCACACCACTTCTCGAGAGAAGCGTGACACAGTGTATCCCCGAGCAGAGCATGATGAGACTATAAACTCTGGAATTGCACTGGATAGCATGATTTGCATAAAGGTACTCAGGAATGCATCTTTTTGGTCAGGTAGGAAACAAAACCTTAAAACCATCTGCGCACATATAGATGCATTAGAGACAACCCTCCGTCTTTAACTCGCCGAAAGAGATTATCTCTGCTAATTCGTTCCCAGTTGGACGACCAAATGAAGACCGCAAATACACGATGGAACCTTTGTATATTGCTTCGAGCACAATACAATACTTGAAGTAAATACAATATTCTTGCCACCAAAAAGGTATTGCATACAGTCGCACGGGCGAAAATAGAGAGGTTACGTCCCATCCATCCTTTCGTCCTTTCCCGTATTTCTTCCGCTTTTTCATTCCAGTAATTCGTATTTTCCCCGTATTTGTCCAATGGGACTCCCAATAAACTCCGGGCTTTGTAGCCCATCTTACTCCACAGAAAATTTCCTGTTCCTCTTCCCATTCCCCGTGCCAGACTCCGAGATTTTTCTTTAAATTAACAGCACTACCAGTCTGCCTGCAATACCTTTGTGTTACTTTCAAAGCTTCCGGAACGCTTTCACGATCTTCACAAAAAAGCGCCACATCATCAGCGTATGCCAATATTTTCACTTCACATACTCCCAGCTTAAAACCACGGATGTATTCGTTAGCAATTACCATTCTACACAATGGTTCCAAATATATAGCAAAGAGGAGAGGCGACAGTGGACATCCCTGCCGCACAGATGCTCTTACATCAATTCTTTCAGATAACACTGTTAATCATAAGGCGTGTAGAACAACATGCATAAGCCATTTTAACTCCTTTCAATACAACGCCAGCAACACCAATATGATCCAACAAACAGTACAATATTTCATGAGACACACGATCAAATTCTTTTTCGAAATCCACTTGAATCATGGCCACTCTCCTGTTTAGAGCATCGCAGCACTCGAACACACTACGCGCTACATGAATATTATTAAATATGCTTCTGGTCTTTATTCCACATGTTTGATGAGGTCCAACAATATCTTTTATAATGTATTGCAATCTCTTAGCTAACACCTTCATCAGAATTTTATAATCAGCATTTGTTAACGTGATCGGTCTATAGCTTGAAACTTTTAAAAGCATGGCTGGCTTATCAGTCTTGGGAACCAAGACCCTATGTGCGTTGCTAAACGACGGAGGCAGATACCCCACATCAAAGCACTCCTTGAAAAGCCTATAGAGCAAGATAGCTAACTCACTTTTAAGGCTGTTGTAAAAGGCCGAACTCAAACCATCTGGACCCGGGGACTTTCCGACATTCAATTCATCAATGGCCTTTTCTATTTCCTCCACACTTATTTCGTTCTCTAACTCTTCAGTAACTTCTTTGCCTAATATTGGCATCAGAGGCAAAAAGTTATCTCTAAACCCTTCTTCACTTGGTGCTTTGCTCGAAAACAACTCACGGTAATGTTCCACGAAGGCGCTCGTAATTCCGTCTTGCTCATCATGCCTCTGCTCCTTGTATTCAATAACCGTTATCTCGTTCGCGCGCGCATATCGCTTTTCATCAGCGAGGGCGCGTTTTGTTGGCGTCTCGCCACCGAGCTATTTTTCCGTGCGCGCTCTTATCGCAGCGCCTGTGTACTTCTGGGCATCCAAAGCTTCTAGCCTAACTTTGATGCCTTTTATATCATGCATGAACATACCCGGCGTTCGTTCTTCTTCACGCCCTAAATATTTTAAGAGCTCTTGCAGTTGCTTTTCTTCTTTATTTTCCTCATACTTAATAATGGAAGAGCGCTCAATTGCATTCATTTTAACCTCCTGTTTAAATCGTTCCCAGGATTCAATACAGCCTGTTTCGCTCTCATAAAAAATATCCATGCTTTCCTTAACTTTTCTTAAAAATAGTTCGTCTTCTGTAAGCCTCGAGTTTATTTTCCATAAGACCCAGTTCATTTTTTATTTAAACTGCTTCGTTCCGCCCAGCGTGACCGTAACTAAGCAATGGTAACTAAATGACACTTGCTTCACTTCATACTGTTCACAGGTAGGCGAAAACTCTGGCGACACATATATTCCGTCAAGTCGCGCGTGACTACTACCTTGAAAATGTGTGAAATGCACACGTTTTTCACCATTCACCAGGACTGATACGTCCTCTAAGCTGCACTCATTGAGGACACACTTCAGGAACTCGGCACTTTGGTCTTTTCCGACATTTCTTCTGCGCTCTGCGCACATGCAGAGCCATCTTGCGGCAAACACAGAAGAACCCCTCCTCGCAATGTGCGGCGCTGCCCCGACACGTGGCGCGCCACTCGCCCCTGACGTTTCGCCGTGCACGCTCACGGGTTGTAGAATCAAGCGTCTTTCCTTTCTTTAGATCACCATCTTCGCTCACCCGCTTCTCCCCTTCGGGCCGCGCGGGTACCGGTGCGAGGATGCCCCAATACCCTTGTGTTTAATAAGTTTTCTCGCTCTCTCCCCTTCCAACATCCAGCGTGCGTCACTCGAACAGTGGTGCTTAGGCGACGCGGCTCCTCTTTCCGCTCACAACGCGATTGCTAGGTGCAGCGTCTGATGTAGGACGGCTCTGACGTGATTATTAGAGAGGAGGAGGAGGAGGAAAACTTTATTTAGCCTTATATTATTTGGCTGTTTTAGAGCGCAGCTCTTTGGCCTCCGTTCCTGGGTTTCGCGTCAGCGTCGTCGTCGGCCTCGTAACCAGCTCCGCCCCCCTTTCATCTCCCCAGCGCTAGCAGCGACCGACTGATACCGCTGGATGCCGCTGACGCCGCTAGAGAGTCAAGATAACGTGACTGCATAGAACACCGTCGTCGCCATGCAGAAAGAGGAGGGGAGGGTCCCCCCCCTGTTTCTGTGTGGCGGATAGGGTGCTCTTCAGTTGCCGACGCGCCGGTTATTTCACGTCGACGAATACGTGACCACCTTCCCACGGCTAGACCTGGTTCTTGGCGCTGCGGAAGCGAGGGTATCATATTGTTTGCGTCGGCATCGGCGGCGTTGTCCCTGAAACCAACTCCGCAGCTTGGGTAGACTCACTATCGGCGTCAGCAGCATCAGTCAGTCGCTGCTATCTCTTCCCTCCTCCCTTTATCGCATTGTCCGCTTGCTGCGCGCGCTTCTACCCCCATCGTTTGCCGCTGGTTGTACACGCCGCCCCCCTCTCCCCTCTTCCTGCGAGTTTCCGGTTGTCAAAGCGCCGGCTCGAACTTAATTCCTTTCTTCGCTCCTCCTCCAATGCAACCCCTGTGCTGTGGCAATCAGAGAGACAGATCGGTGGCGGCGGATCTGTATATGTGCACCGCCCGAGCCGAAATTGCCGCTGCCGTTCGCCACTGCGAAATTATCTGCCAGTTCTTTCTGAGCCATGAGCGAGACGACCGGTGAAGTCCTCCATCTGCTGCTGCTGCTAAACGAACTGCCAGACCAGAGACCCAGCGGCGAGTCGAACATATATCAGTCTATTCCTCCGACCACAAAGCTTCCTTCATGACTGTCAAGAACTGTTAGTGGAGTCTTTGTTAAAGGAATACGTGTGAAAAATAAAGAAAAAATTCTGTGATAGCGCATACATGTGTTGCTCAATTTATTTGCCTCAATCTATCGAAAAGGTGAAACAGCTTATTGGCTGCGCTCAAATTTCGCATTAGGAAGTAACGTAATCGTCGGCAATTTTTTTTGGACGTCTTCAGAGATGTCTGCTTTTTGTATCCACAAGAGTCTTCTCCGTCGACTACGTCCACTTTTTCACAATGGTCGGTTGCCCTCAGTCCAGCGCTCCGCTGGCTGCTGCCGCCCGTTGGGCTCGCTGTACCAGACCTTGCTGGTCTTCGCAGCGGTCGCTGTACAGCAGAGTCTCCCATTGCTCCGCACTTGGGTTTCGAATTTTGGAGACCACATCTATGTTTTGACATGCCCATGTAATGTGATATAGTGTTGGTTTTTCATCGCACCACGGACATCTGTCAGCGTATATGGTAGGGTGCATTTTGTTTAGTATGTGTAGGTTTGGGTATGAACCCGTCTGTAATTGCACGGCCGCTCGATGGAAGCGCACTAGGTGCGGCCTGCTACGTCGCCCGAAACCGGCGGGAGGCGCCTACTTCCCGTCGCCACCGCCGCGGTGCCACCGTTCGGGGACAGCCGCGCGCGGAGAGCTGCGCCTGGCTGCGCTTTGAGGGAGGCGTCGGCGTGGTAGAAGCCTTTTATTTTAAGGATACAAGAGCTCCGCTGCACACAATTTGGCAACATGAATTAGTATATACTGTCATGTCTAGTGTGACCATGTCAGAACTTAGCGCTTGCTCGGCAAGAATATATACTGGAGTGTACATTGAAAAACCTAATGTGGCGGTGGTTCAAGGCCACTTGATTGGAGAGCTCGCATTACCGTGATGTTGCATTCGGATCAAGTTGTTTGTCACATGAAAATGTCACACGGCTAAGAACAATTCGAAGCTGTTGAGCTGCCATGGTAGCCTAATGGTTGGTTGGTTTGTGGGGTTTAACGTCCCAAAGCGACTCAGGCTATGAGAGACGCCATAGTGGAGGACTCCGGAAATTTAGACCACCTGGGGTTCTTTAACGTGCACTGACATCGCACAGCACACGGACGCCTTGCTTTTCGCCTCCATCGAAAAGCGGCCGCCGAGGCCGGGATTCGATCCCGCATCCTTGGGAACAGTAGTCGAGCGCCGTAACCACTGCGCCACCCCGGCGGGGTGGTAGCCTAATGCATAACCACTTAATTAACTATGTCGCTAATTCCATGTGTCATTTTCATACCATTTACTCATTCCTGCATACAGCTTTTATACACAAACTGATGTCAACCTGTTCTAAGCTGTCAGCGATATAAAATAAAAAAATGTACTACTATGAGCAACCTCTGTGAAAATGTGACATGTAACCAATCGGTGGAGATATGAAGATGATTATTAGGTTAAATCTAGATGATAACCTGGGATCTTCGACTCAGTTGGAGACCTTAAACTTTGTACACCGGAACGCTATCCGTCATTGCTTCCCGCATTTTGCATGACCGGATGAACTATGCGCGCTTCATAGAGCCGGTCTGCCTCAAGGTGAATTATATGCGCCGCAAGTTTTATTACTATTTTTATTGGCTGCTCGCAAACCCATACAATTTCGCTGGTTTGCAATTTTCAATGTAAGAACGCGCATCGAGTGCTCCTGTTGTGAAACTCTTAGTTGCGATCACAAGAATGTTCACGCTTCAGAGCGCAACTGCAGCCGAGATACAGCCAGCAGCCGAGTGCGCTAATTAAATGGGCGCACAAAAAAAGGAAGAAAAATACCAATCACAGACGGAAAACATTTCTTGAGAGAGGTTTATGCCATAGCCATAAATGTCGCTCCACTGTTGAGTTGACATTTCCAGCCCAGCTGACTATCAGTGGGTGCAGCAACTTAACGATATCTTGCATAGCGCCTCAGCATGGGCACGATTATTGTTTTTATAGATTAGCTGCAGGTACTGTGTAGAGTGAGAAAACAATGATGAAATCAAAAGTTTACCCAGCTTGCTACTTCGCCGGACCTCTTCAGACTTCCTCATCCTGTCAATTAAGGTTCTCGTAAGCTGACAAAGCTTGATTACTTCCTTTGCGGGGTAAATGAAAACTCCATTGTCCTTGGTTTTCATTAACCTGTAATTGGTCCAGTTGAGTCATTTCCTGCAACAGACTCTTGCACGACTGACATGTCGCCTTGAAACCATTACCAAATATTGCATAAATTAAGCAACAACCTGGTAGTGATAAACAAAACTTGGGGTTCTTAAGTCTCCTTGAGGAGCCTCGTTAGAGTACCCGCACTTTGCTGCCTGCTTATTCACCGTATCCCGTAATTGGTGCCTCTGTCGCATATCATTAGAATGCAGCCTTAAGCCACCGCATTATATTTAATAGCACCCTACACATAGCTATATAAAGCCCCAATTTACCGAAACCGTACGAACGTGCCCTATAGGAGTATAGTGTGTCCGACTTGGGATCTAAGGGTCCCACTTTCAATAATTCCCATTTCACCCTTACATCTTATTGACTCTCTCTAGTTTGGCAGCTCCTGCCACATTGAACATGTCATGTGTTCTCATTGCGCCAAAGGTGTCTGGCCATATCACCAACTGAAGTGCCTTTTACCAGAGAGGTATTTTTCCGACTTTTCGCCGACAGAGCGGGCGCCGGATTTTCTGTGGAACGTGACTTTTCAGTTCATCGCATCGGCTCAAGCAGTCTCACGAGCATAAACAAATATTGTATGCACAGACTCTGATTGCAAGGCCGCTCAGACTAGCGCGGCAAAATTTAGAACAAATTGTATACTTATATAAAAAAATAAACCTTCGTACCTTTTTTCTGATAAGTCCTCGCAACATAACCTGCGAGAAAAGCTTCTGGTGCTACCTAATCGCGTTCATCTGCCTCACAACACATCGTTAAAAATCCTAGTTCACTGGCCAGCTCCTTGGTAACTAAATAGGTTAAACAACGTGACGGGAACACAGGAAAAGAGGACGACACAATTAGCGCGGTTGTGCCGTCCTCTTCTCCTGTGTTCCCGCCACGTTGTTTGCACTGTTAACCTATAATTAATCACCAACAAGTCCACTCTGCTGTCCCTTGTAGCAAATTCAATGGAAGCTGATAAGGCATTAGGCTTCAGCCTTTGGACTTTTCAACCTCAGCGCCACTTTCATTTCAGAGGAAGCGAGTGCATTTCCACTCCTCGCTACTGCCTTTGCCTGAAGCGTGCTCAGCAGATAAAATTAGAGGGTCTCTTAGATGTCTCAAGCAGGGGACGGCGAAAGCCTACCCTTCTTCTATCATTTTGCCTCTCATCGCTTGCCACAGTTCGTCATTTCAAGTCGTCGTTTGATATATGTGTCGTTTCCCAGTCATGATGAGTCTGCCTGCGTAGTCATTGTAGCCCTTACAACTGATAACTAAGCAGGTTACTCATTTAGAATCAGCAGAGGTCATTAAATGTCGGCGTTTCACATATTGGTCATTTCGTAGTCAATAGCAGTAATGATGAGTCATGCCTAGCTACTATAGTCATTACCACACATCGCTAAGCAATTTTACTAATTTCTAATCAATGGTGGTCATTACATATCGTAGTTTGACGTACTGGTCATTAAAAATCATTTTATTCATTATTAACCATCATTAGTCATTACCTCTATCAATGTCTATTTATAACTTTTATTGATTACCTATCACCATCAATCATTTTCATTCTTAATCTCCCTCCTTGCACGTCCGCTTTTACGTCTGACACACCAGTGCACAGATGCGACGCACAGATTACAGGTTCAGCTTCTGCGCACAGATTTTCGCTCCATGAGCCTAGAACGGCTTTCGCCTTAAAAAACAAATGCATCCCGTCTCATCGTTAACGTGCTTGCACACGCGCACACAAAATAGTTTGCGTTTACCACGCAGACGCGAGGCGAACGCGTCCAAAAAGGAAGCAAACCACGCGCTCGTAGCCGGCGACCCCGGCGGCGACGTGTCCCCGAACAGTGGCGCCCTCAGCAGAAACAGCGGGCGGAAATGTAAACTCCCCAAAGACGCGCTTGCCCATTGACGGCGGCGCGATGCAGCAGGACGCACCCAGTGCGCTTCCATCGAGCGGCCGTGGTAATTGTCTCCATATGACAGTTTCCTCTCTGGTGAGAGAACTGTGCGGTGGGGGATATCGCATTCTTCTTCCTCTATAGTTTTCGAGTATGGCCGAGTATGCCTTGGGTGCTGGAAAAAGTTCCGCGGACCCGTCGGATGCTCGGAAAGTAGTGTATGCTCGAGCTATTCTGTCAGCCTCTTGGTTCCCTGCCACCCCCATGTGCCCCGGTACCCATATAATTTTGTGTGGTCTTGTTTTCTTCGTGGTTTTTAATTCTGTCGCTCGCTTTGAGGAGTATACGGAGCGCGTGACGATCCCAATACAAAAATCAGAAAACAATAAAAGCATCCACAGATTCATCCACTCCTTCGAGGGTTCGGACACCGACCTTTTAGAGAAGGCACGAAAAACCTGTTTCGGTGATCGCAACCCCTCACGATACCAAGGAACCTATCACGAAGCCGAAAACGAGAGACTCGACCGCCCAATAACTGTGGAAGAAGTTTATGCGGTCATAAGGAATACGACCAGAAACACGGCAGCAGGAGCCGACAGAATCGACAATGCCCTGATCCGAAACCTGATTGACGACCTCATACAAGAGCTCGTAAGCTTTCTAAACAAACACTGGGAGGCGGCGACGGTTCCCGAAGACTGGAAGCACGCCGAAGTAATTAGGATATCTAAACCTGGCAAACAGCTCCAAATTGAAAATCTCAGGCCCATCTCGCTCATGTCGTGCCTCGGCAAGCTTTACGAGCGGGTGGTGATGCTCAGACTGCAAAATTTCATGGAAGATAATGAACATGTACCACATACCATGTTCGGCTTCAGAGCAAACCTCTCGACGCAGGACGTGCTGCTTCAAATACAAGAAGATGTGCTCTGCAATGTACCCCGAACAGGTGAAAATGTCATAATGGCCCTTGACATCAAGGGAGCATTTGATAACGTTAGTCACGAAGCGATCCTTAGAGGCCTAGACGACCTGGACTGCGGACGCAGAATCCACGGGTACGTCGAAGCCTTCCTGTCAGATAGAACTGCCGCCATCGGCATGGAAAACCTTCGATCGAACAAAATTCACGCGCCAAACAAAGGAACACCGCAAGGATCAGTCATCTCACCTATCCTCTTCAATATAGCTATGATAGGTCTAGCACGAAAACTAGAGAAGATCGAAGGCATCAGGCACGCCATGTATGGAGACGACTTAACAGTCTGGACGAACACCGGTTCCCTCGGGGAGAAGGAAGAAAAACAACAGGAAGCGGCCTCATGTGTACAGAAATATCTCGGAGGAAGAGGACTCGCATGCTCGACCGAGAAATCGGAACTGCTTCGAGTGTGGACAGGAAAACAAAACCGGACCGTCCCAACCAGTGAGAACCTGAAGCTCAACATCTACCTGGAAGGAATGCCCATCCCTGAAAAAACAACAATAATAATATTAGGTATGTGGGTTCAAGCGAACCAACGCAGTAGTCACACTTTTACCATGCTCAAAACAACAACGCTACAAGTGACACGCATCATCACCCGCATCACCAACAGGCGGCATGGCATGCGCGAAGAGGACGCACTAAAACTAGTTAGAAAGCTGGTAGTGAGCCGAATTATGTACAGCCTGCCATACCAGTGCCTCAGCAAGAGTGAAATACAACAAGCGGATGCCCTGCTACGCAAAACGTATAAGACGGCGCTCCGATTACCGCGCAACACGTCTACAGAAAAGATCATGGCGCTTGGATTGCAAAACACATTCGAAGAACTACGCGAGGCGCAGCTTGAGTCGCAAAAACTCAGGCTGCTGCAGACAATGACTGGAAGAGCGCTCTTACAGAGACTCGGATACTGTGAGAAAATGCGAGAAATAGCGAGGACGGTAACGATCCCCTGTTACGACCGTGCATCCGCATTTGCGCGCTCTATTGTTCGCCTGTGGGCATGGAAAAGTATTGTGAATATGTGGTGATGGTCCAATGGCTCTAAGTGAGCCTGTTTCCAGGAATCCTGTTTTGTAAGCCTGTTTTGCTTTGTGGAGGCCTGCAAATGCCAAATTGACCCTGTCAAGAGAACGTCTGGAAAAACACAAAGAAACGTCCCCCTGCGGGAAATGCAGGAAGTGCTTTCTTTCTTTTGTTCACCCTTCCAGTCGATAAGCCCTATCGTCCAGTGAGGAATGCCTACTTTCCAAAGGAGACGACAGAGTGACATGTCCGCTGACGTGCAGGACAAGAAAGGAGCATGACGCATACAGCCATTAAGTGATTTCCCAGGAATGCAGGAAAGATTTGCAATTGTCGAAAACGGACAATGCTGGGAGCGGATGCGGCGCCACGTGCACTCGGGTTTCTGAGAAGTAAAACCACTTGTCAGAACCAGCCTGTGGTTTCTTTGCTGAAGAATAGAAATGTACCTCCTCTCCTCGCCGTTCCCAAGCTTTTCCCGCCAACAAGTGATCACGCCCAACGAATGAATGCCGGACCAGTCAGTGCTTCAGACCATCAGTGCAGTGATGTGTTCGATTGGATGCCGATACCTGAGGGGCGTGCCCTGGAATTGGTTGGTCAGCATCTTCAGAGAGGGGCTGGACATAGGGGGGGTTTTAAGGACGCTGCAGAGCACGAAATGTCGCTCTGGGCCCTGGGTAAACGGCTCATCCAGTCGCTTCTCGCTATGAACTCTTAACGCTTGCCATTTTGCTGATGTACCCTTCTTTTTCGTGTAAATAATCTTGTAAATAAGTTTCTCAAAGTGCCATTAAACCTGCTTGTACATATTTCACCAACTTCAAAGATTCAATCCTACTTCAACCCCGAGTCTCTGCACGCTACCAAGTGAAGGCCGGGTCGACGTAGCCCCAGCGTCACGACAACTGGTGGCAGCGGTGGGATCTGAATCTACAAGCCACGACAACTGGTGACCAGCGTTGGGATCTGAATCTACAAGCCACAACATCTGATGACTGGAGGTGGGATCTGGATCTACAAGCTACAACATCTGGTGATTCGAGGTGGATCAGAATCTACAAGCCACATCTTGTGATCGGAGGTGGCATCTCAAGCAACAAGCAGGCGCAACAATCGGCCAACAAGAGGGCAGCTCGGAACATCGATCGCATGTGTGGGTGAGTGCTTGGCTTTTCTTCTGATGTGGACCAGGTTCTAGAACAGGGTTAGATTTTAGAACTGGTAAAGAGAGTGTGGAAACGCCTTTAGGTTTGGTAGTTTGCACAGTTGTTTTGGAAGTAGCCGACACTCGGAGCGATCATGGACCTACAAAAGCTGCAGAAACCGGAACTGTTGCAATTGTGTGAGGAATTGGGAATTGATACAAGTGGTTTGGCACGAAAACCTTTGATTATAAAGGCAATCACAGATTTGGGAGCCGATGATGAGGAGCTCAGTGAAGCATGGAACCTCATCGCCCAAAAAAAGGAGGAACAGCTCAGACAGCAGAAAGAGCGGGAAAAAGAGGAAAAGAGGCGTGAGCGTGAACTTGAGAGGGAAAAAGAGGAAAGGGAGCGCGAACGTCAGAGGGAAAAAGAGGAAAGGGAGCGCGAACGTCAGAGGGAAAAAGAGGAAAGGGAGCGCGAACGTCAGAGGGAAAAAGAGGAAAGGGAGCGCGAACGTCAGAGGGAAAAAGAGGAAAGGGAGCGTGAACTTGAGAGGGAAAAAGAGGAAAGGGAGCACGAACGTGAGAAGCTTGAGAGAGAAGCAAAAAAGCGGGAGCTAGAAATTGAGCTCCGGAAATTAGAAGTAGAGTTGAGCAAGAGGTCGGGCAATTGTCCCCAGCTAGCGGTACCTCTTCTCAACAAGGAGGCAGATTTCAAGATGTCAAAGTACATGCAGCCATATGTGATATCAGGGGATATCGGTCTGTATCTGGGTAACTTTGAGCGAACTTGCGAAGAACTGTCCTTCCAGCGAGACACGTGGTCTCAGAGATTATTGACGGTTCTGCCCTGCGAGGCAGCGGAGGTTGTCGCGCGGCTAAACAAGGAGGACGCGGACAACTACGAGAAGGTCAAAGCTTGCCTTCTGATTTTCGGAGACAGAGATGTGCAGGCCTTAACACGTTCAAAGGCGCGAGAACTAGCTACACTGCTCATTTCAGAAAAATCAACAGCGGAGGAAACGGCAGTTAAAACAGTGGTAAATGCGGAAGATAGCGGGCCAGAAAACTTTGAGAGCGAGGCATCTCAGATAAGTCAACATGAAAGTGAGCTTGATAAGACACGGAATGAGGACGTTCTTGAAAGTAACCTCTTGCCGCCAGTGTCTAGTAATCTCACGAGACTTTTAAGTGGAACTCGAGAGGACTTAGCTATGGAGCAAGACAATGATCCTAAGATACAGGAGCTTCTCAAAAGGACGGAGCAGAGAGGAGAACTAAAGAAATCCCAGCTGTCCGATCTGGGCGAAATAATAACAGAGTTTGAGGCCTGCTTCGTGGACAGGCCAGGCAGGACTGATTTGACTGAGCACGATATTGAGCTGACTTCAGACGTGCCAGTGCGAACAAGGTGCTACCGATTCTCTCCAAGGCAAAGAGAAATTCTGGATAGGGAAGTAACTCGCATGCTGGAATTGGGAGTAATAAAACCCTCGGAAAGCGATTATGCTTCGCCTATGATCTTAGTAGAAGCTCCAGGTAAAGACCCTAGGCCTGTGGTAGACTACCGGAAGCTAAATTCTCTCACCAGGGATCAAGTGTATCCTATTCCGAATATTGAGGAGAGAGTAGAACAGGTCAGTAGAGCGGCATATGTGACTACGCTGGACCTTACTCGAGGATACTGGCAAGTACCGCTCACTGAACGCGCCAGCAGATACGCGGCTTTCGTCACTCCGACGGGCAGCTACCAGCCAACAATGATGAGTTTCGGGCTCAGAAATGCTCCATTTTGTTTTTCCCGACTCATGGATAGGGTTTTAAAGGGGTGTGAAACATTCGCGGCGCCTTATTTAGACGACATTGCGGTTTTTTCCGACTCATGGGCGAACCATATGGTACATCTAAGAGCTGTACTGAGCCTTTTGCGTCAAGCTGGACTAACCGTAAAGGCCGAGAAATGTTGCCTGGCAAGGGCGACCGTGGACTACTTGGGTCACAATTGTAGGTCAAGGTTTCAGGAAACCCAGCGAGATTAAGATTTCTGCGGTAGCAGACTACCCGCGGCCGAGCACGAAGACGGAAATTCGAGCATTCCTAGGTCTGACTGGATACTACAATCACTACATCCCTAACTATTCAGCTTTGGCCAGCCCTCTGACCGACGCTCTCCGCAAGACAGAACCGACAAATGTAGTCTGGGACGAACAAAAGGAAGCCTCCTTCGTAAACCTGAAGGCTGTGCTGATTAGCCGTCCGGTATTGCGAGCTCCAGACTATGACCGGGAATTCACGGTCCAGTGTGATGCCAGTGATCGAGGGCTAGGTGCTGTTCTCTGCCAGAGAGATGACGACGGTAATGAGCACCCCGTGCTCTACCTGAGCAGAAAACTGAGTTCTAGAGAGAGAGCTTATTGCGCGTCAGAGAAAGAGTGCGCTTGCATTGTATGGGCCATTCAAAAATTGCAGTGCTATCTTGGAGGGGCCAAATTCACCGTAGAGACGGACCATTGTCCCCTGGCTTGGCTGCAAACTGCGACATCGAAGAACAGTCGCCTTCTTAGGTGGAGCTTGATTTTACAGCAGTACAATTTTGAAATAAGATACAAAAAGGGGAAGTTAAATGGGAACGCGGACGCGCTTAGCCGCTCTTTCTAAGCGGTCCGAGATGTTCCTCACCATGTATCCAAATTGATAATCAGGTTTTTTTTTTTTTTTTTTTTTCGTGCGCTTGTATATGTGTGACTATGTAAAGCAGCACGTTTGGTTTTCTAGGAATACGTGGGTCCTGAACGTCTTGAGAGTGGGCTTTTCTCGAACAACAATGACAGTTTTCTTTTAACCTGGTCTCTTCAGACGGGAGCCGAGTGCTTGTTTAGACATGTGGTTGAGTTTCAGACAGCTCGAGCAATTTGGCCTACAACAATCAAGACAACGCGACAAGCAACAGCGAGCTTCAAGCGTTCACGTGCAGGCCATTAAGTCGTCTCTTCATGCAGCAGCGGCGACTGCTGCCCTCCGTGACTCTTCTGGCGGGGGAGGAGGCTGTTACGACCGTGCATCCGCATTTGCGCGCTCTATTGTTCGCCTGTGGGCATGGAAAAGTATTGTGAATATGTGGTGATGGTCCAATGGCTCTAAGTGAGCCTGTTTCCAGGAATCCTGTTTTGTAAGCCTGTTTTGCTTTGTGGAGGCCTGCAAATGCCAAATTGACCCTGTCAAGAGAACGTCTGGAAAAACACAAAGAAACGTCCCCCTGCGGGAAATGCAGGAAGTGCTTTCTTTCTTTTGTTCACCCTTCCAGTCGATAAGCCCTATCGTCCAGTGAGGAATGCCTACTTTCCAAAGGAGACGACAGAGTGACATGTCCGCTGACGTGCAGGACAAGAAAGGAGCATGACGCATACAGCCATTAAGTGATTTCCCAGGAATGCAGGAAAGATTTGCAATTGTCGAAAACGGACAATGCTGGGAGCGGATGCGGCGCCACGTGCACTCGGGTTTCTGAGAAGTAAAACCACTTGTCAGAACCAGCCTGTGGTTTCTTTGCTGAAGAATAGAAATGTACCTCCTCTCCTCGCCGTTCCCAAGCTTTTCCCGCCAACAAGTGATCACGCCCAACGAATGAATGCCGGACCAGTCAGTGCTTCAGACCATCAGTGCAGTGATGTGTTCGATTGGATGCCGATACCTGAGGGGCGTGCCCTGGAATTGGTTGGTCAGCATCTTCAGAGAGGGGCTGGACATAGGGGGGGTTTTAAGGACGCTGCAGAGCACGAAATGTCGCTCTGGGCCCTGGGTAAACGGCTCATCCAGTCGCTTCTCGCTATGAACTCTTAACGCTTGCCATTTTGCTGATGTACCCTTCTTTTTCGTGTAAATAATCTTGTAAATAAGTTTCTCAAAGTGCCATTAAACCTGCTTGTACATATTTCACCAACTTCAAAGATTCAATCCTACTTCAACCCCGAGTCTCTGCACGCTACCAAGTGAAGGCCGGGTCGACGTAGCCCCAGCGTCACGACACCCCGACGAACTTCGCAAGTCCCTTAAGGTAGCTCCAATCCCGAGAAACATGGACCCTAACCTCCACCAAGGTAGAAGAGAAGCAAGGGCCGATTTTATTCAAAAACCACACGCTCCTCAAGACACGACTGTGTATGCAGACGCGTCCTCGAGAGGAGGACACAACAAAATTGCAGTAGCCACGGTGGTCAATTCGTCTCTACGCGAAGTGACCGGCGCCTCTATCCGACACTCCACAGTAGCAGAGGCCGAGGACGTAGCCATTTCTCTAGCGGTGGCGAAGGGCTATAGAGCTGGGCGGTCGCTAACGATACTCACGGACTCTTGATGTCTTCCAGTTCCAAATGAAATCCGGTGGCGAAAAAGCGTTGGTCCGGTGGAATCGGTCAAAATTTGCGGAACCAAAGTGACGCGTGTCCGCCTGCTTCAACCGCCATAGAAAAATGCCATAATTAGAGAAAAGTTGTACAGTGCACTTAGAAGTGTCGAGTATGAATAACGCTATCGCGTTCCACTCTTCATGGCGAAGCTTAAGCGTCCTCCCAATTTTGTTAGGCACGTTCTGTTTCACAAATGTAGAACGCACCGGGACTGTGCTTTTCCTGAGGGGGGGGGGGGGGGATTGTGTTACTGAGCGGTATTCGCTGGCCGTGCTGATGAAAAAGAAGTCCGACAGACTCCCAGAAGAAGAAGACGCAGACGAGTGCTGTGCTGTGATGTGATCATCCTCAGTGGAGTGGACAACTACCGTACTCTGAATATTTCCCGTAACAATGGTTTGGTTTTTGAGTTTAGCGTCCCAAAGCGACTCAGGCTATGAGAGATGCCGTAGTGTAGGGCTCCGGAAATTTAGACCACCTGGGGTTCCTTAACGTGCACTGATATCGCACAGCACATGGGAGCCTTGCTTTTCTCCTGCATCGAAAAGCGGCCGCCGTGGCCGGGATTCGATCCCGCGTCCTTGGGCACAGTAGTCGAGCGCAGTAACCACTGCACCACCCTGCGGGGCGCTTTCGCAACAATGACTGGTGCACATGAAAGGAAAAGCTCATCACAATTGTTCTTTAGGCAGACAGCTGAGATCCCCAGGTGGTACAAATGACCGCCAGCCATCCACTATGGCACCCTTTTCTCTCTTCCCATTATCATTCCCGCCTTCCTCTCTTCTCCTACGGCGCGCTTGAGGTACACAGAAAAAAGCCCGCCGGGGTGGTGCAGTGGTAAGACGCCCGACTGCTGTGCCGGAGTACCCGGGTTTGAACCCGACCTCGGCAGCTGCGTTTCGATGGAGGCGAAACAAACAGGTGTCCGTGTGCTGTGCGATGTCAGCGCACGTTAAAGATCCCCAGGTAGTCGAAATTACACCGCAGACCTCCACTACGGCTCCTCTTTCTCTCTTTCCACTTTCACTCCCACCTTCCTCCCTTCCCTTACGGTGCGGTTGCGGTGTGCACAGAAAACAAGCAAAACAGTTACCGCGCCTTTCCCTTCCTATAAATAAATCAGAAAAAATGACCCGCCAGGGTGGTGCAGTGGTAAGACGCCCGACTACTGTGCCGGAGTGCCCGGGTTCGAACCCGACCTCGGCGGCTGCGTTGTGACGGAGGCGAAACGAAGAGGCATCCGTGTGCTGTGCGATGTCAGCACACGTTAAAGATCCCCAGGTGGTCGAAATTACTCCATAGCTCTCCACTATGCCTCCTCTTTCTCTTTCCACTTTCACTCCCACCTTCCTCCCTTCCCTTACGGCCTGGTTGAGGTGTCCACAGAAACAAGTGAGACAGCTCCCTCGCCTTTCCCTTCCTGTAAATCAATCGAATCCGCAGAAAAAGTGTGACATACTGCGCTTTTCCTTTTCTGACAACAAATTAAAAATTATGGGCCTTGGGGGGGGGGGCTCAATTTGGTTCAAACTTATGGTCTAATTGCTGCTACCCCGAGGTTTTGGTCTTAAGCAGTTCTTTAGGTTAATGCACAAAAATTGCTAATCAAGTCGAGCTTTAGGATGCGTGACAGAGTCGTACCGACGACCTGTCGTCACTGAAACTGCAACGGGGGTGTAACTTCCTGAGGTCGAGGTGATAAGCTGTTAAACTGCTTTGAAGGAAAGGAACGGCGCATGTATCTGTCACTATTATCTGTGGACACCTGACCCGCGACCTAAGGGAAGAGAGGTGGGAATTGAAGAAGATTAAATAATCTCTTAGATGTCTCTTAAGAGGAGAATGCTGAGGCTGATAAAACTTTACTCATAATAAGTGGGAGGAATTAGGGGTCAGCTAGCATGCCGCAGGCCGTGGAGACTTTTGGCAACGCCGGCCCATTCAACGGCCTTGAGCTGAATGACAGGGTCATCGCTGGACCTTAGCTTGTCTCAAGCTTCTTTAGAGGGATCAGGCAAGAGTTCTGAGGGAGGCTTATGGGCTTTGCACGCCCAGATCATATGCTCGAAGTTGTCTTTCTCCCGGCAAAAACGGCAGAAGGGATTCATATCCTTATTAATGAATTTTGATGTGTAGGTTGGATTGGGGAGGGTCCCCGTCTGTAGCTGTCTTTATATTACGTGTTGTCTTGTCAGTGTTTTTGGGGTGGAAGGAGTGTTCTTCTCATTGCCTTGTAATGTGCAGTGAGTTCGTAGTATGATACGGCTGGCTCACCGAAGGGTTCTGGTACTTCATTTTGCGCCACCGCTCAGCCGGCTAATCCTCGAGCTTATTGGTGGGCAACCTCATTTCCCGGATTCTCCGCATGAGCTGGGGTCCATATTAATTCAATATCTCTCTCGAGAGGAGATTCTCTCATTTCACTGAGTATTTGTGAGGCGGGTTTGAAGAACCTACCTCTATCAAAGTTACTGATTGCCAGTTTGGAGTCGCTTACTATGGTTGTTGCATTAGTAAATCGATGTCCGCAGCGATGGCGGCCTCCTCCACCACTAGGGGTCTGGATATGTGGAAACAGTCTCCGCCATAACGAGTCTCGCCGGGTTAGTGTTGGGCTGTGTGACTCCACATATCGAATATTTGTTAGGGTCTTCCGCGCCCTCGGCTGCGTCAACGTAGATGACATCCTGTAGCCGGCTCAGGGTTTTATGCAGGCCCTTAGCTAATGCTTTTCTTCGGCCTTGATGGGCGGGGTGCTTATGTTCCGAGGAAGAGGTTTGATGGTGATGCTCTTTCGGATATCGCGTGGACTAGTTTGAGGGAGGGCTTGTAGGGGTTCGCCCTCAATACCTAATCTTGGAAGTATTGTCCTACCGGCGAGCGTGCATCTTTGAGTTCCTCGTAGGTATTGGGGACCCCGAGTTTGAGAAGCTCTTCGTTGGGCGTCGAGCAAACCAGGCCCATTGCTGTTTTGTAAGCCACTCTGATTATGGCGTCGATTCTCTCAACTTCGTTAGTGTTGGGGTTAGTGTTGGGCTTTGTGACTCCACATATCGAATATTTGTTAGGGTCTTCCGCGTCCTCTGCTGCGTCGACGTAGATGACATCCTGTAGCCGACTCATGGTTTTGTGCAGGCTCTTAGCTCATGCGGTTTTTAGTCGATATTTATTGCCTCAGGGCATCAGTAGGTTATCAGTTGAAGGATGAATAAATGATTAAATGAATGGAAAAAGGTTGGCTGATTTTATGAAGTCCAGAACTGAGCGATGATGTGGTCCCTACGTTCAAGTGACGTATGAGGCAGGATTGGTTGCAGAAAGACCAGCTATGCTCAGGTGCCGGATTAGTGTTGGCTTGAGTGCTGGGCAGTCCCACAGCAAGTGGTGGATGTCGGCCTCGACATCTTCGTTGTTACAGATCGGGCATCCTGGGCGAGGATATAAGTGTTGGAAGTATGACCACGTCCTAGTTACAGCTGGTGTAAGGGCAACACCGACCCGGATCCTCCTAAGCGCAACCTCCTCTGCATGGGTGAGACCGCGGGGAAGGGATATCGCACACGGAGGGATAAGTGCACGTGTGCGGCGCCGGAGGTGCTCCTTTCTTGACAAAAGGAGGGTAGCGTCGTCGACTTCGAGAAGCCGTGGGATTGATCGTCTTGGTTCACGAGGCGGGTTGCAAAATCAGCTTGAATTTGGGAAGGCAGCAGATCCTGTGGGACCCACTCAATGCGTATTGATTGTGGGATGCGCGCCGCAAGTTGGTGGATGTCCTGGCAAATTTTAGGGCAGCGGCTGACACGTCGGAGCAGACGTACTGCTTGTAGTGCGTCAGTGCGGATGACAGCGTGGGCGGTAGGGAGCATGGTTATAGAAGTCACGGAGCAGAGTGCCTCCTGAACTGCCACAAGCTCAGCGCAGAAAGATGTAAGTAGTTCCGAAAGCTGAAACGTAGTTGTCTGATTCAGGCTAGGTCTCCGTGGACAGTAGGTTGCCGTTTTGGCTTCACAGCCTTGCAGGCTTCCATCTACGTACACTACTATGCAATCTTGAGGCAGGTTAGTATCTTGCTCTTCAAATCTCTGGCGCAGCAATGATGCAGAGCTGGCAGACGTCGGTCTGCGGATGTCAGTTGGCTTGTTGTCTCCTAACTGTATAAATTTCCAGGGAGGGAGAACTGGCGCAGGTGGCTGAAGAATAATGTGTGACGTTGCATACGCCCTCAGCGCTTGCGTGGAATGTGACAAAGTGGCCTTGAGTCTGCGAGCATCACGGCGCTGCTGCACCAGTTTATCGATGGTGTTGAGCTGCGCATTCTCCTGTAACGCTACGACCGGTGTGATTCGTGGAAGGCATGTTATGGCCCTCATAGCTTCTCGATTTACGGCTTCAAGGCGATCCCATTGTGCCCTTGTAAGATGCTGGAACTGGGCCTGATAAACAATACGGGGCTGCAGAACCGCCCTCACTAACTGGCGTGCAACAGACGAGCAAGCGCCACCCGTTTTAGGTGCAATTCTTCTTATTAAACTTATAGTTTGAAGTGCTAGTTTTTTTGCCTGAGAGATCCAAGCAGTCGCTGATCCTGATTGGTGAATTGTTAAGCCCAGAATTTTCAGGCTCGAACTTTCTTGTATTGGGGTGCCTGATAGAGAGAGACGAGTTGAATTTGAGGCAAGTTTACGGCGTCCCCATCGGTTGGCGACTGAGGTGTATGAAGTTTTACACACAGAAAGTTGAAGGCCAATGGAGGATGCGTAATCAGAGGTTACGTCTAATGCTGACTGAAGGGCGGCCTCTTGAGTGAGAAGATCATGGTGAGTGCTCCATACCGTGGTATCATCTGCGTACTGCAAAAACTTAATTTCAGGGATATCATGTAAGCGCCACGCCAATGGGATGAAAGTAATATTGAACAACGTCGGAGAGAATACTGATCCCTGGGGCACGCCACATAGTGAAACGAATGAACCAACAGTGTCACCGCTGAGGCGTATTGCAAATTTTCTTCCGTCCAGAAATGATGCGACAAAAGTGCGTACTCTCGGAGGGAGATGAAGCATGTCAATGGCATTCAGGATTGCAGCATGACTGATGTTGTCATATGTCTTTTCAACATCCATTGCTAATATGGTACGTACATTGCGGCTGCGGGTAGATGACAGAACTGCTGATGCCAAGACAGCCAACCCGTCCTCTGTAGCTATGTATAGACGAAATCCAATTTGAGCAGGGTAATAAAAACCGTGCTGTTCAAGCCACCAAGAAAGCCGCGTGGCTAGCATTTTCTCTGCGAGCTTGCAAAGCGTTGATGTTAAGGAGATTGGTCGTAAGTTGGCGAGGTCTGTTGGAGGCTTCCCAGGTTTGGGAATAGGGATCACGGCAGCGGTTTTCCAGCTCTCGGGTACGACACCATCTAGCCACACTTTGTTTATGGTGTCTAGTAGTTGAGGAAGTGCAGCAGTACTGAGGTTCTTGTGAACCTCATACTGAATTTTGTCCAGGCCGGGCCCTGTTTTCCGTTTCGCATCATCAATAGGGGATATTCAAAATGCTAAGTGTTCTGGCAACACTGGTAGCGACCGCCAAGCTGTAAGGGGCGCGATCAGATTTTTGCCATTGGATGCTGTGCGTGGAAGGTTCAGCAGGTGCCGCCTTGGGAGATCTTTTAGCTTTCCATCATGCAGCATACACCTTCAGCGTCAGTTCTGAAATGGTCACCAGACCTCAGTGTGCTTCCGAAGCTAACCGATGCATCCCTGGCGGCATTTTGTACGCACAATGATGCGTCCGGCAAGCAGCAATGAAAGGCATACAATTTCGCCGTTGAGGCGTACGCCGAGCCTTTTTCTGTGTCAACGTGCACGCCAGAGCTAAGGTAAGCACTTGAAAATCATTACCTTCACTTATAGATTGTTTGCCATCCGGAGCAAATGCGTAGTGCTTGCTGCTCGTCTTCAGTTTCAGAGTTGTGCTGCTGTTAAGCTCCCCGCTGACAGCGGTATGGAAGTCAACTTTAGAACTTAATAGGCACACAAGGCTTTGCTCTCACGAACAGTGCTTGATCCTCGATTGTACAACTGGACCTTTGCGAAAAGCTGCAGGACGAGCTTTCCGAGCCATCCCGTCGTTCTCTCATAGTTTCTGTAAAGCAAAAACATCCCATAGAGCGAGGCTGTATGAAACTTGAAGACCTGGTTAGCTTCAGATACCTTTGAACTGTTCCGCAATGAAGATTGAAACTTCGGGGAGGATACTTGGCTTTTCAGGGGGCGCCAACTCATTATCTTGGATAACCTGGGTACGCTGATTCGACGTACACGCTCTCACATTTTCCGAATGATGCCGCGTCCTTCGTTTTCTGCTTACTCGCCTACCGCGGACTGGTGGAATGCCGGCCGATAACTAGACAGGCAAATACTATGCTTTTAATATCTCATGCCCCACAACCTGTTGTTGTTGTTGTGATGAACTTTATTTTTCCACCGATGTAGGAGGCCCCCTACTCCCCGCCCCTGGCACGCAGGCCTATGGGACGGAGGCCGGGGCCTCCGCGACTAAAGACAGGCGAAGTGACAGTGTTTCTTAGCGGCTTCAGCCGCCAGGCGGACAGCTTGCTGCTGGTTGGCGGGGGACTCGCTCCGCAGTAGCAGTTCCCAAGCTTCTCTACTGTTTGTTTTCCTTAGCGCCAGGGGAATCAAGGCATTGCCAGATGATGTGATCAAGAGTGCCCCTTTCTCCGCAGGTTTCGCATTTATCGTCCGCCTTTTCCTCCACTTGCGTGTGGAAAAGCCAGACGGGACTTGGGAAATTCCCAGCTTGCAGGCGCCGCCAAGCGACGGCCTTATTGTTAGTTAGCGTTCGGTCCGGTGGTGGCAGGGACCTTCTGCTAAGTCTGTAGTGTTCTAAAATTTCCTTATAAGTTTGCAGCTTCTCGTCCATCCCATCGCAATCAGGCGGCTCTACGGCTGCCCGCAACCTGTATTGTGTTGCTGACGGCATCACATACTCTGCGCCTTCGTTAAATCCACCCGTGAAGGTAAAACAACAGTCCTCTGCTTTTTGTTTTTTTTTTCGTTTTTTCATTCCATTCTACAAGTTGTTTTTTTTACCTAGTTGCAAAGATGGTATGTAATGTTTGAGAGAACCCTTGCTCTCTTTTCGTGGTTGGTTGATGTCCAGCTGAGCACTTGCGATAGTATTCCAAGAGAACTGTACTGCATTTGATAACAGCACAATGCATGGTTAATGTAATGCTTGATCTGTAAATTGCTTGCGTCGTCAACTTTCTACTGCAGCCCCGATGTTGTTCTTACCGTGGCATCTGCTACAGAAGCTAGAAGAAGACTGGAGCAGCCTACCCTGTGACAATCACACTAAAGAGAGATACGGATGAAATAACTGCCAGCATTTGTGGGTGTCCGGCTGGAAACGGAGCCATGTGCTAGCTTTTCTGCAGCTCCTCACCTTCCTTCAAAAAGGCGGCTACAAAGAGGCGCCTCCAGCGCTATCCTGCACTGAGCTACCCCAGCAGTGGAGACGCCCTCGGCAAACAGGACTCAAACCAGCCAGTGTACAGACCATTGACTGGCGACGGGTGCATGATGGCGGATGCAGTGTGCCCAAGCGACTGAAAGTTTCGACGTCTCAATGCCAAAGTGAGGACAGTTGCCAAGTTGTCAACTCAGTAAACGAGCTTGGAGAAACCCTGGGAGCCCTGGGAAAAACCTCATTTGCTTCCGTTCTGAGCAATATGCGACCTTTAGTGCCGACAAAATCTGGCTTTGCACCACCCGGCTCACCTGCGACATACCACCAGTCTCTCTAGCCGTCTGGGTATGCAACTTTGCTAGGCAACCTGCTGCCTGGAACAGATCAGACATGCACTTTTCCGACCATTCAGCTTTTTGTCGATGCTGAAGAGCATGTCTTTGAAGAACGATGCTCGAGTGCAGAAAAGGCTATATTTGATGTAAGTATCTCAGTACCATAACTAAGAAGTTCTGCTATTTTGCGAAATGAAGGGGTTTTGTCTCGAGAATTTTGACTGCATCGTGACTTATAATATTAATAATAATATTTTATTTACACCTAATGTGCACATAGGATGAGGGAGCACAGCAGAAAAAGTTGTAATGACAACTTGACAAGGCCGCAGGCCCCCAAAACAATAACACTGGTAGCTTCACATCGACAATGCAGAAAATGTACAATCACAAAGTATACACACTAAAATTAACATAACGTTGCAACAGACAACAATCTTCACGGGGGGGGGGGCGGGGGATTGAAGTAGACATTGCCTTTTTAACGCGGTAGCGTTAAGGAGCTCGTGTCGCAGAAAAGCCGGTGTCGTCGGCGTCGTTGGCCGTGAGCGATAAATCCCGGAATGCACTTCATAAATAAAAAGCAACTTCCATGTGCGGTGCTGCCCCGACACGTGGCGCGCCACTCGCCCCTGACGTTTCGCCGTGCACCCTCACGGGTTGTAAAATCAAGCGTCTTTCCTTTCTTTAGATCACTATCTTCGCTCACCCGCTTCTCCCCTTCGGGCCGCGCGGGTACCGGTGCGAGGATGCCGCAATACCCTTGCGTTTAATAAGTTTTCTCGCTCTCTACCCTTGCAACATCCAGCGTGCGTCACTCGACCAGTGGCTTTTAGGCGACGCGGCTCCTATTTCTAATAATAATAATAATAATAACAATAATTGGTTCACTGGAAGGGAAAGGCGCTGTAACTGCCTCACTCGTTTTCTGTGGACACCTGAACCGCGTCGTGAGGGAAGGGAGGAAGGTGGGAATTAAAGTGGAAAGAGAGGAAGAGGAGCCGTAGTGGAGGGCTACGGAGTAATTTCGACCACCTGGGGGTCTTTAACGTGCACTGACATCGCACAGCACACGGACGCCCCTCACAGCGGGATGCAGTAGTATAGGCTTTCTCAAGCTAGGGCCGCGTCCAACATGACGTCCACTGAAAAATCATGCGCCGCTAATCGCTAGGCTGCTTGGCTCCTGGGGGCGGTAGTTGCTAGTCGGAACAGCCCGTTTTCTTCGTCTCTTCTGTCGTTTTGTCCCTTGCGGAGCCACCGTACCGAGCAAACCCAAATACGCCAGCGGGATTGCTAGGTGCAGCGTCTGATGCCGGACGCCTCTGACGTGATCGCTGCGCCATAGCGCTTCTGCTGGGAAAGCATCCCCTGCGATGTAATAACGCTATCGCGTTCCACTCTTGAAGGCGAAGCTTAAGCGTCCTCTAAATTTTTTTTAAGACAATGTGTCGCCAGATATGCGAAAAAAAAAGCAGGATTGTATGATGCCGGAATACGAGACTGTAGATAATATCAAGAAGAAAACAATGGGACTGCTGAAGGATGTGACACATAAATGCCTAAAACACCGTTTCCAGCTGTGATAGGTTTGTATGCTGTGGTACGTAGTGTGGGATTGCATGTCGAAGGTGTTAGTAGTTATGGGGATGGCGCACGAAACGAATTGTGATACCAGTCCTTCATTTATTTGCTACATCTTGAATTACTGCTAAAAAATAACAGGAGCTCTGCACGCTACAAGGTGCAGAGCAATTGTGCAGAATAGTTGTTTCATGTAAGCGCACGCTACACAACATCCCAGTTGAGGCAGCCAGTTGTCTATGGATGCAAAAAGTAAGGCGCCTGTGTACTGTGTGCTGTCAATGCACATTAAAGAACCCATGTTGGCCGAAATATCTGGAGCTCCGCACTGTGCGTACCTCATTCTAGAGTAGTTTTAGAACGTTAATACTCTATAAACCATTTAGGATGCTGCATAAATAACTAGTGCCCAACAAAGTCTTTGTATCCATGATCCTATACCTTAAACAGCATTATTTTCTTAGCACTTATCTCCTTACTTTTAATGCTGCAGCTTGCCATACATTAATTATGGTAGCTGATGGGAACTAGGTGCTTGCTAAGCAAAGGGTTACTCTACCTTTTACAGCCGTAGCCAATATGTGTACCTGTATAATCTTTGTCTTGGTTTATATACCATGCCATTGGCTGTACAGCTATCATCTCAAATAACGGGCATTCAAAGTGACCTATTTGCTTATGTAATTCTTTTTCTTCACATATACTAATCAATGAGCATAGCTCTCCTTGTCCGAATTGTTGTAACCTGGAAGTATCTGGCTGTCTAAAGATAACAACATGCCGTGATTGAATCCAATCAGCGCTTTAGTTTCGTGCCTTATAGTGTAGCTTTAAATCTTACTTATTTGCAGGAAATATAAATATCGGCTGAAGACGCCCGTGAGCTAGAGATGAATACGCGGCAACAAGCAAAGTGCCAATCTTGGATTGACGCTCGCCGACACAGGCTGACTACTTCAGCCTTTGGCAAGGTGATGAGAAAAGAGTGGACGCAGAAAGGCCTGCGCAACTTGCTCGACCCCAAAGACCTTTCTAGAGTACGAGCCATTCAATACGGCAGAAAAAATGAGGCTATTGCTGTCGTGCGCTATGTGGAAGTGGTAAGAAAACTGGCGCATGATGTGACAGTAGAACACTGCGGCATTGTTGTTCCTCCTTCGTTTCCGTGGTTGGGGGCATCATCCGACAGGTTGGTGTTTGACCCAGAAGAGGGAACTTTTGGAGTCCTTGAAGTTAAATGTCCATACTCGTTGAAGGATTCAGATGTGGAATCAATGAAGGCTTCTGACTTTTATGTTCAGTTTCTTGACAATGGTGAGCCTAGGTTATCACGGGATCATAAGTACTACTGCCAGTTAACCGGACAGATGGCTTTGACCTCCTGTGAGTGGGGGGGACTTTGTGGTTTTTTCTCAGGACTGGATAATCATTGAGAGGGTGTGCTTTGATTATGCCCAGTGGAAAGCATGAAACCTCGCATAGATTATATTTTTTTCAATGACATGCTGCAGTACTTCTGCCGTAAAGTATAGATCTCATATAGAAATGATGTACGTTACTCTTACTATGTTGTTTTGTGCACATTTTCTATTGTTCACCATTGAATCATTCAGTGTGCATTGTTCATTGTTGTATTCCTTGTCACTGCAGTTTTTTTGCCCTTGGCTTTTTATCTTAGTGCTATCTACTTTGTACTGTTTTGCACTGTTTCTTCTACTTGAGTTAACATTTCTTTGTTTTATTTAACTGCAGTATATAATTTTAATATTTGGCCTTCTAGTCTTCTTACCATTCCTGTATGAACCTGAATATATAAATTTTTATACTGTCACCGACAGTCTACTGCCCCTTAAATAAATTTCACAGCCTAACCAGGTCACAACCATTGTTATGCTTCACCCTACACGAAGGAGTAGTATTAGTCTTGCTGGGCTTCTTTAATTTGGGTAGCTACATCGCTAAGCAGTATGCTTCACAGTGTTTGCAAGGAGCATCAGTCTGGCATATTTACGGTCTTTGGAAAAACTGGCGGACTTATGCTCTTGAGGCATGCAATGTGGCTTTCTTTGCATCTCCAAAGTTCCAGATATGACATAGATGTAGGGAACTCTCGTCCTTAAATTTCAGGGCTTCCTCCAGTATTACAAGAGCCCCACCACATGTCTTATAAACAAATCTTGTGAGATGTATATTTTTGACAATGTTCATTCAAATCTGAGCTGCAATGCCCATGGCTTTGAGCTAGGACCCACTTCACTTGGCACCTGGACACAAGTGCCAGGATCTGTACATTACTGGTTCAAAATGCTGACAGTGCAGTTAGCCAAAATGATAGTTAAACGACATCGCAGTGCGATATGAATTGTGACACCTGTCACAAAATAAGATGTTGCTAGGTGACGCGGCCCGAGCCAAAATCCATCCACTCTATCATGTACGTGAAACAACTGCTGTATGGTGCAAACTGTCAAATGTTTAAGAGATTTACAGTGGCCATGTCATAAAGTGCTTGTTTTTGATATTTTTTAACTGTTTCTGGTCCATGCTACTGTTCGTCACTTAGAATAAGCTTTCCCAGCATGTAATGCTTCTGTTACAGAACTATTTTTTTGTGTGTCCTGCCTTGTAATTACACGCTTAAGTGGTGATTGTGTTGCATAGATAGCTTCTTGCAATATTCAGTGCTTACGTCATGGAACTTGTTTGTGTTAAGAAGTGGTGTATGGTACATAAAATATCATATTAAAGCACACTGCAAGGGGAGATTCCACTTGTTAACTCTTCATTTATTGCGCTGTGTACTACTATTTCGTATGTGCTTGACAGGAGCATGCACTCATACTCTGCTCTTGCTCTTGCTTAGAGATGAGGTCTGACTGAAAATTAGTTAGTATGGCAACCACAGTCCACATCTGATTAATTAATGGTGCCAGTGTAAGAGGAACAGGGCGGTCAAAAATGTGGAAGGACTTAATTCGCTGTATTCTTCTCTCAACATGAATCCTGATAGATGCAATTTCTTGTGTTGCTTTCACTTCTTCTGCGGAAAACTTCCTGTTACACAACAATGGAGGAATGTTCAGGCCCACACCTTTCTTTTCTAGAATATCGCCAATCTTGAAACCTTTATCAGCGACAACAGCATCTCCTGTGTCAAATTGAAGGTTTAGAAAGCCACTCTGAATGACTACTTCTCTTTCAGTAGTTGAGCCTTTAAACAGCTCCGAAACAAAGGACAGAAGGCCATTTAGCATTATGCCGACAAGTCCTTTGAACGTGTTTGCAGACTTGTACGAAGAATATGTGCTTGACTGCAGTGCTAGCGAGCTGGGCACTGTACACTTGACTTCAGTCGCATCCAGAATTACTCTTGTTGCTGGATACTTTTAGACGAACACAGCAGGCATAGTTGCATCCACAGTTTCTCGTGCTGCCCAAAGAGGTAAGTTTTTCAGCTTGGCATAGAGCAGATTGATCCAAGTTGTGCACATCCTGGATACGGTTGCTTGCGACATGATGAACCTGTGAGCCAAGTCCTGCTCAAAGAGGCCAAGTCTTTGTCTGACCAGTACCAGAAAGAGATCGTCGTCCTTGGCCAACTTTCTTTTTCTTCCTTGACTATACAGGTCCTTTGGTTTTCTGCACTGCAAGTTAGTGTTGTCGTCGGGGTGGATATATTTTAGCAATGCGACAAAGTGTTCGTAATCGGGGAGCCCTGTATAAAACATAAAATCCTCATTCGATCCTTTAATACGGTCCAAGCAGAAGGCAGCAGTTCTTGACTTTTCTGCTTCAAGCTGACGTCGCAATCATTGTTGTCGCCTTCTAATTTATAAACTGCCGTTTTAGCTTGTGCCAGTTCATTCCTTAAAGTGCTACACTGTAGCTTCAGTCGATGAATTTTCTCGGCCTGTGTCGACATCAAACCTTGCCCTTCAGCAAGGCAACTTTGCTGTGTTTGGGATGGCAGCTGCTCGTCTGCAATGCAGACTTCACTTTCCATTCCTTCCTGCGGTGTTGGACTCTGTTGCTCTTGCGGCTTTGTCTTTCTTGACGGCAAAGGTGTGCGTGCTTTCGGAGCTTTTCTTTCTTTTTTTGCGCGCGCGAACACGAACACGCTGGGAACCACTTCATCTCTGAGCATTCTTTTGCCACTTGCCACTCCTGGTATAAAGTCATCTCTTTTAAAGTGCTTTGAGCATACCTGTGTAAGTATGGTGACTTGAAATAAATGGCCTTCATCCCGTTTTATGGCAATAATCCATCTTCTGCGGAGAGCAGGATCTCGCGGAAATCCGTGGTAGGAAACCTGAACAATAATTACAAGAGGATTTAGCAGCGATGAAAAGGCACACAGCGACACGATTCTAATATTGCGCAGCTCTGACGGCGAAAAGAATGCCCTGAAACTGTAGCGCAAACTTAACATGGACGAAGAAAGCTAAAATACAACTGAACGAGCACGAATTGCGGTAGAAATCGCCAGCATTTTCGCTTGTTTGGCGTTTTTCTCGCGGGAGAACAGCATCACTATAAACACGATATACACGAACTCAGTTCACTTTAAAAAAAATTCTGCTACCTTCTCTCTCCCTGTCACAAGTTTAACTTGTAGAAATATTTTTAGAAACGAGGCGAAGTGTTACGCAAGCACTTTATGGTGCCATTCAAGTGTGTGCACGCGGGCATGCAATATCGTGCATAAGAAGCAGCTTGTGTCGAACAAAAACGAGTAAACGTAAACTACGAATGCACAGCATATATTTGACACGGTGACGCACGACGGCATCAAACTAAATCGAGGTTGACACGACGCCGAACAACTGGCAAAGCATTGAACGGACGGGTGGCGGCGTTTCTTTTTTTGAATGTGGCGCGTGAAATCACCGGTAAGAAAAAAAAAAGAATTCCTACCTTGTTTCCCGACTCATCCCTGTAGCCTCGCTGCGTACGCAAGGGAACACAGTAGTGGGACGGCATCGTTCGCGGGAGGGAGGGTGACTGCGACCCATGGAAGAAGCTGCGACCGTTCCTGCCGTTCCACTGAAGCAGGGATGGATGGATGGAATCTAAGAGCGTCCTATTTGAAATAGGGTGGTAGCAGTTGCTATCATGGTCATTTTTCCCCATATATCCTAATTATTGTAGCATTGAGCCAATCATAGAGCTAATACAAGCTCTAAGGAACCAATAGAGCCGCAAACGACGCCCCTGACAAAATGGTGCGCAGTAGTTCGCGTTTTTCCTCCTAGATGGGGCGCCTTTTTGAATATCGCCTATTGTTCCCTTCGATAGATTGTTTCTTTTACTTTAACTGTGATGATCTGGTTTCTTTTTTGATCGCTTCCAAAATTTGCACAAACCGACAGTTGAACTTCAGAGTAGTCGGCGGGATATTTATGAGCGTACTCCGCAGAAGGGAGTTACTTGGCAAGTCTGAGCGCCATGACCATGCTTCTTACAATTGAAATCGCGATTTAGGCTTGGGATATATGGTTTGAGGTCAATGGTTCTGTAACCTACCTCAACAAGCCGCGAGTTGTGCTCGGAACGATGGTATAGGACAGTATTTGGTTCCGATTTTCTGTTGTCAAGCCTCATTTTTATTCTTCATACATTAATGACGTATTGATCGTTCAGTTCATTTAGCAGCTTTTCCTCGGCCATGCACCTAAAATTAGACACAGAAAGGACTCCACAAAGAGCACTGAAATATCAGTGTAGGCGAAGCGCGATCATTGTGTCTCCGAAAGCACTGAACGCTGTTGTTTCTTTTAGTAATGTTTTGTGGAACTTCCAAACGCAGGACTCCATTTGCAATATTTTTTATGTGATATCCTTTGCCTCAGGCATTAATTAGTGTCTTTGCAACAGCGAATGATTAGACACGTGTTGACGGTTTATTCTGAATGCTCACTGTTGATTACATAAGAGCGTGAAAAGTAGTTTTTATTTTCTATAACTGGACAGCTTGTTCGGTCCGCGCGTGTTTCGCAGGATGGCGATGAGATGACAAAGAGGAGCTAGGCAAAGAAAGGTAATTTTAGCTACCAAGAAAAAGAGAAATGAAGAAAGTACAAGAACACAGCAAAGCTTTCGGAGAGAAGGTGGGAAAGGAAGGATGGAATGGAGGACGGAAAATGCCGACTGGTGCACCCGGAGGTGACTTGTACAGTACGCGAGGGCTGAAATTGGCCTTTTTCCTGACCTGCTACCACAGGCCTGGGTTTTCTGGCTCCATCTAAGAACAGCCGTTGCAAATGGCTTGTGTTTTACCGTATGGAAACGTGGGTAAAGAGAACGAAAGTACGCGCCGTTGTGGCTCATTGATGAACACATTCGCTACTGAGCTCCGTAAGCGGGTTTCGAAGCCGACTGAATCTAATACGCTCCGATTATTTTCATTTCAGAGTTAAAGCTTTGCTAATTGGTCGCAGTCAGCGATTAGTCAGTCATAAGCTCCATTACTCACTGTAATGGCTGCAGAACGTTCAAAACTTTTCAACTGGATTTAGTTAGAAAGACCAACCAAAGGTCATGTGGTTGTGGCCTCACGAAACAGCTTAACCAATCAGAGTGACTCGCAAACAAGATTGGAACATGTTCTTGGTCGGTAGTGGTGAGTGCATAAGTGATGTAGCACTTATTTTAATCTACTAATATAAAAATGAGTTGCCGTCTGCAGACGCTAATCAGGCAGTCGATGCACAGGATCGGCAATAACTATAGTTTTAATACAAACAAAGCACTTGTGGCGAGATATTTACGCAGTATTGAAATAAAAATACAGTGGGGACATTGCTCGCACGCACGAATATAGAGATTATTGGAATACCATCATGTGGGCGTGAAATGTTTCCGCCAAGAACTCCAACTTGTTTTGTATGCATAATTAGATAAGATCAAGTATTCTCATATTGCTCTTGGGATAGGAAAGTAAGATGTTTGGCTTGGTTTGGTTTATGGGACTAACGTTCCAAAGCGACCCAAGCTATGAGAGACGCCGTTTTCAAAAATGCCGAAATATTAGTACAAGTTCCTTCTCTTGAGAGATGGGAGGCCGTTCTGGTCAGCTCGGACCAGAACTCAGCTTTGCGACCGAGTGGGCCGCTAAGGTCGCCGCCAGCCATGGACTGGTGAACGATAATTATCATTGCGTTAGAGAGATTTCCCTTGCTCTTTCCTGCCACAATTGGAGCAGTCGCGGCATCTCTGTGCCATCTCCGAGCAAGCCCGCTTCAGGGATAAATTCGGAAAAAATTGAAAGAATTATCATTGCAAAATAGAAAATCTGCCATTTTTTTTGCAACAGCCTACCATGACTGCATTTTCCGTTTCGATGTCTTAAAGCGATACCTCCGCGAGAAAGCTGTATTTATAGGTCTACTCCAAGTCACAGTCGAGGCACTCTTGTTTAAGAATCATCGTTGGAAAGTGTGCGTCATGTTAACTCCATAATTATAGCTGTCTGACATCGGTACTGATACATCCACTTCAATTTCGCATCATGAATAAAAGATTCTTTGTGACACATTTAACCCTAGACGTAACCCACACAACGGATGAAGAAAACATTTTGCTCTCGAGTCTGTCACATAGTATTTGAATAAAAGATTTTCCGTAACATACTCACAGCACTAAGAGGTCCATCGGTGTACTGCCGCTGATTGATGTGTGTGTGGAATGTTTTTCATACTTGTCTTAAAAAAAGCTTTTTCGACGTCGAATAAACTTCAATACCACTCATGAGCAAACATTTAAAAGGAACTGAGTCCGACAGTATCTTACTGGTACGAATATGATTGTGCCATAGAGGAAGCCTTCTGGTTATACCAAACCTATTGTTATAATACGCAAAATAAGGGACGATACAACTCAGCACTGTAAGAGTTATTTCACTTTTACAGACACTATTCTTTACTTACACATCATAATATAACGCGAAGTGCTGAGAGCAGCACAGCTAAACGAAGAATCTTAAATAAATGTTTTTTTATAAGTAGCTACTAACCATCTCGAGGGTCTGACTCACAGCTCTTCAAGTCCCCTGTGGCCGTGTAAAGAAAGCCGAGAACAAGGAAGATTTTCAAACGCATGCTGCGACTCTGGGGTGCTACAGAAGAATGCTGGCGGATGAGAAAAGAATATTTCTAGCCCAGTGCACAAAAAAAAAAAAACTAAATACGGACAAGCGGAAATTCATATTTTCAGAACCGCTGATTCCACACCCGACATTAATTTAGTGTTGTATGAAACACCTGCGTATATTAAACAGAGAGAAAACCGTTCGTATGAGCGGAATACATGGTCCGAATATCTTATGGAACCGGTCATCATTAGTCATTTTCTCCTTTATTCACCTTTTCTTTCGCCCACTCTAAAGCGTGTTTGAACGTACGAACATCTGCTGCACATCAGGTAATTGAATAATGTTGTCTACATGATCTTATTTGCTCCTAAAATTTAAATTTTTTTAGAATCAGCCCCTTCTTTTTCTATACAGCCGGTCGAACATATTTCTATTGTAGGGATGTTTTTATTCAGTAAACCCAGATGGATCCAGCCGCTCAGGAGGAACTCGCAGCGGACCGTCAGGCGTGGCGAATCAGCAAGGCAGCGACCAACTTCTTCGTCCTCGAGTGTGCCAGCATGCGATGCATGGCAGTGGCTATATATTTGCTTAGATCACAATTTTGCCGTCGTTTCAAGAAATGTTTGTTGGTAAGTTATAAAACAATATTCATAAATATACACATACCAGGTTTTTAGCGAATATTTTCGTCAGTACCTGAACATATTAGGTTTAAAATTTAAAATAGAAACATTTCTAACGGCGAACATTCCGAAGCCCCGGCGAACACAATTTACTACAGAACACCCTAATTATCCAGGTAATTGGAAAACTCACTAATTGCCTTTTTATTTATGGTAGTTAGTTGGTTGTTCCCCACTGGTAAATGGTGTGAACAACACGGTACCATATACCTTTTTAAATGAATGAAATGGTCTTCGGTAAGCGGCATGACTACTGTTTGGCCGACAATACCGAGGCGTCGCGTAACCGCGGTGTATGCTGGCCGTGCACATAGCATGGATCAGGCGACGCGGCGGCGGCCTATGTCGTCACCGGCTGCGCCGATTGCCAGACCAGCAAGCTGTTCACAAAGAAACGAAAATGCTAGTTTTAAAGATATCTGCAGCTCCGATGCCGCTGAAACTTCGAGGTTTAGTTGCTTGGCACATCAGAAATAAGATGCAATAAACTGTTTGCTCCAAACTTGATGGACGGCGGGTGGCTGCTCCAGGTCCTTTCGACTCTTTCGACAGCTGCCGAAAGAGTAGGACGTGTTTCGCGGAGCTCCCGCTGCTCGCGCAACCCAGGCTCGCGCCCTTGTTCGATCTGCCCCGCAGCCTCGCTCCGAGCTGCGAGGCCTATCTTTTTTACAGGCGCTCCTGCCTTTCTGCCTGCCTGCGGAGCTGCCCGGGCCTTCGGCAGTGGTCGCGGACGGCGTCGCGACTTCCGCTTGCGGGCCTGCGGACCCGCGGGCGGTATTTTTAGCCGCATTTTGCGGCTCTGAGCATCTCCGACTTTGTTCCGGCGGCGGCCCTGCTTCGGCTGCCAACATCCTGCGACTGCCTGCCAGCGCTTCGGCCACAGGGTAGGACCGCTACCTTCATCGCGCTGCGCGGGTTCTCGGACCTCGTCCGCGACCTGCGCGGATCGGCACGGTCCCCCCGCCCGCTTTTTGCGGGCTAGGGACATAGCCTCGCTTGCCCTAGCGAGGCTTAGGCCTCGGTCCAGTCCTGCCCTTGTGGTGGCCGGGTAGGCGGTCCCCCGCGACCGCTCCCATGCCAACCACGAGGTCCTCGATGTCGGCGTCGCCCACCGGGCCGCCTCAACAACCGGCGGCGTCAGCATCGAGCTCGCCGGATGCCCGCCGGGAGACTGCCTCTGGCACCGGCGCTGCAGAGGCACACCCGCTGTCTCCCGACTCCGGCTCTGGCCGCTCTGCACCCGCTCCCGGTGGTGGCCAAACGCCGCGGTCCCCGTTCTCGGATGGGGGCGACGCGACCGTGGCGGCTGTGCCGGACTCGGATCTGGCCCGTTCGAGGTCCCCATCAACTGAGGCGACCACTTCTGCGGTTTCTGCCGCCCCTACGGGGCGACATCCCGATCAATCAGTCCCACGGTTGGCGACTGATCTTGCGACGACCCCTCCGGCGACGGGGTCCGTTTCTGCGATGCCTGAGCCCGTGCCCACACCCGATACGGATGTCCCGCTGTGTGCTGACCCGGAGCGGGACCGGGCTCGAGTCGACCTTAACTTTGCGGCGATGCCGCAATTCGCGGACGTGACCAAACAGCAAGAAAAGATAACAGCGTTCCTGGCGGCGCCCGAGAACAAGATCGGCGTCAACGCTCGCCAGGCCCTCGCCCAGATGATCAATGTGATCATCCTTCGCTGCGCGGAGTACCACTCCCTGGCGTCGGACGCGAGGGCTCACGCGGAAGTGCTCCGCGAAATGTGGAGCACCGAAAGAAAAGACGCGGTGGATGCACGAGCCAGGGCTACGTCTGCGGAGGTCCGGCTACAGACGAGCCTCACGTCTCCGCCGGCTCATCACCATCCGGCAACGTTTGCACAGGTCGTCGCCTCCTCCACCGGGCTCCCAGCGGAACCCAATCAGCCACCTCCGCCTGCGCCACGGCAAGTACAGGGCCACTTGGCATTTCTCACACCAACCAACCCCGACGCAGTCACACCCGCGCAAGTAGTCCAAACTTTAAAAGCAAACATAAATCCAGAAGACGCGGGCATCGGCCCTATACAAATTCGGACTAATTGAAACGGCGTAACAATAGTGGCACAAGACAGAACTACCATCGAAAACCTTCAGGCGGCGGTTAGGGCAAACGCCGTAACCTCAAACGCGTTTAGCGTACGGATAGCGGAGAGGCGACGACCTCATATTCGCGTATGGGGCGTGGACCCGGATGTAGCGGACGACTCGCTAATAGCAAATATAGCTAGCAAAAACCCCGACTTAGAGTTAGACCAGACCGCTGCAGCTCGGCGATACACATTTAAAGCACGAGACGGAACCAAAACTCACGTCGTCTCAGTGTCGCCCGGCGACTTCAGAAAAATTATGGCAAAGGGGCGCTTGAACATCGGCTGGTCCTCGGCGCAGGTGGCCGAGGACCTCCACGTCCCGATGTGCACATATTGCGCACAATATGTCCACTCAAGGCGAAACTGCCGGGCGGCAACCGACGCTACTCGCGCCGTATGCACGCGCTGTGCGGGTGACCACACTGCGGCTTCCTGCACGCAGACGGCGGCAGACGCGCCGGTCGCGTGCGCAGTTTGCAGGCGTGCAGGACGGCAGGGTCCGCCGCACAGGGCCGGGGGCAAGACCTGCCCTGTACTACAAGAAAGAGTGGTTCGGATGCGCCACCGAACCGATTATGGCCCGCCGTAGCTGCAGTGGTCTGGGACTGGGCGAGAGGGAGACCGAGCATACAGGTTTCTTAACTGACGTACACTGTACATCATCACGACGGAACATTTCTCCTCTACTTTTATCATTAACCCGCTTAAAGAGCTTACATACCATAATTCGTAGTAACACATCCTTTCTGTTAAAATTGTTATTCTCTATTAATTTCCTACAACTTCCTATATTGCAACAATTAGCTCTCCCGATTGTTTCTCACATTGCTCGGTCGTCCCTCTCGCCCACAGCCCTTATCAACCACGCACGCGGACGGCGCTTTGAAAATACTGTCAATTTAGAAGCAGTAACAAATAACAAGGCAGTTAAAACGTGGAGCGTAGTTTTTTTTTTTTTTTTCCTACGCGTCGCCACTATCGATGTTTCGTTCCCTCTCGTATTACATTGGCATTCTTGCAGATCTATTCCCCATTTTATTCCAAATTTTCAATCGGCTTCTAATTTTTTAAAATGACATCTCAAGTAGCTTTCTCAATCATCCAGGCCAACTTGGACCACTGCAAAAATGCCACTACAGCATTGGTAGATAGAATTAAAGAAGCAAATTTTGATTTCGCTTTAATTTCAGACCCCTATACGAGAGCGAACGAAATACCGAACATACCGCACAATTGGACAGTTTTCAAGGCGCCGTCCAATCCTCGCACGGCGATAATCATCTGCACCACTCGATTCGACATATTTCCATTGTTCACTTCATCACGCGTCACTTCCATTTCTTGCTCATTAGCAACGGCATCGTTCACACTTATTTCAGCATACGCACCACCACACTACCCCATGACACCTACACTCGACGATATACGCCAAACACTCATACACACGGAGGACACACCAGCAGTCGTCGTTGGTGACTTTAACGCCAAACACACTGCTTGGGGACCGGAACTCTGCGATGCGCGGGGAGCGGAGTTCCTCGGCTTCGCTATGGGTTCCGGTCTTATAATCCTTAACGATCCGTCATCCCCTCCAACCTATACAACAAGTTACACAAACAGTTGGATAGATATCTCATTAGCTACACCATCACTCGCTAGGGCAGGTTACACGTGGACAGTGACAGATAACATAACATTTTCTGAACACAAACACATAGAAATACGGTTTGGTTCACCTACACAAACAAACGTTCGCAGACTTACATACAGGGGCACTACACGTTTACTAAATTCACTCTCGTCATCAGGTTACATGGATGCCGTTGCTAAAGCTCATTTGACTTCACCGGCAGCATCAGATTTAATTCTCCAAAAATTTCAATATCTATTCGACCACTTTAGGAAACGAAATCAAACAAGAACCCGTCCGACTTCTCGACTTCAATTCAATAATTCGAACCAATGGTGGACGACCGAGCTGACTATCGAGCGCTCCAGGGTGCGCGCCATGCGTAGGCGCTATCAAAGAGCTACTGAAATTTTAATTAGAAAATACTACGGTGACATTTACTACACCGCATTGGCTACATATCGTTCCAAAGTTTCGGAAGCCCGAGACTCATATTTAAGAGAATTGGCAAGACAATCAATCAGATCAGGTGTCTTCGGGCGTCCGTACAAAATTGCGTTCCAAAAGCTTTCTGCACCCGTTTTGTTAACATCAGTGGAGCGGCCGGATGGAACAATGACGTCCTCTGTGCTGGAAACAGCACAGACGCTTTTAGATAGTCAGGTCGCGTCCGACACAAACGAAATCGATACGGATGCCCACAGGGAGATGCGTCAATTTGCGGCGTCCCCGTCTCTTGGAGGGCCCGACGATGTGCCGTTCACCGCTGACGAAGTGGACATGGCGGTGTCCCGCGTCAAGTTGGGGACGGCGTCGGGTCTTGACGGAATGACGCCTCGCATAGTACGCGAACTCTGGGGGCGTCATCCTAATTTTTACCTATTTATTTTCAATGCGTCCTTGAAACTGGGTCACTTCCCAGTGGCCTGGCGGAAGGGGCGCATCATATTTTTGCCCAAGCCAGGTCGGCCTCCGGAGATGCCCACTTCATACAGGCCAATAGTCATGAATTCGACATTCGGCAAAGTGTTAGAGCGTTTATTATACGCCAGACTATACCACTTTCTATCGCGACGCAAATTACTCCAATCGAACCAATTCGGCTTTACAAGACAACGCGGAGCCGTCCAGGCTTTACACGCGTTAGTTTCCAAATTACGAGAAATACGGAACAACGGCCTCCACGCACTGCTCATATCCATTGATTTCCGTGGAGCGTTTGACAGCGTCTGGCATCCTCTGGTTCTGAGTTCGCTCGGTAACTGGGGTTGCCCGAGAAATCTCTGTGCACTGCTCCGGTCATTTCTATCTGACCGAGAGGTGGTTTTCCGCTCCCAAGCGGGAGACGCGGTAGCGCGTCCCACCTTAGGCAGCCCACAGGGTTCTCCGCTGTCACCTCTCCTGTGGAATATAGTGGTGAGTGGATTGCTCGAGCTCACGATGCCAGAGGGTGTGTCGGTGCAGGCTTATGCGGATGACGTTGTCATCCTTGTGCCTGCATCCGGCAGGAAGGAGCTGACGGACCTGGCGGAAAATGCTCTCGGTAGAGTGGCGACATGGGCGGAGAAAGCTAGAGTTAACATCTCAAGGGAGAAAACGGTGTGCGTCCTTATTTCGCCCCCAAGGAGTGGAATGGGACGCACATTACCCACCGTGCGGCTCGGCGGAGTTCGCCTTCAATTCAGGCCCTCCGTCAGAATCCTCGGTGTCGTTTTCGACCGCACTCTATCTTTCATACCCCATGGCGACCTGCTCAAGGAGAAAGCCGAGATGCTTGCCGCGCGCCTCAGCACCTTCATGCGGCTCAGCGGCACACCGGCACCGTCGCAGCGCAGAGCCTTATACAATCAGGTCGTCCTTCCATCTCTCGCATATGCCTCACTCGTTTGGTGGACCGAGACCGCCCATTCGGGACTGCGTGCTCGGCTGCTTTCAGTGCAGCGCGCCCCGTTGCTGGCGTTGACGGGAGCGTATTCCACCACGAGCACAAGGGCATTACAAATTTTGCTGCATGCGCCGCCACTCGCGCTGGACCTTGAACGGTTCAACGCAGAGTTCGCGCTCTTTACGCAGCGATTGGATGTCACTTTTGGTCAGAAAACATACCGCGCATCGGAAGTGGCGAAACCGTTTGACGATACGCTCATACACCCGGCGGAGGTAGTTTCATTTGCGCACGTTCGTCTAGACAGGGATGGCGCGGAGGCAATGGCGCTGTCACCCGTCTACCATGTTTACACGGACGGTGCATATACCTCCGTCTCTGCCGGGGCGGCCTACGTCGTCATGTCACCAGCAGGCCGCATAACATCAGTCGGCCGCTTCAGAGTAGAAGGAGCTACTGGTGCGTACGCCGTAGAGCAAATAGCGTTTGAGGAATGTCTCCGCTATATACAGGGATTGCAAGGGTCGACGCCTGTGTACATCTACACAGACTCTTTGTCGACTCTTTCTGCCCTAGCCGCAACTAAAACAGTTAATTCCAAAATCTTTGATATCAAGCAATTGCTTACATCCATAATCATACGAAGGCCGATTAAATTATTTCACGTACCTGCACACGCAGTTGTCTTGGGCAACGAGCTCGCAGACATAGTCGCGTCTCGAGCACATATGTCGAGCCGGACCAGATTGGCATTAGCATCTAAATTTGTGGTCCGTGCTGATTTCCGTCGGGTTGTTGTCGCGAGATGGGCCACCTGGTGGCGAAATAACAATGAAGGCACGGGAATCTTTGATTTTGTTCCCGATGCAACAAAAATACCCATCTCGTTCCCTCCTGTGAAGTCAATCATCCATCTTGTCACCGGTCATGGCCGATTCCCTCATTATTTGCATCGTTTCGGCCTTTCACCATCATCAAACTGCCCCTGCGGTGCATCAGAAGGCACTGTTACACATTATCTCACCTCATGCTCACTCACATCATTACATCGTCAAAATTTAAACCCGCCAGCTCCGCAATCTTATGACGCCTTTATTTGGCGTAATTGGTTAGATAACAAAAAGAACTGTACGTGGTTGATTAGGCTAGTTAATTTTATAAGCAATTCTTTGCCAAATTACAAACGACAAAATTTAAGTGCAGATTAGACCTCAAAATTAGTTGTAGCAAAATTTGACACGTCGGTTGGGGCCACTCAGGCCCAACGAGGTGAGCACAACGTTGTGCTCGCCCTAAACCAACGCATCGAATTTGCGACCGTTTTGTGTATATACTGTACATAATTTCTGTAAATAGTGTAAATAGAGTGTATATACTGTACATAATTTCTGTATATATTCTGTCATCACCCCTTTTACCAGCACTTTCACACACCATTCAATTCTTAATTCAATCTTAATTCAATCTTCCAAAATCCTTTCGAACACCACTATTCCTTCTTGTTTCCTATTGCTGTCTGCTGTTTGTTCCTGTCTTTTGCTTTTCCACTTCTCTTTCCAGACTCATCATGGCCATCTCCTACTAATCTCCTGATCTGCCTGACTTGTCCTGCAAATCATTCCCTTGTCTTTCCGAACCTTTTTCTATAAATAAATTGGTTGTGGTGTTTTTTTTTTTTTTTTGTGTGTGTCTGTGCTTTCTTGTTAAAGTTATGTTAATATGTTGATATGTATATATGTGTCCCTGGGCACATTTATTGTTTATTATCCAAGAAAATTCAAATAAAACAGCTCTGCGAGGATAGCCCACCCTCTGTGCTCGTTGAGCCCTTAGGATGCAGATGTGTTACCGTGCCCACTTTTTATTTTTCCTATTGGCTTTTTCCACCAAATTAAACACTTTGGCCGACTGGGCCTTATTCATTTATTTTTGATTGGTTTAAGCCTGATATAGCTTAGCTGGTGCAGGCATTTTCTCATTCCGCTTTATTTTTTAATTTATTTTCCAACATTGTCAGGAATGAGACTTTGGATTGGATTGGATTGGATTGGGGCTGTGACAGGTAGGTCATCACCGCTTGCGGCGGGGGCTAGCCTGCCACGGAATTTTTATCTGTTGTAGGCCGTTATTATACCTGCAACCGCATCGGTGGTAGACGACGGCTGTAGCGGCGCGCATCTTTTTGTTCCTCTTTATTTTCTTTCGTCTCTACTTTCTCTCGTCTGTCGGCACGAGGCAGCGGAGGTCGCTCAGCTACAGAGCCAGTAGCAGACAGGTGCATTTTTTTCTCCTTCTTCGAAAAGCCACAAAAACAAAAAAAAAACTGCCATACGTAGCTTCTCGCGTGGCAGAATATCAAATACTGCCAGAAACACCTTCGCGGATATCAGACTTGACAGAGAGATACAACTCCTATGGACACCTGCACAGTCAGGGAATCAAGGCAATGAGGCTGCTCATCAACACGCTCGAGGTCTTGTCGGCCGAGCGGTGAGACCTAATGCCGAAGAACTTGAAATGGAAGAATTGCTCACATACAGCGACCTTATACAACACATCAAACTCTCTAGGAAAGTATACCCACCACTACACAAATCACTAACAAATTGTTTGGAGGAAACTACAAACTTCTCCAACCCTGCGGTTTATTCACACATATTTCCAGACAGCATATGCTCGTCATGCACTAAGAGCGGAGAGAAAGCCGACCTTAAGCATATCCTGCGGGGTTGCTCAGATCACCCGCCTCCAAAGGCTCTCATAGAAGCTCCCTCACTTGAATCCTGCGAAAACAAGTGCTACGTAACGCGAGCCCCGATATACAACTGGGGGCCGTAAACCGCGCTTAAGAAGTCACCGTAAGCCACCAGCTAACGGCCACTTTGCTCTTCCACTAAAACCCAGTAAGACTACTCCCGACAATATAGTTTTTTTCTCTCTCCCTCTTTAATAAAATTTCTTTGCTGCACATGATGAACCGCAGTAGGAGCATTGAGTTTTCCTAGGCTGAATTGTGCGAGGTGGCCACGAAGAAAGGGGCGCATAGCCGACATCCACATATATCACAGCACGATAGCTATTTACACGTGTCTTCATCGGTCATCATGTGCGCTTATTCCGCCCCCACATCTCCCACAGCCTCCTACCGCGCAATGATATATTGTACTGTCAACTTATACACATCCCGTGAAATGTCACTGCACCCGTCTATTGCAACACTTTTGTGAAAATACATTCTCTGGTTAGGGTAACGCTATTGTAGCGCAGGTGCGCAATAGAGATACTCATATTTTCCTCTATCACTACCCACTCGACTGGCATGAGCCCTTCACTCCAACCCAGTCATTGGCACAAGTTGTATTCGTAAAAGGCTAAACGTAAATATCGCCTTAGTTGTTTCTGTGGTCAATTCAGAGGGCAGGTTTTGCCGACTGACCCTCCTCCGCGTTATAGCATAGGAGTCTGCTATACAGCCGTAGCGGCGTTTGTTCTTCCGCTTAGGATATGTGGCTATTAAAGTTTCACAGAAGCCCCGCTGTTGTGGTGAGTGGTTAGGGCACTCGACTGCTGTCCCCAAGGATGGGGGATTGAATCTCGTTGGCGCCGACCTCGTTTCGATGGAGGCAAAAGCGAAGCGCACGTGTACTGTGCGATGGCAGTGCACCGTAAAGATCCCTAGTGGTCGAAATTTCCGGAGTCCCCCACTACGGCGTTTCGTATACCCTAAGCCGCCTAGGAACGTTAAACTCCACAGACCAAGTCAAACAAGAAGACCAATCAAGTAAAATAGGACGAGACCATAAAGCCTATTTCTATGCAAGCACTCATTTTGCAACCAAACCTCGGGAGGCTACAATTAGCCAGAGCGCTTCTTGGTCGTCTCCGCGTTGATGCCCATAGCTAATTGGTGGCGGGTAGCTAGAAATGCATTCCAGGTTGCCTATAGTCCCAAAATGTTGGTTAGTGTAGAATACAAATTTTTTGTAGTTGTGTCTGTAGGAAAAAGGAAAAGAAAATGCGCGGGCCAGATACTGACTCTGTAAGATGAGTCACCTCCGCTGCCTCGTGCGGACATGGGAGAAAATAGAGAAGAAAAATAGATAGAGAGAAACACGGATGTCGCAACAGCCATCGTCCGCCACCGAAGTGGTGGCGGGTGCAATAATGGCCTACAACAGGTATGGAATACAAACGTTTCGCGATTTTCTTTTCAAATCCCTGACAGCTATCAATGTCTGTTCTCATTGGCCCTAGACAAGAGTGGTTTCAGGGGCCGCTCAATTCAGACTAATGTAAATGCTCCGCATACAGTCTTAAAATCCTGCTAATGCTTTCATGGCCAAATGGTCTTACTTCACAACATTGTTACGAAAGTATCTGGCAGTGTTCGGCAGTAGTCCATTTTTGTAGAGAAAGCTACATTGCGCTAGGTTTTCGAGCCGTCTGCGAGGCATAGTGGCACCATGTGCCATATGCGGTATGCTCCGCGGTGTGTTGCGCCGTTGCCTAGCAACTGTTACGTGGTATGGACCGAGATCTGGGCCAGGCGTTCATGCCGTCGGCATGGCGCGGCGGCCGTATGCTTAGCAGCGCGTCGCGCTGTTCGATAAGCACATGATGCGTAGAGGTATATGATATACGGGTAGACAGCACAGACGCTGGCAGAAAGGCGATGGAGTAGAGATGGATGGCTCAGGAGCAAGCCGGATATTTGTAGCAGCTCTTTCAAAACAGCGGTTGAGCGGCAGCTCACTAAAATGGATCGGCGGTTATTTTAGTGAGCCGGCTCTCTCGTTCAATGATCCGATTCGTGCCGACCGTTCCTTTGGAGTCGGATCTTCTCGGTGCAACCTTGACACCATCTATTAGCGAAGCGAGATAGCAACTTCCCTCCGGCTTGGCCCCGAGATCATCCAACCCTGCCGTGCACAAGAAGAAGCTCGTGCGCGAGGGGGATCTCGGAGGCTATGCATCCCGCCCTTGCTCACGAGAGTCACAATCATTCCCTCGCCTTCGACTGGCTTTTGAGGCGCTTCTTCAATAGACCTGTTTAGTTTCAATGCCTGGGTGCAGCCATCTAGATTTCGGAAAATCATTGATAAAGTTCCACATCAGCGATGTTTACTTAAACTTTCATGATTACGCATTACTCCTCTTGTATTGAAATGGACACGTAATTTCCTGACTAACCGGAAGCAATTTGTTTACGCTAACAAACTCTCATCAACTTGCTCCCCAGTCCTCTCCGGCATTCCCCAAGGCACTATACTTGAATCCTTGCTCTTCCTATTCTACATTAATGATCTGTCTAGCAACATTGTTTCTAACATCCGCCTATTTGCAGACGATTGCGTCATCTACCGTCCCATCCATAACCGTTCCGATTCTCGCATTCTTCAAGATGACCTTAAACGCGTTGAAGCCTAGTTCGTCAAATGGCTAATGTCTTTAAACATTATTAAAACGTCATTACTCTCTTTTCATCAATGACGACACTATCAACCCTCCAGGTATGTCACCTGTGGCTCCGAAATTTCATCTGTCCAATCATACAAATACCATGGCATCACAATCTCTAACACACTTAATTGGTCTGCACATTTAAAGAAAATTGCTAACGAAGCCAATCTCACTCTTGGTTATCTTCGTCGAAACTTGCGCCTCACCTCTGCCTCGATTAAAGCACTAACTTACCTCCCGTTTGTTCGATCTCAAGCTAGAATACGCATGCTCAACCTGGGATCCTCATCAAACCAACCTTTGTACCATCCCCGAATCAGTTCAAAATCGCACGTCAAGATTTATTGTTTCAGACTATTCTTATCACTTCCGCGTAACGGCTCTTAAATCTCAGGCTCACCTTACTAATCTCGATTTGAGACGTTGCATCTTTAGGCTTTGCCTCTTTCATAAATTTTATCACACACCACTTGATGTTTCAGTTATATTAACATCTCAACGCTTCTCAAACCGCACCAGCCATCCCAAAGTTGTCTACCCTCCCCCAACGCAACTTCAGCTCATCTTCGCTCCTTCTTCGTCAAAACTACTAGGGACTGGAACAATCTGTCAGTCGATTTCGTGCACCACTCCAATCTATCTCAATTCAAGGCAGCCATCGAATCTATTTTAAAATAAAATAGCAGCCCATTCCTCTTGCAAAACCCCATTCCTGACGCATTTAGGGTATTGATAAACATAAATAAATAAAAATAAAAAAAAATCTTAGTTTGATGGCGGCGCCATGTATGAGTCAAACTGGTTAAGTCCGCTCCAGCTCCTCTTGACGCCATCTTGGGCGGGTTGATGTTGCGGTGCTGTATACTGTAAAAGCGGTGTTTTTCAGTGCTCGTGAAAGCTATCCGACACCTTGGTGCTATTTGTGCTTTGTTTGAGCGCGCTAGCAAACCGTATACCATCCATTTGGCATGCCGGCAGCTGTTGGAAACAGCAATAGCCACCGGGGTGACTCCGAAGGACTGCGCTCCACTTCCGCAGTGAGGGTGTATCTGTTGTATCTTTCATAAAACATGTATTTTCAAGTATATTTTATAATCGCAATGGTAACTGTACACACAAACACACAGCCAATGAACCGTACAGGCAACTACCGAACGCGGAATGCAGATATTACGAAAGACGCTTTCCTGTTATTGCCGCATTGATTTAATGTGAAGTGCGACCCATTTCGATATACGATCGAGCTGTGCTGCTTCAACGATGTATACTTTGAAGTTAAACCACGGTTCAAGACCAGCACATAAAAGAAGTAGTGTCTAACGTACCATTCGTCGACGTTTTTATGCAGCCTTGGTGTCCGTATACCGCCGTATAACCCGCGTCCTGTACGCATACATCGTATACTCCCGTTCCGTATGTCGTAGCAGCATCGTTTGCACGACGTGTTGTTGACTAAAACGTCAAAACACGCGCACTCTCAGCTTCACCATGAACGAAGACGACAAATTCGCAGCACATACAGCATCGCTTACGAAAGCGGTGCCGCCGGCTGGCGAGGCGGACTACGGCGCTCTCGTCAAGCGCTACTCCCTAGTCGTCGCTAGGCCTAAATTATGGCGCATCGAAGGCACATCTGACAGCACTTTGTAATTGCTCAGCGTTAGAGTAAATGGTCTCTCACGGAACTGCCTTACTGCCGATCCCATAGTATCAGTAAAAGAAAGATGTAAATTTAGGTGGTGCCTTAGCAGCGGAGCCAGCGTGCAGACAATGATGGCCCACGCGCCTCACCAGCGGCAACGTGTGCGTAATTTATTTGTATTGCAATTATCAATAGCACGGGATTGGTTAAAAATCCACAAGAAAGATTTTTTTTTTTTTTTTGCTGTCGGCCTATTGTTTAAATAAGGAACAGATTTTAACACGCTCTTCTTGCGCTGGCCGAAGAGATCTACCGTATCGTTGGCGCCGAGGGCTTGGGGAGGATCGGCTGCCCGGCGTGCGTAGTTACCACGGCGCAGGAAGTGAAATGGGCATAATATTCGCATTAGGTAGCGACATACTGGAAGTAGTAGGCGAATATGTCTACTTAGGACAGGTAGTAACCGCAGATCCGGACCATGAAAAGGAAATAACAAGAAGAATAAGATTGGGATGGAGCGCATTTGGCAAGCACTCGCAGATTATGACTAGCAGCTTACCGGTATCGCTAAAGAGGAAAGTATACAACAGTTGCATCTTACCTGTACTCACCTAAGGGGCTGAAACATAGAGGCTAACCAAGAGAGTTCGACGTAAGTTGAGGGCAACACCGGAGGGCTATGGAACGAAAAATGGTATGGGTAACATTAAGAGATAGGAAGCATGCAGAGAGGGTCATAGAAATAACTCATGTTACTGACATTCTAGTGAAAATTAAGAAGAAGAAATGGGCATGGGCAGGACATTTAGTGCGAAGAGAAGATAACCGATGGTCGCTTAGGGTAACAAATTGGATTCCAAGGGAAGGAAAGCGTATCAGGGGGCGGCAGAAAGTTAGGTGGGCGGATGAGGTTAAGAAGTTTGCAGGGGTCAAGTGGATGCAGCTAGCACAGAACCGGGTGAAGTGGAGAAATATGGGAGAGGCCTTCGCCCTGCAGTGCGTATAGTCAGGCTGATGATGATGATGATTCGGGATTCCATCATTGGTACTATAGTCCATCTGGCTTACATAAAACGTTCATAGAAGAATTAAATCAGGATAAAGTGGAAAGTGGTGAAGCAGAAACATATCACAGCCGAACTCGGACTGTCGATGCATGCTTCCCGCATACGCTCTCGGCATTCATCTTGCGATTTCTTTGATCGTTTGTGCAGTCCAGGATCACGTATTGCAGACCCGATGATATTACCACTAAAATAGGCGCTATTATATGTATTTAAGTCTCTTAAACCACAATATACTGAGGTGCCAGGCCGTTCTGCTATACATGAAGCGTGCGAATGCACAGCCCACTCGGTACTGGCAACAAAGGGCCGGCGCAAGGAATCTGGCTAGAGAGTATTTTCCTCCTCTCCTGCTTGCTCTCGGTAAAACGGTCTATAGAGCGAGAATGAGCGGCGGCTCTTAGAGATCCGGTGGCTCATTGGGCGGCGGTTCACATGCATCAAGTGTTTCGACAACATCGCCAGCTTACAAGTTATAAAATTTTTCCTCCTACAGTACTGTTGCCTAAGCGATAATTAGGAAGCGTGGCATGAAGGTATTTGCTGCTCAGCAGTTAGTAGTACCAGATACACGTGTGATATTCCCGTTACATTAGAGGGGCCCACAAACACCTCCCGAGCACTGCTCACAAACTATCTCAGTCGCTAGGTTATGCTGCGATACACATCTGAACGTAATAAAACACGTCTACGCGCAGCACAGGTCCCGCAATCCTATTTGAAAGTTGGCGCTCTCTTTCCTTCCACTTTTGCGGTCCCCCATCTCCACTGTGCAACGCGTCTACGTACATGCGTATTCGAATGACTATTGGTCTGCTTCTTTGCGACGTCACGCATCCATAAAACTACCACTTCTGCGAAGATAATTGTAATACGCTTAACTTTTAGTTATCAGGAAAGAAAATTAGAATGCTTTGTAGACAGAAACATTTTTTGAAAGTTTTTTTTATGCACTTCCGGTATCGCGCGGGCACCGCGGTAGCAACGGTAACCACGGCGCGGTTGCGCGCGGCGACCTCGTTTCAGTTCCCTGCGGGGCGCTTTCCACCTGTGTATGTTGTCGTTTCTTCAGTCCCCCATGCGAAATGGACTTCGAAATCGGCTTACCGGTCTCCAGCATTACGTCGCTGCCTTAAATGCCGTGCCCCAGTGCACCGCGTCGTACGTAGTGCAGCAAAATTTCGGGGGCAACCGCTCCGTTCCCGTGTCCACCAAACCAAAATACGCACATCGGATCGAGTCAAGGCGACAACATACGCTGGTAAGTAATGTGTTTACAAGCCTGAATAGAGCGCACAGATAAACGACGGTTTCATAGGTGCAATGAGTTATTCATTGTTGTGATGTATCAATACTATGACGGCTTTTAAAATCCTGCCGTCTCAATTGTTAACTTGATTGCGTCGAATTTTTTTTGTCACGTAGTAAGTTTGTAGCGTATGATTTTTTGCTTATAGTAAATTAGCTAAGACAACTGTGCCTACCTGGCTCGACCATGCGTTATGCGCGAACCCGCGGTATCATGTGCCGGTGTTGGCAGCTTTCGGCCCCTGCTACTGGCGCAGATTGCGGGTTCTCATTCTACGCGGCAGCAACGAATTACGCACCCTTACCTAACTTACTACGAGCAAATAAAAGTTACCGCAATATCCAAGCTTCGTGTGCAGTTTCACCACAAACTACTGAGCGGTTACGCCAGAAAGATGCAAGACGCCGCGGTAAACTCGTATTAGGATTCGCATGCCTTATATGACCAATTGCAAGGTTTCACATGACGTGCAGTGATGAGGAGGCACCGAAGAAACAAAGAAACAACTTTATTTTGAGAGAAGGCCTACAGCATTTCTCTAGATAAGTCCTAGAGCACATTGCATTATGTCCTGAGGCAGTAACCAAGTGACACTATTAAAAAAAAAATTCTCTCCGCGGCGAAGCGCTGTGCTCTGTTAGTCGCTCAGCAGTGTAAATTACCGCTAAGAACACATTCTTATATCGTGCACATAATAATAATCAGCGCAATTACACTGATGTCTTGTAAACTGTGTACCTTAATGGATGGGGAACCGCGACCCCGTGAAAAGAGAGATGTGACATGGTCACTTGTGAAGTCTGCTCATTTTAATTACTTCCATTCACTTTCAGCTTGACCTCAAGAAGCTGAACAACTCTGATCGGCATAATTATTCGCAATCTAGCTTTACACACCATTTGTTCTCTCTTTCCTACTTTTTGTTTCAAGCGGCAGCTTTGATGCAATACTTGAAGGGCCTGCGAGCGGTCGCACACCATGTGGAGTTGCCGCAATAAGCAAACAGCAACATGTTTTGTGTGCACGTTTGCTTGGCCGCAGCCAGAGGCGAAACACAGAGGCATGGGTACAAGACTGCATTCACTACGACAGAAAAAGTCATATGAAACTGAGCTCCAGCAATTGTAAGTCACAGCAAACATATAGAAACAACTGTTTTGGCTCCAGCTGCCAATGCTTTGCCTCGCTGATGCCAGTCTGCTGAGCATTTGGGTTAAGTATACTGACAGTTGTACTTTGCAATTGAATAGTCATGATGAAGCAAAAATCCGTGCATATGTGCAGCAATTAGTTCTTTTGACGGTCTTACATAGGCATCAGCCATAAGCTGGCACTCTGAAGCTATGCTTGCAGCTGTGTCTCTGTGTGAAGAGCCTTGAGATCGTTTCTCCGCATCCTGGAAGAGCCTCTGGACGTACGCTGCGTGAAATAGTCATCACTTAGTTTGTAGTGTAATATTATAAGTAGAACAAAGTTTTAACTTACAAAAAGTGTGCTCCATTTTCACTGCAGCGGCACTGAAGTGTCCTTTTCTTGATTTTGCCATTTTCACTTTCAAGCCGTCCTCTCCTTTTTTTTCTGTGCCTGGAGCTTAGAAGAATTTTTATTGAAGTGAATAACAGCCAGATGTGACCTAAAAAGAAGGTAAATATGCATGAATTTCTCATGCCTTGGAAACAAATGTGTTTCTTGTTGCCTACTAGCAAAAGTCTGCCAAGTAGAGGCTACTATAAGGAACCATTAAGCATTATATTCACATCACTGCAGCAGAGATTGCTTCTGTTTTAGCTTCTATATCCAGCGCCTTTATATCAAATTAGGAATGTGATGCAATGATTGTCAAGCAGCAAAATGAATGTATGACATGGGCTATACAACTTCATATCGTGGATCACCCGTGTTCTCTCTGCTGTCGTATTCTAGCGATCATCATTAGTCCAAGTGATCAAGTGAACCTTGCGCATTCTTTCAGTTTCAATAAATTAGCTTAGGGACATTCGAGACGGTTCTAGAATGGTCGAAAACTTGCGCTGATAACTTCCAGTTCTTTAAAAACTACCTTTTTCTTGGGACTGCACTAAGATGAGGAGCACAAAAGAGAGACGAGGTGTTTTTCCAGCCAGCCCTCCATGCTTGCCCTCAACTTTGCGTCATTGCAGTGTCTCAGCTCATGTCATTTCTGTCTGTATATATTCCTGGTGCACTGTTCTTTATCTCATCCCATCTGTCTATTCTAATATAACCGCAATGACTTTCAATGAGGACTCTTAGGTGGCCTGTGCAGTATGTCTAGCAGTGTATTTACTATCAGGTCGGAAGGATTGTAGCAGCTGGCTCATAAGGTGCATTGAGTTCCTACTTTATGCAGAAGCTGGAATTGAGTTACGTGGTGGGCACTTCTTTTTTTACAGATGTCAGGGTCGACTCCTGTGAATCGCAATTGTAGGGTCTCGCTATATTTGGCCTGATAACATGAGAGCTCCAGATCAAGCACTGCACTAAGGAGACTGAAGTCAAGCCCAACTTCTATAAAAAGAAGGCGCCAAATACGTCCAGTAACACAGCAGCTTCTCCCTCCTCACATATAAAAAAAGCGAAAAAAAAAAACACTTGAGCTCTTTTTCTCTAAACCTCAGCACTACACCATGAGAAATACTGTTCTGAAGTGCTTGAAATTGGCCACAAAGCAATGTTTCAGCCCTCCAGGGCTATTCCATAGCACGAACTAAAAGCTATCTGCTTAGTTTCAAGTTCCAATGGGCTGCTTGGCAAGTTGAAGAATCAAAAGAAGCAAAAGGAAATGGAGCAAATGAAGCACAAGCTTTTATATATTAACTTCTGTTTTCCTTTTTCGCACAGTGTTCTATTTCCTTTGACCTCTGTTCCTTTTATAAATACAATTCTATGTACATACATTAAAAGCTTCATGCAAGGATTTACTGTTTGCACATGCCATGCAGAAAAGTTGGACTTCACCATCACACTGGAGTGAAAAATAATGTCTTAGTCTTCCCTTTCATTCAACTTACCTTACTTTCATCCCACCATCCGAGTATGCAATTAATTTGGGAGCAAACTTGATGACAAAGTTGTGAAAAAATTAAAGGGAAGATATTTGGGCATTCGGAGACAGTTTTCGAGTGTCAATCAAAAACCGGGAGTTCTTCAGACTGGAGTTCAGCTTCTTGAAAGCACATGAATTTGTTAAAAATATATACATAAAAAATAAATATTTGGCTGATGAGTTGCAGTGTTGGTGTGTGTTCTAGTCAATCGTAGATGCTGAACCTGCTTACTGCTGCTCCATTGCAGCTGAAAACAGTTTTAGCATCATGTTCATAAAAAGACCCCAGGTCTTCTACTACTATATTACTATGAAAAGAAATCTAAAAGATGTTGTCGAGTAAACATGCCGCACTTTTTATTCTTTGAAATTGTCAGTATAGGACAGTATGGAAAATCCCATTGTATTTGTGTTCCATACTGGCATGTAAAACCAAGCTGCCTCAGTATTAAAATATCTTGCAGTCTCAGCACTCACATTTAGATTATTTTGTTTCTACACTTCATTATGAGTCTCTTTATCGGCTATGTCATTTGTGAACTTGCTGTTATGCGCGGATGTGTAGAAAGCTTTTTCCGTGAAATTCTATTTGAATTACCTATCTCTTCAATTTATCATTGGTTGACAAATGCCACAAATATACGCCGTGCCCCTTCCAAGCAACAAAGAGAAAAGTTTGCAAAAAAAAAACGTATACAAAACAGATTACCTCTGCTCATCCATTGCCTGTTTGCAAGGAGCTCATGCCAGCATTTGCTGTAGGGTCTGTCATGGCCATCATGCTTATTGCATATGTGGTTCAACAGGTTGCACCACATGCTGATGATCAGGTCACCATCACCCTGGCCCAGGGCAGCAACATAGTAAACATGACTTGTGATTGTCTGGATCCATGGTTCTCTTGCTTCACTGCCCTTCGACCTGCCCACAGTTTTCAACTTCTTAAATGCAGTATAGAATAATGTTATTACCCATGTGTTCGCCCTAATTAATAAAGCAAGCAACTGCGCGCATCTTTAGTAATGTGCCAGGCATCAAAGTAGGGCTGTATGGGCTATTTGCTGCTCTTGCAATATGTCCGGATAGCTGGGTGGCGGTCTGTAGATAGATGAAATTAAAAACTCACTACATAATAATATGTGTCAGCAATCGACCTCTTCCCCAATGGTTTGCAACAATGAAACATTTTGTCATTAAATTGTTTGTATTATATAATGATTAATTTGAATCTTTTTATGTATAGACATGCAAGCAGCACTTGCCAAGGGCACTCTTGATGAGGTTGAAAATAATTTCTCCTAATAATATGCAGAAATTATCGCCTTTGTTAAAGACTGCAGTGAGACTCTTTAAGATGAGGCCAGGCCGCATGTTCACGCTATTGGGCACTGCAGCTGACTTCACACAGTTAACATGAATTGCAGCTTGCGAATTATCGTATCGCAGCATTGCCTTACCTCTCCTATTCTTAACTGTTCGCATTGTAGAATATGATCAGTCTGAACGACAACAACGTTGTCCGTGCAGTACTTGGCGCTGTAGCCCGGGGTGTCGCAACGCCCATCTCCTGCGAGGTCCACTTCCGTTCCATCCAGCTGGCTGATGATCTGCACTCGCTGTCCCTGGAAAACCTGGTACAAAAATAAATGTGCATTTCTGAGCCACTTGCAACATTGCGCCGAACTGTGTCACTCGATCGTTGCATTGCTGCAATCGGGCGCGCGTATTTTTTTTTACGCAAGCTTGCCATAAGGCATGTTTTAAAAACCCGTGTAAATTATTTTCCGTTAGGAACTGGAGAAGGCTCCTGCTCTTATATTTGTTGGAGAGCCGTTTAGAGAAGTCCACTTGTTGCGGTTTTTCTCCCCCTCCGGCCCCCATCCCGCAGAAAAAGTTTAGCTTTGTATAACTTCTGTCTATGCTCCTGTCAACCACCACTTACACTTCCGATCGGCAGCTGATCGCTTAGGGATTAAGAGGCACAACTTTGAGCGACTAAGCCAGTTCACGCGAGTGATAAAGTTGCATTCGCGACCGCTCCCCCCCCTTGTTAAAAGGTAAAGCCCCTTGGCACGTTTTGTTTTTTTTTGTTTCCATCTCTTCGTTCCTGACCAGTATCCCTCCTTTCTTCTTCTTCTTCGTTCTTTTATCAACCGCGCATCTCGGTTGTCACGTGTTTCTTACCTGGCCGCTTCGGTTGGTGAACTTGGACGCGGCTCCATCCGCGTGACATTTCAGGGTGCGCTCTGCAGAAACACCACACGGCGTTAAAAAAAAAAAGAAAGCTACAGGGCGGGAGTCATGTTGCGATCATAATCGGGCACCGAACAGAGTTTTACTTCATGTCGGCGCGCGCGTTCGCCGTTTTCCCGCAGTCAGCTGACGCCGAACCGCGGTTGACAAACCGCGGCTGCGCACAACTACGCAACCCCTTTCTCCTCATCTCCCTTTTTTTTTCTTTAATATAGATGGTTATCTTTCACGAAGGAGCATCGTATAGTAAAACGCACGAGGAGCCAAAACACGAAGGTTTCAAGGTTCGAGCAAGGTGCAAGAGAGAGTTTCCCTGTGTGACGCCTTGAAGTCCGCTCTCTGCGATCTCGATTCTGAATTTCTAGTCTTTCGCTGACATCTCATAGCCTTGCTGCGGCACGAATATTATGGATCCGAGCTCGAAAAGAATTCGGCGAATGAGTGCCGAGATTGGACTCTACCCCCAAAAATACACGCCGTTAAAGAATCCGGTGCTGAATCCCGGCGACGATAGTATACGGCTTATATGGGTGCATTGGTGCATGGGGTCGACTAGTGTAACAATAAAAAATATCAAAATCTCATCGTAAGCTCGCCCCTAGTTTATTTTGAGCAGTGAAATTCACAGGGATCATGACAAATCTCGCTTATGCACGCCGCAACGTCGAGCAAAATTGCCTGAGTTCAAAAAAAAAAAATCCACACTGTACTGTGATAACGCGTCTAAAGCTAATATTATCACAATCGTATCATTTTAAACTTACCGGCAGTGTTGGAAGAAACAGCATTGGTACTGCTCCTTCACGCAGGCGCAGTCTTGTTGGGATCCCCAAATGGCGAACGAAATCCGGGTAAAAATTATACGCATCGGAAGAGAAATGCCGTCCACAAACGTAGATAAAAGCTTTCGTCATCGATGCTGGCTATCCGATGAGCTGTAGCCATTGTTTCCGCAGGTCGGCGTCTTGAGGAACGTTATGCCGAATGTTTTTCCTGCCGTCACTAGCAATAACTTCGCAGCCAGGGACTGCACACTGTAGCAACCTCCCGCTCAGTCCCGTCAAAACAATTCAGCGCTTCGATAGATAAACGCTTTCTTCATCGATGCTGGCTATCCGATGAGCTGTAGCCACTGTTTCCGGAGGTTGGCGTCTTGAGGCACTTTATGCAGAATGTTTTTCCTGCAGTCCATAGCAATAACTTCGCAGCCAGGGACTGCACACTGTAGCAAGCCCCCGCTGATGTCCCGTCAAAACCATTCAGCACTTCGATAACTGCCTTCGCGAACTCAAGAGAGTGGCCAGTCCAGCCCAGAGCTGTCCTGCACCCGTCCCGCACAGAATGTAACACAAAACTGAGGGTGAGGTCTACGCCAGGGATGTATTGCGTGGCAACAAATCTTCCGAATTGCGCCGAAGGGCGATGATGATGCAGCAGCAGACGACGAGAGGCCCTCGGCGCCAACATTGCTCGGCGCCTCGGCGGCGCGTCGGCAAGTAAGCGCGCCAAAACGGAAGTTGCGGCGTGCGGCACCTAAGCAAAAAAGTAAAAGCGCAACTGCGTCAGTTGTGACGTGTCAGTGAGCGAGGCCCGCGGAGGAGAGGCAGCCTTTGCGCGCGCTAAAAAGTTGAAAGGAAAAGGAAAGCCGCGAAAGCGCAGATATTCAAATTTTTATTGCAAATACCTCTGCTTCCAAATGCCGCATTTCAAAAATTCTTGCGGGAAAGTTATTTTACATCGACATTCTTTCATATACTAGGTGTAGGGAAACTGTATTGCTAAGGCTGTTTATAGAGCCCCTTTAATGTTTATACTGATGGTTGTAATCTACAGTATTCATCGGCGTCTTCATTTGTGATTCTGCACCTGTATAAGCAACGGCCGTGTAAACTAACTCACTTGACAGAATCAGCGACTTTTCAGATTTACGGTGTTCTTTTGGCTCTCCAGTTCATCTCATCAGTGCACGACCCGCGTATGTTGGTAATATTTAGCAACTCTGTACCTGGAATGAAATCTCTTGACAGTGCTATTTCCATACCATGGAAGGCTCGACTGAAATATTAGGTTCATAAGTATTCTTTCAAGGGTACCAAAAAGAAGCATATTGTTGTTTCGCAGAGGATATCCGGACAGTCTTTTATTCCTGGAATCAGAGGCTGATGCGGCGGCTAGGCAATCGCACTATAATGCCTCTACTTCTAAACTTCCGTTTTCCAGAAGCTCAATGCGCCGCTTTTCGAAATACATGCGTAATGAAATTAACTAAAATATGCGATTTTGAGCCAAGCTAATGAAATTCAATCTGCATTTCATGGATTCTTTCGTGGCAGTTTTTATTCGTATTTCATGAGCAGAAGTTTAGAAACGCTCCCTTACCGCTTGCGTTTAGGAACGGCTTGCACGGAGCACTTCCTTCATTGCATTGGCCGCGCAGTGAGCTCACGGTGTGTGTGTGTGTGTGCGTGCGTGTGTGTGTGTGTGTGTGTGTGTGTGTGTGTGTGTGTGTGTGTGTGTGTGTGTGTGTGTGTGTGTGTGTGTGTGTGTGTGTGTGTGTGTGTGTGTGCGTGCGTGCGTGTGCGTGTGCGTGTGCGTGTGCGTGTGTGTGTGTGTGTGTGTGTGTGTGTGTGTGTGTGTGTGTGTGTGTGTGTGTGTGTGTGTGTGTGTGTGTGTGTGTGTGTGTGTGTGTGTGTGTGTGTGTGTGTGTGTGTGTGTGTGTGTGTGTGTGTGTGTGTGTCCGTAGAAATGAGAGGATGTGGCTCAACTGTAATTTTGTTGTCGGGTGCATGCAAACTTCAGGTTGCGACAGAAGAGAGACTTGAACGCTCTTGACAAAATACCTTTAAGTATACGAAAGTTATTAGGCCCGTGGCTGACGTGTACTGCAGAAGTGATGAGTTGTGGCAATTATAACATTCCTAGAGGACAGTGGCATCCTTGAGAACTACAAGCTTAGTGCATGTGTCCCAGTCCAATGTTAGAGCTCCTCTCTTTACGTGGGTTAGTGTGTTGATGTATTCATTTTTTACTTTGTTGAGCATGCCGCATATAAGGTTAATTTTGTTCTTATTTTCTTGTTTATTCATATTTATTATGTACACTGTAGCATGTCTTCTTTACAGAGGTACACATTTACAGTAATCTACCTATATTTCTAGAGTTCATATCTCTCATCAGTGTTACTTCTTTGTACTTGTTTTATACGCTGTGTACTGTTTGTATTTGTCTAATGTTATGTAGTTGTGTAAATGTCATGTTGAACTGTAATCGGTAGAGCAGGCGGTTCTTATAAACTAGTGAAAACGAGCTGCCGGAGCCACTACACGGCATCACCCTCTCGTTTATTTTTCGTTTAAATAAAGCGAACATGAATCTTTGGATTCAACTAGGGAACAACAGCTGGTGTATTTCTAATCAAAGTATTCAAAGATCCTATTCTCCTCTGGAAAAGGCGAAAACTCTTAATGTGCGAACGTTCATATATGAGCTATCAGTGCCTATTACGGTCCTGTTCAAAGATAACGGCGGAAAAAGTTTCTAATTATTTTCAAACCCACAAACACAATTCAGGTCCAATCCATAATGCAGTTCCAAGCCCATACTGACGTTTTATATTCAGCGTAGAGAGTGCTTTAGCGTCGACAGTTGTGCAAATTGTTTTAGTTAACTTTAAAAGGAGCAAGTACGATCGTTAAGTAGTCACTCCACTACTTCCTGCACTATATAAACCGAAATTCTTTCCCGGTTTCTTAAATTCGTTAATGATTAACAAATTCGATAATGATGAACATCTAAACATTTTAGCTGCAATAAGGTTAAAATAAAGGTTAACTATTTTTAAAATGCTAATCAAGTCTTTGGCTTTGATATGGGAACGTTTCCCATGCTATATTTCAGTTGACAGAGTCTACGAAGCGCTAGCAAGACAGATCTGGCACATTTTCAGATTGGCTGCAGTTCATACGGTTAGGCTTATCGTGTCAATCCTCGAGATTTGCAGCCGCGACCTGACTTGAAGTGACATATTTGCACACAACGTACAGCACCTCGTTACCTGTCATAAAGCGATTTCCCTTCCGAGGATTTTGAAACTTACTAAGGTTTTCGACATAACGTGTGGGTCTACATCTTGGCTCTGCATGTTTATGCCATTGATTATTTCGATGTTTTTCTCGAAACTCTCACATTCCTGTTCTATGAATGCCTATTCTAAGGCAAATGTGCGTAAAACTGGACTGATTGTTTCTTTCTGCATAACACTTTTTATAATTGAGAATTATATACCTTACTGAGGACTGCGGAAAGTGAGGAGATACTATAAACTATTAAAGTGTTTTAGATGTAAGTATTCAACAACCTGACTCGCAAATCTTGTATGAGTTCTGACGCCATGTTACCCAAGACATCTAGCGCTCATACACTAGCTTCAGACGCTGACTAAAGTTATCTCTTGGGGCGAGGAGATCATCATCACACGACTTATGTCCACTACGCGATGCATCCTGTCCGATTATTCCTTACCTGCTCCTCTGCTGCAGCTTCTGCCGCCGCCGTACAAGCTCCGTGACCTACTGTGCCCACTTTACACGCCTCTTGGAAAGGTATAAAATATTTATGCAGTGCTTTTGTTATGAGGTGCCATGTAATAATCAATGCGTCTGGTTATTTCTCAATTGTGTATAAGCCGTGGTTGGCGTTTCCGCATTAGACCGAACATGCATCTGAGAAATTCCTGCTGGCTCTGAGAGACCTCTGATATTGTGAATATCAATATATTCGTAATTATAAGTATAAAATGCCAGGTGATATCGGAATTTTAACAGCGCCCACTTTAAGGTCTGTCTTTCTAAGCGAATCGCCTTGTTGCAGCTTAGAGCGGTGCTGCAGAAATTTATATTGTTATAATTTCAGTACCACACAAACGCTCACCAAAATAAGGGAATGAAATAATGTACGTCTCTTATAATGTGTAAAGAACCTCTCCTTTAACAGTTGTCGAGCACAAGCCAAAGAAGCACTGGGGCTGGTTTATGTTTCAACCGAACATAAGTGTCAGCGTTCGATAAATTATTTTGTTACAGCCTGTCATTATGTGAAAGAGTAAGGTGTGTTGTTGCGATGGCCTCTCGAGTAGAAAAGATAATACGCAAACCAACTGAATACATCGGTGAGCAACATTTCAAATGCAAAAATGAGGCAAGTAGGAACAAAAACGTGAACACAACCATGACACAAAAGACAATGAAAGCATGCATTACATTACAGGCGCATTGCACGAGCACATAAACTAAACCGAAAAAAGAGACGGGTGGCCACTGCTTCACGCCTGAAGTTCCTGATCAGATTTCAACTAGCATGGCGCTGGCTGTAAGGCGGCCATCTCTGTGCGATAAAGCACGCTCTCGGGGTCGATGCCACATTTTCTGGTGTATAAGACGCGTTTGTTTTTGCAATATGTTCGGTAGTGCGTCCTATACAACCGTACGTCTCATGTGCATTTTTCTTGCGTTTTGCCGAATGTTTATTGCGGAACTTTATCGCAAAACGGTAATGATAGCGATTCCTGTGATTACAATAATTAGAGTCGTTATAGTGATCTAGAATTGTACAGCCTTCTCGGTGGCAGAATGCCAAAAGGTGACGACGTCTAGGCCCCTAGCCTTTTGCACGCTGCCAAGACAAGCCAGATCGAGCCAACTCGCTTTTCCAGTTACGATTTACAACATTGTTTGGTGGCTATTGCATCTATGTTTTCTCCCTCCTGCATGTGCTCTGCCGCGAGCGCCAGAGCGCATGCGTGCAGCAACGATCAGCTCAGTGATTATGACCGCAAAGAGGACGCCTGAGCGCTGTCGTGAGAAATCGGCGACCACGTAGAAAGTTGAAGCCTTTCAAGGGTTTGACTGATAATAAAGTGTTGCTGCTATCACTCAGAGTTTTTTCACGCATAAGTGTTACCTCCTCTTTTTATATTGTCCGCACGCGCGCGTAACAGCCTTTCTTTCAGGCACATAGCACGCGATGGTCGAGCAAGCATATATTGTCGACTCCTACTGCCCTAACTTAAATAAATTAAGGTGCGTCTTATGTACGATTTAATTATTGAAAGCGTATAAATATGAGGGGTGCGTCGTATACAGATGCTCATCCTATAAACCGGGAAATACGGTAGTTTGGCACTAGTTATGCAGTAGACGACTCATGTAACCTATTGCGCATTGTTTTTATCGTCGACTGGGCTGGCGCCATGCAAGAGAATATGTATGCAACGTACGAATACTTACGATGAAGGACCGGGAGGAGAGAGTCTGAACTCTGCAAGAGCCTCCTCCAGTGTCAGCATTATTTTAACTTATGCATCGCCAGCGCACGTCTTCGAAGCAAACACATTGGCGCTGCTCTGTAAAAATATGATATTGTCACCTTCGCCTATAATACGGCGCCGCAGGAAACCACGAAGTTTACGCCGTTCCATCTCGTATATGGCAGAGAGGCCCGCACGATGTTGGACGCGATGCTCCCGTGCGGGGAAGAAGCGGTCGATCCCGATGCCGCCCATTTCGCAGAACAGGCCGAGCGAGCCCGTCAGCTGGCCCGCTTGCACATCAAGGAGCAGCATGCCACCGACGCTCGACACTATAACCTCCGGCACAAGGAAGTCCACTACGAACCAGGGGACCAAGTGTGGGTGTGGACCCCCGTGCGCCACAAAGGCTTGAGCGAGAGACTACTCCACCGCTATATCGGACCCTCTAAAGTCCTGCGCCGCTTAAACAGCGTTAATTACGAAGTCATTCAAGATGGAACTGTGACCGTCAGTGTTCGACGCCAGCGGCCTGAAATTGTGCATGTGGCGCGCTTAAAGCCGTACTTTTCGCGTGACTGAGCGCTTCCTGAAGTGAAACCTTTCGTTATTGTACAGTTCACCTGACGCCTAAGTTTTTTTTCTCCTCTCACCTTGTCATCGGGACGATGTTTTCTTTCACGGGGGGGAATAATGCCACGTGCCTAGCGCCGCGCGACAGCCGTGTTTTGTGCCGACGATGACGAAGCGGTTGTTGCCACGAGCGGTGCGCTGGTGCGGGACTCTGTGATCGGAACGACAAGCCCACCTTATTCTCTGGTCCTCGGCTACATGTACCTTCACGGCTCCCTGTGACTTCAGTCGTGACAATATTCCAAGTTCGTGCTCTGCCTACAAATCCTACAATGTCACCTATATCACTTAGAACTCCCTTCATCGTGTTGTGTTAGCCGCGTCGTGCGTTTCGCGCTAGTTTAGACCAGAAACTTCCTTAATGATCATTTAGGCGGACGGCAGGTTTCATTAAGGTACGACGCCTGGCACTCAAAGCAGGATTTGATACACCACGCCTCGGGCCCTTTTTTTTCACAATGATTTTTCACATGGGAGGGGAGACATGACACGGAGGTAGTGTTATGTCGCCAAAAAGTAAGGAAACGTTAAAAGCTCTGGAAACAGTCATAACGAATAAGCAAATTCCGGACAGCTGGCGGCAGAGTAAAATGAATTTGATTTATAAAGGGAAAGGAGATAGGATGCACATAAAATCCTACAGGCCGATTACCATAACATCTGTTATGTGCAGGTTAGCCATGCAGGCGGTGAAATTAAAGGTGCAAGCATGGGTAGAAAGTAACAAGATACTCGGAGAACTTCAGAACGGCTTTAGAAATGGTAGGCGCTTAGATGATAGCCTGTTCGTGCTTACGCAATGCATCGAAATATCTAGAGTGGAAAATAGACCTTTGTATTTGGCCTTCCTGGACATAAACGGGGCGTACGACAACGTAAGCAGGGAACTCCTGTGGAACATATTAAAAGAAGAAGGTATCGGTTATGAGATAATAGAGTTCCCACAGGAAATATACCGGGATAACAAAGTATAAATTACGTGGGAAGGGATAAGAAGTACGGAGGATGTCAAAGTATGCAAATGATTAAGACAAGGCTGTCCTCTATCACCGGTGCGGTTCATGCTTTATATGATAAACATGGAACGGAGGATACAAGACAGTAACCTAGGTTTTAACCTGTCATATAGATTAGGTGGAAAGGCGGTAGAGCAGCGACTCCCCGGTTTGATGTATGCAGACGATATTGTGCTGCTAGCTGAGAGTCTGGAAGAATTGCAAACTTTAGTTAAGTATTGCGGAGACGAAGGGGACGCTCTAGGCTTCAGTTTCAGCGCCGTTAAGTCGGGTCTGATGATTTTCAACGGCTCAACTGACCAGGGTCTTAAAATACAAGGCCTTGAAATACCTAGAGTAGCAGAATATAAATATCTGGGGGTATGGATAAACGAAAGATTGGCATACATTGGAAAGCATGAGCAATCACTTGAGGCCAAAGAGCGAAGGAATGCCGGGATAATGAAGCATAAGGCATTGTGGGGATACAATAGGTATGAGGTTTTGAGGGGTATTTGGAAAGGAATTATGGTGCCCGGACTTACTTTCGGAAATGCGGTTTTGTACCTAAAATCAGAGGTACAGTCGACATTAGAAACAAATCAGAGATCCGTTGGACGATTAGCACTAGGTGCCCACGGCAAAACTACAAATGAGGCGGTACAGGGAGATATGGGCTGGGCATCTTTCGAAGTACGGGAAGCTCAGAGTAAAATATTATATGAGGAACGCCTGAGGAAATTGGACAGTAAGAGATGGGCAGCTAAAGTATTTAAATACCTGTACCTAAGAAGCGTTGACTCACAATGGAGGAAAAGAACTAGGAAACTAACTAGTAAGTATGCTAGTAACAAGGACGGAGAAATGAAGAGCATTAAGCAACAAGTGAAAAACACAGAAGGTAAAAATTAGATAAATTCGATGGAAAAGAAACAGAGTGTGGAATTATACCGAAAGTGGAAAATGCAGATCAGGAAGGAAGATTTCTTTGATAACTCAAGAGGCAGTGCCCTACATTGTGAAGCTAGATCAGGGTGCCTTAGAACTCGCAGCTACAAAAAGAAATTTAACAATGGAGAAGACGCATGTGGTGTATGTGGAAACTGCAGTGAAACAATTGAGCATATTATACTCGAATGTAATGGTATCTATCCGGAAGTTGGCAATCACTGTTCCTGAAGCTCTGGGCTTTAGAGATAACAGTGGCCGGGTGAATAAACCGGCGGTGGAAACTAGCAAAAAACGACTGGAAGATTGGTGGCTTAAAAGCAGAGAAGTGACATTATGTTAGTAATGTAGGAACAAAATTTAGTAAATAGAATGGTGGTTTAGTTAACCATTCTAAATCAATAATTAAGATATAGGGAGAAAAATGAGCATGACAGCTACTGCTACCACCCCGTTTCAAAGGGGACGCTCCTATATTCCATCCATCCATCCATCCATCCATCCAGTGGCTATTGCATTGTTCGCTACCCTTCCTTCCCAGGAATATGCGCTCCGAATGTTTCAATGAAGGCCATGTAGTTTTTGCTAGTAATGACGCAACGTACTTTTCAAAATGCCTTACTCTAACCAAAGCAAGATTTCACGCAAAACCTACTGTCCCCACAACGGAAGTGCCATATCTTTTGTGGATGCATCTGGTGCCAATACAACAGTGAAAATCCCGCTTCTCATTCGAGTGCAAATGGCGTGGCATAATAACATCCCAAAACCGCATAGAGCTGCGATCAGCACGCAGCGCAGCGAAGGAGCCGCTTCGGCAGCATCCCCGGTTCTCAAAATTTCTTCACGCGAAGTCTTAGCCAATCACAGGCGGTGGCGCCACCAGCAGTGTGCCCTGTCGCTAGGGCTGCGCATTTCTGCTGAAAAAAGGCTATTTCTGTTCTTTTTTTCGTCTAATTTCAATCTGACATTCGCGTTCGCAGCATGAAAAAGTGTAGGTTTCTGGTGAAAGCCCAATTTTCGCAAAACATGCTGCTGTGTCCCTTTAAAGCTACAGCTGGCCATGTGACAGAATTTTTGAAGGCCTATAAATAGGACGGCGTAAGTGGTAGCTCGATGGAAGCAATGTAGCTACCTGTTTTTCTAGAAGATCTAATACTTTTGCTTTGATACGTTTTCCCTCGAGCCAATAATTTAAGTAATGGCTAAACAGAAGGGCTGCGACCCGCAAGTTCAGCACAGCTTAGTTATATTTCTTAGGTTCTCAGTACATTTATCAAGGCCAGTCCGTTTTCGATTTTCCGAGCGCGAGCTCTGGATCAGGTCTATGAGGCTGCGAGTTGCCACACTAGCACCCTCTGATTGCATGACTGTTGATGATGTTGATATAGAATCTACTGACGCATTGTGATTGGTTTTCGTCTTCTTGCAATCGCATGTGAAAGAAACTGTTGCACTAAAGCAGCACATCATTTTCGACATTATTTCGCCCAATTAGGATCTCGTTATCCACTTGGCAGGTTCTTTGATTTTGACCCGCACGCAGCGATGAACCTAGATTGGCCAACAGCTATGAAAGCTGCGCAGTTAATGGGTGGAAATTGTGAATAGGTAAGACATGTTGAACAACTGAACTGATTACCATGAAATTACTCCCCGCTCAATAAAGCTTGCTAGCGCTGCCAACTAAGCAAGCGGCCGAAAAAAACTTTTTTATTGTTTCTTCGCTTGCATAGAGGACGTATAAATTATGAGGATGGCATGCTAATCTTGAGTTTCCGGTAGAAGTCATTAGTGCGATTCGAGCTAGCCGGTTTTTTCCACAGAAACGTAGCTGCTCCTGCCTAGAGCTACTCGTGTGGCGTCTGCCAGCTCCGCTACTTAAGGCTCAACGCAAATCGAGCACGTCTTGATTTTAATACCAGTTGGACTTCCATGTAAAGAGCAGACGAAGGTCCAAACGTGGCTTGTTAGCACCTCCGTCGCTACCGCTTTAATTACAAACCGGCTAGACCTGAAGATTACTATTGCCTGCAGGGCGCAGCGGAGTTTGCGGAGGGGTGCACCCGTTTGAGGCGCCGTTGCACCACATTTGTGCACGCATGCTGCCGGTGGCCGTGTACAGCCGGCAGTCCTGATCACGCCTTTGCCTTTTCCAGTAAAATTGTTAAGTCAAGCAGCGCCCTGACAAAGCTGTGCCGTATTACAGAGACAACAATGCTGAGGGTGGTCAGATCTAAGCTGCCATAAACGCCAGTTGTGCGGACTGCTATGCTTCTTGATCTTTCGGTAACGATATAATTCAATATCATGTATTTTTTTTCTCTACCGATCTACTTTTGTTACCAAAAAGGTTCTCTTTAAGGACGTCGGGGCACCTCAAGTTATTTTTGTAGGTTTTTCTTTGCCTTGCTCCCAGCTACTGGTTGTAAATTAACTTTGAACTTCAAGGAATTACTCTGCGCAACAAGATTAAGACAGTGTTTGCGTTGTCCAAGTGACCGTAACAATGGATATTAACCAGTGATGTGCTCTCTGCCATGCATTTTATTTACTGCTACATATAGCTCAATGCGGAGAATACAAACAGCGGTTTGATGGTGCCTACGCTGCTCTTTTTGGTGACGGCAGCTCCAATTTCTCAGCCGAGTAGCCTCCTTACGTATGATATGGAGAGTTTGACGACCGCAACGCTTCGAACTTGCTCGGCTCCACAGTTCTGTGGCCAAACCAAAATAGAAAATTAAACATATATTGAAAATTCATTCTAACTATGCACAGGACGCAAAGATTGAAGCAATGGCTTCACATATCCTAACCATAATTTGTTTGAATATACTCTTGTTGTGTTATGTTACTTCTAATCAGCAGCAGTTAAGAACAGCTATGTTTAGCGATTGGGTGTGTACAGTACTTCTAATATTTATGGCTGGTTACCGCAGCACTACTATAGGTGAGGGGTTTAAAAATTTTCTCTCCTTAGAAACCCCATCATCACAACCTGGCTAAGTCGCCTGTGCATTATTATTTGTTCTTCTTCTTTGTCATAGTAGATTTAGCAGTAATTCTTTGCTATGTCGCCTGTGCATTAACATTTGTTCTTCTTCTTTGTCATTGTAGATTTAGCAATAAATCTCTTGAATTTCCCAATTTAATTTTTATTTTTTTCCCACCTCACAGTTTACATCAATCTTCTAAATCAAACTGAAAATCTAAAAAAATGTAGTCACATGATAATTATTTAATACTCTGTGCAGAGGTGGCTTGCCTGGCTAGGCTTCCCACAGAATTATGTGAGGGCTTGCAGGGATTTATTAGGCTATTTTCCGCGGCAGCTCGGCTATAGCGGGCCATATACGCATTTTTCTACTTCGGCTGGTATTCACTTTTCAACGCAGATGGGTTCACTTGCTGCTGAATGCCACGCTGACGCCGCTAATGCCATCGAAACGCCTGGACGAACGAGCAATGGGCTGTGGACGCTTTCCGGCCTTGGGCTCGGATCGGCTAATTTGGTGTTGGGGCCCACGCGAACAGTCACAGTGCCCACTAGTTCGCGCTGTCAAATTGGCATCGCATTGTTCCCCATGCATCGCTTCAAACTTTTTTGCTCGGCGGTATAGGTATGATGATGGAGCAATTTGGCTTGCTGCCAAGAGCGCCAAGGTGCACCGCATCTGCCGGCGCTCACTGTGAGCGCCGCATCTAGGCGCACAGCCGAGGTCTTGCCTGTGGACGGTGTGACTGTTATGGCTTGAAATCGATGAATAAAAGCTAACCCTCTAAAATGTAGCTATGTTGTGTGTGTAATGTTGTAGCTATGTTGGTTCTGTGACTGGTTCGCACGCTTCGCAAAAAATGTGATACATCCTTGGGGAGCGGATCGCGGAACGCATAAAGTACAGCCGGTACCATATTGTCGTTGTCCCTTGTCTTTTCCCACGCTAGTTGCAATGTCACAGTCATTTACAGCAACTAGCTAAACTGTCTTCCCTCATCTAAACGCGACTCTTGTTGATTACGTACAGGAAAAATAAAATAAGTTAAGCCCTTTGACATGTGGCCTGACGAGAACAACTGCACAATAACATTTTCGCAAGCGCTCACCACGTAGTCGGTCATCATCATCATCAGCAGCAGCATTACTATACCCACTGCAGGACGAAGGCCTCTCCAATATTTCTCCAATTAACCCGGTCCTGTGCTAGCTGCATCCACTTGACCCCTGCGAACTTCTTAACCTCATCCGCCCAACTAACTTTCTGCCACCCCCTGCTACGCTTTCCTTTCCTTGGAATCCAATTTGTTACCCTAAGCGACCATCGTTATTCTCTCTTATGTACGATACGTAGTCGGTATCGACGATTTTTATGTGAAAGACATAATGTTCCTCTAACTTTAGCGGACTGCGGGCCAGTATACTGGGTGCAACGGATTTCAAAGGGGCCCATCCCTGAAACTGCCACGCCATCGACGATATGACGACTAATCCCTGTAGGGACAACAATGTCACACACTTGAACTATTGACGTGTTTTATTACTAGACTGCCATGACATGACATTGGAATGCCACTAGCCTGAATTGCACAGGACAACTCAGGCAAAGAACCAAGCGCACTCATATGCGAAATTTCATTAAAAACAATAAGGTATTCATACATAGTGCACAAATGTATAACGATCATTTCATAAAAGTGCAAGAAGAGAGATTTTACTGCTACTGTTAGCTGTGCACTTCCTACAAGTACACTTTTCAATACAATAACAGCGGTACGAGAGATTGTACCATAAAAGTACTGAAGTTTTAGTTTACCCGCACTTTTTGGCACGTGGAGCTCAAGGAACATACTTTCCAATTACTTATTGGCATTCCCTACTTAGGAGCTTCCCTGTTGCTTATATTCAGAATATTGTATAGGAATGTAAACAAGAAGTGAAAATGTTGTTACAGCACTCTTGGAAAAGGAACATTCACTACCAACAAGCCCCGCGCATTGAATACCAGCAAGCCCCGGGGAGGTGCTTATGTTGAAAGCAAGAGGGCCATACTTACCGCTGCTCGTTTGATGCACGCGATTTCCTGACTTGTGAAACGCGCTGTTACGTTCTGAAAAACAAATAAATGCTCATCGTTCAAGTCATTTCTTGTTCTGTAAACAAACCACAAAATTGAAAGTTGCTTTCTGCGTTCCTAAACATACCGCATTCTTGCACAGTATAAGCAGAAAAGCTAATCTCGTAACCCAACGCCTGGCTAAGAATAGTGGTTCTAGAAGCATGGCATAACTGATCATTGTGGAAATTATGTCAAGGTCTGTGATAAGACCTCAGACTAAGGTCACGCCATTTCTTGCAGGGAAGTGCCACTAAATATCTCGGCTTATAGAGCCACAGACTTTCTTCCAAGCTTGGTAAGCATTCACAGGGCACATGCGAAGAAAAGTGACCCCGTGAAAATAAAAAGGAAAATGTTTTTTTCTTGTCTATAACAGCGACATAATATATAGTAATGGAGATAACTACCTAAAACTAGAACAAAATACTAGCCACATGCCTTCGGTGGAATTGAGAGTCATGGCCTTTAATCTTCGTGCAGGGATATCTGTCCATTGGGGTACATTCATGGCTTTCCAGTCTACTTTTTAATGTATTTATTTTCTGTCTAACCTATTTTAGTGTTCACCGTCACCGCCTTCTTTAATAGCGACAGAGGGGCAACATTGTGTATTAACTCTAGTGCCAGGTTGAACGTCCTCTGATATCTCAACTGTTGGATAACCCTCTAATGCTACCTATGACCTCAAGGCTGCCAACATCGAGGTCTTCGTTAGTCTAATGAGCAAACAACTATACGAAATACAAGAAAATCTAGGCTTCATTACGAGATACATAAAGTAGCCAATAGCCAGTTAAATCAAGTAAATAATAAGTGATTGTTTGCGTTTATAAATGTGTAATAATGTAGCAAAAAGGGGGCAATGAAGTGAAGGCCTCGTTTTAGCCGATGTCGGTCATGCCAACTATACCGGCGGGCTCAGTGCTGGCACTGAAATGGGGGCCGGTAAGCTTGAAGTTTGCTGTCGACAAACGTTTTGATGAGCCCCACTTGAGACCAATGCAGGTAGCCCTTATGAGGCTTCCCACTGTCGGCCCACATTGCAATATGTTCGCGTCAGCTTCCGACAGATTTCGGCACCTTTTTTGGATGGAGGTTTACTTTTGAGTTTGGCCAGCCACTTCCAAATTTCATGTGGCGATGCGAGTTCCACAGAGCTTGCCAACATCATTCCAGTAGGGATCAGACGCAGACAATTAACAAACATCTGTAGTCCAAGTTCTCTCAATTATTATTTATGGTAATAATTATTCTCATTTTATAACGTCTGCCTTTTGTAAACAGCTTCTACATAAAATTATGTCATTTCACAATACTTTCATATAATCAGTCCAGGCTAAATTACTGTGTTCGGAGCGATAATATTGTACGGCGAGTTGCAGGCTGTTAAGGGCGACCACTTAAGAAGTAACAGTTAACAAAGTACATGTTCCAGTCTTTTATCACAATTTACATTTACATTTACAGCACGCCAGCCTTCTTGTCCCGTTACGGCCAATGTGGGACTTTAAGCAGTGTAGCTATGACGGCCTCATCTGTGCATCACGAAAGTTTGCCTACAATATCTCTCATTTATATCCCATCTGCCCTCAAATAACCTATAAGGGACCGAGCGGGACAACATGTGGGCATTGTTTCGCCTCCCTACTGCCGATGTAGGTCTCCCAAATGTCTCTTCAATTACAGATTTATTCAGGGCTGCCCTATTTCGGTTCTACGAGAACGTTAACACAAATACCCCACATTTAGATTGTATGTGCCCTGAGATATCGACAAGGGACCTTCTATCGATAAAGGAAGTCTGAGTTATTCCGAGCAGCACTGATATGGGACACATGTAGCAGGAACATGGGAAAGCCCAAATCGGGCTTGCCTACTTTTCCTATTGGGAACCGAGTCTGGTAATATGATGATTGCCCCAGTCCTACTTGCCAACAAGGGAGCAGTTGGGGCCCAAAATGGGTGCTACCTGAACATGTTATGCCAAATTTTTGCAATTGGCGTTACCAACAAAACAAAATATATCGATCCAGAGACTTACACTGTTATCCCCAAGCAGCGTAATGATGCAGTCTTTCAGCGCCTGGAATGCGCAAAGCCCGAAGTGTAATGTTTGCCCTCAACTGCACTATTAACCAAATAATGCACTTCAGCACACATGACATATTTTAGGCATTCTTTTAAATTGGAATATCTTATTATATATTTCCCTGAAAACCTGCTTAGTTGAAGCATATTTTTAAACATAATTTGAATTAACAATACTATTTATTGTGTGTTATTCAACAAAAAAACATGTAGCCCAGAATTCGTCAATTAAGTCAGAAATGCAATAATGCTAAACATTAATTGTAGGTATGGGTGCACAACTGTAGATGTATGCAGGATCACCTGGCACTGAACCTTCTATGTTCGATAGGTTGCGTAACTTAAGTACCTCGAAGAAATAGAAAAAGCGAATATGTCTTCCACCAGCTGCAACTTCACAAGAAAGTTCTGCGCTGCGTTTGATTTTAATCCGCCGCGCTGAGGTAATCACTTGCAAATAATAGAAAATAAATTTATAGTCACCGCTTCCGTACATGTCTACTCAAGTCAGCCTTGCCTATGGAAAATACGAAAAAAAAAACGAATAAACCAGTGCAATACAAGGTAGAAAACGTTATAAAAGAAAACATACATAAAGCAAGTGCATTTCCGTATTCATATTGTCTTAGGAGTGAAAAAATCTGGTAGTAGGAAATGAATATAGATCAGTAAAATCTAAAGTGGCAAAGTTACTGCCGCAAGCAGTTAAGGTTTGGAATATGTAAAGTGATCATGTTTAATTTGCATGCGAAAGCACAAGGAAACGAAGGAGGACACGCATAGGCGCTGTGTGTGTCCTTCTTTGTTTCCTTTTGTCCCGTTCCTTCGTGCTGTTGGACCACCATGCAGGACCAACTAGCCCGTACACTCGCGAATCATATTGACTGAAAATTCGCTAAAGATTATGCTTCAAAATGTGTAGTTTGTAATTAGGTTGGAAGCTCTAAGTCGGCGTCTCAATTTCTATTGACTCAAAAATAAAAATAGTGTACTGTGATAGTCAACACTTCAGCCATCGACATGCACCAGTGCGTTGTGCGACGAAGACAAAGAAAAAGTACGCTGGGCTCGCTGTTGCAAGGTCCTCTCCTCACAGCTCTCCATCTGAGCGTCAATAAACGCCCTATTACAATTGGTGGAGGTGCGGGGTACGATCCCATCCAAACTGGAACTGCGAAGCCGTACACTACCCTCTACAACCGCCATGCAAGACGAGTCCACTTCTACGCTGCCGGCCGTTCCACCCACGATCATGTGTTCTGGCGTCGTGCGCCAGCGTGACCCTTGCCTCTTCAGTGGCACGGCCGACCAAGATGTCGACGACTGGCTGTCATCGTATGAAGAGTAAGCAGCTACAACAAGTGGGATGACTCATACAAGCTCAGTAACGTCATATTCTATCTGACGGACGTGGCGAACCTCTGGTTTCGCAACCATAAGGCTGACCTGTCATCTTGGTCGACATTTAAAAAGAATTTCGCGGAAGTGTTCGGCCGCCCGGCAGTGCGTAAGCTTCGTGCCGAACAACGTTTGCACGATCGTGTTCAGCGCGCTGATGAGACCTTTACCAGCTACATAGAAGACGTCGTTGATCTCTGCAAACGGGTCGACCCGGCCATGCCGGAAGCGAACAAAATCCGCTACATCCTCGAGGGTATTTCTGAGGACGCCTTCCAGATGCTGGTAGCGAAAGATCCCACCAGCGTTAGTGAACTCGTAAAGCTTTGCCAGAGCTACGACGAGCTCCGCAAGCGGCGCGCTTCTAGGCGCCGCTCCAGTGTGTGCGACGAAGGCGTATCCGCATTAGCCCTGGGTGGTTCGCCAACTTCTGAAGGGAGCCCGCTGAATCAACAGATCGAAGATTTTATTCGTGAAGAGGTCGCACGTCAAATCTCACTCCTTCCCCATTTTCAAGACTCGGGCCGCCTCGTTCCTGAACTGGCTCCATCTTTGGCCCCTAGTACACGCCGTGTCGTGCAAGAACACGTCGCTGATGTCTTGCCGTCCAACCCCGTGCTGCCGCCTGTGACGGCACCTCTCACGTATGCCCAAGTAACGGCTAGGCCACCACCTTCGCCCACGTCTGGCTCCTATGTGCAGGTCCCTGCCTACCGTTCACCGCCGCATGCTGAGCCTTCGTTCCAAGCCACACCCTCAAGGTTCCGCCCACATCCTATGAAACCTTGGCGTACTACGGACAACCTTCCGATTTGCTATGCCTGCGGTCGGCCGGGCCATGTTGCACGTCTTTGTCGCCAGCGCCTCCAACCTTCACAGCCTGACATTCGACTTTACCCGTACGATACCGACTCACGCTCGCAAATGATTCCGCCCGGTTCTCAATTTGTCTCACAAGATCGCCAAACCTATGCCACTCGTCGATCACATTCTCCTCGGCGCCGATCGCTTTCTCCAATGCTGCGACGTTCTACTAGCACCGTTGAGGGAAACTAACAGTCGCAGTTCCGGGGGCAAGAACTGCGCTTGTTTCGAATTCCTCAAGTCCTCCGTGTCGTCCCGCTAATGTTATCAAAGTTTCTGTAGAAGGCGCCACAGTTCTCGCTCTCATCGATACCGGTGCAGCCGTCTCCGTCATCAGTGAAGCGCTCTGCTATCGAATTCGCAAAGTGACCACTCCAATTTCCGACTTTCCGCTCCGCACCGCCTCATCACAGCACATTCACCCCTCCGCATCTTGCACAGCCCGTGTGCTCATTCAAGACGTCTTGTACCCCATCGAGTTTATTGTTCTGCCGAACTGCTCGCATGATATCATCCTCGGATACGATTTTCTATCGACTCATCAAGCCGTTATTGACTGTGCTCGTGCGCAAATTGCCTTCGCCCCACTCTGTGATGCCCCCTTCTGTGATACCCCTCCCCGCACTGCAAAACTTCTCGTCGCCCATGACACCGACATTCCTCCGTTCTCTGCTGCCCTCGTACCACTGTCTTGTGAGTGGGTAACTCCTTTGACTGCGATTTTTACACCTTCCGAAGCCGCCTCCCGTCATCCCTGCCTCCTTTTTCGCAGTTCTCGAAATTCAAGACGGCAAGAGTGCACTTTACGCCTCGAACCCATTTTCTTGCCCAGCAGTCCTGCTCCGTGGCGAATGCATTGGACGTCTTGAAGAGCTTGATCCCGGTCATATCACCACTCTTGCTGACTCAACCCCCTTCTTCGACGTTAGTCTGTGCTCTTACGATGTTGCGACCGCTTCGACGCCCTCCGACGTTTTCCAACATGCTATTGATGCTGAGCTTCCACTTGCGCAACGTGATCAACTTGTCGCCCTCTTGCAGAACTTCGCTTCTTCATTTGACCTTCCTCAAACTGACTTGGGCCGCACGTCTGTCGTAGAGCACACCATCGACACCGGCAAAACCGCACCTTTGCGCCAGCGCCCCTATCGTGTGTCGGCTTCGGAGCGCCAAGTAATTGCTGATCATGTGGGCGACATGCTCCGTCGTGGTGTCATTCGGCCATCCCGCAGTCCCTGGGCGTCTCCAGTTGTGTTGGTACCTAAGAAAGATGGCTCCTTCCGGTTTTGTGTGGACTACCGCCGGCTCAACAAGATCACGCGCAAGGACGTCTATCCTCTGCCACGCATCGATGACGCACTGGACTGCTTGCAGGGCGCCGAGTTTTTCTCCTAGTTGGATTTACGATCTGGCTACTGGCAGGTGCCAATAGATGACGCTGACCGCTCTAAAACTGCCTTCATCACACCAGATGGATTATATGAATTCAACGTCATGCCCTTTGGGCTTTGCAACGCCCCGGCCACATTTGAACGCCTCATGGACACTGTGCTTCGTGGATTCAAGTGGCGAACCTGTCTTTGCTATCTCGATGATATCGTAGTCTTTTCTACCGATTTTCAATCCCACCTGCTCCGACTGAAGGACGTTCTCACTTGTCTCGCTACCGCCGGCCTCCAACTGAATCTGAAGAAGTGCCGCTTTGCTGCTCGCCGACTAACTATTCTAGGTCATGTCGTTTCTAAGGATGGCATTCTTCCCGATCCCACCAAACTTCGTGCAGTTGCCGAATTCCCACGCCCAAAATCACTGAGCAGCTACGAAGTTTCATCGGCCTGTGCTCCTACTTTCGCCGCTTCATCTCAAATTTCGCCACTATTATTGCTCCTCTCGTCCAGCTCCTCTCCGGCAGCTCCGACCTCTCCGCATGGACACCTGCTTGTGATGACGCCTTCAACACTTTACGCCGTCTTTTGGTTTCGCCTCCCATCCTCCGCCACTTGGACCCGAATGCGCCAACTGAGATTCACACTGACGCTAGCGGTATTGGGATAGGCGCCGTTCTCACCCAACGCAAACCTGGTATCCGAGACTATGTAGTGGCGTACGCAAGCTGCACCTTGACCAAGGCAGAGTCAAATTATTCTGTTACGGAAAGAGAATGCTTGGCCATTATTTGGGCCATCGGCAAATTCCGTCCGTATGTCTATGGCCGACCATTTTATGTGGTCACTGATCATCACGCTCTGTGCTGGCTGGCGTCCCTCAAGGACCCGTCCGGCCGCCTTGCTCGCTGGGCTCTTCGCCTCCAAGAGTATGACATTCGTGTCATATATCGCTCAGGCCTCAAGCATACTGACGCGGACGCTCTTTCGCGCTCACCGCTGCCTCCCTCTTCGTTGTCTGATGAGATCTGCGCCTACGATTTGTCTTCGCTTGCCACTATCGACATGGCCACGGAACAGCGGCACGACCCGTGGATATCTGCACTTCTGGACTTTCTTTCAAGTCACTCTCCAGGTCGTTTGTCTAGGGCGCTTGCCCGCCAAGCTCACCATTTTTCAATTCGTGACGGGCTGCTCTATCGCCGCAATTATCTTCACGACGGAAGGAAGTGGCTTTTAGTCATCCCCCGTCATCTCCGCGCCGAAATTTGTGCTGCTTTCCATACTGATCCCCAGTGCGCCCACGGCGGAGTGTTGAAAACCTACACGCGCTTGCGTCTACGCTTCTTCTGGCGTGGAATGTACCGCTTTGTCCGCCATTTTGTCCGCTCTTGCCAGTCTTGCCAACGCCGAAAAACTCCTCTCAGGTCTCCTGCTTCATTGCAGCCGTTGCCCTGTCCTGCCCGTCCGTTTGATCGTGTCGGCATAGATCTATACGGTCCCCTTCCTACAACTTCAGCTGGCAACCGCTGGATTATCGTGGCAGTGGATCATCTGACCCGCTACACTGAGACATCATCACTGCCCTCTGCTTCCGCACGCGACGTGGCTGCCTTTATTCTGAAAAACCTGGTTCTTCGCCATGGTGCCCCTCGCGAACTGCTCAGTGACCGCGGAAGCGTTTTCTTATCAGACGCTCTTGAGGCTCTCCTGAAAGAATGCCGCATCATACACCGCACCGCTACCTCGTACCACCCTCAGACGAATGGACTGACAGAACGTTTCAACCGCACTCTCGGTGACATGCTGGCTATGTACGTGAACACCGACCATTCCAATTGGGACCAGGTTCTACCGTTTGTTACTTACGCATATAACACCGCTGCACAGACCACTACTGGATTCTCTCCATTCTTTCTCCTTTACGGGCGCGAGCCACCCTGTACCATGGACACACTTTTTCCCTACCGCCCTGACGTTTCCGAATCTTCCCCGCTATCCGATGCCGTCACATACGCAGAAGAATGCCGTCAGCTCGCCCGCTCTCTCACAACAGAAAATCAGTGGCAACAAAAATACCTCCGTGATACCGGCGAAGCTTCGTCATATCTCCCGAACACACTGGTGTGGCTCTGGGTGCCCTCCACAATCCCTGGCATTTCAAAGAAATTTCTTGCTCGCTACCATGGGCCATATAGGGTCCTCCAGCAAACATCTGCAGTCAACTACGTAGTTGAGCCCGTCACGCCCTCTGCGGACTTGCGTCGCCGTGGTCGTGAAACAGTTCACGTGAACCGATTGAAGCCATTCTATGACCCCGCTGTGCTTTCCGCGCCATAAGTCGCCAGGATGGCTCCTTTTTTTACCCGGGGGGAAAATGTACTGTGATAGTCAGCACTTCAGCCATCGACATGCACCAGTGCGTTGTGCGACGAAGACAAAGAAGAAGTACGCTGGGCTCGCTGTTGCAAGGTCCTCTCCTCACAGCTCTCCATCTGAGCGTCAATAAACGCCCTATTACAATAGATATCAAAATGGTATAAATATCATTTTCCCCAGCATACACCGCCTAAAGCACAAAGGACTGAAAGCAATATAAGATAAAATGTTGACAATAAAAACGAAATTTGCAGTGAAGAAAGGAAATACATAAAGATGGAGGATAATACGTAGCGGCAGGTTGTATGGTTGCGCACTGATTCTTCGATGATCTGTGCTACTTAACGAGACAACAAGAAATTTACATGTTTGAAAGAGCTTTCAACACTGCTTTCTCGTTAGATGTTTAAGATGGAACAATATATGGCTCTTTGATGCCGAGTCAGGCGCAGTACTCCTATTCCACCACGTCGCTTAATTCATAGTGATTTGTTAAAGGAGGGTTTAATCCGCTTGTCTATATCAAATTGTCGCTTGCGCTATTGCGTCATACTCTTAAAGGGCAATCCCGGCGGTTTTTTTGTAGTTTTGAGCTTCTCATTGCATTACTTACCTCTGTGTGTCCTGACTCCAACAGAAAAAAAAAAACGTTTTCAAAATTACAAGTGCATCTGATTTTAAAAAGGAAAAACAAAAAACCGAAACCGAAACTCCTTTCATGGTCAGAAACGTCGTTCCAGTCGAAGAAACGTTGACATCACACACAGCATCGGAAAACCATTCGCAAGCTAGTTGGATGGCGGAATTAAAGTATGGAAATCAAGAGGAAGTACTTAAGATGTCTGAGATGGCCCGATACAGACCTGAAAATTTCATGATCACGCAAGGAGTGGGCAGTAACGCAAGTGTACTGTTTGTGACATCACAAACGCAGTGTTGTCCGCAGAAATCATCTCAAAAGATGACACAAAATGTGATCGTTTTAAAATTGTGCTGCGCGCCAACGAATTATCGCATGGAGCTCAAATTTAAAAGAATGCGTCAGGGCACAGGGAAAAACCCATATTAAACTTTGTATTATATTATTCCAATATCGAAAAACCTCAGGAGTGGCCCTTTGACAAAGCTTTGATGTCCACTATACTTTTTTTCTTTTTTTAGAGACAGCAAAACATGTGAAATAACAGAAGGATGAAAATACGGACATATTCTAACAGCTTATGTATATCGATTTCACAGATGTTGTCTGCTAGTCGTGAAAAAAACAGCCTATAAAATGCCAAGTAGAAACACAACAGAACTGCTCATAGGACAGCCGCCGGAATATGTTTCATTTTTTAGAAAACAATTTTTAGTGTATTTCATACATGAGTGGTAAGAACATGCGGGCTAACAGTCACACGTCTGTTCCCACTTTCTGGTCACACGAAGCGTGAGGCAAGAAATGCTTTCGCGTTTATATCACCCGGAATACGTTTGAAACAGTGATGGCCCTAAAAACGTCCCGTCTAGTAAATTTCAAAGCGAAACCACTCAAAAATAACATCCAGGCAGAGCGCGTAAGGCGGGAGGGCACTCGTATCTAACTGCGCACGGACAGGTATGTGCTCGCGCCATGGGTGCTCACCTCAGAACCATGAGCGCCTACGCACTGCGCTGAACTGCTTGGAATTCACTGTAATTTGGCATCAAAAAAGTCGTTTGCCAGGAAAAATGGGCTTCTCTTAATGATCAGCAGCAAAATATACCTAAAGTGTCGAACAACTGAAAAGTTACTTAATTAGACTCTTATTCGTATAAACATGTTAATAAATGCCCGCCATAGAGACTATCATTCGTGTTCTCAAAAATTCCTCTCGTTTCCAAATCATCATTGCACAGAATACGAATATTATTATTTCATGCATTCAGACGTCCAGGCTTCAAATAGAAGCCGAAGGTGTGCTATGAGTTTTAGCGCGCAAGAAACTTATCATTAAATCAGTCATGCAATAAAAGCAATCTCCACTTCGATTTTTAATAAACTTTTCAAGACAGTCAATTTAAAAATGCCAGCTGAAAGGTTTTGAGGCAATCTAAAAATTGATTCTAACCGAAATCAAAAACTTTCGTATTTAGTTTGTCATCAAATGTTGCAAGATAAATACCTAAGTCATAAGAAAATTCTATTTATCAGATATGAGTACGGTGCTCGGGTTTAAAAATAGGCTGCTGCTCCCTCACCTCACTCTAAACTAGAAAATATCAAGAAATGAAGAGCCAGAAGTATATATTAGGCGCACGGTAATGAAAACCTCTAAACGTTGCAAACTTACCAGTTCATCCTCTGGCTCGAGTTTCTCCGCGCATTCAACTACAGCGTCACAGACAGCACCCAATAACTGCAGGAAAATATTTCATTGAACTTCTCGTCGCTCCATGCAGCTATTCTTGCTTTCTAACAAAAAATGGACAGATTATCTTTTGACACCTAGCAGCACATATATGCACACACGTGCTCAGTTATTTGATTCCTTACGTTTCGCGGCAACAAGGGAAACCCCCAGGCAGACGAGACTGCCCCTTCTGCCCACAGCGGCGCCGTTCCAGTTAAAATCCCCATATCCAGTGTTGACGCAGCCGGTGCGCTTCGCTCTTTGGCGCCAGGGGATCGCAATTTCAGCGTAGAGCACGGGGGAGGTTTGCAACCGTCGCCTCAGGGCACTGGATCCTGAACTGGGCCTTTCCCATCACTCTGCTCGTCGAGAATCAACGTTTCTGTGCCGCTTATGCTCGATGTTTCGTTTACCAAAAAGTATGCTTTCAGGATTTGAACGGCCGGCAGCCCTACCTGTGAAAACTGTGACAGTGAAAAGACACTCGAGCATCTCTTATGAATGTCCTGCATTTGTGAGTGAAAGGCATAAACGGCATTGTGCGCTTGACCACCACGATCCTCGCGCTTTAACGGCGTATCAGATCCTTTGTCCGGTGCCATGGCAGTTGACCGCCTCATACAGGGCCCTGTTTAGTTTTCTGACAGCCACTGACTTGTGTTAGAAACTCTGACTACGCTCCACATCCCAGCTTTCCCTCTTAGAAGAAGTACAATACTTGAAGTGCAAGAACATTGCAGAACTGCAATAATGAAAAATGAAGTTACACAATACAAATGCAGAGACCGGAGCGCGCTGTAGTGAATGCACAATGCTTAGAAAACCTGAATGTACACTTTTAGCTTAGTTCAGTTCAGTCGTTCAGTCGTGTCCGACTCTTCGTGACCCTATGGACCATATCACCCCACGCTTACCGGTCTCCCACTATCTTTCTAACATCACCTAACTTCATCTGCAGCGCCTCGAGCATGCCATCCAACCATCGCGTTCGCTGCCTACCCCTTCTTCGGTGACCCTCAACATTTCCCAACTATAAATCTTTTTAGCTAAAAACGCGCAAAAATGTTGCTGCATTTATATTCCCTAGTTTTCCTGAAAAGTTGCTCTATTTTCATATTATCATAATCGGCCTCCGTAGTCGAGCACACTAGCCACTGAGCCATGGTGGTAAGTGATGCAGGACATAGTGCCATGAAAGCACTCCGCTACTAGCGATTTTGCGAGTTTTACGTATGGTACAACACTGCCCCCACAGTATGATTTACTTGTAGAAGAGTGTTCAAGGTAGCAGATAATGTCTTTAAATGAAGCGTTGAAATATCAGTGGCAAAAAGTAAAAAATAACTGTTGAATATGAACTGCGTGTAAAAGAGCTTTAAGAATACCGCAATAATTTATCAAAGTTTGAATGAGTTTCTTATATAGCAAATAATTTCAATGAAAAGTGACGTAAATATAATCGACTATTGTTCTGTAATTATCACCTACTTTTAAGAGACGTAATTGACTTTAGTAGTCACTTGCACTCTGAAAGGGGTCCTGTTATTTGTAATCGGTTGCCTTATCTGCAGTACCGTGTACACATCTTGTTACAGCGCATCGCGCGATAATATTGCAAATTTTGCACGCTTGTGATCTAATTCAATTATTGGCCTAATTTCTTGCAGTTCTCTGAAAGATTCAACAAGTTAGTGTCCTTACCCATGGAAGACGATCTGTCATATTTCCGTGCAAGATCGTTCAATGTGTGGCCTTTATTTCCTAGATGTGTTTTACAACAATGTAGTTCTGTTACACAGACAACTGCCGCAGTACATTCCACGATGCTCTCGGCGACCTTCTTGACACATTTCTTCGCCTCTTATTTGTAGATACGCGGTCACAGAAGTATAATTTTAAATGGCGCTTTACGTACCTCTGTCATGTTGTAGTAGCGCGCTATCTTATTCAGGATATGTGACACATTATGCGTGCACGGGAACACCTGTTTTTAATTTGTTTTCCACCTTTAGTCACTAATTGTCTTGCAAATTTGCAACAGTGGGCTTGCTTTGACTGCACCGTTTGCACAACCCACACTGCGCGAATTAAGCTTCATGAAAAACTCAAAAAAGCATTCCTTTTTATCAACTTTTTATTTCATGAGAGTAGACTCTAGGCAAAAAATGGTAATCCCTCTCCTAAAGATTTTGAGCAATCTGCAGGAAATGAAAAATGGTTTTTCAGGACAACGCCGCAGTAAATCCACAGTTTTTTTTGCATAAACCGATGCTAATCAGCAAAGAGGAAGCCCTCAATATGCCTTTCTTATTAATGGTTATGCATTTATCATGTTCCTTAGACTGACCTAGAAGTCTGCGCATCATATTTTGAAACCAAGTCCTCAATATGCATTTCTTATTAACGGTTATGCAATATCATATTCCTTAGACTCACCTAGAAGTCTACGCACGATATTTTGGTACGCCAAAGGTATTGCTTACTCTGAGAAACTTAAATATTGCCGCGAAACCTTCAAAACTGTATTTGTTGTTTTTTTAACAGCCGCCGGCATAAAGGCTTATCACTCCGATTCTGGACCGCGTATCAGTTCCGTAATCTTTCTTTGTTAATGCTTGATGTCGCTAGTCACATCTTTATCAGTTTCGTTGTACCGCAAGATGCACCGAGATCTGTCTCGAAGATTCCGGCCACTCGTGTGTCTTTCCACAATGTTCCAGCCCGTGCTGGTAGCTGTTTGCGACGTTATCTAGACTGTTCTGGCAGCCTTTAAATTGAGCGTTGACGAGTGTGACGGGCATTCTTTGTTCGACGATCGACCAGCACGTTTCTAGCTATCGCCGCCGCCGAGTTGCTTAGTTCTTTTGCGGGCGCAAGTCAGCCCAATAAAGTGTTAATTTCAGTACCATCAAGCCTGTGCATTCTTTTGGTGTCAACGGCATTGTCACCACTACGTGACAATATCATCAACGCACGAGCAAACATTGAAAGTAGCTGCATTGTTGCAATCCTTAGTGAATGGTCACTACCTACAAATATTTATAATAATGTAGTTAAACATAGGCCCATATGCATGCCTTAACGTGCGATTTCCCTTCTGTAAAACTCGCCGGGTTCCATTTAAACATCCAATGACAAGCCTGCACAGTTTTAAAAGGAAACTTCTACCTCGCCAACTACCGCTGCCCTCTCCGGGGCCCGGAAGTTTAAATTGGTATGTATATGTATTGTGTATATGTAGAAGTTCTTTGCCATAAAAAGACCGAACTCGATTTAGTGGCCATTGTAACAAACCTGTACCTGCGAAACGTATTTTGCGGTAAAGTTGTTTTGAACGGTATGTTCCGTTTCAGCGTCTTTGTCGTCAGAATTTCGTTTTGCAGTCTATATGTTACACTTGTCCGGATTTTCATTATATAGAGCCCAATTACTTGGAGAACTGCATTGCCTTGCAGTTTATCCTAACTAACATGATGCTGGAATAAAATAAATGTTCTTTTTTAAGGCTCGGAGTACCTTCTCATTGCAGAGATGCGATAGAAATGTGACAAATCAATCATCTTGGTCCATCTGAAAGAGGCCACGGTAATTATGCCTGAAGGAATGAACCAGATCTCCCAATATGTATTGCAATCTTGTGGGCGCAGTTTCTGTCGACCTTGACTTGTTATTCATTCTTTTAAACGGTACATGTGTTATTTTTATCCATCATGTTTTCTGGGTTCTCGCGGAGCCACCGCCAGTTGTTCACGGGCTTCTTTTAAAGCTTTATAAAGCTAGTTATGTCAGTTAGTGGTATATTAAACATTTTTCCTTGAATTTGGGCTTCGTCCAATGTCCCCGGAAAAGATTGTGTTTGATCACGGGCGTTGCTTAATCTGGTTAATGTCAGCAGCTCGATAATGGAGTAGTTTACAACCTCTGTCATCAATGAGACAACATTGCAGACAATGAGAACACACCTGCACCCCTTTGCTTCAAGAGACGTCTGTAAGTTTCAAACACAAAGATCAGGTGGTGAGACAATTAGTAGAAGCGTATCACATGATAATGGGTGCTCCGCGTGGGTCGCAAAACCGCCATTGTCACTGATTAACTGTGATATTACTTTTCTTGAGAAGTCATTGCAGAAAGATTAGGATAGGATAAATACGTGTTTTGTGTATTTTGGTGGGATTATGTATATATGTCGTTTCTGATAACAAATCTTGAGTTGAAAGTCAGCGCTAGTGTTGTGTGTGTTAACGGTCTCGTTTTTTCGCGCTGTTAAATAATGGACATCATTCCACACCGTAACATCTGTTCGGGCAAGCTAACCAAGATATCGGTCGTAGCGGACATCATTCCACACCGTAACATCTGTTCGGGCAAGCTAACCAAGATATCGGTCGTAGCGAACCACACCTAGCCAGTCCTCGAAAGTCTGCACTTGCTTTTGTGTCTCACATAGCTACATATTACGCACAATTTTTTCCATTTCAGTCGTCGGGTGAGCAATTCTGAAAAGGGAACCTACTTAAGTAAATATGAGACGGTTGTATCACGTAATCTCCTATGTAAGAGCCAGCATGGATTCAGGAAAGTCTTATCGTGCGATACGCAGTTGGTAGAGTTTACCCACGATTTGGCCTTGACAAATGAGCAACAGGCTGTTCAATGTGTTTTCCTAGATTTCCACAAAGCCTCCTCATTACCAAATTAGAAGCTTATAAGTTTAACTATAATATTATTAAGTGAATTGCCGAATATTTGTCATTACAGAGACAGGTGATTGTTCTGAACGGTTTTTTTTTTTTTTTTTTCAATACACACCAGGGACTTCAGGAGTTCCCGAAGACTGCGTTGGATCCACTGTTGTTTTTGTTATATATCAATGATATTTCAATTGGTGTACGGTGTTCATTTAGAATGTTCGCTGATGATTGTGTTGTTTACAGAGTGATTAGTACCCAATTCTGATTCACAAGTCTTGCAAGATGATTTAAATACAGTAGCAGGTTGGTGTGCGCGTTGGAACATGTCATTTAATATGAATAAACAGTTCACGTCACCTTTACAATAAAAAGTGCTTCCCATCCGTATAGTTAGAGAATCGGTGATACTACCTTCGGGACAAGTAAATATTTTAAATATCTGGGAGTCTTTTTTAAATTTGATTTAGATTGTAACAGGCACATTAACTATATTGCAAATAGGGCGACATCAGTTTTGGGTTTCTTGAGGAGAAATTTCAGTCATCTTCCAAGTAACCTAAAAGCCAAGCTTTACTTCAGACATGTTTGAACAATACATGAGTATGCGTGTATTTGGGTTGACTTCATACAGCTCAGCTTATAGGCAATTAAAAACATCCAGAACAGAAGTCAGGTTTGTTCTTTGGAAATTACAGCCGGAAACTTAGCACGACAGAAAGCAAACATGAACTTAAAGGGCAACAGCTAAAGAACCGTAAAAGAAATACTAGAATAAAAAGTTTTCGTGACATTTTTTACTCTAAAACAGGCACCAGCCGCAAGAAGTAAATTCAGGCGCCAAATTATATATCAAAGTGGCTGGACCCCGATTTTTGATGGTCAGGGTATTTTCTTGTAGGGATGACGTCTTTCGTTACACTTTTTATTAGGACTGTCCGAGAATAGAACAGTTGGCCATCTATATATACTTATGAACGATGCTTTTTACCATGCATTGAAATGATATATAAAGTCATAGGTAACGTTTGTAGCCCCTCCTGTAATGCTCTGCGAGAGACGCAGGTATCCAATAAATAAATAAAGTAAATAATTGTGATTTATAACTCGCACTATGTGAGTGACTATTTTGCTTCATGGCTGAAGAAGCTCATCAGGGTCTTTATCGAATGCTCTGCCGGAATATTCTACGAGATGTCACTAGCCTTCACGGAATGTACACACGCACCATTCTACATGTCGCAATCGACCTGGTACAGGACTATCGACATGGATTCTTACGGCAACCCGACGGCAGTCCAGAAGGACACGGCCAGCGTTCAGGTGCAAGCGGGAGATACAGTAACTGGACACTGGTAAAGCGGCAGCAGCCGATTCCTGGCGCAATCTGCGCGATCTTCTTCCTCTCTACCGCCAATCTGCCCCATTCAAGCAGCAACAGCAACTATTGTTACCAAGAGTGACAGGACTATTACCCGCGAGAAGCGCATCGTGCGTCTCATAATTTATTGTGCATCGTGCGAAAAGCACCTCATAATTTAAGTCGCCTGTCAGCGATCGACCCCGTATGGGAAAAAGTAACATTCAAGAGCTTCTCGCTAAGGCTATGATGGCGAAAAGGATTCAGCACTGACGCTCTCCTTCGGCAGGTTCGAAAAGAACGTCACGATACCGGAGGTTGTAATTGCGTGCATGGACGGTCTAGTGGTCTTGGATGCGTAGTCTTGCCAGCTGTCGGACCTCTGTCGCGTGCGGGTCAATAGGTGAACATCATCGTGTGGGCCACTGGTGAAGCATGGCGTCGAGCCTGGTAATCACCTCTCGACCATGCACTAGGTGGAATGGCGGAAACCCAGTTTTTCTTGAGCAGTAGTATTGTAAACGAAAGTTACATAGGCAAAAATGGCGTCCGATGGACGATAGCGACGTCCACATACACAAAGATCATATCCGCCATAGCCTTATTAAGGTGCTCATTGAGCCCGTTCGTTTGGCGATTGTATGCTTTAGTTCTGCGGAGGTGCGTGATGCTTAATTGCAAAAATATCAGTAATTAGTTCAGACATGAATGCTGTACTGTGATACAGGATGAAGACCTCCGGTTCACCGTGACGCAGGGCGGTGCACTCGACGAAGTAATTCGGTACAAGAGTATCTGTTCCAGAAGACAAAGTTTACAATTCGGCGTACCGCGTGAGGTACAGCCATCCAACAACAGCAATCCAGCGGTGTCCCGAGTTGGATTTAGGAAAAGGTCCCAGAAGGTCCACGCCTACGTGCTGGAATGGAGTCACAGGCGGCGGGATGGGGTGAAGATGTCCTGCAAGTTGTGTGGGCGGAGACTTACACCTTTGAGACTCAGCTCAGGTCCTGGTTCGCGAAGAACAGTGTGATCTAGTTCAGGTCAGTAGTACTTAGAACGAATTTGTGTGCGTGTTTGACTGTACCCCAAATGTCAGGATGTTCAGTTATCGTGACAGACCCCAATACTTTTCTTACGCAGGTCCGCCGGAACAATCATTAGCCATAACCTCACGCTCGCTGCGAAGTTCTATAACACATTGTACGAAGGCGTAAACCGGGTAGAACGCCAAAAAGTTTTATATAGTTTTCAATGTTAGAACCAAATTTAGACCGACAGCTTTGTCGGCGGCCGACCTATCGTTGCATCGAACGCAGCCAGCATTCCGTTCAACGCTTCAAAGTTCGCCGGCATTCTATGCAGTACCCCCTTTCATGCCAGTTATGAACGTGCCTAACCTTGGGTACCTTAGTAAACACTTTATATGTAACTGATAGCATACTGTCGTTATACCGGGTGTCCCAACTAACTTGAACCAAGGGATACAAAATAATACATTTGAGGTTGGTCAGTGAAACCGATTGCATTCAACTGCCAGCCTCCTTGCGCACTACAGGCGATTTTTTGTTTTGCAAGTACTTAATTAGCTAATTATGTTAATTTTTCTAATTGATTAAGTATCGACTTTAGACCACACATGTGAATTAGAAACTTGTAGAGCACCTTCAGAAACCCCATTCCATTAGTTGCGATAAAGAAAGTCTCACGTGTATCTTTTTTTCTGGGCTCAAAAGAAAGCCCGCGAAATACAAATAATACCACGTGACTAGTGCATTTGTGCGCCGCGATTGTGGTGCTCTCAGTCGTGGTTTGAGCGAACGAAATTAGCTGCGTCCGTGTCTCCTTTGCTCCGTTAAAGCGGCAGGCCGATATGCCTGCGATGGCTTCTTCGCCCGCGTCCGACAGCCGACCCACATGATGGTGCAAGTAGCACCGAGTTCGGCGAGCCGACACCATCGGGATTCTAACAAACGCTTCTCTCCAATCAGCGAACTTTACGGCAAACGGATGAGCGATAAGGTATCAGCCACTGAATCTGCGCATACAGGCTTGGGTAAAGGGGCGAGATTTCATGTGACTCGACTAAAATTAGCGCTGCACCTTCATTTGCCGGTTCTTTATCGTCATCCGCCTGTCGTGATGTAGGCTGCTGCGGTGCACAGGCCTGGCCAAGATCGCGGTGACGACGGGTGAGCTCGAGCTCGCTCCAACCATCGCCAATATTTGTGCCTGCCGCTGCAACGGGACTATCGGGTCACGGCCGCAGCTGATTTCGTTTGCTCAAACCACGACTGAGAGCACCACGATCGCTGCGCTCAAATGCGCTAGTCACGTGGTATTATTTGTATTTCGCGGGCTTTCTTTTGAGCCCGGAAAAAAAGATGCACGTGAGACTTTCTTTATCGCAATTAATGGAATGGGGGTTTCTGAAGGTGCTCTACAACTTTCGAATTCACATTTTTGGTCTAAGGTGAATATTTATTAAATTAGAAAAATTAACATAATTAGCCAATTAACTAATTGCAAAACAAAAAATCGCCTGTAGTGCGCAAGCAGGCTGGTAGTTGTATGCAACTGGTTTCACTGACCTACCTCAAATATATTATTTTGTAACCCTTGGTTCAAGTTAGCTGGGACACCCGGTATATAAGATGTTCAGTAAGGTGATCGCTCTCACGATCAAGGTAACCTTAGATGTCAATCAAGGAGAACATCAAAAATGTTTTCGGAAAGGGTACTCTAGTATTGACAATATCTATACCATCATCCAGACGATAGGTAAATTCTGATAATATATTCAGCCCCAATACATAGCATTCATTGCCTATGAGAAAGCATTTGACTGAGTAGATACCTCGGCAGTCTAAAGGCATGCGAAATCAGGCCGTATGTGAAGATACTGGAACATCTCTATAGTGGCTACACCGCAGCCATAGTTCTGCATAAAGAAAGTAACAAAATTCCTGTAAAGAGAAAGGTGTTCGCAAGGAAACACGTTTACCCCAATATTATTCACAGCTTGCTCTGAGGCGGTATTCAGAGACTTGGAATGGGAGAGGTTTAGGGATAAAGGTAAATGGAGAACACCTCAGTAATCTGCGATTCCTGGATGACATTGCCTTGCAAAGTAACTCAGGAGATGAACTGCCAAGAATGATTGACGACCTAGACAGGAATAGCATGAAAGTAGGCTCGAAAATCAACATACAGAATGTTTAACAGCCTCGGGAAGGAACAGCAATTCACAATAAGCAAACACAGAGAGAAATAATTTAAATTCATGACATTCTAGTGGACTTCAAGAAGAAGAAATTGGCATGGGCAGTGGATGTAGTGCGTAGACAAGACAATCGCTGCGGCTGACAAATGTCCAGCAAGGCAAACAAAGTGTAGCAGGGAGCGGCAGAAATTTAGGTGTGCGCATGAGGGTAAGAATTTCCCAGGGATCAAATGGATGCACCTAGCATATGACCTGGATAATTGGAGGAGTATGGGAGATCTTCGCTCTGTTGTGGGCATAGTCCGGCTGATGATGGTGATAATGATGATGAACGTACTTCTGTGTAATAACGGTAAATTGAATTCAAATCTCATGGCAGGCTGATTTTAATGTCACCCTCCAGCATGAAAGCAGACTCCTGGATTGAGGAAACGGATTGCTAGGCGACAGAACGCTCTTTCCGGCACCGGCCAAATACTCGAGGTTAACGTAGTGTAGCTTTTGCTGAAAATTATGGTTCACACGTAAGCTCCGCATTTAAGGGTATGACGCGATAAAGTAGGTTACCAGTCCACATAAAAAGCTCTGCTTGAACTAAGCAATATGAAAGTACGTGCTTGCGTGGCATAAGCATAACGTGAATTCAAATGTGATGGCAGGCTGATTCTAATTTCACCCTTCCACATGAAACGAAAGGCCTGAGTTGACGTTATTTCAGGCAACGAGGCACAGGCGAAATTATGAATGGTAACGTAAAGTAGCATTCGTACAGAAGACCTGCAGTATTCTGCAGGTCTTCTGTACGAATGCTACTTTACGTTACCATTCATAATTTCGCCTGTGCCTCGTTGCCTGTGTTCCTGACCTTGTAGATGGGCGACTAGATTTGTCATATCGACCGTGCTCAGTGCTACTAAAAGGGTGTCTTCAGGGTTGTCATCTTGATCTGCGGGTGCTGAGACCATACGGGCTCGCGAGACCCAGTCGGAATCTGTGTGCCTGTGACCAGACGTGTTTTTTATTGTGGCGTCGAAAGTTTGCAACCGAGGGATCGATAGTGCAAACCCCTCTGAAGGGTTTCTGAGTGCTGAGCCAACAAAGAAAGTGGTGTTCGGTAACTATCTCCGATGGGCGTTCGCATAAGTAGAGCCTGAACTTAGAAAAATCACCCCAGCTACCGGAAGGCATTCTTTTTCACAGGTATAGTGAAAATGAATAGGCGATATCTTTCATCGTTGTCTAGCCGATCTATCCACTTGAATCGGCGTGCGTGGTATACCGTTAAGAATAAATGAGATACTGATGTCAGTATAGCAAATGTTCAGCGATCTGTTCTGCCTTCGCCGACGTCGTACTGTTAAAGGGGAAGGGCTTGCCTATATGACCCCATGTCTTTTTTGAAAACAATCTGGAAGACAGCTAAAGAAATAAGGTCCCCTAGCTCCCCGTTTCACGGACAGTCCTCATGCGATATAAGTTTGTATTTATGAAATGAGCTTTAAATATGCATCTCTGCTTGTTTCCCATCACGGTGCTGACAGCGATTCCAACTCGATGAGCGAGAGGCAGAATTTTATTATCTGCCGAAACAAGACTGATCGCACGGAAGTCATCTCATGCGCAGCCAAATCACAGGGCGATTTCGTAGAACTGCAACTAAATAGCTGCGCCGGAAAAAAGAGAGACGTTTTTCATTTTTCGCGTCCTCAAAAAATGTATCTGGATTTCGGTTCAGTTAGATCCTCAAGTGTTCGCAAAATTTAAAATCACGCCGTCCGGTACGGGTGATTTGTTCGGGGGTACTGAGCTTTGAAATTTCGCGCTCTATTTCTTCAACCATAAGTGATGAGTTCTTTGCTCCCTAATCTCCCAGAGAGTGTTGGATAGTTGTCTCATGACTTCGGATAGTACGGGATCTATTTATCGGCCGGGAGAGAGAGAGAGAGAGAAACCTTTATTGTCGGGAGTCGTCTTACTTATCTTAGTGGAAGAGCCAAGTGGCCGTTAGCTGATGGCTTGCGGCGACTTCTTCAGCGCTGTTTACGGCGCCCAATTGCATATCGGGGCTCGCGTTACGCAGCACTTCCTCCCAGGAGTCCAGTGAGGGAGCTTCTATGAGAGCCTTGGAAGGCGGGGCCTCTGAGAAACCCCACACAATATGATTAAGGTCGGCTTTCTCTCCGCACTTAGTGCATGATGAGCTTATGCTGACCGGAAATATGTGTGAATAAACCGCAGGGTTGGGGAAGGAGTTCGTTTGTAGTTTCCTCCAAACAATTTCTTGTCTTGTAAGTGATTTGTTTGGTGGTGGGTATACTGTCCTAAAGCGTTTGAAGTGTTGTGTAAGGTCGCTGTATGTGAGCAATCCTTCCATTTTAAGTTCCTTGGAATTAGGTCTGACCGCTCGGCCTAAAAACCTTGAACGTGTTGATGAGCAGCCTCATTGCCTCGGTTCCCTGAGTGGGCGGATGTCCATACGAGTTGCATCTCTCTGTCGAGTATGATATCCGCAAGGATGTTTCTGGCAGTATTTCATATTCTGCCACTCCAGAAATTACGTATGGCAGTTTTTAAATCACTGACAATTATGTCCGCATCTGTTGAAGCGGTGGCTAAAGTGACTGAAACGGCTGAAAGTGCTGCTTCTTCCGCCTGGTCCGAGTAGCGGCCTTTGACTGAAACGGCTGAAACGCATTTACTGACGTTACTGGACTGCCTAATTACGCGGATGTAAAAGGCAACTTCAGCATATTGTAGTCCGAGGTGTCGGTATACAGCACCTCATCGCGATTTCGGTGTTTTCTGTTTAGGGCCCTAGGTCTAGCTTTCCTTTTGCATTCATGGAAGGAGGGATGTATGCTTTTGGGCAAAGGTTTGGACATAATTTTGTCGCGCACTCCTCTTGGTAGTGGGCCTGGGTGGTTGGCTAGTGGTTCGGCAATATTTCCCATGCGGTTGAGCATTTGTATGCCTGCTTTAGAGTTCGTTAGTCTTTGTCGCTGTGCTATCTTATGAGGTGTGATCAGCTCCTCTACAGTGTTGTGTATCCCAAGTGAGAGACGTTTTTTGGTTGAAGGGCTTCTGGGTAGACCTAGCCTAGTGTTGTAGGTGCTTCTAATGAGTCTGTCTAATTTTGCCTTGTCAGATTGAATGACGCCCAGATAAGGGACTGAGTATGTGAAACGACTTAGTGCAAAGTCATGGAAATAACGGCAAAAGTCAGCCTCTTTCATTCCTCTCTTTCTTGGAGTTAATCTGTGTATCAATGTAGTGATTTGCTGCACAGTCATTTCCAGCCTGCTAATAGTAACATTGCTCTTCCTATTGCTCTGGATGTAGAGAGCCCGAGTACTCTAATAGCATCGACAGTACGTATGGGTAGTCCGTGAAGGCAGACGTTTATGTCTCCTTTGTCTTGCATTTTCCTTCTGACTCCTAGTAGTTCAGACTTAGGCTGTGAGCATTTCAGCCCAATCTGGTTAACGTATGACTGGCCTACATTCACTGCTTCTTGATGCTTTTCCTCTATGTGAGCGTCGGAACCTTTTGTTACCCACAATGTCTTCAAGTTTTGAAGGCGGACCTATCTGTGCTAGGTTGAATAAGAAGGGAGAGGGTACTGATCCTTGCGGGGTTCCTCGGTCTCCTATGGCTATTTTGTCCAATCTAAGTCCTGCAATACTTAGCTCCGCAGTCCTTCCCGAGAGAAAGGAAGGAATGTAATTAAAGGTTTTGTTCTCACGTTGATGTTGGAGAGGGCTTGGAGAATGGCTTCGTGAGAGATATTCTCGAAGGATTTTTCCAAATCCAAGGCAAGAATCACTCTGGTTCCGGTTTTTTTAGGGGAATCTATCACTTCTTCATGCAACTGAAGTATTACGGCCTGAGTAGAGAGTTGACTTCTGAAGCCAGTCATTGAGCTGGGCAGAAGGTCACTCTCTTCTGCGTAGTTCTGCAGCTTATTTAGAATAACATATTTCATAAGTTTACCTAAGCACGCCGTAAGAGAGATGGACCCTAAGTTCTCTATCCTTAATTTTTTGGGGGGGTTTAGGAATAAAGACAACCTTAGCGTCGTTCCACATTTGCGGAAGTTCACCTTTGCTCGCATGTTCATTCATTAGGTTCTTAATTGCTCAGAGTGATTTAGGTCTAAATTTCTTATAACTTTATTGATTACGCCACTTGCCCTGGCGTCGAGGTAGTACGTAAATGGCCAATCGCGGACTAAATTTCCGCTTCCGCAATCTCTCTGTCCAAATCTTCATTAAGAACCCCTTTGTACTCGTAAGTCGCTTTGGGATTGCTAGCAGTATTGAAATATCTGCTTCGGAGTTCGCTTAGGAGATCTGCATCTGTAACTGAGTATTCGTGTACGATTTGATGCATGTGAGATCTACTTGCTGTTTTAATGAGCGCGGAATCTTAGAGATATCAGATGGCAGGCTATTTTGGTCCCAAGTTGGCCGTTTAGCCCAAACAGATCTGTCCCCATTGTTGTTTGTCTAGTTCCTGTGTGTGGGATTCGATCTGTCGCTTAACTGATGCAAGCTTGGACCTTAATTTCTTGTTACACCTTTTTTGCCTCCATTTGTTTAGGATGCTTTTGTGTGCCTCCCAGAGATGCAAGAGTTCAGAATCAGCGAGGGACTGTTCCTCCAGTGTTTCTATATCCAGAGTGGCAATAGTAGTGTCTTCTTTGAGTTGTGTAATCCATGCTTCTAGATCTTCTATATACTTAGAGACTGTGTTTTCCCTTTATTTTCGGAAGCTGTCCCAGTCCGTAATTCTGGATTTGGCTGGTGTTGATTTGTGTGATGTAGCGTGGAAGGTGATTTGTATGATGCAATGATCGCTGCCTAATGGGTTTCCTGTGTTCAGCCATTTCACTGCTATTACGTTTTTAGTGAGGGCTTGGTCTGGCATTGTATCTCTGCTTACGCTGTTTCCTATGCGTGCATATGCTTGAGGGTCGTGAAGAAGAGAGAGTCCTATTTCTCTCGTGGCCTCTCATGCTTAATTCCTTTGCTGATGAATATTATTCAAGCCTACTCGGCCAGGACGAGCCTGGAATATTATTCATCAAGACCGCCGCCACCTCACTATGCCCTCGCGTAACGTTTCGGGTCTGAGCGATCACGCGCACATTGTTTTGAGCTGCAAAAGAATGTGCACTTTTCCCTCTGAAAGGTGCAAAAGACTTTTGATGTCTGCGTTTCTTTGCTCCCGGCCGCGGATGTGTGTGACCAAATGTCGCCGTTCTCGTTCAGGTCAAAATTCCTCTAATATTCTGCTGGCATCTCTTTGTACGCCCCGACAGGGCCTTGAGGGTACCTGGGAGGCGCGAAATCAATTGTGCCTGGTTTAAAAGTACAACTCTCTCTCACGCAGTGAAGAAATCATCGGCGTCTACATTCTCCAGCTTTCGAGACACATTTCCGAGCTCTGCAGCGAACATCGCCACCTTAATGAAGTTCCATCTGCATTGCCCTTTCACGTAGGCAAACACATACACCAATGGAGGAATGCGAGCGATATATACTAGAGAAATTCACGCGAATCCAAAAGGCGGTGTGACCGAACTCGCAATGATTTCGCATTTCCGCCGCACTAAAATCACCCCTGTAATATTTGGTGGTGTATATATCTTTGGCTGGACACATGACGCATGCGTGTAAAATGGTATTATCTGATACTTGGCGGCAAGTGTATCACTTTCGGCACAGGTTGCGCTAGAATTATGGCTCCCAACATCCTAGCTTGCTTGCCAAACAGATGTTACGTGTGCATAGACGGCTCGCCCCGCAAATTGCGTAGCGGTGACCGAACTGTCCTCTCAACCAGGCGTGCACTATAACCTGAAAGATGAATGTTGTCCAAAAGACTAACGCTGGAATTTGTGGCATACAATAATCCCAATATTCCAAGCCATTTCATTTGATCTCGCCGTCACTTTCCGTACCGCAAAGATGTCGTCCAATGTCGGTCGATTCCTATAGCACCGTGTCACGAACATGCAGTTCTTTCTGAAGTGGTGAACTCCACGGGCTAGCAGGTCAGCATTGATGACGGCTGAAAGAAAGGTAACATATATGTAAGAGAGAGTGGATTCGTCTTTCTCATATCCCCTCCATTTTCAACACGAAGGGCGTCTTATAAAACATGTATTGAATTACACCCTTGGGCACCAGCTTTCTTATTATTATTAGATTACACGCTACGCCACCAGCTTTCTTACTATTATTGCAATACACGCTTGGGCGTCACCTCCTTTGTTATTACTTGATTACGCGCTTTGCAACAGCTTCCTTACTATGTTCACGCAGAGCCGTACGCGTCATTCGGAGGATTGCAGGTGGCGATATAGACGCGTGAAAAATAACTTTGCGAGGAACACGAGGACACACAATAGTTGTGCACCTTGCTCCATATGCAAAAGCACCAAAAACCACAAATCTCGCATTATTCGCAGAGACGAAATCTTTTTACTTCTTAGAACGCAAATATTCTATTTAGGTTCAACATCCCCCAACCTAGGCCCATTAGCTACATCACACTGTAGACACAGACCATATGTTTTACCTTACAAAACAGGCTGAACTAAATTTCATATTTTGCTCTCTCACGTGCAAAGCCGGCTGGCCTTTACTAAACAAGCTGGTTTGCTAAATCGAGCTCTATCCGCCGAGAGGAGAGCTTGTTCATGCCCCATATGTTAATTCTTACTGCTTTACAGTCGAGACATGTGTCTCAGACTACAGGTACAAGCACTGTTTTATTTTTTATTTCGCGCAGTAATTATCTAAACCAAGTGTAGCATTTTATCAGAGCATAACCAAGCAATATGTCGGTGCTTATTGAGCAGATAACGTATGTGAATGATCGCGGCTAACGAAGCAGAAAAAGAAGTTTATAGTGGAATAGAAAATGGTTTTAAATGTGCGCACGTCGACTAATTAACAAAATGAAGCTCAGTGAAATGACATTTATTTTATGCAAAATTTAGGATGGCACAGAGAAATTTAGCATTAAAGCGAATAACGTTATGCCGGAACACTTATAAAGAAATAAAAAGATTTGAAACTTATTGTGGCTAATGTGAAAGTAGAAAGTGCGCAAAAACATATTCGCGCGTAGAAAATATTAAAGAAAATAGAAACCGGCATAATATATTTATCGCGAACTTCAGCTATCTCACCTACAATCGCATTCAATAGAGTAAAGAATTGCAGCTTCCCTTAGCTCTTACGCAAAAAAAGACTGGTGGTAACTGCGAGAAAACGTTGGTAGAGTGAAAGACGTGCGGCCCATATTACACACATCATCAACTAACTTTCGATGGATAAGTAAGTTATGAAAATTTAAATTATATTTATATTGCCCCATGCAATAAAGTAATAACTCAGATGTTCAAACCATAATGAGGATGTTCAAAGCATAATGAACCTTTACAGATTGAGAAAGCCATCTAAGGGAAGTTTCTGGTGTCATGGACTTTGTGAGCGTCAGGTAAGGACATGTGTATAAAAGTGCCATTATATGCTTTGATAAAAGCGCGTACCATCCCCATGGCAGACTGAAATACTCTCATTTTTTGTAATAAAACCAAGTAATAAAAGGTATTTATTATTATTTATTTGCTATTTTCAACAGTCACCAGCATGCAGCCTTATCCCCTGATTGTAGCGCACATACCAATCCTGCGTCCTTTACTTATTCAAGCACGGCATCGCGAAACTTATCTTTGTAGCTTGGGATGCACCGAGATAAGTCGGGAAAGATCGCGGACGAGCACAACTGTTTCCGTATTATTCCAAGCTTTTCTACTAGACCCTGCTTGATTTATCTAGCTATATCTGCATCTGCTTGAAATTGAGTGCTGCTGAATGCAACCGGCATTCGTAGATAGACGACAGCCGAGTAGGCGTGCTGCTATCATCGTCGCCGATTGCTTAGTTCTTTTGCAGACGCGAGCAAACCCAATAATGAACTCATTTGAAAGCAACGGTCTAAGGACTGAACATGACGTTTCAACTATAATGTGAGATTTGGGGGAGGTACTTGCCTTCATGTTGCGGACTGCTTATATATGCCGAAAGCCCTGTTCGTGTCTCCACGGGAGGCCTGCCCACACACGTCTGAACCAGGCGCCGACTACAATGGCTCCAACGTGAATACGGGCTGCTAGCGGGCCCCACCTGAACAAGGGCTGATGCTCCTACAGGGACGATGATTCAGTCCGCTTGCCGGTTCACGTTGCGAATCGGCAGACCCGACAGGGCCCCGCCCCTCATTTTCAATGGCATCTCGGAACAGGGTCTATAATGACTTAATCATCACTGACCAGTTGCGGAATTTAACCACTAGGACTATGCATTAAACCTCATTGATGACATTTCTTGCACTGAATGGGGCAGCCCTTATTTGGTATGAGGATAACTTGTCTTTTGCAACGAATAGCGAAGACCTCAGGAAGGAGCTGTTGTGTGAAACGTGAGAACGGAATGCTCCAGATTCAGATTCAGCTCCCAAATGAGTCCGTCCTAAATTATATCGAAGAATTGAAGCGCGCGCCTCTTAACCACGCTCAGCTTAATATAACATAAGATAACAGAAAATATTTCTTGATATGAATCGTCAGAGTCACTTTTTTTCTTACCTTCAAGAGACTCACCAGGAATCGTGGAAAAATTCGAAAGAGCCCTCGACGGACCCTCGACGCCCAGACTAGACGTACAACCGCCTGTCACAACTCCCCGTAGCGTCCTTAGAAGTCGCAGCCACCTAGTTCTAACGACTTAAGGGAACATATATTCTAAGCCATTAGCGGCGAGCTCCGCCACCTGCTTCCATCACCTCAAAAGCTCCAGTAGCGACGCTTACAGACATCGTCCACGAAGATGTACAGCAGGCCCTTGCTACAACACCAACCCAGATGACCGCTTCTGAGCAACCACCAGCCGTGAGTTCCGCCGCCTCGCTACGTAGCTCGCCTCCATGATGTGAGAAACGAAGTCCTCGCTTCTCCCGTCCTGTTTCAGAAATCCACCCGTGGCCCCCTCGAATAACTTTCAGGCCAATAAAATAAGAAGCCTCGAAGACTTCGAACTATTGCACGCTGTCCTTGAACAGCGGTGAAGCTGGTCACATCCTGAGTCATTGCCAGTAAAGACCGGTTAGATTGGGCGGTTTAGTCATTTTCGTCCTGCTACCTGGTCCTGGCGAAAGACTACAGAAAATGGACAGGTACTTGCGCAGGGGACGGTCGCTAAACCACCAGTACCGTTCTCCATTGCCTTTTAGTGACCGCGTTGTGTCACCGGGCCGCAACTACGACGTCACTTTGAAAGTAAGGTCCTGCAGCTCCTGCAGGGGAGCTGAAGACAGCAACCGTTGGATGTGTACAAATGAAAATCCTGCGCCGCCAATCCCGAGTGACGACACAACAGCATTTACTCCGCCCTTACGCACGACGACTGAGCTGACACACGCCCCGAGCGAAGGGAGAACAGAATGAGCCGGCGTCGACCTCAGTACATGATGAAGCCAAGATCATCACCCAAGCCCCACGCGCAATGTATACGCACAAGGGAACTTAAAATTGCTTTGAATGGTAGCGCAGTTACTGCCTTAGTAGACACCGGAGTCGACTAGTTAGTCATGAGTGGAGCGTTGGCCACCCAGCTCAAGAAAACAACTACCGCTTGGCACGACCCGCTTATTCGCACCTCTTGTGGTAGCCTCATTGCTCCGTTGGGCCATTGCAGAGCAAAAGTAACTGTTTATGAACTTGCTTACCCTATGAGATTCGCGGTCCAGCAGCAGTGTTCACCAGACGTGATTTTGGGAATAGAATTTCCCAATCGACAACGCACGATCATCTACCGTCGCTAACAACTCATCAACCATCAACAGAAACATCCACACCGGTGGCGGTTAGTTCGGCGAATCACGTTGCTCGAAATTTCCTCGATAACGAATTGAGCGTAGCATCCTGATCGAGCATCGTGACCTCCATGGGGACCGGATATTGTCAAATCACCTATGGGGTCATCGAGAGAAACACCCAGTTGCTACTGGATCAAGCAGTGTGCAACGCTACAGCCAACGCCCATATCCGAAAAGAAAAAGCTCAAAGGCTGGTGATAAACTTCACTGAATGATACGAGCATCTCAACAAGGGCACGGCGATGATAGTTTTTGTCGACGAGCTAGCAGACACACCAGATGTCTTCGCCTTCCCGACCAGCCCTCAGACAATGCATCCACCCTAGGAAATGTGTCCACGTTAATCTTCACCTGGTTCGGTTCTCACCATCGGCACGTTGTTTTTCTTTCTACTTTGTGTTTATCTTTCCCCTAAACAGATTACATTACTAATTTATGTCCTTACCGAAGTAAAAATTAACAAAAAAAAGACAAAGTACAATCCCCATGCTTTCCATGGCCTCGCCGACTGTTGGCTTCTTTCCTTCATGTATTATAACGAGCACCCTCATTTCCCCTTCATTTATCTGCTTGTAGCTAACGGGGGTCTCGGTTCTGGCAGTCTTGAAGCCATAGGTAGCGTAAGAGGGTTCTAGCACAGCTTTCGCTCTCGCTCTTGATCACGTTCTAAGTGACGCTGGCGGTAAAACAGGACGTTCCACGTCCACCGCTTTGGTTGAGGGTGGCGCTGGTGAACACTGTCAAGGTTCGTATACAGACAACATTAATACCCAAGAAAGTAGCAGGGGGGACAGCGGCCGATGTAGCTCAGTTGGAAGAGCACCGGACGCGATATTCAGAAGTCGTGGGTTCGGTTCCTACCATTGACACGTTGTTTTTCTTTCTACTTTGTGTTTATCTTTCCCATAAACAGATTACATTACTAATTTATATGATTACCGAAGTAAAAATTAAAAAAAGACATAAAGTACAATCCCCATTCTTTCCATGGCCTCGCCGACTGTTGGCTTCTTTCCTTCATGGCACTATCCCGAGGCATACGAGACCAGATTCGCCCTATTTTAAATGCTACACCGAATCAGATGGCGTTGTGGTGGAGAGGGAAGAAATCGAAGACAAGTTCTTTTATTACTAAGCAGGGAGTGATTGAGATAATTAAAGTGAGAATAAAATAGTTTTGTCTGGTGGGCGTTGTAGGTACACGTGTCCTTGCGTATGACTCCCAGGGACAGTTCTACACTTGCCAACCATATAAAACGAAATGGTCATATATAGAGTTGGATGAAAAACGCGCTCAGTAAAATACGAAAGCGTCTACTACAACACAGATATATTCTTATTTTTTGATTGAAGCCATAATTGTTTATTCTGGCTTCAGTAACCTTGAAAAAGCACAGGAAAACAAACACAAGAAACAGCTTTGTTTATGTACGGCATTCCTTGCATCTTCTTTCGTACCGATCCTAGTTAAAGAGAAGCAGCTAGCTGGTACAAGGCAAATACACATCGAGAAAACTTAACACGCTGCTTAAAATGTAAACGCCGAGTAAATACTGATCATTATACGCATAACAGGAACAACACAGGTGCTGTGTTGTTCACTTCCCTTTTTGTCCTGATTGTGCGCTGTTCCCCTTTTAAGCAATTTGAAACCAACTAGCCCGCAACAGTACCCTCGTGAGCTTTCTCATCTAAATCTCAGGAAGGGGGGCTCGGGCCTTTAGGTCCACTCCCCCTCACTACGTACTTGCACCGAATGATTTTCGTCATCGTCGAAGGTGCGACCAACTCCTTTGACAAATCACCTAATTAACACGGATGAGCACGCCCGAGGTCTCCGTCGAATTCCCTACCCGGTATCACCGTGAGAACTCCATGCCATGGGCCATCAAGTTTAAGAAATTGTTCACGATGATGTGATCTAGCAAACGCAAAACCGCTGGGCAACACTAGTCGCCATAGTGAAGACCAAAGACGAAACACTTCGCTTCTACGCCGATTATAGCCGCCGTCACGAATAAGAATTTCTACCCGCACTCTCACATCGACAACACTCTATATTGTGTCTGCAACGCTAAGCATTTCTCGGCAATTGAATTAAAGATCTCGTACTGGCAAACTGAGGTTCACGAAAGAGGTCGCGAGAAGATGGCATTCATCACACACGTCAGCCACTTCAAGTTCAACGTAATGCTTTTCAACCTTTGCTCCGCACCAGCCACTTTTCAGTGAGTAACGAGTACTGTACTGTCTGCCTGGAAGTGGTATATTATATGCTATACTTAGATGACGTCGTTTTCTTTGTCTTTGAAGACCACGTGTAAATGCTTCGGACATGGCGCAAACAAGACATCAGGGCTAACAACGAAACATGAGAATTTTCACGTCGCCTACAAAGAGTTCTTGTTTATGGCTCATATCCTAAAAGATGGGCTTCGCCCAGACCCGCAGATAACAGATGTGATCGCACAGTTTCCACTGCCCGGCGACAAGAAAGCTGTGCACCAATTCCTTTAACTACGCGCATATTAGTGACGGTTTGTCGAGATCTTTTCGCCTTCGCGGAACTGTGACGTAGCTTACAAAGACAGCTGCACCATTTCACTTGAAAGCATTGCAAGCGCAAAGCTGCGAGGAACTAAAGCGGCCGCCTTCGGTGTCATTCTGTATTCGGCTACTTTAATGAATACGCCCAGACCGAAATTCATACGACGCATGCAGCGTGGGGCCTAGGCGCCGTCTTTGTTCACAGGAGTGCCAGATAGGAAACGTTATTGCTTTGATTAGCAGGTCCCTATCAAAAGATGAAATCAGTTACTCAAAGACCGCGAAGTAGTGCCTCGCTATCGCTGGAGCACGTCGAATTTCCGTCTTTAACTTAGCGATCGACCTATCAAGGTAGTAAGTGATCAAAACGCTTTCTGCTGGATCGTCAATTTGAAAGACCCCTCCGGTCGTCTTCCTCAATGGAGCTGGCAACTTCAAAAATTCGGCATTACATCATCATCATCAGCCTGATTATACCCACTGCAGAGCAAAGGCCTCTCCCATATTTCTCCAATTAACCCGATTCTGTGCTAACTGCATCCACTTGACCCCTGCAAACTTCTTAACCTCATCCGCCTACCTAACTTTCTGCCGCCCCCTGCTACGCTTTCCTTCCCTTGAAATCCAGTTTGTTACCCTAAGCGACCATCGGTTATCCTCTCTTCGTACTACATTTGTCCTGCCCATGCCCATTTCTTCTTCTTAATTTCCACTAGAATGTCAGTAATTTGAGTTATTTCTCTGACCCACTCTGTACGCTTCCTATCTCTTCATTGTATTTTGATATACTGTCAACCCAATGGGGCTTTTACATAACTGGACATGAACTGCATGACATGGAAATAATTGCTGATGTGGCAGATTCAATATGGAAAGCCTTCATAGAATAGCACCAAGAACACCAAAAAAAATCATTTATACAATAAAAAGCATAAATCACAGGAGCTTTGACACAAATTCAGACAGCTTCATGACAACAAAGCAGGCTCGGCAAGTTCTAAGAACTTTTGGACTGTAGGTTGCCTTACAACTGAGGCGTCAAGTGCATTCCAATCGCGCACTGTTTGCGGAAAAAAAGAAATGTAAAAAGTGTTGTTGCTACAGAAAAATTCAGAAATGTTACCCCTACCATTCGGTAAAACTGGGTAATGTTACCCTACCCTTTTTCGTTCCATAGCCCTCAGAGTGGTCCTCAACTTACGTAAAACCCTCTTGATTAGCCTCCAAGTTTCAGCACCATAGGTAAATACAGGTAAGATGCAAGTGCTGTATACTTTCCTCTTGAGCGATACCGGTAAGCTGCTAGTCATAATCTGCGAGTGCTTGCCAAATGCGCTCCATCCCAATCTTATTCTTCTTATTTCCTTTGCATGGTTCGGATCTGCGGTTACTACCTGTCTTCTGCATCACGTTCATTCCTCTTCCAACAGCACTGCATGGACCCGTGGACTGCAGCCGAAGCACGGAAGATGCGACGAGTGAGCGGTGTGGCCATGGTTCGGATCTGCGGTTACTACCTGCGGTTACTTCCATTCCAAATCTCTGAATACTTTGTCTAAGCAAGCTGTGAATAGTATTAGGGGATCATGTCCCCTTGTCTAAAACCTTTCTTTATGGGAATTGTGTTACTTTATTTATGCAGAAATATAGTTGTTGTTCAACCACTATATATATATTTCAGCACTTTCACGTACGGCTCGTCTGCCCCCTGATTTCGCAATCTCTCCATCACCGCCGAGATTTGAACTGAGTCAAATGATTTTTCGTAATCAATGACTGCTATGCATAAGGGCTGATTATATTCCAAGCATTTTTCTATCACCTGGTTGATGGTATGGTTATGATCGATAGTAGAGTACCGTTTCCAAAACCATACTTGATCATTTGCTTGATTGCAGTCTAAGCTTGTCCTGATTCTATTAGCGAATACCTTAGTATATACCTTTTACGTACCAGACAGTAAGCTGATTGGTCTGTAATTGTTAAGGTTCTAAGGGTCCCCTTTCTTATGAATGAGGATAATATTTGCATTCTTCCACGTTTACGGTACCATCGATGACACCAGGCACTGCTTATACAGGGTGGCCAATTTTTCTTGCAAGATATCCCCCCGTCCTTTAACAAATCTGTAGTTATCTTATCCTCTCCAGCTGATTTCCCCCGTTTCATAGTTTCTAGTGCTTTCTTGACCTCGTCCTTCATCAATGGTGGAACGCCTGAATGTTCTTCCCTACCGTCAATCTCATTACGGCCCTGACTACTTTGGCTACTGTAGAGATCTGTATAAAACTCCTCGGCTACTTTGACTATCTTGCCCATATTCGTAATGACGTTCCCCGCCTAGTCCCTTATCGCGTACATCTGATTTATGCCTATGCCCAATTTCTTCTTTACTGCTTTAAGGCTTCCCCCGTTCTCTACAGCATGCTCAACATTCTCCATGTTATACTTCCTTATATCGGCCACCTTACGCTTATTCATAACCTTTGATATATCGGCCAATCCTATCTGGTCTGGTGGATTAGAAGCTTTCATACTCTGTCGTTTCTTAATCAAACCTTTTGTCTCCTTACACAGCTTACCGGTATCCTAACTATCCTACCGCCTACATTACAGTTGTCTACAAACTAGGCCTCAAGAATTATGACGCAGACTGCTTGTCACCAGTCCCTGTTGACGCGCAGCCAGGAGACGACGACGAGAAGTTTTACTGGGACCGTAAAACACCAGCGGTTTTTCACAGCAGCAGCACTCGCACACTGAGTTCTAACCGATCTAACCAATTACCTGGCAGGTAAGACGGTTTACTCTCCCGTTGTGTTCAGGCGTCCTTTGTCGTCGCTCGCCTTAAAATTGATGCCCTCGTAAAACATAACTTCGTGCCTAAGAGGACTTCGCAGCTTCTTGTAGTGCCCAAGACCGGCCCTTAAGAGAAAATTCTAAACTGAATCAATCTCGGGATTTCAGAGGAGGCTCGCTGAACGAGTTTCCTTTGGAGGCTTCCCGCGCTTCCTGTTAAGCTGTATGCGCTACTTGGTGATGGCTACCATATTTTTACTGCGCTAGGCAAACCGGCCACCTGTTCGGCCAGCGGCAGTGTCCCGCAATTTACTTCATCCTTCAACAAGACGTGGAAGGGCGATACGTCGGTAGTCTCATAACCACTAAGCATGTGCAGCATATATTGAGCTGAAGAATCAGCAAAAGTGCACCTAGTCCGAGCTAAAATCTCAGTTGCCGTGAATTCCGGCGTCTTCTTCCAGTTTAAGCTTCAACACAGAGTTTACTGGAGGTTGCAGCCTTTTTGGAGGAGCCTTCCAGACTGTTTTACACATGGTCTTGGCCTGCTCATCAGATCCCCACTATTTCCATTCCTTCATAGCACACCCTTCTAGGAATGGCTGGGAGGCGACGCTGCTCAGCTGCCATGACTTGCGGTCCAAGCGGATCTTGGTCGCCAGGGAATTAGCGGCGGCATTAGACGGCATTGTTGCTCCTGAATAGGAGCTCCACCTAGATTTGTGAGGACCTTGGTCAATAGGGCATGTGCCCACACCTCCTTGCCAAGAATAAATGTTTGTGGCCCCCATGACTGGGTATGCCTTATAGGATATGCTGTTTGATGAAATTCTACGGGAGTTGAATAACCGTTTTTTTTCCAGTCTTTTCAGAAAAATATGAAAAACAAAAACAAAATAACTACGTCAGCTACGCTTAGTGTCAGCTGGCGATCAAGAGGCAATAAAGCGAACCTTGCTCCTTCATATCACCCAGCAGCAACCGGTGGTTTTAACAAAAATACGCTCGTGTAATTTGTACATTTTCACGTCTTGTCTTTCGAGCGAATCTGCTACCATGCATCAAATCTAGACAGACAGGATTTTGAAACTCTACTACTGCGCCACTGTGCCCTAACATTTGGTGGATATCGATGCAAGGCCTGCAACTGCCACTTTAATCTTACATGCCTCCCAGCAGCACAAAGCGTTTCAAACGCAGCAAATGCATTCGATAAATCTAGGCGAGTGCATCTGAAAACGTCTAAACAAAGCTAAACTTTTATAACCTCCCATGCGCTGGGCTGCATAGAAAGCTAGTGCCAGTTTCAAAGAGTCATTGCCAAGGGTAAGTCAACTCCTAAGCAACAGAGTGTGTTAACTAGAATGAAGATTATTCACACTTATCACGAAGCCGTGCTGTCGCAACTGCATAGCGGTTAGCTAGGCCAAGGTTGTGCAGACTAATAATTCCGCATGCGAGGCTGCCCTCGCGGGTGCAGTATAAAAGCAGCCTTTTGCCTTCACCTTCCTGATTGCGACAAGCGAAGGCAACACAGCATGGAATAGCAAGCGATTGCTAATTGAATTTCTTGACACGTGCTCCGTATGTTTTCCCTGAAATAATAAGATCGCAGTTGTGCGAAAAAGCTGAATAAGGAAAATTAAAAACACACTCTCGCTCGTAAGAATGTAGTCGCACCCTTCCACATGCCCTGAATCAGCAATGTTGGAGCAGACAAGAGTACAGTGATAGAAGTTGTGACAGGGGCGCCGACGTCAGGTTGGTGCTGGCACATGCAATATTGACGTTGATCTGGGGAGGTTACAGAGGCTTCAAGGAGCCCTTGACTCCACGGAGAGCCGCCGGAGTCAAGGTTACGCCGCTGAATTTGAGTTGGTCACCTACCCATAGCCCGTGCTAGCGAAGAAACTCCTCGGTAAGAGGTCTGTGATATCACCCGATTACTGTCCCTCTGTGCGTTGTTCATTACAAAAGATTTAGTCGGAGATAGAAATTCGATTTCAGCCCTGCGCCTGCACTGCATTAGAACACTAAATACATTTGGGCATAATTAGTGCGCCGTGTGCCAATAAAAAACATATATTGGCAGCGAAACTGGCGGCGCGAAACTTCTAACGCATGACTCCAGCAAGTAGCGCGTGTAAAGCGTGACTCCTGACGAGCCAGACGTGGAACTACTTTTGCTTGTAATACATACGGAGTATTCGTTGCTATGTATTTTCATACCGTCGGTGTATATTTACGGTCGGGACATTGCTCGTATATCCAGAATATAGAGCCACTGGAATAACCATAAGGCGTACATGTTAAATACATTAGCCCAGCTCTAACTTCCTATAATGCTTTATTATATAATTCCAAGTATACCTATAATACTGCCTATGTAGGTGTGTAACCATCTTCTATGATTCCTGCGCATACTTTTTGCTGCTCCGTTTGCCAGATTTGGAATTGCAGAACGAAATATCAACCCGCAAACTAGTGTTTTGTAGTAACTACAAAACGAAGAAAAATTTGTTACGGAGGTAAGTGAGGATTCGTGGATAAAAATTCAATGCTCACAAGTCTTCTTTAAGCCACTCGGCACACTCAGCAATCTTAGTCTCTGTGTCATTCGCTAAGTGTATAATTTAGTATATACAAAGAAATAATTGCGAAAATCAGGATTGGAGCTAAACACATATTAGGTTTAAATGCACTATATGAAATTTGTTCTCGGCATGAAGAATACAACCTGATAAAACGAGTTAACTGAGCATCATAGCAGAAAATGACTGCGAAAATCCAGCCTTTCAACAGTTTTGCGGATTTCGTTGACACTATGAAGAGATGTAAAAATAACAAGTTTAGACATTTATTGAAAACGAGCTTTTTATAAAGTGTAGCAATTAACTGGATCATGGAACGTATAGATCCCACTTTATTTGCTGCGTTTGTTTCTGCGTATATATGAAACTTTAAACTCCGGTACATGATTAAATGGTGTTATGCCCTGTTTGACAGTTTAGAGCAAATATTCAGTGCAGTTGCGTGCACTTCCCAAACAGATAGAAAGAAAATTTCCTCCCGCTTTGTGTTCTTCGCCTTTTTTCCCACTTTGCGTTTTCTTGCTCTTTCGTAAGCTGTATTTACTGCAATCAGATAATTAGTAAAGGAGTTCACCTATTTATTAGTTTAGAACAAATTTTAGAGAACATGGAAAGCGTATGAGTCTTTAGGCGAACATAACATTGCCAGTATGAATCTTGCCGCAGTTATGGGTTTTGATCTATATTATGTTAGGTTTATTCCGTACGTTTGACATGTCTCTCCAACCGAATATCACAATTTGTTTCTTTAGGGTTGGGAAATAAGTTAACTACCTATAAATAACTTTATTTTGATTTACCGGACAATTCAAAATACAGCGCCAAAGTGTACTGCAGTAGACATAGCGGGAAGCAGTTGGTGATTGAAAGTGATGAAAGCTCCGAAGATAATGAGATTTAACTATCATTGACTCTTCCCACTACAAGCAAAAGCTAAATATCTGCATGTCGCCACTACTCAGGCAAATAAAAAAGAGAAATGCCTAAAATTTCTCTGTAGGGTTAGAGGAAAATATCACAGAAAGCCAGTGAGATATTTTGATATATTTGTGACAATTAGAAGAAATCTCAAGATGATTAGGCAAAACACTTCAAAAATAATACTCCCCCAAAGCCAAGTAAACCAAGGCAAGAATGAACGCGCAATAAGGGATGTTCCAGATGACCCCTAAAATGCCAAAAATGGCTGCCTCTCCGTCCTCGCTGGAAAACGTTTACGATGCCAGTGGTGCAAATCTGAGTGAAGTACGCAGCAAACTCCTCTGCAAAATTTGCAGTTTGGCACTCTGCGTAGTTTGCCTCCGGGTAGTTTTCCTAAAGCTTACAACTTGCCTGAAGTGGATGGTGGGGCACACCCCGTCTCCTGTAATTAACTCCTCCTCTGTGATTATAGAGGGTAAATGGGACATAGGGTGTCGCTCTTGTTCTCTTTACTTAAAAGAGAATTTCCACATGTGTACAGGTTGAAACTTCAAGACATTTCTGAGTTTCGCGTGTGAAGGACACGGCTCTATTTCAGTTTTGAACGCCGTGAAACAGGGTAACACGAACCACCTTTGCAGGCTGAAGTGTTCGAAACTATTTTACCCCAGAAGGAGCGCAGCGGTGTTTGCGGAGCCTCTTACAAGCGCACATCCTTGTGAGAGCCGGGCACGAGGCCGGGGGACGCTTGTACCCCTTTTTACCGAAGGGAGTCCGGCGGCGGGTTGCGAACAAACCACTTCCTGCAGCCGAGGAGTAAGAACTCTCTGGGGCTTTTTGTTTACAACAAAACCGCCCCGGAGAGTCTTCGATAATGATCAGAAGCACCTGTATTAGTTTTTCTCATTGCATCCATCCAAATGTTAAACGAGCACCACGCACACCAAATGCCGATGACATGAGAAAATTTCGGGTGAATGAACAAACAGTTAATATGAAAAACTTATTCCTGAAAAGTTGCGTTGGTAATAGCATATTTAGTTTTTGATGTATAATCAGGGAATTTTATGTCTCAGCCTGCAAGAAGAAAAACGCAGAGCGTTCACAGTGGCCCACCTGTTGTGTTTATGTATAATGCCTTCCTTTCTACAGGCAGGCAGAACCTTTCCACTCTTCTGCATAGCAAAAGATTCGAACTTTATCCTATTCTAAAACGGTCTGTGCTTGCTTCTCCCTGCGGACACTGCAGCAGTCGCGATGCCTTTGTATGTCGGCATCGACCAAGCTGGTTACAGGTACAACTGTGAATAAAAATGAAACAATGCCCAGAGGAGTACAAAAATTGCAGTATTTTAGTAATAACATAAGTTCACTAAATTCTTTCCATGGATCTCTTGAAGCGATACCTTCACATGTAGCGTTGTCAAGGCAGTCTTACTTAAGAACCACAAAGGACATTAACGCACAACAAACAGTTAACTAACAGTCAAGTTAGATAAAAGTTGAGCCCCAAGAATGCATCTTGGGGTTTAACTCTTAGTTAAAACCAAATGTCAAGCCGCCTTTGGCCTGTCTGATTTCATGGAGCTAGTGCGGGTGACACTTTTCTCTCAGTGCTTGAAAAGTTGTGTGGTGACCCACCTAATTCTAGATGCAACCGATATAACCGATGATAGAACAGGAATTCCCTTAAGTCTGTAAATTAGTGTGTGAGATAAAACATTTTTCCAGCATGCTCAAAACACCACGGTTCCTGTCGGCGCACAGCCACTGACTAAAGAAGTGTGTAAATTTTCCAAGTGTTGCCTAAAGCAGGAGAAACCTTCCGACGTAGGATGACACTTTCGATCGGTTACAACAAAACGTTTCAAAAGCACTGTAAACTGGTATCTTATTCGTAACAACGTGTCATGGTTATAGAGGGGACCTGCATCCGACCATGGCTACTACCGTAGCACTCACAATGAAAAACGAAGTAAGTCTGCAATAGCAATTGTTGTCTCCGTATTGCAGGCTCCATTCTTCGCAGCATAAATTTTAGAACGCGTCAGGTAAGCGTTCTGCTAGAAGCAACAAGTTTTAGTACAAGGTGCACTAACCATCTCGAGGGTCTGACTCACAGTTCTTCAGATCCCCAGAGGTAAGGCAAAGAAGGCTTAGTATAAGGCAGATCTCCGAAAGCATGCTGCGGATCTGGGATGCGATAGCCGAATGATGATGGGCGAGAAAATGTCGGTTTTTCTGCCCCCACCACCCTCCCTCCTCCCCCCGGCATACAAAATGAATGAGGACAAGCCGGAACTACTTACAGAACCGCTGATTCTACACAATAGGTTCAGGTATTCCTGCACAAAACATCTGCGTATGTTAAACACAGAGAAAAATGTAGAGCGCATAGTATGCTCATAATCATTTATTGAACGTCCTAGTGCTACCCATCTTGCTTTTGTAGTTATTCTTGTAGGGGTTTCAAAAAACTGGAATAATGGATGAACATTGACCAGTTGGCGGAATGCGGTATACAATGAAGATGTTGTGTTTGTAATGTCAATTACCGGTTTAAAATCTTTCTGCGCTAGGTGTGCTGCGAGAGCATCTCGCTTCACATAAAAGGTGCTAGAGTAAAAAACGTTTATGGAGCCATCATAGCGCATACGTCTGTGTAGAATCATCAGGCAGCCTAATTTTCTTCACGATATTCTAATCCAATAACACAGAATTCTTTAACTGGGAAGCATGTGAAAATACACGTTTTTAGCAAGCAATGACGCATTGCCACGCCATTTGGCTTCGTTAAACTTACGGTGATTAATGCATTCCTAGGTTCATTGAAATCCAGAAACAAACAAGAGTCGATCATTTTGTGTTTTTTTGTTGTGTAACATTCTGCTCTCATTGAAGCTGAAAATGGCTGGGTAATTTGCAATCAATATTCCCTAAAATAATGTGCGGACAATTCTTGATGCAATGCAGAGAAGCAGCATCACAAAGAAATGTGCACTCTGCATTTGAAAAATGTTTCGAGAACATATCTTTATCATATGTAACATGAGTGACATGCATGATATCTTCTCAGTACAAATATTCAAATACCAAATGTATTCTTGTCATGAACTAGAAGAGGAGTGGTGAAACATTGTTAAGCCAAACACATAGTTGGATAGACTTCATGCAGCCTGGGTACTTTCCTGTGTACTTATAGGAGCCTTAAATCGTTTGCTGATGTCTCATGCAATCGACCTCATATTTCTTCAGTACTCAGAAGACACCAAGGCCTGTTTGACTAATTATTTTGTTATGAAATCACTAAATGGCTCTCTAAATTGACAAAATTTGCGAAGGTACCTGCGCCACCCCAAGGGGCATTATAATACATAGTTAAATATATTAGAGGTAACCACGGATATAGTTCTCCCCTGAGACTGTTATTTTTTCGCGAAAAAGTATCGTTAAGGACATTAGGTTCAAGATTCGATATCAGGACTGAATATAAATAAAAATTATTTTCTAATTCTTTTAGCAGGGAAATTGATGCTACAATAGCAGAGCCTTTACTGACAGCTTGGCTTTTATAGGGCCGTTATTTTTGCTCCATTCTCTGGTTCTGTGAAATAGACATGAGCACTGGTATCCACCAAAGCAACAGTACAATTCCCAGATTGAAATCTCAGAATCGAGAATCGCATTTTAATCACTGGTACCTTCACCACATCATTAATTTTCTTTTAACTTCTCAGAGTGACTGGCTTCAGAAACGGTACAGTATGCCATGGTACGGCAAGTTTGGCATGATATGCAGTGCTATTGTATTTGATGGTGAGACATGGTGAAGCACGGAATGGAATGCATGGTGTGGTACGATATGGCAGGGCTTGTCTGGATGTTCGTAAAGGTGGGTTCAGACGGGAAGACCGGAGCGCGGATCGTCCGCGTGCGTCAGCGCTACCCATGCCCCACGTGACGCCGACGTCACTGCTCTGAGCGACGCCGAGAGAGCGGCGTGGCCGTCCGGGGCCCCGGATCACGGAGCAGACTGAATATGCCAAGCGCCTTTTTCAGTCCGCGCGGACCGAGCGTCCGCCGCGGACCGAGATTGTTTTTGCTCTTTTTGCTTTAGCTACGCCCGCGCTTTTCCTCTCGTATTCGCTTCGAGCGGGGTATTGTTTGTGTCGTTCACTCTGTGTTCGCAGCAGTGCATCGTTGTAGTGTAAGATGTAGCTTTACTCGGTTTCTAATGCTGATTATGGGTGAAGTAGCGAAGAAAGCGCTCAGTGGTGAAGGGACAGTTTTTAGCGCTCGTAAAGAGCTGCCTACCTATATGGACTATTGAAGATGCTTGCAAATAAAGAACGCTTGCAATAAATGAACGCTTTTTCGCTTCCTCTTCGTCCTCGTACACTTCGCGTAGAACAGCTAGAGCAGCAAAACGAAGGTTTCGCTCAGCGTCTATGTTGAAACTCTCGGTAGAAAGGTTTTCGGCAGCGCGCGAAAAGCGCTGGGGAGGAGGGTACACGCGGGTGATCCGCTGGCTTCGTGTGAATGCTCGATGGCCGGATGGACACGCGGACGCGTGGTCACGTGGCACCAGATCCGTGCTGACGAGCGCGGACTGTCCGCGCTCCGGTCCTGTCGTATGAACCCACCTTAAACTCCTCATTACTGGGCGTGAAACCTGCTGAGATGGAGCGGATAACTTAAAAAGCCCAAATTTCTCTGCGGGTGCGAAAGGGTGAACTGTAGCTTATTATGCAGAACAGAATCCTTGAGTAATTTAACAGATAAGCGCAGCGCGCTGTAATTAAAACGGCGCTAAGTCGCAGGGCTGCTGCGAGGCGCAGTAGAAAAGTGTATTTTGGAATATAAAGGAGTTCTGTTCTTGCCTGCTGTACCAGGTGAGCGTGGGAACTGTGGGCTACTTTTTAACTGTTTCGCATATTTACCGACGAAGTATTGATTTCTATGGGCGATGCCGTGTGCTACGATTTACTCTTAGCCACTAATGATCATGTAGCGCCATGGGTGACGCCAAAGGATGCAGACGTTCAGGGAGATCAGGGACGGCCGAGAGTTTGATGTGGCGCCTTGACGAGGTTATCATTAGCAGCTCCTGCGCGTTTGTCTTTTCTCTTTTTCGTGGCCGACTGAAAAACAAAAGACCCCTGCCTTAGCATGTTCACTCAAGTGTGCATCGTGAACGGTGGCTAGTTTCGTGGCTCGCTATGGAGTGCGAATCAAGGTTTGAGGCTGATTTGAGTGGATAAGGACATGTGCTTGTTGTGTGGCGCCCCTGACACGTGCGAGCAAAATTATTTCTGCGTCGACGCTGCCGAAGCAAAGGATATGCTTGAAGTGCTGTATCTGAGCCATCTTAGCACAAGTCCTGGTATTTTAGCGTCCAAAAAGCGTTATGCAACATAAGCATGAGATGGCCTATAGAGCGCTGTAGGAGCGTGCTGCCGAACAAAGTGCAATATCCTTGTTTAGCGTTAGGACGCACTGCATTTTTAATTTGAAGAACTATGCGCCTACATTCAGGCTCTAATACTGCGTTACATTTTAGAGCGCAGCTCTTTGGCGGCCGTTCCTGGGTTTCGCGGCGGCGTCGGCGTCGGCGTCGGCCTCGTAACCAGTTCCGCCCCCCTTTCAGCCCCCCCGTTCGAGCCGGCGCTTTGGCCACCGGAGCCTCGCAGGAGGAGGGGGGGGGTACACTCAGCGGCGAATGATGGGGGCAGGAGCGCGCGCAGCTACCGGAGCACACGAGGAAAAAAAAAAAAGGGGTCGCCGGAGGCAGCGCTAGCAGCGACTGACTGACGTCGCTAGCTAGTCAACACAATGTGCTGCATAGAACACCGTCGCCGCCATGCAGAAAGAGGAGACCCCCCCCCCCCTCTTCCTGATTGGAGGCGAGGGTGCTCTCCGGTTGCGGAAACGCCGACCCGCTCCGCAAGTATGCGGGCGCACCGAGACGACCGGTCCGGAGGGGGATACAATAGCGCTCGCATCCTTCATCCGCAGAAAGCAACCGTACAGCGGCGGATCACGGTGCGTGCATCCCGTTCTCACTCGCTTCCAGGCTCGCTTCGCTCGCTAGCGGCGTCAGCGAGTCGCTGCTATCTGTTCGTTGCGCAACGTTCCTATGGACCCACGCGCTGCCTCCCGCAACCTCCAGATAACTCAATTGCTCTCTTCATTTCTTGGACCACAAAGCTTCTTTCATGACAGCCAAGAACTGTTAGTGGAGTGTTTCTTGAAGGAATACGTGTGAAAAATTAACAAAAAAAAAGAAGTATGTAATTGTGCTTATGTGCCTTGCTCGAAATCCTTGCCTTTTTTTTTTCTCTATTGGTTCAAGGGAAAGGAAAGGCGCAGTATTTGTCACAATTGCTCTGTGGACACCTGAACCGCGCCGTAAGGAAAGGTAGGAAGGTGGGAGTGAAAGGGGAAAGACAGAAAGGGGAGCCGTAGTGGAGGGCTACGGAGTAATTTCGACCCCCTGGGGATCTTTAACGTGCCCTGACATCGCACAGCACACGGACGCCTCTTCGTTTTGCCTCAATTTATCGAAAAGATGAAACAGCTGATGAGCTGCGCTCAAATTTCGCATTAGGAATTAACATAATCGTGGGCATTTTTTTTTCCTTTCGCATCACAGAACAACGACCCAGCTAAAGGTGCTAGTCCTCCTGCATGCTTAGCACTTTGGCGCGCTGTCGAAAAACGACATAGGTTTATTGATAACTCTAAACCGCTGATAACTCTAAACCGCTGATCTCAAAGTATGTCTCATAGTAGTCTTCATAGAAACGGTACGATATGCGGCTACTGTTCCCTTCATGCATGGTCGCTACGGGGCTATCGCTAATAAAGTTTTTTAACTGATTGCCTTGTTCAGAAATGTCACAGTTCGCGCGGAAGGATACTGCATTGTTTACTGTGTGCCTCACAGTACATGTATTTCGCAACGTTTCTGAAACAACTTCTTGTGTTTGGTATTCAGAGATGAAGCAGCTATAAATACGATTTTACCCTGAGTTGTAGGTGATTTTAGCGCAACTACGAAACTTGTGTGTTGGTTGAACAAGCGTGAAAGAGCGAAAGAAATTTTCTTTGAATTATCGCTGCATCCAGTGATGTCGGCTAAGACATTATTTATCATGTACACTAGAAATTGTGCTATCATTACCCCCTAAAATGTACCAACTACTTTAACCTCAATGGTCTACGTACTTCATGGTCACTGTTAGATATTACTGCTATAGTCGGCATTATAACAATGTTACATTTTCTTTTTATAGTATTACCTCGCATCGTCTTAATTTTTTACTTTCATTCATCCCTCCAGAGTCTAAGTTATGCGAACTCCAAGCGCCAAATATTTTATCTAAAAGCTGCTCCAAAATGACAAATTTAGTTAGCCAAGTAAGGTGCGCCCACCAGCTGGTGTACTTATTTTCCTGAAAAAGAACTTGCGGTCATAGGGTAGTCCTGAAACCTTGCTATGAAAATAAATAAAATTATGAGACTCTTAAGCTTCGCTATTAAGGGTATGGCGTGATAAAGTAGGCTAACCTCTCCCATATAAAGCCGCGCTTTACCCGAGCGCTATGTATACGCTTACATGGCCCAGGGGTAGCATGAATGCTATGGTTCTGGCAGGCCAATTTTTATCTCACCCTCACCATAAGATAGCAGTGGCCTTAGTTTACATCTCCTGCCAAACGTAACGACAATCCTACACGCATTCAGTGCGCGACCATGTCAGCTTCCAGCTACCGCTATTAGCGCAATAATCAGCGCTAGCAATTGCAATGACGGCACCGTCGGTGACGTCGCATTTCGGTTAGCAGGGCATTTAAAGGTCCCGCGTTAAACCTCTACATTTCTCTGTCCAGCTTTTTGCTACACTTGAGGTGCAGATTTACAACAGGTAACGGTATTGCTTTAAATATCTGTGGGGTTTTGTTAGCTCGAGCCGAAAGGATTGCAACAATGGAGAAAGGGAGTTATGGGCTCCAACAAGAAATTTTTAAAATTTACGTGCTGTTTCTTATGTAAATAGAAGAACAGTCGTAGGAAGGAAAAGCACGAGTACCGTTATCAGTATGCGGTCTGTGAAATGTTTGCGTTTTTTTGTGACGGAGCCAGCGGCAGCCCTTACATGCGGCTCCTTAGCGAGTTGCGTCTCTATTGCCTCTATTTCATGGGCGTTCACCGCCAGCGCTTTAGAGTAAAATGATCAAATTTTAAGACACAAAAGTTGCATGCGCGGTCTTGCACTGTGCTATGAAGAGGTAATCGGAATGCTAAAAATACACTCACAACAGACACACTTACATGGTGCACGAGTATAGCAACCATTGCTGTTACGAGTCTTCAGGCGGACATAGCCGCTGCTCTGCAAGTGGCGCATTAGTGACACCGTGCTAAAAGCTGCTAAGTTTTCAGTGAATCCTCGAAGCAGCAGTAGGCACGAGCGTCGTTCAAGATTCTCTCGAGGTGGCGCCACTACCAGTTAGCGTTATGATATCATGAGAGCTGCTGCTACCACCCCGTTCGAAAGGGGACGCTCCTATATTCCATCCATTTCATCCATCCATCCGTCATGTGTTTGAAAAGCAGAACTTCCGATCCAACTGCTTCATGACGCTGTTCGATTGTGACGTCAAAGTACAAAATAAGCTATGAACTTCCACTTGCGAAGAAGCCCTGATGTGCGGGTTAATTGTCTGGTAGAGTGTGCTAGAATACTAGGAAATGAGGAGTCTCCAGGTGGAATGCGTGTCGTTTCAGCGATGAAAGCCACTAGAGGATTCTGTGTGAAAGAGGAGTGCGGCGCATGGAGCAGGCAGAAGAGCGGTGGTTTGGCACAGTTGGTTGCGATCTATGGTGAAAAATTCGCAGAGCACAACAGACGTATTCACAAGCCTAAGGAATAAACAAGACAAGATGGCTGCTACAGGTATTTGTAGCCCCCGTCGTGTTTTGTTTGTTCATTACGCTTCTCTCTACGTCTCTTTCGTTCTGGGCATTTACATGAGAAGACAGCTTGGCAAGCCGTCTCCGTAGTCGTAATTTGTATATAATTATTCATCACAGAGCGTTATTTGGCGAGAATAGTACGGCCCTATTTTGAACATTTTACTGCTTAAATACCATTAGCTACTCCTTTTATATCAAATCGCATGGCAGTTCGTGCCGGATTATCGTAGTTCTTTAGAGGCATGGCTCATAATAACGTGATAAAAGGGGAATGCATACAGGATTACTGCTGTAAGCAGCGTAGTAATATAGAATGTGGTTAGGATGCCATGGAAAGGCATTAAATTTTCTTTGCGCGTTGTAGAAATTCATCTACTCACACATGCTTTTTTATTCGAACGTCTTTACCCGTGAATTCTGCCTTGCGCTTAAGAATACCCGTGTAATTCGCACGCTTTGCATGCTGACGCATTCGTGGAAAGAGCAGTTGAAGAAAGAAATAAAAGAGTGCTCTTAGACACTTTATTTCACATATGGCAGTTGTCAAAATTATGATAAATCAGCGCGTGAAAAAGTAAAGTAACCAATATATTTTAGGAGGAATTCAAAATTACAGGCAACTTACGGGCAGTAAGCAAGACCTCACCCATAATAAAAGCGAAGTTATGAAAAACATCCGCGTAGAACTAAAGAGACAGCTAAAACTAGGGAACTGCGCGGTCTATACAAAAAAAAGAGTCGTTCATGACACGGTATTTATTTTAGATTAAACCACGAACGCAAGAATATGCGACTGAAGTATGGTACATAAATGCAGATGACAAAGGCATGAAAACGTACAAAATTAATAAAACTAGAGCCAAGGGGAATGTGGGCCTATAAAAAATCAATAGAATATTGTTGTACAATTATTTTAATGCATTTTGCACTGCAGCGGAAAATGTTTTCATCGTTTCTACTCCCATTACTTATTGTCTGATTTATAAATCTGCCGTTTTTTCAATCATTTATGATTTCACATAACTACAATTGCATCTTTATAGAAGCCAACGGAGAAAAGAGTGCGAGTTGAAAACAGCGCAAATGAGCTAGGACATGCACTGCGATACAGCACAGATAGCTGCCATCACAGTTTCCATATGTAGTAATAATGAATGGCAATTGCCCGCAATCGGTTACAAATTCTGTGGCTTTAAAAACACCTTTTTGCCCGAAAGTGAGAAATATTCGTAAGCTTGCAATGCATTTGTACAGCACCTTTATAGTTTTCAGGATCAGATTCCGGACTCAGAAATGCCATAACGCTAATTTTGAAAGTTAAACGAAAGTTTACCAGTGAGGCGAAAACTACTAATATAACAAATGGAATTAGAATACAAGCGCTGTTGTCACGTACGTCGAAGAAAACTTGCGAAATTGTTCTTCCAGGAGCGTTTTACAGCACGAATGGAATAAACATATTTACATAATATAACCACACTACACTTATCCAAACAAACCAATCACGACATCGTGATTCGAAAATATGTAATTAGGACAGACGGTGCAGATTCATCCGCACTAATCATAACAGTTGCATCAACTGCCCAGTGGTCAAGTGGGCTATAACAATGATCGCGTTCTTTTCAATATTCTCAAACCTGCTGCCAATGTGGCCGGGGCATTTCTGAGTAGGTTTTATAACTAACTGAATAATATTTTCGCGGGGCTGTGACAATGCCGTAGACGACAAACGAACCGAGCGGTTTAGAAATGGAATCATCTCATTATTGGGCTGACTTGCGCCTGCAAAAGAACTAAGAAGCACGACGACATCGATAGCAGAAATAGCGCTTGGTGATCGTCGGAAAACGAATGCCCGTTCACCCGTCAACGCTCAATAAAAGGCGGCCAAGAAACAGCTAGATAAAACCAACAACTGTGACTTTCATAACCTAGCATATTGTAGAAAGACATGCACGCATCTGGAATCCTTCTAGATACATCGCGGCGTATCTCCCACGACGAAGAAAATGATACAGCCGGTTCTCACGAAAACGGGCATGAACCGAGTACATAATCAATCTCAGCGCTATAATCCCAATGATAAGGCCACGTACCAGGGGCTGTTAAAAAACCACGAACAGAGTTTGAATGCTTCGCGGCTATATTTAAAGTTAGCATGAGTAGGAACTGGAACGGTTCACGACTATCGTTATTCTCACTACCAGTCTCACAATATCGACTTAAATTGACACTCCATTTTTCATGTACTGTGAATAAGCTTCACGTCGATGAGCTGCCACGAAGTGCCCAAAAGCTACTAAGCGCGTGCGGTGTCAATTGTTGCCTCATCTCGAGGCTTTTTATTTCGCTCGTTCAAACCTAAAGGAGTTGTTGACGCCTCATTACTTTCAAAGTAAAGGACATTTATGTGACCATTTTTAAACAGATGTCTTACATAAGCGGAAAGCCGCAGCAATGGATAGATTGCAAACTTTTACAGCCACTGTGCCTTTAATATCTATCAGGATTTAGATTTAAGTATATTAAAGCGCTTTCAATTGACTGTATACCATAAAATTGAAGGCGCGCAATGAGCAAGTGCAGCAAGAAAACATATTAAGCATCGGAAAGTTCATATGCGTTTCTGGAGAGAGAATAAACTTAGAAAAACTGCGTTTTGTGCGCTGAACTTCCTTTAGTTCAGAACGTCGGCTCAATATAATGTGCTAGGCCTTTCACGGTCAAGCATCGGCTTCATTACATCAGTCTCCACTTGAAACGCGTTAGCTGCTCATAAATGAGACTGTTTCTGCCATCTTTGAGCCACGCTCAAAGTAGAGTGATATTGCCTTCGTACACTTGTGCTCGCTCCTTTCTGTTTTGTTTTGATCTGTCCCTTTTATGCGTTTTTTACGTCGATCACTTCTGCACTGAGCGTCTCACTGCAGTGAAACTACGTTTGCATGAGGAAACTAAACACATCATCTAGCAATGCATATATAAATAAATAATTGTACGTCGCGGTAAACTCTTGCGACACGTTAGGTGTGTTGCGCTAATAACCTTAACAAACATCAACATATACCTGTAGCAGTGTGCAGTTGATTACGAGCCTCAAAACATCATAAACCCTTTCATAGGCAATTTTTTCTACAATGAAACTCCAGAAATACCTGTTTTTTGGGAAGATTTTCCAAATAGGCGCTTTAAGAAGGAACAAAAACTACAGTAAACGTCTTCTCAATGGTCTCATCGCTTTGGTAACCGTTTATGAGATTTCTTTTTAGCACAGAGGCTGTAAACTGGCCTAAAAAAAGCCAACCAGTGTTCAAATCTGCGGCTGTCCAGTGGTTGCTACGCTGAAAAGCAGTGCCGTGTGCAGCACGGGCGGTGGGCGGCCGAGGAGAAACGAGGAGTAAAGTGCCGCAAAGGAGGAAGTTGTCGGTACTTTAAAAACTATCAAAACTATGAAGAAGCTTGATCCTCCTCTCACTATCAGCACACTCTACGCTTTTCATCGCTCAGTAAGGACGCCTAGGCGACCGGAGATGGCACACCCTCAGGTCAGCGGATGTAGCCAGAGTTTGCAGAGAACGGCGCTTCGAGCCAGATGCAGCCAATGCGAGAGAAAACCGTCGTGCAAGCCGCTGCCAATGGAAGCGAGTTGTCACCCCAGCTGGAGCCAACGGAGAGAGATGGTGATCGTCGGGGAGTGTATATCTCATCACGCTTGGACTCACTTTCCGGTGTACCCCGACATGAGCTAAAGTGTTCTGAAGCATTTGAAAACTCATGGAAAAGGCTTCTTCTACGGATTTCAAAGCTGAACATCCCACTCTGCTAAAGGAGGGCGAAACGTTCTAGTGATCGAAGCTGTTTTGTAAGAATGGTCTCCAAGCACAAAAACAATTATTTCGAGTGCGAAGAGTCCTGCTCACATAGATGAATGCTGAGGTAAGAACAGACACCAATGACAGTCATTTATACCTACCGCATAATCGCCTAGGTTTCTTTTTGAGGCGCTGTTTCTACTTACATAAAATGCTAACCAACTGGATCCATCGCGTACGTAAACTAGAACTTTCATTGTGAAAGTTTGTGCTCGTGCACTACAAGCACTACATGGTTTTCCAGATTTCATTATGAACAGTTCAATATATATTTCCAGGCCATGCCTAAAAGCCTACGCACATAAGCTGAACGGTTACTGAGTTGACCGTTTGCTTTTGATGACTTGTATAGTTTTATTTCTTGTAGAGTGTTTCATTTAAAGCTTTTCTACATTGTAGCAAAAGTGAAAAATAATTGCGTGCCTTTTACGACTCTACTTTGCTGCCTAAATGTAGGGCCGTCTTCACGTGATATATTCGAGGCAAACAAAAGTATTCGTGAGCAGGAATCTCCGCCTAATTGTGATCTTGAGGTTTTTGAGCTTATTTATCTTATTACTGGGCAGAAATAGTAGTTTACATTTTTGCTTCCAATCATCACTTTCAGACGTCTAAATATGATATTTAAAATATGCACCAGTTACCTTTTGCATGATGTTATTACAGACTAATTTCCTCTGTATTAGCCGCTTTTTAAACCTTCAGCCTTGTTCAACGTTCGAAGGGGAAAAACAAGCGCCCTGAAAACCGCACACGGAACGAATAAAACGACTGCGCAAGCGCTAATTCTTACCTATGTGTTTTTCCGATCCCCTTGTGTGGGTATGTGCCATCAATTTAGAGGAGAATAACAACAACAACACTCCGCTTTTTTTTTTTTCAGCTTCCAAGGCTATAGATATATATGTAACGTTGAAATTTTTGTTAGTTACCTTGTTCAAAATATCGCGCAGCTAGAGTAAATGATGCAGATCGCTTCTAGAGGGACTAATACAGGTAGAGATTTTTTTTTTCATTTCGTGATAAAGGCCTTACCGGTCTGCTGTGCCTTTAACTTCTTTTGCAAAGTTAAAGAGCGTGGCGTGATGCATCGGCAGTTTAAATGCCGGATTATTTGAACCGAATGTTGACTAAGTTTGTTGACTCGCAGAGGTAACAAAAATTCATCGTTGTAGTGAGTACGTAATTTATCCCTGATATATATCTAGTTTTATTGTATATTAGGAATGCACAGTGGCACAGTGACAAGTACACTACACTATTCACACCGATGATGTGGCCTCCATTCCAGCTGTGGCGACGCATTATAAAAAGTGCTAAATACAAAGGGCCCGTCTGCTGTGCAATGTCAGCGCACTGTAAAGGACTACAAATTGTCGAAGTTTCCAGAGCCCTGAACTGCGGCGTTCCTGAAAATACGATTCTCTTCGGAAGGTTAAAACCCGCGCAACGTGAAAATGTTCAGTGTATATTCTTTACAGCAAGCATTCCTAAACTTTTATAACGTCTCCTTTTTTAATTCTCGCCATTTCGAACAAATCAACAAGTATTTCAGGCTATTCTCCCTAGATGATCTACAAATAAACCTTAGCTGACTGAATATGTACGCATCAACGTGGTGCATTCACCTAAAATAACTTTAAGCACTGAATTCTTTTTGCTTGCAGCAAGTCGCCACATCTGTCAAAGCTCTCGACTAATTAATCCGACAAAGGAGGTCGATCCAGGCTGCTGCGGCGTTCTCCCGTGAAGGAAACAGAAGGCACCGATGCACTGTGCGACATGCAACGTGAGGGTACGTTAAGGAACCACAGGCAAGGCGACTAATGTGATGTCGAATTTTGCAAAACGTTTATATATACTTGCCTTTGAAATAATACCGCGTAAAAAGTTATCTTGCTACCCCATTTAAATAGTAATGTGTTAAAATAACGTTTTAAACTTACATCAGTGCCTACAGTGAGCATAAATGTTCTCAATTGCAGTTTCGCGCGTTATGTACGAGACTTGTTTTAAGCATGACACACTACCCCACCATACGTTTGCTTTTATTGCCGCCGCCAAGCCTACTACGCAAGAAAGGAAGGGCTCGCACCTATATGTGCCCGCGGCCTCTCGACAAAAGCTGACAAATAAAATACAACATCCAAGCACTGTACGAGCGGCTGGCAGTTTAACACGTACGAACGTAGGCAAGATCCCTATTCACCAAAGAGAAATTATTGTGGCGATAGCCTAGAGGTGGAATGCACCGTCCAGCGAGGCTGCCGTGTTCACGACACTGCGGCTTGGAATCCCGCTTGGAGGAATGAGGTTTTTCATTTCTTCCTCTTCCACCCTCTCAGCCAAAGGGAATTAAAACAAAAGGACTAGTTTCTTTAGCGATGAAGTTTCCAATTTTCTCTCATCAAGCATGATGCGTGAACCCCAAATCAGCCGACAGCAGGATGCAAGGAAAGGTTTCCAGGTCTACGAGATTTTAGGTGTGAAATAGAACAGAAAATTGGCAGTAAATCTGCAAACTTGTAGTATATGATTTCTAGATCAAGAAATAATTTTCTTTACCTTATCATAGTAGATAGATAAATAGTGGTTACCGGGTACTAGAGAATACGGATAGGCTATCGGTCATCGTCCTTGCCTCTCGTGCAGAGTACTTATGCATATGTAGCCTCTCGTGCAGCTCACATGACTCGCCATTTGCACCGCCTCTCCTACGTTCAAATGTATCCGAAGGGCACGAATAAACATTCCACTTCAGCAAACCTTAGGCCCCAGCGGTTTTACTTCTCAGTGTACTACTCACAGACGTTGTGTAACAATGGATAGAAGCAGTGTAAGAAGGTAGAAAGATGTCCCGCAGTGATAGGAATAATTTCAACCCCAAATTCTCTGAGTCGTATTTTCATCCCGCAAGACGGAAGTGCTTTGCGGATTTCGGCTCATTCGGCACATAAGTGGCAAATGCTGCTGGCTCAATACAAAGAGATATCAATGAGTAAAGAGAGGACACTCGGCGAAATCTTGCGCAAGGAAATGATGCATGACAGATAATGTTAGTCCAGATTCTTGAGATAGATCGTACCATAACCGTTTGCAAGCCCACGGGGGCCGCCGGCGCAGACAAATCAAATTGTGGAAGGACATGGCCGTGCAAGCGGGTGGCATTCTTGTTCTTGGAGACAGACTGAAAATGTTTACGGCTCTCTTGGTTTTCGAAACGGAAATACTGCAGTTTTTCAGGACGGCAGAAATAGTATCGTTTTTGCAGAACAATGCCGCATTTCAGTCAGTTTAGACTGACCGCGCCTGCCGGTTGCTTGAATTGGGCAGCACGTGAACATGCGCCGGCGCGTAAGTAATGGACCAATCGGCTGTTCTCCGACATTTTGTGACAGGTTGGCAGCTTTCAGCAAGAGCAGGGTAAAGACGTTTTATTCTTGCCAACTGCGCAGCATTTCAAGCACTTCAGCTTGTCACCCTGACTAGCGTGGTTGTGAAGGGAAGGCCCATGTGCTCAATGCTCGCCAGTTGTGGAGCCAGTAGGTAAGAGGCAACCAACGCCTGACTCTCTTTGCTTGTTTTGCTTAGCGGGTAGCTTTCGCGGGTTCCCGTAGAGATTTACACGGGGTATTTTATGGTCCTCACCAATTCACAAATGTTCTGGTTGTCCAAGAGAAATTTAAACACAGAAGAAATAAGATAACGTGCTAAAGAAGAGCGTTCTAGCGAAGAGCATATGGGGCCATTATTCATAACACGAACGGAAAAGGGTAACGCTCAAAAATCTAGGAATTCAGACACTTGTGTGAACAAGACTCTGTCATCTGCGACGAAAACCTGCACTGCACATACGGAGTCAGTCCAGATGGCGTTGAGCGACAGCACTTGAATGCGCATTAAAATAGGCATAAAAAGTTAAACGCTTTGATCTTCCTAAACGCTTGATACCCAAGAAGTGGGGCTCCGAATTACACCTGCTCATTACTTTTATGTGTCCCTAACACAAATTATGAACATCTGTCTGGTAGCCCATGTGTTGGTGCCACCCGTGTATGTGCGGAAACTGTATTTCCAGCAGATAGTTGGGGCTAAGCAGTGAATGAAATGTTTTTATGGAATGTAATGCGTGGCCGGCAGTCACTAGAGCTTATAAAACCAGATTATCTTTAACAAATGAAACAATGCATGGAAAGTATTGGTAGAAATTTTTGGCGTGTATTTTTATGTCTATTTTAAGTGTGCAAGAACGTTCAACTCGCGAGGTATGGAAACACATATTGAGCGTGTTCTTAATTTCATTTTTTACTATTTTCTGACGTTTCGCCTGTTTACAGAATTTCGTTGAAAGCTACATCACAATGGCAAATATTTCTTCGGCAAATTTCCCATCTGATGCCAGGGACCGGCGCTCTGTGCTGCGTGCCCTAGTGAAACAATAGCATCATACGTGCAATAGGGTCTGATAAATATGCCGCATCCAACGAGTGCATAGATTTATTGACCGTTCCCTTTTGGATACCCATTTCTCCTGACTTAATATACAGATAATGTATTTCACCAGCCGCATAACTGTTATTCAACCTGGCATGTAATAAATATCGTTAATGTTTCCTGACAGACGATAACATTGACACGTGCATTAGAGGTAGAAGAAGAGGAAACGCAATCGAAAGACGTAGCCGTAGACGGAATCGCGGATGCCGATCCGGGCTGTGCACCTTCCTACCGGGCTAATGAGGTGACCTCCAGCAGTGCGAATGCTAGGGCACAAACATGGCGTTAAAATTTTGCTCGAGTCCTGGACGAGGGCACGGCTCATCACCGAATAATCTGCACCAGCATAAAGTTAAGCAATGGTGTTTGCACCGTCAATTGTCACACAAAAATCAGAGGTAGCGCGTCGGATGCTATCGCCACCCTGCCCTGTGAGAAATCGGCAGCGGAGGATCTCATGTTTTCCCGACAGCTGCAGCCTTTGCTCCGGAAACCGCTGGAATTAGTTGTCCCTACGTGTACTGGGAGAACACCGCTCATAATAGCTGGGGTCTTGTCAAGTGCATGGGGAACGGTAACGCCGAGGAGACGACGTTCCCAACGCTTCCCGATGTGCGTACGTCTGTACGAGGCAAATCACGGTACTCAAATCGGTATATCAGCGTCCAAGCCACCGCCTCCTTGACCAGTCACCTGAATTCGGGCCTCTTGCCACCTTTACGAGGAAACGCAGCCTCGACCGATGGTGTCACCGGAAATGGCCACAGATAGCAGGTCTCCGGCACCCATCCTCTACCACACGCCGCGAACATGGCCATGTTTTCATGGCGAAATGTACAAAGATGCGGAAGACTGGCTGGACACCTTTCAATGGGTCGCCCTCTACAGCGGCTGGAGCGATGACCGTACGCTCCATAATGTGTTTTTTTGCGCTTGAGGACTCCGCTAGCAAATGGTTTGAGAACCACGAGAACAATCTGTCCACCTAGAAGACATTTCGCTAAATCTCCTAGCTACATCCCCCAAGCGCAGACCGCCGGGAGAAAGCGGAAGCTGCGCTTAACTCCCGCAACTAGCGCACCAACGCAAGCGTCCGCATGTATCCGGAGCACATGACGCGCCTCTTCGGGCGTGCTGACCCCTCCATGTCGGAGGAGAAGCTTCGACATCTCATGCGTGGGATCAAGCAGGAGCTTATTGCCGGTCTTGTGCGCAGTCCACCGCGCACTGTTGCCGAATTCCTCACTGAGGCGACCACCATGAATAACACGCTCCTGCAAACGAGCCGGGCAATACAATCGGCATGCGAGCACGCTTGCGCACGCTGTTTCTTCGATGTCGCTAGGGAGCGATGCAGCCATTTTACGTTTTTTAATCAGGTCGATCGTCAGAGAGGAACTACAAGCCCTCAAGCTGCCTTCCAGCGCTCCTTCTCTTACTTCGCTGTCGGAAGTCGTCCGGAACGAGGTGCGCCTAGCAGCGCAGCCACAACTACCTGAGGGTTCTAGCCAAACTGAGGTATGACATACATATGCATCTGTCCTCTGCCGGGCGCCAGCACCTGTCTACGACGTCAATATGACGACTCATGCAGTGCAGCAGTCTACTTTTCCTCGTGTGCCTGCTCGACCAGCACTCAGCGGCCACAGAAATGTAAAGTGTGGCGTGCACCAGATCGCCAGTTCCTCTGCTACCACTGTGGTGAGGCGTGTCACCTTTACAGGGCCTGCCCATATCGCCGATTGGGCCTGCGTGGGTTCGCGCCAGAAGACCCTTGCCCACGAAACGGCGAATGACCAATCGAAATCGAAGCTCACCTGTCGGCTCGTCAGAGGCCTGTAACATACGACCGTTATGACTCTAGATCGTCGTCTACGTCTACGTCTTCCGATTGCGCTCCTTCTCGTACCTCTAATTCAATTCAGTTCAGTCCTTCAGTCGTGTCCGACTCTTCGTGACCCTATGAACCATTTCACGCCACGCTTTCCGGTCTCTCACTATCTTCCTAACATCCAATAACTTCATCTGCAGTGCCTCGAGGATGCCATCTAACCATCGCGTTCGCTGCCTACCCATTCTCCGGCGACCGTCAACCTTTCCCAACATCAAATCTTTCTCCAGCGACTCCTCTCTTCTCATCAGATGACCAAAGTAGCTGAGTTTTAACTTTAGAATTTGACCCTCCAATGAGCAGTCAGGGTTTATGGTCGACAATATCGACTGATTTGATCTTCTGGCAGTCCAAGGAACTCTCAAGAGTCTTCGCCAGCACCACAATTCAAACCCGTCAATTCTTCGGCGGTCATCCTTTTCCACAGTCCAACTCTCGCATCCATACATCACAACTGGAAAGACCATAGCACGAGATATACGGATCTTGGTTGGCAGACTAATGTCTCTGCTCTTTACTAGGCGGTCAAGGCTAACCATTGCTCTCTTTCCCATAAGCAGGCGTCTCCTAATTTCATGGCTGCAGTCTCCTTCCGAGGTAATCTTGGAGCCCAAGAGGAGAAAATCTGTCACAACTTCCACTTGTCCATTGATGCTCCAGGACTTGATAGGGCAAGACGCCATGATCTTTGTCTTTTTAATGTTCAGTTTAAGCCCAAACTTCTCACTCTCTTTTTGTACGCGCATCAAAAGTCTCTTGAGTTCCACTTCACTTTCTGCCATTAAAGTGGTATCATCCGCATATCTAAGGTTGTTGATACGTTTTCCAGCAATCTTCACTCCATATGAAGACTCGTCCAGACCGGCCTTCCTCATGATGCACTCTGCATATAGGTTAAATAGGCAGGGCGACAGTATGCAGCCTTGCCTCACTCCTTTCTCAATCGGAAACCAATCGGTAAGACCATGCCCAGTTCTGACTGTGGCCTCTTGTCCTTCATACAGGTTCCTGAGGGGACAGATGAGGTGAACTGGAACTCCCATCTCTTGGAGAGCTTGCCACAATCTGCTGTGATCTACGCAGTCAAACGCTTTCGCATAATCAATAAACAGAAGTAGATGGGTTTCTGGAACTCTCTTGCTTTTTCCACGATCCAGCGGAGGTTGGCAATTTGGTCTCTAGTTCCTCTGCCCTTGCGAAACCCAGCTTGCACGTTCGGAAGCTCCCGATCCACATACCGCTGCAGCCTACCTTGGATGATTTTCAACATCACCTTGCTAGCATGCGAAATAAGTGCAATCGTGCGGTAGTTGGAACAATCTTTGGCACTGCCTTTCTTTGGAATGGGGATGTAAACTGACCTCCTCCAATCCTGTGGCCACTGCAGGGTTGTCCAAATCTTCCTACATAATGTATGCAGAATGCTAACAGCGTCATGGTTGAGGTTTTGAAGCAACTCAGCTGGAATGCCATCATTTCCACTGGCACTCTTCTTAGCAAGACTGGCTAAGGCCCATTCAACTTCACTCTTCAGGATGCCCGGCTCGAGATCAGTAATCACAACCGTCTTATGTTGGGTTTGCACATTCGGGTCCTTCTTGTACAGTTCTTCTGTGTATTCCTGCCACCTCTTCATTATCTCTGAGGCTTCAGTGAGATCCTTGCCTCGTTCGTCCTTTATCACGCCCAGCTTATCACAGAAGCTTCCTTTGATATCTTTGATTGTCTTATACAGAGCTCTTGTGTTCCTTAATTGGCTGTTGTCCTCAACTGCTTGGCACTGTATGTTCAGGAAGGCATTCTTAGCTCTCCTTGCTATTTTCTGAAAATCCGCATTGAGAACCTTGTATCTTTCTCTTTCCCCCATAACTTTTGCCATCCTCCTTTCCTCAGCTATTTGCAAAGCCTCTTCAGATAACCAGTTTGCTTTCTTGCATTTCTTTTGCTTTGGAACTACCTTAGCAACTTCTTGTATTATATCACGAACATCACTCCACATCTCTTCGGGCTCTCTGTCTTCTAGATCTAATTCTTGAAATCGATTGCTCACTTCCACAGCATATTCTAATGGAATTTGATCCAGATCATACCTGAAAGGCCTAGTTTTCTGAGTTTTCCTCAATCGAAGCTTAATTTTGGCAACAAGAAGCTGATGATCGGTGCCACAATCGGCCCCATGCCTTGTTTTTACTGCCTGTATAGCGCTTCTCCATCTCTGCCGGCAAAGAATATAATCGATCTGATTCCTGTACAGACCGTCCGGTGAAGTCCATGTGTACAGGCGCCTCTTGTGCTGTTGAAAATGAGTATTCGCTATACCTCTAATGCACGTGCTCATATCAGCGCATATTTTCACATTACAAAAAATTGACCATGTGATTGCATGGCTGGCCACATTTGCTTGGTTTATATGACTTAACGTGCCAAAGAGACTCTGGCTATAAGGATGCGCATCAGAGAAAAACCATATGAATTTTTTAACGAGCGCTATTTAATTTTATCACGGAAGGAATGCAAGGCAGTTTTTAACATGACTCGGAATGTTTTACAGCTTTCTTCGAGCTTACAGCATATCTGTGTTCAGAAACTTCAAAGTGTCTGACGAAGGTTATGCTATGGGTGACACATGATCGTTTGCTGAAACCTTGACGTAGACGCCGTACCCAAATGCAAGTTACTGTGCGAGGAGAGGGTGTGCATTTAAGCTCAAACCATTGTTGTCCCCTGGAGAAACGTACCAATGATGACTTGCAGCTTAAAGTAAACCACTCGGTACTTTATGTGAAGAAGCCGCGAGTTTATTGTAAGCATTCTACTGTATAATGTTCACTTTCTCACGCATCACTTGCAATACATAAATCTGTCATACTACATTCGGCTACATATGTATTGTTTCTTGCCAACCTTGTCAATATTTTTATCACTTTCATGTAATGTAATCATTGGCTGAATTCTCCTACTTTTTGTCTTTATTCAGAGTTGTTTTTATGAAGCAAATAGGATAAGAAATATATCTATTTTGCTTTTACGCGAAACAAAATAAATTTTCATTTTACAAAGCACTGGACGTTCTATCTGCGGTACTGCTGCTTGACAAAATCCGTGACGCCGTTCCATTAATGGCCAGTCAGCAGAAACTGCAACCGGATTTTATTTTTGCAAATAAATCGAAAACGTAACATAACGCACAGAACACAATTAAAGCGCCAAAGAGGCATTGCAAGAGGGAAGCTCTTGCTGACTTTTAAACTGCGTTCTAGGGCACAGCTGATACCGGAATTCAAACTGCGCGCCTTAAGCCGAAAGCAGATGTTTTTTCAAGCTCGATGGCTTAGCGTGCAATAAATTAGGCCACTGGGCCCTATGGTAGTGGGCGCTTTTTTCCCAATCCTTTCACTAAGATGGCGAAACCCACTGAAAGCTTACCGGTACCGCCTCTAACTATCCTACCGCCTATATCTACAGCGCACTCAGTAATCATATATCTGAAATAATTGTTCATTGCTTCTAGGCTAATATCGCCATCCTCGGTTAGAGCTAAATATCTATTCTGTAGCGAGATCCTGAACTGTTTGATTGATTGATTTGTTTGATTTGTGAGGTTTTAGTTTATATTTTCTTCTCTTCATTGGTAGTTTTACGAATGTATAAGCGATAACTAACTTTGTTATGTTTATTGTAAAGTTACTACTTCTGATGTCTCTAACTTTGACGATTGGGTGCCTGCAACCTATGAACTTTTTCCATTGGACCCTTTACTAGCCGCTGGCTATGGGTCCAAGCAGTGTCTGCCTATTTTTCTGTAGCGCACCAAAAAACAATAATAATAAAAAAACTCTTCTGCCCTCCCACTCACCGCAAAATCGTGATTAACTTCTTTCTTACTAATGTAATTCGTTCCCTTTTCAGATTTAGACTAAATCGATACCTTACCATTCTGTAGTCACTACATTGCACCTTCCCGAATAATTCTACGTCCTACACAATAGCGGGGTTATAAAACACGTTATGAAGCCAATTTCATTTTCAGTCTCTCCGTTAGGGCTTTTCCATGTCCACTTACGGTTCTTCCGTTTGCTGAAGGTGTTCATGATTATTAAGTTATTGCGCTCTGCAAACTCAACTCTTAACTCCCCCCTGCTATTCCTAGAGCCAATGCCATAATCATCCACTGCCTGATCTCCTGCCTGCTTTTTCTCTACCTTGGCATTTAAATCACCCATTGATACAGTATACTGCGTCTATCCTTTCCGCATTGCCAATTCTACATCTTCAAAGAAGTTTTCGACTGCCTGGTCCTTATAACTACATGTAGGTACGTAGGCCTGTACAGCCTTTAGTTTATACCGCTTATTAAGCTCAATTGCGAGGCCTGACACCCTGTCATTAATGCTCTAAACTTCATCTATATTACCTGCTATATACTTATTGACAAGAAAACCTACCTATAGTTCTGACTTCTTCGGTAAATTACTATTATTGTTGTGATTAATTTGCGGCGTAACAATGCTACACAATAAATAAGCTTCCACAAACCTTCTGTTAATAGCATTCGCATAGGATGAGGAATATTTACTAACGACGAAATAGTCGTTAATTTGTATTCTTTCAGTCCTCCGAAGTCTCCACACCATCAGAGACAGGTAGTATTGATACTGTCGCACAGGTAACTGCGAAAATAAAAGTCTCTTATTCAAGTTTCGACTTATAAACAGTTCTTTATTTTCGAAAAGCACGAACTTCCCTACAAATGGTTCTTTTTATCACTGCACTGATATAAATGGCAGCTGCAAACGAAACCATAAACATTCGTGCCACAATTTGAAAACAGTCTAGGTGTTTCCGACATTCAAACACAGCTTGCCAGTTAAAACCATTGAATACATTGGGCGCTAATTATCACATGCAATGAAAGTTATTTATTCTTGTTTAATAGCTCACAAATACCTGACGAGAAAATGAAGGGTAGCGTTTAATGCTGGGTGAGCAGTAGCAGAACGCCTGTAAAAGGTGTACGTAAGCACTGTTTAGAACCATTTAAAAATGTTGCCTATGATGACACAGAGATGATTTATTAATACATTATATCGAAAGAGATTACCTCTTAGGAGCCACAAGCTTACTTCATTTCAGCCCATCAGTTTCCTGACATACGATATCACAAGCTTCCAGACTGCAAGGTTTGTAATTCTCTTATTGGAGCAGACCTGGTCACAGGGTCAAAACAGATGTAATCAAAACTACTGAATATAATTAGAGCCAACAATAATACTTGAACGCAATTATGACAATAAGCATTGCCATTAAAGCGAGTGCTGGGCAGACGGCCCACATAGAGCCATTAGAATACTTGAACTGTTCAAAACGTAAACAGCGTCACGTAGATCAAATTTAATCTTTCAACGGGAGACGGGCGGCCTCGGTGAGGGCCTCAGCGAGCGTAAAGTTAAGAGTTGAAAGTTTCTGTTTTCATTCCAGATAGTGTAGCTTCTTAGGATGCGTAAAATTTACTGAATAACATTTCTGACATCCCGATAATGTTCGAAACAAACGCGTCACATACAGCGATACAGCCAATCAATCATCGGTCCACAAAAGGTTTAACAAGACCTTTTGGAACTATAAGTACACTTAGCTTTACAGGTTCGCAATGTGCCCAGTAATTCTACAAATTATTATTGCGAAAACGTTTCTTCTCTTATACGTGGCGTAGAAGGAATTGTTTACATAACATGACCGCAATACCTGTGAGTTGACAAAATTCATTGCCGCTTCTAAGTTTCGAAACAGCTCAGACAGATTGCCTGCCCTGGCCTACTTGCGAGAGTACTATAGACTGGAGCACGCAAGATAAATAGACGGTATTTTTTATCTAGTTTTACGAACAGAGCTGTTGCCAGGAATAATAGCCTTTTACACTTATGAGCGTGCAGGCACAAATTTTTATACAGAAGCGCACTGCTCTTCAAGTAGTTGTTATAAAATAACCTGTGATCTATGGTTGTTGAGCCCAGATTGCTCCATACGATTTTTAAACTGGTCTTTATCCATACGATCGTTCGATCATGCACAAACATCACACTTCAAGACCGTAACAACAACACTTGTTTTACAACGAGCTGTAAATGTTAAAGTTCAACACGCGATACGACTTCTCTTCCTTTTGCATCTCAACCTCATCATCCGTGGGGTACAGTAGCCAAGTGGCTCCTTCTCTTTTGTCTCCAAAACAGGTGTGAAAGTTGCACCTCCTTGGCATCTAACATTCTTGGTGCCTATCCCTTCACTTAGAGAAACAAGGGCCGGAGTAACCATTCCTTGCGCATGTACTACACTGAGCACATTTTTTCCGAGAGCATGATGTTTGGTAAATGAACAGGATGGCGCGTGGACACGCTGTTAGCTGCTGCTGAATTTTGAACGAAAAATCTTGCTCCACGGTCACGATTCGCTAGTGCAAATGTTTGAACATGTATTCTTCGTAATACGCTCAGACGTTTTTAGAAGCCTTTGCTCCATTTCGTCTCGCAAAGTCAGGCAAGTCGAGGTGAAATCAGCGCTTCGAGAATAGCTTTGACACTTTGGATTAGACTTCTTATGAAAGATCCTTTACAGCAAGTGCGTTTCTTTAGACGGCTGGTTGGAGCGTGCGAGCTGGACCTTGTAATCCAGTTTGTACGCGATAGCATGGCCCACCTTTGCTTTTTGAACTGTTCAGAACTGCATTTGCCGTCTAAAGGTTGCAGTGACTTCTGCAAAGCCTCCTCTCAATTCAAAATCGCGGAATAATTAGGCGATACTACATAACCGCGTAGAGGGTATGACGCAAACGCGGCTTGTGGTCACAATGGGTGCGTCCAAGATGAGAAACCGAACGAATACATGTACTTTTTGCTGTCCAAACCATGTCTCATACCCCGTTTTGAACCCCGTGAAACACGGTAACTCGAACCACCTTTGCAGGCTGAAGTGTTCGACACTATTTTGCCCCAGAAGGAGCGCAGCGGGGTTTGCGGAGCCTCTTCCAAGCGCACACCCCTGTGAGAACCGGGCGCCACGCCGGGGGACGCTTGTACCCATTTTTACCGGTGGGTACCCTCTAGCCGCAGAGCAGTTTTCCGCTATAACGCAGTTCCCGTAGAGCAACATTTGCTTTGCTAGCTGGCAATCTATGCGAGAAGCGGCGTCATTAGTCTCCTTAGAGAACAGAATTTATACTTACAATCGTCCGTTCCAAGCACTTTATTTCTTCGTTTGAAACCATTCCTGTTCGATTCTAAAACCGGGCAATGGAATCACGCAATCATTACGATTTATTACACCTGTTAATACATTGCTTGGGGTAAATAACTGCTTTCAGCTCCAAATATTACAAAAGGTACTCTCGGGCGTGGTGACAGGAGGTTTAGCTCAAGGGTATAGTATATCTTTTTCCTTTAAAGATTGTACGTTTTGTAGCATTTATTTATTATCATACAGAGAACGTCCCCTTTTTTTAGAGCTATAGCAGGAGATGACCCAAAAAGTGTAATCAGTAAAAGACACCATCAATCTATAAAAACAAAAACATAAACAAGAACGTACCGCACGCACGCGGAAAACAAAACAAGCAGACACTCATTCATAGAGTAGACTAACTAGTTTCAACGCGGTCGAAAAATAATTAAGTGAGAGTTGACGGGTGCCGTGGGAAGCGAGTTACAATCACTTATGTTTTTTAGGGAAATACTGTAACTTTAGAGCCTAGAAAGGGGAAATGTCCAGTGGAGGTAGCTTCTGAAGGAGACTGGTTGAGCGAACTTTAAACAAGCATAATGCGAAAAGTGATAGTGAGATTTTTAATTCAACGCAAAAACTTTAAATAAACACGGCGCCAAAGCTCTGAAAAATGAAGTAAATTAACTTAAAAGAGTATGCAACGCCTGTAAAAGTTGCGCAATATTGCCGAAAGAGGAAACGAACTGCTTGCACATGCGAAGGAAGAAAAAAGTTGTCTAACGGTTGAAAAATTAGGAGTGCATGTTACGAGTTAGTGTGCATGACCATTACATTGAAAATAAAGAAAACGCATCTTTTCACTGCTGCTTAATGCAATAAATGAAGTTAGTCATTATGCGTTTTAAACACATTTGTTAGTTTGGCATTAAATTGTTTCTACTAATCAGGGCAAGTTGAATCGCAATCCCTCCATTTCTGGTTAAAAGAGAAAGGAATGAAGTTGAAGTAATACTCACGTTAATGTCCAACAGACCGGAAAAAGAGCATCTTGTGCGCGTCTACGATGCAAAAGAAAAACAGAATGCAGCCGATCACTGCGCAGTTGCAGTAGTACAAAAACTGTATCATTCTGGATTTAGCCTATCGAACAATCGTTCGTACATATAGATAACAAACAGGATTTGCAGCAGTACATTGACCATTCAAAAGCAGCCCCTTAAAATATTTCTTCGATACTGCTTTTTCTGCCGTCCTGCATGTGGAGCATTCTGTGCATGAAACACTTGGGATCAACTCTAATGCCGTATTCGACATCATGTCTGGTTCCGCCTTTATAATAGTGCCGAAACTGACTCCGTTGCGTAGCAGGACAAAAACGAGGTCGATACAGGAGATGCTGCCCGCTGCTTACAGACAAGACAGATAGTTATAAAACTCTTAATCGAAGATCAGACAATTTAGCCGGCTTTTAGTATTCGATGACATGCTACTCTGCTTAGGGAAGGGAATCGGGTAGAGAAAAGCGGAATGAAAGAGGTGTTGAAAATGAAAGAAATAACATAACGGAGAGAAGGATGCTACCATAAATGCGCGCTACACTCTATCATCGAGTAATTTTGAACAATGAAGTGACGCGATGCACAGTCTTATAAATTAGCTTTAGGGTGTCAGCAGATGCTAACCGCACACGAAGCACAGAACTTAAAGCACGAAATTAAACGCTGCCGCTGAACATATATACAGTACACTTGTATAGGTATCGGCTATGCAGGTGTAAAAAATGGCAATATATGCATTAGGTTGCTGTGAGAATTTATGAGACAATCATGATTCAAGGAAAGCAAGATCTCGGTTTGGTAGAGAGCGAAACAGACAGGCAGACAACAGCTATACGGGGCTAAGTGTCTTGGTGAGGATGGGTTTCCGTACGGCTGGCGAATATGTTCCATACAGCTGGCGAATATATAAGCTTTGCTGGGAGTGTTTTCGGGACGATGCCGTTTTATTTTTGTTATAGAGCTTTCATGCCGTAATATGAATACTATCGCAGTAAGATTTATAATACTCGCACCATATGTGGCTCATATCAAATCGCAAAGTGAGCTTGTATACAGTATCTTAGCTTTCTAGCCTTCCCAGAAAGAATGACACGAACGGCTCTCACAAAACAGAGAAAACTCAATGCTGCAAATAGCCAGCCACTGTCGACAAGTAGACGTCAGCAAGCACTGATGGGCTGCCGTAGTATAACCTCAAATGGCTACCATTGGCGAACATAGACCTTTCATAAGACAGCTACCTTTTTTGTGACCCAAACATATGTAGGGAAGAAGAGGACAACATGTACAAGTGCCAACTTTCAGCGTCAAATCTACAAAAAGTAACACGGCACAGAAAGGAACCAAACTTGAGAAAGCTAAAGGCGTGTTCTCTTGCATATATTCAGCACATTAGCAGAATTACATTGAAGTTGCAAGTTGGCGCATATCTGACTTTCTCAGCTCTCCATGTACAGCCGCCCAAATCTCGACCTGGCAGGCGCGAAGACTGCCTTTCGTCGGCTCTTGACTATGATAAAGAAGCTATTTGGCCACAATATCAAGTTCAAGGAGATGCTCATAAAGCCCTTAGTCTCTACCTTTCTGAACATTTATTAGCCCTGACGGCGCTGGATGTAAGGAGCTGGCCCCACACGGCGTCTGTAACTCCCGGCACGGGGGTGAACGGGAGGAAGAAGACGCCGCAAGTAGGGACGTGTGGGAGTTGACATATGTTGAAGAGAAAACGGCTCAGCAGCATTGCTGGACAATGGATGGCCGTGGAGTTCCTGCTCATGGCTTCCCACATGGCCTACGACCTGGTTGCCAGACCCGGGAGTGGCAGATTTATAGTGTATGTTGGTCTTCGTCTTATTTATTAAGCTTGCTCGTCTAGTATAATGTTTATGCACATAATAGATGTTGCTAGTTTGGGCGTTCGCGTCGTGATTTTGTTTGCTTCCACCGAATCAGCTCTTCAATTGGTGGGTTTTAAAGACCATCCTCAAAATTTTGGCTTCCATGGCAGGGCAAGGCCTTTGTCTGGGCTTCATAAGGAAATACGTTTTGGAAACAATTTGCGCGCTTGGGACTTCATCGCCTTAGACGAGCGCATGAGATTGTTGGAGCAAGAAGAGCTTTGGTAGTTGTGAGAAGAGGAATCGGTGAGCGCGAACCTACGAAGGTGAAACTGGAGTTAGAAGCACTTTGCATTTGCTCATGGTTCAGGGATGGTGGCGCACATTCTTCTCATCTCTCTAGTGTAATGCAGTGTCATTGCGTCCCCCATAAACCCTATAGGCTTATTCCGCTATTCAATGAAAATCTAGATATATGCCTATTTAAAGCATTATGAATGTGTGGCCGCTGGACAGGTTCGGCCAAACGAAAAGCGGGCCACATACTGGAGCTTATGCATCGGTGGGGAATCCCTAAAAGTTTTTGGTCCCCTCTAGCTTGATGATTCAGTTGAAAGACTATGACGGCACTAGGCTGAAGCCTTTGCCGTGAAACTTCGGCTGCCAATGACCGCCAACATGACCATGCTTTCGTTCCTCGGGAAGCATTACGCCGTTGAAAACCCTTTCGTTCTGCATCTCTCTCCTTAGTACCAGATGAAACCTGGAGCGTTAGTTGACGCATTCGATCATTGATATTCCGCTGTTTGGTGTTGAGGGAATCCGCCTTCCTGCGCTTATCCGAACAGCTTGGTGTGGAATCAATGGGCCGCTTGGGAAACATCCGACTCGTTCACTCGACTGCAACGAGATGTCTGGCGAAGGAGCATCGTAGCAGCTAGTCCTCATTCCAACTGCCGATGCAGGTGACATCACTGTTGCTATGCTCAGCTGCGCATGCGCTTCGGCGCCGCAACTTGTCGCCGAGGAGCGAGGAGGGTGTGCACCGCTGCGCAGGAGGGTCACAGCTGGCACTGTTGCACCCTTTGGATGTAACGAACGACAGTCACTACTAGTATGAGGGCTTAAAATCTTTCACCCTAATATGAAAAGGCTAAGCTCGTTTTACTGCAAAGAATGCGGTTTACTGCTGAGGGCTACCGCAAGAAAGTGCGCCAAAACAAACCCCAGGTTAGCGAAGCAGCCTCCTAATAAACCACTAACCTGTTAAGCTTCTTCCTCTGGTGGATCAAACGTCGAGAACATGTCACACATTTGATAATGTTTGTTACATGGTGGTGCCCGAGCGATCACGGAAGAATTGTCACTCTCATCTTGCTGTGCTTTTACGTGAACGGGAGTGTAAGATGGCGCACAAACTGACGGAGGCGGTCGATAATTTCCTCGAGGCACATTGGCACAGTAACCAATTGGTCATAAAATATAGGTTAGAACAGAATGGATTGAGACGTAAAAACTATGCTCCTCGCTCACACTTCCAGATTCGGTGCTTCCTTTTCGAGGTAACTGGGCAGAGAGCCTCCCCAGGTAGCACAGAATGTGGGACCGCAGTAGGTGCGATGTAGGCAAGTGGGGCTGGGGTAACCTTCATAAAACCTGCATCGGTCCCCGATAGGGCAAAAGTGGGAAAGCCCCATTTGGGCTTGCCCCTGTTCCTCCTGCATGGGTCCCACAGCGGTATTGCTCGGGCTAATGCAGAGCACATTTCGTAATCCAACCTAAATGCGGGCTTTTTATGGGAAAGTCCTCATAGATCTGAAATGAGGCCTCCCCCAATAAATCTTTGTGGGACCAACATCGGCGGTAGTGGGGCAAGAAAACGGACATACCCACATGCTGCCCCAGTCGACCCCTGTAGGCTACTAAAGGGCAGGTGAAATATGAATAAGGGCTCAATGTGGGCAAGCCCCCGTGAAGCCCAAATTCGGCAGCTTTAGCTAAACCGCTTTAGGTCCCAATGGGGGTGGAAGGCGGGAGGGCCCGCATGGTATCAAAATCGGTCCCTTAACTGTTTGGAATTTGACGGCACGTGCAACAGCAAGTGGACTTTAGGTTCAAAAACAACACTGAGCCCAATTGGGGCTGCTCACACAAAACCGCTGTAGGTCCCGCATCGGCCGTAATGGAGCTAGAATACGTGCGTGCAATTGCGTAATCAATGTTTTCAACATTTATTTGTATTGGATGTTGCCCTAGATTACTATTATAGATGATTTGTATACCAGGTGTTGCCATGTTTAGTCAGAAATATTACTGGCTTTAGTTCTCGCGCTCAGGAAAATTGCGCTAAAAATACTAAAACATACTGATTGCTAACTGTTGCTCTTTATGTGGTTGCTGTGGACAGCCTGCAACTCTCAGCATAATACTCCCCTGACGGCACTGGGTCAGGTAGGTCACCGCCGCTTGCGGCGGGGGCTAGCCTGCCACCGAATTTTTATCTGTTGTAAGCCGTCATTGCACCCGCCACCGCTTCGGTGGTGGACGACGGCTGTTCTTGCGGCACACGTCATCCTTTTTTTTCTTCTCTAATCTCTCTTTTGTCTGCACGAGGCAGTGGAGGTGGCTCAGGTACAGAGCCAGTAGCAAGCCCGTGCATTTTCTTTTCCTTCTTCCTACAGCCACAACAACAACATATTACTGTTCAGAACACACATTTTTGCTTGAACAAGATGTACATGAAGTCATTTAGGCTAGAATAATGCTATGAATTATTGCAAAATTTAACGTTGTAGCTTTTTAGAAAGTGCTGACATGTATAAAATAATTACCAAATTCTGTGCATAAATATTGATTGGTAAAGCTTGGACTAGGGCTTTCCATCGATTTCCTACGTCGAACTCCTATGAGAATAATGTGGACAAGCCCAAGTGCGGCTTGCGCTATAGAACCCATCGGTCCTATGTCATTGTCTGAGGGGTTAACCAAAATAAAAAAAAAATGTTCATCCAGAGCGGCTGCCCAAGTCTGTCCAAAGTAAGACCAACGGGGAAGTTGGCAGGATGTGCCCTTTTGACAAAGTGGGAAAAATGTGGGTAGCCCCTCAAGGGCTGCCTGCATCAGTCCCTAGTGGGGCCCATCGGGGCTTTGTCGACAGGTCTCTTCAGGCCTACGTCGGCCCGTCTTGCAGCACCCTTATTGAGCCGACCGTGGCTGTCCTGCATTGCCTACATCGGACCCACCGGGGCCCACCCTTCAGAGCCCACTTTGTGCTACCTATCGGTTGTCGAATGAAGACAACGCGCAACCTTACTGCACATTCTGCTGTAGGACAGGGCATGATGCACAGTCATGCAGGCATAAGATTTCAGGGGACCGTGAGGTGTCTGCCTTTCTTCGGACTCGTCGGTGTTCTTCCCCCAACGCAACTCCAGGGGCAAAGTACCCAGAAAGCTAGGTAGAAAAGGTGGTAAATGTCCGGCGAGGTGTTCAGACGGCCAGCTTTAGTGTTTCGTGACCCCGGTCGCAATAGCATTGTTGTTCGCCAAGCTGTTATATACAGATGTGCTTAAAGTGAAAAATGCTATGTTGCTCTTGGCGCATAGAACTAGCATTAAAATTTCCAGAGGGTGAGGTGACGATCTCGTAAAATACGTCTCAGGCAAGATCATAACATGATGTCTATCCACTCTCCTCTAAGATGTCAGAATTTCTAATGTTCCTGGTGCCAAAGCTCTATTTAAATTGATTCATGAGATCCTACGGTGCAGGCGACGTCCCCTGCCTCGATAGGATTAGTTAATGTTCTCTTGACTTCTGTAGTGGCGAGCGTTTCGGACGGTCGCAAGGTTTCGCCCACAATGTGTCACGAACGATGTTTCATCAAGAAAAGGATACCACCTTATAGGTGTGAGAGAAAGCTAGTGAAATCTTGCCTTGGCAAAAGGCAGGGACCCCAGGCTTTTAAGCAAAATGATGGGGTCCTTTTCAAGTCATACCAAGTGTATACCGGGCGAATACTTGAAGAATCACTGGCCCCAAAACGATTGCGCACTCAAGTGCTCATTCGTTCGCAGAAACGTGCCCTCTGAGATCATCAGGGGATGCGGTAAACCAAAACCTGAGTGCTCTCTTAATTCTTGCTCACCCGGAGTTCAAACGAACATGAAACGATTCGCCAAGTCGTGTGATGCATGGCAGAGTACAGTGCCTAAGGAAAAAGTGAACAACGTTCTGTTAGAAAATAAAGGCTCATCTTATGTTGGCGCTGACTATTTAAGCAGATCGTAAGCGTGCGTTTCCAATTGAGAAAGGAGTGAGACAAGGCTGCATACTGTCGCCCTGCCTATTTAACTTATATGCTGATTGCATCATGAGGAAGGCCGGTCTGGACGAGTATTCAGCTGGAGTGAAGATTGCTGCGAAACGTATCAACAACCATAGATATGCGGATGATACCACTTTAATTGCAGAAAATGAATTGGAACTCAAGAGACTTCTGATGCGCGTACAAGAAGAGAGTGAGAAGTTTGGGCTTAAACTGAACTTTAAAAAGACAAAGATCTTGGCGTCTTGCCCCTCCAAATCCTGGAGCATAAAGGGAGAACAAGTGGAAGCTGTGACAGATTTTCTCTTCATGGGCTTCGAGATTACCCCCTAAGGAGGCTGCAGCCATGAAATTAGGAGACGCCTGCTTCTGGTAAGAGAGCCATGGCTAGTCTTGGCCGCCTAGTAAAGAGCAGAGACATTACACTGCCAACCAAGATCCGTATAACTCGTGCTATGGTCTTTCCAGTTGTGATGTATGGATGCGAGAGTTGGACTGTGAAGAAGGCTAACCGCCGAAGAATTGACGCGTTTGAATTGTGGTGCTGGCGGAGACTCTTGAGAGTTCCTTGGGCGGCCAGAAGATCAAATCAGTCGATATTGTCGACAATAAACCCTGATTGCTCATTGGAGGGCCAAATTCTAAAGTTAAAGCTCAGCTCCTTTGGTCAGCTGATGAGAAGAGAGGAGTCGCTGGAGAAAGATTTGATGTTGGGAAAGGTCGAAGGTCACCGGAGAAGGGGTAGGCAGCGAACGTGATGGTTAGATGGCATCCTCGATTCGCTGCAGATGAAGTTATGTGATGTTAAGAAAATAGTGAGAGACCGGAAAGCGAGGTGTGATATGGTCTATAGGGTCACGAAAAGTCGGAAATGACTGAACGACTGAACTGAACTGAAGCGTGCGTCTGCTGCAGTTGGCATCTTCAGCTTTCCTTTATTGTTTCTATTTCTGTGTTCCATGTTTGTATGACCTCCGTGTTTTGGAAACACTATTTGCAAATGATGTGGAGTTTATAAGCATTCTGGGTGTACTCTGTATTTGTTCAGGCCTCCAGTTGGACACTCTCGACACTGGTGACCGTCGCAGGGTGTGTAATGGGCGCGATGTGCTGTGGCGTTCTGTGCACTGATCGTCGAGAACACCTTGTGCCTGGCTCTTTGGGTTCAGTTTCTTCTCTTAGAAAAAAACTTTCAAAGAGGGAGCACTCGATGCAGACGCTCCTGATCGCGTGGGCTCAGGCTGCAAAAAGCGCCAAGTGTCCATAGGCTCCTGTGTTCAGGCCAGCAGAAGAACACGTAGCTTGAGAGGTCTCAGATTGCTGTAAAACGGTAGAGACGCCAGTCTTCTAGGTGCGCCTTATCCAGCACAATCAGCACGGCCTAGAACGCACGTGATGGCTATGTGCTTCTGTTCAGGAGCAAGAAAGACGTCGGCCACTCCTAGATCTGGTAAACCGGGTCGTAGGCCTGGTGGAACGCTATCATCACAACTTCTGTGGCCACCCATCTTCCAGCAATGCTGCTCAGTCGTTCGCTCGTCCACGTGTGTCTGTGTTCCTCGCCCACGTCTAACTGTTTAGGCGTCTTCTTCCTACCGGTCACCTTGTGTGGAGAAATACAGACGCCATATGGGGGTTAGCTCCTTACACCGGGACCTAAAAATTATGGCCGATTTGAATAGTTAATCAAGCACGAAGTAGGTGCGTAGGGCCGCTTAACACCGTTATACCTTTCATGCATTCCCACATACATCTTCGATTTACACTCTCTCCAATATCTGCCCTCAGCTCACGCAAGTGGTGGACAGAAGTCACTAAGACAAACAGCGCCGACGGTTGCGCTTCCAGAACAAACAACACACAAACCTAAGGTCCAAACGCTCCCATCGCTGCCCTTGGTGGGTTGCCCGCGGGTGGTGGTTTCAAAGGGACGTATCTCCATGCGTCTTCCTGAGAAGACACCAACAGCAGCTCCCTTTGTCGCGCATTCTTCCCAGCCCGTGTTTCACCGCAATTTATGGCCTCCGCGCTCTTACACCTCAAACCTAGAGACAGAGCAGTTAGCGCCGAAACCACAACCACTGAGCTTACACTGTGCTTTTAAACTGCTCTGGCTTGCCTCCTTTGCGGCGTGGTCGAAGTGCGACTTTTCCGAGAATCGGAACGGGCCAAACCGATGGCGTCGCCCGTTTCCATGTGGTCCTATATCACTTCCGAAGTACGGCCGCCTGCGCGACCGTCATAAATAAACTTGACCGCCCCTTCGGAATCTCCCCCCGACAGTAAACCCACGGCTTCGGACAGACATTGGCGAAACCCGTGATTGCGGCTAGTAGTGCTACACACTAAAAAAGTGGCCGTTTTGCATCTAGTTGGATATATTGGCAGCAGTAGGTTTCGGTTGCGCTATTCTTTGCAAAGCGAGTCGTAGCAGCTTCCCAATACATACTTACCACAAAACGGTTAAGGACATAATACGCGTGCTGCCATAACCAGGTGATCAACCAAGTAAAACTTATGAATTGCCTGAAATGTTTTCGCGCAAGTACGAGCCAGTATTCTACCCTCCCGTTCACATTAATCGGTAGGGAAACGTTCTTTTCTGTGGGGATGTCCCAGCCATGACTCAACTAGAGGAAAGTTGTTTACATTCAATATTTCACAAGGAGAAAAGCTCATTTTTCAGACAGGGAAAGGTGATCCTTTAAACAGCAAAACTGATGAAACCAATGTTACTGAAAAGCAGAGTTATTTTGAAATATCTTTTCCGAAGCCCTCGATAGGCCCCTCATAAAGGTACAATTTTTTTAGTGATTCTACACATTGGCTCTTTAAGGTTCATACAGGTACCTCCTATCGTGAAATTAAAATACATCCATGTTGCGTAATACTCTGAAATTGTGATAAACCTACAATCACCCCGGAAAATAAACAGCTTGACAATGAAATATACTCAACACTCGAGAAGAGAATTCTGATTCAAATGAAACAAACGAAAAAAAGCGCTTCTCAAATATGAAGGCGATGAAGAGTACACGTTTTAATTTTCTGCTGCTTTGAGACAGTATAGTAATTCGTAACTTCACCGAAAATTGCATACTACTCTAACTACTGCTTCATTGAACGGGGCTTCCGTACTGCTATCGCTGCAGGGCTGTGACAGAGCGACATCTGGCTGCAGTTGCCCTCTTATTGTGGTTAAAAATTCTTTCATGGACACGAGATATAAAATTTCGAATGTAACAGTGCACAAACACATCTGATCTTCATTGTTTCTATAGGGACGAAGAAGAATAAATGGGTGCTTTGTAATTTTTTTCCTTTTCCTAATCAGTATGCCGTACCAGTCGTCATTATTGTTCCGAGGACATACGTTCTAGAATCCGGATGCAATGTCTTAGCATTAGGGAAAAACGCATTGCCTCAGTCTCCTCCTTCGCAACTTGAGAATACATTTTTTAAATTGGAAAATACAACACTGCTTTCATAGTATTAAAAGAAAACATTGAAATTTTGTACACCACGATGGCCAAATACTTCTTAGGTAATGTACCAAGCGTCGCTTTATTTCCTTTTTTTATTTACCCAGAAACTTCCCGCATAACCGAAGCGTGCTAAAAAAGAGGGGGGGGGGGATTGATTGGACAACGTAGAGCACACGTAATGGCGACAAGAGCAATTCAATTCGCTGATGGAACGAACATAAAATAAAACGGCGCGCACATTGTTCCTACATGGTATACCGCATGTAAAGAAATTATATGCGCGTGCAGAGGCGTAGTGTGGCTTAGGGAAGTATATTGTTGTCTGCGCTGAAGACGAAGATGCCCAGCGGTAGGGAAGAAAGAAGTGCGCTAACATAGGTAGATTCCTATGCTCGGTATGAATTCGTTGCTTTTTCTTTTCCTTTTTATTTTTCCCAATTTCTAGTTAAACTTTCACATTTATCTGAATACCCCAGTCTTTGAACATATATATTTACAGTGTACCCTGGCCAATCTCCACCGTGGGCATGTATCATTTTGTCTGAGGTCATCATCATCATCATCATCATCCAAGACTGAGCCTAAACCCTGTGACTGGATACTAAGCCTCGCTTTGAACTCAACTGCAGGGGTCCTCATTTACGCGAGCCCTAAGCAACCGTTTACGCAGTTTCATAGTTTTCCTTTATACTTTGGAGGCAATGTTTACTTTACGTCGTGCAGCGGTTCAGTAGGATTTCTGTTGCTGAAGCGCTGATTAAATTGTGTGCACAACTAGTGTCAGTAATGGCGTCGATATATGCCACAGTTACCCCTCTGTCCACATTTTGATGCTCGTTGCTGAAGTTCGTGAGGTGAACATAAACTTTGCCATTTTCAGAAGAAAACATCTGCCTTGGTAACTGATATGCCTGTTTATATAAGCCGTGTCTGTTTACTCTCGACGACACCTTCAGTGTCTGGCATTGTAAAGGAACCCACGAATGCCATTACGCTCGGACGTTGCGGCACACTCACATGGTCATCAATAATGTGAAGTGCAGCGGGGAGCATGCTACTGGTTTCGATGGCATTCTCAATTGAAAATATTACCAACTGATTCTGCAAAATAATAATTGCGCCGTTTTCAATTAGAAAGTCCATAACGAGGATGACGTTACGGGAAGAGTGGGCCAACACGATGAAGGTCGCCAGAAAGGTTGTGCCTGGTACAGTAATCTTCAGCGTGCACAATTCAGTAGGCATAAATAAATTTCATCCAGCAGTGTGTCATTGCGGGCCATTCCCTGCTGTAGTGACGTTTCTCTGAGCAGCTGCGAACTGTCCACTCAGAACTAAATAATCGGCGCCAATGTCGACTACAGCAGTGACGTCGGGGCAATCGACGAAAATCTGTAGATCGGCACTTCGTTGCATCGGGCGGCGACAGCTTCGATGCGTCCAGTCTCGGCTTCTGTGCTCTGAAGGAAGGATGCATCGTAGGTCAGCGTCGGGGTTACGTTGAGGAACAGTGGGTTGTTGTTAGGGCGCCTTTTCAATTGGTGTCCGTACACTATGCATTGCAATAGGCAGCGAAGAACTGTCGTGAGTCTGTGGAGGATCTTGCATTCCTGGTACTTGAACACCACTCCTCCTGAAGCTGCTTTCCTTTACAGGAACTTTGAGGTAGCTCCTGGCGCCCATGAGAGCAGTATCTGCGAGGCGACGGCGATTGGAAATGGTTTGGGCCTGCGTTCGCATGCGAAATATATTCTGAGAATTCGGTTCGCCATTGCCCATAGAACCGACGATATAAGAAAGTTGTTTTCTTCGCCCAGAGGAAATATTATCGAATCATATTTCATGTTTCATATTGGTGCTTATAAATCCGTTTTCTCTCCTGGGCCGACAAAGGACAAACCTTGTCGCTCTGTTTTGAATTTTTTTTTTCCATTTCGCTTTTATTACTGAGTGTTTTGCCATTCATCCTATAGAGCTGAACTATGTTCTAGCAGTGGTCAAACCTATATTAAAGAGGCTGTTGATTGCAAAGAGGCAGATGTTTCAGATTCGCTGCATAATGGTTAACATCCTGGAAGCCCTTCGAGCTACTGTATTAACGTGAGCAATACATTAACATTCGGATCTAAAAATATCACAAATAAGTATTTGTGCTCCACTATTCATGTCACTTTTCTACTAAGGATCGTAAACGCTTAGGTTAACTACGGGTAATGGTAACATGTCTTTTTTTGCGAGGAAAAGTAACATGAACACCTTTTGTAGTGTTTACCGTCCTATATGAAACACGTGAGGATCCAAGCATTCCTACAAGGATTGTGAAAAAAAGGCAATCAGGATAATGCAGAGTACAACAAAACAATTGAAGCTTTTTGATATAACACCTACCGATAAATCTTCCGTATTCAATCTCCGTGTGCAGTCTATAATCACATCGCACAATGCACCCAGAAGCTGCAGGAGGAAAAATACGTTTTAAATTTGCCACCTGTTACTCGAGACTCAGTGCTCGTCGTAAAGCAACAGACGAAACGTCGCAGAGCTATTTTCCGCTAAAAAGAACGCAGGCGAATGCGTGCTAAAATTCTGTGCCGCAGCAGCACATATGTGCAAAGAACCTCCTACATCTCCAAAAGCGTCTGTACGCTAGCGTTCCTCTAGTTTTTCAAGATCCCAAAATCTTTTCTAATACTGATGCAACCATGATCATCATCAAGACCGCCTCTCCCATATTACTTGAACTCAGCAGGCGGTGTGCTAGCTGTATTCATGTGACTCTTGGCGAACTTCTTAGCCTCATCCGCCCGCCTACCTTTCAGACACCCCCTGCTATGGTTTCCTTCCCTTAGATTGCAGTTGGTTACCCTTGACGGCGATAAACTTAACTGCTCGCATTTTAGCACCATATGAAAAAATGTACACCAACACATACCGAATATGAAGGAAAGCCCGATCTTAGTAGTCGCATATTCAAAGTCGCAACAGTTCGGGAGTTAACGCACTGCAAACATATAGTGAGCCTTCTTAGCGCCATATATCTCACTGCGCGAATGTGGCAAGTCATGTTTCTACACACAGTGAACTGAAGTTTGTTCTGGGCTGTGGGATTTCAGGTTATTTAATTCCTATTGTCGCAAAACCACTGAGAAATGCAACAAGCAACGCGGAAGAAGATCAGTACTATGCAGCACAATGCAGCTATTAGAGCAACAGCTCTGCTCAAAAGTACATCTGATACTTCAGAGATAATACACTCTGAAGGGCTAGTTGGTTCATATTAATTGAACCAGCAAAACTGCGCGAAAACGACGGGTCGTAAGAAACACACAGGCACAAACAAGGCGCCCTGTTTGTGCCTGTGTGTTTCTTACGTCACGTCTTTTTCGCGCAGTTTTACGGCTTCAGAGATGGCACCGCACTGGAGCATCCAACCGACACAAGTTCGAAGCTTCAACGGGATGTCACATCGTTTAAGGTTACACAATGAAAGCAAAACTTGGAAGCGAAGCCTAAAATGTAGCAACGTGAAAGTTGAAAGTTTTAGGAGGTGTCACAAAGTGTTCAGGGTATATTATTGTAGTGTTGGTGGGAATAATTTTAAGGAAACGTGGAATGGAGGTCACTGCGAGAGGTAATATTCCTGCGTTGGCTGCTGTCACACTGGTGAATAGGTGGATGGATGTAAAGAGAGCCAAACTTCGCGGGGATAGATGGCACACATGCTAAAATTATAATGGCCGCGCTGGTATATATATATATATATATATATATATATATATATATATATATATATATATATATATATATATATATATATATATATATATATATATATATATACATATATATACATATATATATATATATATATATATATATATATATATATATATATATATATATATATATTGGAAGGGGTGTTTACTGTCTTTTAACAGCGATAATAGCCCTCTCCAAGTTGGACAGCGAACCACACAAGAACACAGCCAGTCTAGGGCTCCACAAGCGAGCTCGAGCAGTGCAGCGGCACTTCGTCGTTCTTCTCCTCGTCTTTGTGATATCCTCGGCTAGTTCATCCTCGTATTCATAATATCTTCGCAGAGTTCACTACAATTTCCCCCGGAGCGAAGAGGAGCCATCCTGGCGACTTATGGTGAGGGCAAGAGGAGCGGATAGTAGTACGTTTTGAGGCGGCTCACGCGCACAGTTTCGCGGCCGCGATGACGCATGTCACAAGAGGGAGTGAGTGGCTCCACGATGTAATTCACAGGGGAGGTTTGGCGGACAATGCGGTAGGGGCCATGGTACTCGGTTCGAAATTTTGATGACAATCCCGGTGGGGTGCCAGGAACCCAGAGCCAAACAAGGGAAAACGTGTGGCGTCTGATCTTTGTGGTGACGATACTTTTGGCTGCCTTGCGATTCCGATGTTAAACTGCGGGCTAGCTGGCGGCATTCTTCCGCATGTTTGGCAACGTCTGAAAGGAGAGTCCACTCGGAGGAGTCGGGACGATATGGTAAAATAGTGTTCATGCCCATGCTCATGCCCATAAAGCAGGAAGAAAGGGCTAAATCCAGTGATTGACTGCGTGGCGGTATTGTATGCGTACGTCACGCAAGGAAGAACAGCGTCCCAGTTGGTCTGATCAGCGGCAACGTACATTGTAAGCCTATTTCCAAGAGTACGATTGAAGCGCTCAGTCAGCCTGGTAGTTTGAGGGTGGCAGGCTGTTGTGGTCCGATGTATGATGCGTCATTCGGCCAGTAGAGCTTCAACGACGTTGGAGAGGAAGACGCATCTTCGGTCACTCAGCAGCTCTCGCGGCGCGCCGTGGCGAAGAACAAAATGATGTAGCAAGAACAGGGAAACTTCACGGGCAGTAGCGGCGGGTAAAGCGACGGTCTCGGCATACCGGGTGAGGTGGTCGATGCCGACGATAATCCACCGGTTTCCAAAGACCGTGCAGGGAAGTGGCCGTAAAGGTCAACGCCAAAGCGGTCAAAAGGTCGGGCCGGGCATGGAAGTGTTTGTAAGGGGCCAGAAGCACGAGGTGTGGGTGACTTGCGGCGCTGACAGGCGATGCAGGAGCGGACGTATTTGCGAATATAGCCGTACATGCCGCGCCAATTGTAGCGTTGAGAAATTCTCTGAAACGTCTTGACTACATCAGGATGGGCACACTGAGGGTCGGCATGGAAAGAGGCGTGAATGTCTTGTCGTAAATGGCGGGGAATGACGAGAAGCCATCGTCAGCCATCAGGCATATAATTGCGACAGTAGAGAAGACCGTCTCGTAGGGCGAAGTATGGTGCTTGACGGCGTAAAGTCCTAGATGGCGCAGCGTTTGGAGAAGTGGACACGATGTCGATAAGAGATGCGAGCCACGGGTCTTTCCGCTGCTCCGCAGGCATATCAGCGATTGTTAGAGACGAGAGGACGGGATCAGCCGCCGAGGAGCAAACAGGTTCGATGGATAGGGGAGAACGAGACAGAGCGTCGGCGTCCATGTGTTTACGGCCAGAGCGATATATAACGCGGATGTCAAATTCCTGAAGGCGGAGAGCCCATCGTGCGAGGCGGCCGAACGAGTCTTTAAGAAAGGACAGCCAACATAACGCCTGGTGGTCCGTGACGACGTCAAACTGGCGACCGTACAGGTAGGGTCGGAATTTCTTTAGTGCCCACACAATGGCCAAACATCCTTTTCCGTAACTGAGTAGTTGCATTCAGCTTTGGAGAGGACGCGACTCGCGTACGCCACGACGTATTCTTGAAAGCCATTTTTCCGTTGAGCCAAAACCGCTCCGAGGCCCACGCCACTCGCATCAGTATGGACCTTGGTAGGTGCTGTGGGGTCGTAGTGGAGAAGGATTGGTGGCGAAGTCAAAAGACGGCGCAATGCGGTGAACGCTTCATCGCACTCGACCGACCACGCAGTTAGGTCACTGTTTGCCCCGAGTAGCTTCGTAAGGGATGCAATTATAGAAGCGAAATTCCGCACGAAGCGCCGAAAATAGGAGCATAGACCAATGAAGCTTCGAAGTTGCTTGAGCGAGACCGGCTTAGGAAACTCCGCCACTGCGCGCAACTTGACCGGATCAGGGCGAGCACCTTCCTTAGAGACGATTTGCCCCAAAATGGTCAACTCCCGGGCACCGAAGTGACACTTCTTGAGATTAAGTTGTAGGCCGGCGTCAGTAAGACAAACCAAAACTTGCCACAAGCGCTCTAGGTTCGTGCCGAAGTCATTGGAAAAGACAACAATGTCACCCAGGTAGCAGAGGCAGATATGCCACTTGAGCTTCCGCAAGATGTTATCCATCATCCTCTCGAATGTGGCGGGCGCGTTGCACGAACCGAAGGGCATTACATTAAATTCATAGAGGCTACCTGGGGTCACAAATGCGGTCTTCTCTCTGTCACAGGAGGCCATTGGTACTTGCCCGTAACCGGAACGTAAATGAAGAGACGAAAAGTATTCGGCACCTTGGAGGCAATCAAGAGCGTCGTCTATACGCGGCAGGGGGTAATTGTCCTTGTGGGTAATTTTTTTCAGGCACCGGTAATCGACACAGAAGCGAACTGAGCCATCTTTCTTCTTTACTAGCACCACTGGTGAAGACCAAGGGCTTTGAGACGGGCGGATTATACCACGTTGTAGCATGTCCTCAACTTGCTCACTTATGACGCAACGCTCTGCCGCTGACACATGATAGGGTCGCTGTCGAAAAGGCGAGTTAGAGCCGGTCTGAATGTGATGCGCGACTGTGTAAGTGCGGCCGAGAGGTGTTTGGGCGGCGTCGAAAGCAGAGCGAAACGTCTGTAAAAGGGCCACAAGCTGCCTTCGGCAGGTGGAAGGAAGAGCGTCATCTATGGCATTTCGGAAGAAGTCATCTGGCCACGAATCAGGCGCCGAATCGGACTGCAGAGCATCGATGTAGTTACTACTGTATAGGTCTCGGAGGCGTCTAGGTTAGAGAGAAAGTTGGCTGGTTGAACAGAACCGGGAGATTCCCCACGTAGCAGAGTAATCGGGCGCGGAGACGGATTGTAGATGAGTAGCATCGTGAAGGCACTGTAAACATCGAGAACAGCAGACGGCAGCGGCAGGTGCTTGCGATGGATGAAGGAGACGGCATAAATAAAACACTAACGGCTGACACGGCAGGACACAATAAAGACACAAGCCTCTGGTGCTACGTCTACATCTTCAGCGATGGTAAACTTTTGAGGACACACTGAACTGTTGTCGTCGGGCACTGCGTCGCACAGTGCAGAAATTTCCACTTCATCTTGGGCGCAATCGATCACGGCGTTATTTTTAGACAAGAAGTCCCATCCGAGGATCACGTCGTGGGAGCAAGACGACAAAACTACGAACCCAACACTGTACAAAACACCTTCAATGATGACACGTGCTGTACATGCTGCGGAAGGTGCAATCCTCTCTTCACTGGCAGTGCGGGGTGACAAACCATCGTAACTTTGTGTAATCGTCGGCAGAGTCGCTCATGAATCACTGACACTGCAGCACCCGTATCGACCAGCGCATATATGGACAGACCATTGATAGAGATCACTATAACGTTCGTGGGCAAAATTAGAGGCTTTGAGCTTTCCGCAGAGCACGCAGTTCTTGCCTCAGGAACCGCGAAGCTTAGTTTCCCTCGTCAGGAGGTGGTGGTCGCCGGCGCATTGGTGACATTGACCGGCGCCGCGGAGAAGGAGAACGACGGGTTGTATACGAACGCTGTTCTGTGGCGTACGCAGGCGGAGAGTGGGCAGAATGAAGCAGCAGTGGGGAGTAATCAGAAGACGCAGGCTCGGGAGTCGCGGCCATGCGACGACAAAACCGACGAGCCACATGTCCAGCGAAACCACAGTAGTAGAAAATTGGGCGATTGTCCGAAGTACGCCAAGGGTTGTAATAGCGCGGAGTGAATGGACGAAGCGGAGCCGTTTGAGGAAGCGGTGCATGGCGCATGACAGGCTGCATGGGTAGTGACGGCTCAGGCGGTGGCCGCGCAGCCACAGCCGCGTAGGTCAAAGGGGCTGGAACAGCAGGTTGACTATACTGGACTGGTGCTCCGACGTATGTCAAAGCAGCAACAGAAGGAGCTTCAGGAAGCGTGAGAAGTGCTTTTGTGACTTGTTCGCGGATGACTTGTCGCAACTTCGGCACCAAAGGAGATGGAGCGTCAGGACGTTGGTGAACGAGTGGTAGTTGACGGGAAACTTCTCGAACAAACTGTTTTATTTGTGGCAGCAAAGACGGCTAGTCTGTGTCAGGTGTTAAAGCTGCAAGAGGTTCCTGGTGTGAGCGAAGACCGAGTGATGTTGCGGGGCTTGCGTAATTCATCAAAGTTTTGTCATGCATTGATAACATTGACGACGGTTGCTGGATTTCTGGCCAGAAGCATTTGGAACGCGTCATCTTCAATCCGTTGCATAATGTGACCAATCTTGGCATGGTCTGGCATTCAAGCGTCCACGCGCTAGGAAAGGCCTACAAGATCTTCAATATAACTGATAAAATTTTCGCCAGGAAGCTGTGAACGGCCGCGCAGGCGTTGCTCAGCACGCAGCTTGCGCACGGAAGGTCGACCGAAGATATCGGCAAAACTGGTGTTGAATGCAGACCACGAAGTGATGTCGGCCTCGTGGTTGCGGAACCACAGGTTGGCCACGTCCGTTAGGTATAATGTTACGTTATTGAATTTTCGGGCGTCGTCCCATTGATTGTGAGTACTCATATGAAGCCAGCCAGTCTTCCACGTCATGGTCGCCGGTTCCGCTGAATATAGGAGGATTCCGCTGGCGCAAAGCTCCAGCGCAGAAGACGGCGGACGAGGGCCCGGTTGGACTATGGGTGCTAGCGTCGGTCATGACTGTTTGGGAGTGTGCGGCTTCGAAGCTCCAGGACGGCAGGGAATCCTCACTCCACCAAGTGAAAGGGGGTGTTTACTGCCTTTTAACAGGGATAATTGCCCTCTCCAAGTTGCACAGAGAACCACACAACAACACAGCCAGTCTAGGCCTCCACAAGCGAGCTCGAGCAGCGCAGCGGCACTTCGTCGTTCTTCTCCTCGTCTTTGTGATATCCTCGCCTAGTTCGTCCTCGTCTATATAATATCTTCGCAGAGTTCACTACAATATATATATTGAGGTTTGGTGGAATAAGCAGAAGAGGACGAGGAAGCTGGGTCTGTGTGGATGTGTCTGAAACGAAACATGCGCCATTACAACGAGGGTTAAGAAGAAGAAGACAAGAATGGCAGATACAATCTGACTTATCGTCCGCGAAGAGCTTCGGAGGCATCAAGATATTGGGGGCCATGTAAGACCCGTCTAAAGTGGCACCTCTTCGTCAGACAATAGCCCATCCTTTAACTTTTATGCTCCCTCTGTTACGTCTTCTTCGGACACCCGACGCTCTGCTGCTCATCGCCCGAACATCCAGCCTCGCACCATCAACGCCTCCACCAGCGAGCACTCTCGTCCTCCTCGTCGACTACATCCAGAGCATGAAGCGTTTAATGCAAGCACCGATGAACCTTATTCATCGAATGGACGTGAGCCGCCACTGTGTTATGCCTGTGAAGTCGTCGGCCACATTTCTCGTTTTTGCCGCAATCGTCGTCCGTACCAGCAGTATCGCCGACAGTGGGTGAACTCCAATACAAGGTTTCCTGCTGACAATGATGATTCATATAGAAGACCACTTGGCCGGAATGAGTGCAGAGCAACATCTAGCCGACAAGAACGCAGAATGGCGCTGAACCAAAACGAATCACCGGCCTCTGACCATAACCTGACACCACCATCCTGACGCCTACGACGCTCCCCTTCTCCCCGACGACGGTCGCCACCTCCGGGAAACTAGTGAGTGCGACCGATGGAGGTGAGGTCGCAAATGATTCTAGCTTACCCATGCCTCTGCCCGTTTCGATGTTAAAAAACCGAATTGAAGTGTTTGTGGACGGTGTACGGGCTATGGAATTGTTGGACACAGGTGCAACCATTTCAATTATAAGCCTCGCTCTTAAAAACGGCCTTGGTCGTAAAATTATGTTTGCTTGGGATAGTGCGACAACACTGTGTGGTGTTGGTGGTGAACCGCTTAACCCACTTGGAGTCTGTTCCGTGAATCTTGTTATCGCCGGCCGCACATTCCGAACTGAATTCGCTTTACGTGCTCGATCAACGCATGACGTAATTCTTGGACTCGATTTCCTGCAACAATGTGGGGTCACTCTAGACTTTCGCAACGGAGACATTTCTGCGACCACTCGAATTGAATCTGCTTTGAGGGAAAATTTGTGGACCAATTCTAGCACGCTTTCGGTTTCGGACGACATAGTCATTCCTGCAATGTCAGCAGAGTTTATACAAGTTGTTAGTTCAAGCTGTGGCAGTGATGCGTTCGACGCTGTGTTTGAACCACTCACCCTCAACTGCGTGAAGAAGAGTATTCTGATTACCCGCTGCATCATCTCAGAAATTAATGGCAATTCTTCTTTGTGGACGATTAACTGCTTTAACGAACCTGTTGTATTACCGGGTGGTCTAAAACTTGTTAACTTTGACAAAGATACTTTTAAATCAGTGGCCGTGCTAAGCACAGACCATTCCGAGCCTACCGCATGCTCAGACGTAAATGAGACAAAATTTCTTCCCATGATTAACATATCTTCCCGCAAGTGACCGTCACAGTGTAGTGGACGTTCTGACGAAACATACTGCGGCTTTCGATTTCTCTCGGGACTCGCCACCACGAATTCCCATTGCCCGTACTCAGCACCGAATCTATACTGGGACTGGTGATCCAATCCGTCAGAAGCCTTATCGTGTATCCTCATCAGAGCGCCAAACAATCGAAGAACAAGTTCGTGATATGCTGCATAAGGGCATCATTCAGTAATCGTGTAGTCCGCGGGCTGCCCCTGTGACTCCAGTTAAAAAGAAAGATGGCACATGGCGATTTTGTGCTGATTATCGAAGGATGAATACTGTTACCAAGAAGAACGTGTATCCCCTGCCCCGTATTGATGACGCCATTGATTGCTTATATTCCGCCTCGTATTTTTCCTCAGTTGACCTGCGATCAGGCTATTGGCAAATCCCCATGCACCCTGAAGATAAAGAAAAGACAACATTCATCTCCCCAGACGGGCTGTATGAATTTAATGCGATGCCGTTTGGATTATGTAACGCACCAGCCATGTTCGAAAGATTCATGGATACAGTTTTGCGCGGACTGAAGTGGCACATTTGTATGTGTTATTTGGACGATGTAGTGATACTGGGGACTACTTTTCGTGAACACAACATTCGATAAGAGATTGTCTTGAGTGTATTGAGAAAGCTGGTCTGATAATCAATTCCAAGAAATGTCGTTTTGGAGAACGCCAGATTGTGGTATTTGGACATCTCAGAGCCAAGAATGGAATCAGGCCTGATCGGAAAAAGATATAAGCTGTCACTTATTTTAAACCGCCGAAATCGTTAAAACAGCTCAGGAGTTTTTTAGGGCTTTGCTCCCATTTTCGGCGTTTTGTTCCGAAGTTTGCTGACCTAGCATATCCCCTTTCTCGTCTTCTGCAAAAGGATGTGCCTTTTAAGCGGACAGCCGATTGTGACTCCGCCATTCGTCAATTAAAATTTATTTTGACATCAGGACCAGTACTACGTCACTTCTGTCCATCAGCTCCAACAGAACTTCTCACTGACGCCAGTGCAGTTGGAGTTGGTGCTGTGCTCATACAGCGCCACAATGGCAATGAACATGTCCTTGCATATGCAAGCCATTCTTTGAGCAAGCCCAGTCGGAAAAAACTACAGAAAATTTTCTGATGTTACGACAGAATTTCTGTACGGTTTTTGACGGGAAACCTGTTGTGACAACAGAACATTCTGTAGTATCGTCAGCAATGTCTGTGATTACAACAGAAAAGTGCTACAGAACTACAGACAACAGAAATATACTACAGAAAAACTACACAACTACAGAAAAGTACTACAGAACTACAAAAAAATCTGATGGTTACGACAGAACTACAGGATATTTCATCGTATTTTTGACACAGTTCTGTAGTTTTTTCGACTGGGAGGCTGAGCGTAATTACACAGTAACTGAACAGGAATGCTTAGCTGTCGCATTCGGTGTGCGACGGTTTAGGTCATATCTTTATGGATGTGCATTTAAAATTGTGACGGACCATAAACCCCACAAACCAACAAACCAACCATTCCTTATGTTGGCTTGTTAACCTTCGTGACCCCTGTGGACGCCTTGCGCGGTGGGTTTTGCGCCTTCAAGAATTAAATTTTACTGTGTCTTTTAAGAGTGGTCGTAAGCACGGTGATGCTGACTGCGTGTCACGGTTGCCACTTGAAACTACTGATTGCGACGATGAGGTCTTGGATGAATATATAGCTGCTATCTCTACAAGTTTTCCCGATGTTGGTGAATTCAAGATTGCGCAGCGGAGCGACAACGATTTGACACCGCTTTTTGATGCAGCAAGTTCCCGGAACCCTACGACCTCATTCTGCATTCGTGACGATGTACTATACAGGAAGAACTACTCGTCAGTAGGTGCGCTGCTTCTTCTGGTAGTTCCTACAAGTGTTAGGTGTCAAGTTCTTAGGGTAATGCACGACGATGCCCCAGCTGGACACTTGGGTTTCGCGAGGACATTGCACTGGACTAACGAACGTTTTTATTGGCCGAAGATGAGTCAAACTACTCAACTGTACGTGGCCAGCTGCCTCCAGTGCCAGCGTTTCAAGCACCGAATCTGCTCACCACCGGGTCATCTTCAGCTTATAACGCCACCTCGAACCCCATTCGAACTAGCGGGAATTGACCTTCTAGGACCATTTCCCCATTCTTCCAACGGAAACCGCTGGGTCATAGTGTCCGTAGAATACCTTACGCGGTACTGTGAAACTGCTGCTATACCATCAGCCAATGCTTCTGATGTCTCGGCGTTCCCCCTACGGTCCATCATTCTTCGACATAGGCCCCCCCTGTCTTAATAAGCGATCATGGCCGACAGTTTACGGCAGAAGTTGTAGAACTTCTTCGCCTCTGCTCATCCCATTTTCGCCATTCAACACCTTACCACCCACAAACAGTCTTACCGAACGCACCAATAGAACGCTTAGCAATATGCTTGAAATGTATGTCGACTCCCGCCACAAAAACTGGGATGAAGTCCTTCCGTTTATAACATACGCATTTAACACTGCTAAGCACGAAACGACAGGCTACAGCCCGTTTTTTGTTCTTTATGCACGAGCTCCACGATCACTTTGGAATCGTTTCTGCCTTTCTCACTCCCTGCTGAAACTTCACTAGCGCGTACTCTCTCTTTGGCGGAAGAAGCTCGTCGACTCGCTAGACTTCGCACTCTATTCTCTTAGGAATGCTACAAGCAACGCTAAAACAAGCCTTATCAAGATGTTAATTATTCCCCTGGTGACTTGGTGTGGTTTTGGACGCCGTTGCGTAAGCGTGACTTGTCCCAGAAACTGTTGCACCATTATGCTGGTTCTTTCGTTGTACTGGAACGCCTCAGCGCAGTAAATTTTGTATTCTCTCGCCTGACCACCCAAGGGCGTCGTTCTCGGAAGACTCAAGTAGCCCACGTGGCGCGCATGAAGCCCTTCTATCAACGTGGTGGAATAAGCATAAGAGGACGACGAAGCTGGGTTTGTCCGCTGTGGTGTGCTAATCTACAGCGCATCCTAACATCTGTGTAAATAAACTTCGTTAAGAATGTTGTTAAGAAGGGCAATCGTCCATCTTATGTGTCATGTGTCATGATATATATGTGTGTCGTGATATATATGTACCCTCGCCAAAGCCAAATCCTGTGCGCGCTCTTCGCTTTAGCCGGAGCAGTGTTTACGACAGTAGCGCGGCGATACTGCGCATTCATAACGCTACGTATATCCAGGAAAAGGAGTGCTAAGCCACTGCAATGTTTTGTTTTACGGAACAAAGGCACAGAGGCCCGCTTGGTCTGCAAAGAATGCATGGCCATCTGTTGCTCCAACCTAGCTATATTTACTGAAGAAACTGCCAATAACACTTGCACAATGTAAGGTCCGCATGTCCACAAGTCAAAGTTCTTCAAGTCTATCCTCAAGGTACACCATCGTTTGGGAAGCTTAGATGCTCTTCAACGCACTACCGCCGTTATTTTCTAACCCGGAAAGTCCTCACATGCAACTTCCGTGAATTACCTCAACTCTCCTACCACTAATGTTCTTCTAAATTGTGACTCCATCTAAGGGTTGGCGGTGCTCGAACATAACGCACGGAAAAACCCCATTCAAGTGCCTAGACAGCGCTCACGTTGTAGGTCATCCACTAGGAAAGTGGCTGCCCCAGTATGAGGACGTTATATTTCCTGCTACTAGTCATTTTCATTCACCTGCCGCTCTGACTAATGATTGCCCGGTGAGACGCGGCGCTTAGAACTATTTGTTCAGGCGTGGAATGGATATCATTATTGAAGTCGTGCTATAACAGGCGAGTCTGATCAGGCACCACGCTCCCCGGCGTCTACAGCTTAACGTGTGAAAAATCCATGATTAAGCTGAGAGCCAAGACCTCTCAGTGATGTTAGGAGTTGGGACCATGGGAACATGTGCGCAAATTCCAGCAGCACGAATTGCACTTCAGATCCTCAACGTCCTCAATTATGCTTAGCAGCACTAAATTATAAGGCATAATGGCACATCATCGCACTCATTTTGCGCTAAACATTACCACACGCCAACATCGATGTGGCACCCTGACCACATCACTTCCTCTAATAAATTCTCTGCATTTCATCCTAACTCCTATAGCACTGCTAGCGTAACTTCATGGCAAATGGATTCTAAATCCACCTAACAAAGATGTTCTCATATGATTTGTCTGCCTGTACATCTTCTGTACAGTTATCTGCCTATTAGAAATACAATTTAGCTCATGCTTATCTCACACATGAGCAAGCCGTAACCAGCATAAAAAGGTTCTTCCATCACACCACAGAATCTCTATTTCTGTGTTGTTGAATTCCAAGACATTACCTGAATAGCGCAATGTTCCTACATCGCTCAGTACTAATGCTAACATGAAGCACTTTCATTTTGCTACGTTTGCCGGGCCTCTTTGGCTCCACGTACCGTAATAACCTGAGCTGAAATCTTCTAGTGCTCCCTGGCACGAAGAGATACCTGCCAAGTTTCTTAAAGGCCCTAAAAGAAAGTATTGCGAATAACTTTAGCCAATCAATCTCAAGCAGTTCAATACCAATAACTAGAAATTAAGCAGGGCCGTTATGGTTTTTAAGACGGACGATCGGTCTGATCTATCAAACTATAGCCCAATTTTTAATGTGTATTGCTTGCAAAATACTCAAACATATATACTCACAAATCGCCTCTCACTTAGACAAGATGTTATTTTTTTTGCTAAACAGCACGGCTTCAGTTCTGGAGTTTGATGTGATATACAGCTGTGTGAATTTCCTACGGGCCTACACCTCAACCAGGATTATTTCCAAACAGACATACTTTATCTAGATTTCTTAGAAGCATTCGACCATGTCCTATACCAACGCAAATGGCTAGACTCACGTCTCTACCCCTAGACCCCTTATTACTGTCATGGATTTCTTCCTCTCAGATTGTACTGAGTTTATTGTTATTGGCAACCATCGTTCCAAAACCTCTCATATTGTTACGAAGAAGAAGATCGGCATTCGCGCGAGAGAAGCCCTCGCGCTAGGCCAACCATTAAATCATCCTTCACCCTATCGCCATGTTGTGCTGTTTGCTTGTCACCACGTAACATTTTGGTTGGAGGTGCGCCGTACATCATCCCCGTCCTCGCTTTGGAGCATGGACGACATCCGTACGTCGGGACCATCGACCGAGAGCCTTGGAATGTTGCTGCGCAGCTTCGCCGCAGCCCTTCCTGCACAGAACCGACCAACCGCCACTATTCCCGCCCAGCTCCCAGTCCGGATCTGAAGACAAGGCGCACAGAGGAACGAGACCAGACCAAAGACCCGAATGACCCGAAGGAACCGATGGACACGAACACGAAACCCCCGCCCAAGCCGCCCGAAGTGACCTCGATGCATCTGTCCCATGGATGCTTTGGTGGCGGATGGTTGAAATGCTCCAGGGGAGGCGGATTATCCACGCATCAGATATCGTGGTTGCAAGCAAGTCACTCACACGTGTCTTTCCTTGAACATTCTAACCGTCACGTCACCATCAACTTCAAGCGAACCGATCGGGACGATCGCTCAGTGGCCCCGGGAAGTGTTACGAAGAAGCAGATCGGCAGTGGTTCGAGAGGAGCTCTCGCGTTAGACCAACCATTAAATCATCCTTCACTCTATCGCCATGCTGTGCTGTCCTCTTTGTTTGTCACCACGTAACACTATTATCCAAAACCTCTCATATATCCCTACAGGCATTTCATCCATAATTGCCCTCTTGGCTGATGTTTGCGCTGTATGCTACCGAATTGCGTCTGCTTCTGACCAAGCACTCCTGCAGAAAGATTTAAATGTAACAGAAACCTGGTGCGCCACCTGGCTGATGAAACTGAATGTGTCCAACTGCGAGAGTATGCGGGTGTCCAGAAAGAATTCCACCCTTAATTATTCGTACTCATTAAAATCTATGGCAGTTCATATATTCAATCATACCGAAATCTAGGTGTTGTTATCACGAACGCACTGAACTTGTCTGAATATATGCCAAACCTTGTGGCTGACTCATCAAAACACTTGGATTCCTAAGAATTTCTTTCCTTATCTCCGAGTTGCATCCGAAAACTCGCCTATGAGGCATACATTAGAGATATTCTTGAATGTGGCCGCACAATATAGAGGCCTGATCAGCATTAACTATTTGATGCACTTGAAAGCATCCAAAATTGGGCGGGTTTCTTCATTTGCTCAATGTATGACACTCCGGTTAGCAGTAGTGCCATAAAATCGTCAATTCATCTCGACTCTTTAGCTCATTGCATAAAGAAATCGCGGTTTGGCTTGTTTTATAAACAGTAATATAACCGCCCTGACCTTCGAGACACCCTTCTAGTACACCCCACATAATCATCAAGTCACTTTTTCAATTCCCTTAGTTTTAATCGCTCCTCGAACGCTTTCAGTAGATCATTCTTGTCACTGGCTAATGTTGAATGGAATTCAGTTCCCGAAACTGTCGTCTACGACGTGCCACTTCGATATTTAGACAGTTATTAACAGCTCATTTCTTCATATTAAAATAATCCGCATATGTTTTGTCAGTTATTTTTTTTTTACTACTTCGCGCAAGCCTTAATCTGAATTTTCATTTTTTAACCGCTCTTTTAATTCACTAACATACTACCAGCTATTTCTTTGTTTGCATACTCATTTTTGCGTGCCTAATATTCGATTTTAAATATTGCGCAAGCATATATCGATTGGGACGCATTGGTGGTCTTGTGCGTTTTGCTTTTTTTCTTGTTCACTCGTTAAGGTCTCCTAGAAATATGCAACGTTACCATGCCTTTTTGGTTTTTCATTGTATAAATCTATGACCATGAACTTTACTTCGTGATATGCCCATTATGTAATGTCCCCCTGAAGGGTCAATAAATAATGATGATAATGAACTGGTCACAAACATCCATCAGTTATCTCTACAGCCGATAAAGGACGCGATAGAGTCTGCCAATAGCTATAATGCCACAATGGCATGGCACGAGATCAACTACCGGACTAGGGCGTGTGATCTTCTAAACAAGACGGTGATAGGCTGACTGCACTTTTAGGACCTAATAGATCTATTCTCGAGATGCTGAGAGCAGTGCATACCAATAAAGCTACATCTACAGCTTCAGGAATTCGTTGCCAGCAAAAAATTGCCAGGGGCTACTCAGTTGAAACGTTTACAGTGCAAAAGCAGCGGCTTTTTTCTTCCAATTTAAACTTGTTGCAAATGTTATGTTTTGAGGAATAATTACCTATTACAAATTATATGTGGCTATGATGCTGGTCTGCTGCAACTTTATATGTATATGTATGACGCCATAGGGGAGCCGCCACATAAAGTGAGGAAGGAGTATTTGTGGCCACTGCAATCATCCGTGATACAGCGCCGAGCATACTCTCGGAGGCCCCGCGCTGGATGACTGGATTGATGTTATGAGCGTCCCCTTTGAAATGATGTGGTGATAGTCATCACCATGCTCAAACTTTCTTTTTGTTTTTTTTAACTTTGATAATCCTTTAACCTTAAAGAATTAACATTTACACACGGAATGCATTTAAATAGTTTTGTTCTATTTCAATTTAGCTCCCATTCATCCCATCCTTGCTATTTATCCACCAATCTTCCAAACGTATCTTGCTAATATCTACCGTCCATTCATTCAGGATTACATTGTTAACTCTATACTCCAGGACCTCGGCTAGAGTGACTATGTACGCTTCGACATCTGGTTGTATACTACCACACTCCAGTATACCATGCTCTATTGCTTCGAGATATCAATCGCACATGCCACAAGTTTGATTAAAGCTTCGGGTTCTAAGACATCCTGATCTAGCTTCAAAGGGAATGTCGCTTTCCCTTTAGTTGTCATTGACGGTTTCTTGTTTCATCCGAGTTTTCCATTTCCTTTATATGTTTTGGGTCGGCTTCTTTTTCCACTGAATTATTCCAATCTCTACCCTGTGTGTTATTTACCTGCCTTTAACATTGTTTATATCTCCGTCTTGCCTTTTGAAATATTTACTGGTCAAATTTCCGATTTGTTTCCGTCACTGTGAGTCAATCCCCTGTCGGTATAAGTATCTAAATAGTTTAGCTGCCCCTTGTCGTTAATTTTCATGAGGCATTATTCGCACAATATTTTATTTTGAGCATCTCGTGCTTCGAAAGGCGCCCAGCTCATGTCTTACTGTAATGCTTACCCAAGTAGCCCACATTACGTCGCCCACCTGGGGCCCGTATGGGCAAGTTTGGCTTGGGTAACCACAATAACACCCATGAGGGCCCCCTTTTGAGATCAAGCGGGCAAGCCCAAATTGGGCTTGCCCCTGCTTTTTTCATCTGGGCAGCATATAGCCGCGGAAAGGGCTAAATGAGCACATATTCCCACATCTGGCCCTCAAGGGTCCCGCTTGGGAAATTTTAGGGCCGATGCAAAGAAAATTTGGGCTCTGTGTAGGAAAGCCTGGGCTAATTGGGGCTGCCCACTCAAAAGCTGAATAGGTCCCGCATGGGCCGTGGCGGGGGTAAATACGGGTATGCCCGCACATTGCCTACATGGGACCCTTGAGGGGTACTTAAGGGAAGGTCAGACGAAAATCTGGAATTCATGCAGAAAATTCCTGGGCTGCCCCAAATAGGGCTGCCCACCAAAAACCTAGATAATTTCCGCATGGCCGTTAGCGGGGCAGGCAAGTACTCCTTCCCGCTTCTGCCCGCATCGGTCTCTTGCGGGGCAATTTAGGGCAGATGCGATGCAAATGTGGGCCTAAAGCAAATAGATGACGGGCTAGTCCGATTGGGGCTGCCCACGCAAAAACCGAATAGGTCCCACATGGTTTGCGGCCGGGCTGAAAAGCGAGCACACCACCACGCTGCCCACACGGGTAATTCTTGGGGTACTTGCAGGAAAATGCAACATATATTCGTAGTCCATACGGTAAAAATAGGGTCAGCCCAATTAGGGCGGCCCATGAAAGGCCGCAGTGGGCCACAGATTGGCCGTAGGTGGGCATCACGCTCTGAAACGTCTCCACCTTATCTTTAAGGCACCATTTTATTTATGTAAATCATGTTATACCGGCCACCAATTGCCTCTTCTGGAGGTTTCACATAACTGTCCTGAGCATATCAATGCAATGAATAAAGACTATCTATGCTTACTCTACAAACTACGTTAATTATGCAGTATCGACAGAAAATATGCAACAGTAACTGTTCCGCTTTATGAGTATGTACTGAACGACCTCCAAATGTTTCCTACGGCATAACTATTCTGCACGCAGCACCGAAATAAATATTCAGACCAACATATTGGGGTGATGTGGGCCCGCCCACATTACTGTAGTGTTGAGAATAAATTTGTCTCATGTTACTGAGTGTAGCAGACAAGCAAAAAAAAAGATAGTGCTTAATGTTTCACACTTGATTATTAGAACTTGGCAGCCCTGAAAATGTGCGATTCAGCCCATGAGGGCAGCACGTGGGTCAGCCCGAAACGGACTGACTTTCGCAAATCCCGCGCCTATGCAATTCAGGTATTGGAGGGATTAATCGACTTAAAAATTAAAACCTTGATCAATGGGATGTCGCTGCCTGCACAAACGTGGGACAAATTAATGGTTCTGGTGTGCTGCCCACATTCGTCTACCTGGGCTGAATGCGGGCAGCCCTATTTGGGCTGAATGCGGGCAGCCCCATTTGGGCTGTCCACACGGATACAGTTTGGGACCGATCGCGGCGAAATTGGGCAGCACACGCGGGGCCCCTCTGGGTACGTGTTGCAAATCCTGCATGGGGCCCGTATGGGCTGCCCTCACGGGCCCAACGCGGGCCCCCACGTCATAGCCCACTTTGTGCTACTTGGGTAGTTTGTCGTTTCCCCGTGCGCTCCATGTGCTAGCATTCCCTCACATCTGAGATTTATTTTTAATCCCGCTTGGAGTTCTGTTTTTTAAGCGCGAAACCGCGTTCTCGAAGATAAGCCCTGGTTCCAATATTACTTTCCAAATACCTTTATATACTTGATATTTATTCCGCTCCAGTAATTCCCAGTGCTTCATTTTCACAGCATTCCTTCTTCCCTTCGCCGTGGCGTCCTTTTCATTTTTTCTAAGTATAGCCCTACCCCAATATGTTTATATCGCCGCGATCCTTTCAAATTTGTTTGTTGCTTTTTTAACCTTGTCATTGTGGTTGTAGAGCACGGATCGATTATGCACTCCTTGTTTATTTATGCTCATTGTCGCGAGACGCGGGTTTATCATTTTCTATGTTGCAGAAAATGCTTCAAGATGTACCTCGAAAGATTTTAGCCATGTGCGTGTTTCTGCAAAGTTTTAGGATGAGCAAGTCACCGTCGGCTGTTTTTTCGCGATCTTGCTCCGCCGCCATTAAATCGAGCGCTGACAAGTGAAACGGGCATCTTTTGTTCGACGACCGCCGAGCACGATTCTTGCTATCGTCGCCGCCGCCGTTTGCTTAGATATTTTGCGGACGCCAGTCAGCCCAATGTAGAGTTTATTCAAATGAAGTTCAAACCTCCTCATTTGTTGCCTACGTCATTGTCGCCACTAAGTGATATTCTGCCAGTCTTGCCAATTTTCTGCCAATATTGCTGTCAATTGGCTAATAGAAGAATTTAGAAGAATTTAGTAATAGAAGAATTTAATGGAATCGTTTGTTCTACGTTCCTTCAATCTAGCTTATCATTACACCAAGGTTGCTTTCTTGCAGATTCTTTTCCATATTCTTCATATAAATCATGAACACCCATCATGACCTTCTTTCTTCTCTCCTTCCCCTTCCCCAGTGCAGAGTAGCAGGCCAGATTTGAATTATTCCGGCCAACCTCTCTGCCTTTTCCTTTTAATAAATACATCTATCTATCTATCTATCTATCTATCTATCTATCTATCTATCTATCTATCTATCTATCTATCTATCTATCTATCTATCTATCTATCTATCTATCTATCTATCTATCTATCTATCTATCTATCTATCTATCTATCTATCTATCTATCTATCTATCTATCTATCTATCTATCTATCTATCTATCTATCTATCTATCTATCTATCTATCTATCTATCTATCTATCTATCTATCTATCTATCTATCTATCTATCTATCTATCTATCTATCTATCTATCTATCTATCTATCTATCTATCTATCTATCTATCTATCTATCTATCTATCTATCTATCTATCTATCTATCTATCTATCTATCTATCTATCTATCTATCTATCTATCTATCTATCTATCTATCTATCTATCTATCTATCTATCTATCTATCTATCTATCTATCTATCTATCTATCTATCTATCTATCTATCTATCTATCTATCTATCTATCTATCTATCTATCTATCTATCTATCTATCTATCTATCTATCTATCTATCTATCTATCTATCTATCTATCTATCTATCTATCTATCTATCTATCTATGAACAGCGTAGATAGCGCACATCCTTGCCTTAGTTCGTTGCGCACCTAGACAGTAGTCGTAATTGTTACCACTCCCATGCAATCTAAACTTCATTATCTCAATATATTTCCTGTAATAATTTAGTTCCTGTTTTATCGATGCCTTCAGATTCGAGTACGATCCACAGAAGTTCCCCATTTACGCTGGTCTAGACACAGCTAATATCCAGAAAAGATAAATACAGCTGTCTGTTTACTGTCCTGACTATCTGTTCATTTGGTTATTACAAAATGCTATTATCGAAGCGCATATCAATTCTGAGCTCCTTCTGAAGTTCATCCAGTACATTACCACTTTCTATCCCTGCCTACATTGCCAGCCTCTACGTAACTTACCTTATCACGATCGGTCTAACTGATTTAATGCTGTTTCCATCTTCTTTTCTTTTATAGATTAAATTCATCTTACAGAGTTGCCAGCTGTTCAGAATTTCTTTATTTGTAATGACTGTTTGAACTTCTTTAACAATAAGTCTTGTGCGTCTTGAGCCAATGCCATCAATTAGCTTGATCGAAATTTCATCTATCCTCAGGAATAATTTTCACACAGGAATTTTCACACACACAGGAATAATTTTCCGCCTCTATTCGGTTCAGATTTATTATTTGTAATCTCCTTTTCTTCATGTTGTCTGAGATTGTTTCTTCATTCGGGGTGATTATCCTATCATCTCGCCTATATGACTTGGCAATAACCGATGTAATACATACTTTAACATCACCCTCCTCTAGACATTTCCCACGGCGTAATAAATCTGTTCCTGCTCGCTATGATTCATTACATATGCAGCTTACACGGCTCCAGAATTTCTTTCCCGCCTCTTTAGTTGAGTCGCGCATTTCGGTCATCCAGCGATCAGTGTGCAGTTTCATTTTAGTCCGGCGAAAACCTTTTATTGCCTCATCGTTGTCGTCAGCAAAAGTGTCAGGCTTTTGCGGCGACTTTGATTGGTCGAGACGGGATGACGTCATGGAGGTCTCGACCAATCACAGAGCACCACCACAGTATGCGCGAATGCGTGCCTTATATGGACATATGCCAATAAAGGATCAATGACTTATTTCAGACTAATAATTATATTATAAATAATTGCAAAATACTGAATAATGACAAATTAGTTACTAACTACTAACTGAATACTATACTATTTATGCCTATTTAGTTAATATTTACTCATTCGTAACAGTTGGTAATTAAATATTTCATGACTAATAATCACGCGGACCCGGTAAATTGAACCAAACAGCAGGAAACGTAGAACAACTGCGAAGACACAATTAGCACGATCGCGTCGCTGCCAAGCAGAATTTACTGAATAAATGCACTCGCATAATGTGAAAGAGTAGTTGCTCGCTTTACTCGTAGCAGCATTCATCGCTACATGCGCAACTGTCGCGTAGCAGAATGCAGCACTCAGGCTTTCGCCTTTCATCACTTAAAGTCGCCAAAGTGTCCTCAAATTTTCTGCACCAGTACTGCACTTCAAGTTTCTTTTTTGCGAGAAGATTCCCATTTCCTGTATGTTTCCATTTGAAATAGCTGTGCTTTTCTCGCTTCATTGTGTTCTCAGGAAATAATCCGTCTCAATTCGACTGCCTGTTTAATTCTACTACTCCGCCATTTTCACGGAGTTCTCCTACCTTTGCACCAATTTGAAAGCTTATTTCTCAAATTTTTGTATGTATGAGTTGTGCTCCCTTGTTATAAGCCTACTCCACCATGGGGCATTTCTCTATTAGCTCTAGTTGTTTGCCGGTTAAATCTGCGGTTTTCTTTCTCCAGATTTTTCCTTTCAACCAATTTTCCCATCTGCAGGATTGTACGCTTATGGTCACTCCCAGGCTGTTCGCGTTTTCCGGAACTATTTTCATTCTCCTCAGCCTATTGCAATTTCCTGATGACATCAAGCTGTAATTAATGATTTTTGTCATTTTCAGTAATTCCCACATGATCTGGTCTCCACATTTCCTTTCTCTATTCCCATTACCTAGACTTAACTACTCACAATACAGCATCAACTACCCGTTGCTGTAGGCGTATCTATCCAGATCATAAATGTGTTCTTTCATATCGCCCAATAAGAATATATCGGCCCAATCTCCAAACTGTTTAGTACCTTTACGGAGACTTTAACTACATCCCATTTTTCTAGTTTACATTTGTACCTTCTACATAATAGACCATCCCTACCAATAGTTTTTTACCTTCTACTGATCCTAAAACGCAGACATGTTCTTTACAAGCTGGTTTCACCATTTGCCAAGTGACCCGTTGACGGATTAGCATACTAACACTACTCTTCTCGTTTCTAATTCCATTGCGCATTTCCCAAACATCCCCTTCGGGAGCCGGTAGTTATTCCAGGTCGCTCAGGTGTGTCTCGCACATTGCATATACGCTTATTTCACCCTTTCTAAACTGCTGTTGTATTTCTTAAAACTCCGTTCTCTTTTTGCCCCCTTGGAATTTTGTGTAACGGATAGGGAAGTTAAATTTATTTTTCTTAGCTTTCTTCCTAAGCTTTTGTTTGGTCGGTTGTTTGGAGTTGTTGGCCAACTTGATGTTTTCTGCTTCACTGCGCCACCCTACGCTTGGAATTCTTGCGGACATCTTAAAGAAGCTGCCGTACGATCTGCCAGCCGGCAGCTAATGTCAGGGCTCCCCTTTCCCTCAAATGGGTTCCATCTCGCTCAAATCCCTTTCCAGGACCTGTTCTGCATACTTCCCTGCTGATATCCGTTACCTTGAAATTCTTGCTTATCCCTACTAAATCATGCTTATCCTACGTGTGACGCAATCTCGTAGCCGCCTCGTCAAATGCTCGATTAACTTATAACTTGATTTAACAGTGGGTCCGCGGGGAAGGCTACCTCCTTAGAGCAGAAGTGTTTGAAGCAGATAGGTTGCAGTTCGCTGTGGTGTTTTTAGTGAAAAAGTGTTTCCACATGTCAACGTCAGTCATAGGCCTTATCACTCTATCTGTCGGCAGATGGACTTAAAAGACATAGATGTAATTCACCCGTCGGAGCCACTATACAGATTTAGTTTTGTTTCACCGATCTAGGTCACGTGCTATGATCACTCTAAACAGCTTAGCCAATAAGAGCGATGACACAAACAATAAAGTGCAAGGTTTTTTGGCCGATGGTAGTGAGATTATGAATGTTTTTGTATTCAAAGCCACACAAATAAAACAGCAAGCGCTATGAACGAAGCATCTCTGTCCCGGGAGAAAAGAAATAATCGACGAACAACTAGAAACCAAGTGATTTGAAGTGCGGCTATCGAAAGCACCGGCCGAATTGGCGAATGCGAAAGGAGCCGCTATCGCGAGCCCTCATACATGGAAACCGGCTAAACTGAAATACCTATTGTCAGCTTTCACAATGGGGTAGGATGTCGGGCTGTTTCTGTTCAATTTGGAGCCTATTTGTGAAACACGCGATTCTTGGTTCCACCCCCCTCCCCTCTTGACAGTTTTACATTGCGCAGTGGCCCACGTGCTTTCTCAGCTTTGTAAAGAGAAGGCAGACGAGTATGAGAACTTTGGTTAAGAAGCACCGACACTCTCCCAACGTCTTTCATCGACTGTTCAGGTAACCAGGGAACAGTTCATTTGAGTTTTCTGCGGAGTTTGTTTACAAAGTGAAAACAAATTTTATCGAATGGCTGAATGCCACTACGATCTCTGACGACTGGAATAAAGTTGTTGAAGAAACTTGTATTGTTACTTGTCTGGATGAGGAAACACGGGTGTGTATGCCAGACAGGTCGGAAAAGAAAAGATTGAAGCGCACCGCTGAGTTCCAGGTCAGACGCGATGCAGGTAGAGAAAGGTTTCGGGCTGCCGCGGAGCCCCACAAACATTTTCTGAACTGCTCATCGTGCAATAAGAAATGCGTACCGGCTCCATGTAGGAAGAAAGAAACAAGCGAGGAGGACAGGAAAAATAGCGCACGTTGAAAATAGCGAACGACGTTGAAAAAGAATGAAGGGAGAATGAACGTGCTAAAACATTTGAGAAGAGAAAACTGGCAGTTAGTTTCCGCAGTAACGAACATTGGCATATCGCGAGAGGCTGTCCAATGGAAAGGGTGTTTTTTGTCGCCACATTCGAAGCCGAAAACATGAGCTTTCTGGAACCATACACAAGCGAACTAACCTCGAATGAGAAGCGGTGTCAGGAGACAGCCGCAGTGGTGGATGTCGTTCACTCTGCACTTGTTTAACCTCCGGATTTCGCCGACGATTGCTTGCGAATCAGGCAGGTGGAGCGGAGGAACAGCCTTTCTCTGCAGGTCGCGTGTGTCGGAATTGAGGGTTAGATTGGATTACTGCATACAGAGGCGGCTGTGTCGGTCGCATTATCATAGCAGTTGTCTTAACTCTTTTCTAACTGTTCAGAGGCTGAGCTGAAAAAAAAACTAACTAATCTACGGAGACCGCTCTGTAAACGGGCTAAAGCATTCAGAAGCCCGCGAAATAGCGGACCAGACCAAAATACCAGTTGAATCTGAGGGACATGCTCCCTTCGAAAAGGAATTCTCGCATAGATGCTGCGACAGCTGCTTTCGAAAATGAGATACCTGCTTCCCCTCCGAGTGAAGAAAACGCGGAGGAGACGGAACATTCATTTCAAACTGAGTAACGTGCTGCTCGATGCGAAAGAAATGCTGACGTAGACGCAGCGACAGCAGCTTTTGAGAACGCTACGCTTTCTGCCCTGTCGAATGAAGAAATCGCTGACCAGTCAGCAAGTTCATGTGAAGCTGAAGAGCATGCTCCCTGTTAAAAAAACGCTCTAGACGCTGAGATACCCGTTTCGAGAATGCGACACATTTGCCCTGCCTATCTCTCTCGTCAAACCAATCTGCCGGCTTCCTCTAGTGGACAAGTGTAGGCGAGGATGCGATAGCGACTGAACAGGCAAACGATGACTCTCTCTGACTTCAGAGGCGTCCTTCCAATGAAGAAAAGGCGAGAAAGAACGTTGAGCGAAACGAGCCCGCGTGAGCAACTTACAAGCCAGCAACGGAACTACCCGCGTTGTTGGGTAAGAGAAGCACGAAGAGGCAGGGTGCGACTACAAAATGAGCGCTTAAAAGTAAGCACTTCAAAATAGTAAAGGAGAAACATGTCACCTCTGCTCCACCAGTCATGGTAGTTCTTTTGCGAGATGGCAGAATTGTTCAGGAGAAAATGTCTTCGCCATTATTGTAACAGAGTTTAGGGCTTTTGTTTAGTTCCCTGGCATAGCTCAGGAAAAGGTGGTGCTCTTACCTTGCAAGGCCGGGGATACTATGCAGACCTCATCACTGGTATTCTACTTAAGACTATCGGTCCGCAGACATCTCCCTTCTGGATAGGACCGAAAACCAGCCCAGCTAATACGACCTATTCGGGGGTCATCGAGGTTTGACCTCTGTCGAGACCTCTCCCGTGGTTCTCGCGGCCCCTGTAGCGGTCGACGACTGGAGCCGAGCCGCGCCGGTGACCGCCTGATGCCCCTTAAAATCCAGGGTGCTCGCCACATGGCATTGGCGCACAAAGGAGAAGCCAGGCATCGGGCTTGTTTGGACACGTTGGCCAGACTCCATGGCGCCTCAAATACCGCTGGCGCCATTAAAGCGAGGCCTCCTCTCCGTCCATGCCGCGACAGATCCGCGACGGGAGACCAGTGCGCACGCTATTGAGCTTCTTGGCCCGCCGCCAACTACTGCGTCGAAGTTGACACTAAAAATACCAATTACGTTCGGGGTCTATAAAACAAGGAGCTGTCGCTTGCCTGGAGAGACCGTCGTGAGCGTCATTGCGTGCTGTGCTACTGGCCTGGAGTCGATATAGCGGAGTATTCCTGGCCGTCGCTGTGCGAAGATAGTCGCGAGTAGCAAGTAGATCTCGGCTCCCGTGCCGATATTGCTGTGTCTTTTGCCATGACAGAAAATAGTGTATAAATTCACATTTCGATCGCCTCATATTGTGGACTCGGCGTCTTGGTACTCGGACCATAATTGTGACACTGGGCCGAAATTGCCTCCATAACGCACAAGCGGTAAAGTTGTTTCGGCCATAGACCCGCCTGTTGAAAATATCGGGCTTCCACGAATGGGCAGTTACTTTGCGAACACTGATAGCTTGGTCTCCAATCCCCTCTCACGTACATCTTCTATTTTATAACTTATCACTCTTTACAGTACGAATATAAAGCGTTTTTTATGCTGGATAAGATGCCTGCTTTTCCTTCCAATCCTTCCTGCCTTCCTTGCTAAGCTATGCAATTGCATATATATTCGTCTCAATTAAAAACATATTGGACACATAATTAGCACAAAAGCATTATATTGCAATCGTTCTTTTCCTCTAGAGCGCAGTTCTTAAACATCCAATCCTGGATCTGATCACCGTTACATAAATTCACTCACAGAACAGGACAGTAAACGACACGCAACATAGGCGCCACTACGACAAACATTTTATTGCACGCGGAATAATACACATGGAAACTAAAGCCCTTCAACCAACCACACGCCTCCTCAATGTCACCAGAAACGAACTACATCAGGTGCACACACGCAATGACGAATAAAATTTCATATCTCCGGATAAGCAATCTTTTTATATCCATTTCCGAAGGTTGTACAGGACAGGTTATGGATACTCCGCTATGAAACAAAATTCAACATGAACACCACAAGCCGCACGAATGAAGTGAGCTCAAATGTTCACTAGAAAATTTGCCCGCCTGCGGCCAATGAAGTAGCCTTCGTTTTTGCTGCCTGCGGGACATGCCCCTTTGTGGGTGCATCGGGCGGTAACGAGTGGATAAGGTAGACTTAAGACTGAGGTTACCCTAGAAACTGGATTACCAGAGATAGCTGAAGAATTTGCTGTATCTTTAACATACGCCCAGAAGAAGACGCATTTCGTGGTATCCGACAGATTAACTGCCAAACGAAATAACAGTAGGGGATGGATGGATGGAAACAACTTTCTTTAATAAAAAAAAAGTCTTCCAGGGTGGTTCCCTACTAGTCCAGGAGTCCACGGGCTTTTGCTTCATATAGAGCCCGATCTACCAGCCATTTCTGACCGGCGGGTTGAGCTGTCTGCAAAGCAGCCTCTCAGGAAGAAAAGGTGGGATGGGGGGCACTGCCTGGGTGGAAGGACATTCCCACAGGTAGTGGAAACGTGAGGATTTGGGCTCGCCACAGGTGTCGCAGTGAGGGGGCAAACCAAGGTGAAGGCATGAGAGACTCCAGGGGGAAATGAAACAATCCGTCTGCAATTGTCGCCATGTAGCACTGGATAAGGGTGACAAGGTGATGTGGGGTGGTGGCAGTGTCATGCGGTTGTGTTTGTAGAATGTGATGATTTGGTGGTATGTAGAAAGGACCGATGCGGCCTCCTGCGCGGAGTTGGGTGCCTGATCATCCGGTGCTCGGGTAGAGAGTTCTCGAGCCAGCGCATGAACGCGCTCATTACCGGGGATCGAAGCATGCCCTGGGATCCACGTTCGATTAACCGTTCGGTCGAGAGAGGTGGCGGTGGCAAGAATACGATGCGCAGCCGGTGTCGCCACGCCGTTTAGGTAGTGGCGGTATGCAGCCTGAGAATCTGTACAAATTTCGGTAATGTCTTTGTCAATGGCTGAATGGGCAAGCGCGAGTGCGATGGCGGCTCCTTCCGCTTCTGCAGGCGAATTAGTTAGGATAGTGGCGGCGGCCCCTACTCTGCCTTCTTCGTAGGCAGCGATTGCCCCGAGGCGAATAGAAAATTTAACCAATCAGAAATCTCATGAACTGACACTTCCGGCAATGAATCCGCCTATGCCCTGTCTCGAAGGCTCTAACACCGAGCCGGCGCCAATGAGGGGGCTATATGCGGGGAATGCACAGTGTGCCAAATCTTAGAGCAAAATTCTAGAGCACCATCGACTGAGTAGGCAGGTGGCTTCTGCGCTAACCCTACTATAAACTGCAGGCAGACCATTATCGGGTACTGCCTCCAGACTGGGGCACTACCAAGCCCGCTCCTGGTGAGCCAAATGCTCCCAGGAGAAAGGTCAAAATTTTGTATATACTGTTACTCGAGAGGCACCATCAAACACATATTCTTGGAGAGCCCCCTTTTGACCCAGGTTTGACGTAATTCTGAAGCGACCACTCTGAGACACAATGCTCCGTTGCTCGAACCCTCGGCTCCAGCTAGCCGCCGTGCAGCTGGTCTGGGAAGCCGTCAGTCAACATCGTCTGTCGGCCTGCGTCTAAGGCGAGGCCCCCCGCCACCCTTCCCAAGCGAAGGAAGCGGGAGCTCCTTCGTCCGCTCGTCTCAATAAAACGTTCTCTCGATTTCTGGCTGTCACTGAAAGAGCGCTTCCGCAGTCGCCACTTCGCTTACCTATCAAAAAGCTTCCGTGATCTCGAGCGTGACGTTATAACCGTTTCTGCTGGGAAGTCAACACTAAGAAAGCAAAAGCAAGACCTCGAGTGGCAGTAGCTACGCCATGAAGAGGCGTAGCTACGGTTTCCTCATAAAAAATTCTGCCTGCCATGACATTTGAATTCATGTTACCCCTATGCCACGGGCAGGAGCTGCCAACTCGGGTCGCTCTTTTCATATGGGAGGGTGATATCAGAATCAGCTTACCAGAACCGTTTGCATTCTCGTTACCCCTGCAATATACAGGCCTGTCCATACGGCTTAGTTGAAGCGTAAATTTATATGTGGACTGGTAGTGTACGCTCTCGTGTCCTGCTCTTAAAGGATGAACTTAAGTGTCCCAAATAATATTGCACCTTACACGGATAGGGCGTGATAGGGGAATAATGTAGCTGGCAAAGGAAGCTTCTGCCGTTGCATTCGCAAATAATTTAGGGTTAACAAGAGCGAACCCGCAGCTAATTTTTTTTTTGTTGAATACCTTGAACTATAAAGATTGATTTTGCACATTCCCTCCTGGCAGTCTCTGAAGCGCAGGGTACAGGTATCTTTAGTGGCTTGCGTCCGCAATGATTCAGCGCTCTCTCTAAGCCGATGACTCTGAATGACCGCAATTTTTGCACTCAGGGCTTGCCTCCTTTCATTACTACTTTAGAAAATCAGGATGTGTTTGTTTGCTGCCCTTGGAAGATGGTGGACACGTAGAAGTAGCATGCTTCCTTAGTCGATAAATAATATGCCGGTATTCCGGCCTGTTTGTCCGATGTACGAAAGGCCAAAAGAAAGCTTCGTGTCAAATACAACAATCTGGCGATATTCAAAACGCGTCGGAACCTTTTGTGCAATTGTTTTTAACTGATCCCCCCTTTTTTCAACTCTGCGACGCCAAAAATATCACACGAACACCTGCCCTGGCACCAGTCTTCTTGATCTTCGGGCATGTGTCGTCAAATAAAGAATTACAATTGTCAGTTCCTTTACTTCCTTTTCCTTTTTCTTGGTAGCCACACTTCCTCGAATTTATTCAGAGGGCTTCTGATAAAGGCTGCATGAAAGGTGATTGCGAAACGCACCCTACTCCAGTCAGTGTAGCATGGTATCAAGGCTATTTTGACTTTCTAGGGACACTATCTCATAAGCACTTTTTTGTAGCGGTGGCAGCAATACCAGGCGGACAACAAGGTGAGCACTGATTAGATACAAAACCTTTCTGTAAGCGAGGTGCATACCTCCAGCTCAAACTGTCCTTCTTCATTTTTAAGACCATGTCAAGTAATCTAAGTTTCTCATTTTCAGTATGTCGTGAGTCAGTTCAGAGACGACACTGAGCCCTTAATTGGATTGCACATGATCGCCGCGATATTGATGCATTCGGTATAGACTTCATAACCATCAACCTACCAGCCGTGGTAGGTATTGGCAGATTGAATCAGTACATGCCACTACTGACAGGCGGCCTATATGAGGCGTTAATCACATTTACTCGTTTAGTGCACAAGGAAGAGGGGCACAGTGTACAGGGAAAAGAATAAGTTAGCTGGCGTGGTTATTATATGAAAGTACAGGAATGTACAGCCGCAAGGGCTTGCTATTGGAAGAACCATGAGGTCGGCTATGTGACAGGAAAAAGTTATGGAGGGCCAAATAGTGCAGAACAAAGGGCGAGAATGAGAAACATAGGCATTGGGAATGTCTGAATATTGATGCGCCAAGAAGCTAACAGGGCAAGTGAATCAGGTTTTGACTATTCCCTCTTTGACAAGAGAGTCACGGCCATCTTCTCCACTGCGTTTGTTGTTGCAACGCACGTCATTGGCCCTTGTATTTAGATTTGTTGCCGTAGTGTAACCGGCCAGCTACATTCGTTTACAAGTAGCTGCAAAAAAAGATTGGAAGCAGCAGGTGGAAGAGGGCAAACATGAAAACCGCTTTCCGCCTTTAGAGGAGAATGAAAGGTTATCCGGTTCAGAGACAGGGAGTGTTTCAGAGGATTGGGACATATGGCAAGAACGGAAAAGAGAGGTTTGGCGCTATGGGGATGAGTTGGGCTGCCGCGCATGAAGGAGGGTATTATGAGTGTCGAATAATGCAAACTCGAGAACTGGTGCTTGGAGAAGCTCAAAGGTGATTACCTTGAAATCAGAACGCTATGTCAAAACAGGAAAGCGACAATGAGAGAAGAGAGAAAGGGAATAGAGGCGACTGAAGAATAATAAGGACGCGGAAGGAAGCGGGATCGATCTCAATTTTAAAGGGCAAAAGAACGAACGTGCTCAGTTTATGCCTGCTGATGCGCAAGACGACTCTGTGCAACATCACGCCGAAGAAAAAGGCCCCCCGTATCACTCAACACAAAGTTAACGCCGCACGTTCCTCTGCCGGTATGTGTAATGCTAGCTCCTAAATTATACCAATCAAAAACTAAGAAATGATAATCAGGTGAAGAATGGTTGTGCGTGGGAAAATAAACACTAGGCTTCACATGCGCACATACACGAATGTTTCTCGCAGATTCTTAACCTCTGAATACCAGAAAATCAAAATACCCGAAGACCTTCCCAAAAGGTTACTGATCATTCTTGAATTTTTTTGGTCTCTATTTTTTACCTGGTGCAAGACGTTTAGGGATGGCTGACTGGCGAAGCACTCAAGTGGATGCTGGCATTCCTTGGTGACGTAAGTAATAGCAGCGCCCAGATCCTTTGCATAAATAATGGCTGAAAAGGATACAGGAGAACAGAGATTAGGCAATGGCATGTACCACTTTATGCCAAATCCTGCCAAATATTGAGAAATAAAAGCCATGCTACGTCACACCTTGTTCCCTTGCATAAAATTGAGAGCTCGAAATAAACAAATATTTGTAACATTGAGAATCTTTCAGAGAGTGTTCATATTGCATTATGATAAATTGTCGGAAAGATGTCAATAGATAGGTTGATTTATTGAAAGGAAAAACAGAGAGGTTGGCCGGAATGATTCAAATCTGGCCTGCTACTCTGCACTGGGGAAGAGGAAGGGGAGGAGAAAGAAGATCATGATGGGTGACGATGTGGGAGAAGGCATATGAAATATATATACAGGCACAGTAGCTTGCCTCACAAGCGCGAATCAAGCCCGCTGGCGCACAAAAAACGGCAAAGAGCACGCACTGCCTGCACACCCTTCCCCTTGTCCTGCCAAACGCCCAGCAGCTGTTCCTCCGACAAAGGAAGGCCTCTTGTCCAAAGGTTTCAAGGAAGCGGCTAGCACATTTCTTTCGCCCGCATATACTGGGCACACCAATAGTATATGGTCCACAGTCTTCATTACAGTGCAGCCCGTTATGCCTTTTCGTTAACTCGATTATTTGTAGGGTTTTGACATCTGAATTAAAAAAAGATAAAAATCAAAATGCTGCATATGGTTGAATTATAGTAATATGCATTGCGTGGCTAGCTGATTCATGCTCGTATATTTATATAGGCGGACAAAGACAGCACAACACACAAGGGCAGGACGTGGCGCTAACCGATGATAGGAGCTCATGTTGCGTAACTTGTGGCTCAAAAATTATTCGGCCCTTTCCTGAGGACTCTTGCAATATCTTCCAGACTATGAATATAATTGAGAGCCCGGAGATGCGGCCTACCGCTTGTGACTTCTTTGTTTTCCGTCTCCAACGCTGGGAACATTCGCTTCCACAGGCGGCGCAGATGACAGATTTTTCTGTGGAAACGAACACTCCCAGTGTTAAAAAAGGAAATCAATTAAAGAAGGGAATCAAAAAAGTCACACACGCCCAGTTTACCGCGAAGAGGGTCCCAGCAATGTCCAGAAAGTTTGTGCACTGCAAATCTTTGTTAAATATTTCGTACATATTTTCTAATTATAGCCCTCATTTGCTCACCCTTAAGTTATCTATAAACCCGTAAGTCCGAAGAAGAAGGCAGCGGCAAAACTCATGTTCACTGGCGCACTCTGACCGGACAAGAATCTAAGAGATCCGAGGTGGCAGTGAACTAGCAGTAAGTAAATTACCGCGAAGAGCATCCCGCCCAGTCTGAGGTTGGCTCCTTGCCAGTGGCGGTCGTTTCCTCAGAACCAAAGCACTGACTACCACCGGGTCGAAGACGGAGGACATCGACATAGGAGAATGATGGCAAGGTTGACACAGCAGGTCATGTGCTAGTCTCCTTTTTCGCACCTTCCGAAGAGTGCATGTAGGTTTGAGCCGACCTTTGTTATGAAAACTGGGTAACCGCCATAACCCCTCACCGTAACATGAATCAGTCACACGCTAGCGAAAGTGAGAATCCCTCAAGTCTCAGAAAGATTTCAGTTACACTATAAGCAAAGAGAAAGGGACAAGTGGAGGAGAAAGAGCGGAGTTATAGTAAACATATCACTGCCCGAGAGGGACAAACATAACCTCATATATCCTCAAGAACGACGACGTGCTATTCTACTTAAGCATTAGTTGTCTCGCATGACGACTTGGGCGACGCGGAAGTCTGCGCCGGTTCTGCTAAACTGAGACATTATTGCCGTTTTGGCCCTTGTCAACTGAGAGCTCACTGAAAAGATTAAAACTACCAAATGAGGTTAAGTCCAAATCGTGTCCTCTATAATATGGAGCGCGTAGCTGACATCTGTGTCTATCCTACCCGCACCAGCATTGTGATTACGACCAGACTCTCATAGTAGACCAAGTTGGACTGTGGACTGCCGAATATCGCAGACCAAGTTTCGCCGCAACAAACAACTCGAATATGTCGGGAACAATTGGCATCTATCTGCATAGCTGCGTTCATTTCTATGCAGAAGCGTGAAAAGCTAAAACGTCACTATTTGCTGTGTTCAATTGAAGGCGGGCCTCTCTGCGGCCCTAAATACGAACAGAAATGACAATGGTTCCTATACCGGAGTTCGAAGCATTACACAGCGTAATTTCTTCTTCATATTCACATCACGCAGGAGGTGCAAGCCTTAGTAACAGGCTGCTGCAGCTTGACTTAGGGAATGAGTTGGAAGCCACACACGAAAGTCAGATGGGGAACCTACCTGCCAAGCCAAGGTAGTCGACGAAATTGTGGACACCGGAGCGGTGATAACATTACTGCGCGAGAAGAGTTTACCAAGTGAGCTCCTCAATTCCCACTGTACTGTCGACTTCTTCTCAACGCCATGAGAATGTTCCTAATGACCTTCCACTTGCGACTTTTCAACTGCAAGAACCGCTGTCGATTCAACAGCTGAGCAAGGGCGTGCCCTTACCCTCTGCGCTTACGGATGAGCTTTCGTGTAATGACTGGCTATCACCCGCTTACTCATGGTATCAATTTAGGGTGTCATGAAAAAGAGAGGGTTGCGTACGGGCACTATGGGTCCAGGCTGTCCAAACAGGCAACAATAGTAAGAGTCTTGAATCAGTACACCAGGTGTAGGACATCGAAACTATATTCCCTGACATACGCCCCATGCAAGGGACCGAAGAAATAAAAAAAATTGACCTAGGAAACTAAATAAATTTAGAACTATGGGAACTAAAACATATATGAAGAAACAAAACGATGAGCCATTCTGGTATTTACAGCACAGTGCGAACTTTGTGGGCTCTTCGCAGAGCTCAAAGCCGGCATCAAAATAGTTGATGGCTTCCTCTCTAACAAAGTCGAGCAGTGGATGAAAGGATCCAGCAGTTGCTTCGGCCAGAGACGCTTCTCAACGCGTCCTTAACGTCACGCATGACTTTCCGCGTGGTGACGATCTCGGCTTTCTAACGCCTAGGAAGCATGTCAGTGAAGCACAATGCGTATAGCATAGCGACAGTCCCAGTTATACGGCAGAGTTATGTTCTGAACGAAAACGTCAATGTGATTAGCCGAGACAATCGTAGCCGTCTACAAGACACCGCTAAACACTGTCCTTAATTTACCTATGCATACGTTGGCCTAACGTTGTCTCCGCCGGCGAAGGCAGCATACGTCAAGCCCTGACAGTTTATTCAGCAGAAGCAAGGAGCTTCCTTAGACGCCCTTTGTCCTCCACTGGACGCTAGCGCCAATTCCAATATGCTATCAGTTTAACAATGATAATCCCGCGACCTGGCTATCAGACTGCAGGATGACATATCCATGGCATTCTGTTCTATTTTTTTTGCGAAGTTTATTGCCTCAGGGCATAAAAGGAATGTTATGATGTATGAAGGGTGTGGTCAAATAAATGAAAAAAGGTTGGCTGATGCAATGAAATCGAGGAGTGAACGATGATGCGGTCCCAGTGTCCAAACAGCATATGACTGCGGATTATGGGGGTAGAGGCCAGCTGCCACCAGGTGCCAGATCCGCGTTGGCTTCAACGCTGGACAATCCCACAGTAGGCGATGGATGTCAGCTTCTATATTTCTTGACTTGCAGATGGGGCACCCAGGGTGTGGATATAAATACCGAAATTGTGGCCACTTTCGGATCACTGCTGGTGTTAGGACCACCCCAACTCTAATCCTCCGAAGCGCCACCTCCTCTGCACGGGTTAGACCGCGGGGGAGGCTTACCGTACACGGAGGTATAAGAGCACGTGTACGGCGCCGGAGGTGCTCCTTTCTTGTTAAAAGCAAGGTGGCATTGTCCAATTTTATGAGGTTTGGCGATGTCGAGGTTGAGTTTGAAAGGCGGGTCTCAGAATCCACTTGGCTTTGAGCACTTAAAAGGTCACGCGGAGTCCATTCAATACGAATTGGATTTGGTATGCGAGCCGCTAGACTGTGTATGTTCTGGCAGATTTCCGGGCTACTACTAACTCGTCTAAGTAGCTTTGTCACCCAGGGAAGCGAGATCGAATCTCGGCCGCGGCGGCAGCTTTTCAGCGCACCCGTGTAGTGTGTGATATCAGGGCACGTTAAAAAACTCGAGGTTGTCCACATTTCCGGAGCCTCGACTACGGCTTCTTTTACGTAAAGGGCCCCGTGTCGGAGAAAAGCCTGTGTCAGTGTTGTGCCTGTAACGTGAAAATCAGAAGAAAGTAAACAAACAGTAATACTTTTGCGCAAACCAGCGAAGTCGAAAACGGTTTCTTCGCAGTGCGAGATGGGCATTTAAACACTCCGCCACAGAACCGAATTCTTCTCTCCGGGTAAAGGTGGACCTAATGTATACATTGACTGATGACTGTCAGCTATTATTTAGGCGAATCATTTCAGAGGCTAATTATGGAGCTGATAGTAAAGCGAATAGCAAATAATATTTTCACTTTTCTTACCTGCGATGTGGCGCTCACTGGAACATTCTTTCCAGCATATTGGGCAGACACAGCAGATGCGCAAACCGTGGCCCGATTCAAACTCTCATTCATCCATTCATTAAGGTCGTTTAAACGCTATTGCATGGAACTCCTATATGCGAGGCTCAAGCGTCCTCCAATTTTTATAGCCTTAGTGACTTTGTAACGTCATCCGCTCTAAACTAAAGCAAACAAAATCAAGGTCACATGCTTAAAAAGGCGCTAATGTGCTATTAGCGGCAACAATTAAGTGGCAGTACGCACCATCTCTCGGATCAGGTTCACAGTCTTTTAGTTCTCCAGCTCCGAAATGAGAAACAATTGCGACGATATATATTTCACGAAACATGTTTCGCCCAAAGGACAGGCTTGCTGAATGATCGAGGCAAAAATGTCACCGGTGCTTCTCGCTATATAAAAACAGATATAAGCGAGCTCTGAGCACGGTTTGCCAAAAGCGATACTCCATGAATGACAAATGAAGATCAAACTAAAAGCTGCTCGTCCAGAGAGAAAGAAGGCTTTTCGCCTAGCCGTGTACACAGGTGCGTGGATCATTTAAAAAAGAGGCATGGGCGAAAAACGTCATCATGGGTACTGTCTTCTCACAAGCAGCTGAAAATATTCCGAGAAAAAAATAACGGAGAAGCCAAAGCTGTTCTTGGCTCGTCTAACGTCCAGCGAAACACCGATTTCCGCATCCTTGCGCGTATTACAGAGACGCGGGGGGAAGAATTCTTATGATGTAAATCAGCAGAAATGTTTCGAGGTAAATTCGCAGTGACATCTGTCATCGGACACTAGTAACTTAGAAGCTTTCTTCGAGTACATTTTTGTGCCTGCAGACGCAGCGGCAACGTTCCAGTTTAACAACACAACACGGCTCAGCAAATTTTCTAAAGCGGTAGACGCATCAATCCGTTATCTTGAAGCTAGAGGTCGCTAGTTATGATTCAGGATTAAACCATTGCTATAAGTTGAAAGTAGCGATACCCTCCTCCTTTCCGGCGTTTTCCTCCTCGAATATCCTCACCCTCCGGCCCCATGCGCTGCACACGGCACGCTTTTCGGGGCAGTGCTCGTTCGCCGTCCGGGAAATGGGCGTAACACGCGCGCCAATCATCAGTTCGCGCTTTTTCCACGCTCTGTTATCGAATAAAATCACGAGTAAGATATGCGACACGCTCGATTGTACCGCAAGCCACATAAATTAGCGTCTCGTACGCGCAATAAAAGTGCAAATTACGAGCGTTTGCCTTATGAACAAAAGCTGCTTGCTCCATACACCTCACATTCCATTTGACTTTTCAATACCGTATGTCTCAACACGGCATAATACATTCAGCATAATACATACTATATATTTGAGCATTCCTGAATATCTTCAGCATACCGTTGCTTAGTTAAACGTAGATTCACATCAAAGTAACTTTAGTGGAAGTAAAGTTTTTGAAGTCGTCAACGAGCGGAGTTTCAGAAATGCGATGGATGCTAGCAACAGGCCGTAACATTTGCTTTGATGGCCGTTCTAATTTTTTTTCAATAAGGCTGAGTCTACGTTTCACACGGCGCAGTGCATATGCAGGGGCTTAATTCTCTTCGTAGTTAAGAATGGTCACGGCTGCTTGAAAAGGAATATCAACTTTTTTCTGTTAAGCATGAAACGACTTTAGCTCTCGCTGTCGGCGGCCTGGAAGTGACGGCGAGCCGATACCTAGAGCCAAGGTCACTGCACCGATTTCCTGTCACCCGAGGGAAGTGCAGTCTGCCCCCAGCAATCTGGCCTTCCCGACGACGGACACTGGACCTTGTCCAAATTTCATCCAAATTGGTGTCAACCCTATCTTTAGTATTGCCAATGCTTTTTTTTTCTTTTGCTTTGATTGGACTAAAGAAACGTGACCCAGAACACTTTCTGCTATTTTAGTGACAAAATATGCAAAATGTACAGGTGGTATGTTGATAACTACGAAAGCGGGCGCACGTACAAAATACTCCTACATCAACCCAAGACAAAACAGCATTATTTTCTCTGCACACACTAGACCTCTTGGGTGCACGGCCGACGGCTGCTCTACACTACGAAAAAAGATATGGCGCCCGTTAACTAGCCATATGTTTAAGCAGGCCCACCTGAAATTGGAAGTCACCACTGAGTTGGCCATACTCAAATTAGGTTATACACACAAATTTAGGTCAGATTCGGACCACTGAAAACTTTGGGGTTTCAGAGAGCCAAATTTCGGGGGTGGCCTTCCTATATTTGAAGGCGACCACTGAATTCCATATGCTCAAATAGGTCGGACACCAATTTTGGTCAAATCGGAAGAGATCAAATTTTGGGCTCCACAGGGCTAAATTTTGGGAATGGCCCACCTAGGTTTGGAGATCACCACTTAATTCGCCATACGCAAATTAGATTGGACACCAATTTTGGTCGCATTGCGACGAGGTCAAAACCAGAGGACTAAATATTTGGCAATGGCCCACCTAGGTTTGGAGGTCACCACCGAAATAGACATAGGCACATTAGGTTGGACACCAATTTTGGCAACATTCGGATGAGGTCAAATTTAGGATGTTCCTGGGGCTACATTCTGAGGGAGGCCCAATGAAACTTAGACATAACTACTGCATTCGCCATATTCAAATTAGGTTGGACACCAGATTTCGCCAGATTAGAACGAGGTCAAATTTAGAAGGCCTAAAGAGACAGAATTTAGATGTGCGGATATATACTCTCGTGGGCACGTTCTGCGGACGAGTGTTCTACACTCTCCTGCGACATAAGCCTATTAATGAGTTAATAATCTCCCTCATTGCACGCGTTATCGTTGAAAAAAGAGACCTAGGTTCAGAAATTGAAGCGGCTATCATATGCGCATTGTATCCATCAGCAGTCACAATTATAGCACGTTGAGCGGAACCATGAAGTGAAAACAATAATGCACATAACGGCGCAAAATGGTCAGTAAATTAACATAGATTGTCAGCTTTGTGATGCGCTTGAAAGAAGTTTCAAGTCGCTTGGAAGAAGCGCTTTGTAAGTCGCAGAGGTGACAGTCTTCTTCGGGGTGTAGTTCTTGCGGCCGATGTTGTTGAACCACGTTTTTTTAATGATGTCCGTCTTTCCACTCTGAATTGTGAAAACAGCGAAGCCTTTTTCACGCCGGCTTGTGCCCTGAAATGCGCTGCAAGTCGGCATAGCATTGCACTAAAAGAGCGCGAATAGCGCGAAGCGCAAGCGCGGAATGTTAGGGAGCTCGGTCTTAGCAACGGCGGCTGCCTAAAAAATGGCGCCGACTGAAAATGAAAACAGAGAAAAAGTGAACTTTTCGCGCGCTTTTACCGGCGATGGCCCGCGGAGCCAATCACCGTTGAGAAAAGCGCCGATGGCAGGGTGAGAGAACTGCGGGGGTGCGCGGGGCGGTGGCACAGTTCACAGAATGTCGTTATTTTCATGACCTACGCCCATCGAATGTGTAGCTCTCCTTCCTGCTTTCGTGGCCCCCTCCAAACCCTAACGTAAATGTGTTCGGAAGTGGTGAAGCGTCCTCTTTGTTTGCAATGAAAAGGCCGAGGCATTAGTTCTCGCACCACCAGCTGAACCAGCCGAGTTAAATAAGGGCTGTCCTTTGCAAAATATGTATGATCCAATAGTACTACTAAATTTTGTTCCCATTTGAGCACTGATTATTTTCAAGCGAAACCAATAAATGCCTCTGCGGTCCAAAAACTCCGCCATGGGTTTTGGGTTTTTGTTCGGAAGATCCCGAGCATGCATCTGCAAGGTTTCGTTGACATGTAGCATGGCCGTGCACTGCTCGATTGTAGAGATGCATGATTTTATGAGAACATGCGGTCACAAATTGTAGAAAAAGTGCGAGCAACTAATCTGACGTAGGAAGGTGAGATCAGAATCGAACTCTTATGTACCTTGGATCATATGCAGCCCTTAGGCCACGCAAGCAAATCATAAGGCTTAGTTAACCGGAATTTTATATTTATAGCGTTTCGTTTTTCACATACTTTATTCCTTATGCGTCCATGCTGAAGAGGACGTGAGGTACTGGACATGGAAATATTATCGGGAGATAGCCTTAACACAGGTATGAAAACAGAAGTCCCTTTTTTTTTCTCTAAATAGCATTTCATACTCATTTCAATTGTGAAGCGAATGCAGAATATTGCATAATACTGTTATTACAGGAATTAAACGTCTGGACGGACCTTGATTCGTCCAGTGAAAAGACACTTAATGCTTCTACCTCCATACCTGATCTTCCTCCATTACAGGACCGCAGGAAGTGCGTGACAATATAATACAGGCATAAAACGTATTTGATGCTAACAACAACCTTTTTAGTGAAACCATATGTTTCCCCCGAGGTTGAACTGCGTATAAATAATTGTCGTATTCGAATTGCAAGACATGCAAAACGTCTCAATGAAAATGCTCCGGACCACAATTTCTTGGTATGTGCATCCGATAATAATGCACGACGATGCCATATCGTTCAGAGTGGTGTGTTATGATTCTGCCTAAGTCATTCAATACGAGATATATTCGTGCAAACAACTCAATGTTTGCGAAAGTTTTGCTTTTTGAAAAATGTTGCTTTTCTAGAAGGCTTCCGTGAAGAAATATTGAGAACAATACGCGAAGAAATTGAACTGTTGGTCCTCGTAACACCACTTACCATAATTAGGCACTTGCGCAATTTGAAAAAGGCCTGCAAAAATTCCAGGTAATACTTCACCTGGTAATATGGATACATGACTATTTTCTTGCGATACGAGGGCAGTCTTAATGTCGATGGTGCCAACGTAACACCGATCCTGACTTGGAACATCTTGTTTGAACGTAAATACCTTATTCGTTTCTCTGAGCTGCACGGGGCATAAAGGTGGCAAGTAAAATTAATATAATCCCCACAATATCTTCCTGCGAAGTCTCTCTTAACATTAAGGCCGTTAGAGGCTCCTTTAAACACTTCTTCTCTAAACGCTGCTCCATAGGCAGGTCGGTATCTATCTGAACGAGGAATCAATGCGCGCTTATGTTGTGTTGGTCGTTATGCCGCCTCAGCGACCAAGGCTATCTTAGGGCACACACAAGGTGTAATTTGCCTTTCTGCAGGGTAATTTAAATATTTTAGGCTATTATAGCTTGTTTAGGAACAGTTTCATAAACAAATAAATACACAAGAAATATCAACAATTGCATTCGCACTAGGACAAGTGAATGATGGAATCGTATCTGTTTGCTGTATAACTGGGGAAAATGTATTTTCCTTAGTTTTTCGAGCTTTTACACACCCGTAACATGTGTTTTACCACATTAGTATGATTGAGTAGTAAAACAGATAGCAGACGTCATCAGACCACATGGGATGGCCGAGTTAGCAGTAGCTCCGCACAATGACTAATCAAAAGACGAGATAGGTTCCCAAGTCTCTGGAACCATTGGATACAGAGACACAGTATCCCAGATCGCGCGGACACTTCCGTAGAGCTTCATTCTAGAGAAGCTTTGTATTTGTGTCTCTGCCTTTTTTCAGATGACCTAGTAGCCTAAGCCTGCTCTTCTAATGTGTGTGACAGATAAAATAGTCAGAAAAAGAAGGTCTAGTGGCTATGCGAGATGTAGGGCGCACGTATGCGAAGAAAAATCTGCTAGAGGAGCATCGACGAGAGCAATTAACGGTGTCAGGTCGCAGATCTGAGTGCGGAGGTTTACCGTCGCCCATACGTTTTTCCAGTTAATATCCTTAAGCTTAAGCTCTTGGGCTAGACTCCGTGTGTGTGCAGATTAATTTAGCCAAAAACTGGGGCACACTAAGGGCCTGCGTCCATTTCCTGAAGCTCACATGACCTTAGCTAAACGCTCTATTTTGCCAAAACTGAAAGCGCGGTCGGTGCTATGAAACGTTTGCCGTTTCTGTGTCTCGACCGCAACTTTGTGGAGCAATGGACATAAAAGGGGAGAGTACCATTGCATGCAGAAATGCCTTAAAGTTTCCGCTTCCCATTCCGCGGATATTTGTGGCTGTGTCTCCATGCACGCCTTAAGAAATAATCGAAATTCAGACACGCGTAATGAGTCTAAAGTCCTGAAGGGCTCGAAACCTGCCCCCTTAAGCTACAAAACGGGAAGTGTGTATAATTCTTTAACGCGCTCTGCAGTCGCCGAAACGCATTTGTTCATTCTTCTAGAATGATTTCCCTGTGAGAAGAAAGGAGTCGCTTAATAGCATTTCAATAATTGAGGACTTCTTACAGAAACAACATAAACTACCAGTCCACACATAAAGCTCCGCTTCAACCAAACCGCATACACGTGTCTGCGCGGCCTAGGAGTAGCGCTGCTGTTTTGATATCACTTTTCCACATGAAAGTAGAAGCCCCAGTTGGCAGGTCTTGCCAAATGTAACAAGTTGAAATCCTATGTATAACAACTGTGAGGGAAAGTCATCTTTATATATGTACCTGCAACTGCCTGCCAGTGCTACGGTATTTTTGTTTCTCCGGTCCTGGCGCTGGCGTTTTTATCGAAAACGCACAAACATTGCGCTGGCAGGCGCGATTGGATGGCTGATATCACCGTGCACTGATTGGAAATGGGGTTGTCCGCCATTACGTTCGGCAGAAGCTGTCAACACGATTCTCCTCTTTCATATTCCGGGAGGATGATATAAGAATCAGCCGGAATCAGAATATAAAAATATAATACAGCCTCACGTTCGTGAGGCTGTATTAAATTTTCTTAAAGGGGGACATTAAGTGTCCCCCATAATTTTTGTCAACAATGTCAACAACGGAGTTTTCTGAAAACGTGGAAAAATGGCGCCCGAGGAAAGGAAGAATAGTACTCTGAGCCCCAAACACAAGACGGATGCTACATGCGACGCGATGGAACAATTCCTATTCGTCGCCAAAATAAGATGATTTTAAAGGAATATACCAAGAAAAACTTGAGAGCGGGTCGAATCCCCCCGCAATTAGCTCTACAACGAAGCAGCACAGTAACATAATCTTCTCAAACGAAACAGCGATATTTAAAGTGGCCTGGAAAGCTGTAAGTGAGAGCTGTGAAGAAAGGATTATATTATGATGTGCGCCACAGTAAGCGGAAGGCTTGTTTTTTCTAAGCCACGAACAAAGCATTGGCTTTGGCTTACCTAAGGTTAAGCCTGGGTATACGTAGCGAAAAGCGAGGTGAAATCAAACGTCCCGCCTCATCGTTTAACACTGGTAAACCGGGAGGCATGGGTGCATAGCGATACGGATCGGTAACACTAAAGAGAGGAGCTTTTTGTCGCACTACAGATCCCGTACACGTCGCGAACACCCTAGCCACGGTTCCACTAAACGCGACAGATGTTTACCCATTTTAGCCTTTGGTACTTTGAAATTGCGAGCCAATTCCTTCCTATGCCCTATTTCGGTTCTACGTCCTGTTGCGTGACGTCACATCATCTACGCTCAAGGCTAAATTCATGCTATGAGATAGCAAATATGCGGTCAGAAATTTTGGGAAGGGAAGAATATCAGAAGAAGCTAAACGAGTCCTCGAATCGAGGCCGCTTGAGCGCAACGTGGAAATTATATGGATACCAGCACATGAATCCATCGCAGGGAATGAGGCTGCTCACGAGTTTGCCCGAGCTCTCTATCACCGGGCGGCTGCTGAGCAGCCCTCTTGCATGGATATAAAAGATAGCCTAATCTAGTATAAAGAGGTTACAGAGCACTATAAACTAAGCAGAAGGGTCTATCCGCCGCAGACCGTTCCCTCGGAAACGGGGAGGCAATTACAGGGAGGAGACTACAAGGGGGCAATCATATTAGTCCCTTTTGGGTATATGCAACAATTTCAAAAGATGAAAAGGATCTACATTGCATAACATGTGGGAGATGGGGCACTCTAGATCATATTATTTGGGAATGTAACAGCAGCCTAGGAGCTAAAGAAAATATAGATACGCCTGGGAGACCCTACTGCGAAGTGAGGACTTCGCTCAGCAGCAGCAAGCCATCCGCCTGGCGGCTGAGGCCGTGAAGCAACAATACATATTCACCAGACCTTAGTTTGCGAGGCTCCTGAGTAAGGCTCCATCAGGCCTGCGTGCCGGGGAGTCCGAAAGGGAGCTTCTTCTCGGTGGAAATAAAGGTTTTCAACAACAACATATCATCTATGTCACAATAATTCACTTCTTGTTTATCCATTTTAGTCTTTGGTACTTTCAAATTGCGCGCCAATCACTTTCTATCTCTTTTTTCGGCTTCACTTCCGGTTGCGTTACGTGACATCCTTGACGTCACCCTAATTCTATCATTCGTCAACAGGAGAGGAAAGGCGCAGTATTTGTCACCCGCGGAATCCCGCTATAATTCTCACTGTTGACAAGGGCAACTATGAAGCGCGTTTCACGATCCGGTGCGTGGCGCAGTGATGAAGCACTTGGCTGGGGATCCAAGGGATAGAGTTTCGATTCCTTGGGGGAAGACAATGTTCTTTTTTTTTTAGTGAGGAGGAGTCGCACACATCATAAGCGAGGGGTCGGCGCAGCTCGCCTTTGCTGTGACGTCACTCAGTCACATACGGCATAGGCGAAGCTAGGCTCCGACCCCGTCTTTCACCCTGGTAGTAAAGATTTTCGATTCAAAACAGAGCAACATGGCCTGCTTCTGTGTTCTAAGCTATGACGAGTGTGAGTGAGTGAAAAACTTTATTTAGCTCTAGATTGGCTTGTCTTCTGCGGTTTTCAGATGGCTTCGTCCATCTTCTATGACAAATGTCGGTTGCCCTTAGTCCAGGGCTCCGCTGGATGCTGCTGCCAGTTGTGCTCGCCGAATCAGACCTTCTTGGTCGACTCGGCGATCGCTGGAGAGCACTCCCTCCCATTGCTCCGCTCTCGGGTTTGTTATAACGGGTACCACGCTTATCCTCTGGCATGACCACGTTATGTGGTACAGCGTGGGTGGTTCTTGGCACCAAGGGCATTTGTCAGTGTACTGTGTGGGATACATTTTATTGAGTGCGTGTAGGTTCGGGTACGAGCCTGTTTGTATCTGCCTCCACGCGACTGAGTCCTCTCTGCTAAGGGAGTTGTGTGGTGGTGGGTACCGCTTTCCGCGGCCCTTGTAATAGTTTAGTATCGCCGAATAATCTTGGGGTACAGGTTCGTTCCCCTCGAGGTCGCCTACGTTTGATGCTCGGTAATAAGTGTACCCTCGAGCTATCCTGTCCGCCTATTGGTTCCCTGTTACTCCCGCGTATGCCGGCGTCCATACTATCGTATGCTTGATTGTTTGTTTTTTTTTTCGTTTGGTTGTAGTGTTATGTGGCCGCCAGAGCGGAGTATGCGGAGCGCTCTGTGCCCAATTCTGCCGGGAAGATAGTTGCGGCATGCTGTTTGTGAGTCTGTAAGGATTGTTAGACACCGTTTAGATCGATAGCCCTCCGCTGCCGCTAGAGCAACGGCCGCTTCCTCACAAAGACAGGCCGTCGGCTCGAAGCACATCGCAATCACATCAGGTCATGAAATGAAAACATGCCGAAACGATTGAGGTTTCCACGCTGCCAGTAGCTTACAGTCAGAGACATCTCACTACACTATGGCAGCAAATTCTACAGGTGCTGCTGGCATCCCTCACTCAGGCGGTGTTTACGCCGCCCCATTATGGCGTGCAAAATAAAGCAAGCATACGTGATCTTGCGCCTTGTGGGTGGCACACTTGAACTAGATTATTTTAATATGAGATTATTTTAATATGAGCACAAACTTATCTCTGGAGGACAAAAGGCAAGCAACCTCTACCATTACTGTTTCTCGCTTTCAACAATTCTAGAGAGAGCGTCTCTGCGCTCTCAAAATCCACGGCAAGAAGGTTATTGTAAATAATGTTACGATGGTGTTGACGGAAGATATTTTTGTTTGCACTCAAACTCCCCCCTTCTCGCAATCCTGCATCACCCTCTTGCACTTTTTTCCAATATCATCCATATTTAAGTGCTCATGAGACATTTCGTAGTAAGACTTGGTACGTCTGGTAGGAAAGAAGCTGTTCGCAACAGATAGTTCCACATGGCTGTCTGCTTCTCTCTTAGTTGGTTGGTTCACAGCAAGGGAAAGGCGCAGTATCTGTCACGCTTGCTCTGTGGACACCTGAACCGCGCCGAAAGGGAAGGGAGGAAGGTGGGAGTAAAGGTGGAAAGAGAGAAAGGGGAGCCGTAGTGCAGGGCTACGGAGTAATTTCGACCACCTGGGGATCTTTAACGTGCGCTGACATCGCACAGCACACGGACGCCTCTTCGTTTCGCCTGCATCGAAGCGCAGCCGCCGAGGTCGGGTTCGAGCCCGGGAACTCCGGCACAGTAGTCGGGCGTCTTACCACTGCGCCACCCCGGCGGGGCTTTGCTTCGCTCAGTGAATTTGGTTTTGAAGACTGTCGCGTGTTGTGTATCTTCCGTATTGACCGTAACGCGATTCCGGCATCTGCGCATGCTTGTGGTAGCGCTCCTATGAATGGGCACAAGCTCCCTTAGACGTAGTGTGCGTTACTCTTAAACTAACCCTTCGCGAACACTATTTTCACATATATATTCAAGGACGCAGGTACAATTAAGAATGAATACTACTCAATTCTAATACTAAGTTTACATTAGATAGCGAAGTACTGGAAGTAGTAGGCGGATATGTCTACTTGGGACAGGTAGTAACCGCTGATCCGGACCATGAAAAGGAAATAACAAGAAGAATAAGGTTGGGATGGAGCGCATCTGGTAAGCACTCGCAGATTATGACTAGCAGCTTACCGGTATCGATCAAGAGGAAAGTATACAACAGTTGCATCTTACCTGTACTCACCTATGGGACGGAAACGGGAGGCTAACCAAGAGAGTTCTACTTAAGTTGAGGACAAGCCAGAGGGCTATGGAACGAAAAATGGTAGGGGTAACATTAAGAGATAGAAAGCGTGCAGAGTGGGTCAGAGAAATAATTCAAGTTACCGACATTATAGCAGACATTAAGAAGAAAAAATGGACATGGGCAGGACAGGTAGTGCGAATAGGGGATAACCGATGGTGGCTGAGGGTAACAAACTGGATTCCAAGAGAAGGAAAGCGTAGCAGGGGGTGGCAGAAAGTTAGGTGGGCGGATGAGATTAAGAAGTTCGCAGGGGTCAAGTGGATGCAGCTAGCACAGAACCGGGTTAATAGGAGAAATATGGAAGAGGCCTTCGCCCTGCAGTAGGTATAGTCAGGCTGATGATGATGATGATGATGATGTTGATGATGATGATGATAACTACTTAATTCGCTTACTTTGGGCTGCTTCAAGAAGAAAATTGAAGGAATGTCAATGATGCCACTGCACGGACGTCACCTTGATTATCGGATTATCACATTTAGTTGAACACAAAGAATTAGTAGCAGCTGTTACAGCCTTTCAATCTTGATCACACTATTCGTAGAGACATGCGATCATGCAAGGCAAGCGTACAACTGATGAAACGAATAACTTAATAAAGAAAAAATCTTGAAGAAGATTTTGATGGGCGATCTGAATGAAATAATTTTGGAGGAGATTTGAGAGCATCTGGCCAATGTTTGCTAGTTCTAAAATCGTTTTCCGCTTCTGGACATTTGCGAAAGGTTTGTAGCGCCACCACTCTCTACCGTATTTCTCTAGCACAGGTAAAACAGAGGAGGGGAAAAATAAGCAATTTTGTAACCTGCCCATTAAGGAAGGGCTGATCACTTTCCATATATGCACATGTGTCAATTTATTACGACCGTTATGTCGTCATATATAAATAAGAACAGCTCTAAACTCATTTACAATCATTTATTTGCTGAGACCGTTTGAAAAATAAAGAGTTATGATGCTGTTAACCGAAGAGTCTTCTGCTGTACGATATCAAAAGCTTCGCAACAGCAACGCTTGGGATTTCTTCGAGAGCACAGGCCTGCAGAGCCATGAGAACAAATAAGGCACTTTAATCATTTTATTGGGACGTAAGTAAATGTTGCTTCAAAAAATGTTTAAAAGTTGTTGGGATAAATTACTTGAAAGCAGCATAAATGTCAACAGCTCGAAATAGAGAGAGCTTTCTGTGACCTTGACACAAGTTGTTTCAGAAGCACATAGCGACGTTCTTGCTGAGCTCTTGAAGCAAAGTAGTTCTCTGCTGCCTTAAGCTAATACTGTGTTGCACCTAAAGGTTTCAAGAAATGCCTGCACATAGTCAGGAATTTACGAATACCGAGAAATGACGTTTTTGTTTCAGATACATTGATTTTCTCCAACTCCCGAATTTAGGTCATGGCATACGAACTTTTTTCCTTGAGTGTATATATAGGGAGTATATATAGAGTGTATATATGAGGAGGAGGATAGGCAGATATATTAACCAGTTCAAGAAACCTTTTTGCTACCCTGCACGGCGGGAAAGGGTGGAGTTTATATAAAAGTGATGGGTTAGAGAGGGATCGGTGAAATCAGTATAGCCACATCACAGCCGTGTCAATTCCCATCCCGTCATGTCACAGCCATTCATGTCGCATAAAAGCCAAATCTCAGCCTATCAATCAGACTCGTGCTTTTCACGAAGCTGAGCAGTGCCTGGGAGGCCTTCACCACCGACGATTGCCGCGGCCAGTGACTTAGTCTTGATTTCAGTCAGTGGCTGTCCATATAGAAGCTCCAGCGCTCGGCCGAGACACTACCTTTCCGGCCTGTATATGGGGCACACACAGAAAACAATAAAGGTGGCCTATATTCTCGACCCATCCGCAAGTTGCACATGCAGGGCTAGTAGCCATACCTATCACAAACGAATAAGAGTTTGTGAACGCTACGCCAACCAACAGGTGACATAGCAAAGTTGCTTCATGTCGCGGTAGGGCGCGTGGGAGCCGGAGCTTCACGTCAGGGTCCAGGGATTTTAAGCGGGAGTTCATAAACTGGCCGGAATTCCACAAGGCGAGCGTGAGCTTACTATATATAGGGGTTTTTGAGAGCGGAAATACGTAACATTAAAATGCAAATCGCCTAAAGTCAAATAATCCAGCAGGAAAAGTAAGTGTGAAGCACACCACACTGTTGCTCTAACATAGTTGAAAAGCAAAATATATATTTCAGAAATGGCAAGTATTGAATGAAAAGCAACGGGAGCTCACAATTGTGCGTCTGAGGCAGGCGATTTCTTCCCCTCGAAATACTCCCGATTTTTGCTGAAAAAAAAAATTCTTTGCAGAATTTCTCTAAACCCAATGGGGAAGCTGAAAATTAAAATTTCTACATATCGCTACCACTGCACGAGCTTGCACCCGCAAAAAAACTAAATTCCACTGGCGATGGCGGTAAGTACGTATGGGATGGTGGGGTGACGGCTGTCGGTAAGTAAAAGGGCATTCAGCAGGGTCGCCTTCCTTTTCAGTTCTGGAAAAGTGTTTCCAATACTTTAAAGACATTTCATAACGTTTCTAATATTTCTTTAGAAAGAAAGGGGATCGACGAAATTGCATAAACTCGTTGCGCTGAGAAAAAAACTGTCGGTATTCACCATTTGATACTGAGTGGCGGTGTAGGCTATGCACAGATGGATCCGCATCCAAAACGGGTTTGGTGTCGACGTAGTTTGAAAATATGACCAGTGTTGACTCTTTTTCATTTCCTGATATAAAACACACAAACTCTCTCTTTCAGTGAAATCTCCAGCTTGTGTTTTCGTAAAAAGCTAATATTTCGTCTTTTCATGGTATATCCAATGATCCTGATCATGCCTTTAAGGAATGCAAGGGAACTTATTAAGGTACGACGACAAAGTTGCCCACATTGTCAATGAGAATCATGAATAAAGCGCCATTCTATGGTCACCACTGTAACAGCCTGAAAAAAAAAACATCCGTCCAATGGAGAATGTGGACTCCGTACCTTAGTAAATACACGAAACCAGAATTCTCAACACAGTTGTCCGTGCGCTACACAGCGATCAGGGATGAGCAAGCATGGGATCATTGTACCGTACCTTCTCTGATGCAAATGCCAGCGAGAGAACACTCATCGCCTCACATTCCACATAGAGCCTAAACATTCTAAATTGAAATCGTGTGTAGTATATTGAACATGATTTGAAATGCTCATGCTACAAAAAGCTGGAGCTCCTATTGGAGGCTTTGACTGCAGATAAACGAGAGCTCAGGAAATATTTCCTCTCTCCTCTGCCATAGGAGCTTGTGCAACAAAAGCAAGAAAACGCTTTATTTAGAAGCAAACATATTTAGACACTGGCAGTGTTTGTTGTACAGTCTTCAAATGCATCCCAGAAAAAAATATGTGTGGTACACGGTTACAGCGGTAACCCGAGGATATGAATCACTGTCGTCTACTTTGATAAATTTTCGGTAACCCAGGCCAAACTTTAGAACTGGTACAGAAAGAATTTGGATGCAACCATCGAAATGTGCACGGTCCTTTATACCAGGACAGCAATATTGGCCTAAACAGGCCGACGTCAAGAGAAAGTGCAATGAAGAGGTGAAATGAAAACTTACATAGAAATCCAAGAGTTCTGGAACGACGCACCTTTTTATCGCCTACAGTAAAAAAACGGGCATTTCAAGCGCAAACTTCAAAGAGTCGCATACATTCCAGAGGTGCCCCTCTTAATAGCTTGCTTTTATATACTGCAATTCTAAGAGTATTTCAGTAAACATGCCGTCTATCACATTTGTTTGCAGAGCTCGAGCGATCTGCTGAGGCGTGGTTTGTAAATGACCCCGACCTTGCGCCTTTGTTCTTCAGAGGTCTATTTGCTTCTTCTCCATGGAAGCTTTTACCCCTGAGAGCTAGTGTATGCTTCCAAATTTCGCTTTATTTGCTCCGAACAATATGGCGCGAGGACGCAAGAGAGGTTCTATTGTCTTCAAGTGTAAATATATGGTAATGACTTGTGCGATTGAAAAAAAGCTTTTCGCGCTTGACGGTCAAGGGAGCATATTATCTATTTATTACCAAATGGAAGAATTTATTGATGCAACTACTCGAAATTTTGAAACGCTATCTACATGGCACGGTCGCTGAGGAAAAAGATATGGGCTTACATGTACACCAATGCTTCATGCAGACATTAAAATGCCCGAAATATACATGCTTTAGAAATTCACTGAAGAGAATTTCTAGTCTTGTGCACTGTAGAGACAATAATTTAGCACATCATTTTGCTTTTTGTTAACAACTGCAATGCGCGAACGTCTCCAGTTTTCCGCCAAGTTCGCGAGAAAGGTTGTCCGCTGCAAGTTCGAAAACTGACAGTCAGTCTCGTCAGCCATGTGAGGTCTAAACATCAATTCCTAGCATCAACTGTTCCCCTCTCATTCAAGGACATCCCAATGACACTAGTAGCTGCACTGAAGTATTCTGAAGTCTCAGCCATTAGCCATTTTTCCTCGGTATGAATCGAGTTTGGCTTGTTTCCATATTCCTGATGCTAACAATTCGACATAATCAGAACCGCCTACTTGGCAAAGAAGTGAAGGTGGCGCCACAATGCGTCGTGCAAACATCGGTAAATAATGACGATGAACACATTTTGCTGAGGTAAAAATGAGGCATAGGTGAGTGAACTCAGTTATTCAGAAGCCCATAGGACTGACCTGCAGCCCTGTCCCCATCGGTGAGCGCCATCTGCACGTGTAGATCCTCGCTGGACAGCGTCAACTGTTAATTATCAGTTGTTGGGTTCTTTTGTTAGGCCAATACCACTTAGTATAGGCTTGCGTGATCAGGTTGTCAGCACAGTTAGCTTCGTATTCTTTGGGGTAGAGCGCTTGTGGCAATTATGAATACAATCATGTGTGCGTTTGAATCCCTGAACAAATAATGTATTGCCACTTGTTGAACCATATCGTTGTTAAGGCGAATCTTCTGGTTTGGTTTGATTTGTGGGGTTTAACGTCCCAAAGCGAATCAGGCTGTGAGGGACGCCATAGTAGAAGACTGCTGAAATTTCGACCACCTGGTGTTCTTTACGTCCAGTGACATAGCACAGCACACCGGCGCCTTGCTACTGGCCTCCATGGAAAAGCCACCGCCGAGGCCGGAATTCGATCCCGCATCCTTCGGAACAGTACCCGACCACCTTAATCACTGCGCCACCACGGCGGGGTGCGAACCTTCTTGTTCGATGTCTACGATGCCGAAGCACGTCGGATAAAGAGCTTCGTTTGCTAATATAAATATGTTCATTTCTATGTGCTGGAGCAGCTGCTACTTATGCTCATGCAGCGGCCGCCTCATCACCATTTCCTTGTACATATTTACGTCCAGATGCGCAAAACAGTCACACCCGCGCCATCCTAATGTTAATGTTCCTAATAGTACGAGACGCTTTTCTGTGTATGCTGTACCTCTGGTGAGCATTGGATGGGAGCCTCAAACCTGTTGTTTATAGACTAGGCGAGAACATAGGAAGGGTATGAGAAAGTGGCTATATCTGGTGGTTACACCTAGCACGGACGACGTATCTCTATAAGTATGCTGTTTGCATTATTTTGAGAGTTCCTTAAGGCGGAGTAGATTTGAAACAAGCTAGTAATTAGTCATCAGCATACGGCTAATCTCAGCTATGCGCGTTCAAAGAAAGCCTATGCAGCTTTCACAGAAAAAGGGTAGCTCAAAGTAATTACGGGACCACACAAGCTGCGCCTTCACGACAATCTCTTACACAGCGTTAATAACTCCCATATGACGGCTATCCTTTCTCATCCTCGCTCCTGTGCATCTACTTTGCTAGACGCTTTTATTCGAGATGCATGCCATTATCCATAGTGACAAAGGGAGCAGGATATGGAAGAAAAAGAAGGGGCATAGACTGGTCTCGCCTAAATTCGCGAATGTTCTCGATAAAGTGATCATCAAGGCTAAGCTTGCGATACTCGCACATTCAAGGTCCCACCGCATGCTATCCGCGTGAAAACAAATATCTTCGTTTCAACTCCAATATATCATCACATTATCTGAGTTAAACTCGCAAACTACCACTTTATATGAAGGGAGACATGCCACAGATATAAAGCCACTCTTTAATAAAGCCAAATTAGCGTGCATATGTTGATTACGAGTGACCCGCCTGACTGGGGATCTAATAATTTCGGATCTTATACGAATGGCTCGATCTCATAGTTCCGATCTCATACGAGTAGCCCGAGCTGGCAGCTTCAGTCAAGACGGGCCGGTAATGTTTTTCTTGTGACGTCCCACAACTCGACAATCAACACCAGGAAATGTGTGTTGATTGTCGCCGCTTGCTAGAAGCATTTCCGGAACATTTCGCATAAAGCATCGGATTTTGTGGATAAAGGGGCATTAACCATTTCGAGTTGAACTTCTTTGTTGTGTTATCTGCATATCTACATATCTTAATATTTTGTCTGCTAGCCTTCCCGGTTACCTAAACCAGCAGCACGTCCTCCAGAGAAAGGCAGTGGTCTAGGGTTTGACCAGCCGACATTAGACATTTTTCTTCCTATGAAGTATGTACTGCTTTCTTTTGTGTCCACACTGCACAGTTTCTGTGGGTGCTAATGCACCATTATTGTTTTTATTACTAATCGCCGGTGAAGAACAAGTCTTGGTACAGAGAGTGATCAGTGACCCTCAAAGCTCTAGTGAAGTTGCCTGTACGAAATGGAAATCAATAAATAGAATGGTGGCACTCAAACACCTGTGCATACAAATTCACACTACAACGTAAACTATACTCTTAGTCGAGGACAAGCTGCCCTAGTCACCCCAGAAGACGATACATCAAACAATAAAATCTAGCGAAGAGCCTAAGATTCTTACCGCCACATCGTCCGTCCTCAATCTCTGCGCACACAGGGATATAATTTTACAGATAGTGCCTAGATTCTGCAGGTGAGAAAGTAATAAAGAGATTTTGATTATTATTTGTTCGACACACGCACAGGTCTTTACAGAGTCCAAAAGCATATGAATAATATTCTGCAAGCCAATCATATTGAACGTCACTTTCCAATACGTCATAGGTCTTCGTTTTGGAGCGTTAAACGTCAAAAACATACCAACTAACCACGTTTGGCTTGATACTTTCATATTACCCAATTCCGTTTCTGCAGATTCCTCGAATTTTCTTCTGTCATAAAGTGTAAAAGCAGAACCGAACTGCTCGACATACCACATTTGATGCCAATCATTGTGAAGCCACCGAAGCGGCGGCTGCGACGGCAGAATGCACTATTAATACCCCTTTAGAAGCCTCCTCACTCCCCTCTTACAGCCTTTAGGTCATCTTTGGTACAACGGAAATTGTTACGCATTTCTATTTAGTGCGGTATCCCTGGTGATGTCACACCGCTTCGGTTTCCAGTTGGAATTCATCGGATAGTATATATATAGGTATCTTCAAGACAGATTCGATCCAGTGCTTATATGCCCCCATCACCATGTTGTAAAATAAAAATACTTATCTCTTTGTGGAACTCTATGCCAGTGTGCCTGCACTTAACCGCTAAGCAAAATCCCTACCAAAGTTCGTTCACTCATTTTAGCCGTTTAAGCTAAGTGGTACCTCAGCTACTCTTTTTACTGCGAACCGATATTTCTGAAAATGACATTGAAGTGAAAAATGCACGTTTCTCTGCACTGGCATACCCACAAATGATATTTTTCAATCCAGCATGCAAACTCTAAATTTGAAGCGTTTCACATTATCGGAGTGCTGAAGCGGGAGCAGCGTTCGAGCTCCAGGGCCTGAAATCCGCAAAATTTAGGCATACGTCTGTTTTTGCTTGCAGAATGCATTTGCGGAGAGCATTTTGCTTTGCTTGTGGTTACTAATTACATCCTTTGTCTCTATTTCCTCTGAATTTTCTCTAGCATTATTCTCTCTAGCTGACCTCCACAGAACAAAAATAACAGGCATGCCGGATACCCGTTGTAAACCATTATACGGAATCAATTTTGAAGACTGCGGTGGTAAAACTTAAGTTGCCCAGCATACACTAAAACGATGTCGCCTGCAGACCTAAAGAAATGCAAATACAAATTACGAGATAGCGCTGAACACTCATTGTTTTTAAGCGAACCATGTCATGTCGCGCTTAGGCAATTATTATCCAGTCCTCTTACCTCGACCAACAAGTTGTATTTTCGGCTCTTGATGCATCGCAGTTCAATGATGCATGTCTTTCTGAAGTGTTTGACACTGGCAGCGAGCTGCGTTGCATAAATAATCGCTGAAAAATGAACAAAATCAGGCCACTAGCAAAATAGCTGACAAAAGTGTGTTGCGCAACGACACGTGCACTGTTTAATATGCTTCTGCCAGGTAACCATTTAATTCTTGTACCTCCACTTTCCCACAGGAAGGGTGCTTGATGATATGCTTATAGTTAAAATGGGGTACTTGCCTGGTACAATCATAAAAGTGGGAAGTTCGCATCGTCTATAGCAGCAACAAAAAAAAGCCCCTGTTCAAGCGATGCCACTGATTGCGTCATCTCATTTTCTTTCTAGCAACATTGTCATAGATTGGGAGAATGAAGGTAGACGGGTGGATTTGTTTCGCGGCAGGTTAGAAAAACTTTATCAATTGCTTTATGGATTACAATCACCATTCGACCAAACCAGCAGTAAAACTTAAAAGTTTTGTTTCTATGTCACTATAAATCGTTTCGATCTCGGAACGCTAAGCAATGTGGCACCCCCTGTGCCTTCTCTTGGACAGCGGCTTGTTATGCTCCGTCGCTGCGACCGACGATGTGCCAACATCCGACCGATAGAATCACGCAAGTACTCCGAACAAACTTGTTATAAAAACACTACCAAATGTCATTTCTGTAACAAAGTTGAGTGGCAAGGATTCAGTGTTTGAGCTGGGAGATGCATTCTAGGGGACGCACGTAATTGCACAACTCGCTCTATATATTTCATGACGCCGAAAAACATCTCGCTCTTTACTTCTTATTGTACTTAGTAAAGACGGCAGAATCACCACGTCGACTGCGTTGCAACTGGTTCAGAATGTTATGAGAACGCCTAGAATACTGCAAGGGCTATATCTGCTATGTAAAACGTTACAATTTTATATTCTCGCGTTTCTTGTTTTCTCTTCTATACGCCACCGTCACTATGTGGTTTTTAGCTTTTATAACTGGAAAGCAGTGGTCGCGATCTCTGCGTTTTCGTTTTATATTAAGTAAAATGCAAGAGCCACCTGCATTTTCTGCGAAATTAGTGCATATATCAGATGCTCGAACGTACTCGAAGCCCTTCCATCTTTCACCTTTCAAACCCTTCTATGCCTCTCCTTCACGGCTGGATTGAGACGCCCACCAAGATTTCAGACGGTTGCTATACACTCCTTTTCTTACAATTATATTTATTCAATGGCTTTGCAGTAACACTACAAAATTCAGTTCAATAAAATCCTGCGAACGCAACAATACGCAGAAAACTTAGACAATGTCGCCAATGACACCTTTAAGCAGCCACGCATGAAAGTTAATAGGTACCTAGCGTGACTAGATGCAAGCCTCAAGCCGACGAGAGGGGCCAATTGACGCACATAACGAAAATACAATGAGCGCTGTCCGACTCGAGAAATAGAAGCGGGAAAGGAGAGGAAAACCTTTGCCAACCGGATGCTTTGACGTCCAGCTTTCATGATATAAATGTCGTCCCACAATGCCCTGCTTCTCTATGGCAATGCATTTCATGCTACATTGTTGGCGTGGAGGCAGGCATCCGCCTCACGAGCCAGAGGGTCATGGCTCGAATCTCAGTAACGTTCAGTTTTGAACTCGATGAGTAGAAACTACACGTATCGAAGTAAATGCATTCATAGCCCTGATCTGCGCCTTAATAGGAGGTAAGAGCACCTACAGCCCACTATAATAAAGAGAGATACTGCATTAAAGGGCCCATGAAAAGTTAATTACATAAATTATAGAGCGTGCACCAGCAATACGCATCCCATAAATCTTCCCTGCAACGTGACAATGTTTAAGCTAGCTTGATCAGCACCGAACATATGGGCGATCAAAATGATGCTACTCCTATGCCCTCTTAGCTATAAATACGCTGGCGCTCAAGAAAAACTAATAAGAAAAGTCCTGGCGTTGCCCCTCCACGCCCCATCCCACCCGCGTAACTTGGGAGCGTCCAATGAACGGGCGCGCCCAGCAGCCCCATTCACGACAGTGGGGAGGTTTGCGTGCTGGAATGTGTCGCCCGAATTCGTTGGGAAGGGTTGCCAGGAGCATTGTTTCAATTATTTGTAAGCTATAGCCCCCCCACCCTAAACTTCATGACTTCACTCGAAAACTCAAAACGACCACCTCAATGAATTTCGTGCCGCAAGTTGCACTTCAGTGGTCCTTCTAGGACCTGCTTCCGGGAATTTCGTCAAATAAAATCTTAAGGAGTGAGAACAGGATGAGCAGAAACATATTGCTGTTTCAAGATGCCACCGCTGATCTCTCTTCCGTGCGACGCAAAGTCCTTTGAAGAGTTTAGGATATCATATTATGAACTACATAACCACTTTCCAGCACAACCTCCTTCAAGAGAGCTAGAAGTTCTCCATGCGAAGATGACAAGAGTGTAGCGGAAAAAGGAGTTAAAGCGACTCAAAGGTACGCGCCGAAATTGTCTTGCTGTGAAGATTAGGCTGTGCTCCCCTAAAATATCGTTCTTTGACTCGCATACAGCTGTGCCAGCCGAGACGAACAAAAGCATATGTTACTGGCGGTGTAGTTGTTCCAAGTGAAAATTATAACACTTTAGTTTTCTCCTTCCTACGCCTACGTGGCAGCTTTGGCACTTCTTTTAAGGCTTTAATCAAACCCGCCCATGGGAAACGAACGAAGATGCCAGTATACGGTTCCGTGAAGCCTCACAAGTTAATTGAAAGATTTAGCCGGAAGAATAAAGTACAATTAAGCGATGCGCGGACGAGTAGCATTTGTACGAGGGTACAGACCATCTCTTGGGTCGGAGTCACAATCCTTAGCATCTTTGGCGGACGGGTAAAGAAGTGTTAGGACAAGAAATAACTCAACAAACATTCTTTGCTTGACCAATTCACTGTTTCAAAAATGATAGAAGTGGCAGTGCGGTGGGTTGTGCCACCGTTGGCAACGCACAAAGGCGGTGGAAACACACACGGATCGCCAATCCATCTGGTTCTACACGTATCCATCTTGATAAGGCATCAATGGCGCAGATGTATCAAAAGCAGCAAACAGGATATTCTTGGCTAAAATGCGTTTCACTGCCACGTTGAAGCGGCATACATAGAGGCTGTGTCAACATGGCCGACATCCTTCTTCCTTCTCAATATGCAATTACGTACCGAAAGACTTGCCTTTGCAAACATGAATGCTTCAGAAACGATAAGAAAGAAACAACTTTTTATTTCCTAGCACCTGCATGCGTTGTACTTTCGAACAAACGCGAAATAAATGCGCATTAAATTGAGTCGCTCTTGTCACCGGAGCCAGCCGATACATTTGTGTAATCTTCGCACATCACAGGTGAGCAATAGTACATGTGTTTATTCTTCTACGTTGCATGCAATCGAACGTAAACTGCCTTGATCCAGGTTTGTCAGGACACAAAACATCTACTGTAACGCTGATGTACCTTCGCGAGTTTGAAGGAAATGCACAACTGACTTCAATTTCTGAAGATCGTCGCATTAAGCATGCTTCCTTACCTGCCTATTATTAAATATCAGAATGCTAGGCTCGTGATCGGGCAGGCGCTTTAACATTGTTTTGGCTATTGTAATTGCTTCATGATAATCTTTGAGATCAAAAGGTGCGAAAAATAATTCACTGCAAAGCGGTGTAGAAAATTATTCTATGCCTAACGTTTTTACATGGGTGGAAGTTTTACTTTTACAGTTTTTGTAAAAACCTTTTGCAAAAAAGAGTTCGCCTTAAATTGCCATTGAGAATCATAACCTTGGCTTCCGGCCATACAGTCGTTCGCAGGGATCTCACCCGCGCTCCTTCATGTTGTCCGCACCTACGTAATAAACGTAAGGGCGCAACAAGCAGTCAACTAATATGCTGTTACTAAACGACGCACTCTCTGGGGGAGCAGTGACCCTTCACTTTTGAATTAATGTTTTCAATGAAATAAAAGGTATGAATTTGACCAGAACCAAGTAATCAGACCGAAGAATGCCTCAGAAAACTTCTGGTCTGCTTGGACGCAATCACATTTACGGCATACATGAATGTTAACTTTCTGGTCTACATCGGGTCACAGAAGTATGGCATCTGATATGATATCCGTCAAAAAAGGCTTACATTGCAGCTGACTAATGCGACTGCACTCGACTCGTGAGAAAAAGCTAAAACACCTGACCACATTCACTTTCCGCATACAAGCACATAAGCGGAAATGTACAAATTTCTGAATACATATTTTTATATCTTGGTGGACTACACAATAACGATCAATAACCAATCAGTATATGCCCACATTGTGCATCAGCATTCCTTCAAGTTTTGCTGCGCAAGCACCAGCCCATTGGTTTTTACTTGTCTTAATTACTCATTCTTTCCGTAGGACAGACGTCAGAGGCATTAAATTTGAGGGCCACTTTTGCTTCGTCATTAAGGGCGCGACGGCCTTAATGCGAATATCTTTGCTAATATTCGTTAGCTCACATGTATATTGCTAATCGAATATTCACAAACCCCTTAAAATCATCATCATCATCATCATCATCATCAGCCTGATTATACCCACTGCAGGGCGAAGGCCTCTCCCATATGTCTCCACTTAACCCAGTTCTGTGCTAGCTGCATCCACTTGACCCCTGCGAACTTCTTAATCTCATCCGCCCACCTAACTTTCTGCCGCCCCCTGCTACGCTTTCCTTCCCTTGGAATCCAATTTGTTACCCTCAGCGACCATCGGTTATCCTCTCTTCGCACTATAAGTCCTGCCCATGTCCATTTCTTCTTAATTTCTACTAGAATGTCGGTAACTTGAGTTATTTCTCTGACCCACTCTGCACGCTTTCTATCTCTTAATGTTACCCCTACCATTTTTCGTTCCATAGCCCTCTGGGTTGTCCTCAACTTAAGTAGAACTCTCTTGGTTAGCCTCCATGTTTCAGCCCCATAGGTGAGTACAGGCAAGATGCAACTGTTGTATACTTTCCTCTTGAGCGATACCGGCAAGCTGCTAGTCATAATCTGCGAGTACTTGCCAAATTCGCTCCATCCCAATCTTATTCCTCTGCCCCTTAAAATATCCTTCCGTTATTCACACACGCTTGTTATCATGCACTCTCGTAAGTTTGTGACATACCACCCGATATGGAAATAGGGCCTTTTTACCTGAGGCACGCCCGAATCGCTTTACGTGACCCAAAAGCAACATGACTGCCTTGCCACTCAAAGATTCCGTGTTCGATTCCTCCCTCGACCTGCTTGAAGCTCTGCCCGCCTCACTCATATGATGTGGTTAGAGGGTTCACGCAACTCTATTAATCAGCGCCCGTCATATAATTTGCCAGCGACCAGCTTCCAGACCCATGGTGATGATATTTCACTCATATTGAGGGCGAGTACAATGCCGAAGCGACGTTTTTTGCCTTGGTCCATCGACCCCAAATCTTGCGCTTTAAACAAGCTTACTCATATCGATGCAATTCCTTCCAGTGTCAGATTGACGCAGCCCATTTTGTCAGCCCCGATTGCATCATCTTCTTTAGAAATATTTTCGTGAAGTACATGGTGTAAATGCGGTCTCCTTTTTCAAATTAAAATTTCGATATTGTAGGAAAGGGGCAATTGTTAAAACCAATCGCTTATAGCCTCTTTTTATATCTAACTAGGTAATGATCTTATTAACAGAGGTGTGCGTAAAGTGCGTAGGTCAACGACTTCCATTCCTGGATATCACAGGTATCCATCACCAATATTTGGGCTCGTACCATCAACAGACCGGTCAATTTGTCACTTCTGTTTTCTTTTTTGCTCGGCTTCATGTTGTTTGTAATGCGTGCTGTCAGCTAACCAGTACATATCGTCATGGGATTTTACATTTTATTTATTTAATGTTGAAGTTCATTGCCCTATTTTCTAATGGCGTGTACAACGCCTACCTGCAGTTCTGTGAGGCAAAAAAAAGACAGCACAACACAACGCAAGGCTTGCTCTGCTAGCACGCAGATCCACGAAGAGCAATAGGAAGAATGCTACTATGGGTGAGTTCGTTCAGAGTTCTTGTCAGATGTAATTCCAAGCTGTCCTGATCCCCAGACTCCTTAAGATAGCATTTACACCATATCAGAGGTCATCTTTCAGTGACTGGAAAGAAAAAGAAATTGTGCCTTTATGACGCCATCCAGCAGATATTACTACCTTTGAAAAGGAACAATATGCCCTACTGCCTAAGCGCTACAGAAATGGCGCCACATTGCGATAGCGCACTCGGCTTAGATAAGCTTTGTTGCAGTTGACATATTCCGTACAAAGGTCATTTCCCTTGAAAGACATGAATCTGGTTTGGGAAAATCGGCACGACAATGATATCAGGAACTAAACTGGCACGGCATATCTTAATGCTTTTCTAAACTCAAAAACTATGGAACCGGTTGAAAGCAGTACAGGAAAAGGTGCCGGCACACTGAACGCTCACTAAAGCGTTGCAAGTCTTACAGGCATGCGCTGGGCTTCCCTGGAAAATGCCAGTAAGCATGTGTCTAGATAGTCGACAGCGCTTAGTCATAAATTTGCGGCCTTTTTTCTGTTTCAGAAGCTTTTCTGTATTACGATGCCATAAGATGTCCAGCATATGGCCAGCCTGTTTCAGGGACAGTCTTGGACATTGGTGGTGATTACAAGCGTAGAACACTCGTGGGCGTGTGGGGCTGTGAGCAACTTTTGCGCACTAAAAGAAGACTGGCGACATAGCAAGAAATAAGTACAGTCGCTCACGGGCATATGGGGCGAAACCTTGTTGCAGCTTTCTTTGGTTTATTCAGTCTGGTGCCTCTGGCCCTGTCCGCATCATGGGATAAAACACCCACAGTTCCCTCCAACTGCACGTAATTGCAAAATATGGACGTCCCCTCTCGCTCGTGCTATATCAAAAGCCCGCGTAGACTTTTCTACAAGTCATAAAATGCATTTATTGCAGCAGCTATCAAAGCAGGGCTTCTTTCTCAGTAACGCGTGGATTGCTGCTGGCACCTTCATATCCGGCTGCAAATAACAAAGAAAACATGCGGTAACATATGACGCTGTGCCAGAGTATTGTCTCGGAGTGCTTGTTAGGTATTTCTATTTACCTTACCACTCTATGCGTTTGAGTGAAATCTTTGTTATCGCCGCTGCACTAAGTGTGACCACAAGGCTGCCTATGGGACTTTACCACGCACATATATCAAATCATTTTTATAGCCGCTGCCCTAAGTGTGACCACAAGGCCTCCTATGGGACTTTACCGCGCACATATGTGGTTGTATTTGCCGCTCATGTTCCTCTGAAGAGAGTGAGCCGCTCTATTCCTCTACAGTGGGCTCTTTGCGTTGCAAGAATTGTACGAATGATTTCTTAACGAGCTTTTCCCTCTTTTTATCCAACCAAAAAGGCGTTTAGATCTTGTTAGGAAATCTGCACGTTTTCAGCTCTCTCTTCAACTCTTGTGGGAGATAAAAAATACACCAACGACTTCACAGCAGTTCTGTTTTCCCCATATGATGGGGCCGCGTCCACATCGTTAGACAGGTGGGTTCACGTGTTTTCTTTAACCTATATGTGATATAATATTGCTTAGAATGCACCTCACCAAGTAGAAGTTCCTTTTGCAAAAGAATTTTTACAGCAATTTGCTTTTTTCAGCGCTACACACCGAGATTTATCAAGCCTCTCTCCGTAAGTATTCTTAGTTAAATTATTTATAATACAAGATAATCACCAAACGTGTTTGATGTCACCAGCAACTTATTCCGTGTTTTGGAAGTCGTTTTGTTCTATTTGCGTGAGGCTACTTCGGGGTGGCATCTAAGTTTCTGCATTGCAATTTTCTGACGTCAGGTCCGTCCGTAGCGGATATCACCAAGATATTAAGGCGAAGGCCTTGAATGCCTCATTGTTGTCTACAAAAGGTTGTCGAGAGAAAGTAAAAAAATTTTAAGAGCACTGCAGAATCTGCATTGGAGTAATGCGGAAGCACGGATGCTGCTATTAGTTGCTTTTAGATGCTTAATTCTCTTCTTGACAATTGACAATTGGTTCACAGGAAGAGAAAGGCGCAGCATCTGTCCCATTTGCTCTGTGGACACCTGAAATGCGCCGTAAGGGAAGGAATGAAGGTGAGAGTAAAAGTGGAAAGAGTTAAAGGGGAGTTGTTGTGAAGGGCTACGGAGTAATTTGAGGCGCCACTTCGTTTCGCCACCATTGCCCATTTTAGTCTTTGGCACTTTCAAATTGCGTGCCAATCCCTTCATATGTCTTTTTTTTCGGCTCTACTTCCGATTGCGTGACGTCATATCCACTACCGGCACCCCCTTCTCTCTTTCCGCTTTCACTCTCACCATCCTCACTTTCCTTACGGCAGGTGTCCACGGCCCCGCAGGGGTGGCGCAGGGGTGAGATGCCCGATTACTGTGCCGGAGTACCCGGGTAGTAGTAGTAGTAGTAATAAACATTTATTTTAACAGAGGTGTTCGGGGCGCGCAGCCCCTGGGCCCCCGCACGGCCCCACTACACTCAAACGTTCATGTTCCTACGGTTCATGACGTCGGCAGCTCGGTCTGCGGAGGTCTTTTGCCGGACCGGGTCCTTAGAGCGTAGCAGGGTCTCCCATTCCTCCCAGGTGGAAAAGTGCCCCAGACCCCGCGGGGGAGGATCCGCCCGGCATTGGAATAGAATGTGGGCGAGGGTGGCAGTGGGGTGATTGCAAAGGGTGCAGGAGGGGTCGGTGAGAGTGGGGTGGTAACGGGACCTAATGTAAGGGGATGGGAGGGTTCGCGTCTGGAGGCGGCGCCATAGTGTTTGGTGGAGATTGCTGAGGGAGGAGTGAGGTGGGGGGTAGATCTGTCTCTCGACCCGGTAGGCCTGAGTCATCTCTTTAAACGTGTGCATGCGCTCCCGGGAGAACTCCGACGTGGGGACCGCCTGTGCCCGGCGTATTAGACCTCGGGATAAGCTGTTGGCGGCCTCGTTGCCAGGGTTGCCCGAGTGCGCAGACACCCAGATAAGCTCCACGTGGCGGGCGGGTTGGCAGTGGGTGAGGTCAGTATGCAAAAAACAGAAACATGAACTCTCCCACGTGCGAAATTTAGTAGTGCAGTTTTTGAGTCTGTGAGTATATATTTAGCTTCCGTGTGGGCAATTGCAAGGGCGATCGCTGCCTCCTCGGCCACTTCTGAGGAGGTAACAGAGGGGAGGGGGAGAGTTGCAATGGACTGAACTGTATTCACCGCGGCTGCCGCCGCCTCATCGCCCCAGCATGCGACGTCCACCCATACGGCATCCGTCTCGGAACCGTAATATTTGGAGCGCCTTTGCCCGGGCTCGGTGGCGGGGCTCGTGGTGTTGTGGATGGGAGTTTCGGGGAGGAGGTTTGACAAGAAGGTTGGAGTGGATAGGGCGTGGGATGGAGAGGAGTGTGGGGTCGTTAGCTGGGATGTGAACATCGAGAGTTTTGAGGATGTGACGTCCGGTGCCAAGTCTGTGTCAATCGGATATACTGGGTCTGTCTGTGGGCCTCCACAAGCTCCCCAACAGTATTGTGGACACCCGCTGAAGTAATTTCTCTGTTGAAGTGTTCAGGGGTAGGTGGAGGGCGGTTTTGAATGCGGTACGAAGCATCGCGTCCAAGGTGAAGATCTCTTCACCTCTAAGTCTGAGGTAAGGGAGCGTGTATAAAAATCGGCTGAGGATAAAGGCATGAATGAGACGACATAGATCGTGCTCCCTCATGCCCCTATGTTGGCCCGAAACTCTGCGGATGAGGTGCAAGATCGCACCTGTCACCCGCTTGAGTTCCTTTATTGTGAGGCTGTTTGTACCGTTGCTTTGGATATGAAGCCCCAGGACCCGGAGAATGTCCACCTCCGTAATGGGGCGATCATCCAAAGCAACGGTTTTGGGGGCGCTGGGAGGGTTACGGTGGTGGGGCAGAGGATGAGGAGCTCGGACTTCTCTGGGGAGCATGAAAGTCCCATGCTTCGGGTTCGAACCCGACCTCGGCGGCTGCGTTTCGATGGAGGCGAAACGAAGAGGCGTCCGTGTGCTGTGCGATGTCAGCGCACGTTAAAGATCCCCAGGTGGTCGAAATTACTCCGTAGCCCTCCACTACGGCTCCTCTTTGTCTCTTTTCACTTTCACTTCAATCTTCCTCCCTTCCCTTATGGCGCGGTTGTGGTGTCCACAGAAAACAAGTGAGAGAGTTTCCGCCTCTTTCCCCTCCTATAAATGATAAATTAAAAAGGTGACCACAGAACAAGTGTGTCAGATACTGCACCTCCTTTCATGTGAACCAGTTATTCTAATTACTTAAATTATCGTATTAGTTTAATTATTTTTCCGCCACAACATTACGTCACATTGTATCGATTGGCACTACTCACTAACATCTGCCACTTCTCAATTACAACTGCTGCAGAAACCATTTTGCAGACATGCCCTGCGGACACAGTCTGCGGACAGAAATCTGTGAACATAGTGAAGTAATTCTTAGCATTAATAAAGGTGTCACGCTAAGAAGAGTGAGAGCTAAAACCTTGTCTCCACCGGGAATCGAGCCTCCATCTCTTGGATCTTAAGCCCAGCGCTTTACCAACTGCGCCACACCCCGGATCGTAAAACCCCCTCCATAATTCCCCTTCTCCACCATGCGAATGGTAGCGGATTCCGCGAGTAACAGATACTGCGCCTTTCCTTTCGAGTAAACGAATTATAGAATGCCGATGAACTTTGATACGTTCAGTAAAATGCTGGCTGTACTCGACAAGGGGAGTGCGATGTACTGTCACCACTGGTCATGACTTTACCAAGGGATTCATGCATATACGAGGCCGGCTGGAAGAGATGAAGGGTGGCTGTTCTCGGCCCTACGGGGCTGGGACTGGTAGGTCAACGCCGCTTGTGGCGGGACTAGCCTACCACTGAATTTTTATCTGTTGTAGGCCGTCATTGCACCCGCCACAGCTTAGGTGGAGGACTACGTCTGTTGCCAGCGCGCGTTTTTCTCTCCCTCTTCTTTTTCTTTCTTCTCTATTTTCTCTTCTGTCTGCACGAGGCAGCGGAGGTGGCTCAGCTACGGAGCCAGTAGCAGGCCCGTGCATTTCCTTTTCCTTCTGCCTACAGCCACAACAACATAAGCTGACCCCGTCGGGCGTCCGATCTAGGCGTCCGTGCGGCGCCTTTCATTTGCCGGATCCTCGAAAGCAGCACTACACTGCAAACAGAAGCAGACCCAAATGTCTAGGAGGCGTTAGTACAGCAGGCTTCAGCGGCGTTTGGAATTGATTTACAGGAAAGATAAGGCGCAGTATCTCTCACAATCCTTCATGGACACATGTAACCCGCCGTGAAGGAAGGGGGGAAGGAAGGAGTGAAAGAAGAGAGGGAGGTAAAGGTGCCCAGTGGAGGTCTGTGATCCCCCTCGCTATGATAGTTTTCGCCTCATCCACAGTGGCATCATCGTAATCCAAAGTGCTCTCTAGAATTTTATTTTCTTTTTTGTGTGTCTGCTTTTACACAGGCTCCTTCTATTTTTGCAGACTCATTGCCCAATCAGGAATGGTGGTGGAATTAGGCGCAGGATTGAGGAATTTATTTCGGAAACTTAAAGAACTCACGCGTGGGAATGCATTTTGTTCTGTTTTTTAGGAGGGCAGTCCCAGGTTTCCCTGCCAATGTTTCCAAATTCGTTATACTTTTTCTGTAATTTATTCGCGTTTTTCTCACACTGCATCACATCAGCGATATTACGACCCCGTCAGTAAAACCGAGCGTAGTTTCCGACTTGGCATGGCTGGAAACAAGACGCATCATCGAAATGCATTCAAGGCATCATCTGCGTGTATTTTGCGCAATGCTTGACGTATCGGGCACTGCCGTTCCCAATCACTGCTCAGGCGCAGCCACCTTGATTTCCGGTTGGCTTCGGTGATTATGTTTTACAATACTCATTAGTAAGCCATACGTACCACTGGCATTCACTGGGTGTTCATTTAACACGCCTGAACCAACTACCCTTCATGGCCTGAAAGCGCTTGAGCGCTACTGGCTCAGCTACAGAGCCAGTAGCAGGCCCGTGCATTTTCTTTTCCTTCTTCCTACAGCCACAACAACAACAACAGTTCCAAAGCTCAATGCAGATCAGTTAAACCGCACCACGGTGGAGCAGTGGCTATAGGCACTCGACTGCTGTACCCAAGGATGCGGGATCGTATCCCGGCCTGGCTGCCGCTTTACAATGGAAGCGAAAAGCAAGGCGCCCGTGTGTTGTGATGTTAGTGTGCGTTAGATAACCCCATTTGGTGACATATTCTTGAGCGCACAGTGTGGCGTCTCCCATAGCCTGAGTCGTTTTCAAACGTAAATTCTATAACACAAGCTGAAGCGATACCCGGTAATTTATGCTATTGATATATTTCTGCATCGCGACCGTCCCATTCGCCGTCATCTTTTGGTTACCGTCGAGAATTGACAACGCCAACTACTACAAGAACAACAACAGACGGTTTAGCGCGTATTGTGTCTAACTAATAATAATAATAATTGGTTCTCAGGCAGGGAAAGGCGCAGTATCTGTCATACTTGTTTCTGTGGACACCTGAACCGAGCCGTGAGGGGAGGGAGGAAGGTTAGAGTGAGATTAGGTAGAGAGAAAGGGGTGCCGTAGTGGAGGGCTCCGGAGTAATTTGACCACCTGGGCATCTTTAACGTGCGCTGACATCGCACAGCACACGTTCGCCTTTTCATTTCGCCTTCATCGAAACCCAGCCGCCGAGGTTGTTGTTTTTGTTGTGGCTGCATAGGAAGAAAGAAAAGGACATGCACGGGCCTGCTACCGGTGCTGTAGCCGAGCCACCTTCGCTGCCTCGTGCAGACGGAAGAGAAAATACAGAAGAAAGAAAAGGAAGAGGGAGATAAAGACGCGCGCCACAACAGCCGTCGTCCACCACCGAAGAGTTGCCCCGCCGGGGTGGTGCTAAGACGCCCGACTACTGTGCCAGAGTTCCCGGGTTCGAACCCGACCGCGGCGGCTGCGTTTCGATGGAGGCGAAACGAAGAGGCGTCGTGTGCTGTGTGATGTCAGCGCACGTTAAAGATCCCCAGGTGGTCGAAATTACTCCGTAGCCCTCGACTACGGCTCCTCTTTCTCTCTTTCCCCTTTCACTCCCGCCTTCCTCCCTTTCTCTACGGCGCGGTTGAGGTGTCCACAAAAAACAAGTGAGACAGTTTTCGCGCCTTTCCCTTACTATAAATCAATCTTCTGCTTGCACGAGGCAGCGGAGGTGGCTCAGTTATAGAGCCAGTAGCAGGCCCGTGCATTTTCTATTCGGCGGCTGCTTTTCGATAAAGGCGAAACGAAGTGGCGTCCGTGTGCTGTGCGATGTCAGCGCACGGTAAAGTTCCCCAGGTGGTCGAAATTACTCCGCAGCCCTCCACTACGGCTCCTCTTTCTCTCTTTCCACTTTCATTCCCACCTTCCTCCCTTCCTTACGGCGCGGTTCGGGTGTCCACAGAGCAAGAGTGACCGTTACTGCGCCTTTCCCTTCCTGTGAACCAATTTTTTCACCACCGAAGATGTGGCGGGTGCAATGACGGCCTACAGCAAGTAAATATTTGAACAGGCTAGCCCCGCCGCAAGTGGCAATGACCTACCGGTCCTAACCCCATCAGGGGAGTGCCGCCGAGGTCGGGTTCAAACCCGGGTACTCCGGTACAGTAGTAGAGATTTATTTATTTATTTATTTATAGGAAGGGAAAGGCGCGGTAACTGTCTCACTTGTTTTCTGTGGACACCACAACCGCGCCATAAGGGAAGGGACTAAGGTGGGAGTGAAAGTGGAAAGAGCGAAAGAGGAGCCGTAGTGTACGGCTACGGAGTAATTTCGACCACCTGGGGATCTTTAACGTGCGCTGACATCGCACAGCACACGGACGCCTCTTCGTTTCGCCTCCATCGAAACGCAGCCGCCGAGGTCGGGTTCGAAATAGAAGAACGAAAAGAAGAGGGAGAGAAAGACGTGCGCCGCAACAACAGCCGTCGTCCACCACCGAAGCGGTGGCGGGTGCAATGACGGCTTACAACAGATAAACATTCGGTGGCAGGCAAGCCCCCGCGGCAAGCGGCGGTGACATACCTGTCCCAGCCCCATCAACGAACTCCAAGCGACAGGCGTGATGGCATACCATCCAAACACACTTGCCGGAGAAAGTGTGACAGCCTTTCCTTTCCTGTAAAACAATTATCATTAAATTTAGCACAGCAACGACGTCGGTAATAGGCAAACAATGAGAGGCAAGGAAAGGAGAGGAAGGGTAGACTTTTGGCATTCTCCTCTTAAGGGACATCTAAGAAATCATCTAATTTTTCGCTCACTTACGCTGACGCCGGAGCTTTTGGCTGTCGGATTCTGTAAAGCTGCCGTGTTAAATTATTTCCAACGTTTCTCGTAAGATAGTCGGCACATACCCTCCTCGACTGGCCGTGATTATCGACACCTTGCGAATTCGTATTGATGAGCCCAACAGTGTGATTTCCAAGTTGCACAAGTAACACACGCATACTCATTTGTATGCATACGTGTCAGTGCTCGCTTCTTATCGTTAAAAATCTGGTTTCCAGTTTGAAACGAAGCCATTCCGTTACAGTCAGACCACCTATTAGCGGAGCGGGACCGAATTGCAGAAGTTTGGCTTTGACTTTCGGCTCTTTTAAAATCAGTAGCGCAAACTCTTCAGCCATATTATTTCATGCCACGTCACCGATTTCACTTGAAGGGACGCCTTGCTGCATCAGACAAAGGTTAGGGCCGGTTTGTTTTCGCCTCACATGAAAAGACAACGTGTTGCAATGCCTAAACAACCATGTATTTATGCCTAGTCTTATATAAATGCTCTCAATGAGCGTTTGTTCTTTTAGCAATAAAGTCGCACTGTTCGATTCACAGGGTTTTATTGGACCACGTAATATATCAATATACTCAATCCTCACCATAAAGTATTTCAAACTTTTACTTGCGGTTCAGAAATTTCCGCATTCTGGGAGCTGGGGACAAGGGAAGTGCAAGGCTTTTTTACTGTCTTGCCAAGAAGTAGACTCTGGATTCTAAGGGTGCTGGTGGGGTCGATTTACGCATTAAGAGAGCTGTTCGATTTGGTAGGTGCGTCAATTGTGCCTTTGCATGCGTAAGCGTCACGTGCACATTCTGCTGGCCAATCAGTGCACGGCCGTGCCATCTTCCAACTACCACCTTCCAGAAGCAAGCGTGCACGGTTGGGCATTTGGGTTTGATCAGTATGGTGGTCCCGATAGAGAGAAAACGACAGAAGAGACGCAGAAAACGGGTTGTTCCGACTAGCATCTACCGCCCCCAGAGGCAGCGCAAGCGGTTCAGGTGTCCAGAGAAACAAATGTGACAGATACTGGACCTTTCTCTTCCTGTGAACCAAATAAGAACAATAATGGTAATACTATTATATTTATTAAATACTTTTATGAACATAATAATAATAATAATTATAATAATATTAGCCCGCTTTCTCCATCTCTTCTGTCATTTTCTTTCTTGCGGAGCCACCGTACCGAGCAAACCCAAACACGCCTCCGGGCGACCTCGTGCCGCATCCGATCCTGAGGTCGGCGACGAAACACAGCGCTCATTCTCTTCTCGCTGTATCTCAATGTCCATATCACACTCACTGAGTGTAGAAAGCGACGGGGAGTGTCCGACACCAAGGCTGAAACACCTGCTGGGAATCGTCCACATCCATTTGCTCCTCCAATGCTCCGCGAATCTTAGAAATACCAGCAGTGGCCGGCGTCGCCGCCAGCTTCATAGTACGACCAGCCTGCGTTCCGAGAGCACCGCGGGTTTTTGGTGGAGCCAAAGCCTTAGATGCCACCTCCATCTTCTTTCCGCGAACTCCAAAATTGGCCTGGACGCCGCAAACTAGACGTGCAATAAGGTTCCATTGACGATGTGGCAGGAAAACAAGATGATTGGGGAACCACCGCGGTGTCAGCCGCGTTCGCGCAAGCAATCTCAGACTGCGGTGGACCAGTCGCACACATGTCAAACGGCAAGTCATCAGTGCTGGCCGCTGCTTCCGCCGGTGTACCAGTAGTCGAATTCGGCAATGTTTTCGAGGTCGTGCCCTCCACAGAATCTATTTGTACTTCTTCGTTGCCTTTAGCCGACTCAGCTGGCTTGGTAGATGGGGCCGACACTGTAGGCTTCATGGGTGTAAGCGGAGGAAACGCACTTGTCGCTGCGAACGAGTAGGAACGGCGCACCGGGCACGTCACCGTCGGGTGGTCATCACTGCAGCGTCGGCAGGTCAGGGCGCAGCCTTCGTTCGCCTTGGTGACCGTGGATACCACAGCTTCCACAAAAAAGGCGCTGAAAACTGCACCCGAAAGTGCTCCGAGGAGCCACATCACCGGCAAACAGGCTGCATACCTTTGTAGTCAAAGGCTACGCGATGTCCAGCGACGCGAATGTATTTGGGTATTGGTGATGACGCAGACATCTCCATCCGAACATACCGCGTCCCAGTGAGAGCACCCTTACGGGAGCCCATCTGGCCCGCAGTGATGGACAGGACTTTGCCATGCTGGCTCAGGGCATGTATAAGCGTTTCGGTTGAAACATAATACGGTAGGAAAAGGCAGTCCACGGTGGTAACTTGAGGCCCAACAAGGACGATTGGTATGCGCTCGCTGCTGATGATGAGGCAGCCGGCGTCAACGATTAGAAACAGATGCCATGCTCTTAAACACACTATCGACCTCGCCGCCGCTTCGACGACTGTCTCGGGACTGGTACCCGCAGGGACTTCTATGTCGAAGACCGGAGTCTTCGAAGGGTTCACGGGATGCCCCTAACATGAAGCACGCAGGGACGCCCGCCACTAATCAAGTCTCCACCATTAGAATCAACCGGCTGTTCGCCTCATAGCTAAAACCTTGCCACAACGAGGCAAGAAGCAGGTAGTTTCATTTAACTTCTTCATACACAGATCTCGTATGAAACGGTTAATGCTAAATGATACTTGTTACTTTAAAAAACTGGCGTATATGTACGCCTCTATTTTCAGATTATGCTCAAAATTTCCAGGCAAGCCTAGCCTGCTGCAATTTGTTATCTTTTGAGGCATTTCGCTTCTCATTTCACGCATGATTATTTTCGAAAAAGTTATATTTCTGAAAGCTACCATCCTTTTCCGCAAGCATCCACTATTCGCAACCAAGATAAATCGTAAATGTTTAGCAGAGCAACACCATATTCGAGGAGTGTCAAGTGTTACGGAGAAAATGTTCTTTTTCTGCATTAAAAACTTTTTCACTCCTCTAGTTTTCTCTTACGGCCCATCCCTTCTCCTCGTAATACCTAAATTTTCCCATCTTTTCTCGTATTATATTTCTAGCTATGCGCAATGCAAGATTAAAAATCCGCAGGAAGGCTATGCAAGTTTTTATCAGCATGTGATCTTTGCTCTGTGCGCGTTAGAGACAAAAATAAAGAACAGTTGCTTTACAGGACAGGGAAGAAGCGCGCACACACACAGGTATTTCACAGGTCTTTTTGTGGACACGCGAACCGCGCCGTAAAGGTAGACAGGAAGGTAGGAGTGACAGCGGAGAGAGGTGTAGATGCGCTGCAGTAGAGGGCTACGAGCAATTTCGACCACCTGATCATCTTTAACGCGCACTGAAAGTGCACAGGACACTGATGACTTCGTTTCGCCTTCATCAAAATGCAGCAGCCGACGGTCTGGATTGTACCCGGGCAAGAAGCCAGGGTTCCGCTCAACCGAAAGTCAAGATTTTCCTGCTAACAACCCTTCACAAGCACCGCTTCTACACCGCAAGACAGCGCCGCACTGAAGGAAATTATTGACGAGATACAAGTTGAAAGGGGCCCACAAATTCCCATTAGCCCGGCGCCAGTCCCTTTGTGTCGAGTCGCCATCGTACCACTTCAGATTTGAAGCTATTGTTCAGCGCGATCGCTGATTTGACATCTCGGGCCGACGTCACGTGCTGCCTCGGGATTGGTCAGTTTATTGAAGCGCCGGCGTGCGCTTCGCTGCCTTCGCCGACGGTGCGTGGAGGCTCCTTCGCAGCCAGATGCAACGTGACCAGCGTTGTGCGCTTGCCAAAATCGCTTGTGATTACTGCTTTCGGGAGTTTATTCGTGATTCCGAACAAGTTCGGTGGCGAACAAGTGCTGCTTGCCGGGTTGCTTCAGCAACTATAGTGGTCAGGACAAAGTTCAAGTGTTTTTTTTCCCAAAGTACAGAGAAACTTCCGAGAAGTGACTGCGCGCCATTCCGACGAATAATTTCGCGCCAACTTCATATACGAAGGTAAGAGTGCCCTAATTGATTGTGCATTTCATTTTTTTGTGCATTTCATTTTTCAATGTTTTCTGCTTCGGCATGCCCAAAGGAGGCCAGGGAGCAAGCATCACTCTGCGATTGTGGGTCCAGTCCCTTCGGTTGTAACCATGGGACTCTAGAATCTCTTGTTGCACTCGCACTTCCACTCTGGAGCTGCGGACTGACGCCACCGCCTTAGTAGGTATAGCGCTTCTTGTAGCGAGGATTAGGGCTGGCGACGCAGTTAAGAAAAGTTCGTGGGCGTTCAGACAAGCCATAGGCGAGCTAGACATCGACAGAAGTGTGGTGTTCAGCTTCCGACGTTGTAGGGCCATACATGGTGCCATTATGAAGGCAATTAGCGAAAATCAATGTCCTTGTTCGGAACCGATGTGAGAGGTGTCATCAGTCCATAATCAGTTTATATAAATGTCCTTGTTCGGAACCGATGTGAGAGGTGTCATCAGTCCATAATCAGTTTATATAAATGTCCTTGTTCGGAACCGATGTGAGAGGTGTCATCAGTTCATAAATTAGTTTATATTTGAAAAAGTAGGAAATCGCTTAGTCTGCGCTTTAATAGCTGATGCAACAGTGTCTGTCTCTCTGAAAAGCATTAAAAGAATAATTCACCGAGGAAGTTTGCGGCGACTGGGGCCAACTCTCACAATCAATAAGGAAGCATCTCAATAGAGGATGGATGGATTGATGGAATCTAGGAGCGTCCCCTTTGAAACGGGGTGGTAGCAGTAGCTATCATGCTCATTTTTCTCCATATATCATAATTATTGATTTAGAATGGTTAACTAAACCATCATTCTATTTATTAAATTTTGCTCCTACATTACTGACATTATGTCACTTCTATGCATTTAAGCCACCAATCTTCCAGCCGTTTTTTGCTAGTTTCCACCGCCGGTTTATTCACCCGGCCGCTGTTATCTCTAAACCCCAGAGCTTCAGGAACAGTGATTGCGCCTGCATCAACTTCCGGATGGATACCATTGCATTCGATTATAATGTGGTCAATCGTTTCACTGGAGTTTCCACATACAGCACATGCGTCATCTCCATTGTTAAATTTCTTTTTGTAGCTGCGTGTTCTAAGGCACCCTGATCTAGCTTCGAAAAGTAGGGCACTGCCTCTTGAGTTATCAAAGAAATCTTCCTTCCTGATCTGCATTTTTCACTTTCGGTATAATTCCACACTCTGTTTCTTTTCCATCGAATTTATCCAATTTTTACCTTCTGTGTTTTTCACCTGTTGCTTAACGCTCTTTATTTCTCCGTCCTTGTTACTAGCATACTTACTAGTTAGTTTCCTAGTTCTTTTCCTCCATTGTGAGTCAACGCTTTTTAGGTACAGGTATTTAAATACCTTAGCTGCCCATCTGTTACTGTCCAATTTCCTCAGGCGTTCCTCATATAATATTTTACTCTGAGCTTCCCGTACTTCGAAAGATGCCAAGCCCACATCTCCCTGTACCGCCTCATTTGTAGTTTTGCCGTGGGCACCTAGTGCTAATCGTCCAACGGATCTCTGATTTGTTTCGAATGTCGACTGTACCTCTGATTTTAGGCACAAAACCGCATTTCCGAAAGTAAGTCCGGGCACCATAATTCCTTTCCAAATACCCCTCAATACCTCATACCTAATGTATCCCCACAATGCCTTACGCTTCATTATCCCGGCATTCCTTCGCCCTTTGGCCTTAAGTGATTGCTCATGCTTTCCAATGTATGCCAATCCTTCGTTTACCCATACCCCCAAATATTTATATTCTGCTACTCTAGGTATTTCAAGGCCTTGAATTTTAAGACCCTGATCAGTTCAGCCGTTGAAAATCATCAGACCGGACTTAACTGCGCTGAAACTGAAGCCTAGAGCGTCCCCTTCGTCTCCGCAATACTTAACTAGAGTTTGCAATTCTTCCAGACTCTCAGCTAGCAGCACAATAGCACCCTGTAAGAGGCTTTACAAAAGTTAGCACTATCTAGTGAAAGAAACAGAAACTGTGCGCGGCGGCCATGTTTTGCTCAGTCCGTCCGCGCCTCCCATCGAGTATACGCTGTCAACGTGCGCCTTCGTAGAACCCCTGCATGCACCGAAAGGTGCACTGAAATGCTCACAAGCGATTGTCTCATTTTTTAACATCACAGCAGTCGCTGTTAGCTCCAAGCTCTATTCGGAATGATGCCAGCATGTTGTTGCGTGCCCTTCTGCAGCCAGCGCACCGTCATAGACGCGCACGGAATCAAGGTATACGCGTGTATGCGACCGTTCGTTTGCAGTCCTGATCGGCTTTACAAGGGTCACTTGCATCATGTAAAGCATTACTGCACGTCCCTCTGACTGGGAGCTAGCTCACAGAATGTGCTACCGCCTAAAACAGCAAGGTTAATTGTTTTGCGCGCTATGGAGCCTTGTGACCTTAAGGATAAACTTATGCTGCGATGGAGGACACGGGAGAAGGAGCAATGCATGTGTAACGAATGCTATTGTGCAAATACGTTCTCTGAAACATTTTGTACGTAGGTTATATTTACCATTGTGTATTTGATTTAAGACACGGGCATGATTACCGAAACTACTTTTTACAGTCGTACGAAATGGTAGTGCTTGATGCAGAGAGCAATACGGTTGTATAGTGCGCCCGAGGTGCGTGTTTCACGCTGCAAAAGCAAGCAGCTGCCAAACCCGCGGCGTCTAGAAAAGCAGGAAAAGATGACATCCCACTAGTGTGTTGTAACATGCTCGCGTACTGCCCGTTTCGACCGGTCCACGTCCAGAGCGCGCAGCTCAGGTTTTATACCTGCCAGCGCGGCCGATAAAATAACTAAGCGTGCGCTTCACTTTTGTGTTTTTTCGAGTCACCCGATGGCTCGCTAATTCATAGCTACCTAAAATTCACTGGAATTTTTAAATATGTCGATTTCTTGTTTATTCCCTCTGTCAGAAAGTAAACATTTGAAGCCGTAATCTCATATGAAAGCGCTGACATTGGAATCTTCGAGGAACTCGGGGGAGGAAGAACTCGGCTGAAACGAAAAGAAATTTGAAAAGTCAACTCACATTACTGCGAAGTGTTTATGCTTAGTGCAACTGGCTGTGTTCATAAAATCAGATTTATATTATATCATATCATTATAGAAAAATTAGGGTGTCACTTAAGCTCCGCCGTTAAAGGTATAACGCGATAGTGTCTCTCTCTCATACACACACACGCACGATGTTTTTTCCTTCGCGTGCTATATTTTAGCTCTTTAATTTATTTATTTATTTTATTTACCAAATACTGCAGGCCCTAGCAGGAGGGGCGAAAAGAATACAATGTAGTGAAATATGAATTCATCAAAAGTAACATACTACACACAAGTGTAGTATGTTATATGTTGTTATGTATGTTATATTTCTATGTTATGTATGCTATGTTATATTTCTATCATTTCTTTATTTATTTTTATTTTATTTGACGTTTTATATTTTTATACACCGATACGCATGCGTCAGCAACAATCGGCTTTCCATTCTGAGCAATTTGACACTTTTGAACACATTCTTCAATTATTTCAATTAATCAATTACGCATTCTAAATTTTCTTCCTTAGCATCACCAAGCACTGGTTTTTCATTCTGATACCTTCAAACCCTTACTTTCCAATTTTTTCTTTTTTTCGTTTCTTTATTTCATCAATTGATCAATTAATTACAAAGACTCTATTAACTCGTCATCGCCTATCGCACACTAATCAATATTCAATCACTTTAAGCACAAATTACCATGCCACTTTTTTTTTTTACGCAGCCCCCGATTATTTCCGAGACTAATGCCAACTGCTGCGTCGACGGCATGGGAAGGAAAGTGCTAAGCGCCAGTCCAACTTACGCCAAATTACGCATGATCCTTTTATCATAAAAAAAAATGCATCCTCGCTCATTTCACAAACCAAGTATCTTCCAGTGGGATGAGCGACGGTGATTGCGCAAACCAAGCACACAAACTCGCGATGATCTCTCATAGGCATTTAAGTAAACAGCAAAGGCGCACAGACAAAAAGAAATCCACATTACAGAACTCTAGATACTGTACCTGGATAGGGATGACGCTGCGGATTGCCGAGGGGCGGGGGGGAGGGGGCATGCACGACTCGTAGAGCAATTTGTAACTGCGCTCGGCAGCGCAGCCGGTGGGCCCCGCCACGTCTCGGCTGTCAAAATACGCTTCTAGGCGTCTCTAACATAAACCGCCAGGGTCCGAACAGAGGTCCAAGCACCGCACACTAGGTTAAAACGTGAAAAGCGTGAACAGAACGGCGAGCGCTGACGGGCGTGCACGAAGCGAACGAATGGAGCGAACAAAATATGGCTGCCAGCGCGGGATCAGGGTGCCGCTCACAGTTGCCAGACGTACTTTTGTAAACCCTCTATTCAGGAAACCATTGACGACCACCATGTCTCGGACCCGGTCTACCACGGTCTGCAAGCTCGCCAGGTCAGAGCAGCCCAGTAGAGCTTCTCATAGTCCTCACGGGGTAGTTTGGGCTTGGGGGAAGGTTCTGGAAATATTGCCATGTCCAAACTATGTGCAAGCCGTCGAAAGATTTCTCCTCGCAGCAGTGTCATTTTTCTATAAAGGCAGTAGAAAGTGTTTCAAACCACCGGGCACAGCAGTATTCCAGCAGTAAATACTAAGACAATTGTGTTCTTAGGGATAAGATTAAAAAACCCCGTTTTTTTAAACTATTGTACTAATGGGGTTGAGTTAAAAAACTGCCAAGATATAAGAACCTTGACATTGTAATAAATTCGCACCTAAGATGGAATGACCATATAGACCCCGTAAATCCTCAGCTTTGCGTAAACTTGGTTTTTGTCTCCATAAACATAGGGGCGCATCTAGCCGCTGCAAACTATTAGCCTACAATACGCTCAGAAGACTAAAACTGTATTGGCTGTTAAAAATACCATTTGCTGTTATCGCCGCCGCTGAACTGCTCAGTTCTTTTGCGGGCGCAAGTCAGCCATATAAAGAGTTGATTCCAGTGATATTACGCCTATCTCCTCTTGTGGTTTCTATGACCTTGTCACCACTACGTTACATCTTATAGAGGTGCTGCCTTCGTGTTCTAGTCCCCCCTTCAAGCGACCACAGCCCTATTCCTGCCGCCGTGGAGGGCCAGCCACTAGGTGACCGAATCAGCCGAAGGGCTCCAACCCGAACATGGTCTGTTACCATACCCAGTCCGACTCCGGAATAACGCCTCAACGTTGACAATGACCGAGTTTTCAGTACCGTTTGTCTTGTAGCCCCGGGAGCCCCCCATATTACAAGCACAGCCCACAAAGATGTGGAAGACTGTCTTGACTAGTTCGAACGCATGACAATGTTCAACGCCTGGAACAACAAAGCCAGACTAAGGCAAGTCTATTTTGCACTCCAGGGATCTGCCCAAATATAGTTTGAGAATCATAATTCGTATTTGAAAGATTAAAATATATTCAAGACGGAAATTTTGAAGGCTTTCACGAGTACAATGAGAAAAGAAAGAGCCAATTTCCTACTTCAATAAAATAAAATTAGCTGGGGTTTAGCTTTAGTTAAACCCGGTAGGATGCGTAAGCAGAGCCGACGTTGCTTATCTTTTTTCTGCGGCGTGGCGTGGCTACCGACCGAGTTTACCCGACAGCTTGAAGAGTGGCCCCATCTGTGGTCGCTCTAAAGGTCAAACATGACTACCGGCCCGGTTTAAGTGACGGGCTGAAACCTCGCATAGCTTTGCTTACGTAATACAATTCAGCTCCCTAATGAATCGATTCTGGCTTACGTTTAAGATATGGAGCGTCACTTCCACCGCGCCGGTCCCAACATGAACGACGACACCAAATTTTACCTGCTCGTGCGCGATGTGAAAGAACTATTTTGATTTCTTCTATGCCAGCCCAAAGACTACGGCGGTGTACTGCCAGGAAGCAGCAACAACTGAAAAGACGTTGGACACCATAATGCGCCAGTGCAAACCGGTCACTTTACACGATTACTCTAAGCCATTTTGACGCTGCACCTACTAGCGAAGATAGCCTTCGAAAACTCATCCGGGATGTCGTCCATGAAGACTGCTCCGACTCCTACCATCGCCTATGAAACCTGAAGTGGATTCGCTCGCAGGCGTTGTCCGCGGAGAAGTCCATCAGGCACCAGGGCTTCCTCATGCAACGGCTTCGACATCTCTGACCCAAGGACAAGCAGCAATTAACTATGTTGCTCTGTTATGACGACCTGCTCTCTGGCGGAATGCTCCAAGCCCCTTCAAGAAGAACAAGGTGCTCCTAAAAGACGCGCATTAGGCCCCGGCCGCCAAGCCTACGTATGACCCTGAAGCCCCAAGAAATGCGACGCCTGGAGGACATATCATAACCACCCGGTCTGTTTCCACTTTGGCGAGCCGACCACGTCCTTCGCCGCTGCCCGTCGACGCCTCATGACGCCACCCCGGTAAACGTCTCAAGAAACCGAGACATGTCTACCCAGCAGAGATTTTGGACCATCAAGCCGTCGGTTCAGGTCCTTGTCGCTGTACAGGGCCAACTTTGCGTCGCCAAATCGCAACTATGACGACAATGCGCGAGAAAGGTCCCCTAGCCCCCGTAGGGGAAGCTATCCCTATTGCGAAACCCAGTTCCGCTAGGTCCCAGCGCCCCAGTGCCATACCTGATTATGGGCCCAGTATGGCGCTGAAGACTGGGCGTACTCGGACGCGGCATACTGGCACGCGCCGCACTGGTGGCACTAGTCGCCCGGAGAAAAAAAAATCGCCTCAGATAAAAGGAAAAGCTAAAAACTAACGAAGCATCTCAGCTACATTAAAAACATTAAAAAAGTAAAAAAATTAAAACTAGGGAAAACAAACTGCACCACTAACGCTCTTCGAACTTGGTTCCTCTTACTCCGTAAGCTTTTTATGCTAATCGCGGCCACGCCGATTTTTTTTTTCTTTATTGCCAAATTTATTACCTTGGCTTTACACACAAAGAACATTATTCCACAAACACACAAGATGGGTTTAAACAACATTTGTCTGCGTTATCCATTACAAATTAGGCCCCCCATTTGCAGCAACATTTCCATTCTCGAAATCCACTCACGCACTTCGCCTTGTTTCCTGAAAACTTCAATAACACTTCCAATGACTTCGCAAGAATACTGCCGTATTTTCCTCGCATCAACGTCTGCATGCCTAAAAGCAATTCTGGATCGCCAGATACTCTGCAGGCCCAATAACATGATCATGTCCAGCGGTAGGCCATCATCATCTTCAATTAGTAAAAATTGAATTCCGAGTGCATCCAAGGGTAGGTCTTTTTAATTGTTCTTTGTAGAATGTCCCAGAAGAAAACCGTTTCCCAACAGTTTAAGGAAACGTGTTCGATAGTTTCCGGTCTGCGGCATATGAAACAGTGATTTCCTCAAGGTACAAAAAAAACTTTATTTCTATATAAGTCCTAACTTATAGTGTACTGCTATGGAGCTTGAAAAAAAACGTTTTTGCTCCCCGTGATAGAGTGATTATTCTTGCTCGTTTAAGGACTGGCGTCCATGGACCTGCACATTACAACTATCTGTACAATGGGATCGGGAGAAAGACATCGCACAAGTCCTTGTAAAGATTCTTTCGCGTCACAGTTGATATATATTTGAACAAAAGAACCCCAAGTGGTCAAAATTTCCAGAGTCCTCCACTACGGCATCTCTCATAGCCTTGGACGTTAAACCCCCAAAACTAAACCAAACCATCAAACAAACAACGGACTTGCAATACACGACATGACATATACGCTTCTTAAGGATTCCGAAAATCCTCCCTTGCATGCTCGCCGAACTTACAACTAAATTTGGTAGCATTTTGTTCAACCTAACCTGACACACAGTTCGTAACAATGGATCTTTTGTATCACGAAAGAAAATAAAACGGCTTGGCGCAAATACAAATGTGCCAAACCAACTCCTCCAAAGCGGACGCGATGAAACAGGCTGGTTCGGCGGTGGCGCTCTCAAGTATTTTCCCACAGAAAAGCGGCGAATACACGGTGTAATCTCTGCACATTCACACGAGAACAATTCAGTACTTGTAACACGTACCATATCTTGGTAACGAGAAATAGATTACTAATGTTAGCTGGTGCAAACATAGACCATCCGAATTCTTTTAGTCTCTCGGCCTTTTCACGTACTTCTAATACCTGCTGGTTCCAATATGACTCCCTGTCTCAGCAGTTTTCCAATGGCACTCCTAAATACTTCCCTGGAGTTGTTACCCAAAGAATTTTCACGAAATTCGCAGGAGCTGTGGGCCACTCTCAATGCCAGAAACCCAGCCACTTATACCAGTTCACAGCACTACCACTCGTAAAACAAAAGTCGTTCACCAATTTGACAATACTGCGAATGCTTTCGTAGTCGGTACAGAAGACGGCAATGTCATTGGCATACGCGAGTATACGGACATGTGCTGCATGCAAACGAAAACCTCGGACACTGGTGCTCTCGATAATGCTCAGCCAAATGGTTCAACATACAAGCAGAAAAACAATGGCGATAGGGGGAAGCCTTGACGTACAGAGCGCTGCACTTGGATGCGCTCACCCATCCTCTTATTTACTATCAGGTGCGTAGTGCACCCTCTGTATGCCATTGCGACTCCCTTGCAAATAACTGAGCCCACATTTGCAAGCTCTAAAACTGACAAGACATCATGCGGCCCCTCATCGATGCCTGTCTGTAGGTTAATCAGGAGCATGGCAACGCTATCATGCAAGGCGTCGCAACACTTCCAGCACAGACCGTGCCTTGTGGATATTAGTCTATATGGTTCAGCCTTTAAGTCTGCAGGTCCGATCCGGTCCTACTAATTCTTCCTATACAGTTTCAAGCCTTTTAGCTAGATTTTTCATCAGATGTTATAATCTCGGTTCGTCAAGGATAATGGTCGGTAAGTGGAAACTTGTTGAAGCTTAGATTCTTCAACATTTTTTGGTATTACAATTGCATGGGCTGTTAGAAAAAACGGGGGAAGCATATTCTTGTCATACACCTCATAAATAATCGAGTCAAAACGTGGGCGAAACTGCTTTGAATGCCTTATAAAGGGCGGCTGCAATCCCGCCTGGCCCTGGAGACTTTCCAGGGTTAAGGTCGTCTATGGCTTTATTTACTTCTCAAAACTATCGAAAGCTCATCAAATTAGTTTCAGATTAAACTTAGGCATACCAAAACCTTTATTTCTGGTGACGAAATCACGAGATGCCCCTAAGATGAAGCACGCAGGGACGCCCGCATTAGTCAATGATTTTTTGACAATTCCTGATTGACACATTTCAAGCTGATAGAGTTGCTTTAGAAAAGTAGAGGGAATTTATTGTCCTCCACACACATATGTACTTGTATATACACACACACGCACAGTGGTACGTAGATGGGCACAACAACGAAAGGTGCGATACTAGCAACAATCACATATTGATAGTTATTCCGTGTTTATCAATACCTACAGAACACAAGCTCAAAAGTAGTAAAATGAGAAACGTATTGACAGATGATTAAATCTTATATGGCAATACCCTTCCTCATGATTCGAGGTACGTAACAAAGAGGGGGGGAGGGTTTACAATGGCAAAGCTGCCATAACAAGACTGCCATTATGAACGATGAAGAAACGCGTGTGCCAGCGCTGCAGAAACCGCGCCTCTCCATCTCTGTCCAGTTGATCACACAGATACTTCTACAATAGAAGACGCAGTCGCTGCAGCGCTGGGAACATGGCTCTGGCTGGTTGTCTACGGACTTCAGCAAGGCAACGCCTCTTCCACAACACAAAATATACACCGGCGACTACTAGCCGCGCAAAACATCCGCGTGGTGGCCTGGCGCCAGGGCCACCGTGCACGGAGAACATCCTTCTCACTAAGCGCCACATGACCAGCGCAACTGGGCATTCAAAGAACGCGTGCCTCAAGTTTTCCCTGCTGCCGCAATTTGGGCATTGGTCATTCGGCACGACATGCCACATGGCGAGGCGTTCTCGCGTGGGTAACACGCCCAATAACTGAAGCCACTCGAAATCGCGGACCTGGAAGGCACACGGCTCACCGCCCACCGACGCCACTTGTCGACGGCCGTGCGGAGCTGGTCGTCGTGTTTTGGACGCGATGAGGCGACCATTTCGCTGACTTGCATTGCGGGAATCTCAAAAATATTGAGTTCAGGCAGGTCGCTGTTGACCGCTGTCTTAAAGACTGCTACCGTTTGGTAGAACCTATGAGGCATTTTGGCCTGTGGGCCCAGGTGCCGGTTTGCAGTAAAGGCCTGGCGAGCTGTGCTCAGCCAGTACTGTAACAGGGAGCGCCCCGGGTACAGCGGATCATTGAGCAGCTTGGCAACCAGATTCGACGCGAGCACTCGGCCCACCGTGTTGACGCATGGCAGCTCGATGCCGCCCCTTTCTTGCTGTAGGTGAAAGAAACGGCGCGCGACAAGAGCTGTCCCGCCATCCCACACAAACACCCCAGGCATGGAGGCGAGGCGGCCTGCCGTTCGATGCGGAATCACCGCAACGCGTGAGACGTAGAGAGCGCGTAGGCATACGCCTTAGTCCTTACGACCCCGACTTTTCACTGTACGCAAAAGTGCAAAGTGGGCGCCCTCCGACATCGCACGTGTGGCACGCGCAACCACATCCTGTCACGTCCGCGTTGATATGCCGGATCGCTTCGGAAAAAACGCCCAGTACACGGACCGCGTCGACGAATGGAAAACAAACTAGGAGAGGGTCCGCGCGTTCAACTGCACTCCAGACAAATTGGAATATGTGTTAAAAAACATCATGAAAGGCGCCGAAGCTGCGACAATCGCGTAAGAAAAGGGACAGAACGTCAGCGTAAGCTGATGCCACGACCGTTTCTTGCCCCGTCACCGGAAAGCCCCGGATGTGCCGATCACAGGCAACTCTCTTTAAGAGCGAATCCGATGACAGGACAAAACGTGCAGGCGACAAGGGGCAACCCTGGCGAACTGCCCTTGTTACGGCGAAAGGAGGAGCTACTGACCCGTTCAGAACAAGTGCACTACTTAGATTGCTGTACAAAACTCGTATCCTGTCGATAAATACCAGAGGCAGGCCGAAGCAGCGGATGACAGCAAACAAGTAGCCGTGCTCGATTCTGTCAAATGCCTTCGACTGATCTAAGCATCCCGTCTACTGCCTTCTCTTTTGCATAAGCGAACACGTCTCGTGTCAGCGTGAGTGACGCAAAGACGGAACGACCTGGAACTGCAATTGATTGATACTCGCTGACAGGAAATGGTAGGACGGGGCGTAGGCATCTGACTAAAAGGGAGGCGACCAACTTGTAATCTGTGTTAAGTAAAGTAATCGGCCGCCACGCCTCCGCTTCCGATAACGTAGCAGCGTGCTTCGGCACTAGTACGATCCGGCTTGTAGAAAAGGATGCTGGCTTTTTACCTTCTTCGTGAAAATGTTCACAAGGCGCGTCAGATGTCTTCCAATGACATCAAAGAAAGTGCACTAGAACCCCGTAACCAATCCCTCTGGTCCGGGTGCCGAAGATTGGCGCATACTTCGCAACACGCTTACAATTTCCTCAGCCGTTGCAGGGGCGCACAGCATCTCAATCATCTCATCCGGTGAGGGCGGTAAGTTCCGCAGAAGTGTTCAGTCACTCTCTCAAAACCTTCGCGCTCGCAGAGGCCTTCTTACGCGAAGATCGCTTCGAAGTAGTCTCGAAAAACGCGTTCAATATCTGCAGGCTCCATGGACGTTGTCCCGTCTTGCATACACACTTCCTCGATGCGAGCAGGTCTGTCATTTTTGTGCCGACAGCTGCGCGCCTACATTCAGTCGTCCGTATCGTAAGCATTAAAAAGACAAAGATCATGACGTCTTGCCCCATGAAGTCCTGGAGCATCAAATGACAAGTGGAAGCTGTAACAGATTTTCTCTTGGGCTCCAAGTTTACCCCGAAAGGAGACTGCAGCCATGAAATTAGGAGACGCCTGCTTCTGGGAAAGAGAGCCATGGCTAGAATTGACCGCCGAGTAAAGATCAGAGACATTACACTGCCAACCAAGATCAGTATAACTCGTGCTATGGTCTTTCCAGATGTGATGTATGGATGCGAGAGTTGGACTGTGAAGAAGGCTGACCGCCGAAGAAAAGACGCGTTTGAATTGTGGTGCTGGCGGAGAATCTTGAGAGTTCCTTGGACTGCCAGAAGATCAAATCAGTCAATATTGTCGACCATAAAACCTCACGGCTCATTGGAGGGTCAAATTCTAAAGTTAAACCACAGCTACTTTGGTCATCTCATGAGAATACAGGAGTCGCCGGAGAAAGATTTGATGTTGGGAAAGGTTGAGGGTCACCGGAAAAGTGGTAGGCAGTGAACGCGATGGTTAGATGGCATCCTCGAGGCGCTGCAGATGAAGTTATGTGATGTTAAGAAGATTGTGAGAGACCGGAAAGCGTGGCGTGCTATGGTCCATAGGGTCACGAAGAGTCGAACACGACTGAACGACTGAACTGAACTGACTAATCGTAAGCATGCAGACGCATGTCCGCAGCAATCCGCGAGGCTCGCGATCCCCCATCTGGAATCTGATACCGCATGTGAAGACTTTCCAGATACTCACGCATCGCGAACGTCAACTCGTCAGCGTTTCCAACGATTATCATGCGGCGCAGCACGTCGTTCATTGCTGTTGCGGGCCCGCCTTTGCTTACCTGCGCGGACCAAAATGTCGCGCCATTCAAGTTTCTACGAATCCCACACCTCCAAACTGAAATCTACAATCTTACCAACTGAGCCGATCAAGTCTCGGCGGATGTCGCGGACACTGACGAGATCGTAGAGGACAGAAACCTCCATGCGACAAGTTCCAGACGAGTCCGAACGAAGCGACGCACTCAACGACACAACCGCCGAACGGTGGTCGCTGAGGTGCCCGACACCAACAGGTGGAGTAACCATTACGCAGGATACTAGAGTGGGAGGCAGATACACGCGGTCAATGCGACTCCCGCTCCGGCTTCGTGCCCTTGTGGCCACGAAAGCGTCGCAGTGTAGAGCGACCCACGCGTCGGATAGCTGGAGTGGTCGTACAAGGTTCCCCAACTCCTTCGCATTATAGCCGGACGTACCCTACATAAAATGACCAAGGAGCACAGGCTCCAAAACGTGCGACGCAGCTGAACGGAAGAAAACTGAACGAAAAACTCTACAGCACAACGGGAGGGACAATTGGATTGCGTGTACAAAATCGAACATTCCTTTTATTTGCTTCAGTTTTATCTTAGAAAACTCTCAAAACATCATCAAAGTATTTGGGTATTTAACTTACATTGTCTAGCTGCATCAATTCCAACGCCGTCTGCTATTTTCGATTCAAATGTATTTTTTACGCCAAGTATAATTTTTTCCTAGATTTTCTCAAAATAGGTATCTAGACACCATGGGGGTGGGTCTCGCTCCCAAAAGGGGAGGATGGGCAGGTAAATATACCAATAATTGCGTAACAGGAAAGGAAAGGCGCCAGTTTGATTGATTGACTGATATAGGAAGGGAAAAGTGTGGTAAACGTCTCACTGGTTTTCTCTGGACACCTAAACCGCACCATAAGGGGAAGGGAGGAAGGTGGGAGTGAAAGTGGAAAGCGAGAAAGAGGATCCCTAGTGGAGAGCTGCGGAGCAATTTCGACTACCTGGGGATCTTTAACGTGCGCTGACATCGCACAGCACACGGACGCCTCTTCGTTAACGCCTCCATCGAAACGCAGCCGCTGAGGTCGGGTTCGAACCCGGATGCTCCGGCAGAGTAGTCGGGCGTCTAACCACTGCACCACCCCGGCGGGGCGCCCTATTTGTCAACATAAGTCTTGTGGACACCTGAACCGCTCTATAAAGAAAGGGAGGGCGATGGAAGTCAAAGTACATAGAGAAAAAGGTGCTAAACCGGAAGCAAGGAAGTGAATAATAACAATAATTAGTTCACAGGAAGGAAAAGGCGCTGTATTTGTCAAACTTGTTTCTGTGGACACCTAACCTGCGCCGAAATAAATGAGAGGAAGGTGGGAGTAAAAGTGGAGAGAAAGAGGAGCCGTAGTGGAGGGCTGTGGAGTAATTTCGACCACCTTGAGATCGTGTGCGGACACAGGGGAGCTGGGCGAGGGTGGCTGTTCCTGGCCCTACGGGGCTGGGCAGAGCCACCTGGGACGGTAGGTCAGCGCAGTGGTGGTGGTGAAAAACTTTATTTAGTGGAGCCGCGAAATACTCGTTACAAGGGCTGGGCCGGCTCCTGATCACGGGTGGTGGCCAGCAGGCAGTGCCTGACGGCGATCGCTTCAGCTCAGTCGACCAGTCTCCTTCGTGGAGCCGGTTCTGAGCTGGAGACCGCGATCTCCCAAGCCTCGTTGTCCGTAAGGCGCCATTCGGCCGGTGGTTGAAACTCCGGGCATCTGAACATAATATGTTCGAATGTAGCTCTCGGGGCCTCGCAGAGGGAACATTCGGACTGATGAGTAGAGGGGGAGAACAGTGCCAGCAGTGCTGGGGAGGGAAAGGTGCGGGTTTGAAGGTGCCTCCATGTTATTTGTTGTGGTTTAGTTAAGGAGGGGTGTGGGGAAGGGTAGTGAAGTCTTTCATACCGGTAGTGTAGTGTAATGTCGTTGTAGGTGATCAGCCGATCTCTGGCACTGCCTAGGTCCTCGGTATCTGTTGCTCGGTCGACGTATGCTCGAGCAGCAGAATTGGCCGCTTCGTTACCGGGGTTGCCCAAATGGGCTGGTACCCAGACAAGGTCTATGGGTCCGGGTGTTTGAACGTTGGTAGGTAAGATTTTGTGAGAGGCAGCATGTAGCTGGCCTCGGGCGAAATTTTGTATGGCAGTTTTAGAATCGCTGAGGATAAGGGTGGCAGTGGAAGAGACTATCGCGATGGCTATAGCGGATTCTTCCGCTTCTACGGATGTTCGGGTAATGATAGAGGCTGATGTGATGCGTTCGAAGCGGCTGGATGCCGCGCATATCGCATAAGCTGAGCGGTGTGGATATTCTGCGGCGTCCACGTAGACCGCGTCGAGTTCGTTCGCATGTGCTCTGTGTAGGGCACGTGCTCTCGCGTTTCGTCTGGCCTGGTTATGAAGGGGATGCATGTTTTTCGGAAGTGGGTGGACAGTGAGGTGATCGCGGACTGTCTTTGGAACTGCATAAGTTTCTACTGGAGGGGGACCTAACGGTCTAAGTTGGAGAAAGGAAAGAATGTGGCGACCAGTTGGGGTAGTGGAGAGCCGTCCTAGTTGGGCGATGCGGTGGGCTTCCACCAGCTCGCTGAGGGTATTATGAACTCCCATGCCTAAGAGTCGATAGGTTGGGGTGCGCTTAGGTAAGCCGAGAGCTGCCTTATAAGCGTGTCGGATGAGAGCATCCACCTTGTCTGTCTGTTTTTGTTAGATATAAATACGGAATCGAGTAAAGAATACGGCTTATAATAAATGCCTGTACTAAGCGTCTGAGGTCATGCTCCCGCATTCCACAGTGCTTGTTGGCTATACGTTTGATTAGGCTGGTGATCTGATGTGTTGTGTTAGTCAGTCTGGAGAGTGTATCCGTGTTAAGGCCGTTGTCTTGTATGAACATACCTAGTATTCGAAGTTTGTGAACTTGTGGTAATGGCTGACCATCTACGGTGATGAGCATAGGGGGTTGGCGGTGTTTCCGCGGGCTTGGGTGGAGTATCAGGAGCTCGGATTTGGTGGAGGAACATGCAAGGCCTATTGAAGCTGCGCATCTTGACACCATGTCTGCCCCCTCCTGAAGGCTTTCTTCCATGCTACCTACATTCCCAGTGGTTGCCCACAGGGTGATATCATCTGCATATAGAGAATGGGAGAGGTTTGGGATCTGTGACAGCTTTTTAGCCATGAGGATGAGTGTGATGTTAAATAAAAAAGGGGAAAGGACTGATCCCTGCGGGGTGCCTCTATTACCGAGGGCAAAAGTGGGGGATTTTAGGTGACCGAACCGAATTTTTGCTGTGCGATCCCGGAGAAAGGCTGAAATGTAAGCATGTGTTCGGTTTCCCACATTCAGAGTGGATAGTGCATCCACTATAGAGGAGTGATAGACATTGTCAAATGCCTTTTGCAAGTCTAGAGCCAGCAATGCTCTTGTGCGTTTGCAGTGTCGGGGATGGAGAATTTCTTCTGATATCTGTAGCATGACATCTTGGGTGCGTAGGTGGCTGCGGAAACCCAGCATTGTGTGAGGAAAAAGGTCGCGGGTTTGCACGTGTGTATGTAGCCGATTCAAGACAACTTGTTCAAAAAGTTTACCAAGGTCAGCGCAGCTTGCGGCGGGAGCTAGCCAACCACCGAATAATTTATCTGTTGCAGGCCGTCATTGCACCCGCCACTGCTTCGGTGGTGGACGACGGCTGTTGTTGCTGCGCGCGTCTTTTTCTCTCCTTTTTCTCCCTTCTCTATTTTCTCTTCTGTCCGCACGAGGCAGCGGAGGTGGCTGCCCCGCAGGGGTGGTGCAGTGGTAAGACGCCCGACTACTGTGCCGGAGTACCCGGGTTCGAACCCGACCTCGGCGGCTGCGTTTCGATGGAGGCGAAACGAAGAGGCGTCCGTGTGCTGTGCGATGTCAGCGCACGTTAAAGATCCCCAGGTGGTCGAAATTACTCTGTAGCCCTCCACTACAGCTCCTCTTTCTCTCTTTCAACTTTCACTCCCATCTTCCTCCCTTCCCTTACGGCGCGGTTGCGGTGTCCACAAAAACAAGTGAGATTACCGTGCCTTTCCTTTCCTATAAATAAATCAGCTTAAATAAATCAGCAGAGGTGGCTCAGCTACAGAGCCAGTAGCAGGCCCGCGCATTTTAACGCGGTAGCGTTAAGGAGCTCGTGTCGCAGAAAAGCCGGTGTCATCGGCGTCCAGTGAGCGATAAATCCCGGCATGCGCTTCATATATAAACATGCACTTCATAAATAAAAAGCAAGTTCCAAGATGGGCTGGGTGGGAATCGAACCAGGGTCTCCGTAGTGTGAGACGTAGACGCTACCACTCAGCCACGAGTTCGATGCTTTAAAGCGGTACAAAAGCGCTTCTAGTGAATGCGGTGTTGCCTTAGAAACATGCCGTAGAACGTTATACTGCAGTGTATATCGGTAATTATGAGCATGTTACAGAAGTCGCAGTTACACGAGTTGGTTGGTTGGTTGGTTGGTTCATAGGAAGGGAAAGGCGCAGTATCTGTCACACTTGCTCTGTGGACACCTGTACCGCGCCGTAAGGGAAGGGATGGAGGTGGGAGTGAAAGTGGATAGAGAGAAAGGGGAGCCGTAGTGGAGGGCTACGGAGTAATTTCGACCACCTGGGGATCTTTAACGTGCGCTGACATCGCACAGCACACGGACGCCACTTCGTTTCCCCTCCATCGAAACGCAGCCGCCGAGGCCGGGATTCGATCCCGGGAACTCCGGCACAGTAGTCGGGCGTCTTACCACTGCACCACCCCGGCGGGGCGTTACACGAGTAGCAAAGTACGTTTCCGCTACATTTCTTCTGCGCTCTGCGCACATGCAGAGCCATCTTGCGGCAAACACAGAACCCCTGCTCGCAATGTGCGGCGCTGCCCCGACACGTGGCGCGCCACTCGCCCCTGACGTTTCGCCGTGCACCCTCACAGGTTGTAGAATCAAGCGTCTTTCCTTTCTTTAGATCAATATCTTCGCTCACCCGCTTCTCCCCTTCGGGCCGCGCGGGTACCGGTGCGAGGATGCCCCAATACCCTTGCGTATAGTAAGTTTTCTCGACGAGGTGCAATAACGCTATCGCGTTCCACTCTTGAAGGCAAAGCTTAAGCGTCCTCCAAATTTTATTCTTTTCCTTTTTCCTACAGCCACAACAACAGACATGGCGTGGAAGGGTGCCTATTCCTGGCCCTATGGGGTTGGGACGATAGGTCAACGCTGCTTGCGGTGGGGGTTAGCCAGCCACCGAATTTTAACGTGGTAGCGTTAAGGAGCTCGTGTCGCAGAAAAGCCGGTGTCGTCGGCGTTGGCCGTGAGCGATAAATCCCGGCATGCACTTCATAAATAAAAAGCAACTTCCAAAATGGGTTGGGTGGAAATCGAACCAGGGTTTCCGGAGTGTGAGACGGTGACGCTACCACTAAGCCACGAGTTTTTAGGGCGCAGCTCTTTGGCGGCCGTTCCTGGGTTTCGCGGCGGCGTCGGCGTCGGCCTCGTAATCAGTTCCGCCCCCCTTTCAGCCCCCTCCGTTCGAGCCGGCGCTTTGGCCACCGGAGCCTCGCAGGAGGAGGGGGGGGGTACACTCAGTGGCGAATGATGGGGGCAGGAGCGCGCGCAGCTACCGGAGCACACCAGGAAAATTTATCGACGGTTACGTTACTTCCTAGTGCGAAATTTGAGCGCAGCAAATAAGCTGTTTCACCTTTTCGATAGATTGAGGCAAAGAAATCGAGCAACACATGTACGCGCTATCACAGAATTTTTTAGAGCGCGCGAAGAAAGGAATTAAGTTCGAGCCAGCGCTTTGACAACCGGAGACTCGCAGGAAGAGGGGGGAGGGGGGCGGCGTGTACACCCAGCGGCAAACGATGGGGGCAGAAGCGCGCGCAGCAAGCGGACAATGCGATAAAGGGAGGAGGGAAGAGATAGCAGCGACTGACTGATGCTGCTGACACCGATAGTGAGTCAACCCCAGCTGCGGAGTTGGTTTCAGGGACAACGCCGACAATGCCGACGCAAACAATATGATACCCTCGCTTCCGCAGCGCCAAGAACCAGGTCTAGCCGTGGGCAGGTGGTCACGTATTCGTCGACGTGCCGGGGCCTACGTGAAATAACCGGCGCGTCGGCAACTGAAGAGCACCCTATCCGCCACACAGGAACAGGGGGGGGGGGACCCTCCCCTCCTCTTTCTGCATGGCGGCGACGGTGTTCTATGCAGTCACGTTATCTTGACTCTAGCGGCGTCAGCGGCATCCAGCGGTATCAGTCGGTCGCTGCTAGCGCTGGGGGGATGAAAGGGGGGCGGAGCTGGTTACGAGGCCGACGACAACGCCGACGCCGACGCGAAACCCAGGAACGGACGCCAAAGAGCTGCGCTCTAAAAAAAAGGGGGTCGCCGGAGGCAGCGCTAGCAGCGACTGACTGACGTCGCTAGCTAGTCAACACAACGTGCTGCGTAGAACACCGTCGCCGCCATGCAGAAAGAAGAGACCCCCCCTCTTCCTGAGTGGAGGCGAGGGTGCTCTCCGGTTGCGGAAACGCCGACCCGCTCCGCAAGTATGCGGGCGCACCGAGACGACCGGTCCGGAGGTTGATACAATAGCGCTCGCATCCTTCATCCGCAGAAAGAAACCGTACAGCGGCGGATCACGGTGCGTGCATCCCGTTCTCACTCGCTTCCAGGCTCGCTTCACTCGCTAGCGGGGTCAGCGAGTCGCTGCTATCTGTTCGTTGCGCAATGTTCCTATGGACCCACGCGCTGCCTCCCGCAACCTCCTGATAACTCAATTGCTCTCTTCATTTCTCGGACCACAAAGCTTCTTTCATGACAGCCAAGAACTGTTAGTGGAGTGTTTCTTGAAGGAATACGAGTGAAAAATTAAAAAAAGAAGTATGTAATTGTGCTTATGTGCCTTGCTCGAAATCCTTGCTTCTTTTTTTTCTCTATTGGTTCACGGGAAAGGAAAGGCGCAGTATTTGTCACATTTGCTCTGTGGACACCTGAACCGCGCCGTAAGGGAAGGCAGGAAGGTGGGAGTGAAAGTGGAAAGACAGAAAGGGAAGCCGTAGTGGAGGGCTACGGAGTATTTTCGACCCCCTGGGGATATTTAACGTGCCCTGACATCGCACAGCACACGGACGCCTCTTCGTTTTGCCTCAATTTATCGAAAAGATGAAACAGCTGATGAGCTGCGCTCAAATTTCGAATTAGGAAGTAACATAATCGTGGGCATTTTTTTTCTTTATTTCCGAAGTATACATGAACAACAAATGGTCACACTTAATAAAACACTTCAGCTGCCCTTGAGCTGACGCGTGTGAGGTTAAATTTCTGCAATTTTACCAGGTCATCCAGAACTTCTGACCACTGTGGTGGGTCAGGCAGCGCGCAGATACATTCCCGTAGATAAACAGCACTTTCAACAAAATTTTCACGTACACTGCGAATGTTAATATCTTCATGCTTTACTTGCATTCGTGTTTTCCACAAGCTGTGGAGGCCTAGAAGCATTATTAAATCATATGGTACGTCTTCGTTCTCCACCGGTAAAAACTGGATGCCATAAGGGTTTAGTGGCAGCTCTTTTTTAATTGTTCTTTGTAGCACGTCCCAATGAAATACTGCATCCCAGCAGTCTAAGAATATGTGTTCGATTGTCTCTGGCTTCTTGCAAAGCTGGCAGTTTGTCGTCCAAGGGACATAGATTCCTTTCTCGTGAAGCCAGGTTTTGACAGGTAGAGTGTTCGAGTGCAACTGAAAAAAGAACTTTTTGGCAGCCGGTCAAACTGGCATCCTCTTCACTCGTTTTAAAATATCCTGCCCTGGGCCTCCACAGTAAGGCTCCCGATACAAAGGTGCCGGCAGCATGATTTCCACTAGGTCCTTATACCGCTTTTTCTTGCCAACACTGTACAAATATTCAAGGGAAAAACGCACTTCTAACAACTTGGAAGAGAGAACTACCTCGCGCAAATATCCTGTGACAACCACGCATGTTTTCACTTGAGGAGACAACAAATCCGGGTTACAGCCTTTGCAGCCGCACCTGCATGACTGTTCTTAAAAAGGTGTCATTTTGGTCGCGAAGAAAAAAAAAGCGCGATACCACTTGGCGCAGAAACAAATGAATCAAACCGACTCCTCCGCTTTTTAAAGAAAGAAATAAATTCGTTCGCCTCGTCTTTTCCCAGGTCGAAGTCCGAACAAAAACCGCAAACACACGATGAATTTTTTGAATGGCAGTTCGTGACGCGCATAGAACATTCATTACATACCATATCTTTGAAATCAAAAACACATTGCAGATGAACGCGCGTGAAAAGATTGACATTTGCCTTCCCTGCCATGCTTCCGCTTTCTCTCGCACTCTGTTTCTTCCTTCCAGTGTAAGCTAGGATCGCGATAACATTGTAGGGGCACACCCAGATACTGCATTGGCAAGGAAGACCATTGCAATCGGGAGAAAGAAGCCGGTTCAGCATCCCATAAGCCGGGCCAAAATCCGGAGCTTTTTTCCCAGTCAACCCGACATCCAGTCTGGTCACAAAACTTTTCAACAACGTTAACCACTTCACAAATGCTCTCTCTGTTTTTACAAACTACTGCAATGTCGTCCGCGTATGCAAGTAGCGTCACATGCGCCGACTGAAGCTTGAAACCCGAGATGTATTCATTATTGTGAATGGCCAAGCATAATGGCTCGAGATAGGCTGCAAAAAGCAGAGGAGAGAGTGGGCATCCTTGCCTCACCGAAGAACGCACTGCGAGACTGTCAGTGAGATCGCCATTCACTATAATACGCGTCGAGCAGTTTGCGTACGCCATTCTCCCTCCACGATTACTGAGCACAAGTTACGATGCTCTAGAATGGAGAAAAGGATGTCGTGTGATACGCGATCGAACGCTTTTTCCAAATCCAGCTGAATCATGGCAACCTGACTTCCAAGCGTGTCTACACATTCCAGTACGGTTCGTGCCACATGTATATTTGTGGCGATGCTACGACCTCTTATTCGGCACGTTTGGTTCGGTCCGACTAATTTGGCTATTACACTCTGCAATCTCTTCGCTAAAACCTTCATGAAGATTTTGCAATCAACATTTGTCAGGCTTATTGGCCTATAGTACTTCACCAACAGGCGTTTCTCTGGATCATCACTTTTTGGAATAAGTACGATGTGTGATGTAGTAAATGATAATGGCACTTGTTTGAGTTCGTAGGCTTCTCTTATCACTGTCAACATAAGGCTGGAAAGATGGTTTTTAAATGCTTTGTAAAAGGAGGCGCTCAGCCCATCTGGTCCAGGGGCTTTCCCACATGGGAGGTCAGCTATGGCCTTTTCTATCTCTTGCATTGTAATAGGCATTTCAAGGGTCTCTTTCACACCATCTTTGGCCGTAAATCTTCTATTGGAAACCCTTCTATGTTCGCGCGTATTACTCAGAAGCTCAGCAAAATGTTTCAGAATCGCGCACTTTATATCTTTAGCATCGTTTGTAATCTGCCCTTCATGTCTTATTTGCCTGATTTCCTTCTGGCAAGCATACCTTTTTTCATCTGATAGCGCTCGCTTTGTCGACGCCTCGCCAGCCCACAGTTTATCGCTTCTTGCACGTATAACCGCGGCTCTGTACTTCTCAGCATCGATTCTTTCTAAATGTGATTTCACATCTCTTATTTGCTTAGTGAACTTTCCTGGCGCACTGCTTTCCATGAACAGGCACTCAATTTGTCCATGAAGTTCCTTTTCTGTTTCTTTTTGTTTGTACCGAATAACACTGCTCTTTTCTATTGCTTTTATCTTCACCTGCTCTAAATCTTTCCCATTTATCTGCATGGCTTTCTTCATGCACCTTAAGCAAACATTCCAAATCGTTCGTGATTGCCTTAACAAACTCTTCATCCTCCAAAATTTTCTCGTTCAGTTTCCATAGATGCCAGTTAAAAAAAGATTTCTTAACCTTCATTCCAAAAGTCGCACTAACAAGGCAAAATAGGTTTTACATTATAGTCGGTACATCAATATGTACCGACTATAATGTAAAACCTATTTCGCCTTGTTACTCAATAGATACAGATCAATAGATACATACAGCCTGTTTAGGCTCGCATGACTATCGCGTTGAAAGTGCGTGTATTCCGGACGGGTTCCGGAAGAAAACACATTTCCAATGTCTTCCAAGCAATAGTCATGCACAAATACATTCAACAGTTCAGCGCTCTTGTCTTTCACTGATCTAATCTTCACTCGATCAGTAGCAGCACACACACAGTTAAAATCTCCCAATACAATAAAAGTTTTGTCACATTTCAAGTACGGCTAGACTGAATAAAAGAAGTTTTGACGATCACTTTCAACATTGGGGGCGTACATACAGACAGCACGCCAAAATAAATTTGAGAACAAAAAGTCAACAACCAAGACTCGGCCACTTTCGCATGCAAATACGCAGTGTACGCTTATACCCGTATTGCGAATGAAAAGAAGGCACCCGCCTGATGCCCCCCCCCCCCAGAGTGACAAACACACACATCAAAGTTTGCATGGGATCAGACACCATGCGGTCTGCATGGCCCTGAGTTTCTATCTTCGACTCTTGAATGGCTAATTAGTCGATTCAACTGGCATTGCCGCCTTCGGGCTCCAAGCCCTCTAACATTCAAGGTTGCTACACGTAATGGGACATCTAGCTAAATTGCCATGCGTCTAGAGAAAAAGGCGCCCGATCCATGTGATGCCTACCTCAATCGTCCATGTGGCTCTGCTTGTCCGAGGTTGCGAAGCGTACGCGCTCATATCCGGCCTCCCAAAGGGCTGTCTGAATGCGTACTGAGGCGTGCCTGACCACCGCACTTGCCACCTTCCATAAACACAGTCAAAGAGCCACAGCCGAAAACAGCCTATGACGGCTGACGCGCCCTCTGCACTCACATGCATTAGGTCACGTCCAAACTACGGAGGCGTTTTCCCCGCCTGCTGCGTCTCGGACGAAACGTTCAGCGGAGGCCTCAACGTCGTACGTCGAACCCCCGGTGCTTTCGATGGCGGCTCGTCACTGCCACCACCAGGCTGCAGATCCTCACCGGCGCTCTTATCATGGGGCCGCTTCCCATCGGGTAGGCCGCTTACTCCTGCGTTGAAGTCCATAACGTCGGAGTTGGGAGACTCCGCGCTGCCTTGGCTTTCGAGCACATGTTCTCTGGCGTCCGCTACGCTGTTACTTGCGTCCAGTTGGGAACCATTATCCACTGGTGCAGAATCCGCTGTCGCAACGGCCGTGGACGTCCTCCTCATTGTCAAAGGGGTCAACATCGGCCCATCATTCCTTGCCGGTTGCCCGGTTGTTTTGGCTGCCTCTTCCGCGTCCGCCTCATCCATCAGATGTTCGGAAGAATCTTCGCTGTTCCCAGGACCAGCGATGCTCGCGTAGCCGCGAGAACGCTGCCCTTCTTCGTGGCCAAAACGACGGCATGCACCACAACGCGGAACCTTACATTCTCGGCGAATGTGGCCGGCACTTCGACACCGGAGACATAACGGAGGCCTTCCAGGCACTACGACGAGCGCCAACTCACCACCGACGTTCAGCTGGTGCGGCAAGTCGTCCAGTTTGACCTCCACTTTCATCTTCAAGGTGACAATCCTGGTAGTTGAACCCTTATCCGATATGCCATGCACGCGCCAGCGCTACCTGGCCACTTCGGAAACCTTTCTATACGGCGCGAAGGCCACACGCACATCTTCACCCGGAACGTTGTGAAGCAACTAGCGGAGCTTCAGCATCACATCCTGCTTGGCCGGATCAATAACGAGGCAGCGACGTTGCTTCACACACAACTCACCCACTCCAGCAATCTTCTTCACAGCATCCACGTCTTTCATAGTGATGGCCCAGACGTGGCTCATGCGATACGCCCCCATAGCGATAACGTCATAGAGCAGCGAACGCTGAGCCAACGCGTCTCGGAAATCTTCCACCCGGTACGGGCGGGCCCTGATATCCGCGTGCAACAAAACTGTGTTTAACACAAAACGCTCTGTTGGAAGACTTGGCAGAACAACCTGGTAGTCATTACCCTGTTCCATAGCCTGTTACCGCGGCCAGACATGGCCGCTGAAGCCGCTCCTGCGGAGCCCGTCATTACACGTCCGTACGCTGTGGCCGCCGGAAGTGGAATCCCCCCACTCAGCCACGAGTTCGACGCTTGAAAGCGGTACAAAAGCGCTTCTAGTGAATGCGGTGTTGCCTTAGAAACGTGCCGTAGAACGTTATACTGCGGTGTATATCGGTAATTATGAGCATGTTACTTACAGAAGTCGCAATTACACGAGTAGCGAAGTACGTTTCCGCTACATTTCTTCTGCGCTCTGCGCACGTGCAGAACCATCTTGCGGCAAACATAGAAGAAACTCTCCTCGCAATGTGCGGCGCTGCCCAGACACGTGGCGCGCCACTCGCCCCTGACGTTTCGCCGTGCACCCTCATGGGTTGTAGAATCAAGCGTCTTTACTTTCTTTAGATCACTATCTTCACTCACCCGCTTCTCCCCTTCGGGCCACGCGGGTACCGGTGCGAGGATGCCTCAATAGCCTTTCGTTTATTAAGTTTTCTCGACGAGGTGCAACGGCGCAAAAAACAACATAGAAAACACACTGATGAGAGAAAACCTGCAAAATGAAGAGCCTGATTTTTTTCACAGAAAACTTCATAGTTTCACGACATTGTATTCGCATGACTGCCAACGAATACCCGCAATTCCTAACCAAAAATAACCACTGCAAGGGCCACGCCCCACAATGTTTTAAGCGAAAGCTTTTCGATGCTCAAAGAACAAAATACCATGCAAGTTTTTGGTTTGGTAAAACTGTTGTTGTTGTTGTTGTTGTTGTGGCTGTAGGAAGAAGGAAAAGCAAATGCACGCACCTGCTACTGGCTCTGTAGCTGAGCCACCTCCGCTGCCTCGTGCAGACAGAAGACAAAATAGAGAAGAAAGAAAAGGAAGAGGGACAGAAAGACGCACGCTGCAAAAACAGCCGTCGTCCACCACCGAAACGGTGGCGGGTGCAATGACGGCCTACAACAGATAAAAATTCTGTGGCAGGCTGGCACCCGCCGCAAGCGGCGGTGACCCACCTGTCCCAGCCCCATCTGGGGAGTACTTTGATTTCCCACAGTAGGGGTCCTGGAGGACACTCGGCTAGGCGCCAGGTGTAGAGGGGAGCTCCCACATCGCCACAGACAGCCCGAGAGTTGCGCCCGAGATTTGTGTCCGAGGTCTGTCCTATTCCGCGAGATTCCACGAGGTTAGTTATTGTCTAGCGTTTCTGTCATCTATAATGCCACACTTGAACACGTGCTAACGAACGTTGTTGTTGTTGTGGCTGTAAGAAGACAAAAGAAAATGCACGGGCCTGCTACTGGCTCTGTAACTGAGCCACCTCCGCTGCCTCGTGCAGACAGAAGATTGATTTAATAGTAAGGGAAAGGCGCGGTAACTCTATCACTTGTTTTCTGTGGACACCTAAACCGTGCCGTAGAGAAAGGAAGGAAGGTGGGAGTGAAAGGGGAAAGAGAGAAAGAGGAGCCGTAGTTGAGGGCTACGGAGTAATTTCGACCACCTGGGGATGTTTAACGGGCACTGACATCGCACAGCACACGGACGCATCTTCGTTTCGCCTTCATCGAAACCCAGCCGCCGAGGTTGTGTTGTTGTTGTGGCAGCATAGGAAGAAAGAAAAGAAAATGCACGGGCCTGCTACTGGTTCTGTAGCCGAGCCACCTCCGCTGCCTCGTGCAGACAGAAGAGAAAATAGAGAAGAAAGAAAGGAAGAGGGAGATAAAGACGCGCGCCGCAACAACAGCCGTCGTCCACCACCGAAGATGTGGCGGGTGCAATGACGGCCTACAACAGGTAAAACTTCTAACAGGCTAGCCCCCGCCGCGAGTGGCATTGACCTACCTGTCCTAACCCCACCAGGGGAGTGCCGCCGAGGTCGGGTTCAAACCCGGGTACTCCGGTACAGTAGTAGAGATAGTAGTAGAGACACCTGAATCGCGCCGTAAGGGAAGGGAGGAAGATGGGAGTTAAAGTGGAAAGAAGAAAATATAGAAGTACGAAAAGAAGAGGGAGAGAAAGACCCGCGCCGCAACAACAGCAACGCCTCCTATAGGCGTTGACAACAGCCGTCGTCCACAACCGAAGCGGTGGCGGGTTCAATGACGGCCTACAACAGATAAACATTCGGTGGCAGGCAAACCCCCGCCGCAAGCGGCAGTGACATACTTGTCCCAGCCCCATCAACGAACGCCAAGCGACATGCGCGATGGCATACCGTCCAAACACACTTGCCGGAGAAAGTGTAACAACCTTTCCTTTCCTGTAAAACAATTATCATTAAATTTAGCACAGCAACGAAGTCGGTAATAGGCAAACAATGAGAGGCAAGGAAAGGAGAGGAAGGGTAGACTTTTGGCATTCTCCTCTTAAGGGACATCTAAGAAATCATCTAATTTTTTGCTCACTTACGCTGACGCCGGAGCTTTTGGCTGTCGGATTCTGTAAAGCTGCCCTGTTAATTTATTTCCAACGTTTCTCGTAAGATAGTCGGCACATACCCTCCTCGACTGGCCGTGATTATCGACACTTTGCGAATTCGTATTGATGAGCCCAACAGTGTGGTTTCTAATTTTTCTAGCTGTTGCACAATTAACACAAGGATACTCACGTGCATGCATACGTGTCAGTGCTCGCTTCTCATCGTTAAAAATGTGGTTTCCAGTTTGAAACGAAGCCATTCCGTTACAGTCAGACCACCTATTAGCGGAGCGGGACCAAATTGCAGAAGTTTGGCTTTGACTTTTGGTTCTTCTAAAATTAGAGCGCAAACTCTTCAGCCATATTATTTCATGACACGTCACCGATTTCACTTAAAGTGACGCCTTGCTGCATCAGACAAAGGTTAGGGCCGGTTTGTTTTCGCCTCACATGAAAGGACAACGTGTTGCAATGCCCAGACAATCATGTATTTATGCCCAGTTTTATATCAATGCTCCCATTGAGCGTTTGTTGTTTTAGCAATAAAGTCACACTGTTCGATTCACAGGGTTTTATTGGACCACGTAATATATTGTCACATTAGGCGGTGCAACGCATAAGGAAAGAAGAAGAAGCCTCACGTGAGTTTTTGGAGAGAAGACGACGTTCAACAGCGTCGGCTGCTACCTACAGAGAACGTCTGTTTAAAAGCCTTGTCTTCGGTGTCCGCTCTCTGCTACAAGCTGAACTACCCCGTAACAATATCAATATACTCAATCCTCACCATAAAGTATTTCAAACTTTTACTTGCGGTTCAGAAATATCCGCATTCTGGGAGCTGTGAACAAGGGAAGTGCAAGGTTTTTTTTACTGTCTTGCCAAGAAGTAGACTCGGGATTCTAAGGGTGCTAGTGGGGTCGATTTACGCATTAAGAGAGCTGTCCGATTAGCTAGCTGCGCCACTTGTGCCTTTGCATGCGTAAACGTCACGTGCACGATCTGCTGTCCAATCAGTGCACTGCCGTGCCATCTTCCAACTACCACCTTCCAGAAGCAAGCGTGCACGGTTGGGCATTTGGGTTTGCTCAGTATGGTGGCCCCGAAAGAGAGAAAACGACAGAAGAGACGCAGAAAACGGGTTGTTCCGACTAGCATCTACCGCCCCCAGAGGCAGCGCAAGCGGTTCAGGTGTCCAGAGAAACAAATGTGACAGATACTGCACCTTTCTCTTCCTGTGAACCAATTAAGAACAATAATGGTAATACTATTATATTTAATAAATAATTTTATGAACATAATAATAATAATATTAGCCCGCTTTCTCCATCTCTTCTGTCATTTTCTTTCTTGCGGAGCCACCGTACCGAGCAAACCAAAACACGCCTCCGGGCGACCTTGTGCCGCATCCGATCCTGAGGTCGGTGACGAAACACAGCACTTATTCTCTTCTCGCTGTAGCTCAATGTCCATATCACACTCACTGAGCGTTGAAAGCGACGGGGAGTGTCCGACACCAAGGCTGAAAGAGCTGCTGGGAATCGTCCACATCCTGTTTTTGGCTCACAACCTCAGATGAATCCTTTGTCTTTTCGTAATGCCGGTGGTTTTTTCACGCGCCCCATTTGCTCCTCCAAGGCTCCGCGAATCTTAGAAATTCCAGCAGTGGCCGGCGTCGCCGCCAGCTTCATAGTACGACCAGCCTGCGTTCCGCGAGCACCGCGGGTTTTCGGTGGAGCCAAAGCCTTAATCCCACCTCCATCTCCTTTCCGCGAACTCCATGCTTGGCCTGGACGCCGCAAACTAGACGTGCAATGAGGATCCACTGACGATATGGCAGGAAAACAAGATGATTGGGGAACCACCGCGGTGTTAGCCGCGTTCGCGCAAGCAATCTCAGGCTGGGGTGGACAAGTCGTATACATGTCCTCCACAGAGTCTATTTGTACTTCCTCGTTGCCTTTAGCCGACACTTGGCAGATGGGGCCGACACTGTAGGCTTCATGGGTGTAAGCGGAGGAAACGCACTTGTCGCTGCGGCCGAGTAGGAACGGCGCACCGGGCACGTCACCGTCGGGTGGTCATCACTGCAGCGTCGGCAGGGCAGGGCGCAGCCTTCGCCTTGGTGACTGTGGATACCACAGCTTCCACAAAAAGGCGCTGAACACTGCACCCGAAAGTGCTCCGAGGAGCCACATCACCGTCAAACACGCTGCATACCTTTGTAGTCAAAGGCTACGCGATGCCCAGCGACGCGAAGGTATTTGGGTATTGGTGATGACGCAGACATCTCCATCCGAACATACCGCGTCCCGTGAGAGCACCCTTACGGGAGCCCATCTGGCCCGCAGTGACAGACAGGACTTTGCCATGCTGGCTCAGGGCATGTATAAGCTATTCGGCTGAAACGTAATACGGTAGAAAAAGGCAGTCCACGGTGGCAACTTGAGGCCCAACAAGGACGATTGGTATGCGCTCGCTGCCGATGATGACGCAGCCGGCGTCAACGATTAGAGACAGATGCCATGCTCTTAAACACACTATTGACACCGTCGCTTCGACGACTGTCTCGTGACTGGTACCCGCAGGGACTTCTATGTCGAAGACCGGAGTCTCCGAAGGGTTCTACGGCGCTGAAGGCCCCACGGTGACAGAACCACGGGATGCCCCTAACGTGAAGCACGCAGGCAAGAAGCCCGCCACTAATCAAGTCTCCACTACTAGAATCAACCGGCTGTTCGCCTCATATCTACAACCTTGCCACAACGAGGCAAGAAGCAGGTTGCATTCAACTTCTTCATACACAGATCGCGTATAAAACGGTTCATGCTAAAAGATACTTGTTACTTTAAAAAAAACTGGCGTATATGTATGCCTCTATATTCAGATTATGCTCAAAATTTCCAGGCAAGCCTAGCCTACTGTAATTTGTTATCTTTGAGGCATTTCGCTTCTCATTGCACGCATGATTATTTTCGAAAAAGTTATTTTTCTGAAAGCTACCATCCTTTTCCGCAAGCATCCACTATTCGCAAACAAGATAAATCGTAAATGTTTACCAGAGCAACACCATATTCGAGGAGTGTCAAATGTTACGGAGAAAATGTTCTTTTTTTCTGTATTCAAAATTTTTTCAGTCCTCTAGTTTTCTCTTACGGCCCATCCCTTCTCCTCGTAACACCTAAATTTCCCCATCCTTTCTCGTATTATATTTCTAGCTATGCGCAATGCAATATTAAAAACCCGCAGTAAGGCTATGCAAGTTTTTATCAGCATGTGATCTTTGCTCTCTGTGCGCGCTAGAGACAAAAATAAAGAACAGTTGCTTTACAGGACAGGGAAGGCGCGCACACACACACACAGGTATTTCTCAGGTCTTTCTTGTGGACACGCGAATCGCACCGTAAAGGTAGATAGGAAGGTAGGAGTGACAGCGGAAAGAGGTGTAGATGCACCGTAGTAGAAGGCTACGAGAAATTTCGACCACCTGATCATCTTTAACGCGCACTGAAACCGCACAGGACACTGATGACTTTTCGTTTCTCCTCCATCAAAATGCAGCAGCCGACGGTCTGGATTGTACCCGGGCAAGAAGCCAGGGTTCCGCTCAACCGAACGTCAAGCTTTTCCTACTAACACCCCTTCACAAGCCGCGCTGCTACTCCGCAAGACAGCGCCGCACTGAAGGAAATTATTGACGAGATACAAGTTGAAAGGGGCCCACAAATTCCCACTAGCCCGGCGCCAGTCCCTTAGTGTCGAGTCGCCTTCGTACCACTACAGATTTGAAGCGATGGTTCAGCGCGATCGCTGATTTGACCTCTCGGGCCACCGTGACGTGCTGCCTCGGGATTGGTCAGTTTGCTGAAGCGCCGGCGTGCGCTTCGCTGCCTTCGCCGACGGTGCGTGGAGGCTGCTTCGCAGCCACATGCAACGTGACCAGCGTTGTGCGCTTGCCAAAATCGCTTGTGATTACTGCTTTCTTGAGTTTATTCATGATTCCGAACAAATTCGGTGGCGAACAAGTGCTGCTTGCCGGGTTGCTCCAGCAGCTATAGTGGTCAGGAGAAAGTTCAAGTGTTTTCTTTTCCAAAGTACAAAGAAACTTCCGAGAAGTGACTGCGCGCCATTCCGAGGAATAATTTCGCGCCAACTTCGTATACGAAGGTAAGAGTGCCTTAATTGATTCTGCATTTTATTTTTCAATATTTTCTGCTTCGGCATGCCCAAAGAAGGTCAGGGAGCGAGCAGCACTCTGGGATTGTGGGTCCAGTCCCTTCAGTTGTAATCATGGGACTCTAGAATCTCTTCTTGAACTCGCACTGCTACTCTGGAGCTGCGGGCTGACGCCACCGCCTTAGTAGGTATAGCGCTTTGCGCAGCGAGGATTAGAGCTGGCGACGCAGTTTAGGAAAGTTCGTGGGCGTTCAAACAAGCCATAGGCGAACTAGACATCGACTGAAGTGTGGTGTTCAGCTTCCGACGTTTTAGAGCCACACATGGTGCCATTGTGCCGGAGATTAGCGAAAATCAATGTCCTTGTTCGGAACCGATGTGAGAGGTGTCATCAGTCCATAAATCAGTTTATATTTAAAAAAGTAGGAAAACGCTTAGTCTGCGCTTTAATAGCTGATGCATCAGTGTCTGTCTCTCTGAAAAGCATTAAAAGAATACTTCACCGAGGAAGTTTGCGGCGGCTGGGACCAACTCTCACAATCAATAGGGAAGCATCTAAATTCAGGAAACCATTGACGACCACCATGTCTCGGGCCCGGTCTACCACGGTCTGCGAGCTCGCAAGGTCAGCGCAGCTCAGCAGAGCTTCTCATAGTCCTCACGGGGTAGTTTGGGTTTGGGGGAAGGTTCTCGAAATATTGCCATGTCCAGACTATGTGCAAGCCGTCGAAAGATTTCTCCTCGCCGCAGTGTCATTTTTCTATAAAGGCAGGAGAAAGTGTTTTAAACTACCGGGCACAGCAGTATTCCAGCAGTAAATACTAAGACAATTGTGTTCTTAGGGATAACAGTAAAAAAATCCGTTTTTCCTAAACTATTGTACTAATGGGGTTGAGTTAAAAAAGTGCCAAGATATAAGAACCTTGGCTTTGTAGTAAACTCGCACCTAAGATGGAATGACCATATAGACCCCGTAAATCCTCAGCTTTGCGTAAACTTGGTTTTCTTCGCCATAAACATAGGGGTGCATCTAGCCGCTGCAAACTATTAGCCTACAATACGCTCATAAGACTAAAACTGTATTGGGTGTTAAAAATACCATTTGCTGTTATCGCCGCCGCTGAATTGCTAAGTTCTTTTGCGGGCGTAAGTCAGCCATATAAAGAGTTGATTCCAGCGATATTACGTCACTCTCCTCTTTTGGTGTCTATGACCTTGTCACCACTACGTTACATCTGATAGAGGTGGTGCCTTCGTGTTCCAGTCCCCCCTTCAATCGACCACAGCCCTATTCCTGCCGCCGTAGCGGGCCAGCCACTAGGTGACCGAATCAGCCGCCGACTTCAAGGGCTCCAACCCGAACACGGTCTGTTACCATACCCAGTCCGACTCCGGAATAAAGCCTCAACGTTGACAATGACCGAGGTTTCAGTACCGTTTGTCTTGCAGCCCCGGGATCCCCACTCTTACAAGGACAGCCCACAGAAGATGTGCAAGACTGCCTTGACCAGTTCGAACGCATGACGACGTTCAACCCCTGGAAAACAAAGCCAGACTAAGGCAAGTCTATTTTGAACTCCTGGGATCTGCCCAAATATAGTTTGAGAATCATAATTCGTATTTGAAAGATTAAAACATATTCAAGACGGAAATTTTTGAAGGCTTTCACGAGTACACTGAGAAAAGAAAGAGCCAATTTCCTACTTCAATCAAATAGAATTAGCTGGGGTTTAGCTTTAGTTAAACCCGGTAGGATGCGTAAGCAGAGCCGACGTAGCTTCTCTTTCTTCTGCGGCGTGGCGTGGCTACCGACCGAGTTTACCCGACAGTGCAAAGAGGGGCCCCATCTGTGGTCGCTCTAAAGGTCGAACGTGGCTACCGGCCCGGTTTAAGCGACGGGCTGAAACCTCGCATAACATTGCTTACGTAATACAATTCAGCTCCCTAATGAATCGGTTCTGGCTTACGTTGAAGAAATGGAGCGTCACTTCCATCGCGCCGGTCCCAACATGAACGAAGACACCAAATTTTACCTGCTCGTGCGCGGTGTGAAAGAACTATTTTCAGGTCTTCTATGCCAGCCCAAAGACTACGGCGATGTACTGCCAGGAAGCAGCAACAACTGAAAAGACGTTGCACACCAGAATGCGCCAGTGCAAACCGGTCACTTCACACGATTACTTAAGCCATTTTGACGCTGCACCTACAAGCGAAGGTAGCCTTCGAAAACTCATCCGGGATGTCGTCCATGAAGACTGCTCCGACTCCTACCATCGCCTATGAAACCTGAAGTGGATTCGCTCGCAGGCGTTGTCCGCGGAGAAGTCCATCAGGCACCAGGGCTTCCTCATGCGACGGCTTCGACATCTCTGACACAAGGACAAGCAGCAATTAACTATGTTGCTGTGTTATGACGACCTGCTTTCTGGCGGGATGCTCCAAGCTCCTTCAACAAGAACAAGGTGCTCCTGAAAGACGCGCCTTAGGCGCAGCCCGCCAGGCCTACGTACGACCCTCAAGCCCCAGGAAATGCGACGCCTGGAGGACATATCATAACCGCCCGGGCGGTTTCCATTTTGGCGAAGCCGGCCACGTCCTTCGCCGCTGCCCGTCGACGCCTCATGGCGCCACCTCGGTAAACGTCTCAAGAAACCAAGACATGTCTACCCAGCAGAGATGTTGGACCATCAAGCCGTCGGTTCAGGTCCCTGTCGATGTACAGGGCCCGCTTTGCGTCGCCAAATCGCAACTATAGGACAGTGCGCGAGAAAGGTCCCCTAGCCCCCGTAGGGGAAAGTATCTATATTGCAAATCCCAGTTCCGCTGGGTCCCAGCGCCCCAGTGCCATACCTGATAATGGGCCCAGTATGACGCTGGAGACTGGGTGTACTCGGACGCGGCATATTGGCACGCGCCGCACTGGTGGCAGTAGTCGCCCGGAGAAAAAAAAAATTCGCCTCAGATAAAAAGTAAAAGCTAAAAACTAACGAAGCATCTCAGCTACGTTAAAAAACATTACAAGAATAAAAACAAATCAAAACTAGGGAAAACAAACTGCACCACTAGCGCTCTTTGAACTTGCTACCTCTTACTCCGTAAGCTTTTTACGCTAATCACTCGGCCACGCCGATTTTTTTTCTTTATTGCCAAATTTATTATCAGGTTTTACACACAAAGAACATTACTCCACAAACACAGAACATGGGTTGAAACAACGACATTTGTCTGCGTGATCCATTACAAATCAGGCCCCCCATTAGCAGCAACACTTCCATTCTCGAAATCCACTCACGCACTTCACCTTGTGTCTTGAAAACTTCAATAACACTCCCAATGACTTCGTAAAAATACTGCCGTATTTTCCTCGCATCAACGTCTGCATGCCTAAAAGCAATTCTGGATCGCCAGATACTCTGCAGGCCCAATAACATGATCATGTCCAGCGGTAGCCCATCATCATCTTCAATTAGTAAAAATTGAATTCCGAGTGCATCCAAGGGTAGGTCTTTTTAATTGTTCTTTGTAGAATGTCTTTGAAGAAAAACGCATCCCAACAGTTTAAGGAAACGTGTTTAATAGTTTGCGGTCTGCGGCATATGAAACAGTGATTTCTCCAAGGTACAAAAAAAAAAAAAACTTTATTTCTAAATAAGTCTTAACTTATAGTGTATTGCTATGGAGCTCGAAAAAAAAAACGTTTTTGCTCCCCGTGATAGAGCCATATTTATTGCTCGTTTAAGGACTGACTTACATGGACCTGCACATTACAACTATCTGTACAATGGGATCGGGAGAAAGACATCGCACAAGTCCTGGTAAAGATTCTTTCGCGTCACAGTTGATATATATTTGAACAAAAGAACCCCAGGTGGTCCAAATTTCCAGAGTCCTCCACTACGGCATCTCTCATAGCCTGAGTTGCTTTAGGACGTTAAATCCTCAAAACTAAACCAAACCATCAAACAAACAACGGATTTGCAATACACGACATGACAAACACGCTTCTTAAGGATTCCGAAAATCCTCCCTTGCATGCTCACCGAACTTAACACTAAATTTCGTAGCGCTTTGTTCAACCTAACCTGACACACAGTTCTTAACAATGGATATTTCGTATCACGAAAGAACATAAAACGGCTAACCGCTTGGCGCAAATACAAATGTGCTAAACCTACTCCTCCAAAGCGGACGCGATGAAACACGCTGGTTCGGCGGGTGCGCTAATGTGTTTTCCGACAGAAAAACGGCGAATACATGGTGGAATATCTGCACATTCACACGAGAACAATTCAGTACTTGTAACACGCACCATATCTTGGTAACGAGAAATAAATTACAAATCTTGGCAGGTGCAAACAGACCATCCGAATCCTTTTAGTCTCTCGGCCTTTTCACGTACTTCTTAAACCTGCTGGTTCCAATATGACTCACTGTCTCAGCAGTTTTCCAATGGCACTCCTAAATACTTCCCTGGTGTTGCTACCCAAGGAATTTTCACGAAACTCGTAGGGGTTGTGGGTAACTCTCAATGCCAGAAACCCTGACACTTATACCAGTTCACAGCACTACCACTCGTAAAACAAAAGTCGTTCACCAATTTGACAACACTGCGATTGCTTTCGTTGTCGGTACAGAAGACGGCAATGTCATTGGCATACGCGATTATACAGACCTGTGCTGCATGCAAACGAAAACCTCGGGCACTGCTGCTCTCGATAATGCTCAGACAAAATGGTTCAACATACAAGCAGAAAAGCAATGGCGATAGGGGGCAGCCTTAACGTACAGAGCGCTGCACTTGGATGCGCTCACTCATCCTCTTATTTACTATCAGGTACGTAGTGCTCCCTCTGTATGCCATTGCGGCTTCCTTGCAAATAACTGAGCCCACATTTGCAAGCTCTAAAACTGACAAGACATCATGCGGCCCCTTATCGAGGGCTGTCTGTAGGTTAATCTGGAGCATGGCAACGCTATCATGCAAGGCGTCGCAACACTCCAGCATAGACCGTGCCTTGTGGATATTAGTCTATATGGCTCAGCCTTTAAGTCTGCAGGTCTGATGCGGTCCTACTAATTCTTCCAATACAGTTTGAAGTCTTTTAGCTAGATTTTTCGTCAGATGTTATAAACTGGGTTCGTCAAGGATAATGGTCGGTAAGCGGAAACTTGTTGAAGCTTAGAGTCGTCAACATTTTTTTGGTATTACAGCGCATGCTAACAGCATGCGTTGTTAGAAAAGACGGGGGAAGCATATCCTTGTCATACACCTCACTAAATGATGGAGTCAAAACTTGGGCGAAATCATCTTTGAATGCCTTATAAAGGGCGGCTGCAATCCCGCCTGGCCCTGGAGACTTTCCAGGGTTGAGGTCGTCTATGGCTTTATTTACCTCTCAAAACTATCGAAAGCTCATCAAATTAGTTTCGCATTCAACTTAGGCATACCAAAAGCTTTATTTCTGGTTGGGATCTAAAGCCGCCATGGGGACGAAATCACGAGATGCTCCTACCGTGAAGCACGCAGGGACGCACGCAGTAGTCAATGATTTGTTTGACAATTCTTGATTTACATAAATGAAGCTGATAGAGTTGCTTTGGAGAAGTAGAGATAATTTATTGTCTTCCACACACATAGGAACTTGTATATACACACACACGCACTGTAGTACGTACATGGGCACGACAACGAAAGGTGCGATACTAGCAACAATCACACATTGATAGTTATTCCGTGTTTATCAATACCTAGAGAACACAAGCTCAAAAGGAGTTAAAATGAGAAACGTAATGACAGATGAATCAATCTTATATGGCAATACACTTCCTCATGGTTCGAGGTACGCAACAAAGGGGGGGAGGGGTTACAATTGCAAAGCTGCCATAACAAGACTGCCGTTCGGAACAATGAAGAAACGGGTGTGCCAGCGCTCCAGAAACCGCGCCTCTCCATCTCTGTCCAGTTGATCAGAGAGATACTTCTGCAATAGAAGACGCAGTCGCTGCAGCTCTGGGAACATGGCTCTGGCTGGTTGTCTACGGACTTCAGCAAGGCAACGCCTTTTCCACAACACAAAATATACACAGGCGACTACTAGTCGCGCAAAACATCCGCGTGGTGGCCTGGCGCCAGGGCCACCATGCATGGAGAACATCCTTCTCACTAAGCGCCACATGACCAGCGCAACTGGGCATTCAAAGAACGCGTGCCTCATGTTTTCCGTGCTGCCGCAGTTTGGGCATTGGTAATTCGGCACGACATGCCACATGGCCAGGCGTTCTCGCGTGGGTAACACGCCCAATCGCTGGCGCCCCTCGAAATCGCGGACCTCGGAAGGCACACGGCTCACCGCCCACCGACGCCACTTGTCGACGGCCGTTACGGAGCTGGTCGTCGTGGTTTGGACGCGATGAGGCAACCATTTCACTGACTTGCCTTGCGGGCACCTTTGAGGTCAGGCAGGTCGCTGTCGACCGCTGTCTTTAAGACTGCTACCGTTTGGTAGAGCCTGTGAGGCCTTTCGGCCTGTGGGCCCAGGTGCCGGTTTGCAGTAAAGGCCTGGCGAGCTGTGCTCAGCCAGTACTGTAACAGGGACCGCCCCGGGTACAGCGGATGATTGAGCAGCGTGGCGACCAGTTTCGACGCGAGCACTCGGCCCACCGTGTTGGCGCACGGCAGCTCGATGCCGCCCCTTTCTTGCGGTAGGTGAAGGAAACGGCGCGCGACAAGCGCTGTCCCACCATCCCAGACAAACACCCCAGCCAGGGAGGCGAGGTGGCCTGCCGTTCGACGCGGAATCACCGCAACGCGTGAGACGTAGAGCGCGTCGGCGTACGCCTTAGTCTTTACGACCCCTACTTTTGTCTGTACGGAAAGTGCAAAGTGGGCGCCCTCCGACATCGCACGTGTGGAACGCGCAACCACATCCTGTCACGACCGCTTTGATACGCCGGATCGCTTCGGAAAAGACGCCCAGCACACGGACCGCGTCGACAAATGGAAAACAAACTAGGAGAGGGCCCGCGCGTTCAACTGCGCTCCAGACAGATTGGAATATGTGTCAAAAACATCAAGAAAGGCGCCGAAGCTGGGGCAATCGCGTAAGAAAAGGGACAGATCGTCAGCGTAAGTTGATGCCACGACCGTTTCTTGCCCCGTCACCGGAAAGCCCCGGATGTGCCGATCACAGGCAACTCTCTTTAAGAGCGAATCCGATGACAGGACAAAACGTGCAGGCGACAAGGGGCAACCCTGGCGAACTGCCCTTGTTACGGCGAAAGGAGGAGCTACTGACCCGTTCAGAACAAGTGCACTACTTAGATTGCTGTACAAAACTCGTATCCTGTCGATAAATACCGGAGGCAGGCCAAAGCAGCGGATGACAGCAAACAAGTAGCCGTGCTCGATTCTGTCAAATGCCTTCGACTGATCTAAGGATCCCGTCTACTGCCTTCTCTTTTGCATAAGCGAACACGTCTCGTGTCAGCGTGAGTGACGCAAAGATGGAACGACCTGGAACTGCAATTGATTGATACTCGCTGACAAGAAATGGTAGGACGGGGCGTAGGCATCTGACTAAAAGGGAGGCGACCAACTTGTAATCTGTGTTAAGTAAAGTAATCGGCCGCCACGCCTCCGCTTCCGATAACGTCGCAGCGTGCTTCGGTACTAGTACGATCCGGCTTGAAGAAAAGGATGCTGGCTTTTTACCTTCTTCGAGGAAAATGTTCACAAGCCGCGTCAGATGTCTTCCAATGACTTCAAAGAAAGTGCACTAGAACCCCGTAACCAATCCATCTGGTCCGGGTGGCGAAGCTTGGCGCATACTTCAAAACACGCTTACAATTTCCTCATCCGTTGCAGGGGCGCACAGCGTCTCAATCATCTCATCTGGTGAGTGGGGTAATTAATGTTCCGCAGAAGTCTGCAGTCACTCTCTCAAATCCTTCGCGCTCGCAGAGGCCTTATGACGCGAAGATCGCTTTGAAGTAGCCTCGAAAAACGCGTTCAATATCTGCAGGCTCCATGGACGTTGTCCCGTCTTGCATGCACACTTCCTCGATGCGAGCAGGTCTGTCATTTTTGTGCCGACAGCTGCGCGCCTACATTAAGTCGGCCGTATTGTAAGCATTAAAATGACAAAGATCATGACGTCTTGCCCCATCAAGTCCTGGAGCATCAAATGACAAGTGGAAGCTGTGACAGATTTTCTCTTGGGGTCCAAGTTTACCCCGGAAGGAGACTGCAGCCATGAAATTAGGAGCCGCCTGCTTCTGGGAAAGAGAGCCATGGCTAGAATTGACCGCCGATTAAAGAGCAGAGACAACACTGCCAACCAAGATCCGTATAACTCGTGCTATGATCTTTCCAGTTTTGATGTATGGATGCGAGAGTTGGACTGTGAAGAAGGCTGACCGCCGAAGAATAGACGCATTTGAATTGTGGTGCTGGCGGAGAATCCTGAGAGTTCCTTGGACGGCCAGAAGATCAAAGTAGTTGTTAATGCCGACCATAAACCCTGCCTGCTCATTGTAGGGTCAACTTCTAAAGTTAAAGCTCAGCTACTTTGGTCATCTGATGAGAATAGAGGAGTCGCCTGAGAGATTTGATGTTGGGAAAGGTTGAGTGTCACCGGAGAAGGGGGTAAGCAGCGAACGCGATGGTTAGATGGCATCCTCGAGGCGCTGCAGATGAAGTTATGGGATGTGAAGAAGATAGTGAGAGACCGGAAAGCGTGGCGTGATATGGTCCATAGGGTCACTAAGAGTCGAACACGACTGAACGACTGAACTGAACTGATCGTAAGCATGCAGACGCATGTCCGCAGCGATCCGCGATGCTCGCGATCCCCCTTCTGGAATCTAATACCGCATGTGAAGACTTTCCAGATACTAACGCATCGCAAACGTCAACTCGTCAGCGTTTCCAACGATTATCATGCGGCGTAGCACATCGTTAAATGCTGTTGCGGGCCCGCCTTTGCTTACCTGCGCGGACCAAAATGTCGCGCCATTCAATCTTCTACGAATCTCACACCTTCAGACTGAGATCTACAATCATACCAACTGAACTGATCAAGTCTCGGCAGATATCGCGGACACTGACGAAATCGTGGAGGACGGAAAGATCCGTGCGCCAAGTTCCAGACGAGTCCGGACGAAGCGGCGCACACCTCAACGACACAACCACCGAGCGGTTGTCGCTGAGGTGCCCGACACCAACAGGTGGAGTAACCACTTCGCAGAATACTAGCGTGGGAGGCCGATACACGCTGTTAATGCGACTCCCGCTCCGGCTTCGTGCCCTTGTGTTCACGAAAGCGTCGCCGTGTAGAGCGACCCACGCGTCGGATAGCTGGAGCGGTCGTACAAGGTTCCCCAACTCCTTCGCATTATAGCAGGGCGTACCCTGCCTTGATCCGCGGATGTCAGGTGTGAGTCCAGTACGCAAATAAAATCACAGGCTCCAAAACTAGCGACGCAGCTGAACGGAAGAAAACTGAACGAAAAACTCAGCAACAAAGAGAGGATCACTGGATTGCATGTAAAGTCGAACATTCCTTCTATTTGCTTCAGTATCATGTCAAATTATTTTGAGATTTAACTTAAACTGTCTAGCTGCATCAATTACAACGCCACCTGCTATTTTCGAATCAAATGTATTTCTTGCGCCAAGTATGATTGTTTTCCTAGAATTTCTCGAAATAAGTATCTAGACACCATGGAGGTCGGTCTGGCTCCCAAAAGGGGAGGATGGGCAGGTAAATATGCCAAAAATTGCGTCACAGGAAAGGCAAGGCGCTATATCTGTTTGATTGATTGACTAATTTATAGAAAGGGAAAGGCGCTGTAACTGCCTCACTGGTATTCTGTGGACACCTAAACCGCGCCGTAAGGGAAGGGAGGAGGGTGGGAGTGAAAGTGGAAAGCGAGAAAGGGGAGCCGTAGTGGAGGGCTGCGGAGTAATTTCGACCACCTGGGGAACTTTACCGTGCGCTGACATCGCACAGCACACGGACGCCACTTCGTTTCGCCTCCATCGAAAAGCAGCCGCCGAATAGAAAATGCACGGGCCTGCTACTGGCTCTATAACTGAGCCACCTCCGCTGCCTCGTGCAAGCAGAAGATTGATTTATAGTAAGGGAAAGGCGCGAAAACTGTCTCACTTGTTTTTTGTGGACACCTCAACCGCGCCGTAGAGAAAGGGAGGAAGGTGGGAGTGAAAGGGGAAAGAGAGAAAGAGGAGCCGTAGTCGAGGGCTACGGAGTAATTTTGACCTCCTTGGGATCTTTAACGGGCGCTGACATCGCACAGCACACGGACGCCTCTTCGTTTCGCCTTCATCGCAACCCAGCCGCTGAGGTCGTTGTTGTTGTGGCTGTATAGGAAGAAAGAAAAGAAAATGCACGAGCCTGCTACTGGTTCTGTAGCCGAGCCACCTCCGCTGCCTCATGCAGACAGAAGAGAAAATAGAGAAGAAAGAAAAGGAAGAGAGAGATAAAGACGCGCACCGCAACAACAGCCGTCGTCCACCACCGATGTGGCGGGTGCAATGACGGCCTACAACAGGTAAACATTCGAACAGGCTAGCCCCCGCCGCAAGTGGCAGTGACCTACCTGTCCTAACCCCTTCAGGGGAGTGCCGCCGAGGTCGGGTTTAAACCCGGGTACTCCGGTACAGTAGTAGATAAAATATAGAAGAAAGAAAAGAAGAATGGAGAGAAACACGCGCCGCAACAACCGCCGTCGTCCACCACCGAAGCGGTGGCGGGTGCAATAAACATTCGGTGGCAGGCGAGCCCCCGCCGCAAGCGGCGGTGACGTACCTGTTCCAGCCCCATCAACGAACGCCAAGCGACAGGCGCGATAGCATACCGTCCAAACACACTTGCCGGAGAAAGTGTGACAGCCTTTCCTTTCCTGTAAAACAATTATCATTAAATTTAGCAGAGCAAGGACGCCGGTGATAGGCAAACAATAAGAGGCAAGGAAATGAGAGGAAGGGTGGACATTTGGCATTCTCCTCTTAAGAGATCTAAGAAACCATCTAATTTTTCGCTCACTTACGCTGACGCCGGAGCTTTTGGCTGTCGGATTCTGCAAAGCTGCCGCGTTAAATTATTTGCAACGTTTCTCCTAAGATAGTCGGCACATACCCTCCTCGACTGGCAGTGATTATCTACACTTTGCCAATTCGTATTGATGAGCCCAACAGTGTGGTTTCTAATTTTTCTAGCTGTTGCACAAGTAACACTCGCACACTCACGTGTATGCATACGTGATCGGATAAGTGTCAGTGCTCGCTTCTAATCGTTAAAAATCTGGTTTCCAGTTTGAAACGAAGCCATTCCGTTACCTTGCTCCCACCTTTTAGCGGGACGGGACCGAATTGCAGAAGTTTGGCTTTGACTTTCGGCTCTTTTAAACAAACTATTGAGCCATATTATTTCATAACACGTCACCGATTTCACTTGAAGTGACGCCTTGCTGCATCAGACAAAGGCTAGGGCCGGTTTGTTTTCGTCTCACATGAAGAGACAATGTGTTGCAAGGCCTAAACAACCATGTATTTATGCCCAGTTTTATATAAATGATCGCAATGAGCGCTTGTTGTTTTAGCAATAAAGTCACACTGTCCGATTCACAGGGTTTTATTGGACCACGTATTATATCAATATACTCAATCCTCACCATAGAGTATTTCAAACTTTTACTTGCGGTTCAGAAATGTCCGCATTCTGGGAGCTGGGGACGAGGGATGTAAAAGGTTTTTTACTGTCGTGCCAAGAAGTAGACTCGGGATTCTAAGGGTGCTGGTAGGGTCGATTTACGCATAAGAGAGCTGTCCGATTAGGTAGCTGCGCCACTTGTGCCTTGGCATGCGAAAGCGTCAGGTGCACAATCTGCTGGCCAATCAGTGCACGGCCGTGCCATCTTCCAACTACCACCTTCCAGAAGCAAGCGTGCGCGGTTGGGCATTTGGGTTTGCTCGGTATGGTGGCTCAGAAAAAGAGAAAACGACAGAAGAGGCGCAGAGAGCGGGTTGTTCCGAATAGCATCTACCGCCCCCAGAGGCAGCGCAAGCGGTTCAGGTGTCCAGAGAAACAAATGTGACAGATACTGCACCTTTCCCTTCCTGTGAACCAATTAGGAACAATAATGGTAATAATATTAAAATTATTAAATACTAATAATATTGACGCATATAGAAGACGACGCAAAAGATGGCATCTGGGACGACAAGCGCGAGCCTGGAAGTGAAAGAAGCTTGAACGCAAGACTTGTTCTGGTCTACCATTCAAACCATCTATCGCTAGGTCCTCCTTGGTGTTCTACCGAGACGTGACACTGGTGGAACGCGCTGGGGTATGCATAGGACTCCTTCCGGCAGTCCACAGCGGATCCCAAACGTCGACACGCCTGTCCATCGTGCTAGCCGCCGCCTTCTAGGCCTAGCGCCGGAGTACAGTCATCTACCGAACGACTCCTCAAACGCCCAAGTTCCTCAGACCTCCCAAGCCATGGCACATACCAACCCTACGCCGGTGACTCTACAGAACACCAAGGTGCCAGAGTGCTTTCGCGGGGAAGCGTTTGAAGATGTGGAGGACTGGCTCGACCAGTTTGAGCGAGTGGCCAAGATAAACCAGTGGAGCGCAGACCAGAAGCTTTGTAATGTTTATTTTGCCCTTCAGGATAATGCTAGAACGTGGTTTGAAAACCACGAGGCCAGCTTATCCACATGGGATGACTTCCGCTGCCAGCTGGTCGACACTTTCGCGAGAACTGACCGACGGGACAATGCGCTGCGCCTGCTTGAAGTGCGCATCCAGAAGCCAAATGAGAGCGTGGCTATGTTTGCGGAAGACATGGCTCGCCTTTTTCGCCGTGCCGACCCTGATATGAGTGAGCCAAGGAAGCTACGGCATCTCATGCATGGTGTAAAAGAACAGGTGTTTGCCGGCTTGGTACGCAACCCACCTAAAACGGTGAGAGAGTTCGTTAAGGACGCTACTGCTATAGAGCGAGCCCTACAAGACCGGTGCCGCCAGTACAACCGACCCGTTAACTGTGCTTCGACGACTGCGGCGGCGCTGAATGCAACCGATAGGACCGCTCTTCGAGACCTCATTAGAGAAATTGTCCTTGAGGAAATCCAGCGAATTACGGCTACGAAGGCTCAGTCATCACAGGCCCTCGTGGAAACCGTCAGGAATGAAATTCGGTATGCCTTATCACCGTCTGCACCATGTAACCAGTCTCACCCCGTCGACAACGCGGCAGCTATTTCGGAGCCATACCACGCTCCACAACCGGTCAGCTTCACGGCCGACGTTCCTGCACCTTACCAGGAGCAGCAACATGAGAGCTATGCCGCAGTCCTTCGTCGCCCGCCTCCAGACTACGCCCCATCGAGCTCATCGAGCCGTCAGGAGACGCGACTCTTCCATGGACCTCAGTGGGCGCCTTCCAGGCGCTTTCAACCACGCCGAACTGACAGGTGGCGCAGTTATGATAACCGGCCACTCTGTTTCTACTGCGGACAACCTGGCCACGTGTATCGGTACTGCCGCTACCGCGAAGAGGGGCAAGCCTTTCCGCCTGCTTCTGCTCGCCAACACTTCAATGCCGACACTGCCCAAATCGAGGACGACCCTCCGGTCAGCAGGGAAAACAAGTCCCGGGGCTTCCGCCGCCGCTCCTCCCCATCACCACAGCGTTATCCTTCGCCAATGCGCCGTAGCATTGCTGACGCTAGCGGACAGCGGTCCCCGAGCCCTCACCGGGGAAACTAACAGCCGCAACCTCGCGAGGGGAGGTTGCAACCAGTCGAAAAATGCCAAACCCCTCACCACCGCCGCAACCGCCGACAACCTGTACTTCTGACGCCGCTGTTAACATTAACATTGACATCGCCGCACTACCGCCGAAAATGCCGCCTACATTACCGCCGAAAATGCCGCACCAGATGAGCAGCCCCGACGACGAAGCTGACAGCGCCGACCTTGCTGCACTTCCGCCGCAAATGCCGAAAAAGACGAACAACCTGGATGAAATTGTTAGTGCTGACCTCGCCGTTTCTATTGACGGGCTGGAGGTACATGCTCTAGTGGATACCGGAGCGGATTTTTCAATTATTAGCCAGAAACTGGCTGATACGCTGCGTAAAGTAAGAACTGAATGGACTGGGCCAGTAATTAGAAGTGCTGGGGGTCAGCTACTGGCACCGACAGGGAAGTGCACTGCCCGGATAGCAATAGGAAACGCGGTGTTTGTCGGCAGTTTCGTTATTCTCCCTGACTGTTGCAAAGACCTCATCTTGGGCATGGACTTTCTGCGCCTTCATGGGGCTGTAATCAGCATTCGAGATAGCGTCGTTGCCTTCACCAAGAATCATGGAGACCTTGGTTATGCGGAAGTACCACTGATGCCCTTACGCGTCGCCAAGGAGACGGTGACATTACCTCCGCGATCATGCTCTCTTGTTCAAGTGAAGTGCGACGTGGCGCACACCGGCGATGGAATCGCCGAAAGGGCAGTCACCCTGGTACTAAGCCGAGGTGTTTCTATAGCTCGGGGGCTAGTCAACTTGACCGATGGACAGACCGAAGTGCTGCTGACAAACTTCAGCGACGAGCGTCAGCAAATTCCGAAAGGCACAACTGTGGCCTTTTTCGACAGCATCCTAAATGCGCAGCACTGCTTCTCACTGCAACAGGAAGAGCCAATGTGCAAGACGCCCGTAACCATCGTCGATGTGAGTCCAAATTTGTCTTCTTCAGAACGGGACCGCCTTTTGGATCTCATAGATCAATTTCGAGACTGCTTTGCTTCCGAATCACGGGTCGGCCAAACGCCCTTGACAAAACATCGAATCATTACGGACGACTCGATTCGCCCAATTCGACAAAATCCTTACCGTGTGGCTCCGAAAGAACGCGAAGCCATTCAGCGCCAGGTGGCCGAAATGCTTAGAGATGACGTTATCCAGCCGTCACAGAGCCCCTGGGCTTCCCCCGTGGTGCTTGTTAAAAAGAAGGACGGCAGCTTACGATTTTGCATAGACTACCGCAAGCTCAACCAAGTGACTAAAAAAGACGTGTACCCTCTTCCTCGCATCGACGATTCCCTTGATCGCCTACGAAATGCACGTTACTTCTCATCAATGGACTTGAAAAGTGGATATTGGCAGATAGAAGTAGATGAGAGGGATCGGGAGAAGACAGCATTCGTCACTCCCGACGGATTGTATGAGTTCAAGGTGCTTCCGTTCGGTTTGTGCTCTGCACCAGCAACATTTCAGAGGCTGATGGACACTGTGCTCTCGGGACTTAAGTGGCAAACATGCCTGGTGTATCTTGACGACGTGATTGTGTTTTCGGCCACATTTGAAGAGCATCTACACCGTTTGCTAGCTGTGTTTCAGGCCATACGATCTGCAGGCCTCACCCTAAAGCCCGAGAAGTGCCACTTCGGTTACGAGGAGCTGCAGTTCTTAGGCCACGTCGTTAGCCAAGAAGGTGTGCGGCCTGATCCTGAAAAGCTATCCGCAGTCGCCAAGTTCCCAACACCTACGGACAAAAAGACATTACGGCGCTTCCTGGGCCTTTGCGCCTATTATCGTCGGTTTATTGCTGGCTTCTCACGAATTGCCTGGCCATTAACTTCGTTGACGCGTGACAACGCTGTCTTTAGCTGGGGTGAAGAACAGCAACAAGCTTTTAATGAGCTGCGGAGGCGTTTACAGACACCACCTGTTCTGGCACACTTTGATGACGACGCCCCTACACTGCTTCATACGGATGCCAGCAACGTGGGCTTAGGTGCTGTGCTGGTGCAGCGCCAGGATGGTGTGGAAAAAGTAATTGCTTACGCCAGCAGGACCCTATCTAAAGCGGAAGCGAACTACTCGACAACCGAAAAAGAATGCCTGGCAGTGGTATGGGCGGTTATGAAGTTCCGCCCTTATTTGTACGCTCGCCCCTTTGAAGTCGTTAGCGACCATCACTCTCTCTGTTGGCTGACGAACCTAAAGGACCCTTCAGGGAGACTCGCGCGTTGGAGCCTTCGATTACAAGAATTTGACATGGCCATTATTTACAAATCTGGAAGGAAGCACACGGATGCTGATTGCCTTTCACGAGCGCCGGTCGAGCCTTCCACTATGACCGATGAAGGCACTGCGTTTTTAGGTGTAATAGATGACGCAACGCTTTCCCAACAGCAGCGGGAGGACCAGCAATTGCTCCCTCTTATTGATTTCTTGGAAAAGCGAACTACGGTTGTGCCTAAGACTTTCGCCCGAGTAATGCCTTCGTTCTTTATTCGCAACAACGTACTTTACAAGAAGAACTTCCGCCCAGGGGGAAACAGTCATTTACTCGTCGTCCCATCAGCTCTCCGCAGTGAAGTTTTGCAAGCGTGTCACGACGAGCCAACCGCCGGTCACCTAGGCTACACCCGCACTTTGGCTAGAGTACAGCATGGATACTACTGGCCAAAACTGCCGGCGACAGTGAAACACTATGTACGTACGTGCATAGACTGCCAGCGCCGTAAATCACCTCCTGTAAAACCAGCTGGCCTACTCCACCCTCTTCAAGTGCCAACGACACCTTTTAAACAAATCGGCATGGACCTCCTGGGACCATTTCCGACGTCCACAGCCGGGAATAAATGGATAATTGTCGCCACCGATTATCTAACCCGCTACGCGGAGACCAAGGCTCTGCCAAAGGGTACCGCCGCTGAAGCAGCTCGGTTCTTCGTTGAGAACATTGTCCTGAGGCATGGCGCCCCGGCACTCATTATAACAGACCGAGGAACTGCATTTACGGCCGAACTTTTGGAGACCGTTCTCCGCCTCAGTGGCACCAGTCATCGTAAAACTACAGCCTATCACCCCCAAACCAATGGGTTGACGGAACGTCTCAATAAGACCATCGCAGACATGCTTTGCATGTACGTCGACGTGAACCACAAAAATTGGGACGAAATTCTTCCCTACGTCACGTTCGCCTACAATACGGCACGCCAAGACACCACTCGTATGACACCATTCAGCCTCCTTCACGGGCGACCAGTAACAACTATGCTGGATGCAATGTTGCTCCCAAATGCTGACACCGATGATCTCGATCAGGACGCCGAGGAATTCGCTCAACGTGCAGAGGCAGCTCGACAACTAGCGCGTGTGCGAATCAAAAATCAGCAAGAGCATGATGCACGACGCTACAATCAGAGACACCGACATGTCATGTACGAACCTGGCGACAAAGTGTGGGTCTGGACTCCTATTCGCCGCCGTGGACTCTCCGAAAAATTATTGCGGCGATACTTCGGGCCCTATGTTGTCCAGCGACGTTTAACCGACGTCACTTATGAGGTGGTGCCAGACAAGGTGTCGACATCAAAGCGACGCCAGCAACAAGCAGACGTCGTCCACGTTGTGCGTATGAAGCCGTACAACTCGGACTGACCTCATCGAGACGATGCTTCCTGAGGAGGGGGGGCAAATGACGCATATAGAAGACGACGCAAAAGATGGCATCTGGGACGACAAGCGCGAGCCTGGAAGTGAAAGAAGCTTGAACGCAAGACTTGTTCTGGTCTACCATTCAAACCATCTATCGCTAGGTCCTCCTTGGTGTTCTACCGAGACGTGACAATATTATAATAAAAATAATATTAGCCCACTTTCTCTATCTCTTCTGTCGTTTTCTCTCTTGCGGAGCCACCGTACCGAGCAAACCCAAATACGCCTAAGGGCGACCTTGTGCCGCATCCGATCCTGAGGTCGGCGACGAAACACAGCGCTTATTCCCTTCTCGCTGTAGCTCAATGTCCATTTCACACACACTGAGCGTTGAAAGCGACGGGGAGTGTCCGACACCAAGGCTGAAAGAGCTGCTGGGAATCGTCCACATCCTGTTTTTGGCTCACAAACTCAGATGAATCCTTTAAGTCTTTTCGTAATGCCGGTGGTTTTTTCACGCGCCCCATTTGCTCCTCCAAGGCTCCGCGAATCTTAGAAATTCCAGCAGTGGCCGGCGTCGCCGCCAGCTTCATAGTACGACCAGCCTGCGTTCCGAGAGCACCGCCGGTTTTCGGTGGAGCCAAAGCCTTAGATGTCATTTCCACCTTCTTTCCGCGAACTCCATGCTTGGCCTGGACGCCGCAAACTTTAGACGTGCAATGAGGTTCCATTAACGATGTGGCAGGAGCACACGATGATTCGGGGACCACCGCGGTGTCAGCCGCGATCGCGCTAGCAATCTCAGGCTGGGATGGACCAGTCGCATACATGTCCAACGGCACGTCATCACTGCTGGCCGTTCCTTCCGCCAGTGTACAAGTAGTCGAATTCGGCAACGTTTTTGATGTCGTGCCCTCTACAGAGTTTATTTGTACTTCCTCCTTGCCTTTAGACTACTCACTCGCTTGGCAGATAGGGCCGCTGCACTATAGGCTTCATGGGTGTAAGCGGAGGAAACGCACTTGCCGCTGCGTCTGAGTAGGAACGGCGCACCGGGCACGCTGCTGGCCGTTCCTTCCGCCAGTGTACGGGTAGTCGAATTCGGCAACGTTTTTGATGTCGTGCCCTCTACAGAGTTTATTTGTACTTCCTCCTTGCCTTTAGACTACTCACTCGCTTGGCAGATAGGGCCGCTGCACTATAGGCTTCATGGGTGTAAGCGGAGGAAACGCACTTGCCGCTGCGGCTGAGTAGGAACGGCGCACCGGGCACGCCACCGTCGGGTGGTCATCACTGCAGCGTCGGCAGGGCAGGGCGCAGCCTTCGCCTTGGTGACCGTGGATACCACAGCATCCACAAAAAGGCGCTGAACACTGCACCCGAACGTTCTCCGAGGAGCCACATCACCGGCAAACACGCTGCATACCTTTGTGCTCAAAGGTTATGCGATGCCCAGCAACGTGTAGGTATTTAGGTACTGGTGATGACGCAGACATCTCCATCCGTACATACCGCGTCCCAGTGAGAGCACCCTTACGGGAGCCCATCTGGCACGCAGTGACGGACCTGGCTTTGCCATGCTAGCTCAGGGCCTGTATAGGCGTTTTGGTTGAATCGTAATACGGTAGGAAAAGGCAGGCCACGGTGGTAACTTGAGGTCCAACAGGCACGATTGGTATACGTTCACTGCCGATGACGAGGCAGCCGGTGTCAACGATTAGAGACATGGATGCCATGCTCTTCACTGTAACTTGAATAGACTGGGCGCCCATATTCTCGACGCACTAACCTTCGGGTAAACGCACTATTGACGTTGCCGCTTCGACGATCGTCTTGGAACTGGCACCCGCAGGGACGCCTATGTCGAAGCCCTGAGTCTTCGAAGGGTTCTACGGCGCTGAAGGCGCCACGGTGACAAAGCCACGGGATGCCCCGAACGTGAAACACGCACAGACGCCCGCCACTAATCAAGTCTCCACCTCTAGAATCAACAGGCTGTTCGCCTCATAGCTACAACCTTGCCACAACGATGCAGTTGCGTTTAACTTCTTCGTACACAGAACACGTAAGAACCTTGAGATTCATCCACAGTGATACTCGTTACTTTAAAAAACTGGCGTCTATGTACGTCTCTATATTCAGATTATGCTCAAAATTACTAGGCAAGCCTAGCCTGCTGTAATTTGTTATCTTTTGGGGCATTTCGCTTCTTGTTGCACGCATGATTATATTCGAAAAAGTTATCATTTTTCTGAAAGCTACCATCCTTTTCCGCAAGCATCCACTATTCGTAACCAAGATAAGTCGTAAATGTTTAGCAGAGCAACACCATATTCGAGGAGTGTCAAATGTTACGGAGAAAATGTTCTTTTCTTCTGCATTCAAAAATTTTTCACTCCTCTAGTTTTCTCCTACGGCCCATCCCTTCTCATCGTAATACCTAAATTTCCCCATCTCTTCTCGTATTATATTTCTAGCTATGCGCAATTCAAGATTAAAAATCCGCAGGAAGGCTATGAAAGCTTTTATCAACATGTGATCTTTGCTCTCTGTGCGCGCTAGAGACAAAAATAAAGAACAGTTGCTTTACAGGACAGGGAAGGCGCACACACACACAGGTATTTCACAGGTCTTTTTTGTGGACACGCGAACCGCGCCGTAAAGGTAGATAGGAAGGTAGGAGTGACAGCGGAAAGAGGTGTAGATGCACCGTAGTAGAGGGCTACGAGCAATTTCGACCACCTGATCATCTTTAACGCGCACTGAAACCGCACAGGACACTGATGACTTTTCGTTTCGCCTCCATCAAAATGCAGCAGCCGACGGTCTAGATTGTACCCGGGCAAGAAGCCGTTGTTCCGCTCAACCGAAAGTCAAGCTTTTCCTGCTAACACCCCTTCACAAGCCCCGCTGCTACTCCGCAAGACAGCGCCACTCTGACAGAAACCATTGACGAGATTCAAGTTGAAAGGGGCCCTCAAAATCCCATTAGCCCGGCGCCGGTTCTTTAGTGTCGAGTCGCCTTCGTACCACTAAGATTTGTAGCGATTGATCAGCGCGATCGCTGATTTGACCTCTCGGGCCACCGTCAAGCACTGCCTCGGGATTGGTCAGTTTGATTGAAGCGCCGGCGCGCGCTTCGCTGCCTTCGCCGACGATGCGTGGACGCTGCTTCGCAGCCAGATGCAACGTGACCAGCGTTATGCGCTTGCCCAAATCGCTTGTCATTAACGCTTGTGGGAGTTTATTCATGAGTCCGAACAAGTTCGGTGCCGAACAAGTGCTGCTTGCCGGGTTGCTCCAGCAGCTATAGTGGTCAGGAAAAAGTTCAAGTGTTTTTATTTTCAAAGTACAAAGAAATTTCCGAGAAGTGGCTGCGCGCCATTCCGAGGAATAATTTCGCGCCAATTTCATATACGAAGTTGAGTGCCTTAATTGATTCTGCATTTCATTTTGCTGTGCATTTCATTTTTCTATGTTTTCCGCTTCGGCATGCCGAAAGGAGGTCAGGGAGCGAGCAGCACTCTGCGATTGTGGGTGCAGTTTCTTGGGTTGTAATCATGGGGCTCTAGAATCTCTTCTTGCACTCGTACTTCCACTCTGGAGCTGCGGACGGAGCTGCGGCCTTTATAACGCTTCGCGACGCAGTTAAGAAAAGTTCGTGGGCATTCAAACAAGCCATAAGCGAGCTAGACATCGACAGAAGTGTGGTGTTCAGCTTCCGACGTTGTAGGGCCACGCATGGTGCCATTGTGAAGGCGATTAGCGAAAATCAATGTCCTTGTTCGGAACCGATGTGAGACGTGTCATCAGTCCATAAATCAGTGTATATTTAAAAAGTAGGAAAACGTTTAGTCCGCGCTTTAATAGCTGATGCAACTCTCACATTCAATAGGGAAGCATCTCAATTCAGGAAACCATTGACGAACACCATGGCTCGGGCCCGGTCTACCACGGTCTGCGAGCTCGCCAGGTCAACGCAGCCCAGTAGAGCTTCTCATAGTCTACACGGGGTAGTTTGGCTTTTGGGGGAAGGTTCTGGAATTATTGCCATGTCCAGACTATGTGCAAGCCGTCGAAAGATTTCTCCTCGAGTAATGTCATTTTTCTATAAAGGCAGGAGAAAGTGTTTCAAACTGCCGGGCACAGCAGTATTCCAGCAGTAAATACTAAGACAATTGTGTTCTTATGGATAAAAGTAAAAAAATCCGTTTTTCTAAACTATTGTATTAATGGGGTTGAGTTAAAAAACTGCCAAGGTATAGGAATCTTGGCATTGTAGGATAGGATAGGATAGGAAATACGTTAGTTTCTCTAGGAGCGTAGTAAACTCGCACCTAAGCTGGAATGACCATACAGACCCGGTAAATCCTCAGCCTTGCGTAAACTTGGTTTTCTTCGCCATAAACATGGGGGTGCATCTAGCCGCTGCAAACTATTATTCTGCAATACGCTCATGAGACTAAAACTCTATTGGCTGTTAAAAATACCATTTGCTGTTATCGCCGCCGTGAATTGCTTAGTCCTTTTGCGGGCGCAAGTCGGCCATATAAAGAGTTGATTCCAGCGATATTACGCCTGTCTCCTCTTTTGGCGTCTATGACATTGTCACCACTACGTTACATCTGATAGAGGTGCTGCCTTCGTGTTCCAGTCCCCCCTTCAAGCGACCACAGCCCTATTCCTGCCGCCGGGGAGGGCCAGCCACTAGGTGACCGAATCAGCCGCCGACTTCAAGGGCTCCAACCCGAACACGGTCTGTAGTCCGACTCCGGAATGAAGCCTCAACGTTGACAATGACTGAGTTTCCAGTACCGTTTGTCTTGCAGCCCCGGCAGCCCCCAATCTTACAAGGACAGCCCACAGAAGATGTGGAAGACTGCCTTGACCAGTTCGAACGCATGACAACATTCAACGCCTGGAACAACGAAGCTGATAGAGTTGCTTTGGAGAAGTAGAGGGAATTTATTGTCTTCCACACACATAGGTACTTGTATATACACGCACACGCACTGTAGTACGTACATGGGCACAACAACGAAAGGTGCGATACTAGCAACAATCACACATTGATAGTTATTCCGTGTTTATCAATACCTAGAGAACACAAGCTCAAAAGGAGTTAAAATGAGAAACGTAATGACAGATGATTAAATCTTATATAGCAATACACTTCCTCATGGTTCGAGGTACGCAACAAAGGGGGGGAGGGGTTACAATGGCAAAGCTGCCATAACAAGACTGCCGTTCGGAACAATGAAGAAACGGGTGTGCCAGCGCTCCAGAAACCGCGCCTCTCCATCTCTGTCCAGTTGATCAGAGAGATACTTCTGCAATAGAAGACGCAGTCGCTGCAGCGCTGGGAACATGGCTTTCTGGCTGGTTGTCTACGGACTTCAGCAAGGCAACGCCTCTTCCACAACACAAAATATACACAGGCGACTACTAGTCGCGCAAAACATCCGCGTGGTGGCCTGGTGCCAGGGCCACCATGCATGGAGAACATCCTTCTCACTAAGCGCCACATGACCAGCGCAACTGGGCATTCAAAGAACGCGTGCCTCATGTCTTCCGTGCTGCCGCAGTTTGGGCATTGGTAATTCGGCACGACATGCCACATGGCCAGGCGTTCTCGAGTGGGTAACACGCCCAATCGCTGGCGCCACTCGAAATCGCGGACCTCGGAAGGCACACGGCTCACCGCCCACCGACGCAACTTGTCGACGGCCGTTACGGAGCTGGTCGTCGTGGTTTGGACGCGATGAGGCAACCATTTCACTGACTTGCCTTGCGGGCACCTTTGAGGTCAGGCAGGTCGCTGTCGACCGCTGTCTTAAAGACTGCTACCGTTTGGTAGAGCCTGTGAGGCCTTTCGGCCTGTGGGCCCAGGTGCCGGTTTGCAGTAAAGGCCTGGCGAGCTGTGCTCAGCCAGTACTGTAACAGGGAGCGCCCCGGGTACAGCGGATCATTGAGCAGCGTGGCGACCAGTTTCGACTCGAGCACTCGGCCCACCGTGTTGGCGCATGGCAGCTCGATGCCGCCCCTTTCTTGCGGTAGGTGAAGGAAATGGCGCGCGACAAGCGCTGTCCCGCCATCCCAGACAAACACCCCAGCCAGGGAGGCGAGGCGGCCTGCCGTTCGACGCGGAATCACCGCAACGCGTGAGACGTAGAGCGCGTCGGCGTACGCCTTAAGGCCCGTTCACACTTGCGACTAGCAGTGGTCGCGCGACCGTTTTGGTCGAAAAGCGACAGTCGCAAATGGTCGCATCGGTCGAAAAGCGACTGCCGCGGGCCGATCGGGCACTGCTCGAATTTCTAGTCGCGCGACTACTAGCCGCAAACCATTTCACCAATCAGCGAGGTCCCGGAGTACTCGATCGAGCACCTTCTCGATGCAATTAAAGAATACCCCTTCCTTTTCAACAAACGGCATCCGGAATTCAAAGGCAGGGAGAAGGATATGGCCTGGGAGGAGATTGGAGAGATATTCGGACTATCCGGTACTATGAACTTTTGAGAAATGGGTTTTTCACGCAGGCGCAACATTTTATATCGACACCGTCTATTCATCGTCGGCGTTCTCGCCTGAAAAAGCTGAAGTGTCTGGCAAGCGGCTGCTACCGACGTTCGCTGTCAGCGCCCTGCAGCTTTCCTACTCCCAACTCGTTTTTCGTGAAGGCGACAGTCGCAAGTGTGAACATAGCTCCTCTCCTCTAGTCGCGCGACTGGTAGTCGCGCGACCTCATCTAGTCGCAAGTGTGAATAGACCTTTAGTCTTTACGACCCCTACTTTTGTCTGTACGGAAAGTGCAAAGTGGGCGCCCTCCGACATCGCACGTGTGGAACGCGCAACCACATCCTGTCACGACCGCTTTGATACGCCGGATCGCTTCGGAAAAGACGCCCAGCACACGGACCGCGTCGACAAATGGAAAACAAACTAGGAGAGGGCCCGCGCGTTCAACTGCGCTCCAGACAGATTGGAATATGTGTCAAAAATATCAAGAAAGGCGCCGAAACTGGGGCAAACGCGTAAGAAAAAGGACAGATCGTCAGTGTAAGTTGATGCCACGACCGTTTCTTGCCCCGTCACCGGAAAGCCCCGGATGTGCCGATCACAGGCAACTCTCTTTAAGAACGAATCCGATGACAGGACAAAACGTGCAGGCGACAAGGGGCAACCCTGGCGAACTGCCCTTGTTACGGCGAAAGGAGGAGCTACTGACCCGTTCAGAACAAGTGCACTACTTAGATTGCTATACAAAACTCGTATCCTGTCGATAAATACCGGAGGCAGGCCGAAGCAGCGGATGACAGCAAACAAGTAGCCGTGCTCGATTCTGTCAAATGCCTTCGACTGATCTAAGGATCCCGTCTACTGCCTTCTCTTTTGCATAAGCGAACACGTCTCGTGTCAGCGTGAGTGACGCAAAGACGGAACGACCTGGAACTGCAATTGATTGATACTCGCTGACAAGAAATGGTAGGACGGGGCGTAGGCATTTGACTAAAAGGGAGGCGACCAACCTGTAATCTGTGTTAAGTAGCGTAATCGGCCGCCACGCCTCCGCTTCCGATAAGTCGCAGCGTGCTTCGGCACTAGTACGATCCGGCTTGAAGAAAAGGATGCTGGCTTTTTACCTTCTTCGAGGAAAATGTTCACAAGGCGCGTTAGATATCTTCCAATGACATCAAAGAAAGTGCACTAGAACCCCGTAACCAATCCATCTGGTCCGGGCGGCGAAGCTTGGCGCATACTTCGCAACGCGCTTACAATTTCCTCACCCGTTGCAGGGGCACACAGCGTCTCAATCAACTCATCCGGTGGGTGGGGTAATGTTGCGCAGAAGTCTGCAGTCACTCTATGAAATCCTTCGCGCTCGCAGAGGCCTTCTGACGCGAAGATCGCTTTGAAGTAGCCTCGAAAACCGCGTTCAATATCTGCAGGTTCCATGAACGTTGTCCCGTCTTGCATGCACACTTCCTCGATGCGAGCAGGTCTGTCATTTTTGTGCCGACAGCTGCGCGCCTACATTCAGTCGTCCGTATCGTAAGCATTAAAAAGACAAAGATCATGACGTCTTGCCCCATGAAGTCCTGGAGCATCAAATGACAAGTGGATGCTGTGACAAATTTCTCTTGGGCTCCATGTTTACCCCGGAAAGAGACTGCAGCCACGAAGTTAGGAGACGCCTGCTTCTGGGAAAGAGAGCCATGGCTAGAATTGACCGCCGAGTAAAGAGCAGAGACAACACTGCCAGCCAAGATCCGTATAATTCGTGCTATGATCTTTCCAGTTTTGATGTATGGATGCGAGAGTTGGACTGTGAAGAAGGCTGACCGCCGAAGAATAGACGCATTTGAATTGTGGTGCTGGCGGAGAATATTGAGAGTTCCTTAGACGGCCAGAAGATCAAATTGGTTGATAATGTCGACCATAAATCCTGCCTGCTCATTGTAGGGTCAAATTCTAAAGTTAAAGCTCAGCTACTTTGGTCATCTGATGAGAATAGAGGAGTCGCTGGAGAGATTTGATGTTGGGAAAGGTTGAGGGTCACCGGAGAAGGGGTAAGCAGCGAACGCGATGGTTAGATGGCATCCTCGAGGAGCTGCCGATGAAGTTATGTGATGTTAAGAAGATAGTGAGAGACGGGAATGCGTGGCGTGATATGGTCCATAGGGTCACGAAGAGTCGAACACGACTGAACGACTGAACTGACTGATCGTAAGCATGCAGACGCATGTCCACAGCGATCCGCGAGGCTCGCGATCCCCCTTCTGGAATCTAATACCGCATGTGAAGACTTTCCAGGTACTCACGCATCGCGAACGTCAACTCGTCAGCGTTTCCAACGATTCTCATGCGGAGCAGCACGTCGTTCAATGCTGTTGCGGGCCCGCCTTTGCTTACCTGCGCGAACCAAAATATCGCGCCATTCAAGCTTCTACGAATCTCACACCTCCAGACTGAAATCTACAATCTTACCAGCTGAGCTGATCAAGTCTAGGCAGATGTCGCGGACACTGACGAAATCGTGGAGGATGGAAAGATCCGTGCGCCAAGTTCCAAACGAGTCCGAACGAAGCGACGCACTCCTCAACGACACAACCACCAAGCGGTGGTCGCTGAGGTGCCCGACACCAACAAGTGGAGTAACCACTTCGCAGAATACTAGCGTGGGAGTCGAGATACACGCGGTCAATGCGACTCCCGCTCCGGCTTCGTGCCCTTGTGCTCACGAAAGCGCCCCCGTTTAGAGCGACCCACGCATCGGATAGCTGGAGCGTCGTGCAAGGTTCCGAAACTCCTTCGCATTATAGCAGGACGTACCCTGCCTTGCTCCGCGAATGTCACGTGTTGAGTCTGTCTAGTACGCAAATAAAATCATGCAGGAGCATAGGCTCCAAAACCTACGACGCAGCTGAACGGAAGAAAACTGAACGAAAACAAAGTAAGGATCATTCAATTGCGTGTACAAAACCTAACATTCCTTCTATTTGCTTCAATATCATGTTAGAAAACTCTTAAAACCTTATCAAATTATTTTGAGATTTAACTTACTTTGTCGAGCTGCGTCAATAACAACGCCATCTGCTATTTTCAAATCAAATGTATTTCTTACGCCAAGTATAATTGTTTTCCCAGAATTTCTCGAAATAGGTATCTAGCCACCATGGAGTAGGGTCTGGCTCCCAAAAGCGGAGGATGGGCAGGTAAATATGCCAATAATTGCGTCACAGGAAAGGAAAGGTGCTATAACTGTTTGATTGATTGACTAATTTATAGAAAGGGAAAGGCGCGGTAACTGCCTCGCTTGTTTTCTGTGGACACTTTAACCGCGCCATAAGGGAAGAGAGGAAGGTGGGAATGAAAGTGGAAAGAGAGAAAGAGGAGCCATAGTGAAGGGCTACGGAGTAATTTCGACCACCTGGGGATCATTAACGTGCGCTGACATCGCACAGCACACGGACGCCTCTTCGTTTCGCCTCCATCGAAACGCAGCCGCCAAGGTGGGGTTCGAGCCCGGGTGCTCCGGCACAGTAGTCGGGCGTCTAACCACTGCACCACCCCGGCGGGGCGCCCTATTTGTCACGTATTGTGGTCACCTGAACAGCATGCTCTCTAAAGGAAGGGAGGGAGATGGAAGTCAAAGTACATAGAAAATAAGGTGCTAAAGCGGAAGCAAGGAAGTGAATAATATTAATTGGTTCACAGGAAGGAAAAGGCGCAGTATTTGTCACACTTGTTTTTATGAACACCTAAACTGCGCCGAAATTATTGAGAGGAAGGTGGGAGTAAACGTGGAGAGAAAGAAGAGCCGTAGTGGAGGGCTGTGGAGTAATTTCGACCACCTAGAATGAGTGATTGATTTTATAGGAAGAGAAAAGCATGGTACTGTCTCACTTGTTTTCTGTGGACACCTCAACCGCGCCGTAAGGGAAGGGCTTAAGGTTGGAGTGAAAGTGGAAAGAGTGAAAGAGGAGCCATAGTGAAGGGCTACGGAGTAATTTCGACTACCTGGGGTCTTTAACCTGCGCTGACATCGCACAGCACACGGACGCCTCTTCGTTTCGCCCAGTTTCGCCTCCATTGAAACGCAGCCGCCGAGGTCGGGTTCGAACCCGGGTACTCCTCTACAGTAGTCGGGCGTCTTACCACTGCACCACCCCGGCGGAATCGTGCGCGGACACAGGGGAGCTGGGCGAGGGCGGCTGTTCCTTGCCCTACGGGGCTGGGATGGTAGGTCAGCGCAGCAAGCGGCGGGGCCAGCCAACCGCCGAATTTTTATCTGTTGTAGGCCGTCATTGCACCCGCGTCTGCTTCGGTGGTGGACGACGGCTGTTGTTGCTGCGCGCGTCTTTCTCACTCTCTCTTCTTTTTCTTCCTTCTCTATTTTCTCGTCTGTCCGCACGAGGCAGCGGAGCTGGTTCATCTACAGTAGCAGGCCCGTGCATTTTCTATTCCTTCTTCCTACAGCCACAACAACAGACATGGTGTGGAAGGGTGCCTATTCCTGGCCTTATGGGATTGGGACAATAGGTCAATTCTGCTTGCGGCGGGGGCTAGCCAGCCACCGAATTTTATCTGTTGTAGGCGTCATTGCACCCGTTACCGCTAGGTGGTGGACGACGACTGTTACGGTGCGCTCTTCCTCTCCCTTTTCTCGCTTTCTTCTCTACTTTTTCCTCTCTTCCCCTAAGGCGCCGCGGTTGAGTTGTTCACAAAAAAAGACAAGTAGACAGTTACCGCGGCTTTCCCTTCTAGAAATCAATCAATCAGTTTTTCTATTCCGCCCGCATGAGGCAGCGGTGGTAGTGGTGAAAACGTTTATTGACTGTTGAGCCTTATTGCGAAAGGGTTACTTCGCTATGTTCAGAGATTTCTCTCCGCAGACCGCGTCCCCAAAATCATGTCCGCAGCAGTTGCGGGTAATTGAGCAGCGGTAGAGGTTAATGAGTGACGTCCGTCTGTTGATGCTGACGTAACGTTTATGCAGAAAAAATAATTAGGGCAATAAGTAAATTATGCATTTAATTACAGGCAAAAAAATGTGAATGTCCGCAGCAGTTGTAAGTCATTGAGATGTGGTAGAGGTTCGTGAGTGGTGTCAGTCGATAGAGGGTGACGTAATAGCGTGTCCGAAATTTTCATTAGGCCAATAAGGTGATTAAGTAATTATTTCGAGGCAACATAAGCAAAATTGTGTCTGCAGCAGTTTTGAATTATTTAGAAGTCGTAGAGGTTAATGAGTGCTGCCAATCGATACAGGGTGATGTAATGTGTGCGAAAAAATAATTAGGCCAATAGGTTATTAGGTAATATTTTAGAGGCAAAAATTGAAAAACTAAAGGCGAAAGTGGTCTCATTAAAGAACGGCTTGGCGCCACATTTGAATGTATCAAAAACTAAATGTTAATTAAATAAGTCAATTAGGGCGAGGCCAAGGATGTGACCTCTCACAACCGGAAGTAGAGCCGAAAAAGAAAATAGGAAGGGATTGGGGCGACATGTGAAAATACCAAAGACTAAAACGTAGGTAATTAAGGCAGTAAATTAGGGTAAGTCAAGGATGTGAAATCACGTAACCGGAAGCAGAGAAAAAAAAACAGCATTTAAAGGCATTGGCGCGCAATTTGAAAGCGCCGAAGTCTAAAATGAGTAAACAAGAAGTGAATCAGGCTGACGTCAAGGATGTGGCATCACGCAACCGGTAGTAGAGCCTAAAAAGGGGCATAGGAAGAAATTGGTGCACAATTTTAAAGTACCAAAGACTAGAATGAATAAACAAGAAGTGAAAATATGTGATGTAGAGAATGTGACGTCCTGCAACCGGAAGTAGAGCCAAAAAAGGGCATGGGAAGGGATTGGCGCACAATTTAAAATTAGCAAAGACTAAAATCAGTAAACAAGAAGTGAAATAAGCATCTAGAAGGAACCAGAAGGAACCAAAAGCAGCCTCCGTGCTTTTGCATTGTACTCCAATGCAGAATCTGCAGTGCTCTTTAATTTTTTATCAGTAGTGATGGGTCGGCTCGATATCGCGTAGGATGGCCGGGAGCTTGTGGCGCTCAGTGACACTTAGAGCCCACCCCACCAGCTCCTTTTGTTCAGCTAGGTCCGAGGTGGACTCCGCGTTCTCCTATCGCTCTATGTCTGTTAGTCGCCAATTGCGGGGTGGCTCGAGATCAGAGCACATGTAGAGGATATGATGAACGTCTTTTGGGTGCCCCGCAGAGGGTGCATATAGGAAAGAAAAAGCCGGGGTGGATATGGGCAAGGTGTGCTGGAGATATGAAGGTACGGGCCTGGAGCTGGTGCCAGGTCACCTACTAGAGTTTACATAGTGATTGGTGTGGGGGCGGATACTGGAGTCGTTGCTTCCTGTAGTGGGGAGTAATGTCGTTATATGTATCAGGCGTTCACGTGCACTGCCTGGGTCTGTAGCTAGCAATGCTCTGTTGACGTGGGCTCGTGTTGTGTTGTGGGCAGCTTCATTCCCACGGTTGCCGCATGAGCAGGTATCTGTAGGAGTTCAACTGATCTGGTCAGTGGATGAGTGAAATCGAGAATATTGAAAGCAGGTGTGTGAACCCTGCCCAGTGCGAAATTGCGGATTGCAGTTTTTGAGTCACTAAAGATTAGTGTGGCAGTGGTTGAGGAGATTGCCAAGGCAATTACAGCTTCTTCTGCCCCTAACAAGGATACAGCTTTATTCAAACCAGAAAGTACAGGGTGAAGTGTGTTGGAAACCACGCTCAAGGCATAGGCTTGATGAGTAGCATATCTGCGTGGTACTGTTTGCGCAGCGCCGCGGCTCTGGCTTCTCGCCGAGCTAGGTGATCGACCGGCTGGACGTTTTTTGAGAGTGTAAGGATTGTTAAAAGAGATTTAATATCTCCTGGGGTGAGTCCATAGCCCTGAGGGAGCTTAAAGAGTTGAGGCCTAGGGACGAGAGAATATGCCTCCCCGTTGTGGTGGATGATATGCGTTCAACTTGTGCTGTGCGAGTGGCTTCGCTAAGCTCATCTAGGGTATTGTAAACCCCCATAAGGAGCAGACGGACATTCGACGTGTGTCTGGGGAGAATTATGGCCGTTGTATTGACTTGACTGATTAGTGAGCTTACTTTTTCTTCCTGCACCTTGGGAATAAACAAGTATGGAAGGCAGCACACCACTCGACTCACCACGAACGCTTGTATAAGATGGCGGAGGTCGCGCTCCCGCATTCCCCGGTGACGGTTCGCAATTCGTCTAATCAGTCTCATGATCTTGTGGACTGTGTTTGTGAGCCTAGTAATAGTGGCAGTATTCTTGCCGTTGTTCTGATAAATGATGCCTACTATATGCACCTTATCAACCTCGGGACCTTTTTGGTCATCAATGTTGACTCGAATATTGAGAGGTTGACCCATGTCTCTGCGGCACCTTGAAGGGTGCAAGAGCAACATTTCGGATTTACTAGGCAAGCAGGCGAGGCCCACCACCGTAGCATGCGCAGCGACGATGTGTGCCCAGCCCGGAGACTTTCCTCCATTTGACCGACATTACCCATTGATGTCGAACGAATAATGTCATCCGCGTAGTATTAGTGGGAGAGGTGAGGGATAACTGTCAGGGTTTTTGCATTAGAAATGAGCGTAATCTTGAAAAGAAGTGGACAGAGGACTGAGCCCTGAGGTATACCTCTGCTACCTAGTTGTAAGGTTGGTGAAGAGAGCGAACCGAATGTTAGTTCTGCCGTTCGGTTGCGAAGGAAGGCCGCTACGTAGGAGTGCGTCCTTCCTCCTACTGAGATATTCGAGAGAGAGTCCATTATGGCCGAATAGTAAACATTGTCAAACGCATTGTTGAGGTCCAAGGCCAAGATGGGCCTGGTGCGTTTAGCGTTCCTGGGGTGTAGAATCTCTTCTGAGAGCTGTAACATAACGTCTTGGGTGGAGAGATGGCTACAGAATCCAATCATAGAGTAGAGGAATAGGTATTGCATGTGTTCCTGCAAGCAGGCCAGAACCACATGTTCAAGAACTTTTCCTAAACAAGATGTTAAAGATATGGATCGGAGATTTATGAGATCCAAAGGTTTTCCTGTTTTAGGGATGAAAGAGATTTTCGCTTGTGTCCATTGCACTGGGAGAATTCTATTTTGCCAGTACTTGTTGAAAAGAAAGGTAATGGCATGTATGGAGTTATGAAGGTTCCCCAGCATTTTGTTAGTGATTTTGTCGGCCCCAGGTGCTGATGTCATTCTGAGCTTGTGCATGGCTGCCCGTACTTCCCATGGCGAAATGTGCTTCGTCCAATTTAGGGTTCGGGTTGCCGTGGTAGTTAGGTAGTAGTGTGCGAGTAGTGGTAGTTAGGTATTGTTCTTTTAAGGTTTCGAGAACAGCGTCATCTTGTAGTGATAGTTTTTGGAGGACTCGGCAAACATTTTTCTGCTGGTTATTCTTGGTGTAATCTGGATCTGGATGTCCACGTATACTTCAAACCTAGATTTCCGCTCAAGCGGTCGCATAGCTGACCCCACTGCTTACGTGCCAACTGTCCTACATAGGCTTCAATTTCTTTTGCTAGTGTTGCGATGCGAATCCTGAGTGTTCTGCTATGTTTGTTCGCTAACTATTGTTTTTGCAAGCTGGCGTGGGCCTCCCACATGCGAAGGACTCGGCTCTCTGCAATGTGGATATGTAGAGTGCGTGGGATGGTGGAGGTGGCTAATACCACATCCTGGGAGAGGCAATGAGTCCATTTATCGAGATCGTCAATGGTTTTGGGAGCTGAATTTTGAATCTGGCGGAATTTATCCCAGTTTAATATTGATATGGGCTGCCGAGTATCTCGAGCCAGTGAACTCAGCTGAATTTATGTGTTTGCGAAGTAACGGTCACTCCCGAAGTGTTTGCATGCGTTGGTCCAGCGACTGTGTGGTATTCTCGTAGTCAAAGGGAGGTCTGGACTGGTGTTAGTTTGGACACTGTTGCCTATTCTTTTTGGGTGGTCTAGATAATTGATTAGGGGAAAGCCCTTATTCTGGATGAATGTGCAAAGTGCAGTGCCCTTTTTACAGTTCTTGTAACCGCACTGTCGCCGAGCACAATTAAAGAGTGTCTGCCACTAGTAGAAAGGGCCTTTCGGAGGGCTGATAATAGAGGGGCTGCAGGGCGTTTGGGCGGGCTGTATATATTTAGAGCAGAACGACTGCTGCCTTAGCGAGTTTTAACTCCAGGTGGTGGTGCGTAGCCGTTAGGCAACGGAGGTGGCTCAGCAACAGAGCCAGTAGCAGGCCCGTGCATTTTCGCTTCCTTCTTCCCACAGCCAAAACAACAACAACAACGCAGACATTGTACAGCACACAGCAGCCAGACGCTCGACTACTGTGTCGGAGCACACGGGTTCGAACCCAGCCACCGCGGCTGGGTACCCGGGTACTCCAGCACAGTAGTCGGTCATCTCAACCACTGCACTATCCCGGCGAGGTTCGCACACCTGGGAATTTTTAACTTGCACTGATATTTCACAGCACATGGACGCCTATTCGTTACTCCTCCATCGAAATGCAGCCACTGGCACTCGGGATCAAACTCGGCACTCCGGCACAGTAGTCAGTCATCTCAACCACTGCACTATCTCGGCGAGTTTCGCACACCTGGGAATTTTTAACTTGCACTGATATTTCACAGCACAGTGACGCCTATCCGTTACTCCTCCATCAAAATGCAGCCACCGGCTCTCGGGATCAAACTCGGCACTCCCGAACAGTAGTCGGTCATCTCAACCACTGCACTATCCCGGCGAGGTTCGCACACCTGGGAATTTTTAACTTGCACTGATATTTCACAGCACATGGACGCCTATCCGTTACTCCTCCATCAAAATGCAGCCACCGGCACTCGGGATCAAACTCGGCACTCCGGCACAGTAGTCGGTCATCTCAACCAGTGCACTATCCCGGCGAGTTCCGCACACCTGGGAATTTTTAACTTGCACTGATATTTCACAGCACATGGACGCCTATCCGTTACTCCTCCATCAAAATGCAGCCACCGGCACTCGGGATCAAACTCGGCACTCCCGAACAGTAGTCGGTCATCTCAACCACTGCACTATCCCGGCGAGGTTCGCACACCTGGGAATTTTTAACTTGCACTGATATTTCACAGCACATGGACGCCTATCCGTTACTCCTCCATCAAAATGCAGCCACCGGCACTCGGGATCAAACTCGGCACTCCGGCACAGTAGTCGGTCATCTCAACCACTGCACTATCCCGGCGAGTTCCGCACACCTGCGAATTTTTAACTTGCACTGATATTTCACAGCACATGGACGCCTATCCGTTACTCCTCCATCGAGATGCAGCCACCGGCACTCGGCATGAAACTCGGCACTCCGGCACAGTAGTCGGTCATCTCAACCACTGCACTATCCCGGCGAGTTCCGCACACCTGCGAATTTTTAACTTGCACTGATATTTCACAGCACATGGACGCCTATCCGTTACTCCTCCATCGAGATGCAGCCACCGGCACTCGGCATGAAACTCGGCACTCCGGCACAGTAGTCGGTCATCTCAACCACTCCGCCACCCCGGCGGGGTTCGCACACCTGTGAATTTTTAACTTGCACTGATATTTCACAGCACATGGACGCATATCCGTTTCTCCTCCATCGAAATGCAGCCACCGGCACTCGGGATCAAACTCGGCACTCCGGCACAGTAGTCGATCATCTCAACCACTGCGCCACCCCAGCGGGGTTCGCCTACCTGAGAATTTTTAACTTCCACTGATATTGCACAGCACATGGACGCATATCCGTTTCTCCTCCATCGAAATGCAGCCACCGGCACTCGGGTTCAAACTCGGCACTCCGGCACAGCAGCCGGTCATTTCATCCACTGCACTATCCCGGCGAGGTTCGCACACCTGGGAATTTTTAACTTGCACTGATATTTCACAGCACATGCACGCCTATCCGTTACTCCTCCATCGAAATGCAGCCACCGGCACCCGGGACCAAACTCGGCACTCCCGAACAGTAGTCGGTCATCTCAACCACTGCACTATCCCGGCGAGGTTCGCACACCTGGGAATTTTTAACTTGCACTGATATTTCACAGCACATGGACGCCTATCCGGTACTCCTCCATCGAAATGCAGCCACCGGCACTCGGGATCAAACTCGGCATTCCGGCACAGTAGTCGGTCATCTCAATCACTGCACTATCCCGGCAAGTTCCTCACACCTGGGAATTTTTAACTTGCACTGATATTTCACAACACATGGACGCCTATCCGTTTCTCCTCCATCGAAATGCAGCCACCGGCACTCGGGATCAAACTCGGCACTCCGGAACAGTAGTCGGTCATATCAACCACTGCACTATCCCGGCGAGGTTCGCACACCTTGGAATTTTTAACTTGCACTGATATATACACCACTTGGACGCCTATACGTTACTCCTCCATCGAAATGCAGCCACTGGCACTCGGGATCAAACTCGGCACTCCGGCACAGTAGTCGGTCATCTCAACCACTCCGCCACCCCGGCGGGGTTCGCACACCTGGGAATTTTTAACTTGCACTGATATTTCACAGCACATGGACGCATATCTGTTTCTCCTCCATCGAAATGCAGCCACCGGCACTCGGGATCAAATTCGGCACTCCGGCACAGTAGTTGGTCATCTCAACCACTGCGCCACCCGGCGGGGTTCGCCTACCTGAGAATTTTTAACTTGCACTGATATTGCACAGCACATAGACGCCTATCCGTTTCTCCTATATCGAAATGCAGCCACCGGCACTCGGGATCAAACTCGGCACTCCGGCACAGAAATCGGTCATCTCAACTACTGCGCCACCCCGGCGGCGTTCGCCCACCTGAGAATTTTTAACTTGCACTGATATTGCACAGCACATGGACGAGTATCCGTTTCTCCTCCATCGAAATGCAGCCACCCACACTCGGGATCAAACTCGGCACTCCGGCACAGTAGTCGGTCATCTCAACTACTGCGCCACCCCGGCGGGGTTCGCCCACCTGAGAATTTTTAACTTCGACTGATATTGCAAAGCACATGGACGCCTATCCGTTTCTCCTCCATCGAAATGAAGCCACCGGCACTCGGGGTCAAACTCGGCACTCCGGCACAATAGTCGGTCATCTCAACCACTGCACTATTCCGGCGAGTTCCGCACACCTGGGAATTTTTAACTTGCACTGATATTTCACAGCACATGGATGCCTATCCGCCTCGATCGAAAAGCTGCCGCCGAGGCCGAAATTCGATCCCGCACTCTTGGGAACAGTAATCGAGCGCCCTAACCACTGCGCCACCCCGGCGACCTCGTTCATGCGCGAATAGCCCATCACCTTCCAATTCTTTCTTAGGCTTGTCTGCAGTGCGAACTCGAAACAAAAAAATTACAGTGGTTTAGCTCCGGTTAAACCTAGTTGAGTCGCGGAAGCAACACCGGCATAGCTACGTTTATAATTTGCTTGGGGTCAAACAGTGTTATTCTCATTCCCTCTATAATAACAGTCACTAGCCAGGAAACCACCTCGAGGTGGGATGAGTTTACCTTCTCTGCTCTTCTGCGCCGCTAAACAGCGTCCGGGCTCTCTTTCTATGCTTGGAAAATCCAAGATGGCTTAATAACGTTCGATGGTCCGATGTTGCCAAAATTTGTAATATACTATGGAGGTGAACTACCATTCTACCAGCGCCTCCCCATGAGGTAAGTGTGCTACATCTACTTCCAGCAACAATGCCACTACCACGTCTGCCCCACACCGGATATTGTGGTGTGGAGCTCAAAATTCGAGCAAAGACCACGTGTGTGCGCTCAAATGCCAGATATGCGGTGAAGCACATCGCACCGGATCCAGAGAGTGCCAGGACAGACTGAAAGCAGCAAGGCCAAAGTCCAGCGGGGAAAGAAAGACGGCGCAGTGACCAATGCGGGCGCCCACGCAAGCGTTGGTTCAGCTCAGAGGGCAGAACTTTGATGACCGATCAAAGTCCGATTCCTTCCCATGTCTGTCGCCGGTTGGTTCACAGGACGGCAACAAACAAAAAAAAGAAGAAAAAGATGCGTCCCCAGAAAGGTGGCAACAAGGTAAGCTCGGTAGAAAACAGTAGTAAGACAAACAATACAAGCAACACAAACAACAACAATTTGCGTGTCAAAAAAGGTGAAGACGCGAGCAGCGATACGTCAGACGCGAGCTGGAATGACTCAAACAAAATGAGATCGAACGCAAGGTCGAGTAACTAACAAAACACTACTGGCAACACAGCGGGAGCTCGACATCACTAGAGCCCTTCCAAAACAGCCACAATTCAGTTCAGTTCAGTCGTTCAGTCATGTCCGACTCTTCGTGACCCTATGGACCATGTCACGCCACGCTTTCCGGTCTCTCACTATCTTCCTAACATCACATAACTTCATCTGCAGTGCCTCGAGGATGCCATCTAACCATCGCGTTCGCTGCCTACCCCTTCGCAGACGACCCTCAACCTTTCCCAACATCGAATCTTTCTCCAGCGACCCCTCTCTTCTCATCAGATGACCAAAGTAGCTGAGCTTTAACTTTAGAATTTGACCCTCCAATGAGCAGTCACGGTTTATGGTCAACAATAACGACTGATTTGACCTTCTGACAGTCCAAGGAACTCTCAAGAGTCTTCGCCAGCACCACAATTCAAACGCGTCAATTCTTCGGCAGTCAGCCTTTTTCACAGTCCTACTCTCGCATCCATACTTCACAACTGGAAAGATCATAGCACGAGTTATACGGATCTTGGTTGGCAGACTAATGTCTCTGCTCTTTACTAGGCGGTCAAGGCTAACCATTGCTCTCTTTCCCAGAAGCAGGCGTCTCCTAATTTCATGGCTGCAGTCTCCCTCCGAGGTAATCTTGGAGCCCAAGAACAGACAATCTGTCACAGCTTCCACTTCTTGTCCATTGATGTTCCAGGACTTGATAGGTCAAGAGGCCATGATCTTTGCCTTTTAATGTTCAGTTTAAGCCCGAACTTCTCACTCTCTTCTTGTACGCGCATCAGAAGTTCCTTGAGTTCCACTTCACTTTCTTCCATTAAAGTGGTATCATCCGCATATATAAGGTTGTTGATACGTTTTCCAGCAATCTTCACTCCAGCTGAAGACTCGTCCAGATCGGCCTTCCTCATGATGCACTCTGCATATAGGTTAAATAGGCAGGGCGACAGTATGCAGTCTTGCATCACTGCTTTCTCGATCGGAAACCAATAAGTAAGACCATGCCCAGTTCTGACTGTGGCCACTTGCCCTTCATACAGGTTCCTGATGAGACAGATGAGGTGAATTGGAACTCCCATCTCTTGTAGAGCTTGCCACAATCTGCTGTGATCTACGCAGTCAAACGCTTTCGCATAATCAATAAAGCAGAAGTAGATGAGTTTCTGGAACTCTCTTGCTTTTTCCATGATCCAGCGAAGGTTGGCAATTTCGTCTCTAGTTCCTCTGCCCTTGCGAAACGCAGTTTGCACGTCCGGAAGCTCCCGATCCACATACTGCTGCAGCCTACCTTGGAGGATTTTAAACATCACCTTGCTAGCATGCGATATAAACGCGATCGTGCGGTAGTTGGAACAATCTTTGGCACTGCCTTTCTTTGGAACGGGGATGGAAACTGACCTCCTCCAATCCAGTGGCCACTGCAGGATTGTACAAATCTTCTCACATAATGTATGCAGAATGTTAACAGCGTCATGGTTGAGGTTTTGAAGCAACCCAGCTGGAATGCCATCAATTCCGCTAGCTTTGTTCTTAGCAAGGCTGGCTAAGGCCCATTCAACTTCACTCTTCAGGATGCCCATCTCGAGATCAGTAATCACAACCGTCTTATGTTGGATTTGCACATTCGGGTCCTTCTTGTACAGTTCCTCTGTGTATCCCTGCCACCTCTTCTTTATCTCTGAGGCTTCAGTGAGATCCTTGCCTCGTTTGTCCTTTACCACGCCCAGCTTAGCACAGAAGCACAGCCACAAGCATCCAACAATAGAGAACTGGAAACAGGAGTGCAACAGATGATGCAGCAGATGATGCAGGATATGATGCAGCAAATCCAATCTCATATGTAACAGATGCAAGCACAATTTCCGGGGCAGGTCTCCTAAATCAAAAGTGCTTTTCGAAAGCAAAACATAACGAAAACATTAGAAAAAATTGTGCAACCGTCCAGCTTTAACAGCATTCACTGTCGAACAAGGAAACAGCAGTAACACGTAAACATGACCAAGGCGCGTCAGCAAGAACAAGAATGCTTATAAATTTCGCAGTGGAACTGCACAGGCTACCGCAAAAACTAGGGCGTCATTAAGCATAATATAAACACAGCGCTTACAGCCTCCGATGTTATTGCGCTCCAAGAGACTGGAACGAAGCCCTCCTTACAGGGGTACAATGTTTACGAGAGTCAAAACGGAGGTAAAGCAGCCGTTCTAGTCAGCAAAGCCATCACCGCCATCAGGCACGATACCGTCGCCGACACACACAGCGACCACTCGCTTGTCGAAATCATTGTTTGCATTCCATGTTTGCATTCCGAAAAAGCGAAAGGGCGGGAGCACATTCGTTCTAAACGTGTACAGCCCGCCAAGACAAAGAAAAGAAAAATTCTTCGAACTCTTCCACGGAGCGCACAAGCTGGCCACAAAAAATTAACTCATATTCGTAGGCGATTTCAACGTCGTGGACACGAAGTGGGGAAACCGTAAACAAGATATCAAGAGAAGAACAGTAGCAGAGGTAGCCAAATATTTTTGCTGTAGTCTAAACACAGATTCCGCGACCCCCATGAGAATTAGTAATAGTGCGATCACGGACACATGCCCGGGCCTCACGTTCGTAAAGAAAAGCAGAGTTACGTTGAGAAAATATGATATAACACCTAGGCAGCGGTCACTTTATCCTCCGGACGCAAATAGCATCGAACAAGATAAGACACCCAATGCTACTAGCAAAACTCACAGACAGGAATGAGTATCACGGGGATTACAAAAAATCTGAAGGCGGCATCCAAGCACTGGAAGTATGGCGCAGCATAATGACAGAAACGCGAGACAAATGCACGAAAATGTAAGGCGAACAACAACATCACCCGATGTAGACGGGCATCTTCTGCGACTACGGGAAGCCGGACGCAGTCTCATCAAAAGATGGCGGAAGGAAAACCACAGCAGGAAACTAAAACTAAAGATGGCAGAAGTTAAGGCAAAAGCTGAAGAATACACAGCATACCCGCGAGACAAAATTGGGACAATTCAGCGACTCGCTTAAGGAAAACTTGAGAACTGCCAGAACCTGCAATCTCCTATGAGCACTAATCGATCAGACCAAAATCAAATCCGAAAACAATAAAAGCATCCACAGATTCATCCACTCCTTCGACGGTTCGGACACCGAGATTTTGGAGAAGGCACGAAAAACATGTTTCGATGATCACACCCCTCACAATACCAAGGAACCTATCGCGGAGCCAAAAGCGCCCAATAGCTGTACAAGAAGGCTACGCGACCATAATAAATACGACCAGAAACACGGCAGCAGGAGTGGACAGAATCGACAACGCTCTGATCCGCAACCTGACTGACGACTTCATACAAGAGCTCGTAAGCTTTCTAAACATTCACTGGGAGGTGAAGACGGTTCCCGAAGACGAAACGCACCGAAGCAATTATGATCCCTAAACCTGGCCAAAAGCTCCAAATTGAAAATCTCAGGCCATTTTGCTCACGTCGTGCCTTGGCAAGATTTACGAGCGGGTGGTGCTGCTCAGACTGCAAAATTATATAGAAGATAATGACCGTATACCCCATACCACGTTCGGCTTCAGTGCAAAACTCTCGACTCAGGATGGGCTGCTTCAAATACAAGACGTGCTCCGCAACACACCCCGAACGGGTGAAAAAGTCATATTGGCAGTCGACATCAAGGGAGCATTTGATAATGTCAGTCACGACGCGATCCTTACAGGCCTAGACTACCTGGACTGCGGACGCAGAATCCACAGGTACGGCAAAGCCTTCCTGTCAGATAAGGAAAATAACAGGAAGCGGCCTCCTGTGAGAGAAATATCTCCGAGAAATATCACCGAGCAATTGGAAATGCTTGGAGTGTGAGGAGGCAAACAAAACCGGACCGTCCCAACCAGTGAGGACCTGAAACTCAACATCTACCTGGAAGGAATGCCCATCCCAGAAAAGACAACAATAAGAATATTAGGTATGTGGGTTCAATCCAACGAACGCAGTTCTCGACCTTTCACCCAGTTCAAAAGCAACAACGCTACAAAAAACACGGATGATCAGCCGCAGCATCACCAACAGCCATGCAATAAGAGGACAAACTAAAAATACTCAGAAACCTGGTAGTGGGGCCAACTATGTTAAGCCTACCACACCAGTGCATCAACAAGAGCGAAATACAACAAACGGATGCCCTGCTACGCAAAGCGTATAAGACAGCGCTCCGACTACCGCGCAACACGGAGACAGAAAACCTCATGGCATTTGGATTGCAAAGCACCTTCGAAGAGCTTCGCGAGGTGCAGCTTGAGTCATAAAATTTCAGGCTGCTGCATACGACTGGAAGCGTGCTCTTACAGAGACTCGGATACCGCGAGCAGATGCGAGAAATAGCGAGGACGGAAGCGATCCCCGACGAACTACGCAAGTCCCTCAAGGTAGCTCCAATCCCAAAAAACATGGACCCCAACCTCCATCGAGGCAGAAGAGAAGCAAGGGCCGACTTCATTCAGCAAAACATACGCTCCTCAAGGCGCGACCATGTATGCAGACGCGTCCTAGAGAGGAGGACACAACAAAATTGCAGTGGCTATGGCGGTCTTTAAGCAAAGTGACCAGCGCCTCTATGCGACACTGCTCGGTAGCAGAGGCCGGGGAAGTATCTGCAGCTCTATCGTTGGCGGAGGGCTATAGAACCGGGCGGTCGCTAACGATACTCACGGACAACGATACTCACGGACTTTCAAGCAGCCTGTCGAAATTACATGAATGGCAGTGTCAGCAGCACACATATCACTCGAGACGACCCAGCTCTCCCGTAGCCGCGGCGGCCCGAGAAAGCGTGCTTACGGCACTGGAATCACGCGAAGAGCACATTCCTTCGGTCTGTCTGTTGCCTCCACCTCCATTACGACCGCGCGGAAACTTCGCGCTTTTCTAACTCCGCGTGAGTTATGCTCTCCCATCGAACTTCACTTCAGAGAAGAACCACGGCGACTCGACGCCTCGGGGAGAAAGCATTCGGAGCCGAGACGAGACGAAGCACAGACCCGCACGGAGGCGCACCACATCCAGCCAGGCGACTCTGCAGATCAACCAAATCTCTTTATAAGTATTATTAAACAACCAATGCACAGCACGTGTCCTTATCAATAACCAGCGGCATTATATCGAATTTATTGTGCTCTCCACGTTCTTTCATCTCATGATCTTTAGGTAGGATTTCTTATCGTCGGTAGGATTTCTTATCCGCCCTCATCTCTTGCCGTGAGCGCCTTATTCATCTTGAGGACCCCGATATATTACCAACTTCTGATTGTTCACACCACACGTGTTCGCATTTGCTGATTTCGTTCTGCCCTCAGGATGCGAGCAGCTGATCATCGTGGCATCGGACTACCCTCTCGATGTTGAGGCCTTCGTTATGCCCGCTTCTCAGTGGACCTCCGACGGCCTAGCTCTTGCCTTGGACCTCACCTCCTTCATCCGTGGTTGCGATGTGGTTGCAGCCCTGAATACAACTCTCCAGCCGTTCTTACTGCCCAGAGGCGCCAAAGCTGGGTTTACTTTTGACGGCGATTCCCTTCCCCTCAACACGCTTTCCAGTGCACCACCGCCTGCTGCCAAGCCTCTATTTCCGACAACCTCTGCGCTCGCAGCCGCCATCAGCCCTGACCTCACATCCGAGTAGTCCACAGCTCTGATATGCGTCCTCTTGCGGCACCGAGAATCTTTTGATGTGTACGCCTTAGCGTTAGCGAAGACATCCGTCACCTCTCATCGCATAGAGACGGACGGCTCTGCTACTGTTCGACGACGGCCGTATCGCGTTTCGGCATCAGAACGCAAAGTCATTGAGGAGCAAGTTGCTGACATACTTGCTCGAAATGTTATCCGGCCATCCACGAGCTCTTGGTCCTCACCTGTGGTTCTCGTTCCAAAAAAAGATGGCTCAGTCCGCTTCTGCGTAGATTACCCAGCACTTAACAAGATCACGCCCAAGGATGTTTACCCTTTGCCTCGTATTGATGACGCATTAGACTTTCTCTAAGGCACTGAGTATTTCTGCAGTCTCGGCCTTTGCTCTGGATACTGGCAAATCCCTACGCACGATGAAGACAAGGACAAGACTGCCTTTTCCACCCCCGACGGTCTCTACGAATTAACGTGATGCCTTTCAGACTCTGCAATGCGCCGGCCACCTTAGAGCGCATGATTGATACCGTGCTTCGCGGCATGAAATGGAAAACATGCCTATGTTATCTCGACGACATCATTGTCTTCTCGTCAAACTTCGCTCAGCACTTACAGCATCGCACTGAAGTCCTCACGTCCCTTGCCCAGGCGGGGCTTCAGCTGAATTTCAAGAAATGCCGCTTTGCCAGTAAGACCATCAAAGTACTCGGCCATGTCGTCAGTAAGGCAGGAATCCAGTCTGATCCCGAAAAAACTGCGGCTGTCGTTAATTTTTCTCGGCCCCAACATCAGAAAGATCTTCGCAGTTTCCTAGCCTTACCCTCCTGCTTCCGCCGTTTTATTCAGAACTTTGCAATCCCGCTACACAAGCTCGTGTCTTCCCAAGTGCTTTACACCTGGTCCGCTGAATCTGAAGATGTCTTAAAAGCTCTCAAGCAGGCACTCACTCCCACTTCTGTGCTTCGCCATTTTGATGACGCGCCCACCAAACTTCACACAGACGCCAGTGGCCACTGTATTGGCGCGGTTCTCTTGCAACGCAACGCAGTGTGTGAATAGCAAGTCGTCGCATACGACAGTCGTACGCTTACTGCAGCTGAGCGTAACTATTCTATAACCTAGCAAGAGTGCATTACAGTTGTTTGGTGCGACACCTGGAGTAATACAAAGCGACACCTGGCGTCACGAAGCTACACCTGGAGTAATATCTTTAGCACAACAAAGGGCCTGTAAGAGGCGGCAAGGGTCTTGTTTGCACATGACGTTGTGGCGATTTGCAATACGGCGTATGAGGTATTTGGTTTAGTGTACAATGTTATCGAGTGGAGTCATGAGGGCAGTGGACTTGCCATTGGAGTGAAGAGTCCAAGAATGTGGAGGGTGGACTCGAAAGGAAATCGTGTGTCGTTAAGGTAGACAGCGACGGGCGAAGGCGATAGGCGGGCCTCGTCTCGAGGCAGAAAAAGCAAGAGCACTGATATGACCGGGCAGCACACTAATCTGATATCCCGTGCATCACTCTTCACGGCATCTACACCCGCCTGTAGAGTTTCCTCCATATCACCAAGATGTGCTGTGGTCACCCAGAGGGAGATATCTTCGGCGTAGAATGCTAGTGACTGGGATGGGATACTGCCCAGAGCATGTTCGGTAGAGTGTGATGTTGAAAAGACCAAAGTAAAAAACAGAACATTGAGGGGTACAATGTTACCAAGGTAGAAAGACGGGGAAGCAAGTGGGTGGTATGGGATTTTGTGTTGGGAGTGGACATGGAAAGCTGTGATGTAACAAAGGACACGGGCTTCAGCATGGAGAGATGAGAGAGCGTCCATAATGGCGGTGCTCATGCTCACCCAGGTAGGTTTAGAGCCGGGACAGGATGAAATGCTTGAACAGCTTGCCGAGACAGGAGGTAAGAGAGATGAGGCGGAGGTATTCCAGGGTAATAGGTTTGCCGGGTTTGGGGATGAAACACGTATATGTGTCCAGGAGGAGGGAAGATTGTAGATTTCCAGTGTGCATTTGTGTTGCCAGGTGTTAAATCGCCATCTACCGGCGTTGCAAGTAACGTCAGCACACGAGCATGGCCACGCAATGCTTGCGGCAGTAGGTGCCATTACCTGTGGCAAACTACAGGTTGGCGTTCAGAGCATCAGGCAGGCTGCAGCTTGCCATGCTGAACCCCAGGGAGCAAAAGGGGAAAATCCTGCAGTCTATACCCCAGTTTAAAAACCCCATCTGTGCCGAAATGGAGGAATTTATCTTGTCTGCCTCCCCACCGAGGCACTGCAGTGCTTAAGAAGCCTGACTACTCTGTTGTTGTGGCTGTAAGAAGAATGAAAAGGCACGGGCCTGCTACCCGCTCTGTAGCTGAGCCACCTTCGGTAACTCGTGCAACAGAAGAGACAATACAGAAGAAAGAAAAGGAGAGGGGTAGAAAGACGCACGCCGCAACAGCCGTCGTCCACCATCGAAGCGGTGGCGGGTGCAATACCTGCTACAAAAGATAAATATTTGGTGGCAGGCTAGCCCCCGCCCCAAGCGACGTTGACTTATGCGGCAAATCCAATCTCAAATGCAACAGATGCAAGCACAATTTCAGGGGCAGATCTCAGAAATCAAAAGTGCTTTCGAAAACAAAGACATAACGAAAACATTAGGGAAAGAGCGTACAACCGTCCAGCATTAACGGCGTTCGCTGTCGAACGAGGCAACAGCACTAACACGTAAACATGACCAAGACGCGTCAGATGCGGAGGATAAAGTGATCGCTACCTAGGTTTTCCATCATGTTTTCCCACTGTGACTCCTTGCTCTTCCTTACGAACGTGAGGTCCGGGCAAGTGTCCGTGCTCACACTATTACCGATTCTCGTGGGGGTCGCGGGATCTGTGATTAGCTTACAGACAAAATATTCGGCTACGTCCGCTAATGTTCTTCCCTTGATATCTTGTTTCCGGTATCTCCAACTCGTGTCCATGGCGTTCAAATCTCCCACGATAATGAGTGCATTTTCTTTGGCCAGCTTGTGCGCTCCGTGGAAGAGTTCGAAGAATTTGGCTTTTCTTTGTCTTGGCGGGCTGTACACGAAACCCGAGTGCGGAGCAATGGGAGACTCTGCTGTCCAGCGACCGCTGCGAAGACCAGCAAGGTCTGGTACAGCGAGCCCAACGGGCGGCAGCAGCCAGCGGAGCCCTGGACTGAGGGCAACCGACCATTGTGAAAAAGTGGACGAAGTCGACGGAGAAGACTCTTGTGGATACAACAAGCAGACATCTCTGAAGACGTCCAAAAACCGCCAAATAATATAGGGCTAAATAAAGTTTTCCTCCTAGTCCTTACCAGTCCCAGCCCCGTAGGGCCGGGAACAGCTACCCCCTGTCCCGCCCTGACTACTGTGGCAGAGCGCCCGGGTTCGATCCCGACCGTCGGCGACTGCGTTTCGATGGAGGTGAAACAAAGTGGCGTCCATGTGCTGTGCGATGTCAGCGTTGTTGTTGTTGTGGCTATTGGAAGAAGGAAGAAGAGATTGATTGATTGATTTATAGGAAGGAAAAGAAGCGGTAACTGCCTCACTTGTTTTCGGTGGACACCTCAACCGCGCCGTAGAGGAAGAGAGGAAGGTGGGAGTGAAAGCACAAAGAGGGAAAGAGGAGCCGTAGTGGAGGGCTAGGGAATAATTACGACCACCTGGGGATCGTCAGCATGCGCTGACGTCGCACAGCACACGGATGCCTCTTCGTTTCATCTCCATCGAGACGCAGCCGCAGAGGTCGCGTTCGAACGCGGGTACTCCAGCACAGTAGTCGGGCGTCTTACCACTGCACCAACCAGGCGGGGCGAACAGGCAACATAATTTTACTTTTTTTTTAATTTTTTGGCCTTCAATGAATAAAGTTTGTACCACCACCACCACCAGGAGAGAAAATAGAGAACAAAGAAAAAGAAGTGGGTAGAGAAAGACGCGCGCCGCAACAACAGCCGTCATCCACCACCGAAGCAGTGGCGGATGCAATGACGGCGGACAACAGATAAAGTACGTTGGCAGGCTAGCCCCCGCCACAAGCGGCGGTGACCTACCTGTCCCAGACCCATCAGGGCCAGGATCAGCACCTTTAAACACCTCCCCCTCCCATGTCAGTGCATGGTAATGATCCCTAGGTGGTAGAAATTACTCTGCAGCCTTCTACTACGACTCCCCTTTCTCTCTTTCCACTTTCACTCCAACCTTCCTCCTTTTACTTACGGTGCGCCCCGCCGGGGTGGTGCAGTGGTAAGACGCCCGACTACTGTGCCGGAGTACCCGGGTTCGAACCCGACCTCGGCGGCTGTGTTTCGATGGAGGCGAAACGAAGAGGCGTCCGTGTGCTGTGCGATGTCAGCGCACGGTAAAGATCCCCAGGTGGTCGAAATTACTCTGTAGCCCTCCACTACGGCTCCTCTTTCTCTCTTTCCACTTTCACTCCCACCTTCCTCCCTTCCCTTACGGCGCGGTTGCTGTGTCCACAGAAAACAAGTGACAGTTACCGCGCCTTTCCCTTCCTATAAATAAATCAATATAATCAGTATACTACGGTGCGGTTTAGGTGTCCACAGAGCATTTGTGACAGATACTGCTCCTTTACCGTCCTGTGAGCCCCGGCGGGGTGGTGCAGTGGTAAGGCGCCCGACTACTGTGCCGGAGTACCCGGGCTCGAACCCGACCTCGGCGGTTGCATTTCGATGGAGGCGAAACGAAGAGGTGTCCGTGTGCTGTGCGATGTCAGCGCACGTTAAAGATCCCCAGGTGGCCGAATTTACTCCGTAGCCCTCCACAACGGCTCCTCTTTCTCACTTTCCACTTTACATCCAGTCTTCCTCCCTTCCCTTGCGGAACCGTTCAGGTGTCCACAAAAACACGTGTGACAGATACTGCGCCTTTCCCTTCCTGCGAACCAATAATTATTATTATTATTATTACACCGTCCTGTGAACCAACGAAACACCTATGTCAGTGCACATTAGATACCCAGGTGGGTGGTCGAAGGTACTTCGCTGCCCCCCACTACGACCCCTCTTTTTCTCTATCCACTTTCACTCGCATCTTCCTCCCTTCCCTATGGCGCGTCTCAGGTATCCACAAAACAAATGTGACAGACACTGCGCCTTTCTTTCCTGTGAACAAATTATTTATTTATATATTTCCTTGCCCATAATCCCCTTCTGGCCGGCAAATTCAACCCCCGCGGGATCTAGAATACTTGAACATATCTGCTAAAAGAAAGACGGAAGCAAAATAGTCATGCTTTCAGTGAGAAATGAATTTGAAAGAAAAACAGCGGATGGAGTCATTTTTGATGCAGCTAGGCGGCCTAAGTTAGGCCCAAAACTAATTTGATTCGCGTAGGAGCATTTTCTAACATGACCTTAAAACAAAGAGGGGTGACGTGATCTGCTGTAGCAGTAGTCTTCAAACAAGGAATATGGTAGTTGGTTGCGGGTCCTGTCTGTGAAAGTACACGAGACGCCGAGCTGTGCAGATTTGTGCCACTTGGGAAGTTCTGTGACTCCGATGTTCCAGGCAAGAAACGCTCATGTTACGCGATAAGGAAGGCGATGCAATGACGAATATGTTAAAAGGGTGAGTTGGCCAGCTGGCCCTGGGATTTGATTATTGTGCGTCCACGCCGCCATTCTTGGCTCGCGTCGGTGAGAGGACACTTGCGCGTCCGGCTCTTGCCGGCGCGTTCTCGCAATGCCAGGAGCTTAGCTGCTGAAGCCTTTTACGTTGTTCGGCCGTGTGCCGTAAGGCACCACAACGCTAGAACTGACGAAGATCCTACTGAAACGTTTTTCGAAAATGAAGCTTGGTGGCGTTCAAGATTTCACAGGCAGGAAGTTCCAGATTTTTCTGAAGACTCGGGCTGCTATTGAGAGATTCCTGAAGGATCCCGTCATAGATGATAAGGGAACTGCGGTGACTCCTGAGTATCGGGGCACGCGAGCGAAGCTGGTGCGCGTCTTTGGCTACTCAACGAAACACCATGACATCGAGTTGGCAAGTGCACTGCAGCCCTATGGAAAAATTGTCAGTGTAGCTTGCGAGACCGTCCCTGATTTCCCATTCGTCACCACGGGGATCCGACGGATTAAGATAGAGATGAAGTCAGAGATTTCGAACTTCCTGGATGTGATTGATACAACCATCCAGTGCGAGTATGAAGGAGTCAAGAGGGTATGTCGCAAGTGCGGATGCGAAGGCTACATGGGCGCGAGTTGCAACACGCCACAGTGCGAGCGTTACGGCGCGTATGGACATAAAATGTGTGATGCTGTGTGCCCTACGTGTGGTGAGGACAACGCTGTAAAGGCATGTAAGAGAACATTTGCGTCTGTGTTACAGAATGAAGACGTGAATGAACAGCCAGTCGATTATTGCGAGCAGCTCGCGCCCACAATCACGCTGGCAACCCCTGACAACCCGAAAGAAACCGAGACGCAGGGTGACGCGTCTACAAACGCAATCACCGAGGAAGATAGTAAGGAGGCCACGGCCGCACATTTGACGAATTAGAGGACAAGAAAGCAGAAGTTGTCTATGAAAACCACAAGGTGCCCCCAACGTCCGCTGCCGAGAAGGCGGTTATGGACATTGCCGCATCCTCTACAGCGCTCGAACAGAATCCCGAAAAGAAAACTGAAACTGGACACTGCCAAGTGCCTGCAGTGGCCGCCATGGTATAGAAACAAGAGTGTGCAGCCGGTGTCGCTGCCGCAAAAAAAATCGGCTCAGTTGAAGCTGAAGAAGATCGAGAGGGACATGGATACGACCACAGCGCGCCCCAAACGCAAGCGCAGTCCCAAAACAAGAAAAAGAAAAAATCAGCGCCATCAACAACATCGGAATCTTCCACCGACGAGCCGTTGACCAAGCGTGCGTAACTGAAAAACCCTCCACCTATAAGCGGGAGCAGCTCTGACACCGAAACAGAAATGCCGAGCCAACCTCCCTGTCACATTTGCAACACAACGAATTGGGATTGCTACTCGGACATCTCGGACATCTACGGCGGCGATTCCACAGCGGAGTCACATTTCGCTTCTCCCACTGCCCATGACACCACTTCCTCCTCATGATATGGTCGTGCCTTCCCTCCCTTCCTTCCTTTAGCTACATCCTGGCCTTTTCCTTCGTTCTCGCAACGCTAAACATTCGCGGCTTTACTAAAGCTGCGAAAGAAGCTGAAACAATAGACAAAGCTCCCGCCAAAAAAAATCGACATCCTCGCACTTCAAGAAACTTATTATATTCACCTACAAGAACAAATTGAAACTTTTGACCTCCGTTTCAGTACAAAATCCGATTGGAGTTTCGGAAGGAAGGGTTTATTTATTTATTTATTTAAAATACCCTCAGGGCACAGATGTACTTTACAGAGGGGAGGGGTGCATACAGGATATATATATATATATATATATATATATATATATATATATTGGATTGGAAAACATTTATTGTCAGCAATGAGCGATTTGTGGGCGCTACACTTAGATGACCTCAAGACCGTTGCTCTCGGCGACCTTTTGAGGCCACTCGGTAGCCCGAACTTGCATTAACAGGTCTGAGCTCCCCCCGCTCAAAAGAAGGGACTGGTAGTAGGTCCGCTGATGGCGGCGCTTTTTTGCAGCTCCATAATATGTGATCATATCCTGCTTTTTCGCTGCAGTGCTTACAATTTAGATTGTATTGTGCTGGGTACATGTGCGCTAATTTAGAAGGGCTGAAGAAGGCACGCGTCTGGAGCCGACGCCAGGTTACTTCTTGCATTTTGTCTAGTTTCTTGTCAGGGAAAGGATATAACCGTCTTTCTAGTTTAAAGTGATAAGCGTAGTCATGAAATGAGATTAGTGCATCTCTCAAGAAATTTGGGGAATCAACCTGGCTCACAGCTCGGCTGACATAACATCGAGCTATACTGGGGGAGTGTGCCGGCACCCATATTAATTCCACCTCTCTTTGGTTCCAGTCTTTATATCTTAAAATTCGCTCTGTCTCTTTGTCCGCCTCCTCCGCTGTCACTGTGTAGTTTGTTTTTATAGACCCTGCCATTAATGTTTTACCCGAGTCGTTCACGCCCACGATAGCAAAAGACTTGCCTCCTTTGTATTCCGCCTCGTCTACTTAAACACTGTATTTAGAGCCTTCTAACTTGGCCTAAAGGGCCTTTGCTCTTGCTTTTCTCCTGCCTTCAAGAAAAGCAGGGTGCATGTGTTTTGGTAGCGATTTAATAGTAAGTGCTTTCCTTACTTCAGTCGGCAGTTTTACTTGTGCATTTCTTTCCGGGATTCGATCTTGCAGTCCTAATTTACCCATGCTTTTCCATCCCGCGGATGTGGTGGCGAGCCTCTTTAGCTGTGTTATTATATGAGCCCCGCTTAGTTCCATGGTGTTATTGTAGACCCCCAGTTTGAGAAGTCTTTCCGTAGGGGTGCAGTGGGGTAGCCCCGGTGCTGCTTTATATGCCTGCCTTATGATCATTTCAATTTTGTTCTTTTCTGCCACCCCTGGCTTGAGGTAAGGGATGGTGTACACTAATCTGCTTATCACAAAAGCCTAAACAATTCGGCACAAATCTTTCTCTTTGACCCCGCTTCTTTTGTTGGCTATTCGCCTTATCAACCTGGTTGTCATGTTAATTGTTGACTTAAGTCAATTTATTATTTCTGTGCTCTTGCCATTGTCTTGTATTATCAGTCCCAAGACCCAGATTTTATCCACTCTGGTTATCGGTGTGCCATTTAATTCCACCAAAATGTCTTCAGCGTTAATATTGCGTTTTCTTTGTTCCTCGGATTACTAGAAGTTGCGATTTGCTTGGCGAGCATTTAGCTCTGCCCTTTCCGCATATTCTTCAACAATGTCGATTTCCTGTTGAAGATTTCCTTCTATTTCCCCATAATTGCCTGTGCATGTCCATAACGTGACATCATCAGCATCTAGCGTATGTTTCACCCCTTTCACAGTTTTCAGTAATGGTGGGAGGTTCTTTAACGCTAGGTTGAAGAAGAAAGGGGAAAGAATTGAGCCCTGTGGGGTGCCTTTGTCTCCTAGCTGAATTGTTTCAGACATGATGTCTCCAAGGCTTATTTCTGCTGTTCTTTTGGTTAGAAAATCCTTAACGTAATCGTAAATCCTCTTGCCTGGGGCAATTTCCTCCAGATTATTTAATATGGCTTCGTGCTTGACATTATCAAAGGCTTTCTGTAGATCAAGCCCAAGTACAGTTTTTGTGCCCCCTTTATTGGGCGCGTCAATTATGTCTGCTTTCAGATGAGTCATTACATCCTGCGTGGACAGCGTGCTCCTGAAACCTTGCATTGTTTCGGAAAATACCTCCCTTTCTTCTGCATTCTCCTGAACTCGGTTTAGTATTGCATGCTCCATCAGCTTCCCTAGGCACGATGTTAGCGATATCGCCTGAGGTTGCCTACTTCAAGTTTCTTCCCAGGCTTTGGAATGAAGACCACTTTAGCATGTTTCCACTCTGAAGGCATTCTAACGGTTTCCATACCCCATTAAGAAAGTCTGTGAGTGCTGTGACTGATACTGAATCTAGGTTTCTCAGCATTTTATTGCTGACCCCATCTGATCCCGCTGCTGATGTGGTTCTTAGCTGAATTATTGCCTTCCATACCTCCTGATATGTCTCTATCTAGCTCTGGGTTCTCTGGTCCTCGATATGGTGCAGATGAACCCTCTTTGCACGTATTAAGGTATCTGCTCTTCAATTCCTCTATGAGATCATCAGCCTAGCCCTGGTATTTATGAACCAATCTTTTCAGCTGTCCTTGAGCGGCGGTCTTAGTTTGTCCTAGATCTAAGAAGTTGCCATGTGTTTTTACACCAAAGTTTCCCATTCAATTCATCGCAAATCTGCCCCCAGTTTTGACTCTCAAGTTCGTTTGCGTATCTGTCGTTGAAGTGTAGATATTCTCTTCTTTAGCCTTCTATTGCGCCTCTGCTTTTTCTATCTTTTCGTAAGGCTCTCGTGGGCTTCCCACATGTGAGCCAACCTCGAATCTGTAATAACATTTCTGGCGGTTGGGATTTCTTTAGTGTGTGTGTTTACATCACTTTGGAGTCGTTTAACCCATTGACTTAGATTCACGATCTCCCTCGGAGCGGTTCTGTCCCTGACTTTCATAAAAGTATCCCAATCTGTCAGCTTCTTTTTGTGCAGCCTCCCCTTCAGCGGTCTGGTACGTATTTCAATCTGTATAATATAGTGATCACTGCCTAAAGTGTGCCCTGAGTTTGACCACTTCTCGCCCTCAAGGTCTGCCCAGCAGCAAGTCTGGGGACGTGTCTACACTGATGCTGTTGCTTATCCTTGTGGGGTCTTGTGGGTTGTTAGTATTGTTAGTCTTAAGTGTTGAATTTCCATTCATAGTTTGTTTCCTTTGGGGGAGGCCATCCTATATCCCAAAGCCGGATGCGGGGCATTGATGTCCCCAGTGATTATTAGCCCTTTCTTGTCAGCTAGTCTTATGGCTTTCCGTAAAAGATCTGCAAGCCCTGCCCCTCGGTTTTTGGGCGAGTTGTATGTATTCAGAATAAAGAAACTGTCTTCCTTCGTTTTTGGGATTAGTTCAATCATTACATAGTCTTCACTTGTGTTTTCGAGTTAGTGTTGTATTGCTGTCAAATTTCTCTGCACTAACGTAGCCGTGAACAGCATAGGTTTATGGCCCCTTTAAAATTCTAGCGGGGTATACGTGGCGTAGCCAGTTACTTTTCTGTGCCTCTTGCCTCTTGTAGCGTTGTTACATCGGGTGTCTTTCAATTTTTTGAATGTGTGCCTGCAGGTGCCTCTTAGAGGGGAAACCTCTGCAGTTCCACTCCCAGATTTTAATTTGGTGGTGAGGGGCCATGATGTTCTATGACTGTTGCTTCGGTGGCAGCTGAGGGAGGGCGTTGCCGGCAACCGGGAGAAGCCTTGCTTCTATGGTCTTTAGTCGTTCCATAATTTGAGAATAAACAAGGCATTGTTTGTTCTCTGATCATGACGAATTCTGCCGTAAGATTATCTACCTGCTCGGTTAGTTTGTCAACTCTAGCCGAAACTACATCTATCCTGGCATCTTGAGCTCCTGCCCGCTTCATGAGTACATTCATGTCCAACCTAAGCTTGCTTAAGTCGGGGTCGATGCTTCATCTTTCCAATTTTCTACCACCTTTTTGGGCTTGCTGTCTTCTGTGTTTTCCCCTCTGGGTAGACTTCTTTTTGCGGGAACACGGGTGTCCGTCTCCATTGATTTTTTGTTATGTACCATTTCGTTAGTATTGCATGAAGACGACTGACTAGTGCTTTGTGAATTTTGAATAGGTGACTTGTCGAGTACCCTCTGCATTTTCATGTTATCAATAATAAGTTTCCTCATTTCTGCCAATTCCTCCTTTATGGTTTCAAGCTCTCGGTCCCTATTAGCGAGTTATTCTACCAGTTCCTTCTCTCGAGCCGTTTCCCAAGGGGAGGTCTTAACTGGCCAGCTCACCTTTTTGCTTGTGTCTCCATTCTTGCTTGGACTCCTTCCTTTGACTTGGTCAGGTCCTGAGCCGACGACTCCGGCTCCTGTCCCCGGCAGTGGTGGAAAGGATTTCGGCCTACTTCTCCCCCGGCAGCCTTTGTAGTTGTCGTTGACCCGCGATCGTGGCTGGTGTGCAGAGGCATGTTGCCCTAGGTCGTTCTTGGGTTTGTGGGGCTGTGTCTTGAGCAGCCTGTACTTTCAATTCCTACTGCCGGTGTTGTGCATCCCCCCGCATACAATGCATTCGGGTTTCCACGTCGGTAGTTCTCCATCCGTTTACTCCGGGTGGTTTTCGCCGCATCTGCGGCAACGCTCTAGCCGTGGCTTGGAGCACACATCCGTCCTGTGCCCCGTCTTCCTACAGTTGTAACATGTCTCTACCCGCTCTCGGTACGGGTAGACACTGAACACTGATCCCCAGTGGAAAACTTGTCTTGGGAGCCTTTCCTCTCCAAAGGTGATCAGGATAGATCTTGACTTTCCGATTCTCCTTGCGTTGAGTACGGCGATGTTCGGGTTGCGCTTGATAAAGACTTGGCGGACTTCCGTGCTCCGGAGTTCCGTTGTCGTAGGCGTTGTATATGACGCCCTTAATAGCGTCGTTGGATGCCGCGATGTAGGGCGCCATGTCGAGCGTCTTATGGTCTATAGCTATGGATTTGATGTTCACATAAGTGCTCGCTCATTGACGATTGGGCGTGCTGATTGTGTACGTGTTTTTCCCGGAGTTTATCCTTGAAATATCTTCGTCCAGGACGTTTACATAGGGTAGGGTAGACGCGCACATGGCCTGTAGTAGGCGACGTGGCACATAGTCATTTAAATTCCAGCCTCTTTGCCTGAAGATTATTTTATAGTCGCTCTTCGGGAGCTTCGGCATTGGTGCCCTCTTGCGGATTTTGGGATCTTGCCTGCTTTCCTGAATGGCAGATTTCTTCACGCCGGCGCCGTGCTCGCCGGCGTTCACGGAGCTCGACGCGGGTTTCGCGTCTTTCTTCATCATGCGGTCGTGCATGCTGAGAACGGTCTCCCACTCACCATTCTCGAATTCTGTGGGGTCAATATCATCTCCGTCCACAACGCTTTTCATAGTGGCAGTCTAATGGCCGCCACAGGGGCTGGCGTCTGTTGACGTGGGGTAGAGTATGCGACGCTAGGTCTGAGAGTTACGCCCAGTTAGCTCTTCCATCTGGACGGTGAAATTCCGATAAAAGAGAAAATAATCCACCGAATGGCCAAACTCAACTCTTGCACGGAGTGATGTATAAAACAGAAGGTTAATACAATAGGTGTACAAATCTCTGAAAAACAAAGTGCATAAAAAAAGAACGAGGCACATGGGTAATTTAGGAAGATGGCATAGTAGCAAAAAAATAACAAATTATAAAAATAGAATAAGGATAACAGTATACATTGAAGATAAGCAAATAATCATACAACAATTTTAATACTAGGCAAGAACGTTTGTAGCGCGGATTTAATTTTTTTTAAGGGGGAGTTCCGCTCATCTTCCTAACAGATACCGGCCTGTCAGTCCTACGCCATGATCGGGACAACGCAGGACGTTTTGTCTCGATTGGCCTTAACAATGGCATGCGCATCATTAATGTATATGCCCCATGCCGTTTTGGACAGCGAAACGTTTTCGAGGGCCTAGAAGAAAGATTGGCCCAGCTACAATAGTGTTATTGAACGATCTTAACTGTGTCCTCTTCAAGGAAGACCGCCGCTATCTTCGGGGTACACCGCGACGGCTTGGACGAGACCACAACGGCGCACATGCCTTGCGTGATCTTGTGGACGAGTTAGACTTAACCGATGCTTGGCGCGCACTCAACCTGGTCGCGCCGGCATGACCTGGTCTCGCCGTCGTCTCGAAAGCCATATTGACCGCGTCTATGTCTCTGCTAGCGTAGCTGGTTCCCTGCACTATGTGTGGGTATTCCCCAATGCCCTAAGTGATCACAGGCTGCTTATCACGCGCTTGTGTGCGGCTGATATTACTCCACGAGAAGAGGGTTGCTGGAAATTAAACACGCGACTTCTGAATGACGAGCGTGTCCAGCAGGAAGTCGTCAGAGTTATAAAGCGTTACATCTCCGTTAACATGAATGCAACAAGCTGTAATAATATGAAAACCTCCATCAAGATTTGCCTCCAAGAGTGGAGGAAGAAGATGGCGCAGGAAGAGAGAGAAGAAATCCGAATAGTCTCGGATGCCATCATCGCGATATCGGCCCCATTTTCTCAGGGAGCGAGCATTCCCGCGGCATTGGCCACCCTGCGTAAGGAGCCCCACCGTCTTCTTAATCGGCGCTGGGACAGACTTCGTGCAACAGCACGCACTGAACAATGGGAAACAGAGGCAGGGTGTTCCCGTCATCTGCTACGCCGTCGCCTTGCCAGAAAGAACGAAACTCTCTCTGCAGTCGACGATCCACTCAACGGCCATATTGCTACGAACTCTGAGCAGCTATTATGTTTAGCACGCGATCTCTACATCGAAATTTTGTGCTGCTGAGCCTTGCACCCCCACATCGTTCCAGCTGCAGGCAGCAACTGACGCACCTAACCTGGACGACACATAGCTGTTGTCTGAAGAGCTCTACACAGCCTTAAACAGATGAAGCCAAACAGGAGGCCGGGTATTAACGGACTCCCGCCAGCTTTTTACATAAAGGTTTGGCCGGCGCTAAAGACCGCTTTCACCAACTTAGAAAACGACGCCCTAGAGGGAGGGGAACAAACTCCAAGTATGAACGAAGGCCTCATCACATTCCTGTGCAAGGACACCTCCAGGAGCAGCGACCTTAAGGCTTGGAGGCCAATAACCCTTCTAAATACGGACTACAAGGCAATTGCAAAATGTCTCCTTGCGCCTGATGCCTTCTCTATTGTCAATAGTAGGCCCGAACCAGGCTTGCTGTGTCCCAGGCCGCTCGGTACAGTACTCCATGGCATAGCTCTGAGAGACATTTTGATATGAGTGAAATCGCGCAGCCTCAATGGCTTTCTTTGCTCCCTGAACCAAGAGAAGGCACTCGACCGCCTGCGTCACGAGTACCTGTTTAGAACACTTGAGCTCGCGGCATTCCCGTACAATACATAAATAGGTGCGAGGTGCTTTATGCGGATCGTGATCAAGCCAAGTACAACGGTCCACCTCAGGACAGCGTTTCAACAGGGTGAGCTCGGCGCTGCAATTTCTCAATACATCGGTAGGCAGCACATGAACGCCATCACAATTTCTCTCAATCGGGAACAAAACAACATGGTCTGTGGCACGCAGAACGCCGAGGTAGTTCAGAGGCTGCTCACGGACTTCAAAGTTAACACCAGCAAAGGACCGCTCCCGCTTCCCGGGCACCTCAAGCTCACCGGTGATGTGTGTCGCGGAGTGATTACTGTGCACTACCTAGAAACCTGTGACTCTTTGAAACATAGTGTGCAGTGACGTGGTGGAGAACTCGTCCATGTGCGCAAGCTGGGGAACTCCAACGTAGCTGTACTCACTTTCGCGGGACGTAACGTTCTGCGGCACGTACACTACAACGCAGAACTGACTCCCGTAAGGGGGTTACAAGAAGACAGTGCCAGCGTGCTACCGTTGTGGCACCCTGGGTCACCGGACGGACAATTGTCCCACTTCAGTGAATGAAACATGCGGACTTTGTGGCTAAAACGTGGGTGCTGGTACTGAGGGGATGGCCCCTAACGAATGCAATCCGGTGTGTATAATCTGCGGGGGAACGCACCTCACCAGCTCCCGTGAATGCACGGGGAAATTCATCAGGCCTCAACAGCCAAGGCCCAGGACATTGGGTCCCCAGCAAAACAGAAACGCCAACAGGAGACACACAACCACGGCGGAATACCACCAAATGGCAAGACAGCGGGATCAATGCCACCACCCGGTTGCGGAGTTGATGATGATGATGATGATAGTGTTAGCTAGTCCCGTTGTAACGGTTCCCAGCTCTAAAGCCTCCTCCTGGCGGCGCCGCCTGCAAACAATCCAAGGTAGGCAGCAGGGCGAGGGTCGCCTTCTCGTCTTCTTCCTGTCCCCCCTCACCAGCACCGCCAAGACGCAGGAACTTAAACTCGAGCTCGCCCTTTTGCAAGCTCAAAACGAGAAACTAGCCAGTGAGCTTAACTGGCTGAAAAACAAAATCACTATGCCACCCTCCTCTAGCGACGAGGAAGAAAACTTAACAGACGGGGAGATTCCTAATAATATGGAGAGTCGCTTCGGAACCCAGGAGACCCGGGTCACCGCGACTGAAACGCAGTTGGCTGATCTTCCCAAAATCATCCATGACACAATCGCGCGTCAGATGGACAGTTGCATCGCACAGGTGACACAAGCTGTAACTCACATTATCCAAAAATGAATACAGGCAAATCCTCGCATTCTTAAACACATGGGTGCAATGAGGAACGTTAACCGCCCTTCAAAATTTAACAGATCCATTTCTAATGAGTCTGACCTTTCTGAAGAATCCTGCATGTCTGCGCCGGGCACTAGTGGACTGCGAGGTCTTAACGTAATCCCGCCCTCCGTATCCGACCATGGCCCCCAGCCCTAAGTCGAGAACCAGAACTCAGCCGCATACACTAACGCAGTGGAATTGCAGAGGTCTCAACAACAGCAAGAAGCGGGATGAACTCCGCCTCTACCTTGAGACCTCTGAATTCCTCGTTGCCGCGGTTGCCCTTCAGGAAACCGGAGCAGGCGTCAAGCTCACAAACTACACTACATTTCAACACAACTCGCAGACATGTATACTTGTTCACATGCAATATACTGCACAGGAAGTCACACTCCTCACAACACCACCGCTCGCGCACATGATGGCATCGGTACTGCCCCGAGGGCGGTCTGACCCACCTGTACACATTCTAAACATTATTGTCCCCCGAAACTTAAGAATGTTACGTTAAGCGACATTTTCACTCAAGCTATGCAAGTAGCGGGAAAGGACCTACTTCTGATTGTCGGTAATTTTAATGCCCAGAGCAGGCTCTGGGGGCATCCCCGGGAGAAAGCACGTGGGAGGAAGCTTGCGCAACTTCTCTCTACACTCGTACTCACCCTCCACACCGACCCCACCAACCCAACACGTGTAGGAAATTAGATTCAATGCGACACTTGCCCGCACCTCACATTTACACGCAACCTACACCATGCCGACTGGCTGAACACAGAGGAAACTGTTGGTAGCGATCACTGTATAATCTACACAACCGTCTACACGCCGCCACTGAAACGCTCACAAACACAAGCTTGTGTCCCGGACTAGACAAAATTCCGCACAATTCCGTTTATCGTAGTCGGGATATGACACCTGGTACAAATCACTCACGTCTGCACTGAAACAACACGAAAGGCAGATACTGCTCACGGAAACCCAAACGGACGTACGCAACCACTTCCTACATCTTTGGGAGGCCCGCCGCCGCCTCACCAAAAGATGTGCAAACCAGAAACATAACAAACGCCTAAAAAAATGCATCCTCAAACTCACACATAAAGCTGCGGAATATGCTGCTCAGCTAGCCGACACTAACTGGGTAGACAGGTGCAACACGGCTGCGCGCCAGATGTCTGGTCGTAATAAGTGGCCCCTATTCCTCGCGCTCATCGATCCAACAGAAACACGCACGGAAACCTAATGCCACTTACATAAAGTAATGCACAACTTTAGAGGAACGACAACACAGCTAGCGCACACACTCAGGGAACGATACCTGTGCACCACCAAGGACCTCCGGGCGGTTGCCTACTCGTATGCAGGCAAAGCGAACACGGAGCTGGACACTACGTTCCAGCTCCACAACCTCCGGGCGGTCTTAAGCAAGATGAAACGCGGCACTGCACCCGCGCGCGACAAGGTTACAGTCAAGCTTTTGGCCAACCTTCCCGATGCAGCATATATCGTGCTTCTCAAATACATCAATAGTATTTGGGACGGAGACACTGCTCTCCCTCTCGATTGGAAGTCGGCTCTCATCACCTTTATCCCCAAAACCGACAAACCTATTGATGTGAAGAACGTTCGCCCCATCTCTCGCACGTATTGTGTCGGCAAGCTGATGGAGACAATGTTGCGCGACTCTCCGAATTTCTCAAAACACAGCACATTTTCGCGGACACCATGTTCGGTTTCCGCCCTCAAAAAATCAGCAGGACATATTCCATCAGCTCCACCACGACACCTTAGATCCTGTCGAATGTCCCCATAATGAGAAGGTGGTCCTGGCCTCCAACCTTAAAGGCGCATTTGACAATGTGAAGCACGAAGAAATCCTCGATCACCGAATTCTCACCAACTGTGGTAACAAAACATTCAATTACATAAACGATTCCTTACAGACCGCCAAGCCTACATACGCATACAAGATGCGGAACACGGGCCATACACACTCGGCTCGAGGGGAACACCTCAAGGGTCTATCTTGTCTTCTCTCCTCTTCAATTTAGCCTTGCTTCATCTTCCCTCCAAATCGGCTTTTCTTCGCGTGATACATCACGCACTTTACCCAGATGATATCACAATTTGGGCCACGCAAGGCAACCTGGGCCACATGGAGTCCTGCGACCGTAGTCGACGACTACGCGACCTACTGCGGGCTCCAGTGCGCCCCAGCGAAATCTGAATTTTTGCACGTACGTCCCTCCCCTCGAGATACAACTCAGCTTCGCATCAGTCTCCCCTCGGGACCGATCCGGGTAGCCAAAGGGATCCGCGTCCTTTTCCTCTTCATACGCCATCAACGCAAAGTTGACACCACTCTGGCCAAACTTCTCATGGTGGGAGACCAGGTGGGCCGTATGGTCCACCGGGTCTCCAACAAGCGGGGCGGATTACGAAGCAAGGATGCACTGCGGCTTGCTCATGCTTTTGTAACGAGCAGAACCCTCTATTCGATACCCTACTTGTACCTGCATAAACACGATCAGGATCGATTGGAGGTCATTCACCGGAAAGTCATCAAGCGGGCTCTCGACCTTCCGGTCAGCACATCCAACCAGAGACTTCTGGATCGGGGCGTGGTGAACACCTTCCGGGAGCTAAAAGAAGCCCACTAACTAAGCCACTGCAGACGTCTTACGCAGACCACGTCCGGTCGCCGCCTCTTGGACCGGCTACACATCAAACACGATTACCACATTGAGGAAAGCGGGAGAGTGCTAGAACTCTGGAGACGCGCCCTCCGGGTCAGACCCCTTCCCCGCAACACGTCCAAAGAAGACCACAACAGTCGTCGCCAGGCGCGCGCGGAAGCGTTTGAGCTCTCCTATGGTCACCAGCAACACGTGTATTATGTGGAGGTTGCCGGCCCTTACCACGGGGGGGGGTGGTATACGGCTGCAGTCGTGCACCACACAAACACGGTTAACGGGCTGACTTTCAAAGCCTACAGCACAACTCACGCGGAGGAGATTGCTATCGCTCTGGCTCTCAATATTCCCAATTCGAAACACATTACCGACTCGCGAGGGGCCTGTCGGAATTATAAGCTGGGATGGGCTCCCCCGCTTGCCCGGCGTATACTGAAATCTAGCTGCCAATACATAGACCCAGCAATGCATAACCTCATTTGGGCACCCGGTCACCAGGCACTCAAAGGAAACGAACAGGCTGATCAGGATGCCCGCGCACTCTCTCCCCGGGCTATCTCCCTGTCCTTGGAAGCCTACTCCCCATTAGACAATCTGGCCCTTACATTCAAAGACATCACCGATTACTACAGGCGCTACCCGACCCTTTGTAAGGGACTGGATCGCGCTGACGAGCGCCTCCTCATCAAAACTTTTACCAATGCTGTACTGTGCCCGGCGGTGCTTAAACATTTCATTCCTTCCTTTGATGGTGCGTGCCAGTACTGTGGGGAGGTGGCTGACGCCTTCCACATGGTTTGGACGTGCCACTCAAACCCATCCATTCCCCCCAACCCCAATCGAAGTAGAGAGAACTGGGAGGCGGCCCTGCTCGGCTATAAAGACCTCAAGGCTCAAAAGGCCTTGGTTCAACGGACGCGGGCGGCGTTGCTTGCCAATGGGGCCCCGGAATATGGGCTCCACCTAGTATTCTGAAGGGAGGAGACCGATACGTCTCCAACCCAAACACCTCTCTGTAAACATTTAGTTTTTATTTATAAATGTTTTAACCACCACCGGCACCGCAAGCAGCAGTGATTGCACAGGGGCGCATCTCAATGGCCTTTCCCGTAGAAAGGGATGTTCGACAAGGTGGCCCCCTCTCCCCGTTGCTCTGTCACAGCGATTGAACCCCTCCCACAAAATGTTGTTAAAGATGTCAGAATCCACAAAACACCATTGCCAGTGGGCCCTCCCAGCCCTCCAGTATTCGCCTACGCGGATGACATTTCTTTGGTGGTGCCAGACACAACACCAGTGAACAGACTACTTGAACTAACTACAGAGTACTGCCAAGCGAGTGGGGCTCGCCTCAATCACAAGACGTCCACTGTTAAGGCCTTGAGCATGACCCCCTCTCCCACCGCTATCCAATCAATCTCTGTTACTCGCGAGACACGAATCCTCGGGTATTTCTTCGATTCCGCCTAAAACTCGGAATACAGCTGAAGACCAACTAAGCATCAAAACCCACAATCTTGGTGCTCTAAAATGTCCCCTGACTGCGCAGGCCATCATCATCCAGACAATGCGGCTTTCTACCCTCAGCTTTGTGGCCAGCATTCTTGACATCCCCCAGACAAGAAACCTCAGCTCCAGAAACATATATACCGCATTTTGTGGCCGGGAGCCCCCGATAAGACAAAGCGAGCTATTGACTGCCTGCCCCGATTCAAAGGTGGCCTAGGGCTGCCCGTTCTGGATATCCTCGCAAGGGCTCTGCACATCTCCCTGCACATCATATGGAGACTCAGAGCCGTCGAATGCGACAGGCTGCTAACAAAAACGATGGCTTCGTGCTATCTGTCGACATGGCTGCGAACATTCACTGAAAAGGTCCTACACCACAACACCCCGCATGCTGAGTCACCCCCATCATTTTATCGAACCGCAGCCACGGACTTATAGAGTCCCTGAAGGAAAACTCGTCTGCTGTTGACCCACGAAACATGCACCTCAATGATATTATCAATATGATCCCTCCTCCGCTCCCTGCCCGCCTATCAAGCTACATGCGCCCCGCCGGGGTGGCGCAGTGGTTATGGTGCTCGACTACTGTTGCCAAGAAAGCGAGATGGAATCCCGGCCTCGGCGGCCGCTTTTTGATGGAGGCGAAAAGCAAGGCGCCCGTGTGCTGTGCGATGTCAGTGCACGTTAAAGAACCCCAGGTCGAAATTTCAGGAGTCCTCCATTACGGCATCTCTCATAGCCTGAGTTGCTTTTGGACGTTAAGCCCCACAGGCCAAAACAACCAACCAAGCTACATGCTACGTGCAGAAAGACCCAGTTGGCAGTACATAACCGCCCACTTCCTCGATGCACGCCGAGCCTCCCTGATGTGGAGGTTCGCAAGAGGCATCTCCCCAATCACAAGGCGTGCCTTCGTCCCTGCGACGTCGGGAACTATTGACCTGTGTCCTTTCTGCTTGGCCCAATCTTTCTCGACTGCCTAATTCCCACAGCACTCCTAGAGATATTTTCGGCCTCCCGGGGATCCCATACCCCACTGTGCGCTATTTCAACCCTCTTCCAAAGGGAGGGCGCGAGCAGTTTGTCTTGACACTGGCAGAGGTCAACTATCAGGTGTGGTTGGCCTGCTGCAAAGCGGCCTACTCGAACAAGACTCCGAGCCTCTATGAAGTCAAGGCCAAAATCAGAAAATAACTATGGTTCCACCTAGAGAGAGAGGAGGAGAAAACATTTACGATGATATTGTTACTATGGGGGTAAGACATCGGAGCGCTGAAAAACAAGACGTTAGGGCAGGGAGCTCATCTGGTAAACGGCAGCGCGTCCGACACGAGAGTCGTTTTCCAACATCTTTCTCCTGCACTTGTGTTGTAAGCTTCGTCTTCTTCTTTACTGTTACACTTTCCCCCTGGGCAGACGAAGCCCCCGGGCGAGGTAGTTATTCGTTTCCACGAGAGTGACACGGCTTCATCCGGGCGACATGGGTAACCTCGGTTCTGACTGAGCGACGACTACTTGCTGTCATACGTGCTATTAGGTAGTTGACTTCGCTGACATGCTCAAGCACAACGTAAAGGCCAGCGTAATGCGCCAACATTTTCTGGGCTAAACCACGCTTTCGGAGAGGTCGCCAAAGCCGCACTCACCCCCGAATGCAGAGATCTAACTTGACTTCGACTTGACTTACGGTGGTCTCAAGTCAGCCGCAACGCGTGCTATAAACCGAACTTGACTTCAACGGCAACTTGCACTAGACTTGACTTGCACGAAGTCAAGACCCACCTTAGCGAAGACGAGCCATTTTTCAAGTCGGCCCCAGTGCTGTCTTGAAGCTGACTTCGTTCGTTTTTTCAACATGTCTGCCACCCGAAGAGACGTCGCTCGCCGCATTCCTGCCTTCGAGTTCGCGTGTCATTTCATGGATGTCGCGTTCTAGGAGGCATATCGTATGCCTGCGATACCTCGGCCACCTATTCGTAACCGGGGAAACCCGATAAAGCTTTAGGACGACCAGGAGTTTCTTGCACGGTACCGCTTCACGAAGACGACGGTGCGAAGGCTGCTCGCTATGCTACCAGTGCGGGAAAGCGCCAACAACAGGGGCCAGCCAGTGCCTCCTATGCTCCAGCTGCTGTTGGCACTGAGATTTTACGGCGCGGGAACATTTCAGACCGTGACTGGGGATCTCGTCCGAATCCCGCAGTCTACTGTGTGCCGTGCCGTCGGGAAAATGACATTCCTGATTGGAAAGCATCTGCGCCCCTTGCTTGTTAGCTTCCCTCATGTGTCGCAGTTTCGGCAGGTGATAAGGGACTTCTACAGTGTAGGCGAGTTCCCCGGCGTCTCGGGGTCCATCGACTGCACTCACGAACGCATCAAGAGCCCCGGTGGTCCAAACGCGGAAGTATTCCGGAGCCGAAAGGGCTACTTCTCGATCAAAGTGCAGGTAAGCAGTGATGCCCTCCGTACAGCTGCGCATACACGCATTTTCTTTTAGAACGCACGTCCGCTTGTCTCGAGCGCTACAGTGGGGGATAAAATATAAAGTTAAAGAATAGCGCAGCGCTTCTTTAGGGCTCCTTTGCAGCGCAGCTTTGGACAAGTTTACATCTGCATGCGTTTAGGTTCTTGCAATTCAATACATATTTCACAGGTGTTTCCGTAGCTAAACTGTTATATCGGCGCTAACTGACGTAGAAAAAAAAACCCTACTACAGGCGCTAGTTTACGAGCCTAGGAAATGCACAGGTACCGCGAGTTGTGCTGACTACCATTTGCCCATTTGATGCAGGCGGTCACCGGGCCACAGCTGCAGTTTTACGACATTGTAGCCAGCTGGCCCGGGTCGGTGCACGACAGCCGCATCTTTGACAACTCCCGTGTGCGGGTGCTGTTTTAAGAGCGGCGTGTGCCAGGAGTGCTGCTGGGGGATGCTGGTTATGCCTGCCATCCCTTCCTAATGACGCCTCTGGCAGACCCTGGGCCAGCTAACACACCCATAGGAAGGTAAGTCAACATGAATACAGTGATACTGATATTGTAAACTTGGAGCACAAAAAAACAGCAATTGTGCTCGCTACCAACTTCACTTTTGCTGTGCCGGGCAAGCTGCTCACGTCGTGACATCCCATCTCGAACAATTTCACGGATGGCGCACAGGAGGCTTTGAGATGGCGATTCTTTAATACTAGCCACTGTAGTCACATTTGCGAGCCGTCCAAATTTAGGTGTAATGCGGCGAGTCTTTAGGGCCTCTAATGTTCGGCAGTGCCGGATAACGTTAGAGACCGAACTCAAGTTTTCCTTGGCAATGAGGAAGTGGTAGACATCTTCCGCAATGCCCTTGAGCAGATGGCCTACTTTATCGTCTTCAGTCATCCTGCTGTCGACGGTCTTGCACGACTTGAGTACGGCCTCTGTGTAGGTGGGGCAAGTTTCTCCGGCTGCCTGGGCCATCTGAGCAAGCGTCTGCTCGGCCTTTTTCTTTTTTGCAGCTAGGTCACCGAAACATTCCTTGATTGTTTCGACAAAACTTTCCCAAGTTGTCAGGGAGTCCTCGTGGTTCTATACCACATCAAGGCGGTTTGCACAAAAAAAGACATTGGCTTCTTTAGCCACTGAATCCCAGCGGTTATAGCGACTCACACGTTCATAATGAGTGAGCCAGTCATCAACATCTTCCCCTGCTTGGCCGGAAAAGAAACTAGGCTCGCGAAACGGTAGCATCGCACTCGTGGTGGTCGGCAGCACATCGCGAGACGGTGGTAGAGGGTCCCGTGTTGATGTTTGGGGCTGCTCGGTAGTCTGCTGCACTCTTGTTGGAAAGGGTGGGAGAACAGCGAGGCGACGGCTCCGATGAAGCTCCGGCGGTTGAGGATGCGTCTTGAGGGTAGTCGTACCCAAAACCTGACCACCAATTTGTTACGACGGGGGTAAGACGTCGGAGCGCTGAAAAACAAGACATTAGGGCAGGGAGCTCAGCTGATCAACGGCAGCGCCTCCGGCACGAGAGTCTTTTTCCATCTTTCTCCTTCACTTGTGTTGTAAGCTTCATCTTCTGTACTGTTACAATATGATCTGGGAAGGGAGGTGCGTTCCTTGTGGAGCGGAGGGCAGACCCTATGCCGGGACGCCATTGGCCGCCGCCGCTGCCCGAGTTTTTTGAAGAATGGGGACACCCCATGGTGATCTTCAAACAAGAAAATGGAAGATTAGAAGTGAGAGATTAGAAGACTTGCTCACGTCAGGCTTCGACCCACCCCGGGGGGGGGGGGGGGGGGCGGACGTGGTGCATATGCACTGCTACACCGGCCCGGTGGGAACAGGGCGGATTCCATGAGCCCCTTGGCTGGGAAAAGCCCACTCCCCGAGACAAAAACCCCCAAACCTTATGGTGCGACAGGCCTTGCCTGGGGTAGCACAGGTTGAGGTCTGTAGCCTCACAGGAGGATCGCACCTAGTGCATCCTTTCTTCCATCTGACAAGGGAAGTATGGGGGGCTCGATGCCTATGACTACCCCTCGTATGTGACACGCTTGTCACTGAAACCGCTTCTGTTGCGTGAGACTATCTCTGGGCAGACGCTGCTGCGCACCGAATTGTTCCTGCACTCCCCCCGGAGGATCCACCTGTCCGGCGCTGCGTTCCTGTCGCGGCTGCCCGGGGCCTGGATCAAGTCATGGAACGACCTACCCCGGCACTGCGCCCGTCCAAGGCGCAGTGCTTCACATTTACGGTGCTGGAACCTGTTTCGGCGGACAGCCTCATCGACACTATGGAGGAGGTTGTCGGAGTAGGGGCTGCAGTACCTGCAGCACCTTGAAGGTCTTCGTTTCCTGGCCGCCTGTCCGGAAAAGAATTGCCTCTAAGGCAGATGGGAGCTCCGGTGGTTTATGTGACGGTGTACTGTCTTCTCTCGTGCGTCAGCGACAAGGCTCTCGCTGTGGCGCTTTCCCCGTACGGAAAGGTCATCAGTCTCATAAGTAGCGTTTCAGTCTAGGATCCACGTCCGCAACGGGACGCGGCTGGTCAAGTTGGAGATGACGCGGTCACCCCATCCAACTTCCTGACGGTAACTGGGACCCGCGTGATGCTGGAGTATCGAGGAATGAAACGCGTGTGTTCTAGGTGCGGCGTTGAGTGCCCCATTGGCGCTGCCTGTTAGGCGGTGTACTGCGGTCGTTGCAGCGCTTACGGCCATGATAGTGCGAGCTGCCGCTCCGCTTGCAAGCGCTGTGGCGGCGAACATCAAACGGTGGAATGTGTTGCACCGCGCTCTTATGCAGCGGCTGCCAAGTCGTCCTCGGTGCCTGGCGTGCAACCCGAAAAGGCCGCGAACCTGGAGCTGTCCGCCGGCACCCAGGAGCCAAGCGGGGACGCAGAGAAGGACGACGACGAGGCCTTGACGACCACGACTGAGGCCCTCTCTTACGGGGCAACCACGGAGCCCTCCCCCTATAGCGAGCCTGTGATGGAGGTGAGAACCTCTCAGAGCGACTCCGAGACTTTCACAGAGGTACTGGGCTTTGAGTCCCGAGCATTGGAGTCGCAACCTGTGGCGGGCAAGCACACGCACGCGACAAGCTGCAGACCAATCCCGCTCCACATGTGAAGTCGGCCAATCTAGAGTCTCTGCTGCACGCCCCGCGCCTCCTGCACTCGGTGGCTTCCGCCCATGTCCTCCCGAGTAAGGAGGTTATCCTGTCTGGCGTTACGGTGGCAAGATGATCTGGCTCCGCGAGGCCGCAGCGCCTGAGTGCGGGCCGCGCTATGAAAGTGCCTTTGGCGGAAGTGACGGCAGGCGTCACTTTTCCGGCACAGAGAGCTGTGCATCTTCTTCGAATGCATCAGCGCCACATAAGAAGCTGCGGAAGACACCACAGGGCTCCGAGATGGACTTCTCGGACGCCAAGTCGTAACCACCGTGGCGCCGCCTCTCAGGCTCAACAGCCGCTGCGGCCGCGGCTGCCCCACCTCCTCCTCTTCGCCTGTCTGGCGGTGGCTTCGACGAAGCACAGTCGGCGCCGACCAGCAGCCACCGCTTCTCGCTCCCGGCCTCCCAACGGTGAACTGCGTGCGTTCCGTGCAGTGTGTGTGTGTGTGTGTTAGACTATGGCTTTAATTGCACAGACGCGCGCGCCACACGGACCATGTGGCCGCCCGGGCCCGTAGCAATGAGCACTTCGTCGCATCCTGGCATCCTCTGCAGAGCTATCAGCTGAGGCTTCAACACGGAGCATCAACTCCCCGAGCGCCTCTCAAGTGCTATTGACAAGTTTACAGACATTGCCCGTCGAACTTTTCCGTAAGTCTGTTATGTTCTTCTCTGTTCCTTTGTTTCTGTGATATGTATAGTCATCTTTGTTCCCCCTACTTTTTATGATGGCTCTTTTTCCTTTTGAATTCTTTAACGCGCAAGGCTTTCGCCACTTTGACAATCAAAGGGAGGTGCCTCATTGTGCGTGTTTGCATCGAGTGGATGTTTTGTTTTTCTTCTGCACCTCGCCGATGTCCTTTCCTTTCGTTCTCGTTTTGATGTTGAGGCCTTTTTTTCGTTAACGGACTCACGGTGTTGTGGCGTAGGCGCGATCTGCCTTTCACCAGCATACAGGATATGTGCTCATTGTACATTAGGCATAGATGGGCGCGTGATTGTCGTTGACGTTTTCTGGATGGCCGCAGGACTCGTTTTGCAAACGTGTACGCGCCAGTCACGCGTAGTTTGACAAACTTGTTCCTTTCGTCTATCCCGACATACTTTCTCGACGACGCACCCTTCTTTCTTCTCGGAGATTTCAATTGTGTTTTAGACACAAAGCGCGACATCGGTGGGCCTGGTGAGCGCGCCTCCAATTACCACGCGAAAGAACTTGGAAAGCTACTGGAATCATTACGCCTAGAGGACGCGAGGGCCACTCTTCACGACCATTTCGAGGCAACACGAGTCTGGGGCCAGAGCTCGAGCTGAATAGATCGAGTGTAATTACATCCTCTCCGCCATCGTACCTGACTTGCTACAGTGTGAGGTATTGCCTTTCCCACCAGGCCTTTTATTTCCCGGTCACGGGTACTCTGCGGTCAGCCCCGAGCCATGAAAACAGCCCCTTGACGTGGCACATGGATGCAACAGTACTACGCGATAAAAAGTGCCTCACTTATATACGCGGAGAGTTGTGCATGTCTTTGGCCACAGTTAGTGACATAATACCTGCTACCTGGGACGCGCTCAAAGCACGCTGGCGCGATGTCCTTGTGCGTGCGGGGAAGGCGCGACGTGTCCGCATTACGACCGTGCTGAATGGCGTTCTGCGGCGTTTGCGCATCGTACGTGGCGGCGAAACCCTTACGTTCGTGATGCGCGAATATCTCGAGACGCTGCGCGAGAGTTATCACCGCATCCTCGAAGACCGTCCACGTCGTTCACGTGCATCACTCTCCGCTGGAACATCAAATTTACCGCTTGAAGACGCCGTGGTCATCGGACACACTCGAGCCGTTGGCCAGCGCAGTAACTGACGAACTTGCGTGGAGAGCGTCACGCTTGTGGACGGTACGACGTCTTCGGAAACCGCGGACGTCCGCAATTCGTTTACCGAGAATTTGGCGGCCTTCTTTTTGTCGCAAGGCCTCGCCTAGGAGGAGCATTTGCAAGAAGCTGTCGGCTCCTTCAGTAGGCCTCTTCCACAACTTCCAGAAGACGCATATTCGGCACTTAAGGAGCCGGCAACTTTGGAGGAGGTGCGCTGTGCTTTAGGCGCCATAAACCAGTCGACCGCTCCCGGTCCTGACGGACTTGAAACCGATTTTTATTCCACTTTCTTTGACATCCTTGGTTCATGTTTACTCAGGCTCGTAAATTGTTTCCTCGCAAACTGCGCCAAACCACCCTGCTTCAGTATTGGCCGTATCGTTCTAATTACAAAGGAAGGCATCATGCCGTCAAGTTCCTCATCGTGGTGACTGATTACCCTCCCTAACACCGACTATAAACTTGTAGCCACATTTCTGGTCCAAAGGGAGCGAATCTACCTACAGGATTTGGTTAGCCCATACCTGTCCTTTTCGGTACCTGGATGATCGGTGTTCGCTTCGCTGACACTGACGAGAGAAGTCTTCTAATACGCCTGTGCCAAATGGATCACTGGAGCTTTTGTTTCCTTGGACCAGGCAAATGGTTACTTGTTCGCCGTGCTCCGTCATTTAGTTTTCCTGACGAATTGGTTCAGCTCCTACGCGGCCTCTACACAGATCTTAGCAATGAACTAGTACTGGATGGACAAATTGGGGGCAGCTTTCCGATTACGCGGGGAGTGCATCAGGGTTGCCCGCTCTCGCCGATATTCTTCATACTTTTGCTCGACCCGCTGCTGCGTAGGATCGCCGCGAACAGGTGTATTCGAGGTGCTCCATCAGTAGGACAGGAGACTGTCGTTGTATCTGCATACGTGGATAACATTTCACTCTTCGTGGGTGACAATGACAGCTTCATTGTTTTTAAACATCTTTTCAAAATACGCAGCTGTATCTTGTGCGCAGCTCAACACGAAGAAAAGTAACGCACTCCGCTTTGGTCAGTTCAGGGGCCCTTTAGCCGCCGCCGTACCGTTTGTGGACGCAGGGCGTACTTGGCGGTCTGTTTGAGCCAAGCGGGGTCATGAGACGTAGTTCGCTCGCTAGCCACGCACGCCCTTTCTGACGCAGCGCGTTTCAACCTCACGCTTAATGCTAAAGTTAGTGTCGTCAAGACACGAGCGTGCGCTTTCACCCTTTATGTGGCGCGTATCGCGCCGTATGGTGAACAGACTCGTGTCCCTTACAGGGACTTTCGTTTGTGATGGCAGGACAGCGCTAGTCGCCCGTCACATCCTACTCCTTCCGAGGAACAAGGGAGGCCTTGTCCTGCCGTGCATCCCGACAGTGGCTCGAGTGCTCGCGTTAAGGCTGGTGGAGAGGCTATTGGCTGACGAGTTTTACCCTGGTCGCTCGCTCATCCTGTACTGGATGAGCACGGCGCGCCGTGTGCTTACACCCGAAATTACCTTGGTCCACAGGCGGACAGACCTCGACATTTTTACCGCGAGGTTGCCGAGGTAAAGTCAACTCTCGATGCACACCTGTCAGATGTTAGTGTAGGCGACCTACCAGCCATACGCATCAGCGCATTAGTAGCCGTTCGCATCAGCTGTTGAGCAACGAGAGACCGCTGTACCCAAATGGCGAGCGTGGGCAGCTTGTCGGCTGCCAAATGAAGTGCGAGATTTTGGCTGACAGGTGCTGGGCGTTCTCCGCACGAGACAGCGCCTTGTTAGATGGGGTATTGCACCCAATGACCAGTGTGCCAATTGTGGTGCTATCGAGAGTCTGGCGCATGTTTTTTTTTCGAATATGTAGTTGCAAGAACTATGTGGCGGCTCACATATAGGATCTTTAACGTCCGCATGAACCCCGGCGTGAGGCGCCGGCGCAACCCTTTTGAACACCTTGCGTTCACTGTGGTTCTGTTTGTGTTATAGCGTCGCAGGTGCCTCGCTAGGGCGTGGCGCACTCCCGCCTGAGCAATGTGCCCAGCCTAGCAGAGGCCGCGCCTCGTCATCTAGAAGTAACAATTAGAAACGAACGGCGAGACGCGGTTTCTGCAGCGCTTGCACAAGCGCTTCTATGTCGTACGGGGTAGCAGATTTGAGATGCCTGTCGTCCTTTACCTGACCCCCCCCCCCCCCCCGTTTATACTGTTTCCCCTCTCTGAGGAACCATATTTTTTTAGTTCATTATGTATATGTAACTTATAGTGTTCTGTACAGTAAAGCTTTGGTTTGTGAGTAATGTGCGTTTTTGTATCTATGTATGTACATACCCAATAAATTCTCTTTATGATGTCACAGCCAGATAGTTAAATTAAATTGGTTCACAGGAAGGGAAAGGCGCAGTAACTGTCACACTTGCTCTGTGGACACCCGTACCGCGCCGTAAGGGAAGGGAGGAAGGTGGGAATGAAAGTGGAAAGAGAGAAAGAGGAGCCGTAGTGGGGGGCTACGGAGTAATTTCGACCACCTGGGGATCTTTAACGTGCGCTGACATCGCACAGCACACGACGCCTCTCCGTTTCGCCTCCATCGAAACGCAGCCGCCGCGGTCGGGTTCGAACCCGGGAACTCCGGCACAGTAGTCGGGCGTCTTACCACTGCACCACCCCGGCGGGGCAACACAGCCAGATAGCGCATGCCAAAAACCGAGGCATCCATGTCTGTGCCACCTGTGGAAGGCCCCTCTATATTGACCTGTTTAGCACACATTGAAGGGCCAGGTACCGCATCAGAAAACGCGAGGCATCGTTTCGGTACCCTGGCCAACGTGCGCACACTGCAGCAACAAGGGCAGGCTAGCGTCCCGCTTTGGTGCGGACGACCGGCTTGGCGCATGCCGGCGATGGATGACATGCAGCAGGTGGACCTCCCCGCATGTCGAGCTCACTCGAGGAAAACAGCTTGATGAGTAGCAGAGATGCTGCCTCTGTAAACTTGTGCTTGATTTGGCATCCATCGCCGGGTTCCAGAGTGGCCGCTGGATTCCCTGCGATACTTGACAGACACCGTCATGTCGGCCGTGAACTGCAACGCAGGAGGAGTGCGTCTAGGAACTTCGAGGTGAAGATTGGCGCATGAAGCACTCTTTGACGGTTCCTAGTATGCACTGACAACGTCATCGTCACTGTGAAATCCTTGTTATCTCTTGCTATTTCATTTTTTGTGACTTTAGGCTCTTGGAAGGTGTGGTATCTATGTAGGATTGCCTTTCGAGGGTACTAGCTTTTGTGTGTAGTGTGTTCAGGCAGTGTGTTGTATTCTTGTGGTGGATGATGCCCTTATGAAAGCCTGTAATGTGTTTCCCATGAGCATTTTTACCGTGTCTGTGAGAGCACAAAGATGAAGTCAGAGAACTGCATGGTTTTTCATGTCTGGCGAAGTAGCTCGTACCACTTGGAACGATATAAAACACAAAGCAGAGAAACGTATCGAGCCAGCCAAGACATTTCACCTTTTTCTGAGCGGGCATACCTAATCGAGACCAGTATTGTTGCGAGCCCTTTTTGAAGGGGAAAGCTTCACAACAAAGGTCCGAGTCAAGCCTCGCATCGGCCCTATGCTGCAAAAGCCATATTCTGCACATGCGGGAAATCAAGTAACGTCACGTGCAGCGCAGGTGGCCGCCGTCGCCGCCGCCGACTGCGTAGCCTGATCTTTCGCCCCAGCCGCGCGCTACTGCGCATGTGCTCCGCAGCTACTACGGCCTGCTCGCCTCCTCGCCATCGTTTAACCTTTCAAAGCGAAAAGCTTCACTTTGAGGGTTCCAACTCGACCTCGGCGGCTGCGTTTCGATGGAGGCGAAACGAAGGGGCGTCCGTGTGCTGTGCGATGTCAGCGCACGGTAAGATCCCCAGGTGGTCAAAATTACTCTGCAGCCCTCCACTACGGCTCCTCTTTCTCTCTTTCCACTTTCACTTCCATTTCCCTTCCTTGCTTCCCTTACGGCGCGGTTGAGGTGCCCATAGTAAACAAGTCAGACAATTACTTCGCCTTTCCTTTCCTGTGAATGAATCAATCAATAATTTTGAGGGTCGGAGCCGAGCTTCGGGTATGCCGTAGGCCGAGACGTCACATCCAAGCCCAGCTGCGCAGCTTGCTTCTGATTCAGTGTGGCCCGGAGCCGATTTTGGTTTAGGCCTAATATCTCGGCGCGAACCTCCGCCTCCGAGATTGGCGCATCTAGGCCCTCGTTTAAGGGTCCTTCGTAATTCGGCAGGGGTAAGGTTTGTGTGCCGTCTACGTACATGTTAATTAGTTTGGCCATGAGTTCCCCGTCCGTTCCCTCGAACGCGTGTCTGGCTTTCGTCAGTCTTATGCCCGACTGAGTTTTCGAATTGTCAGGATCAAGTAGGTGTCTGAGTAGGCTCCATGTACTAGCAAGCCTCATGTTCCCTTCCATGCTGTCACGCCTACAACACCAGTTTTGTTCGCAAAGTTTTACTGCGTAATCCAATCTCTTTGTTCTATCTTGCTATCCTTCTCCTAAGGTTCCTGTTCCATCTTTGCGACCGGAGACACCTCTCCATGCCGCATTTCGCTAACCACATATGAAGGAGTTTGCTGTCAACCGTCACCGACGCATCGTCCTCCCATAAGGTCGTGGTTGCTTTCCCTACTTGTTTCTTAAGCGTCTCTGCCCACTGCTGTATGTTTTGAATTTCATCTCCCGATTCACTGTTTTCTCTGATTTGCCTAAACCTCTCCCAATCGGTGATTTTAGGCTTTTAGAAGCGAAGCGTCTTGACGTCCTTGCTCCGAAATTTGGACGATAATTCCATCCGCACGCTCACCAAATACATGAGAATCGTTTGTGACACAGGCCGCCTCCCACAACAGTGGAAGACGGCAAACATATATTTAATACCGAAGTCAGGCAAACCCCCTAAACTAGAGAACTTACGACCAATCTCTCTAACATCCTGTATAGGGACATTGATGGAGCGTGTAGTCCAAACGCGACTAACGCGTTTCATGGAGCTTAACGACCTGTGGCCGCACGAAATGGTTGGGTTCCGGCCCGGCCTGTGCACACAGGACGTAATGCTCCGCTTGAGACACGACATCATAGAAAGCGAAACCAGGGACGCGAGGATACTACTAGGTCTAGACCTGACAAAGAATTTGGGGGTCGGAAAGAAAACGTACGACTACGTAAAAGACTTCCTGTCGGGTAGAACGATAAAGTTTCAGGACAATGAATCCCTCACCGTCAAACTAGGAAGCAGGGGTACGCCACAGGGTTCGGTCCTGTCCCCGTTCCTCTTTATATGTTGCCATGCGAAACCTCCCGGCAGAACTCAGAAAAACGGAAAACTTGAAAATCAGCATGTGTGCGGACGACGTCAATCTGTGGGCCACCCAGGGGTGTGACGCGAGCGTCGAGGAGCGCTTGCAAGCAGTGACGGACAGCGTGGTGTCCTACGCTGCCGAAAGGGGCCTCTCGTGCTCTCCACAAAAATCGAATCTGTTTATCTACAACCCGAAGGCGCTCAGGTGCAAGCGCCAGATAAACATCAGCGTAACAGTAGACGGCCAAGCAATGCCAAAATTCGAACAAATTAGGATTCTGGGGCTGTTTCTACAAGCAGATGGGTACAATGATACAACGGTAAAGAAACCGAACGCGTACGTCACGCAAGTCACGGGTCTGTTGAGAATCGCACTCAAGGGTCAGGGCCATAAGGAACGAAGTCTCCTGAAACTAATGCAGGCTTACATCACTAGCCGCATATGTTACACCGCACCATTCCTAAACCTTTGACGTGACCACACATGATACACACTGCAAATATTATTCATCAATAATGCGAGCGCCCACACTGAACTGCAGTTTACCATGTGCAGTAACCGAGAACTCACACTTTCACAGAGAAACACATCATATTTTGATGTAGATTGCGTATATACACCTTCTTCACCACGGTAAAAAAAATACCGCTTTTCAAAAAATGTCTCGAATGGCATTGTTTCAGAAATAAGCTCTTTGGCGCCCGTTCCTGGGTTTCGCGTCGTCGTCGCTATCGCCGTTTTCTCTAGTAACCAGTGGTCTGTAATTGCATATACATGCCTTGCTCGAATTATTTGCCTCAATCTACCGAAAAGCTGAAACAGCTGATTTACTGCGCTCAACTTTCGCATTAGGAGGTACCGTAATCGTCGCCATTTTTTTATTTTCTTCTCTGAAGTGGTCAGGAGGTAGCGAAGACCTTTCAAGTATACAGTATCAAGGTTGCCTATTGTTTGTACAATAGGCAACCTTCTGCTGTATAGTTGCAATGTATTCGCTCCGTCCTGGCTACTTCACAGAAGAAAAGAAAAAAGACGTCAGCCAGCACTCCTGCACCTGCGGCACCGTGACTTCTCTTAACTTTTAGGCACTATATCTTAACCTACCGCCGATTTTGCCACTAAGGGCCCATCGTGAGCAGATACCTGCATCGACAGCTCCTGCTAACGGTACAGGCTGTTCCTACCCTTCATTTCCTACGGCCGCTTATCTGCTCGGCAAGAGACATAAGCGCCCAAGGAAGACAAGGAAGCCGCCCATTCTGGGCGACATTCGGCGCTCTAAGCGAATATTGGACTCAGACGCTCAGCCGCTGAGCTAAACCTAACCCATCGCCGACAGTGACGGCAACATTAGCCGTCACAATGGCAGTAACGGTTGAAGGTCGCACCGTAATCGCAGCAGAGCTTGAGTCTGGTGACTGGAAACCAGTTATATACAAAGCCTATGCCTCAAGACCAGCCACGTCATCAAGCCTATCTCACCGCTCCGGCAACGCTACCAGAGAAGCATATAACCTGAATGCTCGGCAAGCGTACCGTGGAGGTGAAACCACAACAGGCAGCAAGACGCGGGCCCGCCTTCCGCCTGCGACCATGGAGGCCCGTATCGCAGTGCAGCGCAGCAAACAGCTGCCACCACTCCCGCCCAATGCTGTTCGAGTAGTCGTTTGACCGCGCGGTGGACTGCGACTTCGAGATATTCCAACACCTCGACTCTTGAAAGCAGTGCAGACCGAGCTCAAAATCACACTGCCAGAGGACTTTTGCGTGCTCATTCACACGACCAACAATACGTTCACCGTGGCAACGACACACATCCCAACAGTCGAGACGCTCAAGACGTTGACCTCGCTCAGCATTGGAGGGCGAGCCTACCCATGCGCGGCCTACGTGGCACCCCCACCGCGGGCTACCAGAGGTGTCATCACAAAATGACGACGATAGCCCAATGCAACTATATCAAGGTCTGGTCCGGAGGAATCCAGAGCACACCATACTAGCCGCCCGGCGTATGTGCAAGATTCATTCTATTCTAATCACCTTTGACGCTACCACAGTGCCGGGTTCCATCAAATACATGAGAGCAATGCACCGCTGCACCCCATACCGCGGCTGCCCGGACGCCTGCACCAACTGTAGACAGCCGGGTCACCGTCATGACGTATTCCCAAGCCCGAAGAACAATCTATGTCACCACTGTGGAACGCAGCATCCACAAGACTATCCTTGTACGCCCAAGTGCATTCTCTGAGAGGGTCCTGACGGAATCGTGTAAAGTACGCAGGCTTCACCAGCCACGCAAGCAATCAAGCCAGCAACAAACGCAGCTACAAGAATCGGATGCACCCAAGGACCATTTTCCCCAGTTGTGCGAACACAGCCAGCCCCACCAGCATAACCAGGTATGGACATTGCCGCTAAAAGAAGTTACAACTGATGCTTGGGCGAGTTAGTATGCCATTCTGAAGAACAGCGCGACTTGGACAAGGACGGAAGGCATACGCGGACAGGCGGTAAAACGAGCCTGGGACGCTTCTGGCTCTTTACAAGGGCAAACATCCACGACAGCGAATACCATTCTACAACCAGCACGCCTTTGCGCAATCGCAGGAGGAGGCAGCGGCGGCAAAAGCGGAATATTCAGCAGCGCGAACAGAAGCCGCCTCTCTTCGTCATCACATCCCCAGGCGGGAAGCCCATATAAGTGCCATTGCCACTGGCCCTAAAATGTTTCCCCCACAACTGCTGCATCTCAGCCTTCCCCATCTAACTTACCCACCGCCGATACCTTGTCGACATCTCAAACGCTAGTTCCACTCCTTGTTTACTACGAATGGAAGCTGACACGGAACTATTAAAAACACTACTGCGTGTATGTATAATGATCCCACCCTACACCCCCAACACACTAGACAGCTTGCCAACCCTATTTGAGTCCTTTGCTGCTCGATTTGAGGCACATCAATCAGGAATGTGCAACACTCAAAGCTGCCGTAATCCCCATAACGCAAGACAACGCTATTCTTAATCACAGATTGAATGCCCTAACGCAAGAATTCTGATTTCTATATAGTTGTTTAGGCTGGGCTAATACTTACGCAACCCGCCTTCTAAAGCGCAAAAAACCCAAAAGAGCAGGAGGGGAGGACAGGAAACTCCTCTGCCTGCTATAGTTCATGAATCCCATCCCTCCGTTTCGTCTACCCCTCCGATATGTTCTTATGATGGCATACCGAAACCATAATCTTACTGTTTGTCAGTGGAACTGCCGAGGCTTTGGCCAGAAGCGTCATGTAGTCCACCACCTGCTGCCCTGCGTTGACATCCTTGCTCTACAGGAACCCTCCAACCCATTCACCCTCCCCGGCTACCCACCCATTTTGCCGAACTCCTGTTCCCTCTCGAGTAGCCTTTTTAGTTAGTCGCTCTCTCACCCCCACTACACATCCCCTAGCGATTCCAGACATTGATAACCTTTTAATCGAACTTGTGCCACAACTCACTCGAGCGAAAGGTGTTTTTATTTCAAATGTATACAGTCATCTTAAGTGCCATGAAAACTATGAACGGCTATTTACGCTTGCGAAGCGCGCAACTAACAAGTGTCCCATACTCATTCTTGGAGATTTTAACGCTCCACATACAGCCTGGGGTTATCCGCATGACCACCGAAAGGATGTCGCGTGAGGTTAGACATGCAACAAACTGGTCTCTCCCTTCTCACCGACTCTACATTTCCTACCCGCACGAGAACCAGTGTCTGTAGAGAGACTATACAAGACATTACTTTCGCACATCTCCCTCACGCGTATTGGCGCAATACTCAAGAGAATTTAGGAAGTGATCATTTCACCCTAGAAATTCTTTTAAACATTCAGCTGCCCTTTAGGCCTCCCAAAGGTTCAGCTTTGCGAAGTGGGATTCTTTACAAACATGTAGAGCAGTCTGCGCCTACGCCCCTGTTAACGACATTACTGAATGGTCCAAACAACTCCAAAACATTGTACAATCAGTATCTTGTCTCCTACCAGATGACTGCCCCAGCGGCACAGTTGATTCCCACCTCCTACATTTATGGGAGGCTAAAGGCGGTCTAGAACGACGCTGGAAACGGCAGCGTTGAAACCGGGCATTAGACGCCACCTAATCCGTCTTAACAAAAAGATAGAGGCGCATGCAGTGGCTCTTTCACGACAGAATTTGGAATCCCTATGCAACACGTTAGATGGAAATATGGGTGTTTCATAACCCCGTGTCGACGCTTGGCCAGCGCCACGACGCTTTAACCCGTCGTTGTCCGGCTACATAATAAAGTTATACATACATACCTGAGTGTGTCGTAGACTTGGAACCTTTTTGGGCGCCTAATATACTCAAGTAGGACTAGGACTACCCAACGAGACAACCTCATTAGACTAATGCATACTTGCGATACACCTCCACCGGACCTTCTCCAAGAACTACGAGATCACTACTTCCCCAAGTACCCTTTTATACCACATCCCGACTATTCAGGGCCTCCTAACAACTTCTTCGACAACCCCATCACAGTACCAGAGGTGCAGGTTGAGCTACAGAACCTTAACACACCGTCAGCCCCCGGTCCAGATGGAGTACATAATGAGGCATCCGGAATCTCGATTCCCAACCTATTTCCGCCCTTACCGAATGCTTTAACGAGTGCTCGCAATGGGGAAGTCTCCCACCGCAATGAAAAGAGGCCAAAGGTGTGCTTGTACCGAAACCTGGGAAACCTCCGCTAATTCCAAACCTTAGGGCCACCTCTCTCTCCTCTCCTGTGCGCAAACTAATGGAGCATATACTCCATACCAGAATGTGTCAATATTTAGAAGGCAAAAATCTCTTGCGCACCTGCATGTCTGGATTTCGTCCTGTCCTTTCTACACAGGATGTCTAACAGCTCAAACATCACATTCTTGACAGTCAAACCTATGACAGCAAAGCCATCCTAGGTGTGGATCTGACAAAAGCATTTGATAATGTTACACATTCAGCAATCCTTCAGAATCTTACAACCCTGGGAGTCGGAGCCAGGTTGTATAATTAGGGCCGATATGTCCTCACCAAGCGCACAGATACACTTACCTTTGGCGAGCACTGCCTTCCAGAGATCACACTATGTGCACGAGGTACGGCCCAGGGCACCATCCTCTCCCCTGTACTATTCACCATATTACTTCTTCACCTATAAAAAAAATTGGCTCCAATCCCCGGCATTCATTGCAGCCTCTACGCCAACGACATCACTATCTGGGCTAACCGCGGCAGCGATGTAGAAATAGAACGATACTTACAACTGGCACTGAACCCCATCGACACTTAAGTAAGGAAATGTGGCCTAACGTGTTCCCCTTCAAAATCAGAACTCTTTCTCTACCGCCCCACGCAATACGATACAGGCAGTCTGCCAATTTCCCTCCAGCTAGATACCCATTCGATCCCACTAGTACCCAAAATCCGTGTGCTGGGTCCAGTTCTTCACTTCCATGGTGAACACGAAGAAGTCATAACAACTGTCAATACACAATGTCAACAGACCACTCGGCTGATTCGCCGCATAACCATCCGCCGGGCAGACTTGCGCGAGCGAAACACAATTCGCCTCACCCAGGCTTACATTATAAGCCACGCCACATATGCCCTCCCATACCTCCCCCGCAAACAAAAGGAGAGAGACCGGGTGAACGCGCTCCTACTTCGTAGGGGGGGCAAGTCGTACGACTTGCACCGCCCACCCCCACATCTAATTCCCGACTCCTTAAACTCGGTGTACACACCACTTTTAAGGAGCTGAGAGAGGCTTATTAACGGCACAATTATCCCACCCATGCAACTCGGCGGCTGGCCACATTTTATTATCTCACTTAAACATTAACCCAGTTACACACCCCATTCACAATGTCCACATTTCTCCTAACCTCCGCTCTGACCTCATCATACCTCCCATACCTAAAAGCGTGCACCCTGAGCGAGACCAGAGCAGCAGAATAGCCAGGGCTCACGCCCTTCACGGACAATATATAACGAGGACCAAGAGGTGGACCACGAGGACGCAGCGGAATATACGTCATGCTCCCGTATGTCCTGACTGTAGCCAATAGTCCAGCAAAGTTGCTTACTTCCAGCTTTGTAATCACCACTTCCACCACAGAAGTAGAGGAGGCAGCCACTGCGCTTGCTCTCATCTATACATATGCCACAAAAATTATCACTGACTCCAAATATGCGATTCTAAATTATGCCAACGGCTATATATCCCGCACCGCTGCTCGCATATGATGCTTCTGGAGCTCCGACACCCCATAAGCTTCATCTGAACGCCAGCACATGCCGGCCTCCCGGGCAACAATGAGGGAAATTCCCTAGCCCGAGGTCTTACTTTCCGGGCTAAAGGAATGGAGCCCCCTCTACAGGCAGAGGAGCGCTTTCTCTCCTTCTGTGATATTCTCTTGTACTACTGGGACAAACGAAGGGAATATAGACCTTCAGCCCCCTCTCTCATCATAGCGCAGATCTTACACTGGCGAAGCTTGCAGACTCTTACTGCTTCATACCCTATGATACTACATGCCCGATACCCAGACCAGTTTTCCTCATCATGCAGACTGCGGCAAACCAGGACACTTCCTACACATCCTTCTTACATGCCCCACCTTCCCTCATCCCCCATCGCCTAACGTCGCAGAGTCCTGCTGGGAGTCTCTCATGAAGGGCACCTCACGTCAAGACCAATGGAAGATCATTTCCAGTGCTATGAGGAGGATTACTCTTCAAGGACTTTCTTTTGCGTTAAAAGGGTGTCTCCCACGTAGTAAGGGAGCATTCAAGTGCCATCCAGGGGCCTTCCCCCCACTATTTGTTCCAATGGCAATAAAATGTTTCTACCACCACCACCTAACCCCGCCCCCACCTTTTCTCATTTCTTTCATACCCATCTCACCCCCTCCCCCTTCTCCTCCCTTCCCCTTCTCCCCCTCGACGATCCAATTACTTATAGCTGCAAGAAGCCCTGCGTCATGCACCCTTGAAGAAGGTGCCGAGCCGGCTTCGAAACGTAGGGTTTTGTACAACAAAAAAGTATGGTTGGTGAAATTTCAAGGTTCACTTAGTTATCAACACAACAAAACAGGGAAACCAGTCGAAATGTTTAGCTTTGAAGCGAATTTAAGACGCTGGTGAGCTTAAACGCGCTCGACATGAAAATCAAGAAGAGTTTAGCTGCTGGCTAACGGCGCAGAACACTGGAGAAATTAAATTCTTTAGATCCCGAGGTAGTCACTGCTTTTCGCTGTATATCTAGGCATAGCAGAGCTAAGCCATCTTGAATTTTTTTACTTACTCAAAGTGGCCAGTCCTCCCGGCACAGTTAGGCAGCGGTTAACTACTGCTTCTGGTTCGTATCTTTGGAACGAGAAGACTGGGAGTTTCGAGGGCTCTTGTCCGCTTACCAACAAAAATAGTCGCTTTCAGTACCCGAGACTTTAAAATTGTGTGCCGCGCGCCGGCCCTAAAAGCCACCTGGCGCATCATCGCTGATGTAGTTTACCGTGGCAAAGCACTTACGGAGTATCTCATGGGGTCCTCTCGCCGTTTGTTTAGAATGGCGGCATGCACGGGCCCGGCAACTGAGAGACCACCAATGTTTTACATCTGTTATTGTTAAAAAGATAACAAAAAACCCATCGATTTCTCGGGCGACACTGCAGTTAAAAAGAAAACTGAAACGGATGAAAAAGAAAAAAGCAACTAGTAATTCTCCGGAATTAGAACAAAAGATCAGTTTCCTTAGTTCTCAGCTCAAACAGAACACTATCACCGACAAACAGCATTACTTCGAAAAATCGTTACCCAAATTTATCTCTGAGTCTCCCGGGAAATTCTGGTGTTTGGTCTCCCCAACATCAAAGGGTAAAAATGAGTTTGAAATCAAAGGTGTTTTGGTCAGTGGTGCACAAACAGTATCTAATGAATTCAATGAACATTTTAAGTCCGTGTTTAATGATGAAAATAACATTTTTCCGAAATTTGAAGCTTCCCTCCCGCCTCTGGATGACGTTGTAGTTAGTGGGCATGGCATTTTAAACATGTTACTTAACCTTGACATAAACAAATCACCTGGACCAGACAACATAACGCCTTTTTGAAAAGATACGCACAATGGACATCTCAGTACTTATTTGTTATATTTACACGGTCCTTACATGAGGGCCAAGTGTCGAGAGAGTGGGGGACTGCTAGAGTGAAACCGCTTCATAAACGTGGAGACAAGCAATTAATCAAGAACTACCGCCCTATTTCACTCACAGCAACTGCTTGTAAACTACTTGAACACATAATTCACAATCACATATCAAATTTTCTCGAAGCTAATAATTTTTTTACTAAATATCAGCATGGATTCAGTAGGGGTTACTCAACTTGTACACAGTTAGCAGTAACTATACATGATTTCGCCTCGTCAATTAACAATGGAACGCAGATTGATGCCGTATTTGTGGACTTCTCGAAAGCTTTTGATAAGGTTTCTCACGAAAAGTTAATTTATAAACTGGATACAATACTTCATAACAAACAATTAGTAAAATGGATTTCAGCCTACCTTTCAAATAGAGAACAATTCATTGTCTTTACCCACAATTCTTCTGACAGGCTTACAGTTTACTCTGGCGTCCCTCAGGGCTCTGTTCTTGGTCCTCTGCTGTTTTTAATATATACTAATGATATTGTCGTTAACATTCCTGTAAAATTTAGACTTTACGATAATGACTGTGTTATTTATACAAAAGTGAGAAATGTATCTGATCAACAACTACTTAATAGTGCATTACAAACAGTTTTCGCATGGTATGAAGCATGGCAAATGTACATAACTTTGAAAAAAGTGTACAAATGAGAATCACTCACAACAATAAAGTCTTACCCTTCGATTATTGTATTAACAGCATGACACTAACTGAAGTTGACAGAATATAAATATCTAGTGCTCTGGGTCAGTAACAATCTTAGTTGGAATAAACATGTTGATCTCATAACGTGTAGCGCTTTCCGTAAACTCTTTTCTTGAGACGGGCATTGCGGTTGTCTACCCCATCTGCACGCCTGCTTGCTTACAAATCTATTGTTCTGCTTACCTTAGATTATGCTTCAATCATATGGGACCCGTTCACGCAAACTAACATGAATAAATTAGAGAAAGTTCAAAAAAGGGCAGCACGATACATATATAACAATTACCGGCGTACATCAGTAACACACCTTTTAATTCAAGCTGGCCTTCCGACAATAACTGATCGAAATCGTTGTGCACGACTTAAAATTCTGTACCAATTAATTCAAAGACACTACAGATCAGAACTCACCGATTTGCTTGTTTTTCCGTCCGGATACGCAACCCGACAACGCCACCAGCTAACTTTAACTCCTTTTCGCGTTCGAAATAACTGCTTTAAATACTCATTCTTTCCACGAACTATTTCCGATTGGAATAACCTCACTAACAATGAAGTACTGCAGCCATCACTGATGTTGTTCCCGCAACATATCACGTAGTTTCTTTTTATTGCTTTTGTTATTTCACTGTAGTGTTGTATATGTTTGGTTTTATTCCTAATTGTGCAGAAGAGCTTCAACTTGCACTGTAATTATTGTTTATTTTTGCCTGTTTTGTTAAACTGCTTAGTTTACATTCCCACCCTGCTAAAATCCTAACACTGGGATTCCAGTATCAATAAATAAACAAATACCTTATGAAATCGCCGTATATACTGCAAAAACATTATCAAACTTTGAGCTTATAAGGAAATGACCCCCACAGACATATGTGAATGCGTAGAAATTAATTGTTTGAGCAACGATTAGCGCAGAAAGGCTTATAATAGAAAACGGAAGCCGATAATTACTGCCTCTCTCGCCGCTGATGCCTGCGTTTTTATTTGGTTAAAAGCCGGCAGGCTCTACCAGCGGCCGACCGCCTTGTGTCGTCGTAGGGCGTAGCATCATCCGATGCATGCCCGCTGTGTGGTCTAATATGATTGGTTTGCTTGGTTTGGGTTGTTTCGTTTGTTGGGTTTAACGTCCAGAAGCACCTGAGGCTATGAGAGACGCCGTAGTGGAGGACTCCGGCAATTTCGACCACATTTTGAATCATGTTTCGCACGACTTTTGTGTAGCACACACGTTCTTGCACCTAGTGCCTCGTATGTTGCATGCTAGAATGTATTGGCAGAGCCGTCACAGTGACAGCGTTATAAAGCTTAATATGTGCATATGCATGTAAGTGCTTTGAAAGAGGAGGGGCCTGGCTGTTTTGCGGGGACGTCCGCAAAAAGCTAGTTTTCCAATGCTGTATAGGATAAGAACAATGCTCCACACATTTAAACGCAGGACTGGCAGCACTGGGACGTTTCTACAAGGTGTATCCTTGTCTAAACGGCAGTAACCAAGCCTATTGTTCCGTACTAATAACGGAGGGAAGTGTTTTTTACTTTAATTATGTCCGAATCCATTAGGCAAGAAGGCTACACAACTGTTATTGTTGCAAAGAACCTGTATGAGATATATTGCTACTGAGCGGTATTCGCTGGCCGTGCTGACGAAAAAGAAGTGCGACAGGCTCCCAGAAGAAGACGCAGACGAGTGCTTTTGCTGTGCGAGTGCTGTGCTGTGATCATCCTCAGTGGTGTGGACAACTGCCGTACTGTGAATATTTCCCGTAACATCTCTTGGTGGAGGTGAATCTTTCGATCCCCGTCCCAAGCTGGATCTCCGCAGTGGCCGACGCATCATTACCACCACTATGACTACTGACGACGCTACATCTAATGCCGCCGCACCTGCTGTCAGAATGGCCCATCCCCATCACCCCGGAACCTTCTGTGGGACCGACGACGTTGATGTCGACGACTGGCTGGCCCTATGCGAATGAGTCAGCAAGCACAACAGGTGGGATCCCACACTTATGCTTGCTAATATCATCTTTTACTTGACTGGGACAGCGCGGGTGTGGTTTGAGACCCATGAAGAGGACCTCATATCTTGGGATATATGTAAGCAAAAGCTCCACGACCTCTTCGGAAAGCCCATGGGCGTCACCTTGCCGCCAAAAAGGCGCTCGCTTCGCGCGCGCAAACGTCTACAGAGTCTTACATCACCTATATACAGGACGTCCTATCCCTGTGCCGCAAAGTCGACCACGCCATGCCTGAGGAGGATAAAGTCGGCCACATAGTAAAAGGCATTGCCGACGATGCTTTCAACCTTCTTTTATGCATGGATTGTTCTACCGTGGACTCTGTACCACAAGTGTGCCGAAGTTTCGAACAAGCGAAACAGAGGCGCATATCTCATCGTTTCGACCGTCTACCGAACGCGGCTGCAAGCTCTTCCTGTGTCGTTCTTCCGTCTCCTCGACCGCCAACTAATGACACTACTTTGACCCGCATCGTCCGCCAAGAGCTCAAGGCAATGACTCCTGCAGCTTCACTCTCGCATACCCCCGACAATACCTTGGCTACAATATCACTCATTCAGGCTGTTGTTCGCCAAGAAGTTACCAATATGAGTCTTCCTTCTACCTGCCGCACTGACACCGTGAATTCAGGACCTGCCCCTCCAGTAATTGCAGCTGCCTTACCCACCGCCGGTTTCTCGCCCCGATATCGGTACCGCAATCCGAATGAGTGGCGAATATATTCAGTGTATATACATGACTGAGTGCTTGTCAGACCAATAAGTGTCTCAGAAAAAAGTGGTTTAGTTTTGTAGAATATTATGAAAAATAAGTCTCCTAAAACGATGAAGATCTCCGAATATTTTCTAAGTTTTATTCTTGTTTTGAACGGCAGAGTGACCTGTGGTGGTAAAAACATCTTCAGTAGAAGCTTAGCCCTTAGTTGATCTGAGAGGAGGAATTCCGACGATTTTGTACGAGGCCTAAATTTGTTGTGAACGGCATAGCGACCGGTGATGTTAGAAACCTATTTCATTGCCACATGTACAAATAGTGGGTGCGAATCCACCTGTATGGCACTTGGGTTCTCCCTTATAGCACGGGAGACACCCTTACGAGGCAAAATAAACTCCTTGAGGAGCAATCCTAATAGCACTGGAGATGATCCTGCGCTGGTCTTAGTTTGAAGTGCTCTTCATAAGATACTGCCAGTAACATTCCACCATGTTCGGTGATGAGGGATGAGGAAAAGTTAGACATGTAAAAAGGATGTGTAGGAAGTGTCATGGTTTGCCACAAAGTCTGCGTGATGACGCAACCTGGTCTGGTAATCTCGTATGATGAAGTGTAGGGTATAGACCAGTTCAAGTTGGTAAGCTTCGCCTGCGCTATGGTGAGAGATGGTGCTGGGGGCATTTATTCCCTTTGCTTGGCCCGGTAGTACGAAAGAATATCCCAGAAGCAGAGCAGCCGCTCCCCGGCCTGCAGAGAGGGCCCCATTCATCTAATCCGGAAATGAAGTCGTCAGGCTGGGGAATTAACCTCCTAGTTGCCAATGAGGCCGGCATTTGCTGGCGTCTAGATGAGGCCCATGTAGCGCCGGGGCTGCTAGAAGCCTAAAAAGCATGCAGCAGTGTGGGATATATATCCGTTGGCGCACTTTATAACTGCGTTATCAGATTCTGAGATACATTTTGTGAAAGATGTTGAGATGAGAGCAAGCACAATGGGCACCTCTGTGGCGGAATTGGTGACTATCGATCTGCAAGTAAGCACCTTTGCATATTGTCTGCTACAGCCCGACAGGGGACCGACGTCCACGTAGACCAAGTCATGGTCTTCGATACATAGTTTCTGTGAAGAGCGTGATCCCTAGCTTTTCTGTGCCCCGGGTCTTGCTCAAGATCCATGTTTTTAGGGATTGGAGGTAAGATGAGGTGAGGTGAGGTGAGGTGAGTTAGAGGAAAGGGAACATCATAAATAGGATGATGTTCCCTAGTTGGATAGACAGGATATTTCTGCCGTTAATTTAGCCTCTCTAAGTTCCCTGAAAGTGTTGTGTATACCGAGTTTGAGACGTCGGATGTTAGATGTGCTGAGGGAAGTCGTAGAGCCGTTTCTGTGCAACTTCGTAGACGCGCGTTCACCCTGTCTTTATCCTTTTCTAGGGGCGTTACGGGATGACATATATGGCGCGGCTTATGATGCAAGTTTAGGTTAGGCAAAGTGTGTTTCGCTCCTGTAAGCCAGCTCGGCGATTAGATATGCGGCGAATCAGTCGGGTGGTGTGTTGGTTTTGTGATTGGACAGCAGTTAGACATCATGTGCGTCGTGGGAGTGAAGAAATACACCCAGCACTGCGGATTTTGAATAATATTGGGATCGAATTGGTATCTAGCGGAAAAAGGAGGACTGTCTGAATCGTATTGCTTGGGACGGTAAAGAAGGAGTTCTGGTTTTGAAGCGGAACTACTTAGGCCACGTACCACACATATGCGTTGACGTTGGTTAGAGCAATTGCATCTGTTTCTCTATTTCAGCATCACTGCCGTAGTTAGCCCAGACAGTGATGTCATCGGCGTAGAGGCTGAAATGAATGTTGGAAATTCGAGCTAATTTTCTGCGTGAGTGAAGATGTGCTATGTTGAATAGTATATAGATGAGAGGACGTCTCTCTGGGGCATACCTCGTGCACCTAGGGTGATTCCTAAAAGGCAGTGGTCGCCAAAAGTAAGAGTGGTTGTGCACTGGCTGAGGAAGGCTCGGATGTAATTACACAACTTGGCGCCGACTCCAAGGGTTGTAAGGTTCTGAAGGGTTGCTGAATCTAACATTATTGAATGCCTTAGTAAGATTTACACTTAGAATAGCTTTGGTGTCATAGGTTTAACAGTCGAGAATGTGATGTTTTTGCCATAAGAAGACATCCTGTGTAGAAAGGCCAGAGCGAAATCCAAACATGCAGGTGGGCATGATATTCTTCCCTTGTAGATATAGACATATTCTAGCGTGGAGTACACGCTCCATTGGTTCGCCGACCGAAGAGGTGAGAGAAATAAGCCCGAGCTTTGAAGTTTGCAGGGGGTTCTCAGGTTTTTTTTATAAAAATAAACATTGGCCTCTCTCTATTCCGGCCTGGCACCTTTGCCAGCACTCGTTAAAGTATTTGGTAAGGGCGGAAATAGTTTGCACATCGAGATTCCGGAGTGTCTTATTATATACACCACCTGGACCGGGGCCTGATCATGTGTTAAGCCTCTAAAACTCAGCCTTTTCACCTCTGATACTGTGATGGGTTGGTCGATGAAGTCAAGTGATCCTGAATAATTGGGTTGAGTTGCAGAAGGGTACATGGGGAAGTATTGATCCCGTAGTTCTTTGAAGGGTTCCGGCGGAGCTGAAATCGCACGTATGTACTAGTCCAGTGAGCTTTTTTTTGGGTAGTCTTAGTAGAGTCTATTAATTGCCTAAAGATGTTCTAGGTCTGAGACAGACACATATATTTATCTAACTTGTTGCCTAACGATTTTAAATTCTGTCGTGAAAGAGTAGACTGATGGGTTTATTGAAAGGAAAGGCAGAGAGGTTGGCCAGAATAATTTTAATCTGGCTTTCTACTTAGCACTGGGAAATGAGAAGGGGAACAAGAAAGAAGATCATGACAGCTGACGATGTAGGTGAAGGCATTTGAAATATATTATACGAATGAAATGGTTTTAATACAGGTGAACATTCAATGAAGGACGGACGCACACGGCTCAGAAAAACCCGGATCAGTCTGCGCGCGCATCGCTTCCTCTGCTTCTGCTGCTTCTCAGTAAGCCGCTACGTGGCGTAGCGATTCCTCCGGGCAAACGATTCTCGTCCTCGAGCAAATTCGGCAGATCGAAGATGGCAGCGCTTCAGGCGAGCCACGTGAACAACTTGTGTCTTGCGCGATCGGCGGTTATCCGTCGTGACTTTGGTGATGACGTAATTCACATCATTGAGTCGGTCCAACACGACGAAGGGCCCACCGAACTTGCAGAGAAACTTGTCATATAATCCTGGCTTGCGAATAGGCGTCCAAAGCCAGACGTAGTCTCCAGGGGAGTAAGCAACTGCACGATGATGCAGATCGTAGTGTTCTTTCGAGCGGCTTTGAGAAGCCAGTGTGCGTAAGCGGGCTATACGACGGGGTTCTGCGGCACGGCATAGTATCTGGGAAACAGACGCATCGTCGTTGGGGAAAATGGGAAGATGGTGTCTAAGAAAACGTTGGAAGTGTTTGCATAGAGTAAATAGAAAGAATAGCCAGTAACTTCATGATTTGCAGCGTTATGAGCGTATGTCACACACGGTAGCACTGCATCCAAATTGTGATGGTCTGACTAGACGTACTACATGGACAGCATGGTTGTCAAGGTGCGGTTGGGGCGCTCGGTGAGACCGTTCGTCTGCAGATGGTACGGTGTCGAGTGTCAGTAGTGTGAACCACAAAGTCGGAGCATTTCTTCCATGACATCATCAGTGAATTTCCGACGACGATCACTTATAATAACACCGTGTGCGCCATGGCAAATAATAACAGAATGCAAAAGAAACGACGAAACATCAGCAGCCTTGCGGTAGCGACAGCAGCGCTCTCCGCGTATCTGGTAAGATAGTCAGCGCAGACGATAACCCAGCGGCAGCCCTCTACAGTCTTTGGAAAAGGACCAAGCAGGTCAGTTCCAATATTTTCAAAAGGTGAGGTAGGTGGCTTGACGGGTTGTAAAGGCCCGGGCAGCGTGGCTGTGCGTGCCTTAAGTTGTTGGCATTGTTCACATATCGCGAAGTACTCCTTGGTTGTCTTGGCCAATAAAAACGCTGGTGAATTCGGTGCAGGGTACAACAGATAGCCCTTTGGATTAAGCAACACTCCCGCGACGTTCAAGCGATTTATGGACCGTGGCCTCAAATGGGAAATATGCATGTGTAACCTTGATGATGTTATCATTTTTGGAAGACCTTCCAAGAGCGCAATGAGACCTCCACAATGTTCTTGAGTGCATTGGCAAAGCTGGCCTCATTTTGAATTCGAAGAAGTGCCATTTTGGAGTCCCGCAAACTTTAGTTCTTGGCTTCCTCGTCAACGAGGATGGTATCAGGCCGGATCCGCAGAAGATTGCTGCAATACGCGACTTCGAAACTCCACGTACCCTGAAAAGTCTTCGGAGCTTTCTTGGACTCTCTTCTTATTTTCGTCGCTTCATTGCTGGTTTTGCGTAACTTTCCCACCCCCTTAGTTCTCTGCTGCACTAGGATTCGCAATTTGTGTGGATCCCAGAGTGCGAATTCTCTTTCAATCTGCTCAAGTCTTCTCTAACTTCAGCACCACTGCTACGCCATCGCCATTTTAACCCTTCTGCTGTGACGGAGGTTCACACTGACGCCAGTGGCGTCGGTCTTGGGGCGGTGCTTGTGCAGCTGCATAGTGGGGCTGAACACGTTGTTGCATATGCCAGCCGCACGTTAGCAAAATTTGAACGGAACTACACAGTTACCGAATTGGAGTGCCTCGCAGCTGTGTTCGCTGTGCACAAGTTCCGACCACACCTATGTGGACGCTACTTCGCCATAGTTACTGACCACCATTCGCTATGGTGGCTCATCGGACTTCGCGATCCATATGGTAGTCTGGCGCGCTGGACATTACGCCTACAAGAATACAACTTTGGTGCCGCGTACAAGGGTGGAAGACATCACAGACTCAGACTGCTTGTCACGGCACCCATTGCAGACTTCCGTTAACGATGAAGACAGCTTCGACGGGTGTTCAGCCTCAATCCCATCGACGTTTCCTAGTATAGCGACCTTTAGGCGAGAACAACGCAACGACCGGTCACTACAACCTCTTATATAAGAGGCAGAAGGAAGAGCAGAGTCAACGCAGTTTACTATCGAAGACGGTGTTTTGTTCAAGAATAACTACTCAGTTGACGGTGCTGCCCTCTTTTTGGTCGTCCAAAATAACTCCGTGCACACGTTTTGCATGTCATGCACGATGACATTAACGCTGGACATCTAGGCTTCTGTCGCACCCAGCCCCTCCACCAAAGGTAACGGATGCAATGGTTTTAATACAGGTGAACGTCGAATGAAGGACGGACGCACACGGCTCAAAAACCCGGATCAGTCTGCGCGCGCCTCGCTTCCTCTCCTTCTTCGTCACCTTCTGCTTCTGCTGCTTCTCAGTAAGCCGCTACGCGACGAAACAATATATACAGGCACCGCAGCTTGCATTACAAGGGTGAATCGAGTCCGGTGGCGCACAAACAGCGGCAAAGAGCCCGCTGTGCCTGGACACTCTTCACCTTAACCTGCCAAGCCCCAACAGCAGTTCCTCTGACAGAGGCCTCTTGTTCAAACGCTTCAAGAAAGCGGCTAACATATTTCTTTTACACGCATACACTGGGCATGCTAATAATATATGGTCAACAATCTCGGGGATGCCACAAGTTGAACATTCCGGGGAGTCAACTTGTTCATTTAAATGTACGTACCTGGTCAGGAAAGCCACATTTAAATGAAATCTATGTACCACGAATGCATGATGTCACCGATAATCACGAGGAAAATACAATTTCAATGTTCCATTGAGCATTTTTAGGCGAATGTGTCGCGCGTCTGGCTGGGCCCAGTAAGTTGTCGTAGCATTCTTCATACAGCTCGTACGAAGTCACGCCATATCCACTCTTGAAAAAGGTACAGCTGTTTGGAAGCCATTGCTGAGAGCGCTTTTCGCTTCTACAAATATATTTCTCATTTCCATACAGCCCGCAGTGGGCAGGAATTCACTGAAACATTTTCATGTGGCCTTGCAGTTCGGCAGATGTGAGGAGCTCAATAATGTTTAGTACCAGGGACTGGTAGGCCGAGTGGCGTAAGAAGTTTTAAAAATTTTGCACTGCTTACTTTTAGTCCGTGAGTATACACCATTTTTGAGGTGGTTCCCCACATGTGTAGAGAATGGATTCCCGAATGGCTACAAGGGCAGCAGCGGGTGATGCATGCGAAATGTACATGTAGAGAGGGTGACGAAGGGAAATGTAGAGTCATTTTCTGAGCTGGTATGACCACAGCTGCAGCGGATAGCAGTGCTGCCACAGATCGGTCGCTGTATACGTGAATATAATTAGGATGGTGGAAACCAGCGAAAAGAGGACGCGTTAACAAGGAAGGAGTGTACAAGAACGACGCTTGTGCATTCCTTCCTTGTTAACGCGCCCTCTTTTCGCTGGTTTTCACCTTCAACTATGCACCAACTGGTCCAACAAGCTCCGCTTCTTGAAATCTATATTTAGAATATTCTGGCAAGATGAGCGCCAGAGTAAGTTGTTTGAGACCACTACGTAGCACCGTTGATTTTTTTAGCAATCAGGGAACAAAAAGGTGCACCGAAGGTAAGGCGTATCCATCACCCATGATGGTTGGGCGGGTCGATGCGGGAGGGCATATCCTGTCGGTACTTGCGACTGATGGCAGCGGAGTGCACTTGTAAAACTGCAGTCCGGCCGATTATCCAGAATCTTGCTGAGTGGGTGAAAACGGGGTCTTGTAAGTGCTCGTAAATATACACGAAGTGGTTCGTGTGACAAGCATATGCATACTGGGCGAGCATGTGACTGTTCAATTGTGCCTTTGTTAGAGGTGCATCCGGACAGTCCAAGGCATATATTCAGTACCTGCACTTGCACGCTCTCTAAAGTCAGCCAGCAGGAAATGCTCATATTAGAGAGTACTGGGAGACTGTACCGGATGTACGTAGCCAACACACAGTCTCGTAAAGCCGTATCAAGTAGCGCTCGGTTGGACCCCATTTGATTCCAGCTATTAAACGAAGTACATGGCAAATATTGTTTAGTCTTTTCTTTACGATATTAATATTTTTCGACCAAGATGGTCGGACTTCTGTAATTACTCCCAAGAATATGTTCCTGGAGACGTTAGGTATTACAACTCCATGAGGAGCAATCGGGTAGCGGCTGACATATTTTTCCGTAAATGTGACTGCTGCACACTTTTCTACCACTAGCGTGAAAGAGTAGTCGCTGCGTGCGTCTCTATCCCTCTGTTAAGATAGGCGAGGCGGCGTCTATGTGTCCGGTTGCGACGCCACTTCCAGCGTCGTTCTAGGCCGCCTTTAGCCTTTCATACATGTAGGAGACGGGAGTCAACCGTGTTGCTTGGGGAGTAGTCTGGTAGGGGACAAGTTAGGGATTGGACATCGTTTGTAGTTGTTTAGATCATTTGGAGATATCACTGATGGGGGCGTAGGCGAGCTGCACTACACGTTCGCAATGAATACCACGCCGTGAAAGTTGAACCTCTGGGATGGCTACAGAGCAGGTGACTGCTCCAATCCTTCCATAGTAGGAAGTTAGCCAATTGGCAGGTAGGCAATTGGTGTCTAATTTGCAAAGAGTAAGACTACACAAGTGTTATTATAGCAAAAATTCTGTACGACATGTATATTGTGCTTATGTACATGAATGAGTGGTTGTCAGGCCTATATGTGTCCCAGAGAAATGCACTTGACGTTTTAAATTATTATGGAAAGTAAAAGTCTCTTACGAGAGACTCTAAATTATGTCTTGTACAGCTGTTGTGTGGCGCGAACGTTCTGGTGCCTAGTACGAGCATGTTTCATGCCTGAATGCAGTGGCAGAGTCGTTCCAGAGATATTTTCACGGAGCTGGTTATGTGCTTAACCATGTATATACTTTGGAAGCGGAGGGGTCTGGCTGTTTTGCTGGGAAGCCTGCAAGAAGCCATGTTTCGAATGCTGTACAAACTAAGAACATTGGTTTAGACACACTTGAATAAGGAATTAACCACACAGAGAGACGAAGCATTGCTCCAACGATTTTAAGCAGGGTTCCTTATTGTGAACGGTAGACTGACCACGCCTATCCTTCCGTACTAGGAAGCTAGGCAAGTGTTTTTGAATGTCTCAAAGTCATGATGTATGGTTCTAAAGAGCAACGATACACATAAGCGTTATTATTACAAGCAAAGCGCCTGTAGGATGTATATTGCGTGTATGTGCGTGATTCAGCGCTTGTTAGATCAATAAGTGTCCCAGAAAAATACTCTTCGGTTTCGTAGATTATTATGGAAAATAAAATACTCTCGCAGCTCCTTGGTGCCTGTTTCTACGATTCGCAGTGTCGCCTGTCTTCCTATCTTCACCAGGAATTGAACCTACATTACTTGTATCCCTAGCCTAGCGCTTTAACCAACTGCGCAATGGTCGAGATTGTGAAACGTACATCACAATTCTTGTCTACTGTAAGGATGATAGCGATGTCAATGACGCTGCAATTAGTGATAATGACAAGGATGACACTAGCACTAAAAATCGCGGTGGATTTAGTTGATGATGTGAGCAAATGTGATGCACCGTGTGCACCAGCAAAGTTTAGGCGTCGCTTTTATGCAGCGTTCTCAAAGGTCTACAACGCAGCACTGTGTAGCGCGTTCCTCCATTTTGCCACATCACCGTTGTCTCTCGTAACCAGCTCCGCGGCTTCAAATTTCCGAAGACATTCCACATCTGCTGCATCGAAACCGCACGAGAGCCTTGCTGGCTCTGGTCCTCATCAAAGCATTTCATAATATACAACATCACTCAATCCTTGACACCCTCTCCAGCCAGGGGGTAGGAGAACGCACCCACTCATATATCGCAGCCTTCCTCCGCGACCGCACCGCGGAACTCAAACTCGGTCCTATAGAATCCCCCACCTTTTCTTTAGGCAATCGCGGAACACTCCAGGGATCAGTCATCTCCCCCTACTATCATCATCACCCTCATCCCAATTGCCCACAAACACAACTCCCAAACCTCTCCCACACCCTCTTGCGGATTACATTAAACTGTGGACAACCATGGGAAATGTAGGCAACATACAGGACACTCTTCAAGGAGGAGCGGATGTAGTGGAAACGCAAGAAATACCCATCGGATTAGCGTGCTCCCCCACCAAATCCGAACTCCTGTTGCTCCACCCAAACCGCCGCCTTACCAATCAATCACTAGCCTCCATACACATCACCATAGATGGAGTACCCGAGGTGAGCACAATTCGAGGTCTGGGCATGCTCCTGCAAAACAATGGACTCAAGGTAGAAACAATCCTGAAACTGACTGTCACCACCCACCAAACTATAACACTCATCAAACGAATAGCGTACAGAGACAGAGGCATGCAAGAGCACGATCTCCGGCGCCTTGTACTGGCATTCGTCATCAGCCGAACGGTTTATTCACTCCCGTACCTCTATCTTACAAAGGCAGAAACGGAGAAAGTGGACGCAATCATTCTTCAGGCATACAAAACAGCACTCCACCTCCCGAAGCATACTTATATCACGCGGCTCCTGAATATCGGAGTGCACAATACAATCTAACAACTAATGGAAGCTCACAGTACTGCGCAAATCTAGAGTTTCCTCCACAGAGACGAGCAGGTTCATTCTCGCCGTGCTAAAGCTCCAACCAATTGGTCTACCCACTGAAAACATTCACGTGGTCCCCCAACACACCAGGGATAACCTTATCCTAAACCACACCCCCTACAACGCCTACCTAAAAATATGCACCCTACTCACAAGAAGGCACGACGAGAAGCTAGAGCCAAGGCGTTACACAAAGCCCACGCGACTGACACGAGCAGCCTATGTAGACGCGGCAGAATACAGTCACCCCACAGCATATGTCATCAGTGCGATTCCTTGTAACGTCAATAGTTTCTTCTGCCTCTGTCAAAGCAAAAACGTCGATAGAAGCCGAAGAGGCAGCCATAGCGCTAGCCATCTCCTCTTCCACTCCCAAACTCGTTTTCAGCTATTCTAAACCTGCCATTCAAAATTTCGCAACAGAAAAATACACCCAGTCGCCCATCAAATTTTAACCTCTGGCTCCACAGCTCCCCGAGCAATTCACATCATTTGGGTACTAGGCCGTGCAGTCAACCCTGGTGACGAGGCAGCCCACTCAACTGCTCGAGCGCACGTCCACCGAGCGGCGCATACCGAAGACTCGAGAAGCACGCAGAACATACTTCTCATCTATCATGACATAACACTTCACTACCGAGGACAACGACTCTTATATGCTCCACCACATACCTCACTCTCGAAACTCCATCAAATAATCTGCAGACAGCTACAAGCCAAACCTCTTCCCTCCCCAGCTTGGCTGACCTTGGCATATCCTGGATGGTACAACTCCTAGAGGCACTTTCGATCACATAATGTTTTTATGCAAAGATTTCAAGCCACCGCTTCAATGGGACCTCACGGACTAAGAGGGTCGGAAGATCGCGGTCTCCAGCTCGTACCCGGCAGCACGAAATATGCTGGTTGACTGGGCTGAAGCTGTCGCTGCCAGGCACGGTACCAGCTGTGATCAGGAACCACCTCAATCCTTGTAAAGTACCCTGATTCCTAAAATAAATGTTTTACTGCTATGGGCTGCTTGCTGCTCTGGCGGTGTGCGCTTCTGGCGCCATTCAGATGACCGCAAAATAAGTGGGACAAATAGCACGCATTTCCTTCCCTGTGAATTTCTGTGGACACATGCACCGCATAGCAACAGTCCCGTGGTGACTTAGTGTGTTGGTTTATCGGAAAGCAAAGGCACAGTATCTGTCACATTTTAAGGCGAAAGTCTATTGGCTCATTGTCATAATCTTGCGTGCGCGAGACTTTTTCACGAGATTCTGCTAGATGTGTTCTTTTCTAGCCTGGCTGGCATCTGCAATCCCACATTTTAACGCGGGCAAAGGACCACCACGTGACAGAAGCGACGGTGTACCGTCCAAACACGTTTGCAGGAGAAAGTGTGACCAATACAGAGCATTTTCTTGGTTTGGCGCCTGTAGGCAGAAGAAAAAAGAAAACGCACGAGCTTGCTACTGGCTCTGTAGCGGTCCCATCTCAGCTGCCTCGTGCGGACAGCAAAGAAAATAGAGAAGGAAGGAAAGGAAAAATGAAAGATTTGTTTTTTTTATCGATATTTCTTTGCTCTGCTATGCGTGGATATACGCAGCGAAAAGCAGTTACTACCTTGGAATAAGAAGTTAATTTCTCCAGTCATCTGCACCATTCGCCTGCAAATAAACTCACCTTGGCTTTTATGTCGAGCTCGTCTAAGCTCACTGGCGTTCTATATTTCGTTTACAGGAAAGGAAAGGCGCAGCATCTGTCACTCACGGAAGGCAAAAAGCGCCGCCCTTCGGAGTTGAAGCGCACTCGTTCCCGCTTAGTCCTCGTAACTGACGGCAGATGGGTGGCATCACCTACTTGACATCACCCTAATTGATTCGCTTAACTATTTTAGTCTTTAGTACTTACAAATTGCGCAACTGAGCATCCGTCACTCGCGGAAGGCAAGAAGCGCCGCCCTTCGGCGTTGCAGCGCACTCGTTCCCGCTCAGTCCTCATAACTGACGGCAGATGGGTGGCATCACCTACTTGACATCACCCTAATTGAGTCCCTTAACTATTTTAGTCTTTAGTACTTACAAATTGCGCAGTTGAGCATTCGTCACTCGCGGAAGGCAAAAAGCGCCGCCCTTCGGCGTTGCAACGCACTCGTTCCCGATAAGTCCTCATAACTGACGGCAGATGGGTGGCATCACCTACTTGACATCACCCTAATTGATTCGCTTAACTATTTTAGTCTTTAGTACTTACAAATTGCGCAATTGAGCATCCGTCACTCGCGGAAGGCAAAAAGCGCCGCCCGGCGTCGTTGTAGCGCACTCGTTCCCGCTTGGAACTCAGCTGGCAGCAGATGGGTGACGTCATATCCTTGAGGTCAGCCTAATTGATTGACTTAACTGTTTTAGTCTTTTGTACTTTCATATTGCGCGCCAATCGCAGTATCTGTCACTCGCGGAATCCCGCTATCATTCTCACGTAGACAAGCGGAATTATGGGAAGTCCTAATCGACTATCTCAATGAAAAATAATCTATCCTCAGCAACCTTTTGACGGGTGCAATAAATCTTATTTCTCTCTCTCTCCTCTACCTTACGTCAGCTACAAAGCAGCCCTCCACTACGGCTCCTCTTTCTCTCTTTCCACTTTCACTCCCATCTTCCTCCCTTCCCTTACGACGCGGTTGCGGTGTCCACAGAAAACAAGTGAGACAGTTACCGCGCCTTTCCCTTTCTATAAATTAATCAGTTTAAATCAAGCCCTACAAACTGACCAGCCGGTTATACTTCTATAGCTGTTATTTGAAGTTGTTTTATATTTTTGCCACTCTGCCATGACTAATCTGAATTTGTTACTCTTGTCTTTTTCACCTTATTTTACCCGCTGTTTCTGTTTTGTGTTTTTATCTTATCTTGTTATTTTCTATATTTATTTTTTCTACACTTCAATATTACTTTTATATTTATGATCATTTATGACTGCTGAACAACCCTGTTCCACCACCCCCTCCCTTATTTAATGTCCCGAACGGGACCTTTAAGGGTTAATAAATGATGATGATGATGATGAAGACCTTGGGGCAGAGCGGTAAAGCGCTCGGCTGGGGATCCAAGGGATGGAGGTTTGATTCTGAATGGAGATTGCTAGGCAACGCCAGTAGAATATGGCGAGGATGCTGCGCAGCTGGCCATGGCTGAAGCGCTCGGTCTGGGATCCAAGGTATGATTGTTCGATTCCCCGATGGAGACTGATTTCTTTTTATATGGATAGGAGGCGCATATCTCTTAAGCGCTGCTAGGCAACACCAGCAGAATTTGGCGAGAGGGCTGCGCAGCTGGCCTCTTGGCTGTGGCGTCACGGCACACGACACGCAGCATACGGCATACGCGAAGCTTCCGACCCTCGTAGGGAAGCTTTTCGCTTCACAAACTCCTGGGCCACTCCGTAAGGGAAGGGAGTAAAGCGGCAGTGAAAGCAGAAAGAGGTGCCATAATGATGGGCTACGTAAAACTTAGACCGCCTGAGGATCTTTAACGTGCGCTGGCATCGCACAGGACACGGATGCCTCTTCATGTGTTGTGCAGTAAGGAAGGCGCAGTATAATTCGGGTGAATACTTAAACGCACTCATGGGCGTCCTGGTTTTCACCTTCCTTCTGTAATGTTTGATGCCGATACCCAGGAAGGCAATGTGGACTATTCCATAGATCAGTCCTGGAGGTTGCAAGAGAATGCCGACGACCCTCCAGGAATATACCGGGAGCTCTGCCAGTGAACCCGACCGGAGAGAGAAGAGGGCTTCATCGAGACACCACGGACTGCACCGAAAAGAAGCGAGTTATTAAACGCGGTTTTCTGACCCGGCTGTTTCATGAGGCAAGTGAACTTTCGAATTCCGAAGGAGAAGATATTCTTACGTTAAAGCATATTCACGCAACGCTGAAAACGTACAAAGACTGCCTATGCATGCTAAACGAGAATTAAAGGTGACATTTGTGCAGAAAAGGCCGTATCTGCCCTAGAGTATCACAAACGGGCTGTGCAGACAATCATGCTTCTTTGCTTCTACATCAATACCCTTCAGGCTCATTCTGCCGACAGCCATTGTTCTACGAAGAAAGCAGATTTACCAGAGATTTTCGCCAAATCATCTTTCGACTGAACCATTTACTCTGTAACTGAGCTTAAAGAAAAGCAAGTCCAAAGTTCTACCACGGTGGCATCGGTGCATCACATCAATTTTCCCGAGTGGCTTCTAAGATATCATCGGAAGGACCTGACTACAATGAGATACCGCTCAGAGTCATGAATAAGAGTAATAAATTTAAGTAGGACCAGAGTGATGCCGCCAGTCAGCGGGGAGTGTCGCTGCCGTATTGTGGAAACACCTTTGGCAGAAGCACATTGAAACAAAGGACCGATACAGGTAGCGGCATCCCAGAGTAAAGAAAACATGTAGTCAATTACATGTATCAATAAGCGGATGAAGGATTCTGAGCAGTTTACAAGGACGCTTGTTGTCGAACCGCCAAATATAGAAGACTGCCAGCGAGCGCCTGATAAGAGACCTAGGGAGCGATCATTCAAAGGAATGTACTTTGTCGGCTTGGGGAGGTACAAGACTTTCAAGGAGAATCTTATAGGGTGTAGCGAGGATTACCTCATACATCGCCCGTAGAAGCCATCAACAGAGGATGATGAAAGTATTCAGTGGCCCTGAGCTAATCAAGAAAGACTGTGAACAACACAGATACTCAGCCTACCTCGAAGAGCTCTGTATTGTAGACTCTGAGAAGCCTATGCGAGAGGCAGACCCGCAACAGTGATTCCAGTAGACACGCCAACCTCTGTAGACCTTACAAAATTTGCGATCGTGAGTGCGGAATTCTTGACTGTCGAAACTGACGCATAAATGTGCTAAGCATCTAACCACCCTCTCTTCGGGTCCGTCTTCCCGATTTTGCGGAGAAATTTTGAAATTGATCTGGGAGCCGGCCACCGCCACATTAGGCCTAGGCCTAACCATCACTCCCTCGACTTCACGGCCCACCAATGGCGGCATGGTGGGTACTGAAGATGGGACTACTGATACTCTATCGAGATGGGACCAGGCCATGGAGGCTCGACGCATAGCTCCCACGACGTCCTCTCTGCCCAGCAAGCCACCACGAGTTTGACTCCTGAGCCCCCGAACGGCACATCCACACCGACGCAACCTATGCAAGGCAAGTCATCTTCAACTGTTCTAAAGCATCCGCCACCTTTACCCAAGCACCCGACACGAGCCATTAAATTCGCGGAGGCCGCGACCTAATTAAACACAATGGGGAATATATACTGTGTTTAGACACCTACGCACTGCAGCGACCGATAGACGCTGTGCTAACACAGGACGCCATCTGAATCAACCCCAGGCACAATTCATTCACCATCAGCACGCCAGCCGAAAGCCGTGCCCGCCGATATGTACAACTAGCCCAAGTAGCACACATTACGTGGCCCACCTGGGGCCCGTATGGGCAAGTTGGGCTTTGCCAACCACGATAACACCCATGAGGGCCCCCTTTAAGGATCAAGTGGGCAAGTCCAATTTGGACTTGCCCCTGCTTTTTTCTATCTGGGCATCATATAGGCGTGGAAAGGGCTGAGTACATTTTCCCCCATCTGGCCCTCAAGAGTCCCGCTAGGAGAATTTTAGGGCCGATGCAAAGAAAATTTGGGCTTTGTGTGGAAAAGCCTTGGCTAATCTAATTGGGGCTACCCGCTCAAAAGTGCAACAGGTCCCGCATAGGACGCGGCGGGGCTAAATACGGGTATGCCCACGCATTTCCTATACGGGAACCTTGAGGGGTTCTGGGGGGAACATCAAACAGGAATGTAGGCTTCATGCAGAAAATTCCTGGGCTGTCCCAAATGGGCCTGTCCATCAAAAACCTAGATAATATCCGCATGGCCTGTAGCGGGCAGGAAAGTGTTCCTTCCTGCTTCTGCCCGCATCGGTCTCTTGTGGAACACTTTAGGCACATATGGTGAAAATATGGGCCTAAAGGGAATAGTAGATGAACTAGCCCAAATGGGGTGCCCACTTAAAAACTGAATAGGTCCCGCATGGTTTGTATCCGGGCTGAAAATCGGGCATGCCTCCACGCCGCCCACATGGGTATTTCTTGGGTTAATTGCAGGCAAATGCAATACATTTTCGTACTCCATGCAGTAAAGAAAAAGATCAGCCGAATTGAGGCTGCCCATGAAAGGCCGCAGTGGGCCCCAAATTTGCCGTAGGCGGGCTTACCGCTGTGAAACATTTTCACCCTATATTTCAGGCACCATTTCATTTATGAAATTCATCTTTTACCTGCCGCTAATTGCATCTTCTGGATTTTTCACATATCCGTGCCATGAATAAAAGCGATCTAATGTTACTCTAAAAACTACGTTAAGTTTGCAGTATTGGCAGCAAATATGCAGCAGTAACTGTTCCGCTTTACGAGTATGTACTGAACTACCTCAAATGTTTCCTGCGCCATTATTATTCTACATACACCACCGAGATAAATATTCAGACCAACCTTTGGGGGGTGATGTTGGCGAGCCGACATAATTGTAGTGAATTGGTAATAAATTTCTGTTATGTTACTGAGTGTCGAATACAAGATAAATAAATAGCGCTCAATGTTTCACACTTAATGATTAATGGAACTTGGGCAGCCCCGAAAATACAAGATTCAACACATGAGTGAAGCACGGGGGCGATCCCGAAACGGAATGGCCTCCTTAAAGCCCGCGCTAGAACAATTGAGGTATTGGAGGGATTAATCGACATTAAATTGAAAACTTTGATCAATGGAGCAGCACTGCCTTCATAAACGTAGGCGCCATTAACTATTCTTGTATGCTGCCCATATTCAGCTATCTGGGCTGAATGCGGGCAGCCCTATTTGGGCTGTCCACACGGGTGCAGATTGGGACCAATTGTGGCAAAATTGGGCAGCCCACGCGGGCCCCCTCTAGGTACGTATTGCAAATCCCGCATCGAGCCCGTATGGGCTGCCCCCACGGGCCCAACGTGGGCCCCCACGTTATAGCCCATTTTGTGCTACCTGGGAGAATATATAAAGATAATCGACCAAGTCTACCCAATGAACCCATATATCGCTCCTCTGGACAAAATCATTCGAGGCATCATTTATAATACTATCATCGACCCGACATCTGAAGAAATTTTTACGCAGTTACAAACGTTCAACCAAAGCTCCTCTTATCTCATCACCGATGCACGCCAACTCGGATGCACCAAATCTGTTCTGTCCAACTTCATGAATACCAAATCGGTAGCTAAACAGCTGCGCTTCTGTGGAGCGGTCTACCATTGCCATCTATTCCTCGCCGTCGTCCGCGACATCGCAGCGACGTGTGCACAGCACCCAAACAGGACTTATGCCAAAGACGTGGAGATACCCATTTACCGACCGGCCCTCCAACGTGTCCACCCCAGTGCATTCTATGCGGCGGCTCCCATTTTACAGGCTCCCGCGAATGCTCGGAGCAATTCAAAAGACCAGCCGACAAGAGAATGACAACCTCGAGAGCTAGTGCCGACTTCGAGCAAACAACCCGGAAATCCCAGCGCAAGCACCCGACGAGTCCCATTAACCGCGTCCGCTCCAGGTGCACCGCGTCCGCCACTTCGACCAACCCCAAGAACCGCTCGCCGTCCTTCCCGCCCCTGACTGACCAGCCTCCGCCGGAAAATAAGGTGAGCTGGGGCCAACGATCTTCCTGCATGGTCCAAGAAAATAAGCACCTTAAAGAAAAGCTAGAAACTCAGGGCAAGTAAATTCAGCAACAGAATGATCAAACAAAAAACTCAATGACCATATTGCAACGCTCACTCATCAACTGCAAGCGCTAATTCACATGCTCTCCCCTGCAGAGGGAATTGAAAGTTCTTACACTCCCCTCCCAGGTCATCCTACCCCACTTCCACCTTGTCCTCTCACATACAACAACACAGCATCTACCGCTAAAACTCATACACCCGCCAAACGGAAGGCACCTCACCAAGACATTCCTACAGGGGTCGACTCCCAAAAGCCTGATCTGGTCGCCGCCATAGCTTTACTCGAAGACAAGCTTGGGGGAAAATTTTAACCTATGACCGCCAGCCAGAACGAATGGGCAGCTGGAGTAGATGCACGGATAGCGGTGCTCGAGCAGCAGATGCAGCAGCTACAGATCCAGATTCAAGCTGCTCTAGAAAAGCTACTCTCTACCCCAGTATATCAAATATTCCCACCCGCATCCTAGCCCTAATATGGCAGGATGTCGACAGGACATTTAGGTTTGGCAATTGAACTGCATAGGCTTTCTTTCCAAGCTTAGTAATCTGCAGCTCTACATTCAATCCCTTCCATCCGAAGAAACACCAACGGTAATCGCATTGCAGGAAACAAACTCCCCTGTGCAAAGGCTCAGTTACACTTCTCATACATCAACTAACTGTCATCCGTACAGACTGGAGACACTGGTTCATCGCAACTACACAGCAACTGATCACAACATGGGCGTTGTAGGTATCGACTTCCATTTGATAGAGCTGCTTCCCAAAGAGCGGAAAAGAACGAGTCCAATAATTCTGAATATATACAGCCCCCCGAAAGAAAAAATCTGCTCCTCTAATGGCGGCCATGAAAAAAAGCTCTTCAAAACAGCGGTAACCAACCGTTGATAGTTGCAGGAGAGTTTAATACCCGCCATATCGCATGGGGATACAAAACGACCTCCACTAAAGGCACCCGACTCTGGACACTTCTCCAAAATGAGGGCATACCCCTTGTCAATGTTGCACAACAGTACATGCGCATCGGCAACAGTGCAACAGTGTACAGAGCAACACCACCCCCGATCTTACACTCACGGAAAACATAGCACAATGCTATTGGATAAACACGGAAGCCTCTCTTGGTAGTGATCACTATATACTTGAGACCTCTTTCTCGCTAGCCTGCAGAACCCCCGTGCAAAGCGGAAATTCAAAATCATCATCTGGGATCACTTTCGCGATCTTTGTACCGCCGCGCCGAAGTAAATTGACCACCTTACAAATTAGCTGGCTAACCTCAACAAGGATGTGAACATGGCCACATCAGAAATGCCATGCACACAAAAGTCGGAGGTGATTGACAGCCGATTACTCCATATGTGGGAAGCCCTCTCGAGCTTACAGAAGCGATGGCTTAAAAACAAACACAATTGCACCCTGAAGCTACGCATCTCCGCTCTCATAAAAGAAATTGAGACGTACGCAGCACAGCTGTCACCAGCTGCTAACCAGCAAACTACAAACTGCACTGCCGAAATTTCAGCCGCCTCAGCAAAAGGAGGCGATGGAAAGCGACGCAGAGCCTAGCATGGAAAACAAACTAGAAGCTATGATGAGGAAGATACAGGAATCAATTCCCTCCATAGCATCACGACAGATAGCGAAAGCGATGACGATTCGCAAGTATGCTAACTTAAGGAGACCCACGAATCCCGTAACTCACAAGATGCGTGGGTGATCAGTGAGGGTGAGAAGCTACAGCAGCTCCCCCCACCCCAGAATAACAATCTCCAGGCACAACATGGCGGGACGAACTAAGGAGAGTCCTATAATTTTAACACAGTGGAATAGTCGAGGCTTTAAATCAAAGACTAAGAGAGCGGACCTTAGAATGCACCTTTCCACGTACGATCATACCCCAGCAGTGGTGGCCGTACAGGAGCCAGACGGGAACTCGAAGCCTCACAAACTACAAAACGTTCCAACTCAAACCCCTAACATGCATCCTCGTGCACAAAACTTTCACAGACAATTTGCTAGATCTGGAATTACAAGCCAGCTTTTCATACGTGATGGTGACTCTCCTGCCCATAAAAAAGGATGATCCGCCGCTCCACATCCTGAACGTTTACTTCCCACATAAAGCAAAAAATGCAACCTTCTTGAGTAGGGCTATCAGGGAAGCGGGACGAGATCCGTTACTAGTGTTAGGAGATTTCAATGCGCAGAGCCTCTCATGGGGCTATAACCGAGAGGACTACGAGGACGGAAGCTAGCGGAGGCAGCGTCCACATTAGGCCTAACCCTTCACACCGACCAGGCGTACCCCACGCGAATTGGGAACTCGGCGCAGAGGGACACTTGTCAGGACTTAACTTTTTCAAAAAACGCGAGGCGAGTGCAGTGGACGAATACGGAGGAAACATTCGGTAGCGACCACTGTCTGATCAACATAACGATCCGCACTAAACGACTTACGAGTCAGACGGGGCAGACTAGGACGCCAGACTGGGCGAAATTCAGAAAAGAATATAATGTTAGTGCTATCAAGGAGCAGGGATACCAAGCCAGCACTAAACAGCGGCTGACTAGTCTGCGTTCGACGGAAACGCGGGTAAAGCTCTCTGAGGTGGTGACGGATGTGGACACTCACCTCCTCCACCTCTGGGAAGCCAGACGCAGCATGGTTAAAATATGGCGCAGGCAGAAACATAACCGCAAGCAAAAAACCCGGATCGCGGCGATAACAAATGAGACGGCAGAATACGCGGCGCAACTCGCGGATGCTAACTGGGTAGAGAGGTACAACGCGGCAGCTAGGTAGATGTCTTGCAAAAACACATGGCGTCTCTTCCAAGCTCTCATAGATCCAAACCAGACGCGCACCGAGTCGCAGAAACACCTGCAGAGAGCAATACATGCATTTCAAGGAAATACTGCCCAGTTAGCGCTGAAGCTCCGAGACCAGGACTTGAGCACGACCCAAGACCCAAGGAGAGAAGCTTACAGGTACAGTGGAGACGAAAATGTTGAGTTAGATGAACCTTTCAAACTGTACGAGCTCAAGGTAGCCCTAGCGAGAATGAAACGCGGGACCGCGCCAGGAAGGGATGGGATCACGGTAAAACTCCTAGCAAACCTACCAGAGCACGCGTACCAATCCCTCCTAGAACACTTCAATTCGATCTGGACGGGCGAAGTTCTTCTTCCCACCGAATGGGAGATGGCACTCATAACTTTCATCCCAAAGGCAGGCAACGCCATAGATACGGACAACCTCAGGCCCATTTCTCTCACGCCGTGCGTGGGCAAATTGATGGAAACAATGGTCAGAGACAGACTTTCCGAGTATTTGAAAATAAGCGAGTCTTCGCCGACTCCATGTATGGCTTCAGGCCAAATAAATCGGCTCAGGACGTCCTGCTACAGCTTAACAAAGAAATATTAAATCCGATAGAACATCCGAACGGGGATAAGGTAGTGCTGGCCCTAGATCTGAAGGGAGCCTTTAATAATGTGACGCACGAGGCCATCCTGACAAACCTTTCGGAGACGGGGTGTGGAAAGAACGCATTCGAGTATATAAAACGCTTCCTCTCAGACAGACAGGCCTACGTGAGGACCCAGAACGCAGACCACTGTCCTTTTATATTAGGCACGAGAGGTACACCACAGGGAGCGGTGCTATCCCCACTGTTTTTCAATATGGCAATGAAAAATCTCCCGGTCCACATGGAGAAAGTCTCGGGTGTGCAGTACGCGCTGTACGCGGACGACATCTCCATATGGGCCATGCGGGGCTCTCTCGGAAAAATGGAGGCCAGCTTGCAGGAGGCAGCCACCGCTGTGAATGAGTACGCGAAAAAATGCGGCCTTCAGTGCTCACCAAAAAAATCCGAATTCGTCCATAATTGTATCTCCAAAAATGCACAGACTAGATAGAATTGCGACTTGGATCAGAACCAATAACCGAGAGAGAGGAAATTAGAGTACTGGGCCTTTTCATTCACCAGCGTAAGCTAGCGACGACCACGCTCGACAAGCTAAAAAATGTGGGAGACCAGGTGGGCCGAATGGTCAGCAGAGTCTCAAACAAGAAAGGGGGACTGAGAAGCAAAGATGCTCTACGAGTGGCCAATGCCTTTGTAACAAGCAGAATACTGTACTGGACCTCCTATCTTCATCTCAAGAAACACGACGAGAACACCATCGAGGTGATCACGCGCAAATTAGCGAAGAAGGCCCGCGACCTCCCTATAACCACGTCGAACCTGAAACTCCAAGGTCTGGGTATGATGAACACGTTCGAGGAGCTGAGAGAAGCCCACCTCACGAGCCAATGCACGCGACTATCGCAGACACCGTCGAGGCGACGCCTATTAACCCGTCTACACATACAACACACGACTGTAACCGAGGAAAGGGTAAGGCTTCCAGGGAGTGGCGATACGCCCTGCACGTAAAACCACTCCCCGCTAGTATGTACAAGGACGACCACGATGGTAGGCGCATGGCCAGGGCAGGGGCCTTAGCTCATCACTATGAAGGGAAACCCGGAGTGTACTATGTGGACGCGTCCGGCCCGCACCAAGGCGGGTGATACACGGCGGCAGTGAAACACGAGTGCAAAACGGTAAACGGGCTCACATTTAAAGCCCAAAGCGTAACACGCGCCGAGGAGGTCGCCATCGCGTTGGCAGCAACACACTATGATTCCAAAACAAGCATAATGGACTCGTGAGGGGCATGTAGGAACTTTCAACAGTGCTGGGTCCCGTACCTGTCCTACCGGCTACTAAAAAACAGCTCGGACCTGGCCTACCGACTACTGCAAAACAGTTCGTATGTGGAGAGTCCATCCCGCCGCTTCATAGTCTGGGCTGCGTAATTCCGTCTCCTCAACGGTTGGGTCCCGCCACTTCTTTCTCCTCACTGGTTACTTCTCATCGTCTAGTCGAGGAAAGTTCTCAAGTAAGGAATTATAATCGAAACCCTGATTTGGATCATTACAACTGCTAAACAGCTTTCGATAATAATCATAGAAAGCAGCAAGAATACTAGGAGCAACACTATATGTGCAATCACCATACTGAATTTCCAATATTTCCTTCGTAAGAGCATTCTCTCTTTCATCACTAAGGGCCCGACGTGAAGGTTGCTCGTCAAGAAACCTTTGAGCCCTAGATTTTATTAGGGCCCCCTTGTCTTTCCGTCGCAAATTGTTGAAGCTCTGCCTTTACGTTATTAATTTCTTCAACATAGGCACCCGGGCTAACCCTCTCTACCTCATGTAGCTCAGTTAGAGTGCGCCCAAGCTCACGAAGGTGGTGTCTCTTCAGGAACGCGATTCCTGCAGAGGCTTCAATCGCCAAGGTTTTGGTTTCCTGTCTAAACAAGTCCCATTTTTGAAAAACTGACAGATCATGGCGTGGTCATATGTCTTTCAAACAAGTAGGTACAGCACGCCTAAAGATTTCATCTGAGAGCAGACAGTTTTTTTTTTTTTTTTTTCGAAGAGTTTGCCACAAGGCATAAGTCGAGAAAGGGGGAATGGGATGCAGGAGATAGAAAGTTAAAAGAAGGAGTGCAGTCCAGTTATTCATCTTCGACAGCTCCCACCGAGGGTGGAGTATCTGCCGACTGTACCTCCCTACCTGAAGAGACACCATACAATGGTCACTGAAGAAGATGGGCCGCACTCAGTAACCAAACACATTTGCTAATGTGTCTGCAGAAACATAAATTCTGTCAAGGCGGGCATTAGAGGAGAACTGAAAACGAGTGAAATGAATACTGTCGCCTTTTTGCTACCCCACATCCACAAGGTTATATTCACAAGCCAAATCGTTAAGTAATGCAGCACTAGGGTCATATCTCTTACATAATGCTGATCGGTCCTCATCCCTACAAACACGATTAAAATCTCCCAACAATATAAGTTTGCGATCTGTGCACAAATGGTTAACTAATGAAAGAAAAAAAATGCCTTCTATCTCGCTGTTTTACAGGGGCGTAAACACAAATAATTCGCCACTGCACACCTGAGATTGTGAGGTAACAGCATATATGTCGCCCCTCGTCATCTATGCAATAAGACATGGCTGTCATCTCTAGCGTTTTGGCCAGGAATAGCATACACCCTCCGGACAAGCCTCTAGCGTGGCTAACAATAATGTTATATTCCGGCAAAAACGGCTCAAGAGCAGCTTCCGTCTCTTCATCGGAGGACAACTTTGTTTCCTGAATTGCTGCTACAGACACACTCCATTTCTTTAACAGATGTCTTAACTGCTACTGTCTCCGACGATTACGCATACCCCTGATGGTAAGGGTAGTGACTTGATATGCTGCGACGCTAGCCATTTTTGGTATTAGTCCTTTTAAACATCATCTCCTGGAATGGGGTGGTCCGCCTGCAAATTGGCGGCCTTTCGAGCAGACATCGCCCTCCTCTTTAAAGTCACCCTTCCTGTGGCCTCTACACAGTGTGCCTTCTGGCCAGCACCATCGATACAAACCTCATCATCTGCGGGACGCTTCAAAGGCACTGTGTTGGCCATGTCATCCTCTGAGACACTCAAGGCTTCGGCCCACGAACCTGATTAGAGCACATCGCTCGCTGCCACACTGACAGCCGACAGAGAACCGGACGCACCAGAGATCGGCGCCACAGACGGTTCACTGTTACGTTCCAACGACGAAGGAGAATCAATGACGAAGGAAGATAGGCCAGCATTCACTGGCAGTATCTTCTCCATTGGCTCCACAGGAGGCATATCCAGACGTCCTTCAATGACAGGTGGTTCTTGGGCAGCAAGCACAACACTCTGAGTGGCACTCACAGGCGGGCCCGCGTCCGGTGGTTTTGGCTCTGGAGACGCTGGTTCTTGATTGCCAGTCTCTGCAGATTCTTCTGTGTTGATGTGAGGTGCAGAAGGCTTCTGGTCCCCATCAATTTGAGGTTCACGACTTAACTCACCAGTTATATCAACAACCTCTGACACATCCATGATATGTTTGGACGCCACGTCATCTTCTCGTGACCACTGGCCTTGACGCAGTCTATCGGCATAACTTAATACACAGTTCTCCACAGTATGGACAAAGCGCCGGCAATGGGTTGCATCGAGGCGTTCGGCACTGACGCCGTACATGTCCTACCCGGCTGCATCGAAGACACAGTGGAGGTCTCCCTGGGATAAGAACTAATGCCTGCACCTCCACAAACATTAAGAGTGTGACGAATTGTACTTGCTGACACTCCGTCCTTGAGCGTGAGGGAGATTTCACTTTTCGCCATTTCCATGTGCTCCATCCCTGGGCACCGCCACTTTTCACGCTCCACAGATTGAATCGTTCCATAAGGCTCGAAAGCTTCCACAATCCTCTGGTGCTCCATAAAGCGGGGAAGCCAAAGGAGCTTAACCTTGACATTCTTTGTATCCGGGTCGAACACCATGATCCGAAGTCCTTTCACAGGGAACTCTGCTTTGTTAATTAGCTTCTGCTTTGAAGAACTACTCTCGCAGGTAACCATCCACACGTGGCTCATTTGGTATTGACCAATGCACAAAATTTCCCGGAGGTCCAAAATCTGTGCAAGTGCGTCTCGAAAGTCAGGTGAAAGTCGGTACGGGCGACCCTTAAGGTCGGCATGCAGGAAAACGGTATTAAGGGCAACATTACCGGTGCGCAGGCGTGGAAGGAGAACTTTGTACGTTTCGGTAGTGTCCTGAGGAGTCGAAAGGCCTCGGCCAACGGCCGATGCGCTGTTTCCAGCAAGCAAGGCTCTGACGCTCAGAACGGCTTCTTCTTCTTGTGCGCCCTTCTGGCCATTGTTATTTTTACAATATTTCCGCTATCTGTCGCCAAGTGACGCTGCTCACAGGACCCTACCTTTGAGGGAACAGAATCACGCGTCTAGGCTCCGGCCCATTCTGGGCTAGGAGGAAATGAGGCAGCAGTTTCTTAAAGCCCTTAAAGTTTCTTAAAGCCCTATTACTCAAGCATGACAACACAATTGCATAGTTTAATTTTTTGTCTCGTGTGTTTTGTATCAGAGGTTACATGTGCTTTTCTTTATTATTTTGCAAGTGTTCTATACTGTATCACTAAGTTCAACAAACGGTTTTATTGATATCTTCTACAGCGGTATGTTTCATCTGTTTCATTAATTGGAGTTGGTTTATTACATAGCAATCCGCAATAAAATGCCAATCTTTTGTATTTCCTTTTTCCTATCCATAGTTATTCGGAGTGACTCAGTTTCACGCAATCAAATTTCTGTATTTGCGCGTTGTGTTTAAGATTCGAAGTGCTCTTTTGTATGTTTTGTATACGTTTTTCAAACTGCACGCTGAACGTCATCCGGAGTGAAAGCCTTTGTCAGGCTCTGTAGCCTTTAGATTTCGCTCCGGCTTTCTGTAATAGAAAGAAAGAAAAGAAAGAAAGAAAGATGTCGCCGCCCGCGCGCTTTCTAACCGGACAACCTCGTCTCCTTCCTGCTCAGAAGAATTCACATCAGCCTAGACTTTCAGAGAAATTACGCAGCTGTACCAAAACAGACACGATATTTACCCCCATCCGTGTAAGGGTTAACAAGAGCGGAGGAACGCGTGTTTCTTCGCCTCCTTACGAATACCATGATGTGCCCGACATCACTTAAACACTTTGGCAGTGCCTTCTCCGGGGAGTGCCCGCACTGTGGGGAAATATACTCGGACTTTTTCCACATGGTGTGGGCCTGCCCCTCCAACCCTGCCTTTGCACCTAACCAAAACACCACCCGGGAGGACTGGGAGGCGACCCTACTCGCCTGCTCCGACCTGAAAGCCCAAACCACTTGGTCAAACGAGCAATGGCGGCAGCGGAAGCCGCTGGGGTCCCGTACTAGTGACTCCACCTAGTGTTTGTGAGGGGAAGGGCACTAAGCCTGACCCCAGAGCAACCTTCATGTAATTCACCACCACCACCACCAGCAATGGGGTAAAGTATGCGACCGCCTTGCTGGAAACCTAGGACGTAAGGTGCGTGGCGGTTGCTACAATGCCTTCTTGAACGCGATCACGCCAAGAATGTGCAGAAAAAATGTGACTCGTCTTATCCACGGCATAAACATGGACAACGACAAAATATATTCAATCGTTAAAAGATACATACCTCACCACCACACCAAGGACACCCTTACCACAGTACCTTGGAGCCCAAAACCATGAGCTAGACGAAGACATCACAAAGTATGAAATCAGAGCAGCCATGCTCAAACTCCGCACTACGTCTCCTCCAGGAGCCGATCAGGTCACGAAGAAAACACTTAGAAAATTTGATGAAACCTCAATCCAGGCAATAAAGGAACTCTTTAACAAACCCTTGCAGAAGGAAACGCTTCCCTCAGAGTGGACACATGCTCAGGTTGCCTTTATTCCTAAACCCGGTAAACCCCTCACTCTATCAACCCTTAGACCCATTTCGCTAACTTCATGTCTTAGTAAACATTTTGAACATGTTTTCTTGAATCGGCTACATACACACATGCAAACCCGCGACCTTTTTCCTCACACAATACTAGGTTTTCACAGGCACTTATGCACCCAAGATGCCATGCTACAGATATCCGAAGAAATTCTCTATCCCCGACAATGCAAACGCACAGCAGCATTGCTGGCTCTAGACTTGAAAAAGGCATTTAACACTGTCTATCACTCCACTACTTTGGATGCATTACCTAGTCTGAATATGGGAAACAGAACACATGCTTGCATTTCAGCCTTTCTCCGCAATAGCACAGCGACAATTCGGTTCGGTCCTCTCAAAACCCCCAGTTTTACCCTTGGTAATAGAGGCACCCCGCAGGGATCAGTCCTTTCCCCTTTTTTATTTAACATCACACTCTTCCTCATGGCTAAAAAGCTATCACAGATCCCAAACCTCTCTCATTGTCTACATGCAGATAGGGGAGCGAATTCCGTCATCAGACCCCGAAGGCCGGAGCTCCTGCGATGGACAGACGTAGACACAAGATGGCGCCAGTCGGAACTCAATAAGCGGCTACTAGAGGTCATGGTTATTAAAAGATGTTTATTGCAATTATTGCAGTTACCGGAAGGTAGTGAATTATTCTACTTCAGCCCATCAGCAAAGTTTATTTCATCACATGCCGCTAATTCAAGTAACCAGTCAACGTTTGTTAAATTTTATGCATTGAGATCAAGATGCGCTATACTCCAAAGTCTCAGCTCTTAATTCCCTGGAATATTTAGGCCTGTGATTATGATAACTTCATTATATCCCATGCATATTAGTGGTAATTGCGCCGATTCTTAGCCAAAACAACTATCTCTACCAGCACAGAAAAACAATGGATATCATTGAAGCAAACATCCACAAAAAGAAGTCTTCAACCTCAATGCAATAGTTATTCACTAAAGACATTAGGAATGATGGGAATGATGTTGTGTATATTCTAATTCAGCTGAGGCTGCTGTGGCTGCGCACATGTCGTACATCAAAAGTTTAACTCAATTTGCAAAAAAAATCTAAACAACCAATCCAAAATAAGTTTTTCTAAGTTTGAAGATTAGGAAGAGCCAAAACACTAAAAATTGGCAATCTTGAAAATGTTTTTAAGCTAAATATATTACTTGAACCAGGAATATTTGTGAGCGACGTGGTCCTTTTGAAGAATGAAGGCGGAAATTCAATGTCTCTTTTTTTCTTGTGCGGGAAATAAAGGCATAGCCTTCATCCCCAACAACAATAAAAATATACACATACCTTGAAAACGTGCAGATGGTCTGCTTTTAGCTCAGTGATGTCTTGCATATTGTTAGGAAAACCACACTGCTCAAAAATGGTTTCTCCCTTAAATATTCATGCATCATATCTGTAGCCAAGCAGAGACTCCAAGAGCGGCAATAAAATCCAGTTTATCGCATTTAGAAAATGCGGTGACCTGTGAGCGGCTTTCAGGTAGAATTAGTTATCCTCTTCTGTGCAACTCCAGGCTAATTTAGAATGAAATGACCCAAATTCAACTTTCTTCAGCTCGCTCATCGTGCACGAAATCTCCTGTGACTTAAAAGCGGACTCATAGAAGGTATACGCACTCTCATTCGCTGTAGGAGAGAGAAATTCTGCTGCAAAATCGAGTGGTGCAATCACGAGAATACTCATTTTAAAACGAAACCCATGCTATTAAAGGCATCTGGTTCAATTCCAGTCAACGTTGCCGCAGTAGTACCAGTCACAGGTTCCACGACACGTGTTCAAACTAGGCTACACTGAAACTATTTTATTGGTCTAAACCGAGCTAGTTCCATTCCGTCATCACTAATCACCGCCTACTAAACAATCATTCACACTATTAATCATCCTCAATCAATCACCCAAAAGTATACATGTATCATGTAGATTCCATACAAGGCGCCCGTCATTTTTCTGTACCATTGATCATAATAAAAATTGGCTTTGGCTTGACCAATGCCATCCCGCGGGTATAATTGTGGAAGCGCTCTTCTCACTGTTTCGGTGTTTCCGCTGGATCCTCGGCTTTTCTCCTGTCTTGCTTTCTCCGATCTAGTGCCCTTTGTCAACTGTAACTTCTGGACCCGACGAAGTTCGATGATTTGCTTGCCTAAGGCGCTCAGTCTCTGATCGGCTACACTTCTCCATGGCTGACTGCTCGTTCCGGAGCATCGGAAGAGCAATGACGTCATTTCGCATGTGCGGTGCGGCAATCGCTGTTGCGGCGGCACCTCTCAAGTCTTCCGTGCAGTGGAGGTGTAGGTACTATAGCGGAGGAGCCGGCGGTGGCCTCTATTGTTTAATACCTATCGGGGTTCATTCCATTCCCGTGCTACATATAATTATAATTGGTTTACAGGAAAAGAAAGGCGCGGTATCTGTCACAATTATTCCGGAAGTTGTGTTTGGACGGAACACCGTCGCGCTTGTCGCGCTGCGCTCCTTGGATAAGTTCAAGTCTCCTCGGGAATGCTGACGGCGTCCGAGATTGCAGCGCTCCGTTTGGTCCCAGCGGCTGTCCGCTCGGAGGACCACCTCTCTCTATGGAAAGCGAGCCGCGTTCATCACACCTCGCCTTCTAGCCACCCTACCATAGTGGAGAACTACAGTGAAATTTCGACCACCTGGGGATCTTTAACGTGCGCAGACATCGCACAGCACACGGACGCCTCTCCATTTTGCCTCTATCAAAGCGCAGCCGCCGGCGGTTAGGTTCGAGCCCAAGTACTCTGCCTATAACTACGCTAAACTTTGATGCGTTCAACTGAATGCTGGTTGAGTTCAATGTAGGAGGAGGAGGACGATACCTTTATAATAGCTGAGGAAGTCAGGAAGGTAGGCTCCTCCGCGCTAGGTGGCGAGGAGCCCTTGAGCTCTGACGACCTCGATTACGCGCTCGATAGCCCGCAGTTGGATTAGCCAGTCCGGGCTAAGCATAGCAGCCTCCCACTGCCCGCAGGTGGGAAAGCTGCAGACCGCGCGGAGGGTGGTCTTGTGGGCATGCATATATTGTCACGGGTTCTATCGCTACCCGGACGGCAGTCCAGAAGGACAGGGTCAAATGATGGGGTTGAGGCACAGGAGGCAGAGAGCAGGCGCTTGACCAGGCAAAAGCAGCGGCGTCCCAGAACCACGCGCACTTCGCAGAACTTCTTCTTTTTCTCCCTCCAGAACTGACACGGTTAGCGCGGGTTACACTACTCCTCCCCCTGAAAGGCGCATCGTCCCTATGCGCGCTCCAGCGTAACTGAAACGTTAAATCGAGCAGAGCTCAGAGTCAGAGTACGTGGTTCTAGCGTTCACAGTAAGTTTTGAGGCGAACCACATGCACCACTTCAAGATGAGGGGGCCGACGAGATGCGCTCGGAACAATCGGGATCACCTCGTAATTCACGTCGCTTATGCTGCGAACGACCTCGTCTGGGCCAAAGTAACATTTTAGCAGCTTCTCGCTGAGACCACGACGGCGAACGGGAGTCCACACCCACACTTTATCACCAGGTGAAAAATGAACTTCACGATGCCGGAGGTTGTACCTGCGTGCATCGACGTGCTGGCGGTCTTGGATGCGTAGTCCTGCCAACTGTCGGGCTTCTTCTACGTGCTGGGTTACGAGTTGGACATCGTCGTAAGAGTAGGCCTCCGGCTCATGGGGAAGCATGGTAATCACCTCTCGGCCGTGCACCAGGCGGAATGGCGAAAACCTTGTTGTTTCCTGAGTTGCGATTTTATAAGCGAAAGTTACGTAGGGAAGAATCTCGTCCCATGTACGGTGCTCGACGTCCACATACATAGATATCATGTCGGCCATAGTCTTAAGGCGCTCAGTGAGCCCATTCGTTTGAGGGTGGCATGCGGTAGTTTTGCGGTGGTGCATGTTGCTTAAACGCAAGATCTCTGCCATTCGCTGGGACACGAACACGGCACCGCGATCTGTGATCAAGACTTCAGGAGCACTGTGATGGAGGACGATGGACTTGGCGAAAAACTTCGCTACATCAGCCGCTGTTGCAGAAGGTAAAGCTCGCGATTCAGCATACCGTGTGAGGTAATCCGTAGCAACAGCAATCCAGCGGTGTCCCGAGTTGGGCGTAGGAAAAGGTCCGAGCAGGTCCATGCCTACAGCTGGAACGGAGTCATAGGCGGCGGAATGGGGTGAAGATGTCCTGCCGGTTTTATGGGCAGAGTCTTACGTCTTTGACATTCGCGGCAGGTCCTGGTATAGTGACGAACAGTCTTAGCAATTTGAGGCCAGTAATACTTGGAACGAATTCGTGCGAGTGTTCGGCTGTATCCCAAGTGCCCGGAAGTTGGCTTGTCATGACAGGCGTCCATATTTCATTACGTAGGTCAGCCGGAATAACCAATAGCCAAGACCTCGCACTCGCTGCGAAGCTCTTTTTGTATAGCACATTGTTGCGAAGACGTAATGCGGGTAGAACGCGCAAGACGCGTGGAATGGTGCCTTCTTGACCTTCCAGATGGGCGATTACTTCACGGAGTTCAGTGTCGTGTCGCTGCCGCGCTGCCATATTGACCGTGCTTTTGGTACCTATAAAAGCATCTTCATACTCGTCGTCTTGACCGACTGTGCGGTTATTTTCTTTAAATCTTCTGGCCACCTTGTTCTGTGGTTTATTCATAGACAGCAATCTAAATAGATGACCAGATCGACCAATCTAACGACGAATATTTTTTGTATACACATGGGCGGGACGAGAGTAGGACAAGCAAGTAGGAAGAAGACTAAACACTAAATCATCTACAGTCACCAGTTCGTTGGGTGGAGAAGCCGTTGCAGACGCTCCGGGTGGTCAGAGTTTTGCAGGGTCGGTGCAGTAAGGCCTCGGTAAGCCCAGCGGAAGGCTAGGCCACTGGACGGGGCCCAGTAGGGGCAAGAGGCCTCGGGTTGCCTTTCCACGGCCGATGCTTCAGGCTTCCCCGACGTGCCAGGGGCCCAATACAACGCCGAACGCCCGTGTCGATGATGAGCCGCAGTTACAGCAACGGCGATGAGCTGCAGCTGCAGCACTCCCAGGTCTGATCACCCGGGACAGGAGGAGGGCCAGGACAGGATGCAGTAGGCGGCCGCAGGTCTGGATCCCCGGGTCAGGCCTGGCAGAAGACGCACCGCTCCGAGCTCCTTGGACGACCGAACAAAAGCCCCGCTGCTCGCCTGTTCTCCCCTGATCGTGCCTCGCGCTCCTCGAGCCAACCTCCACGTTTTCCTCTTCTTTCTCCAAACGTGGTTTTCTTTCTTCGTCTTTTATCAAATTATCACATGTTCTTCACTTGGACAGCCGGTCGGCTCCGCTGCTCACCTGTTCTCCCCTGCTCGTGCCTCGCGCTCCTCGAGCCAACCTCCACGTTTTCCTCCTCTTCTTTCTCCAAACGTGGTTTTCTTTCTTCGTGTTTTATCAAATTATCACATGTTCTTCAAGAATATACCCCCCCTTTGAGAAGTTTTTTTTTCGGAAAAAAAAACTTGGGGCCATGACACTGATGCACTCTTTCGGAGGACCGCACACCACAACACTGCTGCACCCATCACTGCACACCCCACAGAGTGGCCACACCATTGCTGTTGTCTTCTGAGAGACTGAGTCACTCGCGCACACAAAATAAAAAAAATTGCACTAATACAAGTAACATTAACACTCAACACTTGTCAGAAGAAATAAACTCCTAGAAACATACTATGAACAGCACGACGACGCCTCCAGAAGCTTTGTATGAAATGTGCTCTAAGACGATATATCTCCAACGGCGTTGGAAGACAGCACAGAGATTAAAGGCCCACTGTCCACCCTCCGGTCGAAAATATTTTCTTCCCCGGTGACTGTGAGACTTCGCCCCTAGAACGCAAGGCCGCAAAATGTTTTTGAAAAGAGTAACTAATAACGCAGTTACAGCCACCGCAATCACCCGATTCTGTCGTGCCTCTCTCCTTCCATTTCCTCGCAAAGGTTTTTCACTCTCCTGCCCGAGGCCGTCTAGCCTCCGCAATACAAATTCCCCTTCCTCCTCCGCGTTTGGCGGGAGGTGGGGCGTGGCTCTCCGCGAGCGCCAAAAAAAAGAAACGGTCGAGGGAGCGCGCGCCGCTGGATTCAGCCTGGACGTGGCGAGGGAAAAGCGCGCTGCGAGCGGTAGACACCCACCCTTCTCCCGTCAGTCAGCGAGACGGACCAATTGACGTCGTTCCCGGTACGTACGTCATTATCGTGGCCCGTCGAGCCAGCGCAGGAAACGGGGAATCTGGCTTCCCGGAGGAGAGCATGAGATAGCTTTGAATTGTATTTTCGATGCTATGCGGCGCGCGTGTCACAGTAGCATTTTGCACAGACTATCTCCGGTACCTGATCGAAACACTGGGCTCTTTTGCTTAAAAGGGCCTTCCCTGGACAGTGGCCCTTTAACAGTGTCTCCCGTATCATTCTCGATTCCCCGCCGGGGTGGCGCAGTGGTTACGGCGCTCGACTACTGTTCCCGAGGACGCGGGATCGAATCCCGGCCTCGGCGGCAGCTTTTCGGTGGAGGCGAAAAGCAAGGCGCCCGTGTGCTGTGCGATTTCAGTGCACGTTAAAGAACCCCAGGTGGTCGAAATTTCCGGAGTCCTCCACTACGGCGTCTCTCATAGCCTGAGTTGCTTTGGGACGTTAAATCCCACAAACCAACCAACCATTCTCGATTCACCAGTTCACTATTCTGTATCGAGTCTCGGTTCCCCAGTCCACTCTGGGACCAAGGTTCTTCACTGAACGTTGACAACGGAGTTTTCGACTCGACGTTATTAAGAACTACGAAGGATGAAGCTTGTAGGGCATTCAGTGGATGGCGCTCTTCGTAGCTTTTTGTGTTAATGGACATGCGTCCTAATGGAGCGTTCCTCAGGTTTCCTTTCGGCACAGTCCTCTGACATGCATCGAAGATGATGACTAAACACTAGGACGAAGTAGGACGAAGACTAAACACTAAATTGTCTATTCACCAGTTCGTTGGGTGGAGAGGCCAGTGCAGACGCTCCGGGTGGTCAGCGTTTTGCAGGGTCGGTGCAGTAAGGCCTCGGTAAGCCCAGCGGAAAGCTAGGCCACCGAACTGGGCCCAGTAGAGGCAAGAGGCCTCGGGTTGCCTTTCCACGGCCGCTGCGTCAGGCCTCCCCGACGTGCCTGAGCTTAGCACGGCGCCGAACGCTCGTGCCAGTGAAGAGCTGGTGCTGGGGCACTCCAGTGCCTGACCACCGTTCTGAGCTTCGTGGACAACAGGAGAACAGGACAGGAAACGGCCGGCAGGCCCCAGGTCTGGATCCCCGGGTCAGGCCTGGCAGAAGACGCACCGCTCCGAGCTCCTTGGACAGCCGATCGGCTCCGCTGCTCGCCTGTTTTCCCCTGCTCGTGCCTCGCGCTCCTCGAGCCAACCTCCACGTTTTCCTCTTCTTCTTTCTCCAAACGTGGTTTTCTTTCTTCGTCTTTTATCAAATTATCACATGTTCTTCACATCGTCATATGCTGATTCTATAGGGGCTCTCGAGAGGCAGTCAGCATCTGTGTGCCTGCGACCGGACTTATAAACTATAGTAGCATCGAATTCTTGCAACCGAAGGGCCCACCATGCAAGTCGCCCTGAAGAGTTTCTCAGAGCGCTGAGCCAACATAGAGAGTGACGATTGGTAACCACCTGAAATGGGCGTCCGTACAAGTAGGGTCTGAACTTATTAATCGCCCAAACTACCGGGAGGCATTCTTTTTCAGTGGTCGAGTAGTTAGTCTCCGCCTTCGATAATGTTCGACTTGCGCAAGCGATTACACGCTCGGTCCCGTTCTGTTTTTGAATGAGCACGGCTCCGAGGCCTTAGTTGCTGGCGTCTGTATGAACTTCAGTATCGGCGTCCTGGTGAAAGTGCCCGAGTACAGGGGAGGTCTGTAAGCTTTGTTTAAGGCGGTCGAATGCACGCTGCTGTTCATCCGACCACTGGAAGGCGACGTTCTCCTTCGTGAGATGAGTAAGTGGTGCAGCGATATGAGAAAAATTGGGAACAAAGCGCCTATAGTAAGCACAGAGGCCCAGAAACCTCCGTACGGCGTTCTTGTCCACTGGTGTAGGAAAGGAGGCGATGGCGGCTGTTTTATCGGGATCTGGACGAACACCCGCGCTACTGACGACGTGGCCAAGAAATTTTAATTCATCGTAGGCAAACTTGCACTTTGTTGGCTTCAGAGTGAGGCCTGCGCTTCTTATAGCTTGTAGTACTGCTCTCAGGCGAAGAGGATGATCGGAGAACGGGCTTGAGAAGATTACAACATCGTCAAGGTAGACCAGACAAGTTTGCCACTTCAGTTCGGCCAAGACGGTGTCCATTACGCGCTGAAAGGTTGCTGGGGTGGTACAGAGGCCGAACGGCATCACTTTAAACTCATATAGACCATCCGGGGTGACAAAAGCAGTCTTCTCTCGGTCGCGCTCATCAACTTCGATTTGCCAGTAACCACATTTCATATCTATGGGTGAAAAGTAACGGGCATGTCGTAGATGATCAAGCGCGTCATCAATGCGAGGAAGAGGATAGACATCCTTCTTGGTGACGTTGTTGAGACGGCGATAGTCAACATAGAATCGAGGAGTGCTATCCTTTTTCTTTACTAGTACCACTGGCGCTGCCCGTGGGCTGTGCGAGGGTTGGATTATATCGTCGCCCAGCATTTCTTGCACTTGGTTCTGAATAACTTAACGTTCTTTGAAAGAAACACGGTAAGGCGACTGACGAACAGGGTGAGCAGCGTCATCGGTAATTATTCTGTGTTTGGCAATGGTCGTCTGGCGAACTCCGGAAGAAGTAGAGAATCAGTCTTCGAACTGTGCAAGCAGCGCTATCAATTTGGCCCTCTCGCTCACAGAGAGATTAGGTGCAATGATTACACCCAAAGGTGCATCGTTCTGCTGCAACGAGAAGGAGGAGAAAGCACCTTCGGACAGGGCAACAACTTGAATAGAGGCGGTAATGCTCTCCATGATACCAAGAGCCACACCTTTCGTAAGGCGCTGTGGAGTGCCACAAAAGTAGGTGACTAGGACATTGTACGCAGCCAGTATCCAGCTGCGCGATACCTCGAGCAACACTAAGACCCCATTCAAGAAGCAACTGAGCACTTCCTTCCAGCAGAACTTCGCCAGAAGCAATGTGGTCGGACGTGACAGGGAGCATAGTGGGTGTTGGTCGGTTGTCGTCCACGCGTCAGCATTGCTCATCCATTGCTGCTGGGGACGAAGATCGTACACAGGGATACGGGGTTGTGCAGGCAAGTACTGATGGCGAGCAGGAGGCGGTGGTGGCTGCTGCGGCGGCGGGCGACTAGCAACGGACACGTACGTCTCAATGGACTGAGTATGTGAAGAAGCAACGGAGCACTGTGGATAAAGGGCACGTTGTACTTCTTCGCGGACAGCATCCCTGAGGTCGCAGGATGCCGTACCATCAGCAGGTGGAAGCAGCTGCCGTATTTCCTCGCGTACAACTTCGCGGATGATCTCGCGTAGGTTTGCGGTGTCGAGGGAACCAACAGGAAAGCGAGCAGCTGAAAGGTTCGAAACGCTGGGACCTCCAGCAAGGCGACGATAATGGTCCGCTCGCGTAACCAAGGCTCGCTCGATGTCCGTCGCCTCATTTATAAATTGTGCCACTGTAGTCGGCGGATCATGAATAGGCCCTCCGAAAATGTCACTCTTGATGCCCCGCATGAGTGCACGCACCTTTTTTTCCTCGGTGGCACGGGGGTCGGCACGGGAGCTAAGTCGTAGGACGTCTTGAACAAAACTCGTTACCGTTTCGTCGGGTCGTTGTACTCCTGTTTGCAGAAGGGCTTCTGCTCGCTGTCGCCGATACTGATTGGCGAACGTCCGTCGCAGCTCTTCCTTACAGGTGCCCCAGGATGTAAGGGAGGCCTCGTGATTTTCGAACCAGTGCCGAGCCGTATTGTCCAGGCAGAAATACAAATTCTGAAGACAGTTTTCGGCATTCCAGCCATTGTGGCGGGCGACACGTTCGTACTGCTCCAGCCAATCCTCCACATCTTCGGAGGCATCTCCATGGAACGTGGCAGCCGCTCTAGGAGCCATCGGTAGGTACACCACGGACGGTGCAAAAAACGAGTCCGTCTGTTGACATTGGGTCGTGGTACTCCGGGCCATTGTAAGTCGTGAAGAGCCTGAGTTCGGCAACAGACCAAATTCAGGAGCAAGCCCTTGAAGTCGCCGGCTGGCACGTATCTCGGCCTCCTCGTCGAAGGGGCGGCGGCTGAGACTTGGGGCGAACTCAGAGTAGCGGGTTTTGAGGGGCTGTGCTGCATTTACCCCGCACCTCCACCAGAATGTCGCGGGTTCTATCGCTACCCGGACGGCGGTCCAGAAGGACAGGGTCAAAGGACGGGGTTGAGGCACAGGAGGCAGAGAGCAGGCGCTTGACCAGGTAAAAGCAGCGGCGTCCCAGAACCACGCGCACTCCGCAGAACTTTGTCTTCTTCTCCCTCCAGAACTGACACAGTTAGCACGGGTTACAATATTATGTGGTGTACCTTGGCCTTCTGGTGGCATAAGTATACAGTAACGGGTCTAATTCATGGTATTTAATGGCGTAGGCTACTGCATTTGAAACGGAATGCGTCTAACTTTCGCAAGGTTAGCTACTCTGCCTTTGTGAGAGATTTCTTTGGTTTGGTTTGTTGTGTTTAACGGCCTAAAGCGACTCAGACTGTGCAAGACGCCATAGTGGAATACTCCGGAAATTTCGACCACCTGGGGTTCTTTTACGTGGACTGACATCACACAGCACACGGGCGCCTTGCTTTTCGCTGCCAAGGAAAAGCGGTCGCTGAGGCCCCATATTATGTGGTGTACCTTGGCTTTCTGGTGGCACAAGTTACAGTAAGGGGTGTATAATGCAGGGTATGCATGGGCGTAGGTTCCTGGATTTGAAAGGAATGCATCTGTAATTTTCGCCAGGTGACCTCCTCTCCCTTTGTGAGAGATTCGTATCCCGGAATTGTAGGGTACATGCTTGACGGATGTGTAGGGTAATTTCTTGATACAAACCCACACGATCCCAGGTGTTCCAATTAGCTATATTTATTGGTGATTCGTTTGAGAGGCAAGCTGCATTTTGAGTGCTATAGGGATATCCTGCCTTTGCTGTAATTTTGTATTGCGGTTTTCGAGTCGCTAATTATATGAAGGGCTGAGGTAACGCTTATCGCGAGGGCGGTCGCAGCCGCCTCCGCTGCCTCCGGGTCGTTGCCATTGGTAATGACCACGGAGTACGATAGACAGGAGCGCTGACTCCGGTTTTGGGAATGGCCACATTTCATTCATGCATTCATAAACCTAATTCATGAGGATGACCTGAGGCCTAGAGGTGAAGGGGGTGGGTTAGGTGAGGTTGAGGGCGCCAGACTCTGACGTGAAGTCTAGCAGGGCACTAAGCTTGCGCTTGGCATTGGTATTGGGGGCTGTCCAGTCTTCGTAACTCTGAATGTGGTGAGCAGATGTGTAGCGTGCGCGGAGGCCAGCCGTGCCAGGACAGGTCCAGACCAAGTGCTGCAGATCAACGGAGTCAGCAGGGCAGTTGGGGCAGCTGATCTTGGCTCGGCGCCATTGACTCAGGATGTCCGGTGTGTACGCTGCACCGGCTCGCGCCTTGTGAGTTAGAACTTGGGCTGGACGAGAGAGGCCGGAAGGGATCGGAGGATTAATACCGGGGACAAGGTCCCTCAACAAACCCCTCCGCTCATGTTTAAGCCGCGTGATGACAGAGTCCGGTATGATGAAGGAGACGGGAGAACAGTAAGGGTGGTCCGAATTGGACGGGCCCACATCAAGGCTATGCCGACGGTCTTCCTCTAGCTGCGCGCCAGCGGCCTCGTGGGCCATTCTGTTCCCAGTTACTTGTGCGTATGTCCAAGTATCCAATGAATTCGTACCGAGACTTGTGAGGTCTCTCGCAGGTATCGGCAGCGCTCTTTGAAGCTGTGTTGTACTGAGGTCTTGCGAGCTTGCAGGGTTTTTATAGCCTCTTGACTGTCGGTGTAGATGTGGATGAAACGATCTGTTCCTTTGGTGCAGCGTTGAAGGGCCTCGTCGATGGCTGTTAATTCGAGTTCAGTTGCGGACCAGTACCTGCGACCACTGTGGCTAGTAGCATGCAGCTGTGAACCCTCTTCGTAGTAAGCGGTGGTTGCAAACGTGATGCTGGTGTCATCGTCATGATATAGGGCGGCGTCGGTATAAATGCGGAGACCGATGTGCTGGTATTGTGTATCAATTATGTGGCGTTGTCGGTGATCTCTTCCTGGCCCTTTGGTGTTGGTTGGAAGGGGTTTTCGATCTCTTACCAATGTTTCTGTCCATGGTGCTGTAAGGTGGTCCAATATGGGCAAGTGTAGGTTAGCTTCGTCAAAGATTCAAGTGAGGAGGCGATGCCCGTTGGGTGTGCGACGCAGGCGAGTTTCATGATTGGCTCGGTGCGGAGCAATACGTGCATCCACTGGTGGGAGCTGAGCGAATCTGTGGAGCACCGTGATGCGCGTGTGTACTGGTAGACCAGTTATAACCCTCAAGGCAGAGTTTAAAGTAAGTCAAGTGTCTTTTAATTGGCTGCGGTCAAGTCAAAGTAAGGCGCACCGTAGCGGAGCTTAGCGAGCAGAATAGCGACGGTGAGGCGACGCGCTACCTCCGTCCCTGCGCCCCCACTCTTGCTGCTGAGCCGTTTGATTAAGTGGAGCGTTGGCCTCCATTGAGATTTTAGCTGCTGGATCCAATCCTTAGCAGTACCATGCTGATTGATGGGAACGCCAACTATCCGGAGATAACCTTCCGGTGGTTGTGCGATGTTTTGACCGCCGAAGTGAAGGTTGACGTCCACGCCGCCAGGCGGTGGATGTATGACCAGAAATTTAGTTTTTCTGGGGATGGACGCATGCCTGTAGAATGAAGTTCAATCTCGATTGTATCTAGTGCTAGTTGCAGCGTCTCCGTTTGTTCTCGAGCCGTATTACGGTACGTGGTCCAGAGCGTGATGTCGTCCGCATATATTGTGAACCATAGGCCATCGATTTTGTCTAGTTGCCATGCGATTTTCGCCATGACGATGTTAAATAAGGTGGGGGAAATGACTGAGCCCTGAGGCACACCCGTGCGGTTTGTAAAATGTTGTGCCGTGTGATTAGTATCGATTTGAATTTCATAGGTTCTCTTACTCAGGAAGGATTTCACAAAGTTGATGAGGCGGGCTCCAACTCCAGTGTGGATGAGCGCGTCGACAATGGCTTGATGGCCGATGGTGCAAAGGCCGTCCTGACATACTCGGAGCTGTCGATTTACGCAAGGCGTTCGATACCATCAGGGCCACATTTTGCTACTTCGGAGAAAGCTTAGTGGCGGATTCAATAGATGGCGCTAGGATTTTTCAGCGACTAAATTACCGACGCTGTTAAAGCGTGCCGCCGCCTCTGTTGCCGCCTCTGCTGCCGCTGCGTCAGTCATCTGCTTCCTATCGCTGCACTTGCGTATCGCCTGATTCGCTGAGGGAATGTCTTGAACTCGCGTTGTCTGCATCTCAAAGCTGCACTGAGGTGTCGTCTGTTGCCGGCTTCATATGAAGCTGGCAACTATCTCTTTCAGTCGCAGTACGCTTACGGTGTCTAGATGGGTAGGTGTGCCGACCGGCGGGGGTAACGCGTGCCTTTTCTTCATGACGCCGCAGTGGCGCCACCAGCGAAAGCCCGGTTCATGACCGTTTCCTCCGGCCGTCGCCACGCATGACAGAAAGCGACTCGCTTCACTTTTTTTTCAAATGCAAAAAGTTTATTGCAAACAAGCTGTCTTACGGGAATAGGGAAGGGATGTAAACATATTACAAAGGCAGGGGAGCCGAGTTTAAGGCTGTTTTTTTACGTACAGCGTGTTTGCTGCGTTCCCGATTTTTCAGGCAAGCAACTCCAAACACTGTTATGTCACTTCCTCGTTCTTAATTTTTTTTTTCATTAAATGTTCCACGCCATCACAAGGCAACGCGAATATGTATTAACACAGTGCTCAGCTGTGATTTATGCGTGTGCATGGGCGTAAGCAGACCTTGCGAATAAATAAAATAAAACGAGTGCATAAGCTTGTATTGCAAAACGGTATCTTCTAGCTGAACTTTTGAAAGTGCAATAAATGACATGCACACATTAGTGTTTTTGAGTCAGTGAAGTAACACACCCCAAAATCATGCCTATGCGTTCAAAGCACGCGTCTCAATTTCAGGTGTTTTCTTTTTTTTCGCGCGTTTTCACGGGCCAGGTTCTTGCTATTGACCAACAAGTGGAGGCGCATGATAGAGTAAAACTTGACGATGCTGTTAGTGATCTCAATCTTATGCTCCTCACAACCGATCATAGGCGGAGGTTTGAGCTGCAGAAAAGAGGCGAAGTCTGCGAGACTTTCTCGCCTCAGTTCAGTGACTGTGAAGCAGTGACTGAATGTCTCCTCGAGAGATGTCACGAGACTGTTCAAAGCATCAGATGGGAATATTAAGTTCCCCATGCTTACGTGGACTGTGAGAGCGGCCACAGGCGGAAGGAGAGCTTCTGGCGATGCCAGCTAAACAGTGGCACAATCGGCACATTTAGTCTTTGAAAGAAACTTTCGCGCCACGTATCCTGCCAAATAGAAAATCAGCCGCGAATCACTTTTTCCTACCGCCAGGCTGCTGTGGTCGTTGTCAAGCTGGCAAGCGCTGAGCATTTCGTGTGCCGCCTGCACATTCCCTATGTCCAGTAAGTCGTCCACATACCTCTGCTGGGTCTCTGCTTTTGCTATATGACATCATCGGTGTCAAGCAAGCTGCTTAGTAGACCGGGTGAAACATTCCCATGATCAGGTGACTTGGCCAAGTTCATGAACTCCAGAGTGTTTATGGAGATCAAGAACTGAGCGGGGGTTGGATGGTCGTTACTTCCTGTCATTTGTCGCAAAACCCCAAATAGTTGCTCCAAGATGTCTTGGCTTAGTCTGGCGGTCATTAAGTGCCTGTAGCCTATTTTGGACGACAGATAATCCAAGAGGGAAAGAGTGCTCGACAGCGTGACTCGGAGGCCTTCTGCAGTGCTCCCTGATAAGAACCCCTCCTTCTGAGCACACCGTTGCCACTCATCAAGATAGGTGAGGAAGTCACGAAGTCGCCGAGCTTTCGCAGAGTTCGGGCGGAGGGCGGCAGCTGGAAATCTTGAAGTCATGATGCTGATGATCTCCTGCATCAATTTGAAAAGTTCATCGGTCGCGTGAACTGAACCGTGGTTGTGCTCAATCTGCTGTCTATACGTGAAAAGACCACGCCGGACATCATCAGAGAACAAGCGAAACGCATAATTTACGCGCATCTTCTCGAATGTGTCGGGCCTTACAACAGCTTTGTGCACCCTGGGCATTGCCTTCAAGCCGACATGGCTACGTTGATCTAGCTGCCATGCGGCATCAACGTGACTGATGTTTGCCACGCCCTGAGGAGTTGTTAAAGGGTGCTGGAGCAAGCTTTTTCTTACATTCTTCACCAAATGGGGAAAATCGGAGACGAAGTGCAACGAGCGGTTCTTGTCCACAGGGTGCGGCGACTTGCAGACAACTTGTCCTGCTTTCCCAGAAATTCCAAAAATACGCCACATGGAACGATTCCAGCTAGCAGCGTCTGTTGTTATGAAATCCACAAAAAGTGAGGCGTTTTCTGCCATTATCACACCCTCCACCGTAATTTTTGCTAGCACATCAGCTTTCACGTTCCCCTTCGAGGCGAAAACGCCAAGCACCTTCCCGTGAATGGTTGGAAGAGAACAACTAGGGCGTGATCCGCCAATTCTGAGCTGGAGCTAGATGAAAATTCTTCGAGGTCCACCAAACCGTTCATTTTCCTGTAGTGACTGACCGTCAGGTTCTCGGCAAGTTTAATTTCATCCATCATAATGCCGCCATGACGTTGCTGTTCCGTCATGCATATGCATTTTTCCTTCAAGGCAGCAAACACCCGTTTGTTGAAGCCGAATCCGCTTCGAAATCCGCGCAGGTACCCTTGGAGACACGTTCTGCCGGGCAGCAGCATGATCTTCTCCTTGCGCAGGTGCTCATAAAGCCGTTTGCTCCTCATCCGCATTATCAAGCATTCGAGCAGCCACTCGCGCTGGTACTTAAAACCCAACGTGCTTTTCCGCTTTGAAGCATTTAAACAGGACATGACTTGTGACTGTTGTCTTACTGGCAAATTTTCTATTCTTGACGTGAGCGCGCAGCTTTCTAGTTTTGAGTTCTTCCTCCTCATCTCTTCCAGTTTTGTCTCAAGAGTAAACATATTTCGCTTCAGTCTCTTGAACTTTGCGGTTACAAGCTTTCTCTTCTTTTCGCGCTCCCTCGACCTCTGGTCCTTTGTTCTTTTGTACGACAGCTGATTTAGGAGCAACGTTTTTTTCGTATCGGCAATGCAAACAGGAGTCTCCTTGACTTGTGGCGATGTCGACGCATTTGGAGCTGAATGCTGTGTTTCCGTGGATTCTTATATTCTTGGATTTCGCGAGGACGGTGTCAAGTTGGTCATTGCATTTTATGCCCTGACATGGAATCATGGCATCCACGTCAGCCAAAAGGTCCCCAACCTGTTCACGCGTTTCCAAATCCAGCTTCTGTGTTACGGCGCCTTGCACGGACACGTGGCTCGCAGTTTTGACGCACAGTGCTCCCGGAGTATTACTTTCACCAGAACGATGCTCTGTCCGCTTTTTCTGCAAGTCGAAACGCAGAGGCGCCAGAATCTTCAATAGAGTGATGTGTCCAGCCGCTGTGGGATACCGTGCAGGTATGTCAACCGGACGAGGTGACACTTCGGTTACAGACGTAGAGATACCTTCACTGGAGCTTGAAGGTACTGGATCGTCCGGCACTGTCTCAAGGTCGTGGCTGTCATTTCTGGCAGCCTTGGTTGGGCGGCAGCCTGTGGAATTCTTCGTCTTTCGTTTCGCGGTCACCTTTCTTGACAGGTAAGCAGGAGCATCGGGCAGGGCAGAAGGCACGGCATCTTTCGTCAATCGTGGGTGAGAACGTGGGAGGCTAACAACGTTGCCTTCTATCATATATTTGTAATCCCGTTCGATACACTCTTGGTCAAAATGCCGCTCACACACAACGGAGTGTGGCTGCAACCTCTTGTCGGCACGATGAAGAGCAAGCTCCCACCTTTTGAACAGTTCGGGATCCCGCGGCGCCGAAAACAGCGAGACTTTCAGTCCTTTTCTCGATGACTTGTAGCCGGATTTGCAGAAGGGTGCGAAACAAGTTGTGTCCTTTTTGGTCTTCATTCCGATCACTTCTCACAAAAAGCGCAGTGCCTGCTCCGCTACGGCGCTTGCATGTGGACGATGACAGACAACAAACAGACGAGAAAACAGGTAGCTAGTGTCGTCTGTTTATTTCAATGCCAGACCGCAAAAGTCTCAGTTTCAGGTACTATTTTGACTGATAACGCAAGTAATAAGTAATGTTTTTAAACAAAAATGAGTTTAACAAAACGCGTGATGCGATTGCGACAAGTAGCAGACGATCCGCCGGTGAGCACCGGGCGGAGAACAGCAGCGCCAGTTTCGTCGTCATGAAGCGGAGGCACGCGGAACTACGCTTTGTGCCCTGCCGGTCGGCACACCTACCCATCTAGCCACCGTAGTACGCTCCACTGCTTCATAAAGTCCACTTGCCGCGTTCCGCTGACTCCTTCCTAAACGCGTAGATCCCAATTCAAACCGCGCGTTTAATGTCTGTTTTCTTTGGCGTTCTGTGGTTGAAAGCGCTGCGAGGAATACGATATGTTGTTGGTGTTCTAGGAAGGGGAAAAGAAAATGCACGCGCCCGCTACTGCCTCTGTAGCTGAGCCACCTCCGCTGCCTGATTTCTTTATAGGAAGGGAAAGGCGCGGTAACTGCCTCGCTTGTTTTCTGTGGACACTTTAACCGCGCCATAAGGGAAGAGAGGAAGGTGGGAATGAAAGTGGAAAGAGAGAAAGAGGAGCCATAGTGAAGGGCTACGGAGTAATTTCGACCACCTGGGGATCATTAACGTGCGCTGACATCGCACAGCACACGGACGCCTCTTCGTTTCGCCTCCATCGAAACGCAGCCGCCAAGGTGGGGTTCGAGCCCGGGTACTCCGGCACAGTAGTCGGGCGTCTTACCACTGCACCACACCGGCGGGGTCGCGTATTTCGGTTAGCTCGGTACGGTGGCTCCGCAAGGGACAAAGCAACAGAAGAGACGAAGAAAACGGACTGTTCCGTATAGCATCTACCGCCCCCAGGAGCCGAGCAGCCTAGCGATTAGCGGCGCATGCTTTTTCAATGGGCGTCATGTTGGACGCGGCACTAGCTTGAGAAAGCCTATACTACTAATGCTACTACTATCACTACTACTACTATTATTATTATTATTATTATTATTATTATTATTATTATTATTATTATTAGTAGTAGTAGTAGTAGTAGTAGTAGTAGTAGTAGTAGTATAGAGGAAGACCCGTTTCACTAAGTTGGCACTGAATTGTCTGTAGGTAACGGCCAAATTAACTGGCTAAATATTATCTTCACTGTTTTAATTATTAATGATAATATTAATTGGTTCACAGGAAGGGAATTGGCGCAGTATCTGTCATACTTGTGTCTGTGGACACCAAGGGATGAAGGTGTCCACAGACACATGTGTGACAGACACTGCGCCTTTCCCAACCTTTGAACCAATTATTATTATTATTATTAATTAAAACTGTGAAGACAATATTTACCCAGTTAATTCGGCCGTTAACTAGACAATTCAGTGCCAACTTCGTGAAACGAGTCTTCCTCTATACTACTACTACTACTACTACTAATGATAATAATAATAGTATTAATAATAATAATTAGCAGAGAAATATTACTGTGTATTATTATTATTATTATTATTATTATTATTATTATTATTATTATTATTATTATTATTATTATTATTTAGTAGTAGTAGTAGCAGTAGTAGTAGTAGTAGTGTATATATAGGCTCTCTCAAGCTTGTGCCGCGTCCAACGTGACGCCCATTGAAAATGCATGCGCCGCTAATCGCTAGGCTGCTCGGCTCCTGGGGGCGGTAGATACTAGTCGGAACAGCCCGTTTTCTTCGTCTCTTCTGTTACTTTGTCCCTTGCGGAGCCACCGTACCGAGCAAACCCAAATACGCGGCGGGGTCACCACCGCTGCCTCGTGCAGACAGAAGAGAAAATAGAGAATAAAGAAAAACGAAGAGGGAAAGAAAGACGCGCGCCGCAACAACCGCCGTCGTCCACCACCGAAGCGGTGGCGGGTGCAATGACGGCCTACAACAGGTAAAAATTCGGTGGCAGGCTAGTCCCGTCACAAGCGGCGGTGACCTACCTGCCCCAGCCCATTCAGGGGAGATCTAGGATTACAATATGAAAACCGGTACATGATGTCAAGTTCACATAGTATACAAAGTGTGTTCACATAGGGGAGCGGTTCCGCCGGGGTGGCGCAGCGGTTACGGCGCTCGACTACTGTTCCCAAGGACGCGGGATGGCATCCGCGGGATGGAGGCGAAAAGCAAGGCGCTCACGTGCTGTGCGGTGTCTGTGCACGTTAAAGAACCCCAGGTGGTCGCAATTTTCGGAGTCCTCCATTATGGCGTCTCAATAGCCTGAGTCGCTTTGGAACGTTAAACCCCACAAACCAATCAAACCAGTATAAGGAAACAGCGGACTATGTGGATGACTCTTGATTAATTTCGGCCACATAAAGTCCTGTTTATTGTATGTTGACATCACTTCCCGCACCTCAACGTTGTAGATGCACCATCGGTGGCAGAAGCATAGTTCACTGAGGAGCGAACAACTTGGTATGGCTGGAAATGACTGAAGATAAGTCTTGCAGCATAAGAGAGCAGTTTTTTGGCCATGTAGCCAAGTCCGTGTAAACACTCACCGGGACAAAAGTACTGTAATAAGTATCAATCGCTGAAAGCTACTGTGAATATTTTAGAAGTTTATTCCTAAAAAGATACCGGCCGCTGCAGTGTGCACTAACGTTCACCTATTATACAAGCACAGCGAGTAGCTCCGTCTGCTCTACACGACGCTCGCACGGCCGCCTGGATCGAGCTCGGGGGCATAAGCCGCGTCGGCGAGAAAAGGGAGCGGAGGAAGAGAGCACAATCCAAAGCTGAGCGCCAGACGCGGGCTCGACGTTCGTGTAGCAAAATCGCCCTACGCCGAATGCATTGCAGCGAGCCAGAGTCGGCGCTCCTGTCTTATCTTACCCTGTGGTAGTGACCGAACCGGCTTTGAGCTGTTGGCCCTGATAATATAGTCACAATCCTGAAGGCATTAGGATCCGCATGTTCGGCTGCATCATCACAGACCGTGTCTTGTTTGGACTGGTAATGCTTGCGCAGGGCTTTGGCGCTTTCTACTCATTTATCTGAATGAAATTCAGGGGACACATGTTTCGGGCAACGCTCGGTCGCCTGTAGCCAAAGCTTTTGCTCCACATTCGGTTCAGTAGGGTTCAACCCTCAAATACACAGCTGGCGCAGCGGCGATGGCACCTCGGTAAAGTGCTCTATTCCAGAGCACTATAACCTCGGAGTAACGGGGCAAACTTTTGCCCCGTTACACAGGCCCTTACCGGGTTTTGCGCCCCGTGACCGACGTCACATATGAAGTTGAATCTGTGCCTCCGAAATCCTCGTCCAGAGCACCATCCTCTGAAATAGTGCATATGTCCCGCCTGAAGCCCTTTTAACGCAGTAGCGTTAAGGAGCTCGTGTCGCAGAAAAGCCGGTGTCGTCAGCGCCGTTGGCCGTGAGCGATAAATCCCGGCATGCACTTCATAAATAAAAAGCAACTTCCAAGATGGGCTGGGTGGGAATCGATCCAGGGTCTCCGGAGTGTGAGACGGAGACGCTACCACTCAGCCACGAGTTTTTTTTTTCTTTATTGCGTGACTTGGTACAAATACATCAGTAAAAGATCGTGATTGCGATGCCCCTTGGCTGACAACCGTGTGTAATGGACTTTCATTACCACAAGTTCGCCCATCAGACTCAAGACCTCCTACGCAGCATCTTGCTGCTTCAAAATTTCTTTTAGTTTATACACTTGTTCAACAAAATAATCACATACAGATCGTGCATCGACATCACAGTGTCTATAAGCCATCCTGCTCTTCCAAATACTGTGAAGTCCCAGTAGCATGATGAGGTCATACTGAAAATCATCATTAATAGTTGTCAAGTACCGAATTCCACGTGGCGTCAATGGTAGGTCTTTTTTAAGTGTCATTTGTAACACATCCCAGTAAAACACCGCATCCCAACAATCCAGGAACACGTGCTCAACTGTTTCAGGTTTCCTACATATTAGACAGTTTGAGCGCCAAGGTACAAAAAGGCCCTTTTCTTCCATCCATGTTTTGACTGGGAGGGTTCCTGTATGCAATTTAAAAAAGAATGTTTTTACGCCCGGTGCAACAGTCATGTTTTTAACTCGTTTGAGGACATCTTTCCCTGGGCCTTCACAGTATAAAGTTCTGTACAATGGAGCTGGGAACAATTGTGAAATAAGATCCTTGTACAGTCGCTTAGGTGGTACCGTCGCTAAATACTCTACAGAGTACCTCACGCGCAAAAACTTGAACGACCACACCACTTCTCGAGAGAAGCGTGACACAGTGTATCCCCGAGCAGAGCATGATGAGACTATAAACTCTGGAATTGCATTGGATAGCATGATTTGCATAAAGGTACTCAGGAATGCATCTTTTTGGTCAGGTAGGAAACAAAACCTTAAAACCATCTGCGCACATATAGATGCATTAGAGACAACCCTCCGTCTTTAACTCGCCGAAAGAGATTATCTCTGCTAATTCGTTCCCAGTTGGACGACCAAATGAAGACCGCAAATACACGATGGAACCTTTGTATATTGCTTCGAGCACAATACAATACTTGAAGTAAATACAATATTCTTGCCACCAAAAAGGTATTGCATACAGTCGCACGGGCGAAAATAGAGAGGTTACGTCCCATCCATCCTTTCGTCCTTTCCCGTATTTCTTCCGCTTTTTCATTCCAGTAATTCGTATTTTCCCCGTATTTGTCCAATGGGACTCCCAATAAACTCCGGGCTTTGTAGCCCATCTTACTCCACAGAAAATTTCCTGTTCCTCTTCCCATTCCCCGTGCCAGACTCCGAGATTTTTCTTTAAATTAACAGCACTACCAGTCTGCCTGCAATACCTTTGTGTTACTTTCAAAGCTTCCGGAACGCTTTCACGATCTTCACAAAAAAGCGCCACATCATCAGCGTATGCCAATATTTTCACTTCACATACTCCCAGCTTAAAACCACGGATGTATTCGTTAGCAATTACCATTCTACACAATGGTTCCAAATATATAGCAAAGAGGAGAGGCGACAGTGGACATCCCTGCCGCACAGATGCTCTTACATCAATTCTTTCAGATAACACTGTTAATCATAAGGCGTGTAGAACAACATGCATAAGCCATTTTAACTCCTTTCAATACAACGCCAGCAACACCAATATGATCCAACAAACAGTACAATATTTCATGAGACACACGATCAAATTCTTTTTCGAAATCCACTTGAATCATGGCCACTCTCCTGTTTAGAGCATCGCAGCACTCGAACACACTACGCGCTACATGAATATTATTAAATATGCTTCTGGTCTTTATTCCACATGTTTGATGAGGTCCAAAAATATCTTTTATAATGTATTGCAATCTCTTAGCTAACACCTTCATCAGAATTTTATAATCAACATTTGTTAACGTGATCGGTCTATAGCTTGAAACTTTTAAAAGCATGGCTGGCTTATCAGTCTTGGGAACCAAGACCCTATGTGCGTTGCTAAACGACGGTGGCAGATACCCCACATCAAAGCACTCCTTGAAAAGCCTATAGAGCAAGATAGCTAACTCACTTTTAAGGCTGTTGTAAAAGGCCGAACTCAAACCATCTGGACCCGGGGACTTTCCGACATTCAATTCATCAATGGCCTTTTCTATTTCCTCCACACTTATTTCGTTCTCTAACTCTTCAGTAACTTCTTTGCCTAATATTGGCATCAGAGGCAAAAAGTTATCTCTAAACCCTTCTTCACTTGGTGCTTTGCTCGAAAACAACTCACGGTAATGTTCCACGAAGGCGCTCGTAATTCCGTCTTGCTCATCATGCCTCTGCTCCTTGTATTCAATAACCGTTATCTCGTTCGCGCGCGCATATCGCTTTTCATCAGCGAGGGCGCGTTTTGTTGGCGTCTCGCCACCGAGCTATTTTTCCGTGCGCGCTCTTATCGCAGCGCCTGTGTACTTCTGGGCATCCAAAGCTTCTAGCCTAACTTTGATGCCTTTTATATCATGCATGAACATACCCGGCGTTCGTTCTTCTTCACGCCCTAAATATTTTAAGAGCTCTTGCAGTTGCTTTTCTTCTTTATTTTCCTCATACTTAATAATGGAAGAGCGCTCAATTGCATTCATTTTAACCTCCTGTTTAAATCGTTCCCAGGATTCAATACAGCCTGTTTCGCTCTCATAAAAAATATCCATGCTTTCCTTAACTTTTCTTAAAAATAGTTCGTCTTCTGTAAGCCTCGAGTTTATTTTCCATAAGACCCAGTTCATTTTTTATTTAAACTGCTTCGTTCCGCCCAGCGTGACCGTAACTAAGCAATGGTCACTAAATGACACTTGCTTCACTTCATACTGTTCACAGGTAGGCGAAAACTCTGGCGACACATATATTCCGTCAAGTCGCGCGTGACTACTACCTTGAAAATGTGTGAAATGCACACGTTTTTCACCATTCACCAGGACTGATACGTCCTCTAAGCTGCACTCATTGAGGACACACTTCAGGAACTCGGCACTTTGGTCTTTTCCAACATTTCTTCTGCGCTCTGCGCACATGCAGAGCCATCTTGCGGCAAACACAGAAGAACCCCTCCTCGCAATGTGCGGCGCTGCCCCGACACGTGGCGCGCCACTCGCCCCTGACGTTTCGCCGTGCACGCTCACGGGTTGTAGAATCAAGCGTCTTTCCTTTCTTTAGATCACCATCTTCGCTCACCCGCTTCTCCCCTTCGGGCCGCGCGGGTACCGGTGCGAGGATGCCCCAATACCCTTGTGTTTAATAAGTTTTCTCGCTCTCTCCCCTTCCAACATCCAGCGTGCGTCACTCGAACAGTGGTGCTTAGGCGACGCGGCTCCTCTTTCCGCTCACAACGCGATTGCTAGGTGCAGCGTCTGATGTAGGACGGCTCTGACGTGATTATTAGAGAGGAGGAGGAGGAGGAAAACTTTATTTAGCCTTATATTATTTGGCTGTTTTAGAGCGCAGCTCTTTGGCCTCCGTTCCTGGGTTTCGCGTCAGCGTCGTCGTCGGCCTCGTAACCAGCTCCGCCCCCCTTTCATTCCCCCAGCGCTAGCAGCGACCGACTGATACCACTGGATGCCGCTGACGCCGCTAGAGAGTCAAGATAACGTGACTGCATAGAACACCGTCGTCGCCATGCAGAAAGAGGAGGGGAGGGTCCCCCCCCTGTTTCTGTGTGGCGGATAGGGTGCTCTTCAGTTGCCGACGCGCCGGTTATTTCACGTCGACGAATACGTGACCACCTTCCCACGGCTAGACCTGGTTCTTGGCGCTGCGGAAGCGAGGGTATCATATTGTTTGCGTCGGCATCGGCGGCGTTGTCCCTGAAACCAACTCCGCAGCTTGGGTAGACTCACTATCGGCGTCAGCAGCATCAGTCAGTCGCTGCTATCTCTTCCCTCCTCCCTTTATCGCATTGTCCGCTTGCTGCGCGCGCTTCTACCCCCATCGTTTGCCGCTGGTTGTACACGCCGCCCCCCTCTCCCCTCTTCCTGCGAGTCTCCGGTTGTCAAAGCGCCGGCTCGAACTTAATTCCTTTCTTCGCTCCTCCTCCAATGCAACCCCTGTGCTGTGGCAATCAGAGAGACAGATCGGTGGCGGCGGATCTGTATATGTGCACCGCCCGAGCCGAAATTGCCGCTGCCGTTCGCCACTGCGAAATTATCTGCCAGTTCTTTCTGAGCCATGAGCGAGACGACCGGTGAAGTCCTCCATCTGCTGCTGCTGCTAAACGAACTGCCAGACCAGAGACCCAGCGGCGAGTCGAACATATATCAGTCTATTCCTCCGACCACAAAGCTTCCTTCATGACTGTCAAGAACTGTTAGTGGAGTCTTTGTTAAAGGAATACGTGTGAAAAATAAAGAAAAAATTCTGTGATAGCGCATACATGTGTTGCTCAATTTATTTGCCTCAATCTATCGAAAAGGTGAAACAGCTTATTGGCTGCGCTCAAATTTCGCATTAGGAAGTAACGTAATCGTCGGCAATTTTTTTTGGACGTCTTCAGAGATGTCTGCTTTTTGTATCCACAAGAGTCTTCTCCGTCGACTACGTCCACTTTTTCACAATGGTCGGTTGCCCTCAGTCCAGCGCTCCGCTGGCTGCTGCCGCCCGTTGGGCTCGCTGTACCAGACCTTGCTGGTCTTCGCAGCGGTCGCTGTACAGCAGAGTCTCCCATTGCTCCGCACATGGGTTTCGAATTTTGGAGACCACATCTATGTTTTGACATGCCCATGTAATGTGATATAGTGTTGGTTTTTCATCGCACCACGGACATCTGTCAGCGTATATGGTAGGGTGCATTTTGTTTAGTATGTGTAGGTTTGGGTATGAACCCGTCTGTAATTGCACGGCCGCTCGATGGAAGCGCACTAGGTGCGGCCTGCTACGTCGCCCGAAACCGGCGGGAGGCGCCTACTTCCCGTCGCCACCGCCGCGGTGCCACCGTTCGGGGACAGCCGCGCGCGGAGAGCTGCGCCTGGCTGCGCTTTGAGGGAGGCGTCGGCGTGGTAGAAGCCTTTTATTTTAAGGATACAAGAGCTCCGCTGCACACAATTTGGCAACATGAATTAGTATATACTGTCATGTCTAGTGTGACCATGTCAGAACTTAGCGCTTGCTCGGCAAGAATATATACTGGAGTGTACATTGAAAAACCTAATGTGGCGGTGGTTCAAGGCCACTTGATTGGAGAGCTCGCATTACCGTGATGTTGCATTCGGATCAAGTTGTTTGTCACATGAAAATGTCACACGGCTAAGAACAATTCGAAGCTGTTGAGCTGCCATGGTAGCCTAATGGTTGGTTGGTTTGTGGGGTTTAACGTCCCAAAGCGACTCAGGCTATGAGAGACGCCATAGTGGAGGACTCCGGAAATTTAGACCACCTGGGGTTCTTTAACGTGCACTGACATCGCACAGCACACGGACGCCTTGCTTTTCGCCTCCATCGAAAAGCGGCCGCCGAGGCCGGGATTCGATCCCGCATCCTTGGGAACAGTAGTCGAGCGCCGTAACCACTGCGCCACCCCGGCGGGGTGGTAGCCTAATGCATAACCACTTAATTAACTATGTCGCTAATTCCATGTGTCATTTTCATACCATTTACTCATTCCTGCATACAGCTTTTATACACAAACTGATGTCAACCTGTTCTAAGCTGTCAGCGATATAAAATAAAAAAATGTACTACTATGAGCAACCTCTGTGAAAATGTGACATGTAACCAATCGGTGGAGATATGAAGATGATTATTAGGTTAAATCTAGATGATAACCTGGGATCTTCGACTCAGTTGGAGACCTTAAACTTTGTACACCGGAACGCTATCCGTCATTGCTTCCCGCATTTTGCATGACCGGATGAACTATGCGCGCTTCATAGAGCCGGTCTGCCTCAAGGTGAATTATATGCGCCGCAAGTTTTATTACTATTTTTATTGGCTGCTCGCAAACCCATACAATTTCGCTGGTTTGCAATTTTCAATGTAAGAACGCGCATCGAGTGCTCCTGTTGTGAAACTCTTAGTTGCGATCAAAAGAATGTTCACGCTTCAGAGCGCAACTGCAGCCGAGATTCAGCCAGCAGCCGAGTGCGCTGATTAAATGGGCACACAAAAAAGGAAGAAAAATACCAATCACAGACGGAAAACATTTCTTGAGAGAGGTTTATGCCATAGCCATAAATGTCGCTCCACTGTTGAGTTGACATTTCCAGCCCAGCTGACTATCAGTGGGTGCAGCAACTTAACGATATCTTGCATAGCGCCTCAGCATGGGCACGATTATTGTTTTTATAGATTAGCTGCAGGTACTGTGTACAGTGAGAAAACAATGATGAAATCAAAAGTTTACCCAGCTTGCTACTTCACCGGACCTCTTCAGACTTCCTCATCCTGTCAATTAAGGTTCTCGTAAGCTGACAAAGCTTGATTACTTCCTTTGCGGGGTAAATCAAAACTCCATTGTCCTTGGTTTTCATTAACCTGTAATTGGTCCAGTTGAGTCATTTCCTGCAACAGACTCTTGCACGACTGACATGTCGCCTTGAAACCATTACCAAATATTGCATAAATTAAGCAACAACCTGGTAGTGATAAACAAAACTTGGGGTTCTTAAGTCTCCTTGAGGAGCCTCGTTAGAGTACCCGCACTTTGCTGCCTGCTTATTCACCGTATCCCGTAATTGGTGCCTCTGTCGCATATCATTAGAATGCAGCCTTAAGCCACCGCATTATATTTAATAGCACCCTACACATAGCTATATAAAGCCCCAATTTACCGAAACCGTACGAACGTGCCCTATAGGAGTATAGTGTGTCCGACTTGGGATCTAAGGGTCCCACTTTCAATAATTCCCATTTCACCCTTACATCTTATTGACTCTCTCTAGTTTGGCAGCTCCTGCCACATTGAACATGTCATGTGTTCTCATTGCGCCAAAGGTGTCTGGCCATATCACCAACTGAAGTGCCTTTTACCAGAGAGGTATTTTTCCGACTTTTCGCCGACAGAGCGGGCGCCGGATTTTCTGTGGAACGTGACTTTTCAGTTCATCGCATCGGCTCAAGCAGTCTCACGAGCATAAACAAATATTGTATGCACAGACTCTGATTGCAAGGCCGCTCAGACTAGCGCGGCAAAATTTAGAACAAATTGTATACTTATATAAAAAAATAAACCTTCGTACCTTTTTTCTGATAAGTCCTCGCAACATAACCTGCGAGAAAAGCTTCTGGTGCTACCTAATCGCGTTCATCTGCCTCACAACACATCGTTAAAAATCCTAGTTCACTGGCCAGCTCCTTGGTAACTAAATAGGTTAAACAACGTGACGGGAACACAGGAAAAGAGGACGACACAATTAGCGCGGTTGTGCCGTCCTCTTCTCCTGTGTTCCCGCCACGTTGTTTGCACTGTTAACCTATAATTAATCACCAACAAGTCCACTCTGCTGTCCCTTGTAGCAAATTCAATGGAAGCTGATAAGGCATTAGGCTTCAGCCTTTGGACTTTTCAACCTCAGCGCCACTTTCATTTCAGAGGAAGCGAGTGCATTTCCACTCCTCGCTACTGCCTTTGCCTGAAGCGTGCTCAGCAGATAAAATTAGAGGGTCTCTTAGATGTCTCAAGCAGGGGACGGCGAAAGCCTACCCTTCTTCTATCATTTTGCCTCTCATCGCTTGCCACAGTTCGTCATTTCAAGTCGTCGTTTGATATATGTGTCGTTTCCCAGTCATGATGAGTCTGCCTGCGTAGTCATTGTAGCCCTTACAACTGATAACTAAGCAGGTTACTCATTTAGAATCAGCAGAGGTCATTAAATGTCGGCGTTTCACATATTGGTCATTTCGTAGTCAATAGCAGTAATGATGAGTCATGCCTAGCTACTATAGTCATTACCACACATCGCTAAGCAATTTTACTAATTTCTAATCAATGGTGGTCATTACATATCGTAGTTTGACGTACTGGTCATTAAAAATCATTTTATTCATTATTAACCATCATTAGTCATTACCTCTATCAATGTCTATTTATAACTTTTATTGATTACCTATCACCATCAATCATTTTCATTCTTAATCTCCCTCCTTGCACGTCCGCTTTTACGTCTGACACACCAGTGCACAGATGCGACGCACAGATTACAGGCTCAGCTTCTGCGCACAGATTTTCGCTCCATGAGCCTAGAACGGCTTTCGCCTTAAAAAACAAATGCATCCCGTCTCATCGTTAACGTGCTTGCACACGCGCACACAAAATAGTTTGCGTTTACCACGCAGACGCGAGGCGAACGCGTCCAAAAAGGAAGCAAACCGCGCGCTCGTAGCCGGCGACCCCGGCGGCGACGTGTCCCCGAACAGTGGCGCCCTCAGCAGAAACAGCGGGCGCAAATGTAAACTCCCCAAAGACGCGCTTGCCCATTGACGGCGGCGCGATGCAGCAGGACGCACCCAGTGCGCTTCCATCGAGCGGCCGTGGTAATTGTCTCCATATGACAGTTTCCTCTCTGGTGAGAGAACTGTGCGGTGGGGGATATCGCATTCTTCTTCCTCTATAGTTTTCGAGTATGGCCGAGTATGCCTTGGGTGCTGGAAAAAGTTCCGCGGACCCGTCGGATGCTCGGAAAGTAGTGTATGCTCGAGCTATTCTGTCAGCCTCTTGGTTCCCTGCCACCCCCATGTGCCCCGGTACCCATATAATTTTGTGTGGTCTTGTTTTCTTCGTGGTTTTTAATTCTGTCGCTCGCTTTGAGGAGTATACGGAGCGCGTGACGATCCCAATACAAAAATCAGAAAACAATAAAAGCATCCACAGATTCATCCACTCCTTCGAGGGTTCGGACACCGACCTTTTAGAGAAGGCACGAAAAACATGTTTCGGTGATCGCAACCCCTCACGATACCAAGGAACCTATCACGAAGCCGAAAACGAGAGACTCGACCGCCCAATAACTGTGGAAGAAGTTTATGCGGTCATAAGGAATACGACCAGAAACACGGCAGCAGGAGCCGACAGAATCGACAATGCCCTGATCCGAAACCTGATTGACGACCTCATACAAGAGCTCGTAAGCTTTCTAAACAAACACTGGGAGGCGGCGACGGTTCCCGAAGACTGGAAGCACGCCGAAGTAATTAGGATATCTAAACCTGGCAAACAGCTCCAAATTGAAAATCTCAGGCCCATCTCGCTCATGTCGTGCCTCGGCAAGCTTTACGAGCGGGTGGTGATGCTCAGATTGCAAAATTTCATGGAAGATAATGAACATGTACCACATACCATGTTCGGCTTCAGAGCAAACCTCTCGACGCAGGACGTGCTGCTTCAAATACAAGAAGATGTGCTCTGCAATGTACCCCGAACAGGTGAAAATGTCATAATGGCCCTTGACATCAAGGGAGCATTTGATAACGTTAGTCACGAAGCGATCCTTAGAGGCCTAGACGACCTGGACTGCGGACGCAGAATCCACGGGTACGTCGAAGCCTTCCTGTCAGATAGAACTGCCGCCATCGGCATGGAAAACCTTCGATCGAACAAAATTCACGCGCCAAACAAAGGAACACCGCAAGGATCAGTCATCTCACCTATCCTCTTCAATATAGCTATGATAGGTCTAGCACGAAAACTAGAGAAGATCGAAGGCATCAGGCACGCCATGTATGGAGACTACTTAACAGTCTGGACGAACACCGGTTCCCTCGGGGAGAAGGAAGAAAAACAACAGGAAGCGGCCTCCTGTGTACAGAAATATCTCGGAGGAAGAGGACTCGCATGCTCGACCGAGAAATCGGAACTGCTTCGAGTGTGGACAGGAAAACAAAACCGGACCGTCCCAACCAGTGAGAACCTGAAGCTCAACATCTACCTGGAAGGAATGCCCATCCCTGAAAAAACAACAATAATAATATTAGGTATGTGGGTTCAAGCGAACCAACGCAGTAGTCACACTTTTACCATGCTCAAAACAACAACGCTACAAGTGACACGCATCATCACCCGCATCACCAACAGGCGGCATGGCATGCGCGAAGAGGACGCACTAAAACTAGTTAGAAAGCTGGTAGTGAGCCGAATTATGTACAGCCTGCCATACCAGTGCCTCAGCAAGAGTGAAATACAACAAGCGGATGCCCTGCTACGCAAAACGTATAAGACGGCGCTCCGATTACCGCGCAACACGTCTACAGAAAAGATCATGGCGCTTGGATTGCAAAACACATTCGAAGAACTACGCGAGGCGCAGCTTGAGTCGCAAAAACTCAGGCTGCTGCAGACAATGACTGGAAGAGCGCTCTTACAGAGACTCGGATACTGTGAGAAAATACGAGAAATAGCGAGGACGGTAACGATCCCCGACGAACTTCGCAAGTCCCTTAAGGTAGCTCCAATCCCGAGAAACATGGACCCTAACCTCCACCAAGGTAGAAGAGAAGCAAGGGCCGATTTTATTCAAAAACCACACGCTCCTCAAGACACGACTGTGTATGCAGACGCGTCCTCGAGAGGAGGACACAACAAAATTGCAGTAGCCACGGTGGTCAATTCGTCTCTACGCGAAGTGACCGGCGCCTCTATCCGACACTCCACAGTAGCAGAGGCCGAGGACGTAGCCATTTCTCTAGCGGTGGCGAAGGGCTATAGAGCTGGGCGGTCGCTAACGATACTCACGGACTCTTGATGTCTTCCAGTTCCAAATGAAATCCGGTGGCGAAAAAGCGTTGGTCCGGTGGAATCGGTCAAAATTTGCGGAACCAAAGTGACGCGTGTCCGCCTGCTTCAACCGCCATAGAAAAATGCCATAATTAGAGAAAAGTTGTACAGTGCACTTAGAAGTGTCGAGTATGAATAACGCTATCGCGTTCCACTCTTCATGGCGAAGCTTAAGCGTCCTCCCAATTTTGTTAGGCACGTTCTGTTTCACAAATGTAGAACGCACCGGGACTGTGCTTTTCCTGAGGGGGGGGGGGTTGTGTTACTGAGCGGTATTCGCTGGCCGTGCTGATGAAAAAGAAGTCCGACAGACTCCCAGAAGAAGAAGACGCAGACGAGTGCTGTGCTGTGATGTGATCATCCTCAGTGGAGTGGACAACTACCGTACTCTGAATATTTCCCGTAACAATGGTTTGGTTTTTGAGTTTAGCGTCCCAAAGCGACTCAGGCTATGAGAGATGCCGTAGTGTAGGGCTCCGGAAATTTAGACCACCTGGGGTTCCTTAACGTGCACTGATATCGCACAGCACATGGGAGCCTTGCTTTTCTCCTGCATCGAAAAGCGGCCGCCGTGGCCGGGATTCGATCCCGCGTCCTTGGGCACAGTAGTCGAGCGCAGTAACCACTGCACCACCCTGCGGGGCGCTTTCGCAACAATGACTGGTGCACATGAAAGGAAAAGCTCATCACAATTGTTCTTTAGGCAGACAGCTCAGATCCCCAGGTGGTACAAATGACCGCCAGCCATCCACTATGGCACCCTTTTCTCTCTTCCCATTATCATTCCCGCCTTCCTCTCTTCTCCTACGGCGCGCTTGAGGTACACAGAAAAAAGCCCGCCGGGGTGGTGCAGTGGTAAGACGCCCGACTGCTGTGCCGGAGTACCCGGGTTTGAACCCGACCTCGGCAGCTGCGTTTCGATGGAGGCGAAACAAACAGGTGTCCGTGTGCTGTGCGATGTCAGCGCACGTTAAAGATCCCCAGGTAGTCGAAATTACACCGCAGACCTCCACTACGGCTCCTCTTTCTCTCTTTCCACTTTCACTCCCACCTTCCTCCCTTCCCTTACGGTGCGGTTGCGGTGTGCACAGAAAACAAGCAAAACAGTTACCGCGCCTTTCCCTTCCTATAAATAAATCAGAAAAAATGACCCGCCAGGGTGGTGCAGTGGTAAGACGCGAGACTACTGTGCCGGAGTGCCCGGGTTCGAACCCGACCTCGGCGGCTGCGTTGCGACGGAGGCGAAACGAAGAGGCATCCGTGTGCTGTGCGATGTCAGCACACGTTAAAGATCCCCAGGTGGTCGAAATTACTCCATAGCCCTCCACTATGCCTCCTCTTTCTCTTTCCACTTTCACTCCCACCTTCCTCCCTTCCCTTACGGCCTGGTTGAGGTGTCCACAGAAACAAGTGAGACAGTTCCCTCGCCTTTCCCTTCCTGTAAATCAATCGAATCCGCAGAAAAAGTGTGACATACTGCGCTTTTCCTTTTCTGACAACAAATTAAAAATGTTGGGCCTTGGGGGGGGGGTCAATTTGGTTCAAACTTATGGTCTAATTGCTGCTACCCCGAGGTTTTGGTCTTAAGCAGTTCTTTAGGTTAATGCACAAAAATTGCTAATCAAGTCGAGCTTTAGGATGCGTGACAGAGTCGTACCGACGACCTGTCGTCACTGAAACTGCAACGGGGGTGTAACTTCCTGAGGTCGAGGTGATAAGCTGTTAAACTGCTTTGAAGGAAAGGAACGGCGCATGTATCTGTCACTATTATCTGTGGACACCTGACCCGCGACCTAAGGGAAGAGAGGTGGGAATTGAAGAAGATTAAATAATCTCTTAGATGTCTCTTAAGAGGAAAACTTTACTCATAATAAGTGGGAGGAATTAGGGGTCAGCTAGCATGCCGCAGGCCGTGGAGACTTTTGGCAACGCCGGCCCATTCAACGGCCTTGAGCTGAATGACAGGGTCATCGCTGGACCTTCTTAGCTTGTCTCAAGCTTCTTTAGAGGGATCAGGCAAGAGTTCTGAGGGAGGCTTATGGGCTTTGCACGCCCAGATCATATGCTCGAAGTTGTCTTTCTCCCGGCAAAAACGGCAGAAGGGATTCATATCCTTATTAATGAATTTTGATGTGTAGGTTGGATTGGGGAGGGTCCCCGTCTGTAGCTGTCTTTATATTACGTGTTGTCTTGTCAGTGTTTTTGGGGTGGAAGGAGTGTTCTTCTCATTGCCTTGTAATGTGCAGTGAGTTCGTAGTATGATACGGCTGGCTCACCGAAGGGTTCTGGTACTTCATTTTGCGCCACCGCTCAGCCGGCTAATCCTCGAGCTTATTGGTGGGCAACCTCATTTCCCGGATTCTCCGCATGAGCTGGGGTCCATATTAATTCAATATCTCTCTCGAGAGGAGATTCTCTCATTTCACTGAGTATTTGTGAGGCGGGTTTGAAGAACCTACCTCTATCAAAGTTACTGATTGCCAGTTTGGAGTCGCTTACTATGGTTGTTGCATTAGTAAATCGATGTCCGCAGCGATGGCGGCCTCCTCCACCACTAGGGGTCTGGATATGTGGAAACAGTCTCCGCCATAACGAGTCTCGCCGGGTTAGTGTTGGGCTGTGTGACTCCACATATCGAATATTTGTTAGGGTCTTCCGCGCCCTCGGCTGCGTCAACGTAGATGACATCCTGTAGCCGGCTCAGGGTTTTATGCAGCCCCTTAGCTAATGCTTTTCTTCGGCCTTGATGGGCGGGGTGCTTATGTTCCGAGGAAGAGGTTTGATGGTGATGCTCTTTCGGATATCGCGTGGACTAGTTTGAGGGAGGGCTTGTAGGGGTTCGCCCTCACTACCTAATCTTGGAAGTATTGTCCTACCGGCGAGCGTGCATCTTTGAGTTCCTCGTAGGTATTGGGGACCCCGAGTTTGAGAAGCTCTTCGTTGGGCGTCGAGCAAACCAGGCCCATTGCTGTTTTGTAAGCCACTCTGATTATGGCGTCGATTCTCTCAACTTCGTTAGTGTTGGGGTTAGTGTTGGGCTTTGTGACTCCACATATCGAATATTTGTTAGGGTCTTCCGCGTCCTCTGCTGCGTCGACGTAGATGACATCCTGTAGCCGACTCATGGTTTTGTGCAGGCTCTTAGCTCATGCGGTTTTTAGTCGATATTTATTGCCTCAGGGCATCAGTAGGTTATCAGTTGAAGGATGAATAAATGATTAAATGAATGGAAAAAGGTTGGCTGATTTTATGAAGTCCAGAACTGAGCGATGATGTGGTCCCTACGTTCAAGTGACGTATGAGGCAGGATTGGTTGCAGAAAGGCCAGCTATGCTCAGGTGCCGGATTAGTGTTGGCTTGAGTGCTGGGCAGTCCCACAGCAAGTGGTGGATGTCGGCCTCGACATCTTCGTTGTTACAGATCGGGCATCCTGGGCGAGGATATAAGTGTTGGAAGTATGACCACGTCCTAGTTACAGCTGGTGTAAGGGCAACACCGACCCGGATCCTCCTAAGCGCAACCTCCTCTGCATGGGTGAGACCGCGGGGAAGGGATATCGCACACGGAGGGATAAGTGCACGTGTGCGGCGCCGGAGGTGCTCCTTTCTTGACAAAAGGAGGGTAGCGTCGTCGACTTCGAGAAGCCGTGGGATTGATCGTCTTGGTTCACGAGGCGGGTTGCAAAATCAGCTTGAATTTGGGAAGGCAGCAGATCCTGTGGGACCCACTCAATGCGTATTGATTGTGGGATGCGCGCCGCAAGTTGGTGGATGTCCTGGCAAATTTTAGGGCAGCGGCTGACACGTCGGAGCAGACGTACTGCTTGTAGTGCGTCAGTGCGGATGACAGCGTGGGCGGTAGGGAGCATGGTTATAGAAGTCACGGAGCAGAGTGCCTCCTGAACTGCCACAAGCTCAGCGCAGAAAGATGTAAGTAGTTCCGAAAGCTGAAACGTAGTTGTCTGATTCAGGCTAGGTCTCCGTGGACAGTAGGTTGCCGTTTTGGCTTCACAGCCTTGCAGGCTTCCATCTACGTACACTACTATGCAATCTTGAGGCAGGTTAGTATCTTGCTCTTCAAATCTCTGGCGCAGCAATGATGCAGAGCTGGCAGACGTCGGTCTGCGGATGTCAGTTGGCTTGTTGTCTCCTAACTGTATAAATTTCCAGGGAGGGAGAACTGGCGCAGGTGGCTGAAGAATAATGTGTGACGTTGCATACGCCCTCAGCGCTTGCGTGGAATGTGACAAAGTGGCCTTGAGTCTGCGAGCATCACGGCGCTGCTGCACCAGTTTATCGATGGTGTTGAGCTGCGCATTCTCCTGTAACGCTACGACCGGTGTGATTCGTGGAAGGCATGTTATGGCCCTCATAGCTTCTCGATTTACGGCTTCAAGGCGATCCCATTGTGCCCTTGTAAGATGCTGGAACTGGGCCTGATAAACAATACGGGGCTGCAGAACCGCCCTCACTAACTGGCGTGCAACAGACGAGCAAGCGCCACCCGTTTTAGGTGCAATTCTTCTTATTAAACTTATAGTTTGAAGTGCTAGTTTTTTTGCCTGAGAGATCCAAGCAGTCGCTGATCCTGATTGGTGAATTGTTAAGCCCAGAATTTTCAGGCTCGAACTTTCTTGTATTGGGGTGCCTGATAGAGAGAGACGAGTTGAATTTGAGGCAAGTTTACGGCGTACCCATCGGTTGGCGACTGAGGCGTATGAAGTTTTACACACAGAAAGTTGAAGGCCAATGGAGGATGCGTAATCAGAGGTTACGTCTAATGCTGACTGAAGGGCGGCCTCTTGAGTGAGAAGATCATGGTGAGTGCTCCATACCGTGGTATCATCTGCGTACTGCAAAAACTTAATTTCAGGGATATCATGTAAGCGCCACGCCAATGGGATGAAAGTAATATTGAACAACGTCGGAGAGAATACTGATCCCTGGGGCACGCCACATAGTGAAACGAATGAACCAACAGTGTCACCGCTGAGGCGTATTGCAAATTTTCTTCCGTCCAGAAATGATGCGACAAAAGTGCGTACTCTCGGAGGGAGATGAAGCATGTCAATGGCATTCAGGATTGCAGCATGACTGATGTTGTCATATGTCTTTTCAACATCCATTGCTAATATGGTACGTACATTGCGGCTGCGGGTAGATGACAGAACTGCTGATGCCAAGACAGCCAACCCGTCCTCTGTAGCTATGTATAGACGAAATCCAATTTGAGCAGGGTAATAAAAACCGTGCTGTTCAAGCCACCAAGAAAGCCGCGTGGCTAGCATTTTCTCTGCGAGCTTGCAAAGCGTTGATGTTAAGGAGATTGGTCGTAAGTTGGCGAGGTCTGTTGGAGGCTTCCCAGGTTTGGGAATAGGGATCACGGCAGCGGTTTTCCAGCTCTCGGGTACGACACCATCAAGCCACACTTTGTTTATGGTGTCTAGTAGTTGAGGAAGTGCAGCAGTACTGAGGTTCTTGTGAACCTCATACTGAATTTTGTCCAGGCCGGGCCCTGTTTTCCGTTTCGCATCATCAATAGGGGATATTCAAAATGCTAAGTGTTCTGGCAACACTGGTAGCGACCGCCAAGTTGTAAGGGGCGCGATCAGATTTTTGCCATTGGATGCTGTGCGTGGAAGGTTCAGCAGGTGCCGCCTTGGGAGATCTTTTAGCTTTCCATCATGCAGCATACACCTTCAGCGTCAGTTCTGAAATGGTCACCAGACCTCAGTGTGCTTCCGAAGCTAACCGATGCATCCCTGGCGGCATTTTGTACGCACAATGATGCGTCCGGCAAGCAGCAATGAAAGGCATACAATTTCGCCGTTGAGGCGTACGCCGAGCCTTTTTCTGTGTCAACGTGCACGCCAGAGCTAAGGTAAGCACTTGAAAATCATTACCTTCACTTATAGATTGTTTGCCATCCGGAGCAAATGCGTAGTGCTTGCTGCTCGTCTTCAGTTTCAGAGTTGTGCTGCTGTTAAGCTCCCCGCTGACAGCGGTATGGAAGTCAACTTTAGAACTTAATAGGCCCACAAGGCTTTGCTCTCACGAACAGTGCTTGATCCTCGATTGTACAACTGGACCTTTGCGAAAAGCTGCAGGACGAGCTTTCCGAGCCATCCCGTCGTTCTCTCATAGTTTCTGTAAAGCAAAAACATCCCATAGAGCGAGGCTGTATGAAACTTGAAGACCTGGTTAGCTTCAGATACCTTTGAACTGTTCCGCAATGAAGATTGAAACTTCGGGGAGGATACTTGGCTTTTCAGGGGGCGCCAACTCATTATCTTGGATAACCTGGGTACGCTGATTCGACGTACACGCTCTCACATTTTCCGAATGATGCCGCGTCCTTCGTTTTCTGCTTACTCGCCTACCGCGGACTGGTGGAATGCCGGCCGATAACTAGACAGGCAAATACTATGCTTTTAATATCTCATGCCCCACAACCTGTTGTTGTTGTTGTGATGAACTTTATTTTTCCACCGATGTAGGAGGCCCCCTACTCCCCGCCCCTGGCACGCAGGCCTATGGGACGGAGGCCGGGGCCTCCGCGACTAAAGACAGGCGAAGTGACAGTGTTTCTTAGCGGCTTCAGCCGCCAGGCGGACAGCTTGCTGCTGGTTGGCGGGGGACTCGCTCCGCAGTAGCAGTTCCCAAGCTTCTCTACTGTTTGTTTTCCTTAGCGCCAGGGGAATCAAGACATTGCCAGATGATGTGATCAAGAGTGCCCCTTTCTCCGCAGGTTTCGCATTTATCGTCCGCCTTTTCCTCCACTTGCGTGTGGAAAAGCCAGACGGGACTTGGGAAATTCCCAGCTTGCAGGCGCCGCCAAGCGACGGTCTTATTGTTAGTTAGCGTTCGGTCCGGTGGTGGCAGGGACCTTCTGCTAAGTCTGTAGTGTTCTAAAATTTCCTTATAAGTTTGCAGCCTCTCGTCCATCCCATCGCAATCAGGCGGCTCTACGGCTGCCCGCAACCTGTATTGTGTTGCTGACGGCATCACATACTCTGCGCCTTCGTTAAATCCACCCGTGAAGGTAAAACAACAGTCCTCTGCTTTTTGTTTTTTTTTTTCGTTTTTTCTTCCATTCTACAAGTTGTTTTTTTTACCTAGTTGCAAAGATGGTATGTAATGTTTGAGAGAACCCTTGCTCTCTTTTCGTGGTTGGTTGATGTCCAGCTGAGCACTTGCGATAGTATTCCAAGAGAACTGTACTGCATTTGATAACAGCACAATGCATGGTTAATGTAATGCTTGATCTGTAAATTGCTTGCGTCGTCAACTTTCTACTGCAGCCCCGATGTTGTTCTTACCGTGGCATCTGCTACAGAAGCTAGAAGAAGACTGGAGCAGCCTACCCTGTGACAATCACACTAAAGAGAGATACGGATGAAATAACTGCCAGCATTTGTGGGTGTCCGGCTGGAAACGGAGCCATGTGCTAGCTTTTCTGCAGCTCCTCACCTTCCTTCAAAAAGGCGGCTACAAAGAGGCGCCTCCAGCGCTATCCTGCACTGAGCTACCCCAGCAGTGGAGACGCCCTCGGCAAACAGGACTCAAACCAGCCAGTGTACAGACCATTGACTGGCGACGGGTGCATGATGGCGGATGCAGTGTGCCCAAGCGACTGAAAGTTTCGACGTCTCAATGCCAAAGTGAGGACAGTTGCCAAGTTGTCAACTCAGTAAACGAGCTTGGAGAAACCCTGGGAGCCCTGGGAAAAACCTCATTTGCTTCCGTTCTGAGCAATATGCGACCTTTAGTGCCGACAAAATCTGGCTTTGCACCACCCGGCTCACCTGCGACATACCACCAGTCTCTCTAGCCGTCTGGGTATGCAACTTTGCTAGGCAACCTGCTGCCTGGAACAGATCAGACATGCACTTTTCCGACCATTCAGCTTTTTGTCGATGCTGAAGAGCATGTCTTTGAAGAACGATGCTCGAGTGCAGAAAAGGCTATATTTGATGTAAGTATCTCAGTACCATAACTAAGAAGTTCTGCTATTTTGCGAAATGAAGGGGTTTTGTCTCGAGAATTTTGACTGCATCGTGACTTATAATAATAATAATAATATTTTATTTACACCTAATGTGCACATAGGATGAGGGAGCACAGCAGAAAAAGTTGTAATGACAACTTGACAAGGCCGCAGGCCCCCAAAACAATAACACTGGTAGCTTCACATCGGCAATGCAGAAAATGTACAATCACAAAGTATACACACTAAAATTAACATAACGTTGCAACAGACAACAATCTTCACGGGGGGGGGGGGGGGGGCGGGGGATTGAAGTAGACATTGCCTTTTTAACGCGGTAGCGTTAAGGAGCTCGTGTCGCAGAAAAGCCGGTGTCGTCGGCGTCGTTGGCCGTGAGCGATAAATCCCGGAATGCACTTCATAAATAAAAAGCAACTTCCATGTGCGGCGCTGCCCCGACACGTGGCGCGCCACTCGCCCCTGACGTTTCGCCGTGCACCCTCACGGGTTGTAAAATCAAGCGTCTTTCCTTTCTTTAGATCACTATCTTCGCTCACCCGCTTCTCCCCTTCGGGCCGCGCGGGTACCGGTGCGAGGATGCCGCAATACCCTTGCGTTTAATAAGTTTTCTCGCTCTCTACCCTTGCAACATCCAGCGTGCGTCACTCGACCAGTGGCGTTTAGGCGACGCGGCTCCTATTTCTAATAATAATAATAATAATAACAATAATTGGTTCACTGGAAGGGAAAGGCGCTGTAACTGCCTCACTCGTTTTCTGTGGACACCTGAACCGCGTCGTGAGGGAAGGGAGGAAGGTGGGAATTAAAGTGGAAAGAGAGGAAGAGGAGCCGTAGTGGAGGGCTACGGAGTAATTTCGACCACCTGGGGGTCTTTAACGTGCACTGACATCGCACAGCACACGGACGCCCCTCACAGCGGGATGCAGTAGTATAGGCTTTCTCAAGCTAGGGCCGCGTCCAACATGACGTCCACTGAAAAATCATGCGCCGCTAATCGCTAGGCTGCTTGGCTCCTGGGGGCGGTAGTTGCTAGTCGGAACAGCCCGTTTTCTTCGTCTCTTCTGTCGTTTTGTCCCTTGCGGAGCCACCGTACCGAGCAAACCCAAATACGCCAGCGGGATTGCTAGGTGCAGCGTCTGATGCCGGACGCCTCTGACGTGATCGCTGCGCCATAGCGCTTCTGCTGGGAAAGCATCCCCTGCGATGTAATAACGCTATCGCGTTCCACTCTTGAAGGCGAAGCTTAAGCGTCCTCTAAAATTTTTTTAAGACAATGTGTCGCCAGATATGCGAAAAAAAAAGCAGGATTGTATGATGCCGGAATACGAGACTGTAGATAATATCAAGAAGAAAACAATGGGACTGCTGAAGGATGTGACACATAAATGCCTAAAACACCGTTTCCAGCTGTGATAGGTTTGTATGCTGTGGTACGTAGTGTGGGATTGCATGTCGAAGGTGTTAGTAGTTATGGGGATGGCGCACGAAACGAATTGTGATACCAGTCCTTCATTTATTTGCTACATCTTGAATTACTGCTAAAAAATAACAGGAGCTCTGCACGCTACAAGGTGCAGAGCAATTGTGCAGAATAGTTGTTTCATGTAAGCGCACGCTACACAACATCCCAGTTGTGGCAGCCACTTGTCTATGGATGCAAAAAGTAAGGCGCCTGTGTACTGTGTGCTGTCAATGCACATTAAAGAACCCATGTTGGCCGAAATATCTGGAGCTCCGCACTGTGCGTACCTCATTCTAGAGTAGTTTTAGAACGTTAATACTCTATAAACCATTTAGGATGCTGCATAAATAACTAGTGCCCAACAAAGTCTTTGTATCCATGATCCTATACCTTAAACAGCATTATTTTCTTAGCACTTATCTCCTTACTTTTAATGCTGCAGCTTGCCATACATTAATTATGGTAGCTGATGGGAACTAGGTGCTTGCTAAGCAAAGGGTTACTCTACCTTTTACAGCCGTAGCCAATATGTGTACCTGTATAATCTTTGTCTTGGTTTATATACCATGCCATTGGCTGTACAGCTATCATCTCAAATAACGGGCATTCAAAGTGACCTATTTGCTTATGTAATTCTTTTTCTTCACATATACTAATCAATGAGCATAGCTCTCCTTGTCCGAATTGTTGTAACCTGGAAGTATCTGGCTGTCTAAAGATAACAACATGCCGTGATTGAATCCAATCAGCGCTTTAGTTTCGTGCCTTATAGTGTAGCTTTAAATCTTACTTATTTGCAGGAAATATAAATATCGGCTGAAGACGCCCGTGAGCTAGAGATGAATACGCGGCAACAAGCAAAGTGCCAATCTTGGATTGACGCTCGCCGACACAGGCTGACTACTTCAGCCTTTGGCAAGGTGATGAGAAAAGAGTGGACGCAGAAAGGCCTGCGCAACTTGCTCGACCCCAAAGACCTTTCTAGAGTACGACCCATTCAATACGGCAGAAAAAATAAGGCTATTGCTGTCGTGCGCTATGTGGAAGTGGTAAGAAAACTGGCGCATGATGTGACAGTAGAACACTGCGGCATTGTTGTTCCTCCTTCGTTTCCGTGGTTGGGGGCATCATCCGACAGGTTGGTGTTTGACCCAGAAGAGGGAACTTTTGGAGTCCTTGAAGTTAAATGTCCATACTCGTTGAAGGATTCAGATGTGGAATCAATGAAGGCTTCTGACTTTTATGTTCAGTTTCTTGACAATGGTGAGCCTAGGTTATCACGGGATCATAAGTACTACTGCCAGTTAACCGGACAGATGGCTTTGACCTCCTGTCAGTGGGGGGGACTTTGTGGTTTTTTCTCAGGACTGGATAATCATTGAGAGGGTGTGCTTTGATTATGCCCAGTGGAAAGCATGAAACCTCGCATAGATTATATTTTTTTCAATGACATGCTGCAGTACTTCTGCCGTAAAGTATAGATCTCATATAGAAATGATGTACGTTACTCTTACTATGTTGTTTTGTGCACATTTTCTATTGTTCACCATTGAATCATTCAGTGTGCATTGTTCATTGTTGTATTCCTTGTCACTGCAGTTTTTTTGCCCTTGGCTTTTTATCTTAGTGCTATCTACTTTGTACTGTTTTGCACTGTTTCTTCTACTTGAGTTAACATTTCTTTGTTTTATTTAACTGCAGTATATAATTTTAATATTTGGCCTTCTAGTCTTCTTACCATTCCTGTATGAACCTGAATATATAAATTGTTATACTGTCACCGACAGTCTACTGTCCCTTAAATAAATTTCACAGCCTAACCAGGTCACAACCATTGTTATGCTTCACCCTACACGAAGGAGTAGTATTAGTCTTGCTGGGCTTCTTTAATTTGGGTAGCTACATCGCTAAGCAGTATGCTTCACAGTGTTTGCAAGGAGCATCAGTCTGGCATATTTACGGTCTTTGGAAAAACTGGCGGACTTATGCTCTTGACCCATGCAATGTGGCTTTCTTTGCATCTCCAAAGTTCCAGATATGACATAGATGTAGGGAACTCTCGTCCTTAAATTTCAGGGCTTCCTCCAGTATTACAAGAGCCCCACCACATGTCTTATAAACAAATCTTGTGAGATGTATATTTTTGACAATGTTCATTCAAATCTGAGCTGCAATGCCCATGGCTTTGAGCTTGGACCCACTTCACTTGGCACCTGGACACAAGTGCCAGGATCTGTACATTACTGGTTCAAAATGCTTACAGTGCAGTTAGCCAAAATGATAGCTAAACGACATCGCAGTGCGATATGAATTGTGACACCTGTCACAAAATAAGATGTTGCTAGGTGACGCGGCCCGAGCCAAAATTCATTCACTCTATCATGTACGTGAAACAACTGCTGTATGGTGCAAACTGTCAAATGTTTAAGAGATTTACAGTGGCCATGTCATAAAGTGCTTGTTTTTGATATTTTTTAACTGTTTCTGGTCAATGCTACTGTTCGTCACTTAGAATAAGCTTTCCCAGCATGTAATGCTTCTGTTACAGAACTATTTTTTTGTGTGTCCTGCCTTGTAATTACACGCTTAAGTGGTGATTGTGTTGCATAGATAGCTTCTTGCAATATTCAGTGCTTACGTCATGGAACTTGTTTGTGTTAAGAAGTGGTGTATGGTACATAAAATATCATATTAAAGCACACTGCAAGGGGAGATTCCACTTGTTAACTCTTCATTTATTGCGCTGTGTACTACTATTTCGTATGTGCTTGACAGGAGCATGCACTCATACTCTGCTCTTGCTCTTGCTTAGAGATGAGGTCTGACTGAAAATTAGTTAGTATGGCAACCACAGTCCACATCTGATTAATTAATGGTGCCAGTGTAAGAGGAACAGGGCGGTCAAAAATGTGGAAGGACTTAATTCGCTGTATTCTTCTCTCAACATGAATCCTGAGAGATGCAATTTCTTGTGTTGCTTTCACTTCTTCTGCGGAAAACTTCCTGTTACACAACAATGGAGGAATGTTCAGGCCCACACCTTTCTTTTCTAGAATATCGCCAATCTTGAAACCTTTATCAGCGACAACAGCATCTCCTGTGTCAAATTGAAGGTTTAGAAAGCCACTCTGAATGACTACTTCTCTTTCAGTAGTTGAGCCTTTAAACAGCTCCGAAACAAAGGACAGAAGGCCATTTAGCATTATGCCGACAAGTCCTTTGAACGTGTTTGCAGACTTGTACGAAGAATATGTGCTTGACTGCAGTGCTAGCGAGCTGGGCACTGTACACTTGACTTCAGTCGCATCCAGAATTACTCTTGTTGCTGGATACTTTTAGACGAACACAGCAGGCATAGTTGCATCCACAGTTTCTCGTGCTGCCCAAAGAGGTAAGTTTTTCAGCTTGGCATAGAGCAGATTGATCCAAGTTGTGCACATCCTGGATACGGTTCCTTGCGACATGATGAACCTGTGAGCCAAGTCCTGCTCAAAGAGGCCAAGTCTTTGTCTGACCAGTACCAGAAAGAGATCGTCGTCCTTGGCCAACTTTCTTTTTCTTCCTTGACTATACAGGTCCTTTGGTTTTCTGCACTGCAAGTTAGTGTTGTCGTCGGGGTGGATATATTTTAGCAATGCGACAAAGTGTTCGTAATCGGGGAGCCCTGTATAAAACATAAAATCCTCATTCGATCCTTTAATACGGTCCAAGCAGAAGGCAGCAGTTCTTGACTTTTCTGCTTCAAGCTGACGTCGCAATCATTGTTGTCGCCTTCTAATTTATAAACTGCCGTTTTAGCTTGTGCCAGTTCATTCCTTAAAGTGCTACACTGTAGCTTCAGTCGATGAATTTTCTCGGCCTGTGTCGACATCAAGCCTTGCCCTTCAGCAAGGCAACTTTGCTGTGTTTGGGATGGCAGCTGCTCGTCTGCAATGCAGACTTCACTTTCCATTCCTTCCTGCGGTGTTGGACTCTGTTGCTCTTGCGGCTTTGTCTTTCTTGACGGCAAAGGTGTGCGTGCTTTCGGAGCTTTTCTTTCTTTTTTTGCGCGCGCGAACACGAACACGCTGGGAACCACTTCATCTCTGAGCATTCTTTTGCCACTTGCCACTCCTGGTATAAAGTCATCTCTTTTAAAGTGCTTTGAGCATACCTGTGTAAGTATGGTGACTTGAAATAAATGGCCTTCATCCCGTTTTATGGCAATAATCCATCTTCTGCGGAGAGCAGGATCTCGCGGAAATCCGTGGTAGGAAACCTGAACAATAATTACAAGAGGATTTAGCAGCGATGAAAAGGCACACAGCGACACGATTCTAATATTGCGCAGCTCTGACGGCGAAAAGAATGCCCTGAAACTGTAGCGCAAACTTAACATGGACGAAGAAAGCTAAAATACAACTGAACGAGCACGAATTGCGGTAGAAATCGCCAGCATTTTCGCTTGTTTGGCGTTTTTCTCGCGGGAGAACAGCATCACTATAAACACGATATACACGAACTCAGTTCACTTTAAAAAAAATTCTGCTACCTTCTCTCTCCCTGTCACAAGTTTAACTTGTAGAAATATTTTTAGAAACGAGGCGAAGTGTTACGCAAGCACTTTATGGTGCCATTCAAGTGTGTGCACGCGGGCATGCAATATCGTGCATAAGAAGCAGCTTGTGTCGAACAAAAACGAGTAAACGTAAACTACGAATGCACAGCATATATTTGACACGGTGACGCACGACGGCATCAAACTAAATCGAGGTTGACACGACGCCGAACAACTGGCAAAGCATTGAACGGACGGGTGGCGGCGTTTCTTTTTTTGAATGTGGCGCGTGAAATCACCGGTAAGAAAAAAAAAAGAATTCCTACCTTGTTTCCCGACTCATCCCTGTAGCCTCGCTGCGTACGCAAGGGAACACAGTAGTGGGACGGCATCGTTCGCGGGAGGGAGGGTGACTGCGACCCATGGAAGAAGCTGCGACCGTTCCTGCCGTTCCACTGAAGCAGGGATGGATGGATGGAATCTAAGAGCGTCCTATTTGAAATAGGGTGGTAGCAGTTGCTATCATGGTCATTTTTCCCCATATATCCTAATTATTGTAGCATTGAGCCAATCATAGAGCTAATACAAGCTCTAAGGAACCAATAGAGCCGCAAACGACGCCCCTGACAAAATGGTGCGCAGTAGTTCGCGTTTTTCCTCCTAGATGGGGCGCCTTTTTGAATATCGCCTATTGTTCCCTTCGATAGATTGTTTCTTTTACTTTAACTGTGATGATCTGGTTTCTTTTTTGATCGCTTCCAAAATTTGCACAAACCGACAGTTGAACTTCAGAGTAGTCGGCGGGATATTTATGAGCGTACTCCGCAGAAGGGAGTTACTTGGCAAGTCTGAGCGCCATGACCATGCTTCTTACAATTGAAATCGCGATTTAGGCTTGGGATATATGGTTTGAGGTCAATGGTTCTGTAACCTACCTCAACAAGCCGCGAGTTGTGCTCGGAACGATGGTATAGGACAGTATTTGGTTCCGATTTTCTGTTGTCAAGCCTCATTTTTATTCTTCATACATTAATGACGTATTGACCGTTCAGTTCATTTAGCAGCTTTTCCTCGGCCATGCACCTAAAATTAGACACAGAAAGGACTCCACAAAGAGCACTGAAATATCAGTGTAGGCGAAGCGCGATCATTGTGTCTCCGAAAGCACTGAACGCTGTTGTTTCTTTTAGTAATGTTTTGTGGAACTTCCAAACGCAGGACTCCATTTGCAATATTTTTTATGTGATATCCTTTGCCTCAGGCATTAATTAGTGTCTTTGCAACAGCGAATGATTAGACACGTGTTGACGGTTTATTCTGAATGCTCACTGTTGATTACATAAGAGCGTGAAAAGAAGTTTTTATTTTCTATAACTGGACAGCTTGTTCGGTCCGCGCGTGTTTCGCAGGATGGCGATGAGATGACAAAGAGGAGCTAGGCAAAGAAAGGTAATTTTAGCTACCAAGAAAAAGAGAAATGAAGAAAGTACAAGAACACAGCAAAGCTTTGGGAGAGAAGGTGGGAAAGGAAGGATGGAATGGAGGACGGAAAAAGCCGACTGGTGCACCCGGAGGTGACTTGTACAGGACGCGAGGGCTGAAATTGGCCTTTTTCCTGACCTGCTACCACAGGCCTGGGTTTTCTGGCTCCATCTAAGAACAGCCGTTGCAAATGGCTTGTGTTTTACCGTATGGAAACGTGGGTAAAGAGAACGAAAGTACGCGCCGTTGTGGCTCATTGATGAACACATTCGCTACTGAGCTCCGTAAGCGGGTTTCGAAGCCGACTGAATCTAATACGCTCCGATTATTTTCATTTCAGAGTTAAAGCTTTGCTAATTGGTCGCAGTCAGCGATTAGTCAGTCATAAGCTCCATTACTCACTGTAATGGCTGCAGAACGTTCAAAACTTTTGAACTGGATTTAGTTAGAAAGACCAACCAAAGGTCATGTGGTTGTGGCCTCACGAAACAGCTTAACCAATCAGAGTGACTCGCAAACAAGATTGGAACATGTTCTTGGTCGGTAGTGGTGAGTGCATAAGTGATGTAGCACTTATTTTAATCTACTAATATAAAAAGGAGTTGCCGTCTGCAGACGCTAATCAGGCAGTCGATGCACAGGATCGGCAATAACTATAGTTTTAATACAAACAAAGCACTTGTGGCGAGATATTTACGCAGTATTGAAATAAAAATACTGTGGGGACATTGCTCGCACGCACGAACATAGAGATTATTGGAATACCATCATGTAGGCGTGAAATGTTTCCGCCAAGAACTCCAACTTGTTTTGTATGCACAATTAGATAAGATCAAGTATTCTCATATTGCTCTTGGGATAGGAAAGTAAGATGTTTGGCTTGGTTTGGTTTATGGGACTTAACGTTCCAAAGCGACCCAGGCTATGAGAGACGCCGTTTTCAAAAATGCCGAAATATTAGTACAAGTTCCTTCTCTTGAGAGATGGGAGGCCGTTCTGGTCAGCTCGGACCAGAACTCAGCTTTGCGACCGAGTGGGCCGCTAAGGTCGCCGCCAGCCATGGACTGGTGAATGATAATTATCATTGCGTTAGAGAGATTTCCCTTGCTCTTTCCTGCCACAATTGGAGCAGTCGCGGCATCTCTGTGCCATCTCCGAGCAAGCCCGCTTCAGGGATAAATTCGGAAAAAATTGAAAGAATTATCATTGCAAAATAGAAAATCTGCCATTTTTTTTTTTGCAACAGCCTACCATGACTGCATTTTCTGTTTCGATGTCTTAAAGCGATACCTCCGCGAGAAAGCTGTATTTATAGGTCTACTCCAAGTCACAGTCGAGGCACTCTTGTTTAAGAATCATCGTTGGAAAGTGTGCGTCATGTTAACTCCATAATTATAGCTGTCTGACATCGGTACTGATACATCCACTTCAATTTCGCATCATGACTAAAAGATTCTTTGTGACACATTTAACCCTAGACGTAACCCACACAACGGATGAAGAAAACATTCTGCTCTCGAGATGTCACATAGTATTTGAATAAAAGATTTTCCATAACATACTCACAGCACTAAGAGGTCCATCGGTGTACTGCCGCTGATTGATGCATGTGTGGAATGTTTTTCATACTTGTCTTAAAAAAAGCTTTTTCGACGTCGAATAAACTTCAATACCACTCATGAGCAAACATTTAAAAGGAACTGATTCTGACAGTATCTTACTGATACGAATATGCTTGTGCTATAGAGGAAGCCTTCTGGTTACACCAAACCTATTGTTATAATACGCAAAATAAGGGACGATACAACTCAGCACTGTAAGAGTTATTTCACTTTTACAGACACTATTCTTTACTTACACATCATAATATAACGCGAAGTGCTGAGAGCAGCACAGCTAAACGAAGAATCTTAAATAAATGTTTTTTTATAAGTAGCTACTAACCATCTCGAGGGTCTGACTCACAGCGCTTCAAGTCCCCTGTGGCCGTGTAAAGAAAGCCGAGAACAAGGAAGATTTTCAAACGCATGCTGCGACTCTGGGGTGCTATAGAAGAATGCTGGCGGATGAGAAAAGAATAGTTCTAGCCCAGTGCACAAAAAAAAAAACTAAATACGGACAAGCCGAAATTCATATTTGCAGAACCACTGATTCCACACCCGACATTAATTTAGTGTTGTATGAAACACCTACGTATATTAAACAGAGAGAAAACCGTTCGTATGAGCGGAATACATGGTCCGAATATCTTATGGAACCGGTCATCATTAGTCATTTTCTCCTTTATTCACCTTTTCTTTCGCCCACTCTAAATCGCGTTTGAACGTACGAACATCTGCTGCACATCAGGTAATTGAATAATGTTGTCTACATGATCTTATTTGCTCCTAAAATTTAAATTTTTTTTAGAATCAGCCCCTTCTTTTTCTATACAGCCGGTCGAACATATTTCTATTGTAGGGATGTGTTTATTCAGTAGACCCAGATGGATCCAGCCGCTCAGGAGGAACTCGCAGCGGAGCGTCAGGCGTGGCGAATCAGCAAGGCAGCGACCAACTTCTTCGTCCTCGAGTGTGCCAGCACGCGATGCATGGCAGCGGCTATATATTTGCTTAGATCACAATTTTGCCGTCGTTTCAAGAAATGTTTGTTGGTAAGTTATAAAAAAATATTCATAAATATACACATACCAGGTTTTTAGCGAATATTTTCGTCAATACCTGAACATATTAGGTTTAAAATGTAAAATAGAAACATTTGTAACGGCGAACATTCCGAAGCCCCGGCGAACACAATTTACTACAGAACACCCTAATTATCCAGGTAATTGGAAAACTCACTAATTGCCTTTTTATTTATGGTAGTTAGTCGGTTGTTCCCCACTGGTTATGGTAGTTAGTCGGTTGTTCCCCACTGGTCAATGGTGTGAACAACACGGTACCATATACCTTTTTAAATGAATGAAATGGTCTTCGGTAAGCGGCATGACTGCTGTTTGGCCGACAATACCGAGGCGTCGCGTAACCGCGGTGTATGCTGCCCGTGCACATAGCATGGATCAGGCGACGCGGCAGCGGCCTATGTCCATCACCGGCTGCGCCGATTGCCAGACCAGCAAGCTGTTCACAAAGAAACGAAAATGCTAGTTTTAAAGATATCTGCAGCTCCGATGCCGCTGAGACTTCGAGGTTTAGTTGCTTGGCACATCAGAAATAAGATACAATAAACTGTTTGCTCCAAACTTGATGGACGGTGGGTGGCTGCTCCAGGTCCTAATGGGGCTGTGACAGGCAGGTCATCACCGCTTGCGGCGGGGGCTAGCCTGCCACGGAATTTTTATCTGTTGTAGGCCGTTATTATACCTGCAACCGCATCGGTGGTAGACGACGGCTGTTGCGGCGCGCATTCTCTCTTTTTCTTCTTTTTCTTTCTTCTCTACTTTCTCTCGTCTGTCGGCACGAGGCAGCGGAGGTTGCTCAGCCACAGAGCCAGTAGCAGACAGGTGCATTTTTTTCCTTCTTCCAAAAGCCACAAAAACAAAAAAAAACTGCCATACGTAACTTCTCGCGTGGCAGAATATCAAATACTGCCAGAAACATCTTCGCGGATATCAGACTTGACAGAGAGATACAACTCGTATGGACACCTGCCCACTCAGGGAATCAAGGCAATGAGGCTGCTCATCAACACGCTCGGGGTTTTGTCGGCCGAGCGGTGAGACCTAATGCCGAAGAACTTGAAATGGAAGAATTGCTCACATACAGCGACCTTATACAACACATCGAACTCTCTAGGAAAGTATACCCACCACCACACAAATCACTAACAAGACAACTAGAAATTGTTTGGAGGAAACTACAAACGAACTTCCCCAACCCTGCGGTTTATTCACACATATTTCCAGACAGCATATGCTCATCATGCACTAAGAGCGGAGAGAAAGCCGACCTTAAGCATATCCTGTGGGGTTGCTCAGAGCACCCGACTCCAAAGGCTCTCATAGAAGCTCCCTCACTTGAATCCTGGGAAAAAAAGTGCTACGTAACGCGAGCCCCGATATACAATTTGGGGCCGTAAACCGCGCTGAAGAAGTCACCGCAAGCCACCAGCTAACGGCCACTTTGCTCTTCCACTAAAACTCAGTAAGACTACTCCCGATAATAAAGTTTTTTTTTCTCTCCCTCTTTAATAAAAATTCTTTGCTGCACGTGAAGAACCGCAGTAGGAGCATTGAATTTCCCTAGGCTGAATTGTGCGAGGTGGCCACGAGGAAAGGGGCGCATAGCCGACGTCCACATATATCACAGCACGATAGCTATTTACAAGTGTCTTCATCGGTCATCATGTGCGCGCTCATTCCGCCCCCACACCTCCCACAGCCTCCTATCGCGCAATGATATATTGTACTGCCTTGTTCAAATGCATTCTCTGGTTAGGGTAACGCTATCGTAGCGCAGGTATGCAACAGAGATCCTCATATTTTCCTCTATCACTACCCACTCGACTAGCATGAGCCCTTCACTCCAACCCAGTCATTGGCACAAGTTGTATTCGTAAAAGGCTAAACGTAAATATCGCCTTAGTTGTCTATATGGTCAATTCAGTGGGCAAGTTTTGCCGACTGACCCTCCTTCGCGTTATAGCATAGGAGTCTGCTATACAGCCGTAGCGGCGTTTGTTCTTCCGCTTAGGATCTGTGACTATTAAAGTTAGTTTTACAGAAGCCCCGCCGTTTCGGTGAGTGGTTAGGGCACTCGACTGCTGTCCCCAAGGATGGGGGATTGAATCTCGTTGGCGCCGACCTCTTTTCAATGGAGGCAAAAGCAAAGCGCACGTGTACTGTGCGATGGCAGTGCACCGTAAAGACCCCTAGTGGTCGAAATTTCCGGAGTCCCCCACTACGGTGTCTTATATAACCCTAAGCCGCCTTGGAACGTTAAACTCCACAGACCAAGTCAAAAAAGAAGACCAATCAAGTAAAATAGGACGAGACCATAAAGCCTATTTCTATGCAAGCACTCATTTTCCAACCAAACCTCGGGAGGCTACAATTATCCAGAGCGCTTCTTGGTCGCCTCCGCGTTGATGCCCATAGCTAATAGGTGGCGGGTAGCTAGAAATGCATTCCAGGTTGCCTATAGTCCCAAAATGTTGGTTAGTGTAGAATACAAATTTTTTGTAGTTGTGTCTGTAGGAAAAAGGAAAAGAAAATGCGCGGGCCAGATACTGACTCTGTAAGATGAGTCACCTCCGCTGCCTCGTGCGGACATGGGAGAAAATAGAGAAGAAAAATAGATAGAGAGAAACACGGATGTCGCAACAGCCATCGTCCGCCACCGAAGTGGTGGCGGGTGCAATAATGGCCTACAACAGGTATAGAATGCAAACTTTTCGCGATTTTCTTTTCAAATCCCTGACCGTTCTCAATGTCTGTTCTCATTGGCCCTAAACAAGAGTTGTTTCAGGGGCCGCTCAATTCAGACTAATGCAAATGCTGCGCATACAGTCTTGAAATCCTGCTAATGCTTTCATGGCCAAATGGTTTTACTTCACAACAATGTTACGAAAGTATCTGGCAGTGTTCGGCAGTAGTCCATTTTTATAGAGAAAGCTACACTGCGCTAGGTTTTCGAGCCGTCTGCGAGGCATAGTGGCACCATGTGCCGTATGCGGTATGCTCCGCGGTGGGTTGCGCCGTTGCCTGGCAACTGTTACGTGGTATGGACCGAGATCTGGGCCAGGAGTTCATGCCGTCGGCATGGTGCGGCGGCCGTATGCTTCACAGCGCGTCGCGCTGTTCGATAATCCCATGATGTGTAGAGGTATATGATATACGGGTAGACAGCACAGACGCTGGCAGAAGGGGGATGGAGTAGAGATGGATGGCTCAGGAGCAAGCCGGATATTTGTAGCAGCTCTTTCAAAAGAGCGGGTGAGCGGCAGCTCACTAAAAGGGATCGGCGGTTATTTTAGTGAGCTGGCTCTCTCGTTCAGTGATCCGATTCGTGCCGAATGGTTTCTTTGGAGTCGGATCTTCTCGGTGCGACCTTGGCACCATCTGTTAGCGATGCGAGAAAGCAACTTCCCTCCGGCTTGGCCCCGAGATTATCTAACCCTGCCGTGCACATGGAAGAAGTGCGTGCGCGAGGGTGATCTCGGAGGCTATGCCTCCCGCCCTTGCTCACGAGAGTCACAATCATTCCCTCGCCTTCGACTGGCTTTTGAGGCGCTTCTTCAATAGACCTGTTTAGTTTCGATGCCTGGGTGCAGCCATCTAGATTTCGGAAAAGCATTCGACAAAGTTCCCCATAAGCGATGTTTACTTAAACTTTCACAATTACGCATTACTCCTCTTGTATTGGAATGGATACGTAATTTCCTGACTAAACGGAAGAAATTTTTTACGCTAACAAACTCTCATCAACTTGCTCCCCAGTCCTATCCGATATTGCTCTTCCTAATCTACATTAATGATCTGCCTAGCAACATTGTTTCTAACATCCGCCTATTTGCAGATGATTGCGTCATCTACCGTCCCATCGATAACCGTTCCGATTCTTGCATTCTTCAAGATGACCTTAAACGCGTTAAAGCCTAGTTCAACAAATGACTAATGTCTTTAAACACTAATAAAACGTCATTCCCTTACAAAAATAGATATTGAATTTTTGTTACCCACGTAATGTGTTTTTGATGAGTCATCAACCACTCAAATGAGATTCAAGATTAGATGTGTTTTAACATCATATCCGCAGCAGACTTTCGTTTGAGATCACACATGAAGTTTTGTGCTTGGAAAACGCAACAGTATTTTTGGGTAGGATCTAATGTGGAAATACATTGACTTTCTCAAATGAGGAAATGTATACATCACTAAGTGAATATATATTATTTCCTTGTTAACTGCACACTTTCAGAGCCCTATGTTTTCATTTCTGATTAGCATATGTAAAATGTTGCCTAAGAAACAATTTTTATGTGTTTTAACATGAGATCCGCAACAGACTTTCATTTGAGATTATGCAAGAAGTTTTGTACTTGGAAAACACAACAGTATTTTTGTATGGGAGCTAATGTGGAAATACATTGACTTTCTCAAATGAGGGAAATTATACATCACTAAGCGAATGCATATTCTTTACTATGTTTTCATTTCTGTTAAGCATGCACTGTAAAAACAAAAACAACTTTTTGGACAATTGTTTCATTCAAAACACGCTTACGCCCTGCGTCTTGGGTGTTTGTGCCATTGTAAATCACCTCTTGCGAAGCGAATGGGTGCTGTGGTTGGACAATATGCTTGAGGGTGTTACGGGCAAGGATATTGTTGTGTACGCGAATCGACGCACTGCCACACCGCCTCCAAGCAAACGGACGCAAGGCCGCTCCATTTCCAATGCCTCCTTGCACCTGCGAGCAGGCCGTTTCGGAGAGACCAGCAGGGGTACCCCGGCCTGCGCCGACGACGACGCGCGGACGTAACCCGAGCCGTGCGTTGCCTCGGAACTGGACCGTCCTGGGAGCATGTGCGCGACCAGGGCACGAGAAGCAATGCCTTCTCTACAATGCATGATATTTTGCGTGTTTCTTAAGCTTTCGAGCTCCTTCTTGCTCTGCGTATAGATTAGCCGAGCCCTCAGTCATCGCATCGCTTCCCGAAATGTTTAGATACAAATAAGATTTAGTTACCAGTAAAATAGAGTTGGCGCTGCTGCGCTTGCCGGTATTGAAGCTTGGTAGCACTTTTTTTCCTTAAAGGTTCGTGCTACAGCTCCGCGTTCAGCGAAAATTATGCCCAAGGTAGCAACCACCGAAGAGCCAGCGCTGATAAATTTGCCAGCGATGCCAAACTCGACATGTTAAAATGACTCCAGTGGAGAAAATAGTGCGCATAGGTATCCAGAACATTAGATGCAAGTTCTAATGGTCAAGAAGTCGTAATTGTTAGAGCAGCCGCAATGGCCTGTACACTTCGAAACATGCTTCGAAACATCAAGTCCCAATTTTATGAATGAAGTCCAGACATAAGAAGCAAATACGTTACCAACATTACCAGTTCCCGGAGTGGTTAGCGTAGAAAGCTACGGAGTAAGAGGTACCGAGTTCGAATCGCGCCAGAGGTGCAGTTTTTTTTTCGCTTAGTTTTATTTTTTTTTATTTTCTAGCTTTTTTTAATGTAGTTGAGGTGCTTCGCTACGTTTTAGCTTTTACTTTTTATTCAAAAGTGAAAGCCATCAGGTGCTCATTGGTCAACACTCATGAACAACACACAAGAAATGCACACATTAGGTACCAACCAGAAACACGGTGGCCAACTTTCTTGTGAAACTCATCAAAAATGCATCAAGAAAATGTATAGAAATGTTAATGTGCATGATGAGAAATGTAAATAACATTTAATCAGAAACTCATTAAGCCTTTTTGTAAGGGTTACTCTCTTCATTATTGACGGCACTATCAACCCTCCAGGTATGTCATCCGTAGCTCCGAAATTTCATCTGTCCAATCATACAAATACCTTTGCATCACAATCTATAACACAATTTGTCCGCACATTTAACGAACATTGCTAACGAAGCCAATCGCACTCTTGGTTATCTTCGTCGAAACTTGCGCCTCACCCCTGCCTCGATTAAAGCACTAACTTACCTCCCGTTTGTTCGATCTCAAGCTAGAATACGCATGCTCAACCTGTGACCCTCATCAACCAACCTTTGTACCATCCCCGAATCAGTTCAAAATCGTGCGTCAAGATTTATTGTTTCAGACTACTCTTATCACTTCAGCGTAACGGCTCTTAAATCTCAGGCTCACATTACTAATCTCGATTTGAGACGTTGCTTCTTTAGGCTTTGCCTCTTTCATAAATTTTATCACACACCACTTGATGCTTCAGTTATATTAACAGCTCAACGCTTCTCAAACCGCACCAGCCATCCCAAAGTTGTCTACCCTCCCCCAGCGTAGACTACAGCTCATCTTCGCTCGTTCTTCGTCAAAACTGCTCGGGACTGGAACAATCTGTCCGTCGACTTCGTGCACCACTTCAATCCATCTCAATTCAAGGCAGCCATCAAATCTATTTTAAAATAAAATAGCAGCCCATTCCTCTTGTAAAACCCCATTCCTGGCGCATTTGAGGTATTGATAATAAATAAATAAATAAAAATAAAAAATCTTTGTTTGATGGCGGCGCCCCGTATGAGCCAAACTGGTAAAGTCCGCTCCGGCTCCTCTTGACGCCATCTTGAGCTGTGCTGTTCGGGTTGATGCTGCGGTTGCTGTAGTGTAAAGCGGCGTTTTGCAGTGCTTCTGAAAGCTATCCGACACCTTAAAGCTATTTCTGCTTTGTTTGAGCGCACTAGCAAACCGTATACCATCCGTTTGGCATGCCGGCAGATGTTGGAAACAGCAATAGCGGCCGGGAGGACTGCGAAGGAGTGCGCTCTACTTCCGCAGTGAGGGTGTATCTGTTGTATCTTTCATGATACATGTATTTTCAATTATATTTTATAATCGCAATGGTAACTGTACACACAAACACATAGCGAATGAACCGCACGGGCAACTACCGAACGCAGAATGCAGATATTACGAAAGACGCTTTTTAGTTATTGCCGCATTGATTTATTGTGAAGTGCGACCCATTTCGATGTACGATCGAGCTGTCCTGCTTCAACGATGTATACTTTCAAGTTAAACCACGGTTCAAGACCAGCACATAAAAGAAGTAGTGTCTAAAGTACCATCCGTCGACTTTTTTATGCAGCCTTGGTGTTCGTATACCGCCGTATACCCCCGTCCCGTACGTACACATCGTATACCCCCGTCCCGTACGCCGTAGCAGCATCGTTTACACGACGCGTTGTTGAGTAAAACGTCAAAACACGTGCACTCTCAGCTGCACCATGAACGAAGCCGACAAATTTGCAGCACATACAGCATCGCTTACGAAAGCGGCGCCGCCCCCTGGCGAGGCGGACTGCGGCACTCTCGTCAAGCGCTACTCCCTAGTCGTCGCTAGGCCTAAATTGTTTCGCATCGAAGACACATCCGACAGCGCTTTGTAATTGCTCAGCGTCAGAGTAAATGGTCTCTCATGGAACTGCCTTACTGCCGATCCCATAGTGTCAGTATAAGAAAGATGTAAATTTAGCTGGTGCCTTAGCAGTGGAGCCAGTATGCAGACGATCATGGCCCGCGCGTCGGACTGTTGATGCATGCTTCCCGCACACGCTCTCGGTATTACCTTGCGATTTCTTTGATTGTTTGTTCAGTCCACCATCACGCATTGCTGTCCAGATGATATTACCACTACAATAGGCGCTAATAAATGTATTTAAGTCTCTCAAACGACAATATACCGAGGGGCCAGGCCGCTCTGCTATGCATGAAGCGTGCGGAATGCACAGCCCACTCGGTACTGGCAACAAAGGGCTGGCGCAAGGAATCTGGTTAGAAAGTATTTTCCTCCTCTCCTGCTTGCTCTCGGTAAAACGGTCTATAGAGCGAGAATGAGCGGCGGCTCATTGGGCGGCGGTTCATATGCATCAAGTGTTTCGACAACATCACCAGCTTCCAAGTTATGAATTTTGTCCTCCTACAGTACAGCTGCCTAAGTGATAATTAGGAAGTGCGGCATGGTGGTATTTGCTGCTCAGCAGTTATTAGTACCAGGTACACGTGTGATATCCCGGTTACATAAATGTTTATACTGACGGTTCTAATCCACAGTATTCATCGGCGTCTGCATTTGTGATTCTGTACCTGTATAAGCAACGGCCGTGTAAACTCACTTGACAGAATCAGCGACTCTTCAGATTTACGCTGTTTATTTGGCTCTCCAGTTCATGTCATCAGTGCACGACCCGCGTAAGTTGGAAATATTTAGCAACTCTGTACCTGGAATGAAATCTCTTGACAGGGCTATTTCCATGCCATGGAAGGCTCGACTTTAGGTTCATAAGTATTCTTTCAGGGCTACCAAAAAGAAGCATATTATAGTTTCCCAGAAGATATCAGGACATTCCCTTATTCCTGGAATCAGAGGCTCATGCGGCGGCTAGGCAATCGCACTATAATGCCCTCACTCCTGAACTTCCGTTTTCCAGAAGCTCAATGCGCCGCTTTTCGAAATACATGCGTAATTAAATGAACGAAAATATGCAGTTTTGAGCCAAGCCAAAGATATTCAGATCTGCATTTCATGGATTCTTTTGTGGCAGTTTAATATTCTTATTTGATGAGCAGAAGCTTAGAAACGCTCCCTTACCGCTTGCTTTTGGGAACGGCTTACACAGAGCACTTCCTTCATTGCACTGGCCGCGCAGTGAGCTCACGGTGTGTGTGTAAACTAGCCGCTGTGTGTGTGTGTGTGTGTGTGTGTGTGTGTGTGTGTGTGTGTGTGTGTGTGTGTGTGTGTGTGTGTGTGTGTGTGTGTGTGTGTGTGTGTGTGTGTGTGTGTGTGTGTGTGTGCGCGCGCGTGTGTGTGTGTGTGTGTGTGTGTGTGTGCGCGTGTGTGTGTGTGTGTGTGTGTGTGCGTGCGTGCGTGCGTAGAATTGAGAGGACGTGGCTCATCTGTAATTTTGTTGTCGGGTGCATGCTAACTTCAGGTCGCGACAGAAGAGAGACTTGAACGCTCTTGACAAAATACCTTTACGTATACGAAAGTTATTAGGCCCGTGGCATACTTGTACGCTGCAGAAGTGATGAGTTGTGGCATGTATAACATTCCAAGAGGACAGTGGCATCCTTGAGAACTACAAGCTTAGTGCATGTGTCCCAGTCCAATGTTAGAGCTCCTCTCTTTACGTGGGCTAGTGTGTTAAGGTATTCTTTATTTACTTCGTTGTGCATGCCGCAAATAAGGTTAATTTTGTTCTTATTTTGCTGTTTATTCATATTTATTATGTTACTGTAGCATGTGCTCTTCTTTAGAGAGGTGCACATTTACACTCATCTAACTACATTTCATGCGTTTATATCTCTCCTCAGTGCTACTTCTTTGCACTTGTTTTATACGCCGTGTACTGTTTACGTTTGTCGAATGTTATGCAGTTGTGTAAATGTCATGTTGAACAGTATATCGGTAGAGCAGGCGGTTCTTATAAACTGGTGAAAACGAGCAGCCGGAGCCACTACGCGGCATCACCCTCTCGTTTATTTTTCGTATAAATAAAACATACATTAATCTTTGGATTCAAGTAGGGAACAACAGCTGCTGCATTTCTAATCCCAGTATTCAAAGATCCTAATTTCCTCTCCATAAGGCGAAATCCGTTAATGTGCGAAGGTTCATATATGAGCTATCAGTGCCTATTACGGTCCTGTTCAAAGATAACGGCGGAAAAATTTTCTCATTATTTCCAAACCCACGAACACAATTCAGGTCCAATGCATAATGCAGTTCCAAGCCCATACTGACGTTTTAGATTCAGCGTAGAGAGTGTTTTAGCGTGGACAGTTGTGCAAATTGTTTTAGTTAACTTTAAAAGGAGCAAGTACGACCGTTAAGTAGTCACTGCACTACTTCCTGCACTATAATAACCGAAATTCTTTCCCGGTTTTGTAAATTCGAATTATAGGTTAAAACAATGTTTAGCTAATATTTAAATGCTAATCAAGTCCCTGGCTTTGATACGGGAACGTTTCCCGTGCTTTATTTCAGTTTACAGCGTCTACGCAGCGCTAGCAATGCAGATATGGCACATTTCCAGATTGGCTGCAGTTCATACGGTTAGGCTTATCGTGTCAATCCTCTAGATTTGCAGCCGCGACCTGGCTTGAAGTGACATATTTGCACAGAACGTACAGCACCTCGTTCCCTGTCATAAAGTGATTTTCCTTCCGAGGATTTTGAACGTTACTAAGGTTTTCGACATAACTTGTGGGGCTACATCATGGCTCTGCATGTTTATGCTATTGATTCTTTTGAAGTTCTTCTCGAAACTCTCCCATTCCTGCTCTATGAATACCTATTCTAAGGCAAATGTGCGTAAAACTGGACTGATTCTTTCTGCATAACACGTTTCTATAATTGAGAATTATATACCTTATGGAGGACTGCGGAAAGTGAGGAGATACTATAAACTATTAAAGTGTTTTAGATATAAGTATTCAACAACCCGACTCGCAAGTATTGTATGAGTTCTGACGCCGGTGTTACCCCAGACATCTAGCACTCACACAATAGCTTCAAAAGCTGACTAAAGTTATCTGTTGGGGCGAGGAGGTCATGTTCACACGAGTTATGTCTACTACGCGATGCGTCCTGTCCGATTATTCCTTACTCCTTATTCCTTATTCCTTACTTCATAGAGCGACAGCTGGCCACGTGACAAGATTTTTTGAAGGCCTATAAATAGGACGGCGTACGTCGTAGCTCAATTGAAACAATGCAGCTACCTGTTTTTCTAGATCTACAACGTTTGCATTGATACTTATTCTCTCGAGCCAATAATTAAAAAGGATAAACAGAGAAGCTGCGACCTGTAAGCTCACCACAGCTCAGTTATATTTCGTTGGTTATCAGTGCATTTATCAAGGCCAGTTCGTTTCTGAATTTCCGAGCACGAGCTCTGGATGAGGTCTATGAGGCTGCGAGTTGCCACACTAGCGCCCTCTGATTGCAAGACTGTTGATGATGTTGATATAGAAACTACACACGTATAGTGATTGCATTGCTATTCGTTTTCTTGCAATCGTATGTGAAAATTTTGTACTGAAGCTGCACATCATTTTCGACATTATTTCTCCCGATTCCTAAGCAGCACGCCATCAATGGACCGCCACTGGTTCAATATTGGGATACATTGGTCCCAATATTGGTCAATATTGGCGTCTGATTTGGGCGCACAAAGATCCAAAATATATGCCAAACAATTTGATTGGCTCTCCTATCAAAACAGTATTGGCATACTATCTTGTTTAGCAGCATTCAATGGCACTCAATGGCTACTCAGTATCTTCCACCCAAGCTCACTCACTGGTTGTTATATCACGGCTATCCCGCCAAGCTCACTGGCCATCCAATATCATGTTTCTATGCTTATTCACTGGATATTCAAAACTGGCATCCAGCCAGAATTACCGGCTGCCCAATATTTCCAATCCAATCCTGCCCAGTGGTTTTGCATTACTGGCATCCAGCCAGAGCAATTGGCAATCCTGCTCATTATAGTGCTGAATGTTTCAGTAATAAGTACTATGGCTAGTTGCTATTTCGTGCTATGGCTAATAGGCGACTGCAAAGTCATCCCATGCATGCAGTGCTGATAGTTTTCATGAAGCTTTTTATTTAAATAAAGCATGCTGAGAATATTCATGCACAGAAAATAATACAGCTGAAGGTTGATTGCATGGTGATTTATTAGGTGTGCATGGATTACAGGGCATGGAAAAATTTAGGCAGAACTCTTAGACTTCAGTGCTCCTCCTGTTTTTGCGTCCCTTGGCAAGGTGTTCTCAGTCCCAGGTTGGAGGAAGGCGCTGAGTTCATCGCAGCTTCTTTTGTGGTCGGTTGTAGGGGCAGCAGCTCCCAGCAGCCTTTAAAGATATGTATTTGAGCAGCGTGCATAACAATGTATTTCCTTTCGCAGATGGCACCTGGAAATAAAAGCAACATTCATAAATCCCGTTAAGAGAGAAAACTTTTGGAAAGTGGAAGTACAGCTAGACCTTGGAGCAAAATGCAAAATAAAGCACCACCTGTGGCCCTCAGACAACTTTCTTGTCTGGTTTACTCAGGTTGACATAAGCTGCATACTCAGTGAGGCCGGTCATATTAACTTAGTTACATTAGTTGCGACACCTGGCAGTGTACGGCTTCCCATGTGGATGTGTTGTTGACGCTGGAAACATAAAACAAAATTATATTAGCCGTTATTTGTTCGTTAAACGGTAGCCAGTGCTTGCCCCCTTCTACTTGTAGTGCCTTTGTGATCGAACACCTGTAGAAGAAAGACGTCGTCATAACTGCATGCTTCAAATCAATAGCTTTCCTTTGAATAGTTTTCGTTAGGGTAGGTTGCCGCAAGAACTAAAAGAAACTACAAAAGAAAAAAGAGACGCAAAAAATGGCAGTCGCACTCCGCCCGAGGGTGCTAAAATTAGTCTACACCTCATCATTCCTGCAAACAGAACATCTTAAAATTTGTCAAAGCTACAGCCAAAACAACGTACTGCACAGATGCTTTGGGGTTTGTATGATATACTAAAAAAAAAATAAAGAAATCCGTAGCTTAGCATCACGTTTGTTGTGGGAACAAGTTTGTAGTGTGGTAAAGTATAAGAACTATGGTCGCAACTGTAAATAGGAATCCCTTTTTCAGAATTTGTTTTGTAGAGTTCTTCGCGCGGACAGTAGAAGCTCCTGCACGAAGAAGATAAAGTGTCATGTTTCAGGCAAGCCCCTTTTTTTCTGCGCAATATAACAATCTATAATTGTGGATAAGTACATTTTTGAACGAAAAGTTTTTTTTATTATTATTTCCGCAAATAATCAAATTTAGCAGTAAGAATAAGTGCATCGGCAGGTCTTCTTTCCGGATGCTTTTAGTTTTCTACAAGTGATAGTAAAACTGCACCTGCTGGCTATTTTATGACACTTCTACTACTCGGAATCAGCGCAGGAGAAAGATCAAACACGTGAATAAGCTACAAATCGTTTAGACCATTCCAAACGCGCATTCATAACGGCAAATTACAATATTAAATACTCATGTGCCAGAAAGCTCAACTTAACCATGAGTTTTGAATATAGTATGTGAAAGAAATTGATCACTTCAGACACACAACACGCGTGAGGAAGTTGTAACATGAAAATCACATAAAACATGCATCATGTTTTACAGGGCAACATTTTTCTTTTGCAATACAAACTGGCCACCTCTGCGACGTAAATTTTGTCTTTGTGACCAGATTTTATGCATACAATATTTTGTATGCATAAACTCTGGTGCGCTGGAAAATACAGTTCAGAATTGACTAGCGTGGTGCGGTCAAAATAAACGCCTTTCCGTTCTTGCAAGCATATCGGTTATTGACATCATGATCAAGGCTGACAACATACTGCACAAAATCATGCAAAAAATAGGTATCTTACCGTAAGGCTAGCGCAGATTCGCAGACCTCAGTTGCAACATTCCAAAATGAATGTTGCCACGCAAAGTACATCCCAGTGATCTGATGCTTTATTACACCTGGTAAGAAAAAGTAGCGATCTCACAACGAGACAAAGCAAGAAATAATCTCAGAAAGCTCAGTTCACTTATGAACAAACAACTTAAAATGCTGGTGGTACTCACAGATATCCTATTTCAGACATGGCGAATAAAACGAATTAGAACTTTCACAAGGCTTGGGTTTTCGGTTCTGCTGTCCAAAGCTGCGGGAGCTCGAGCAGCTCGAGTGGGTGGGGATTGTGTGGCTGGCTGGACGCCTTTGAATCAACCGCTTGTGTCGAGTTTCGAGGCACAGTTGGAAGGGGGCAGAAGGGTCGTTGTGTTTTCTCTATCTCTCTTTTTTGCTTGACATTTGTCGAAAGAGGAGGCATAAAGCTCGAAAGACGGTGAGAGAAATGAAAGAAGTCCCGTAGGACCGCGCGAGCCCAGAAGGCTGCCAGCCAGGAAAGTTGGCTCCCCCCCCCCTCCTCCCCATGTCCCATCTCCCCTTCCCCCGGGCGCCAAGAGTGCCGCCGCGACATTGGGCCGGCATAACTCGCGTCCAGTATCCCCCCCCCCCACAAGAATATCCCACAGATCCTAGAAGAAGTTTGCGGGAAGGAAGGGAAGACTGCGAGGGAGTAGAGTGGGGGGCATTGTGAGCAACGCATGTCTAGCCGGAAGGAAAGAAAGGGCAGTGAAGGTCGCTGCCTGTCCGCGATGACTGCTTCAAGGGAAGAAAATGCTACAAGACGTGAAGTTAAAAGCGGATTGGAAAACTGCTTTAGTCAAGGCCCTCGGGCGGAGAGGCGACGAAAGGACGAGAGAATGGAAATCATATGTTCTTTGCGCCAAGCATGCGAGGAGGAATGCCCAGAGTTTTGCCGTCGGCTTCGCTAAAACAACGAGAAGGGCGTTCGCAGCTCTCTGGTCGCCTCGGCTGCTGGCTCGGTAACGTTATCAGTGGCGCGATAATTTCGCTACATTTTTTTTTTGTTATGCAAAATGGCGTTTTACCTATGTGTTTCAGTAATAATCACATACGTAAAACAATCTTCAGTTTTCACGGAATCGTTCTCGGTTCGAACAAATGGACGTAATTTTTAACTAAAGATGGTGAACAGGTTCATGACGGAATGCTCGTGAAACTTCATCACGCGTAACTGAGCGACGCAGCAGCCCGTATACTTGCTGTATTCCTATTAAGGAAAAGAAAAGCGAAAACGATTATACCTAAGGGTACTTCAAGATTAAAATTCCCATGTTATTATTTTTTTTTTCAAATCAGGTCGACGTTTAGAGCAAGAAACAATCCGCATAGAACTAAGCGTGGGCATATAGAGCAGCAAGAAATACAAAATACTCGACGAGCTAAGATCTGAAGAACTCAATTGGCAGTAAAGAAAGAATAGAAAGAAAGCAAGGGTCAACATTGAAACTATATCTACGAACTTGGGACAAGGTGTAGACCTCAGAAAGAAGCGTGGTGAAATCCTCTTTCAGCCCGCGGAAGCTGCGCTTGTGAAAGCGGCAGAATATTTCAGAGAGGAAACCTAGTTCTCAATCATGTGTTAATTTCTTCGACAGTGATGTTCTCTAAAAATGCCCCGAAACTGCTTAAATAAAGCACTCGCATTACTTTTAATGTTAATGAATTGCCATTGGCTATCTGGTTGACACGATGGGATAGAATTGTTTAGTTCCCTGGAGGGAAACGCCTTCGGTGCGGTGATTATATGTTTCGATAATAAGGCATAGAATGCCTGAAGAATAGTTTCTGATCAGTGCTTAGCAAAAACGCTGCCAAATCTGTAGTCAAATGCATCATTATGAGCCAGATATTGCAGCTTTCGAACAAAAATAACTTCCATCGAGAGCATCGTTGTTACCACATATGCTTGCGACACATGAGCGCGCATTCATTGCACTGTAGGTAATTGTTTTAAATTTTTATTTTTTTCGTTTGTCTTGCCACATGTAGTGCTGTTGATCATTTTTTATTATCTTCCATATGCACACAACGTTTCGGCAGTGTGCGAATTACGTCGCATTAGAATACGAACCATTCCAGTACAGTTCAGATTTCTTTTTTTGTCAAGTGAATTAGCTAGACATAGCGTAGAATATATGTTGCTCGTATTTTTTCTTTGAGCTGAATTATTTTATGCGCTGCTACACCGACGGCCAAAGTCATTCAGTCTTTATCTGTCTGTTGCTGAAGCTCACAGCAGAGCGCTAAAGAGTACAGGAATAAGATGCAAATTTGTTTTTAGTAGATATTAGAACTTGAAGGCCTTGTAAGCAGCCCAACATATCTGTCTATAGGAATAGCTGGTACTAAGGCGTGGTATAGTAGGTGCTGATACTGAATGCCGGAAAAAGCTAGCGTATGGCGAATCATGCAGTGAGTATTTGATTGACTAGCGCGATCGATCTCTCTCACCTCTGCTATCGCTTGAACATATGTAGGGTTTTTTTCTATCGCGTAAAAAAAGGCGGAACTATTGATGCTACGCGTGCGTGTTTCCAATCATGGACAGAGGTTCACAGGATGTGGATTCACCGGATATATTCGATCGTTCCTGCGTTTACTACCCAAAGGTAGCCACTGGTGTTTGTTCAAGCGACTCACACGTTCTGTTGCGTTCTTTGCATTTGAGTACCTTGCTTTTCTTGACAGCGCAGGAGTTTTTTCGCGGTTAAGCATCTATTAAAGTTTTACTTGTCAGATGTGTGCTCGAGCGTGTGCGTATGCTTGTGCACTCGTATGCGTATTATAGGCCCATGGAAAGAAATCACATGCGCGAGAGTTGCTGCCGAGATGTGTTCAAGATCTGTGCACTGATGTGTCTATCACTTTCAATCATCCTGGTTTGACGAGATCAGAAAAACAAATCGTCTCCACCGGGAATCGGACTCTTAGCCTAGCTAGCGCTTTAAGCAACTGCGCTAAACCCTGGATCGCGAAACTAGCACCATATGTAATTCTCCTTGTCTACTGTGATGATAGCGACGAGAATGACGCTGCAATTAGTGACAATTACCATGATGACAGTATCAATGGTAATGACGCTGCGTTTAGTTGATAACGATAATGATACGTGATGCACCGTATACAGCAGCATTAAACTCGCCTTCGTAAATTTCTGCAGTGTAGATTCTACGTGCTGTCAGACTTTTTCAAAACTTGGCTAGTTTGGAACTCTTTCTGTGTTAGCTATGTCCACGCATGATCGACAACCGGCCCTCTAGTCTGCAGAAATTGTCTCGAATATATTATATGCAGAATTTTCCATAACAATTAATCGTGCCTAAAATTGTAAATAAAAGAGTACTGTACCAAAATTGTCAAATATAATCGCAGGTCATCTGCAACAATTATGAATCACGGAAAATATATTCAGAAAAATATATTCAACATTTTTCGTGGTGGGCGCTTCTGTGCATTTTGTGTGGTATGCTCAGTCAATCAATTTTAAGACAATCTGTACAATAATCCCAAAAAACATTATATATATGGTGGGCCAAATTACGTGTGGCATATGAATATCTTCTACAGTTGAACGTGAACTGATGTCCGGGCCAGCGAAAAATTTATTTGGGACGAAATTTGTCCAAAAACACTGTTATATTGGGATACATGCACATTGAAAAATGTCTGTGTCGGTCAGAGCTGCTTCTACTGTTTCTTTAGCGCCGCCGCAGCCTGAAATGTGCAATGATGACCAGCAATCAAAGCTCGTTAGACAATATTGACTACTAGAAATCACGATATATACAATATTGGAATGTCACCAAATCTGATGGGACAATATTGACCAATCTGTGTCAAGATATGTTTCATGTTGGCAAGCCATCCCTATTGGCAGAACATTATTGCCCAACCTATGCCATTAGGGTGCAATGCTGGCAAGCCATCACAGTCCACCGAACAATATTGAACAATTTAATGCAATATGTATACATTGTTGGCAGGCCGCCATGACAGGCGCATCGCTATTGACCAATATATGCTAAAGATGTATTTATAGCTGGCAAGACAACCATAATGGCCAGACAATAGTAACTAATTTATGCCGTTATATATGCAATGCTGGCAGGCATAAAAGCTCATTACACAATATTGACCACTAGAAACTAAGATATATACAATGTTGGGATGTCACCAAAGCTGGTGGGGCAATATTGACCAATGCATGCCAAGATATATTCAATGTTAACAAGCCAAACATAATGACCGGACAATATTAACCAAGCTATGCCATGATATGTCCAATGCTGGTTAGCCATCACAGTCCATCAAACAATATTGACCACTATAAGCCGAGCTGTATACATTGTTGGTAGGCCAGTATGACTGTCAGCACAATATTGACCAATGCATGCCAATATATTTTCAATGTTGACAAGACAGCCATATTGGCAGAACATTATTTCCCTACCTGTGCCATGATATGTGCAATGCTGGCCAGCCATCAAGGCTCATTAGACAACATCGACCAGTAGAAACCAAGATATTACAATATTAGAAAGCCGCCAAAGTTGGTTGGACATTATTGACCACTGTATGCCTAGATAAATTAAATATTGAGAAGCCGTTGTTATTGACCGGACAATATATACCAGGTTATACCATGATGTGGAAGATATTGGCAAACCATTGTAGCCCGCTGGCCAATAATGATCAGATTGTCTCATTGTGTATACAATAATAGCAAGCTGTTCTATATGCATGGACATTATTGACCGCTGTTAGCCGGTTGAATGTCAATAACGGATATGGGTAAAGTTCACTGGGCCATTATTAATTATGTTATAGCATGGCGGCGCATTATCGGTGGCTCATTGGCACCATTGGGCCTCTTGTGGGCCAGTAATCCCCAATCAAGCCCGAATGGCTGGTGCTTCCTGGGTTAGGTTCTCGTTATCCACTTCCCAGGTGCTTCGATTTCCACCCGCACTCCGCGACGAACCTAGTGTCGCCAACAGCTATGAAAGCTTTCAAGTTAATGGGGGAATTGTCATTAGGTAAGACATGTTGAACAACTGAACTGATTACCATAAAATTACTCCCCGCTTAACACAGGTTGCTAGTGCTGCCAACTAAGCCGGCGACCGGAAAAGCTTGGTATTGTTTCTTCGCTTACATAGAGGACGTATAAATTATGAGGATCGTTTGCCAATGTTGAGTTTCTGGTCGAGGTCATTAGTGCGAATTGAGCGAGCTTGTTTTTTCAACAGAAACTTAGCTGCTCCTGCCTAAAGCTACTCGCGTGGCGTCTGCCAGCTCCGCTACTTTAGGTACAACGCAAAGTGAGCACATCTTGGTTTTAATATGAGTTGGGCTTCCAAGTAAAGAGCAGACGAAGGTCCAAACGTTGCCCGTTAAGAACCTACGTCACTGCCGCGTCAATGAAAAATCGGCCTGACCTGAAGATTACTATTGCCTGTAGGGCGCAACGGAGTTTGCGGATGGGCGCTCCCGTGTAAGGCGCCGCAGCAGGCAGTCCTTATGATAACATGGCACCTTTGCCTTTTCCAGTAAAATTGTTTAGCCAAACAGCGCCCAGACTAAGCTGCGTCGTATTGCAAAGACAACAAAGCGGCGGGTGGTCAGATCTAAGCTGCCATAAACGCCAGTTGTGCGGACTGCTACGCTTCTCGATCTTCCCGGTAACGATATAATAATTTATTATCATGGTTTTTATCTCTACAGGTCTACTTTTGTTACCAAAAAGCTTCTCTTTAAAGAAGTCGGATCACCTCAAGTTGCTTTTGCGGGTTTTTTTCCCTGCCTTGCTCCCAGCTACTAGTTGCAAATTAACTTTGAACTTCAAGGTTGAATTACTCTGCGCAACAAGTTTAAGACAGTGTTTGCATTGTGCAAGTGACCGTAACAATCAATATTAATCAATAATGTGCTGTCTGCCATGCATTTTATTTATTGCTACGTATAGCTCACTGCCGAGAATGCCGAGAATACAAACAGCTGTTTGATGGTGCCTACGCTGCTCGTTTTGGCTACGGCAGCTCCAATTTCTCAGCCGAGTAGCCTCCTTACGTATGATATGGAGAGTTTAACGACGCAACGCTTCGTACTTGCTCGGCTCCACAGTTCTGTGGCCAAAAGAAAACAGAAAAATAAGCGTATATTGAAAATTCATTCTAAATATGCACAGGACGCAAAGATTCAAGCAATGGGTTCGCATATCTTAGCAATAATTTGGTTGAATATACTCTTGCTGGGTTAAGTTACTTCTAATCAGCAGCAGTTAAGAACAGCTATGTTACCGATTGGTTGTATAGAGTACTTCTGATATTTATGGCTTGTTACTGCAGCACTGCTATAGGTAAGGGGTTTAAAAATTATCTGCCCTTAGAAACCCCACCATCACAACCTGGCTATGTCGCCTGTGCATTACCATTTGTTCTTCTTTGTCATAGTAGATTTAGCAATCATTCTGTTTAATTTCTCAATTTGATTTTTATTTTTTTCCTACCTCACACTTTACATCAAGCTTCTAAACCAAACTGAAAATCTAAAAAATATAGTCACATGATTATTGTTTAATACTCTGTGCGGAGGTGGCTCGCCTGGCTAGGCTGCCCACCGAATTATGTGAGGGCTTGCACGGATTTATTAGGCTATCTTCCGCGGCAGCATGGCTATAGCGGGTCATAGTAACACCCTCTCAATGCTAAGGCCTCTCCACCAGCCGCGTGAGGTCACGCCAAGGAACCGTGCCGGCCCCGCGCTCCGCGATTTCAGCGCGCCGCGCCCGTCTGCACTATTCCGGCACTGCCGTACGTAGCTGCCTTATAAGTGATTCCTTCATTTTCATTTTTGTCGTTGCTGCAGAAAAGAAATTCGCGAGTTTGTGCGCGCCTTAGGCTATCATTTTGTCTGCATTCTATATTTTTTTTTATTGCACAACACCTTATTGTCAAGAAAGTTCGAGCTGATAATCCAGTTTTTTATAATAAACAATTTAGCATACGGCTGCCAATTTCGCATTATTGGTCATTAAAATAAAAAAATTGATTAGTTAATTTCATTTAATCATCTAATTATTAGGCTCTATCACGTACGTGGTGTCGATTTAGAGGAGAACAACAAAAATAACACTGCGCTTGTTTTTCCGCTTTCAAGGCTATAGATATATATGTCACATCTAGCCCAGATACATTTTTTGTAAGTTACCTTATTCAACATATCACGCAGCTAGAGTAAATGATAGAGTTCACTTGTACGGTGACTAATACAGGCAGAGATTTTTTCCTTTGATTTCGTGATAAATCCCTTACCGGTCTTCTGTGTCTTTAACTTCTTTTGCAGAGTTAAGGAGCTTGGCGTGATGTATCGGTAGTTTAAATGCCGGATTATTTGAACCGAATGTCGACTAAGTTTGTTGACTTGCAGAGGTAACAAAATTAATCGTTGTAGTGAGTACGTAATTTATCCCTGATATATATCTAGTTGTATTGTATATTAGGAATGCACAGTGGCACGGTGACAAGTACACTGCACTATTCACACCGATGATGTGGCCTCCATTCCAGCTGTGGCGACGCATTTCAAAGGTGCGAAACACGAAGGGCCCGTCTGCTGTGCAATGTCAGCGCACTGTAAAGGACTACAAATTGTCGAAGTTTTCAGAGCCGTCAACTGCGGCGTTCCTGACAATACGATTCTCTTCAGAAGGTAAAACCCGCGCACGATGAGCATGTTCTGTGTATATTCTTTGCAGAAAGCATTCCTAAACTTTTATAATGTTGCCTTTTATAATTCTCGCCGTTTCAAACAAATAAAGATTTCAGGCTATTCTCCATAGATTATCTACAATTAAGCCTTAGCTGACTAACTATGTACGCGTTAACGTGGTGCATTTATCTAAAGAACTTTACGCTCTGAATTCTGTTTGCTTGCAGCAAGTCGCGATGCCACAGCTGTCAAGGCACTCGACTAATTAGTCCGACAAAGGGTGTTCCATCCAGGCCCCTACGGCGTTCTCCAGTGAAGGCGAAACACAAGGCCCCGATGCACTGTGCGACATGCAATGTGAGTGTACGTTAACGACCCACAGGCAACGCGACTAATGTGATGTCGAATTTTGCAAAACGTTTCTATATACTGAACTTTGAAATAATAACGCGTAAAAAAATTTATTTTAACTACCACATCTCAATAGTAATGTGTTAAAATAATGTTTTAAACTTACATCAGTGCCTACAGTGAGTATAAATGTTCTCAATTGCAGTTTCGCGCATTATGTACGAGACATGTTTTATGCTTGATATACTACCCCTCCATACATTTGCTTTTATTGCCGCCGCCAAGCCTACTACGCAAGAAAGTAAGGGCTCGCACATATATGTGCCCGTGGCCTCTCGACAAAAGTTGGCAAATAAAATACAGCATCTAAGCACAGTGCGAGCGGCTGGCAGTTTAACTGGTAGGAACTTTGGCAGGATGCCTATTCACCAAAGAGAAATAATTGTGGTGACAGCCTAGAGGTGGAATATGCACCATCCAGCGAGGCTGCCGTGTTCACGACACTGCGGCTTGAAATCCCGCTTTCAGAAATTAGGTTTTTAATTTCCTCCCCTTCCACCCTCTCAGCCAATGGGAATTAAGACAAAAGTACTAGCTTCTTTAGCGATGAAGCTTCCAATTTTCTCTCATCAAGCATGATGCGTGAACCTCAAAGCAGCTGGCAGGAGGATGCAGGGAAAAGTTTCCAGGTCTACGATATTTAAGTGTGAAATACAACATAAAATTGGCAGTAAATCTGCAAACTTGTAGTATATGACTTCTAGATCAAGGAATAATTTGTTTTACCTTATCATAGTAGCTGGATAAACAGAGGTTACCGGACAATAAAGAAAGAATAAAGAACAAAGGTCTTTGTATTTGCCTCTTGTACAGAATACTTATAGATATGTACCCTCTCGTGCAGCTCACATGACTCGCTATTTCCACCGCCTCTCCTACGTTCAAATGTTTCCAAAGGGCACGAATAAACATTCCACTGCAGCAAGCCTTAGGCCCCAGCGGTTTTACTTCTCAGTGTACTACTCACAGACGTTCTGTAAGAGCGGAGAGAAGCAGTGCAAGAAGTGAGAAAGATGTCCCGCAGTGATAGTTAGGAAGAATTTCAACCCCAAATTCTCTGAGGCGTACTTTAATCCCGCAGCACGCAGGTGCTTTGCGCATTTCGGCTCTTTCGGCAAATAAGTGGCACCTGCTGCTGAGCTCAGCACAAAAAGATAGGAATGAGTAAAGAGATGATACTCGGCGAAATATGGCACAAGGAAGTGATGCATGACTAGTAATGTTAGTCTAGATTCTCCAAATAGATTGCACCATAGCCGGTTGCAAGCGCGTGGGTCCTGCCGGCGCAGACAAATCAAATTGTGGAAGGGCACGGCCGTGCAAGCGGGCGGCCTTCTTGTTCTTGGCAACAGACCGCAAATGTTTACGGCTCTCTTGGTATTCGAAGCTGAACTACTGCAGTTTATCAGGACGGCAGGGATAGTAGCGCTTTTGCCGAGCAATGCCGCATTTCACTCAGTTTAGACTGACGTCTCCTACCGGTTCGTTGAATTAGGCAGCTCGTGAACATGCACCGGCGCGTAAGTTATGGGCGAGTCGGCTGTTCTCAGACATTTTGAGACAGGCTGGCAGTTTTCAGCAAGAGCAGGTGAGCAATGTTCTATTCTTGCCAACTGCGCTGTATTTCAAGCACTTCAGCTTGTCACTCTGACTGGCGCGGTTGTAAAGGGAAGGCCCATGTGCTGAGTACTCGCCAGTGGGGCGCAGTTAGGTAAGAGGCAATCTTTGCCTGACTCTCTTTGCTTGTTTTGCCTAGCAGGTAGGTTTTCAGGGGTTCGCATAGAGGTTTACATGAGGTGTTTTTTTTTATGGTTTTCACCAATTCACGGTTGTTCTGGTGATACGTTTTGGCCGGGAGAAATTTGAACACCGAAAGAATAATATAACGTGTCAAAGAAGGGCGCTCTCGCGAAGAGCATATGGGACCATTATTCATTACACGAACGGAAAAGGGTAACGCACAAAAAGCTGGAAATTCAGACACATGTGTGCCGAAGACTCACTCATCTGCGATGAAAAACCCTGCACTACACACGCACAGTCAGTCCAGATGGCGTTGAGCGAAAGCACTTGAATGCTCATTAAAATAGCCATAAAAAGTGATATCCTTTGATCTTCCTAAACGCTTGATGCCCAAGAAGTGGCGCGCTTCGAATTACATATGCTCATTACTTTTCAATGTCCCTAACACAAATGGTGAACATCTGGCTGGTAGTCCACGTGTTGGTACTGCCCGTGTATGTGCTGAAACTATATTTCCAGCGGATAGTTGGGCCTAAGCAGTGTATGAAATATTTTTATCGAATGCAACGCATGGCCGGCAGCTTATAAAACCAGATTATCGTTGGGAAATGAAACAATGCTTGGAAATTATTGGTAGTAATTTTTGCGGTATATTTTTATGCCAATTTTAGCTGTGCGAAAACGTTCAACACGCGAGGTACCGAAACAGATATTGAGCCTGTTGGTAATTTCATTTCTTTACAGTTTTCTGACGTTTCGCCTGTTTACAAAATTTTGTTGAAAGCTACATTACAATGTCAAATATTTCTTCGACAAATTTTCCATCTTAAGCCAGGAACCGGCACTCTCTGCTGCGTAACCTGGTGAAACAAAAGGCATCATACGTGCAACAGGCCCAGATAAATCTGCTGCATCCAACGAGTGTATAGATTTGTTGAGCATTCTCTTCTGGCTTGCCATTTCTCCTGACTTAATATAGAGACCATGTATTTCACCAGCCACATAACTGTTATTCAACCTGGCATGAAATAAATATGGTTAATATTTCCTGAGAGACGATAATATTGACACGTGCATTAGAGGTAGAAGAAGAGGGAGCGCAATCGGAAGAAGTAGGCGTAGACGGAACTGCGGATACCGACCCTGGCTGCGCACCTTCCCATTGGGCTAATAGGTGACCTCCAGCCGTGCGAATGCTAGGGCACAAACATGGCGTTAAAATTTCGCTCGAGTCCTGGGCGAAGGCGCGGCTCATCACCGAATAATCTGCACCAGCATAAAGTTAAGCAGTGGCGTTTGCACCGTCAATTGTCACACAAAAATCAGAGCTAGCGCGTCGGATGCTATCGCTACCTTGCCCCTAAAAGAAATCGGCGGCGCAGGATCTTCAGTTTTGCAACAGCTGCGGCCTTGCTCTCCAGAAACCGCTGGAATTAGTTGTCCCTACGTGTACTGGGAGAACACCGCTCAGAATATAGCTGGGGTCTTGGCAAGTGCATGGGGAACGGTAACGCCGAGGAGACGGCGTTCCCAACGCTTCTCGATGTGCGTACGTCTATAAGAGACAAAAACACGGTACTCACATCGGTATATCAGCGCCTAAGCCACCGCCTCCGTGGCCAGTCACCTAAATGCGGGCCTCTTGCCACATTTACGAGAAAACGCAGCCTCGACCGACGGCCCCACCGGAAATGGTCACAGATGGTAAGTATCCGGCACCCATCCTCTACCACACGCCGCGAACACATTTTCATCGCGACGTGTACAAAGATGCGGAGGACTGGCTGGACACCTTTAAGCGGGTCGCCCTCTACAGCGGCTGGAGTGATGACCGTGAGCTCCATAATGTGTTTTTTGCGCTTGACCACTCCGCTAGGAATTGGTTCGAGAACCACGAGAACAACCTGTCCACCTGGAAGACATTTCGCTGAAATCTCCTATCTACATTTCCCGACGCAGATCACCTGTAGAAAGCGGAAGTTGCGCTTAACTTCCGGACCCAGCGAACTAACGAAAGCTTCCGTATATATGTGAAGGGCGCCTCTTCAGGCGTCCCGACCCCTCCATGGCAGAGGAGAAGAAGCTTCGACATCTCATGCGCCGCATCAAGCAGGAGCTTTTCGACGGTCTTGTGCGCAGTCCACCGCGCACTGTTGCCGAATTCCTCACTGAAGCGACCATCATGAAGAAAACGCTCCTGCAACAAGCCGGGCAATACAATCGGGATGCGAGCATGCTTGGGACGCTGTTTCTTCGCTGTCGCTAGAGGGCGATGTGGCCATTTTACGTTGCCTAATCATGTCGATCGTCAGGGAGGAACTACAAGCCCTCCAGCTGCCTTCCAGCGCGCCTTCTCTTACATCGCTGTCGGAAGTCGTCCGGAACGAGGTACGCCAGCAGCGCAGCTACAACTTCGTTAGGGTTCCAGCCAGGTTGAGGTCAGACATACCTATACATCTGTCCTCTGCCGGGCGCCAGCACCTGTCTACGATGTCAATACCGCGATTCGAGCAGTGCAGCAGTCTAGTTTTGTTCGTGTGCCTGCTCGACCAACCCATCAGCGGCCACAGAATTGTGAACTGTGGCGTGCACCGGACCGGCAGTCCCTATGTGGTGAGGCGGGTCATCTTTACAAGGCCTGTCCATTCCCGAGTGGGCCTGCGTGGTTTCGCGCCGACGACCCTTGCCCACAAAAGGGCCAACGACCAACCGATATCGAAGCTCATACGGCTGCTATGACTCTAGATCGTCGTCTACGTCTACTTCTTCCGATTGCGCTCCATCTTGTACCTCTAATGCACGTGTCCATATTAGCGCATATTTTCACATTCCAAAAAATTGACCATGTAATTCCATTGCTGGCGAAATTTGTTTGGTTTATATGGTTTAACGTCCCAAAGAGACTCTGGCTATAGGGAAGCGCATCAGAGAACGATATGAATTTTTTAATGAGTGCTAGTTACATTTTATTATGGAATGAATGCAAGGCAGTTTTTAACATGACTCTAAATGTTTTACAGCTTTCTTCGAGCTTACAGCATATCTGTGTTCAGAAACTTCAAACTGCCTGCAGAAGGTTAAGCTAAAGGTGAGATATGCCCTTTTGCTGAAACCTTGGTGTAGAGCGCGTACCCAAATGCAAGTTCCTGTGTAGGGACAGGGTGTGCATTTAAGCTGAAACCAGCCATTGTTGTCCCCGGGAGAATAGTACCAAGGCGGACTTGAAGTTTATTCGCTAGTAATGTGACTTTAAAATAAACCACTCGGTACTTTTTCTGAAGAAGCCACGAGTTTATTGTGAGCATTCTGATGTACAATATCCGCATTCTTACGCATTGTTTGCAATACCTAAATCTGTGATACTGCATTTGGCTACATATGTATTGTTTCCTACCAGCCTTGTCAATATTTTTATCACTTTCATGTAATGTAATCGTTGGCTGAATTCTCTTACTTTTTGGGGTTGCTTTTATGAAGCAAATATTATCAGAAATGTATCTGTTTTGCTTTTACGCTGTTGTGACCATGCATGGTCCGCGCTTGCGCACACTATTGTGCGCCTGTGGGCATGGTATTGATATGTGCTGTTTGTGCAAGGGCTCTAAGTGAGCGTGTTCACATGAATTTTTTTGCGTGAGCATGCTTTGCTTTGCCCTGACCCTACAACTGCCAAGTTGGCCCTGTCAAGGGAGCGTCAAGAAAAATACAAAGAAATGTCGCCCTGTGAGAAATAGCCGGAAGTGCTTTTGTTCAACTGTTCACCCTTCCCGTCGAGAGGCGCTATTGTTAAGTGAGGAATGCCTATTGTCCAGAGGAGACGATCGGAGTGACACGTCCGCTGACGTACAGGAGAAGAAAGGAGCATGAGTATTACGGCCATTAGAGGATTTCCCGTGAATGCAGGAAAGAGTTGCAATTGCCGGAAAGGGAGAATGCTGGGAGCAGTATTCGTGGCGCGCACGTACGCTTGGGTTTCTGAGAAGGAAATCCACTTGCCGGAACCAACATAGCGAATCTTTGCAGAAGAATCGAAATTTATTTCCTCGCCGTTCCCAAGCTCTACCCGACAACAAATGACCACGCCCGACGAAACAATACTAGACCAGTCAGTGCATCAGACCATCAGTGCAGTGATGTGTTCAATTGGTTGCCGATATCTCAGGGGTGTGCTCTGGAACTGATTGGTCAGCATCTTCAGAGAGGGGCTTGATATAGGGATTTAAGGACGTTGCAGAGCACGAAATGACGCTCTGAGCCCTGGGTAAACGGCTCATCCAGACGCTTCTCGCTATGTACTCTTAACGCTTGCCATTTTGCGGATATACCCTTTTTTAATGTAAATAAGTTATCTCAAAGCGCCATTAAACCAGCTTGTATATATTTTACCAACTTCGGAGATTCAACACTTCATCAACCCGGAGTCTCTGCACGCTACCAAGTGAAGGCCGGGTCGACTTAGTCCCAGCGTCACGACAACTGGTGACCAGCGTTGGGATCTCAATCTACAAGCCACAACATCTGGTGATTGGAGGTGGGATCTGAATCTACAAGCCACAACATCTGGTGATTGGAGGTGGATCAGAATCTACAAGCCACAACATCTGGTAATCGGAGGTAGCATCTGAAGCTACAAGCCACATCTGGTGATCGGAGGTGGTCCCCCAAGCAACAAGCAGGAGCAACATCGGCCAACAAGAGAGCAGCTCGGAACATCGATCGCATGTGTGGGTGAGTGCTTGGCTTTTCTTCTGATGTGGACCAGGTTCTAGAACAGGGTTAGATTTTAGAACTGGTAAAGAGTGTTGAAACGCCTTTAGGTTTGGTAGCTTGCACAGCTGTTTTGGAAGTAGCCGAAACTCGGAGCCATCATGGACCTACAAAACTGCAGAAACCGGAACTGTTGCTATTGTGTGAGGAATTGGGATTTGATACAAGTGGTTTGGCACGAAAATCCTTGATTTTAAAGGCAATCACTGATTTGGGAACCGATGATGCGGAGCGCAGTGAAGCATGGAACCTCACCGGACAAAAAAGGAAGAGCAGCTCAGACAGCAGAAAGAGCGGGAAAAAGAGGAAATGAGGCGTGAGCTTGAAATTGAGAGAGAAGCAAATAGGCTGGAGCAAGAAATTGAGCTCCGGAAATTAGAAGTAGAGTTGAGCAAGAGGTCGGGCAATTGTCCCCAGCTAGCGGTACCTCTTCTCAACAAGGAGGCAGATTTCAAGATGTCAAAGTACATGCAGCCATATGTGCTATCAGGGGATATCGGTCTGTATCTGGCTAACTTTGAGCGAACCTGCGAAAAACTGTCCTTCCAGCGAGACACTTGGTCTCAGAGATTATTGACGGTTCTGCCCTGCGAGGCAGCGGAGGTTGTCGCGCGGCTAAGCAAGGAGGACGCGGACAACTACGAGAAGGTCAAGGCTTGCCTTCTGAGAAAGTCTAGGCTTAGCGCCGAGGCGTTCAGACAACGTTTTCGGAACGCTACTAAGTCCAGGGACGAGAGTTACCCTGAATTCCTGTACAATTTAAGAGTCAATTTGGGCAAGTGGCTAAAGAGCACTGATTCCTACAGTGATAGGGACGCTGTAGTCCAACGAATTCTTTTGGAGCAGTTTTATAACGGCCTCCCAGAAAAAGAAAGAAATTGTTTACAGGACCGAGGCGACATTAAGTCGGCAACTGAAGCTGCCGAACTCATTGAGGAGTACGCTTCGCGCCGACAATTCAGCAAACCAGCAGTGGACAGGCCCCGCAATCCCAAGTTGAGTGTGAATAACCGTCAGGAAAGGCACTTTGCTAGAGTTGCAAACGAAGAAAGGAAGGCTTCTTCAGGCAAACTCCTTAGAAAGGACGGCAGTGAGAAAAGTGGGGAAGTGACCAATGCGCAGAACACAAAGACAAAGAACAAGCTTGAGGCTAGGAAGCCGCTCACATGCATTAGGTGTAATGAGCAGGGTCATATTGCCGTCAACTGCCGGAAAGAAAAGATTGCTTTCTCGTATGTCAGTGACTGCGATGAAAACAAGAAGCTTTTGGAACCCTATATGCATGACCTAGTAGTCAACGGGAAGCCTTGCATGGCACTGCGTGATTCGGCCGCTACGATGGATGTTGTGCATCCGGCTTATGTGTCGCCTTCCCACTATACAGGACAGTGTGCATGGATCCGCCAGGTAGTTGAGGAACAGAATGTGTGCTTGCCAATCGCGAACGTGGTCATCGAGGGCCCTTTCGGCGAGTTAACTGAGGCTGCCGTTTCAGGAAAGCTTCCTAAGTGCTATCCGTATTTGTTTTCCAACAAATCGGACATGCTGCTGCGAAAGAGGGGCATCCTTTTCGGAGTCACAGTTGTGCAAGCCTTACCATGTTTAAAGGCGCGAGAACTAGCTACACTGCTCATTCCAGAAAATTCCACAGCGGAGGAAACGGCAGTTGAAACAGTGGTCGATGCGGAAGATAGCGGGTCAGAAAACTTTAAGAGCGAGGCATCTCAGATAAGTCAACTTTACAGTGAGCTTGATGAGACGCGGAATGAGGGCGTTCTTGAGAGTAACCTTTTGCCTCCAGTGTCTAGTAATCTCACGAGACTTCTAAGTGGAACCCGAGAGGACTTAGCTATGGGGCAACCCAATGATCTCAAGATACAGGTGTTAAGGGAGTGCCACCGCGCCACTAAGACAGCAAAGAATATTTGTTTCGAGATGAGAAAGGGAGTGCTGTATCGCTTATTCAAGGATAAGCGCGGAGTAGAGCGGGACCAATTAGTCGCTCCCCAAAAGTACCGCGAAGACTTACTGCGACTTTCCCATGGCAGCTCGTGGTCATGTCACCTTGGAATAAATAAAACAAAGCAGAGGCTGTTGCAAGAATACTATTGGCCTGGAAGATTTAAGGACACGGAAAATTTTGTACGGTCATGCGACACGTGCCAGCGGGTGGGAAAGACGCAATATAAGTGGAAAGTTCCGATGGTATTAGTGCCAATCACTACCGAGCCGTTTCACCGGTTAGTAATAGATGTAGTTGGGCCACTTCCTGTGGCAGAGTCAGGGTATCGTTATATCCTCAATATGTTATGCCCAGCCACAAAGTTTTCAAAGGCTGTTCCGCTGCGCGAGGTAACGTTCAAAAGTGTAGTAGATTCGCTGCTGTCAGTGTTTGCATGAGTTGGATTCCCTTTCGAGGTCCAAAGTGATCAGGGCAGCGATTTCACAAGTGTCCTCACCACCTCATTTCTCGAGCGATGCGGCATTAAGGTAGTGCGCAGCTCGATCCACCATCCGCAGAGCAACAGCGTAGAAAGATGGTATTCTGTTCTCAAACGCGTCTTGAGGGGACTGTGCTATGAAAAAAAAGCACGAATGGGATACCTGCGTGCCTGCAGCACTTTTCGCTTTGCGGTCAGTGCCGCACGAATCCACTGGATTTAGCCCAGCCAAGTTGCTATACGGAAGGTCACTGCGCTCACCTTTGCGAATGGTGCGCGAAGTCTGGGAGGGGCGCTGAGAAGACCCAAGAGTAGTAGAATTCATTCTGAACCTCCTGAATCGCTTGCATAACACTAAGTAACTCGTTGAGGCCAGCATGAAGTGAGCCCAGGCTCGTTTCAAAGTGTACTATAAATCAGCCCGTCAAAGCACGTTTCGTATCGGGGACCAGGTGATGTGGCTAGGAGATTCAAGGCAGAATAAGTTCAAAGTACAGTGGGAAGGACCGGCTGAAGTCGTTGCAAAGCTTTCTAACACTAACTACGCAGTGAAAATCCCCGGTAGGCGTAAAGACGTGCTACCTTGGAGGGACCAAATTCACCGTACAGACGGACTATTGTTCCCTGGCTTGGCTTGAAACTGCGACATCGAACAACAGTCGCCTTCTGAGGTGGAGCTGGATTTTACAGCAGTACGATTTTGAAGTAAGATACAAAAAGGGGCTGTTAAATGGGAATGCGGACGCGCTTAGCCGCAGTTACTAAGCGGTCCGAGGTGCTCCTCACCATGTATCCAAATTGATACTCAGTTTTTTTTTTCGTGCGCTTGTATATATGTGACTATGTAAAGCAGCACGTTTGGTTTTCTAGGCATTCGTGGGCCCTGAGCGTCTTGACTGTGGGCTTTTCTCGGACAACGATGGCAGTGTTCTTTTGACCTGGTCTCTTCAGACGGGAGCCGAGGGCTTGCTAGACATGTGGTTGAGTTTCAGAGACAGCTCAAGCAATTTGGCCTACGACAATCAAGACAACGCGACAAGCGACAGCGAGCTTCAAGCGTTCATGTGCAGGCCATTAAGTCGTCTCTTCATGCATCAGCTGCGACTGCTGCCCTCCGTGACTCTTCTGCGGGGAAGAAGATTGTTGTGACCGTGCATTGTCCGCGCTTGCGCGCACTATTGTGCGCCTGTGGGCATGGTATTAATATGTGCTGTTTGTGCAAGGGCTCTAAGTTAGCGTGTTCACATGAATCTTTTTGTGTGAGCATGCTTTACTTTGCTGTGACCCTACAACTGCCAAGTTGGCCCTGTCAAGGGAACGTCAAGAAAAATGCAAAGAAACGTCGCCCTGTGAGAAATAGCCGGAAGTGCTTTTGTTCACCCTTCCCGTCGAGAGGCGCTACTGTCAAGTGAGGAATGGCTATTGTCCAAAGGAGACGATCGGAGTGACACGTCCGCTGACGTACAGGAGAATAAAGAAGCATGAGGATTACAGCCATTAGAGGATTTCCCGTGAATGCCGGAAAGAGTTGCAATTACCGGAAAGGAACAATGCTGGGAGCAGCATTCGTGGCGCGCACGTACACTTGGGTTTCTGAGAAGGAAATCCACTTGCCGGAACCAACATAGCGGATCTTTGCAGAAGAATTGAAATTTACCACCTCGCCGTTTCCAAGCTCGACCCGACAACAAGTGACCACGCCCGACGAAACAATACTGGACCAGTCAGTGCATCAGACCATCAGTGCAGTGATGTGTTCGATTGGTTGCCGATATCTGAGGGGTGTGCCCTGGAACTGATTGGTCAGCATCTTCAGAGAGGGTCTGGATATAGGGGATTTAAGGACGTTGCAGAGCACGAAATGACGCTCTGAGCCCTGGGTAAACGGCTCATCCAGACGCTTCTTGCTATGAACTCTTAACGCTTGCCATTTTGCTGATATACCCTTTTTTATGTAAATAAGTTTTCTAAAAGTGCCTTTAAATCTGCTTGTATATATTTTACCAACTTCGAAGATTCAATCCTTCATTAACCCTGCATCTCTGCGCGCTATCAAGTGAAGGCCGGGTCGACTTAGTCCCAGCGTCACGACAACACGAAACAAATTTTCTTTTTACAAAGCACTTGGCGTTCTATCTGAGGTACTGCTGTTTGACAAAAGCCGTGACGTAATTCCATTCATGGCCAGTCAGCAGAAACTGTAACCAGATTTTATTTTTGCAAATAAATCGAAAAATTAACATAACGTACAGAACACAAATAAAGTTCCAAAGAGGCGTTGCTGGAAGGAAGCGTTTGCTGACATTTAAACTGCGCTCCAGGGCACAGCTGATACCGACATTCAAACCGCGCGCCTAAAGCCGAAAGCCGATGTTTTGTCAGGCTGGTGGCTTAGTGCTGCAGTAAATTAGGCCATTGGGGCCTACGGGAGTGTGCGCTCTTTTCCCACTCCTTTCTCTATGCTCAGCAGGCTACAACGCTGAGCACTCCTTGAAGATGGCGAAACCCACTGATGAACGAGTTAGTATTACAGCGCTTAAAGTAGCTACCGCGGCTGTACGAATGCGAAAGTGGCGTTGGTCACGCTACCTTGAATGAAAAGAAAGCTGAAAGAAATTGCTTACATGCAGCTGCTCCAAAAGCGAGCGCAGCGACCTGCGTCTCGAGTGTCAGAAGAAGTCCCGCTTTCAGGTGATTCACAGATTTTTCGTTCTAACGGTGGTAAGCGTGTCAGCAGTGCCGGTGTGATAAAACGATTCCGCATATACTTTGTGACCTCCTTCAGCTAGATGGAGAGCGTTCCTTCCTCTGGTAGCTACACTACCCCTGTTCGGACTCTCGCCCTCATACAGAAGGTACGATTTTGAGCCCTTGGGCGACACCTTTATCATAAACGAAAGCGGTGAAGGCGTTCCTTAAGTTTTTAAAAGGCTTTGGTTTGACTACTAGATTTTGTGTACGTCCTCAACCCCCCTCTATTATAGATATCTGGACATATGACAGACTACTTTCCTTCCCGCTCTTTATTTCTTTTTTCTCCCTTTGTTCCTGTCCCCTACTATTTATAACCTATATATAGTTAACTTCCCTGCCATTCTATTCTTGTCTCTCTTTCTTTCTCTCTCTCTCCATGTAATAGTGGTCCACAACAATGCTACAACGATGATGCGGCCTGAGACCTCATCGAAAAGTCCTACCGCTATTTCGATCCAGCTCCTATATATTAGGTAGCAGTCGTGAAGCGAACAGCAAATGTAGTGTGCTGCACAACCGGACACCACGTACTATCTTTGGGAGGGTAGTACTGATCACGAGGGCTACAAGGAACTAAAATCGTGCAATGGTATTCGATGTCGTACTCTATCCATATAAAAAGCTAAGAAAACAATCTTGTGTGTCTACGCGTGCTCCCACAACTATTTCCTGCTACTTTTATCAAGGACGCATCCTGCAGTCTTCTATGACTACAATTGAGAAAGGTTTTCCCGTGCTTGATTCATCTCTGGAAGTAGCCGATATCTGCTCTGGACAATGGGAAACCCTGATAATGTGTAGCTATGAAAGCAACCAGAGAAAACAAGCAATGAGAAATGTTTATTCCGTAGCACTGTACTACTGCACCTAAGCGAAGGGAGGACTGACTGCAAACGTGGAAAGAAAGGGTAGTTGGTCTGGGTACGATGAATGCATATTTTCAAAGCAAAAACAAAAGACGAAGAAAGCAGACAGACGCAGGACTAACGTTAAACTTCGACTCGAAGTTGAAGTTCAGCATTCGTCGTACGTCTGTCTCCTTTCTTCGTCCTTTGTTTTTGAGCTGAAAATATGCATTCGTGGGTCGGACTGTAAATTAAAACCAACCAGAGTGTCATACGGTTTGCATTCGCTGAATAAATGTATCTTAAAAGTACCACAACACACTTATGCATACAGAATACAGAGCGTACCTTGTGGGCTTAGAGATTACTCAGTACCGATTTTTTTTTCGAGAAAAAAATGAACTTACGATCTGCCGCATTCCTAATAATAGCTGTCAATGAGGAAACTAGAATACTCTAAAAGTACTGTCTAGTCTACTCTTCAGCTGAACAAAGTTATCTAATCTTACTTTCCGTCTTTCAGTGTTCTGACCTATAGCTCGTATTTATGTTCCATATTAAATTATTTCCCAATAATAATCATCATCATCCTCAGCCTGACTACACCCAATGCAGGGCGAAGGCCTCTCCCGTATTCCTCCAATTAACCCGGTCCTGTGTCAGGTGGTGGTGGTGAAAACGTTTACTGAATGTTGAGCTTTATTGACTGTTTTGATGGGTCGGCTCGATATCGCGTAGGGTGGCCGGGAGCTTGTGGCTCTCAGTGACCCATAGAGCACAGCCAAACAGCTCCTTTTGTGCAGCTGAGTCCGGAAACCGCGATCTTCCATCGCTCTATGTCTGTCAGTTGCAAATTGCGGGGTGGCTGGAGCTCAGAGCCCATGCAGAGAACGTGATGAACGTCTGCTTTGGGTTCTCTGCAGAGGGGGCATACAGGGGAGAAAAGGCCGGGGTGGATATGACCAGCCGCATCCACTTGACTCCTGCGAACTTCTTACCCTCATCCGTCCCCTGAATTTTCTGCCGCACCCTGCTACGCTTTCCTTCCTTTGGAAACCAGTTTGTTGCCCTGAGCGAGCATCGGTTATTTTTTCTTTGCGCTACATGTCCGCCCATTCCCATTTCTTCTTGATTTCCACTAGAATGTCAGTGACGAGTTATTTCTCTGACCCACTATGCTAGTGTCCTATCTCTTAACGTTATCCCTGCCATTTTTTTTTTCATAGCCCTCTGTGCTGTCCTCAACTTAAGAGAACCCTCTTTGTTAGCTTCCACGTTTCAGCCCCATGGGTGAGTACCGGTAAGATGCTACTGTATACTTTAATTTTGAGCAATACTTGTAGGCTGCTAGTCATAACCTGGGCGTGCTTGCGAAGTGAGCTCCAGCCCAGTCTGATTCTTCTTGTTATTTCCCTTTCATGGTCTGGATCTGCGGTTACTACCTGTCCTAAACAGACATATTCGCCTACTGCTTCCAATGCCTCGCTACCCAAAGTGAACTGCTGTTCCTTCCCTAGACTATTGATCATTACCTTAGTCTTCTCATATTGATTTTCAAGCCCACCTTTTTACTTTCCGTGTCTAAATCGTCAATCATTCTTTGCAATTTATTCCCTAAGTTGCTTAGCAAGGCAATGTCATCAGCAAATCGCAAATTATTGAGGTATTCTTCCTCTACTCGTTTCCCTAACTGCTCCCATTCCAAGTGTCTGAATACTTATAAGCAATCTATGTATAGTACTGGGGAAATTGTGTCTCCTTGCCTAACACCTTTCTTTATGGAAATTTGTTACTTACTTTATGCAGAACTATGGTTGCTGTGCAGCCGCTATATATGTCTTCCAGCACTTTCACGTACGGCTCGTCTACATCCTGATTTCGCAATGTCTGTATGACCGCCAAAGTTTCTACTGAGTCAAATGCTTTTTCGTAATCAATAAATGATGTGTATAAGGGCTGGTTGTATTTCAAACATTTTTCTGTCACCTGGTTGATAGTATGGGTATAATCAATAGTAGAGTATCCTTTACGCAATCCTGCTTAATCTTTTAATTGGTTTCAGTATAAATTCGCACTGATTCTATTAGCGATTACTTTGGTAAATACTTTATATGTAACAGACATTAAGCTGGTTGGTCTGTAATTTTTTCAAGTCGTTAGCGTCCCCTTTCTTGTGAAAAAAAGATAATGTTTGCGTTCTTCCATGCGTCCGGTATTGTCAATGACACTAGATATTGCGTATACAGGGTGCCAGTTTTTCTAGCACGATATACCGCCAGTGCTTTAACAAATCTGTAGTTACCTGATCGACTCCAGCTTCTTTCCCCCTTTTCGTAGTCTCTAATACTTTCTTAACTTAATCATTCGTCACTGGCGGAACATCTGACTGCATTTCCCTACCGCCAATTTCATTATTGTCCTGACTTCGTTGGCTGCTGTAGAGGTCAGTACAGAACCCCTTGGCTACTTTGACTATCTTGTCCATATTCGTGATGACATTGCCCGCCTTGTCCCTTAGCGCATACATCTGATTTTTGCCTATGCCCAATTTCTTCTTCATCGATTTAAGGCTTCCCCCCTTCTTTACAGCATGCTCAATTTCCTCCATGTTATACTTACTTATATCGCCCATCTTGCGCTTATTGATTAGCTTATATGTCTCGGCCAATTGGATCTGGTCTGTTGGATTGGAAGCTTTCATACTCCGGTGTTTCTTAATCAAATCTTTCGTCTCCTTAGACAGCTTACCGGTATCCTCTCTACTATCCTACCACCTACTTCTACAGCGCCCTCAGTATTGACATCTCTGAAATAATTGTTCATTGCTTCTAGGATAATATCATCATCCTCAGTTACATATCTATTCTGTAGCGAGCTCCTGAACTCTTCTTCCCTCCCCCTACCGCGAATTCGATGATGAACTTTTTGCTTACTAATCTGTTTCGTTTCCCTTTCAGATTTAGACTCATTCGAGACCTTACCATTCTGTGCTCACTACATCGCACCTTCCCGATTACCTCTACGTCCTGCACAACGGCGGGGTTAGAACACATTTTGAAGTCAATTTAATTTTTAGTCTCCCCGTTCGGACTTCTCCATGTCCATTTCCGGTTCTTTTGTTTGCTGAAGAAGGTATTCATTATTCTAACTTATTACGCTCTGCAAATTCAACTAGTAAATTCCCCCTGCTATTTCTAAAACCAATGCCATAACCACCTACTGCCTGATCTGCTGCCTGCTTTTTTCCTACCTTGGCATTGAAATCGCCCTTTAGTACAGTATACTGCGTCTTTCCCTTCCTCATTGCCAATTCTACACTTCCATATAAGTTTTCGACTGCCTGGTCATCATAATTACATGTATGTGCGTAGGCTTGTACAGCCTTCAGTTTATACCGCTTATTAAGCTTAATTACGAGGCCTGCCACCTTCTCATTATTGCTGAAAAATTCACCTATATTACCAGCTATATATGTGTTAACAAGGAAACCTACCTCTTGTTCCCGCTTCTCCGGTAAATTGTCATTATTGTTATTATTTATTGTGTGGCGGTAATATGCCACACAATAAATAAGCTTCCACCCAACCTCCTGCTAGATAGCATTCACATAGGGTGAGAAATATTTACGACCGACAATATTATCCTTAATTTGTGTTTTTTCAGTCATCCGAGGTCTCCACACCATCAAAGACGGGCAGTATTGATAGAGTCGCACAGGTAATTGCGAAAATAAATGTCTCTTTTCAAGTTTCGATTTATAAACAGTTCTTTATTTCTGACAAGCACGGAGTTCACTACAATTTGTTATTTTTTCACTACACTCATATAATTGGCAGCTACAAACATTACCATAAAGATTCGTGCCACAATTTGAAAACAGTGTAGGTGTTTCCGACATTCAAATAGAGCTTGCCAGTTTTAACCATTTAATACATTGGGCGCTAAGTATCATATGCAACAAAATTATTCATTCTTGCTTCATAGCTCCCAAATACCTGACCAGAAAATGAAAGGTAGCGTTTCATGCTGGCTGAGCAGTAGCAGAACGCCTGTAAAAAGTGTACGTATGCACTGTTTAGAACCATTTAAAGATTTTGCCTATGATGGCAATGAGATGATTTATAATATATTATATCGAAACAAATTACCTCTTAGGAGCCACAAGCTTACTTCATTTCAGCCCATCAGTTTCCTGACATATGATATCACAAGCTTCCAGACTGCAAGGTTTGTAATTCTCTGTTCGGAGCAGACCTGGTCACAGGGTCAAAACAGATGTAATCAAAACTACTGAATATAATTAGAGCCAACAATAATACTTGAACGCAATTATGACAATAAGCATTGCCTTTAAAGCGAGGGCTAGGCAGGCAGCCCACATAGAGCCATTAGAATATTTGCACTGTTCAAACGAAAACAGCGTCACGTAGATAAAATTTAATCTTTCAACGGGAGACGGGCGGCCTCCTCTTTAAGCGATGTTAGCTCTTGCTTCCTAGCGGTAAGTGCCTCAGCGAGCGTAAAGTTAAGAGCTGAAAGTTTCTGTTGTCTTTCAAGACAGTGTAGCTTCTTAGGATGCGCAAAATGTGCTGAATTACACTTCTGGCTTCCCGATAATGTTCGAAACAAACGCGCCACATACAGCGATACTTCCAACCAGTCATCGGTCCACAAAAGATTTAACAAGACCTTTTAGAACTATAAGTATACTTAGCTTTACAGGTTCGCAATGTGCCCAGTAATTCTACAAATTATTATTGCGAAAACGTTTCTTCTTTTATACGTGGCGTGGAAGGCATTGTTTACATAACATGTCCGCAATACCAGAGAGTTGACAAAATTCATTGCCGCTCCTGGGTTTCGAAACCGCTCAGATTGCCTGCCCTGGCCTACTTGCGAGAGTACTATAGACTGGAGCACGCACGATAAGTAGACAGTATATTTTATCTAGTTTTACGAACAGAGCTGTTGCCAGTAATAATAGCCTTTTACACTTAGAGGCGTGCAGGCACAGATTTTTATATAAACGCGCACCGCTCTTCTAGTAGTTATAAAATAACCTGTGATCTATGGTTGGTGAGCCCAGATTGCGCCACACGATTTTTAAACTTATCCATATCCATATGATCGTTCGATCATGTACAAACATCACACTTCAAGACCGTAACAACAATACTTGTTCTACAACGAGCTGTAAATGTTAAAGTTCAACACACAATACGCCTTATCTTCCTTTTGCATCTCAACCTCATCGTCCGCGGGGTACAGTAGCCAAGTGACTCCTTCTTTTTTGTCTCCAAAAAAGGTGTGAAAGTTGCACCTCCTTGGCATCTAACATTCTTGGGGCCTATACCTTCACTTAGAGAAATAAGGGCCGGAGTAACCATTCCCTACGTGTATACAAAACTGAGCAAATTTTTTTCGGGAGAATGATGCTTGGTAAATGAACAGGATGGCGCGGAGACACGCTGGTTGCTGTTGCTGAATTTTGAACGAAAGAGCTTGCTGCACGGTCACGATTCGCTAGTGCAAATGTTTGGACATTTATTCTTCGTAATACGCTCAGACTCTTTCAGAAGACCTTGCTCCATTTCGTCTCGCAAAGTCAGTCAAGTCGAGGTGAAATCAGCACTTCGAGAACAGCATTGACACTTTGGATTAGACTTCTTAAGAAAGATCCTTTACAGCAAGTGCGTTTCTTTAGACGGCTGGTTGGAGCGTGCGAGCTGGACCTTGTAATCCAGCTTTCACGCGATAGCATGGCCCACCTTTGCTTTTTGAACTGTTCAGAACTGCATTTGCAGTCTAAAGGTCGCAGTGGCTTCTGTGAAGCCTCCTCTCAATTCAAAATCGCGGAATAATTAGGCGGTACTACATAACCGCGTATAGAGGGTATGACGCAAACGTGGCTAGTGGTCACATAGGGTGCGTCCTAGATGAGAAACCGAACGAAGACATGTACTTTTTGCTGTCCAAACCACGTCTCATAGGTGAGCCCTGTAGCCGCAGAGCAGTTTTCCGCTATAACGCAGTTCCCGCAGAGCAACATTTGCTTTGCTAGCTGGCAATCTATGCGGGAAGCGGTGTCATCAGTCTCCTTATAGAACAGAATTTATACTTACAATCGTCCGTTCCAAGCACTTTATTTCTTCGTTTGAAACCATTCCAGTTCGATTCTAAAACCGGGCAATGGAATCACACAATCATTACGATTTACTACACCTGTTAATGCATTGCTTGGGGTAAATAACTGCCTTCAGCTCCAAATATTACAAAAGGTACTCTCGGGAGTGGTGACAGGAGGTTTAGCTCAAGGGTATAGTGTATCTTTTTTCTTTAAAGATTGTGCGTTTTGTAGTATTTATTTATTATCATACGGAGAACGTCCCCTTTTTTTCAGAGCTATAGCAGGAGATGACCCAAAAAGTGTAATCAGTAAAAGACACTCAGTTCAGTTTAGTCGTTCAGTCGTGTCCGACTCTTCGTGACCCTATGGACCATGTCACGCCACGCTTTCCGGTCTCTCACTATCTTCCTAACATCACATAACTTCATCTGCAGTGCCTCGAGGATGCCATCTAACCATCGCGTTCGCTGCCTACCCCTTCTCCGGCGACCCTCAACCTTTCCCAACATCAAATCTTTCTCCAGCGACTCCTCTCTTCTCATCAGATGACCAAAGTAGCTGAGATGACCAAAGACACTATCAATGTATAAAAACAAAACTAAGAAGAAAACATAAACAAGGACGTAGCGCACGCACACGGAAAACAAAACACGCAGACACTAATTCATAGAGTAGACTAACTTATTTCAACGCAGTCGAAAAATAATTGAGAGTTGACGGGTGCCGCGGAAAGCGAGTTACAATCACTTATGTTTTTTAGGGAAATAGGGAAATACTGTAACTTTAGAGCGTATAAAGGGGAAATGTCCAGTGGAGGTAGCTTCTGAAGGTGGCTGGTGGCTGGTTGAGCGAACTTTAAACAAGCATAATGCGAAAAGTGATAGTGAGAATATATAATTCAACGTAAAAACTTTAAATGAACACTGCGCCAAAGCTCTGAAAAATGAAGTAAATTAACTTAAAAGAGTCTGCAACGCCTGTAAAAGTTGCGGTTATATTGCCGAAAGAAGAAACGAACTGCTTGCACATGCGAAGGAAGAAAAGAGTTGTCTAACGGCTGCAAAATTGGGAGCGCATGCTACGAGTTAGTGTGCATGACCATTACATTGAAAATAAAGAAAACGCATCTTTTCACTGCTGCTAAATGTAATGAATGAAGTTGGTCATTATGCGTTTTATAAACATTTGTTAGTTTTGCATTAAATTGTTTCTACCAATCAGAGCAAGATGAATCGCAATCCCTCCATTTCTGATTAAAAGACAAAGGAATGAAGTTGAAGTAATACTCACGTTAATGTCCCACAGACCGGAAAAAGAGCACCTTGTGCGCGTCTACGGTGCAAACGAAAAACAAAACGCAGCCGATCACTGCGCAGTGGCAGTCGTACAAAAACTGTATCATTCTGGATTTAGCCTATCGAACAATCGTTCGTACATATAGATAACAAACAGGATTTGCAGCAGTACATTGACCATTCAAAAGCAGCCCCTTAAAATATTTCTTCGATACTGCTTTTCCTGCCATCCTGCATGTGGAGCATTCTGTGCATGAAACATTTGAGATCAACTCTAACGCCGTATTCGACATCATGTATGGTTCTTATAATAGTGCCGGAACTGGCTCCCTTGCGTTGCAGGACAAAAACGAAGTCGATACAGGGGAAGCTGCCCGCTGCTTCTAGACAAGAGAGATACTTATAAAACTCTTAATCGAAAATCAGACAATTTAGCCGGCTTTTAGCATTCGATGACATGCTACTCTGCTTAGGGAAGGGAATCGGGTAGAGAAAGGCGAAATGAAAGAGGTGTTGATAATGAAAGAAATAAAATTACGGAGAGAAGAATGCGAATATAAATGCGCACTACACTCTATCATCGAGTAATTATAGACAATGAAGTGACGCGATGCACAGTCTTATAAATTAGCTTTAGGGTGTCAGCAAATGCTAACCGCGCACGAAGCACAAAACAGAATTTTTAGAAGCACGAAATGAAACGCTGCCGCTGAACATATATGCAGTACACTTGTATAGGTATCGGCTATGCAGGTGTAAACAAATTGGAATATATGCATTAGGTTTACTCTGAGAATTTATGAGGAAATCATGATTCAAGGAAAGCAAGATCTCGGTTTGGTAGAGAGCGAAACAAACAGGCAGATAACAGCTATACGGGGCTAAGTGTCTTTGTGAGGATGGGTTTCCGTACGGCTGGCGAATATGTTCCATACAGCTGGCGAATATGTAAGCTTTGCTGGGAGTGTTTTCGGGACGTAGCCGTTTTATTTTTGTTATGGAGCTTTCATGCAGTAATATGAATACTATCGCAGTAAGATCTATAATACTCGCATCATATGGGGCTCAAATCAAATCGCAAAGTGAGCTTGTGTAAAACATCTGAGATTTCTAGCCTTCCCAGAAAGAATGACACGAACGGCTCTCACATAACAGAGAAAACGCAATGCTGCAAATAGCCAGCCACTGTCGACAAGTAGACGTCAGCAAGCACTGATGGGCTGCCGTAGTATAACCTCAAATGGCTACCATTGGCGAACATAGACCTTTCATAAGACAGCTACCTTTTTTGTGACCCAAACTTATGTAGGGAAGAAGGGGACAATATATATACAAGTGCCAAATTTCAGCGTCAAATCTAGAAAAAGTAACACGGCAGAGAAAGGAACCAAACTTGAGAAAGCTAAAAGCGTGTTCTCTTGCATATATTCAGCAAATTAGCAGAATTACATTGAAGTTGCAAGTTGGCGCATATTTGACTTTCTCAGCTCTCCATGTACGGCAGCCCAAATCTCGACCTGGCAGGAGCGAAGACTGTCTTTTGTCTGCTCTTGCCTGTCATAAAGAAGCTATTCGGCGATAAAATCAAGTTCAAGGAGAGGCTCATAAAGCCCTTGCCTAGTCTCGGCCTTTCTGAACATTTATTAGCCCTGACGGCGCTGGATGTAAGGAGCTGGCGCCACACGGCGTCTGTAACTCCCGGCAAGAGGGTGAACGGGAGGAAGAAGACGCCGCAAGTAGGGACGTGTGGGAGTGGACATATGTTGAAGAGAAAACGGCTCAGCAGCATTGCTGGACAATGGATGGCCGTGGAGTTCCTGCTCATCGCTTCCCATATGGCCTACGACCTGGTTGCCAGACCTGGGAGTGGCAGATTTATAGTGTGTGTTGGTCTTCGTCTTATTTATTTTAAGCTTGCTCGTCTTGCCGGACGCCGAGCGCTGCCGGGCAGCGGGCAGGAAGGAACTGAGACTGACCCCGATCCCGGCACGATAACAACAACCCTTTATTTCACGCAAACAGCATCTTTATATAGCAAGCACTCATGTGACCAGTGACGTCACGGACAGACAATGTTTCAGGCGCGGCACAGGCGCTATCAGCACATCTCCCCTTTTCTCTGAAAAGATACACTGGCATTTGTAACAAACTTAGCACTGCTACCAATAAAGGATGAACACTTTTTAATGGATGCAACCAATGCTCAAAACAAAATAACAATCAGTTACTAGCACATATCGATCTGGTGGCCGGACATGACGGCCAAATCGTGTTCTATATCCAAGACGGCTGGTTTGTGGCAAGGGGGTATTAGATGGATCGGCAGGTGCCTTCGGTTTAGATGGATTAGTTTCCTGTTCCATTCCTACCCGAATATCATATGCCTGCGGAAAATCATAGCTACCTCCTTCTTCCTCGCAGTCATTCTGCTGGGAAACAAAGCGAACCAGGAATTTCCTGTTTATTTCTAGAACTACACCCGTAGAAATTCTAACTACATACGACCTCGGACGTTCTGCAGGACGTAAGACTCGCGCTTTCACTTTGCAAGTCTGTCACCCATACTTCCGCTCCTGGTTTGAAGACTGGCATCGGAAGAGCCCTATGACGACCATTGAAGTACCTATGCTGCCGCTGCCGGATGGTTACATCGCGATCTCTGAATTTTTTCAGGCTCACCTTCTGGGGCACAAGGCTCTTGGGAGGGACAGGGACTGTTGTGCGTAGCTGCCTGCCCATCAGAAGCTCTGTAGGGCTTTTTCCCAGTGGCCCTGGGGTATCCCTGTATGCTAGCAGAGAAAGATAGGGGTCCTTATCTTTTATAATCAGCCGTTTAATTGTTTGGACCATCCTTTCTACTTCCCCATTTGCATGAGGGTATCTGGGGCTCGTCGTCAAAAAGAGGAAGCCATAGTCGCGAGCAAACGACTGGAATTCCTGAGATACAAATTGTGTTCCCTTATCCGAGATGACAACCTCTGGTATGCCATGTCTTGCAAAGAAACTTTTGAGTTGCATGACAGTGACACTTTTTGTAGAAGATAGCAAGGCTACCTCTGGGTATCTAGAAAAATGATCTGCTACCGCCAAATACCATTTTCCCTCAATATTGCAGAGATCAACACCTAGCTGTGGAGTGGTTGCCGGAATCATTGGTTCCGACTTTTGTTGCCTGTGTTCCGCGCACACTGGGCAATCAGTCACCAAAGCTCTTAGCAGGCAACTCTACCCAGGTCACCATACGCACTCTTTGGCTCGAGCTCTGCATTTCTCGATTCCTTGGTGACTCTCGTGCAAGCGCGTCAAGACCTCTGCGCGTAATTTTTGTGTAATCACCAGCTGCACACCTTTGAGTAGCACGCCTTCAGCAACTGTCAGCGTTGCTCTTTCCTGCCAGTATGGACGCAAGACCATCGACAGCGATGAGAACTTGGGCCAGCCTTCCAGGCTGAATTTTACGAGAGCTTGACAGACTTCATCGGCTGCTTGTTCAGCTTTGACTCGTTCAAAAAGGTTAGCCTCGACGGCATTTGTCAAACAGCCCGAAACGAATTTGGCGACTTCGCCAATACTCAGCGCATGAGCATCAATTTGATTTCCCTGAATCGGGGCTCTAGACAATACATCTGCAGTAACGAGGCTCTTACCCGGGGCATGCACAACCGTAAAGCTTAACCGCATAAGTCTCATGCGAAAGAGCTGAATACGAGGAGGCAAAACATCTAGAGGTGATTTTCCCAACAACGTTACAAGTGGTTTGTGGTCGGTTTCAAACAAAATTTCAAGACCTTTGATGTACCCTTCGAATCGTTCTGCCGCCCAGGTCATTGCCAACGCTTCCTTCTCAATCTGAGAATATCTGGTTTCGGCAGGCGTCAACGAGCGTGACGCAAATGCAACAGGTCTTTTTCCATTTTTTGGTTGAACTTGTATCAATACGGTCCCCAAACCGAATGATGACGCATCAGCGGAAAAATCGTAGGGTACTTAACATTATAGTTAGCCATGACACGCTTCGGAGAGATAACGTCTTTTACGTATGACAGCGCTTGCTCTTGGGCTGGTACCCACGACCATTCGGAACCCTTCAAAAGCAAGTGACGTAAAGGCGCCGTTTTCGAAGCCAAATCTGGTATGAATCTTGCCAGGTGATTAGCCATACCGAGCAGCCGTCGAACGTCAGACACGTTAGCTGGCGTCGCCAGCTCTTTGATAGCACGAACTTTTTCAAGATCCAGCTTGATGCCGTCTTTACTAAGCGCACAGGCAAGAAATCCTATCTCAGTTACCCCTAAGGAACACTTTTCTTTGTTTAGCGTAGCACCGGCACTGGCGAGACGATGTAAAGTTAGACGCAGGCGTTCGTCATGTTGAGCCTTGTCGTTACCAAAAATGAGCACATCATTCATCAGGTTTATCACGCCTGGGATTCCTTCAAGTATCTGCGACCATTTCTTCTGAAAGATCTTGGGTGCCGACGTTATTCCAAACGGCAGACTTTGAAAACAGTATCGCCCAACTGGCGTTATGAACGTAGTGAACTGGCAAGAAATGCTTTGCCCTGGGCTAGTTGGTTCATGGTTGAAGTGCATTATGAAGATGGCGCGAAAGGGACGAGGACAAGGAAGGAACACCAAAATAACAAGACAGGCACCAACTTTCAACTGATGTTTATTCGCGGAAACCCTTTCATTTATTTATAAAGCACCCAAACCGTATCACAAAGGCCTATCACATAGTCATCCACGTGGAGCACTGAGATCACCGGTGGTATTGGTCACAGACAAGAAAACCTCACAGTATAATAAGCCAGTAAACAAAAAAATAGCAATTCATCACAGTAAAGCACGCCATCCAAAAATATACAAAAGCAACCTGTTCGAAAGAGTCCTAAGATTACCGGAGTGCACAAACACACAAAATAAACATATCAACCACACAATGCAGATACGCTCGTGCCCAAGACAAACACGGCAAGTGTTTGTAATCTTCCCTTCGACCGCAATAACGAAAACAGGGGACAATGATTACCAGAAAGACCAACAGAAACGCCGAAAAAAAGATGCACATGAAGGCTTAAACAGGTGACAATGGAAACAAAAATGACCAACAGAAGCTCGGAAAGAACGTGCATAAGAAGTTTAAAGCTAAGGGAATCAGCTCATCGTCAACGTAAAACAAAAACAACCGAAAACACCTGTCAAGAATAAATAAAGCCCAAGTATAAAATCTACAGGAATCCTTCAAGAAAAGCCACCTCAGAGTCGCTGATTGATATGGACGGCTTGCTAACGCACAAACTTCCTACTTTCTTGATGAAATAAGCCTCTACTGCTTCTCGCTCTATTTTATCTCTACCAGATTTTTAAAAAATCGTCTTTTCTAGTTCCGGACGACACCCTTGGCAGGCTTTGCAGTGGTCTGCTAGGAAGCTTACATGCTGAATGCGAACATTCCGCATAAGTTCACTGGCCCGCTCATTGAAACAACGACCGGTTTGCCCTATGTAGACCAAACCACAGTTCAAAGGAATCTGACACACAACTCTTGACTTACATTTGGTGAACTTATTTTGATGTTTAATAGCGCAAACCGGTCGTTTATCAGGCTTATTCATTGAGCAAAGCTTACAAAGTTTTGAAGGCGCAGAAAACACAACTTAAACCTGAAATTTACTTGCAACTTTTTTAATGCCTTGGTATACTTTATGGATGTAAGGAATAACTGGCATAGGCTTCCTTCGTACTTCCGGGTTTCTTTCAACATTTTGTCTCTTCACTTTCTGAAGCAACCTTTCAGAAACAGCCAATATCAAAGGGGGCGGGTAGCCTGCTTCTTCCGGCCTTTTTACTCGGGCGCCAAAGCTAACCGACATCATGTCATGGCATGATTTTCCTAAAGCGCTCTGAAGGGAATTCGCAATTATAGCTCCTTTGACGAGCTTCGAGTGGGCACTGTCAAACGGTAGCAATCCTTTCTTTTTATCTGGGATTGTACGTCCAGCAAATATGATCGTTCTTCAACACACGCCTTAAGTCTAAGAACTGCAGTTCGTTGTTGACTGGTTCCTCCCAAGTAAAACTGAGGCCTTGGCTGTGATTGCGGAAAACGGACAACGTCCTAGTCACTCTCTAAGCTAAATGAAACTCAGGTGCCCCCTTCATAATAATAAAAATATCATCGACATATCTGAAAACGGAAACAATATTCGGGTATATGCTACCTGCAGAAGAACAATATGCTACCTGTAAAAGAAACTTTGCACACTGGTGAGCGATGATCCCTTCCTTGTGCGCAGTTCTTAAAACGTCGTACAGCAACTAGAGTCTTTGCCTCCCCTAGAATACAATGGGTTCTCTATCGACATTGAAGAATTGTAATATTCCGTTCCTCATCAAGGACGCCTAAGAGCGGTCAGAGAAAAGATCATGGACACAGGTGTTGTTCAGTTTCAAAAATTCCGCTGGGATTAGCAGCGAGAGCTTTGTAGTTTTGCTAGAATTCTACTTGAACTCAACCGCTATTTCGTCTGAAGGTGATTTCAAAAAAGAGGTGTCTGTATTGGGTCTTCTGTGGCACCTGTTCTTTGTGACATTTTCTTGTCAGCTGTTGGAAATGAAATCAAAAGTCAACTCCATGACCAGAATATTGTTTCCGTTTTCAGATATGTCGATGATTTTTTGATTATTCTGAAGGGGGCACCTGAGTTTGATTTAGCTGAGAGAGTGACCAGGACGTTGTCCGTTTTCCGCAATCACAGCCAAGGCCTCAGATTTACATGGGAGGAACCAGTTAACAATGAACTGCAGTTCTTAGACTTAAGACTTGTCTTGAAGAACGATCATATTTGCTGGACGTACAATCCCAGATAAAAAGAAAGGATTGCTACCTTTTGACAGTGCCCACTCGAAGCTCGTCAAAAGAGCTATAATTGCGAATTCCCTTCAGAGCGCTTTAGGAAAATCATGCCATCATATGATGTCGGTTAGCTTTGGCGCCCAAGTAAAAAGGCTGGAAGAAGCAGGCTGCCCGCCCCCTTTAATATTGGCTGTTTCTGAAAAGTTGCTTCAGAAAGTGAAGAGAAAAAATGTTGAAAGAAACCCGGAAGTACGAAGGAGGCCTATGCCAGTTATTCCTTACATCCATAAAGTATCCCATGGCATTAAAAAAGTTGCAAGTAAATTTCAGGTTCAAGTTGTGTTTTCTGCGCCTTCAAAACTTTCTAAGCTTTGCTCAATGAATAAGCCTGATAAACGACCGGTTTGCGCTATTAAACATCAAAATAAGTTCACCAAATGTAAGTCAAGAGTTGTGTGTCAGATTCCTTTGAACTGTGGTTTGGTCTACATAGGGCAAACCGGTCGTTGTTTCAATGAGCGGGCCAGTGAACTTATGCGGAATGTTCGCATTCAGCATGTAAGCTTCCTAGCAGACCACTGCAAAGCCTGCCAAGGGTGTCGTCCGGAACTAGAAAAGACGATTTTTTAAAAATCTGGTAGAGATAAAGTAGAGCGAGAAGCAGTAGAGGCTTATTTCATCAAGAAAGTAGGAAGTTTGTGCGTTAGCAAGCCGTCCATATCAATCAGCGACTCTGAGGTGGATTTTCTTGAAGGATTCCTGTAGATTTTATACTTGGGTTTTATTTATTCTTGATAGGTGTTTTCGGTTTTCGTTTTATGTTGACGATGAGCTGATTCCCTTAGCTTTAAACTTCTTCCCAAGCAGCACACCAGCATTGGTCCAACAATGGTTCATCACTGGAAAAGAATGGCATCAATATTGGACTGATATTGGCATTTGGGCATTTTACTACATTCTCCATTCTTGGCCCATCTTTCGTTTCAAGATTGGTCCAGTGTTCAACCAAGCTGGAGCCACCAATGTAGGCACAATATTAGACTTTCCATTCTTGCACCATGATTCTTGCCAATACTGTCCAGCATTATACCATCATTGTATTACCGATATTTGTTTAATACCAGCTATTCCATTGATGGCCCATTGTCAATGCCAATATCATACCAATGGTTAGCCATTGCAGGTGCACTGGCTACTCCATTCATGCCGCATATTGTCGATACCATTATTAATCCAATGGTTTATGGGTACACCGGCTACTCCATTCATGTGCCATTGATGATGTCAAGATTACACATTTTGTGGCACTGCCTGTGCAGGCCATAAAATGCAGCCTTTTTCATTCTAGCCATATTCGTGACAGCACATCGAACTTGCTGGGACAATAATGGCCTTTTAAATAGGAGTGGCCATATAAATTCAAATTGTTGCTCATGAGCAACCAGTAGATATTCACAAAACAAGGGCATGGTTCACAAAAAGATAATATTTATTGCAATTGTTACTATAGACGGCAGTTGTTACTAGCCAGCGCTGAGGGCACACACAGCAGCAGTTAGCGGGGCAGTGGCAGGGTTGGTCAGGGCAGGGCGGGCTCTCGGAAAGTGGAAGGGGCCAGGGAGCTGGAGGGCACACTCATAGGCGTAGTGAGGGGGCTGACCCTGCAATTGCATTCACAGGTGGCATGCCTGGTTCGCCAGGGGAGGTTTCAGCATAACGCCTTTTTCTTCCACCCCCCCTGTCACAGGAACCAGGCAGCCACCTGCGAATAAATGCGTGTGCCTCCAAATCGTCCACCCCAACTTTTTCGCAAATGGCACCTGCACAATAACAATGAGGAAACAAAATTTACAACACTATTACGAGGCATATAAAATCGCGCGCATTATTTTAGGAAGATGTAGAAAATTCCAGGATTCATGTACCGAAATTTATGGTCAATGAGAAACACTATACTGATGAGTTCCAGACTAGTTTCAGCTGCCTTGGGTTTATTAGGATGAAAGACGCATATACATTGCATAGCATGTGCCCTGTTGCATTTTGATCGCCTCCACAGCAATACGGCTGAGACAGCCAGTGTTTCATCCCACACTAGGAATTAGTGCTTGATTATCGGCTGTCTCCGCATATGACTGGCGCGCTAGTTTTTTGCCGCTCCTACGCTTTCTGCGATGTGCAAACAGTTTATACTAATAATCGTTACCAAGAGAATGTTCGGCGACCATTTTCATTTTTTTTAAATGGCTAGATATAATATACACAAGCGATCTAAGCCCACGACTGCTGCACTGGCCGCTGGTTAGCTGATATACGCTTTTGACTGGTTTTGTGGGTAGTTCAATTAAACGGGAGCTCACTTAAACGGGTAGCTCACAGGTGCATCATTTTTACACATATACTGCTTGTCCAAGCAAATTTGATCCAAGGGATAAAAAAAAAAACATTTCGGAGCCAGGCAAAGGAAACCAGATATATATTGCTGGAAGCTACCTTGAGCGCCACAGAAAAGGTTTTGTTTGGAATCCTTATTGATATTATTTACCTAAATTACTGATTAATGACTTACACGATAAATGGTGTTGCTACTTTGAAGAGTACCGGCACAATCCACGTTTGATTATTTGTGATAAAGAACCCTCACGTCTGCATTTTGAACGCCAGATACAATAGGAAACCACGAAAATACAGAAATCTGATTCCCGGACAATACAATTGAGGACTTGGCTTGGCTCGACAGCCCTGTGTAGCGTTAGACCTACAAGTTGCCTATGGTTTCTTCGTCTGCGCCAGCACATCGTCCAACAAGACTGTATTTGTATTTTACAGCTGAAAAATACTGTTAAACTCATTTATATCCTTACCGCTTTGTAGTCATTATCCGCATTGCAAAGTTCGGCGCGCTCATTGTAACTCGAGCCTTCATGTGCGCCAAAGGGCCGACGCGAAGCAACCATCGCCAGCATATCACCCTTACTCATGCATGGGGCTAGCAATCTTAGCGGCAGGTTGTTTTGTCCGCTCAAAATCATGTTGTGAGCAGCACAGTTGAGGTGCGCGAATGGGCTGGTAACGGTTTCGGTATCTACATAACCCGGAATTTATCTACAGCTGGAAAAAAAGGTACACATGAGGTTTCTAACCGCAAATATTGAAACAGGGGTTTCCGAACGTGCTCACCGACTCTGTAAGTCCTATTTATTGTCTAAAGTGAATATTTAGTACTTGAAGCGAATAACCTCACTTCCCCACGTACAAAATAAAAATTTTCTGCGCTGTCCTAAGTGGCTGCCAGCAATGCACCACCGGTTTCCATCGTCTGTTTCTAATGGTTTATTTATAACCCTTGGCTCAAGCTATGGGGCGCAGCAGGTGTAATGTAGCTTGAATAAAACCTGCAAGAGATCATATATATGGGTAGATTTGTAAGGTTTACAGATTTCACTTACAAATTCTACAGGAATTGCGTCACTGCGGCCTTTCTTTAAAATTGACACGTAATAGCGCTATATTCGTGGCTAAAATAAAGTAATCAACGCATTAATTCAGCTTAGCAAATGCAGCTGTAACAGAAAGTGAGGGCTGGCTACACCTAAGGTGTGCCTAGCTTTCTAATTTTCTTAGATGGCACAACCGTTCGAAATATGGAATATTAAAAAAAGCCCTTGATATTGGCTTTCTCACAGCGTATTATGGGTGCCTTAGAAAAGAAACATAATCGAGGTCCCATGGCCATCTTTCGTTTCCAATGAAATTCTTATATGTGGTGGGCAAGTATCTAGGCACAAAAGAATTAACCTTAGTTTTTCAAGATACGCGTAGTTTCCTCGAAAAAAAAAACAATTGTATGGTATATCTCTAGAGGTAGAAAACCTATTTTTGCCATTTCAAAATGTTGCAAGTTTGGATGCCATGATTTTGTCATCTGCTCTTTTTTACTCACTAAATATATGCAGGTTTTATATTTACAAACACTATTAGAAACCTATTTTGTTTTTGCAGTTGTGTTATTAAAAAATCACAAACTTTGCTTCAGGAGCGATATGCTGCAAAAATAATATTCATTTTTAACCTTATGTACTGGCATATGATGCATTAGGTTGGTTGCACTAAATATGTTTTCACTTCCTGACGCATGTTCTTAATTCCAGGCAGTATCTGGAGCTCCAGACCACTAGGTGTGTTCTCCACAACGCATCAAAATTGCTCAGAATTCGAAAACAGCAGTAAAGGGCAAATTTGCTGCAATTAAAAAAAGATCATCTTCGATTTTCATTCAAATCCCTCTCAAAAATCTTCAGTACCTCAAAAATATCACGGACTAAAAAGTGTTGCGTTATACTGTTTAAAAATATAACATTAAATATTAAACCGAGTGCTTGTGCTGATAATGGCCAAACTCAGCCTGCATTCTTGCAAGATCCAGTAATATCTTGGCACAGAAACTATTTTTCTACATTATCTAGGTTCCATTCTTTATTTCTGAAAAAATTTGAAGCTCTAGATTTGTGTGTGTATCTGCATATTATTTTGAAATTGGACAAAAGTAAGAAAATGGTAAAATAAGGAAAACTGATTAGAATTGAAGAAACGGCCGCAGCATCAATTTTTATCAAAATCTGTGGAAACAATGCAAAGTACTTTGTTAATTTGAGTCAGTAAATATATTGAATTCTGCAAAATGTAATATTAGAAATATAAAAATGCTTGTTTTTGTTCTATAGATGTGCTTATATGGCTCCCCCTTACGGAATAGGCATCAAAACTTCAATTTAGTATTTGCTTAATTTAGTTACATTTTACGTTAAGTAAAATTTAAAACATTGTCAGCGCTTATACACCGTTTTTCTGCTTCTGGGACAAATACTTAATATAGCTTAAAATGGTATTAATTCACTATTTCTGTCAATTTCATGGCAGAACGCAAGTGAAGGCTGAACTTTTTCTCTGGCCTGCATTCTTTTTTATTGCTAGGTGCAATAGTATTCAATCTAGGTTATTAATATATTATTCCATTTGTCAGCTTTGACCACCACTAACAATACTATATTTTTGAAGATGATTTTTCAATGTGTAATTTTTATAATTACAATCTTAAGCAAATCGCTTTCCAGCATAATACTTTTGGTGGCGTTACAGAGAACACACATAGCAGCTTAGAGCTTCAAATTCTGCCTTAAATTAACAATATGACCTGCGTAATAAACACAGAATATTTTAGTGCAAACAACGCAATGCGTCACGCCAGTATGTAAGGTTGAACATTAGCATTTTTGTAGCGCGTTGTTCTTGAAGCAAAGTTTGCGATTTTTTACTAAATCAACTGCATCAATGAAACACTTTTAATACTTCTTATACAAGTAAACGTTACCCAAATGCGGTGAGTAAAAAACAGTGGATGACAAAATTTTACGCAACCAGCCGGCCTCCAAACGTGCAACTTTTTGAAACGACAAAAACGGCGTTTTCCAGCTTTAGTGATAGGCGTTTTTTTTTTTTTTTCGAGAATACTACGCCGCATCTGGCAAACCTAAGGGTCATTCCTTTGTGTCGAGACATTAGCCCAAGACATATGAAAATTTAATTAAAAAAATGGTCATGGCACCACGATTACTGTTCCTGTCCGAAGACATCCATATTTGTTTTCATTTCGTCTCTTCAACAGGCTGGTTTAGCCAATGCGGTGAATAAAAATATCATCGCATATATTAAAGATTTTCGCGCTATATGTTATACCTAAAGCTACCTATATTGTCACAACTGTCATACATTATTTGTAGCTGAAACATCACAAAAGGGATTCGATTGCAAATTGTTCGCTAGTTAAATAGACGTACGAGATGACACACGTATACTTTGTAGAATACAATTTAGGAAAGAGCAGATACAAACTACAGGCGAATAATGCTATGATATGGAGCATATGTATTACTCCGGTTAACAGTAAAAAAATCAACTTTTAACATATTAATATATTCGACAAACTATTGCATGCTCACATAGGAACACAATTAATGAGCTCATCCACGCATCTAATGTCTATGGGCATTAGACGTGTGGATGACTTCGTTTTATTCCAATTCGTGCGTCACTCAAAATAATTGAACGAGAAAAAAGTTAATGTCTACACAATTTTCAGTGAGTATACCACAAATTATACTAAGGTGCTTCATATATGTCACATCACCTAGCAAGTGAAATGGGATAACAGAAGTAATCAGACTCTAACCCTGATCAGCATTTCGCTTTTGCGCCATCTTTGTAAGTTTTTAGGCAGGCTTTTCCACTGATTATCCTCTTCTTTATACCCCTGCCACCCACAGGACACAAATCTTCTGGGGGTACCGAACTGTTGGTTTTCGCACCAGTGATACAACTTAATCGATCCATTTATACGTAGAAAACACTCTCGATGCGCACCTAAAAAAAATGAAAGCATGTATGTGTGGCGAAATCATTCACCGGCGATTTAATAATATGATTTGAACAATAAAATCAAAGGATCACACTCGAAGTAACAAAAAAGTGGTGGAGAGATAGGAATTGAAGCAATGAAAGGCGGTTGCTTTCTGCAAAAAGCCAATAGCAAGAGGTCCACCGTCTATAAGAATAGGCAATAAAAATAAGGCATATTTAAAGGTGCATGCAACAGTTACAGTGATGCAGTGCTACCTTTTTTTAGGCAGGCTTTTCCGCTGATTTTCTTCTTCTTTATTGCCCTTCCAACCACAGGACACATATCTTCTGGGGGTTGTCGGTTTTCGCACCAGAGATACAACTCAATCGATCCATTTCTACGTAGAAAACGCTCCCGATGCGCATCTAAAAAAATGAAAGCATGTATGTGCAGGCTAAATCATTCACACATGATAAAATAATATGATTTGAACAATGAAATCAAATGATCACACCCAGAGCAACAAGAAAGTGGTGGAGAGATAGAAATTGAAGCAATGAAAGACGGTTGCTTACTGAACAAAGCCTATAGTAAGAGGTCCTGCGTGTTTAAGAATAGGCAATAAATTAAGGCACGTTTATAGGTGCATGCAGCAGTTAAAGTGATGCAGTGTTACCTTTCTGTTTCACTGCAGTGATTGGTATAAATATTACAGCAATTGCTAGGCATCTCAGGTAACCCCATTGAAAACTTCATCCAAAGTACCGAGGAGCAGTGGCGTGTTATTTGCAGCTGTTAACGGAAAGACAGGCTATCCTATGAGTGCATGCGCATTTCCTCCTTTTTGTATACTTGAATAAAAGCGACTGAACAGTGAGTGTTGTAAGAGGTGCAGCGTCCCTAGGAATGGGGAACAAAATTAAGTTTTAGTAAACAGAGGTACAAAAAGAAGCAAATATGCCTGCAATAATAGCATGATGGCCTACCTTTTGATCAACAGCTGTAAACAACCTGTCACTGCCAGTCGGTTCTTTAGATAGGCTTATCAATGCCAGAGCTTAAAGCTAAGAGCAATATGAGTAATGTTTATTGCGGTCACGGCCGTAAACAATTCTAGCGGAACACTCCATTACTGTAACTATTCAACCGTCAATTTATACATATCGTTCATTAAAGAACCATGCACATCATATTAAGTTGCTCTTTTCTACTCCCAAATGATTTCCTATAGAATTAGAATACGTGGATCGCTGCTTCGGTTTCAACATTCTTGCACGATGGCTATGGCGTGCACTTCATGCATACGGTACGGCACGTGAGGTACAAAGAGCTGTAATTGCCGAACAGGCGGACCTGACGTCCTGTCCCATTTCGCCTGAAAGTGCGCGCCGTCATCGAGCGCTTCGCGAGCAATATTTCGGACGATATGGTTGCCTCATACCGGCCGTCAATGTTTTGTACATTGTGTCCCGCGTGCACGTTGTTTACTTTGCAGTGACAGGGACGCAGTGCACACACGGCTGATGTGCCTTTTTGCTTGTATTGTTATTTTCCCCCGCCCTCGAAGCGCGTCTGCGAAATCGCTCTCCTATTGTCGCCGCTTTCTGATAACGCCCTCACCTGAAGGCACGTGCTCAGAAGGAGGGCGTCGATTAAGAAAATTTTGAAAAGGGGCTCACTTGCGCTGTTCACGGCTTTCAATTCCTCAATATGATATTAACCATTATAAAAGTGGAGGTTCATTATGACTTAATTATAGCCTAGTCATCAAGCGGCATCACGCACATGTCTGCCCCACTGTAAAATTCGCTTGCACAGACGGCACAAACAGTTTTCAAAACTTCGTCTGTACATCTGAAAACAAAAACTGCCCTTAACTCTTAACAAAATCCAAAAACTGTGTGAACATGGCTTCCTGCGCGCAGAAGAGAGGCTGTCCAAAATATATGTACAAAGCCGGGCGCATAGTATCTGGTTACTAATTGATTGCGGCGCGCTGCACAGTCAAAAAACTGCGCAAATGGCTGCCTGCAGTGTTCTGTCACGTGTTAGTGGCATACACAACTGTTACGCACGGCTCCTCTATTTTCGGCGCAAATGCTACTCATATCGCAGCCAGCAAATAAGTCCACGCACTTATTGCTTGCATGTAACCCGGACGAAAATTCGCTTAGTTCTTGAAGTCATGCTTCGCGCAGTTGTTTCGAGGAGAATAAGGAAAGAGAACATTTGGGACTGGTAGGAGATTATATAAAACCAATTATGAAGCAATGGCATGCTGCAAAGATATATACTCACGGTCTAAGATGACGGCGTTCACTGAGTCCGATAATGCCGATGGTATCCCGCCGTTGCTGTAATCCGTACTCCGGCGACATTTCACAGCTCAGCTATTCACTGATATGTAGCAAGCACCAACCGGAGCACATGGACATGTATAGGCGCAAGAGAAAATTATGCACAGCACAATGAAAAAGAAAATTAATGAGGGAAGAAATTAAAGAAAGTTTTAAGAAGCTGTCACAAGTCTTGTAGCGTCTCCAACAAGCTCTGAAATGAACGCTTCGGGAGGAGGCCGCACAGCAGCGCAGCTGGGGATGCTGTCTGTTGTCTCTTGCACGTAGACGCGTAGGCGAGGGGGAACAACGACCCGCTCAACCAGCGCGTGATTCCCGCCGCGGTGTTGTGTTCGCAAGGGCTGCGCGTGGGAACGAAGGACCAACGACCCTCTCAACATTCCATTCGTCCTTTGCCCAGCCCTCTTCTGCTTGCACCGGCCAGCCGTGACTTCGGACCGTGCCGATGAGCGGCCGCCAGCGCGCACCGCTCGAGTCGAGTTCTAATAAATAGTTTTGTATTGTGTGTTCGCAAACGCATTGTTTCTTGTTTCAACCACGGACAAACATTTTCTAAAAAAATAGAAAGCCTCCCCATCTACCATCCACATTCTTGCGTAAATCCATACAGCTGGTGCATCGACAAATGCGCGCGTCCCCTGCCTTTCGCCACCTATGATCGAACAAAGGATGGTCGTTCGACCTTTTATATTTACTTCAAAATATTATATACTGTTGCGTGATGACTGATTAATAGTGTCAAAGAGGTGGAGTTCCGAGCTTCTCTTCTATTCTGGCCAACTTTGGTTATAGATTATACAAATTATGCTCAAGTTAGCTAGCTGAAAATTATACTACTAAATATATACATGTTTTTATTTGTATTCAGTTAATGTTCGCTTTTCGGGTATGAGTAGATGTTTTTATAAAAATTCTAAACATCGGCCCAGGAAACAAAAATTTTCCTAATTTGCAGGCCTTTATTTCAGAAAAGGTTTATGGTAGAGCAGCAATAATTCCACAATATGTTCTCAGCATAATTATCCGCAAACAGCTAAAGCTCATATTTTTATGACATTTGGATACAGAGATACGATCGCGCTAATTTACAGAAAACAGCGAACATTGAAAATTTTTAGGAAAACAAAAACAGTTTTCACATTGTTTAAACTTTTTCCACCTATTCTACACTACCTCAGCTTTCAAAACCATTAAAACACCTTGCATAATTTTGTTGCGCAAGTAATTATGGCCACATCGATAAAGCCTTTGTCCAATTATAGCGCACCGCGCTGTTCTGAACATTCTACGGAATTTGTGAATTGTTCAAGGTTTTTAAATTTTGGCATATAATTTTGTAACAGAGAGAAATATATTTACAAAAGAGGATTAAAGATATATACATTGAGGAACAGCCAAGGAGCCAGGCTACGAGGGCCGCCCATTCGACGCACTTATTTTTCTTAATCTTCCACAAACGAGCGCGCCACTTCGTCCTCATCATTCTCCAGCTGTAACAATATTTCTTCGCTCATGTTTTGTCTCGACTTCGCAAATCGACGGTGACAGACACAGCAATGAATGATTCAGAATCAATTTTGTGCGCGTCGAGGTCCTGAAGCGCTGTGGCATCAGGCAATACACAGACGTTTTTCGCAATCACCTTCACCTTAACGCTGATTGCACAAAAAGACGATAACGTTCAATGAGCAAGCAACGTATTCCAAATCATTTTAGTAGAATGAAAGAATTGGAAAGGGCATGGAAAACTGCCTCATTAAAACAGTGTTTGTAGGCTGCATTCGTTTTTTCGAATGACTCGACAGCGCACATTATTTTCATTCCTGTACGGTTTTTTTTTATTCCTTTGCCACCGCCTAGCGCGGTTGGAATGGTCAAACTCTAAACTAATAGGCGGAAAAAACTATTTTTTTTGTTTATTGGCGATATATATGTTGTGCGCCATATAAATGTACCGGGGCCTTCATGCTCGCAGTCTGCACGAAAAACTGTCATTTTTCTTTACCACCGTGTGAATGCCCAAAACTAAAATGGTAACCTCGCGAGTCTTCCGGCTTTTCATTTTCCAGTGATTGCGTCTAGAAAGTACGCACATCGTATTCGGTCCTTTCTCCAGGTAAACAGACGATGCTGCGCGTAGTTCCTTATGGATAATACAAAAGCACTAGAACAATAACATCGCTGAGAAAATGGTCATTTGTTCCTTCAACTTGAGGCAACGTTTTCCTTCTCGGCAATGAAAAAGCTACCTTCTAATCACTAATTTATAGTCACATGAACATGCTATGGCGGCACGATTTCGTTTTTATGCGCGTTCTCACTGACAACTGGATTTGTACTATAGGTTACGTATAGATGCAGGGATGTAATCGGCGTCCAATGCAGGCATATTGGGTCGTGAGTGCTAGCCGGTCTGGGGTATACATATGTGGTCGCACGGTCGTGCTATCATTAGATATAATTGTGCGACAAACGTATGCGCCTGCGACGAAATCTGCATGCATGCCAATAGGCTAAAACCATAAACACATATAGCTGACCCCCAAAGGTGCGCCGCATATAACGAATCCAGACAGTTGCAGCGGTACGTGCTTGAATGCGTTATAGTAATTGTCGTCCCGTACGTGGTACTTGGTGAGGTCCGAACGATCGGCTGAAATGTTGCCGGAATTAAATGCCGCGGTTTGGCGTCCAGCGACCGTGTATTCAACCATAAAAATGGAGAATTTGTTTTGATTGAATGGTCAACGGAAAATATTCACTTCGGCAGCCCATTAAAGCTGCGTTTTCAGGATGGCAATGACATTTGCGAGATCAGGGGAAAAAGTGGTCCATCGTGGGCAGTTTTCATACAGGGATAGCTAATACTGGAAAAACACAAGACAAATTGCAATGGTCCATTACAGCCAGTTTAAAACAACGGAACGGTCAACGTCGGAAGAACACAGGACACCTTGGCCCATTGTAGCCAGTTTTAAAAACTGAACGGGCAACGCCGGGAGAACACTGGACAACATGGTCCATTGTAGCCAGTTTTAAAAAAGAACGGCCAACGACGGCGGAACACAGGACAACTTGGTCCATTGTAGCCATCTTTAAAAAACTGAACGTCCAATACTGGAAGAACAGAGGATAACATTGTCCATTGTAGCCATGTTTAAAAACCGGAACATCAAAATGCCGGAAGAACACAGGACAACTTGGTCCATTGTAGCCAGTTTTAAAAAACGGAAAACCCAATGACGGAGGAAGGCAGGACAGCTTGGCCCATTATAGCCAGTTTTAAAACCCGTGCGACCATTATTGGAGGAACAACGGCAATCTCGGTCCAACATAGACACTCTGTATGTACGGCAGTGCCAATATCGGGAACTCACTGTACATCCTGGCCCAAGCTAGCCAGTGTTGGCTACTGGCAGCGCCAACACTGGGAGAGCACTGGCTAGACTGGGCCATTGTTGGACATTGTGTTGACTGGCATGTCCTATGTTGGGAGCATGCTGGTTAGGCTGGCCCTATGTAGGGCCACTGCATGCCGTCGTACTTACAACATTGGCCCAATGCTTTGTGCTGCCTGGGTTATGCACGTTCTTTCCGAGTTTCTGTTGGTCATTTATGTTTCCATTGTCACCTGTTCAAGCCTTCATGTGCATCTTTTTTTCGGCGTTTCTGTTAGTCTTTCTGGTAATCATTGTCACCTGTTTTCGTTGTTGTGGTCAAAGGGAAGGTTACAAACACGTGCCGTGTTTGTCTTGGGCACGAGCGTATCTGCATTGTGTGGTTGATTTCAATTTCTGGTTGATATGTTTATTATGTGTGTTTGTGCACTCCGGTAATCTTAGGACTCTTTCGAACAGGTTGCTTTTGTATATTTTGGATGGCGAGCTTTACTGTGATGAATTGCTATTTTTTTGTTTACTGGCTTATTATACTGTGAGGTTTTCTTGTCTGTGACCAATACCGCCGATGATCTGAGTGCTCCACGTGGATGACTATGTGATAGGCCTTTGTGATACGGTTTGGGTGCTTCATAAATAAAAGTAAAGGGTTTGCGCGAATAAACATGAGTTGAAAGTTGGCGCCTGTCCTGTTATTTTGGTGTTCCTTCCTTGTCCTCGTCCCTTTCGCGCCGTCTTCATAATCCACTTAACAACTGGCACTCGGACTTAATCTGAAAAAAGCCACAGTTGGCGTCCAACTTCAAAAACACAGAGGCACCACCTAAAAGACCGAGGCTATCATCCACTGTCGGCATGACATAGCGTTCGCGAAGTACACTTTTGTTTAACTGATTCAAGTCAACGCAAATACGAACCGCTCCAGATGGTTTGAGTACTGGCACAATTCCTGCACACCATTCTGTTGGTTCTTCTACTTTGCGGATCATGCCATCTCGCTCCATATGCTCGAGCTCTTGCTTAACTCTGTCACGCAAGGGTAAGGCTATGCAACGCGCAACATGAATTGAAAAAGCTGTCGAGTTCGGCTTTAGCCTAATTTTGTATTCTCCTTTTATCGCTCCTAGACCACTGAAAAGCTGCGGGTAGGAAGCTTCGACGGCTGTTGCGCTTCTCACCGAGTCCGCAAATTTAATAACTTCCAGAGCCTCAAGCGCTGGGAGACCCAAAGGTACGGAGCGTAACGGTGAGACCACGTATACGATTTGTTGTGCAGTGTTTTGTTTCCACTGGATAGTGGCATGAAACTTTACAGCAGCTTACTGGCCCCAGCCAGACGCCCGACACATTCGTTTAAGAAGGCTCGATCAAAAATTAAAATTTTATGTTCCGCGTTATATTCCGCGTCATCAGACATGCTTACTACATATACTTCGTTTAAACGTGGCTTTCATGCACAAGTACTTATATTTAATTGGACAGATGGACTCGCCGGAATGTTCAACTTGCGGCATCCCAGAGTCTGTGAACCATATATTATTGGTGTGCCCATCGTATGCGCACGAAAGAAGTGTGCTAGCGGCTTCCTTGAAGCGTTTAGACAAGAGGCCTCTGTCGGAGGAACTGCTGCTGGGCGCTTGGCAGGACAAGGGGAAGGGTGCCCAGGCAGTGCGTGCTCTTTGCCTTTTTTTCTGCGCCAGCGGACTTGATTCGCGCTTGTAAAACAAGCTACTGTGTCTGTATATGTATTTCATATGCATTCTCCCACATCGTCACCCATCATGACCTACTTTCCTCTTTCCTTCCCCTTCCCCAGTGCAGAGTAGCAGGCCAGATTTGAATTATTCCGGCCAACCTCTGCCTTTTCCTTTCAATAAATACATCTATCTTTCCCAAAAAAATTCAGTGGCTCATTCTACGGGCCTGTTAGGATTAGGTCGCACTTTTCTAGCCTGGTAGGTAAACCGGGAAACGTCGAGGGCACAACAGAAACTTCGGCACCGGAATCAACTTTAGCGAACGCCGGAGTGCCGTTAATGACGACCTGTCTATACCGAGAACTAGAGTACTCCCCGTTCACCGCGCCAACGAAGTACGCTCCCTTGTCCATATGGAGAGAAGAAAGTTGTACCTTCGTTCCATCACGTGCAGCCTTTTTTCGACATACAGCTGCGAAGTGTCCTGAACAACCGCAGTAGTTGCATTTGGCTGCTTTTTCCTGGCGCGAGGCTCTGGGGTGCGTTCCTTGACCGCAGTTGGGGCATGACCCGGGGGTGACTGGTCGGTAGGACTGGACCTTGTATTCCAGATCAACAGTTCTTTGACGAGCTGTCCGAGTGCTGTCCTGAAGAATACTTTCTGGGCTGCCCTTGCTTGCTGACCGCGTCAAGATTGCCGGTCGCCGTTACCAAGGGTTCGCCGGTTTCGCGCAGTTGCAGCTGCTGTCGTTGGACGGTCTCCTTTAAACGCGCTTTTGCCAAAGCGCTGGCGAGAGTCAAATTCGCATCCATTTGAAGCGACTTAGAGAGCTTAGCATCCCTGAGGCCGACCACGAACCTTTTGCAAATTATGCGTTCTTCTTGCTTGTAGTCGCACCGGTCCGCCATCGTGTGCAACGCGGTAACGAATTCGTCGACTGACTTTCCAGGTTCTTGAGTGCGACGGTGAAAGCACGCGCTCTCATAAACAAGGTTCCTTGCGGCGACGAAGTGCTCGCCGAACTTCTTTTTGACGACTTCGTATTGCTTCTGTTCTTCTTCGGGTAATGAAAAAGTAGAGAAGATTTCTCTCGCTTGCCTGCCCATCGTATAAAGTAGCGTCCGGACCTGCGCTTCTTCATTCCGCTCATTTAGGCCCGAGGCGAAGCGGTAGTCATCAAAAAGTTGGATCCAAGAAGGCCATTCGGACGTCCGGTCGAAGTCAAACCTTGGCGGAGCTGGAACCGCAAGCATGCCGTGGGAGGGCTTGCCTGCGTTGTCCTCTGACATGGCGCCCGTTGACGAAGTTAAAGCAACGCCTCTCAAAAGCCAGAGTATCCCACTTCTGACACCATGTCGCGTTTGGTCCCTTGCCGGACGCCGAGCGCGGCCGGGCAGCGGGCAGGAAGGAATTGAGAGTGGCCCCGATCCCGGCACGATAACAACAAACCTTTATTTCACGCAAACAGAATCTTTATATAGCAAGCACTCATGTGACCAGTGACGTCTCGGACAGACAATGTTTCAGACGTGACACAGGCGCTATCAGCAGATATAATGTTTATGCATATAATAGGCGTTGCTAGTTTGGGCGTTCGCGTCGTGATTTTGTTTGCTCCCACCGAATCAGCTCTTCAATTGGTGGGTTTTAAAGACCATCCTCAAAATTTTGGCTTCCATGGCAGGGCAAGGCCTTTGTCTGGGCTTCATAAGGAAATACGTTTTGGAAACAATTTGCGCGCTTGGAACTTCATCGCCTTAGGCGAGCGCATAAGATTGCTGGAGCAAGAAGAGGTTTGATAGTTTTGAGAAGAAAGAGTAGGTGAGCGCGAACCTACGAAGGTGAAACTGGTGTTAGAGGCACATAGTTTTCAGTTGCATTTGCTCATGGCTCAGGGATAGTGGCGCACATTCTTCTCAGCCTCTAGTGGAATGCAGTGTCATTGCGTCCTCCATAAACCCCATAGGCTTATTCCGTTATTCAATAAAAATCGGGATATATGCCTATGTGAACCATTATGAATGTGTGGCCACAGGACAGGTTTGGCCAAACGAAAAGCGGGCCACAGATTTGAGCTTATGCCTCGGTGGGGAATCCCTTAAAATATTTGGTCCCCTCTAGCTTCATGATTCATTTGAAAAACTATGGGAGCACTAACCTGAAGCCCTTGCCGTGAAACTTCGGCTGCCAATGGCCGCCAACATGGCCATGCTTTCTTCCCTCGCGAAGCATTACGCCGTTGAAAACCCTTTCGTTCCGCATCTCTCGCCTTAGTCCGAGATGAAACCTGGAGCTGTCCTTGACGCATTCGATCATTGATATCCCGCCGTTTGGTGTTGGCGGAATCCGCCTTCCTGCGCTTATCCGAACAGCTTGGCGCGGAATCAATGGACCGCTTGGAAAACATCCGATTCATTCACTCGACTGAAACGACACGTGTGGCGAAGGAGTATCGTAGCAGCTCGTCCTCGCTCCAACTGCCGATGCAGGTGACATCACTGTTGCTATGTTCAGCTGCGCATGCGCTTCGGCGCCGCCACGTGTCGCCGAGGAGCGAGGAGCGAGAAGGGTGTGCACCGCTGCGGAGGAGGGTCACAGCTGCCACTGTTGCACCCTTTGGATATAACGAACGGACAGTCATTACTAGTATGAGGGCTTAAAGGCTTTCGCCTAAATATGAAAAGGCTAAGCTCGATTTTCTGCAAAGAATGCGGCTTTAGTGCTGAGGGCTATCGCAAAAAAGTGCGCCACACCAAGCCGCAGGTTAGCGAAGCAGCCTCGTAATACGCCCCTAACCTGTTACGCTTTTTTCTCTGTTGGATCAAACGTCGAGGACATGCCACACATTTGATAATGTTCGTTACATAGTGGTGGCGGAGCAGTCAGTAAACAATTGTCACTCCCGTCTTGCTGTGCTTTTACGTGAACGGGAGTGTAAGAAGGTTCACAAACTTATGGAGGCGGTCGATAATTTCCTCGAGGCACATTTGCACAGTAACCGATTGGTCATAAAATATAGGTTAGAACTGAATGAATTGAGACGGGAAAACTATGCTCCTCGCTCACACTTCCAGATTCGGTGCTTCATGTGCGAGAAAACTGGGCAGAGAGCCTCCCCAGGTAGCACAGAATGTGGGGCCCCAATAGGTCCGATGTAGGAAAGTGGGGCTGGGGCAACCATCATAAAACCTGCATCGGTCCCCGAGGGGGCAAAAGTGGGAACGCCCCATTTGGGCTTGCCCCTGTTCCTTCTGCATGGGTCCCATAGCGGCATTGCTCGGGCTAATGCAGAGCACATTCCGTAATCCAACCTAAATGTGGGCTTTTTATGGGAAAGCCCTCATAGATTCGAAATGAGGCCGCCCCAATAAATCTTTGTGGTTTGTGGGACCAACATCGGCCGTAGTGGGGCAAGAAAACGTACATACCCACATGCTTACCTAATCGTCTCCTTGTAGGTTACTTAAGGGCAGGTGAAATATGAAAAAGAGCTCAATGTGGGCATGCCATCGTGAAGCCCAAATGAGGCAGCCTTAGCTAAACCGCTTTAGATCCCACATAGGCTGTAAAGGGGCTGGAAAGTGGGCGTGCCCACTTGGTGCTAAAATTGGTCCCTTGTGGAGACTTTGAAGGCACGTGCAACAGCAGGTGAGCTCTAGGTTCAAAAACAATAGGGAACCCAAGCTCAAGTTTCGCCGCGTGATGGCAGCGCCGCATTCCTGGCATGGTGGCGAAATGTGAAACGATGGGACGTCGCCGGAGCAGACGCTCCGCTAGCTTCCTGTGCACGTGTGGCGATCGAGTTGCGAACGGCGGTTATTTGGCGATACAAAAACGCTTCCGCTGATGCGAAACGGAGGTACTAAGTAGCATTGTGTCATGGGTAGCCAGAATAGTAGGCGAAGCGCCAAAAGACGAGGCTCACGTGTGGAACTTTGCAGATTTTATTGGAAGCGTTTCCACAAGACCTGTTTTCCAACCGCATGACAGCATTCTGGCAAGTCTCGCGTCTTTTGTGAAAACGAAAAGGGCCAATTTTCCCCTTCTCCATAAACTCAGAAATGTTCGACAGTTGACAAACACGTCTTAGAGAGGCATCAAAAGAGTACAATGGTTTAGCACCATCTATACAAAGTGAAGGGGGTAGAGGATTATCCTGCTCTTCGGTCCGCGCGTGTCTTGCTTTGCCGATTTTCTGTGCTCTCTCCCTGCTTTGCGAGTGCTCTGAAAGCAACCAAATCAACAGATGCCCAGCGTGCGACGTCCGCGATCGATAATGATGTGCGAATGTGCCCTACGACCAAGAAAATATCTAGGAACGAGTCCTTTTTTTTTTCGGGGGGGGGGGGTGGAAAACATGCTTGGCTGAGCCGCTTTTACAGATTTCCGCAAATTGTCCAATAAATGAACCAACATTATTATTATTCATAACCAAAATATGTTGGAAGTGCAACACAAAAGTGATCCTAGTTATGGCTCGATTGACACTACTCGCACGGAGCACCCTATTCGCGTCACAGGTTTCGTAAATGCAAACCAAATATAAATGAAGCACAACCATTTAGTAAGAACCGAAATAAAGCACGATTATAGTACAAGCTTGGATTTCACCTTCCTTCCGAGCCAGCGAGCCGGTTATGTCGCGTGCAGCGCGCGGAGCACGCATGTGCCTTTGAGACTGCTAGCGTTCGTGCCTTTGAAGAAACATCTCCTTCGGACTATAGCTTATTCTTCTACTGCAAGATTTGCTTTAGTAACATCGTAATAATAAAACCAAAACCGTATACGGATCTCATGCAACAGGCCAAAAAAATAATCAACAAGCGAGCAACTTTATCTCAGAGTACTGATAATACTTCCGCAGTTTTTAAACATATTATATACGACAATATAGTTGCATAGCTGACTTACCTCGAGATAAACGTCCTACGTTTTCGCTAACGTGGGAAACGCATTCACGATCAATATTTATTCATCGCCGTCTGTCGCCTGCTCTACAGTGCTGACGTGAATAAAAATTTTCTCGCCTACATTTATGTTTCCTCCATGGAAATACGCGGCAGGTTGTCCAATATTCAAAACGGAATGGAGGCGGCATGTTGCGATGCGCCTGCGGGGGCGTGTCAGGGCGCGTGCTCGTTCGAGAGAAAGCGCGCGGCGCACGTCGCGAAGGCAGCGAGCCGAGCCAGCGGCGTCCCAGTATGTGTTTTTCTGCCACAGATGGCGTTGCTCATCAGGAGCCGCAGCGCCGCCCAGCGATGCTTTGGGAGCCTATACCCAGCCCAATTGGGGCTGCCTACACAAAACTGCTTTATATCCCACATGGGCCGTAATGGGGCTGAAAGGCGGGAGGGCCCGCATGATATCAAAATCGGTCCTTTGTTTGGAATTTTAAGGCACGTGCAACAGCAAGTGGACTTTAGGTTCAAAAACAACACCCAGCCCAATTGGGGCTGCCCACACAAAACCGCTGTAGGTCCCACATCGGCCGTAATGGGGCTAGAAGGCTAGCGTGAAATTGCGTAATCATTGTTTCCAACCTTTATTTGTATTAGATGTTGCCCTAAATTACTATTAGAGATGATTTGTATAACAGTTGTTGCCATGTTTAGTCGGTTAGAAATATTACTGGCTTTCGTTCTGACGCTCGTGCAAATTGCGCTAAAATACTAAAACATACTGATTGCTAACTGTTGCTCCTTATGTGGTTGCTGTGAACAGCCTGCTACTGTCAGCAGAATACTCCCATGACGGGGCTGGGGCAGGCAGGACACCACCGCCTCAGGCGGGGGCTATCCTGCCACCGAATGTTTATCTTTTATAGGCCGTAATTGCACCCGCCACCGCTTCGGTGGTGGACGACGCCTGTTGTTGCGGCACACGTCTTTCTATCCTTCTTCCTTTTCTTTCTTCTCTATTCTCTCCTCTGTCTGCACGAGGCAGTGGAGGTGGCTCAGGTACAGAGCCAGTAGCAGGCCCGTGCATATTTTTCCTTCTTCCTACAGCCACAACAGCAGCAACATAATATTATGGTTTGGAACACACAACCTTATAGCCTGAACAAGATGCACATGAAGTCATTTAGGTTAGATTAATGGTATGAATTATTGTAAAATTTAATATTGTGGCTTTTTAGAAAGTGCACACATGTAAAAAATTGATTGGGAAATCTTGGACTAGGGCTTTCTATCAATTTCCTACGTCGGACCCCTATGAGAATAATGGGGGCAAGCCCAAGTGCGGCTTGCGCTATAGAACCCGCATCTGTCCTATGTCATTATCTGAGGGGTTAACGGAAATAAAAAAAAATTCATCCAGATCGGCTGCCCAAATCTGTCCAAAGTAAGACCATCGGGGGGAGTTGGCGGGATGCGCCCTTTTGGCAATGCGGGAAAAATGTGGGCAGCCCCGCAAGGGCTGCCTGCATCGGTCCCTAGTGGGGCCCATCGGGACCTGGTCAAGAGGCCTCTTCAGGCCTACGCCGGCCCCTCTTGCAGCACCCACACTGAGCACACCGGGGCTGTCCTGCATTGCCTGTTATATACAGGTGTGCTTAAAGTTTAAAATGCTATGTTGCTCTTGGCGCATAGAACTAACATTAAAATTTCCAGAGGGTGAGGTGAGGATCTCTTAAAATACGTCTCGGACAAGATCATAACATGATGTCTATCCACTCTTCTTTAACATGTCAGAATTTGCAATGTTCCTGGTGCCAAAGCTTTATTTAAATTGATTCATGAGATCCTATGGTGCAGTCGACGTCCCCTGCCTCGATAGGATTAATTAATGTTCTCTTGCCTTCTGTAGTGGCGAGCGTTTCGGACGGTCGCAAGGTTTCGCTCTCAATGTGTCACGAACGATGTTTCATCAGGAAAAGGATACCACCTTATAGGTGTGAGAGAAAGCTAGGGAAATCTTGTCTTGACAAAAGGCAGGCACACCAGGCTTTTAAGCTGAATGACGGGGTCCTTTTCAAGTCATAGCAAGTGTATCCCGGGCAAATACTTGAACACCCACTGGTCCCAAAGCAATTGCGCACTCAAGTGCATATTTGTTCGCACAAAAGTGCACTCTCAGATCATCAGGGGATGCGGTAAACCAAAACATGAGTGCTCAATTAATTTTGCTCACCCGGAGTTCAAACGAACATGAAACGATTCGCCACGTCGTGTGTTGCTTGGCAGAGTACAGTGCCTAAGGGGAAAGTGAACAATGTTCTATTAGAAAATAAAGACTCACCTTATGTTGGCGAAGACTATTTAAGCAGATCGTAAGCGTGCGTCTGCTGCAGTTGGCATCTTCCGCTTTCCTTGATTGTTTCTTTTTCTGTGTTTCCATGTTTGTATGACCTCCGTGTTTTCGGAGAAGGAGGAGGAAAAACTTTATATAGCTCTATATTACTTGGAGGTTTTTGGGACATCTTCAGAGACGTCTGCTTGTTGAATCCACAAGAGCCTTCTCCGTCGAACTCATCCACTTCTGCACAATTGTCGGTTGCCCTCAGTCCAGGGCTCCGCTGTCTACTGCCGCCCGTTGGGCTCGCTGTACCAGCGGTCGCTGGACAGCAGAGTGTCCCATTGCTGCGCACTCGGGTTTCGAATTTTGGGGACCACATCTATGTTTTGACAGGCCGTTGGTTTTTCATCGCACCACGGATATCTGTCCGCGTATATGGTAGGGTGCATTTTCTTTAGTATGTGTAGGTTTGGGTATGAACCCGTCTGTAATTGTCTCCATATGACAACTTCCTCTCTGGTCAGAGAACTCTGCGGTGGGGGATATTGCATTCGTCTTCGTCTATAGTTTTCTAGTATGGCCGAGTATGCATTGGGTGCTGGCAAAAGTTCCGGGGACTCGTCGGATGCTCGGAAAGTAGTGTATGCTCGAGCTATCCTGTCGGCCTCTTGGTATCCTGCCACCCCCATGTGCCCCGGTACCCACATAATTTTGTGTCTGGTCTTGCTTTCTTCGTGGGTTTTAATTCTGTCCCTCGCTTCGAGGAGTATACGGAGCGCGTGACGACCAATCCTACCATTCATGAAATTTCGACAGGCTGTTTGAGAGTCCGTGAGTATCGTTAGCGACCGCCCAGTTCTATAGCCCTCCGCCACCGCTAGAGCAATGGCTACTTCCTCGGCCTCTGCTACTGTGCGGTGTCGGATAGAGGCGCTGGTCACTTTGTGTAGAGACGAATCGACCACCGTGGCCTGCTTCTCTTCTACCTTGGTGGAGGTTAGGGTCCATGTTTCTCGGAATTGGAGCTACCTTGTGGGACTTGCGATGTTCGTTGGGGATCATTTCCGTCCTCGCTATTTCTCGCTTCTGCTCACAGTATCCGAGTCTCTGTAAGAGCGCTCTTCTAGTCATTGTCTGCAGCAGCCTGAATTTTTGTGACTCAAGCTGCGCCTCGCGTAGTTCTTCGAATGTGTTTTTCAATTCAAGCGCCAAGAGCTTTTCTGTAGACGTGTTGCGCGGTTATCGGAGCGCCGTCTTATACGGTTTGCGTAGCAGGGCATCCGCTTGTTGCTTTTCACTCTTGTTGAGGTACTGGTAGGGCAGGCTGTATATAATTCGGTTCACTACCAGGTTTCTAACTAGTTTTAGTGTGTCCTCTTCGTGCATGCCATGCCGCTTTGTTGGTGATGCGGGTGATCATGCGCATCACTTGTAGCGTTGTTATTTTGAGCATGGTAAAAGTGTGACTACTGTGTTGGTTCGATTGAACCCACATACCTAATATTCTTATTGTTGTCTTTTCCGGGATGGTCATTCCTCCCAGGTAGAAGTTGAGATCCAGGTCCTCCCTAGTTGGGACGGTCCGGTTTTGTTTGCCTCTCCACACTCGAGCATGCGAGTCCTTTTTCTCCGAGATACTTCTGTACACAGGAGGCCGCTTCCTGTAGTTTTTCTTCCTTCTCCCCGAGGGAACCGCTGTTCGTCCAGACTGTTATGTCGTCTACATGCATGGCGTGCCTGATGCCTTCGATCTTCTCTAGTTTTCGTGCTAGACCTATCATAGCTATATTGAAGAGGATAGGTGAGATGACTGATCCTTGCGGATGTCCTATTTTTGGCGCGTGAATTTTGTTCGATCGAAGGTCTCCCGTGCCGATGGTGGCAGTTCTATCTGACAGGAAGGCTTTGACGTACCCATGGATTCTGCGTCCGCAGTGCAGGTCGTCTAGGCCTCTAAGGATCGCTTCGTGACTGACGTTATCAAATGCTTGCTTGATGTCTAGGGCCATTATAACATTTTCACCCGTTCGGGGTACGTTGCGGAGCACATCTTGTATTTGAAGCAGCACGCCCTGCGTCGAGAGTATTGCTCTGAAGCCGGACATGGTATGATGTACACGGTCATTATCTTCCATGAAATTTTGCAGTCTGAGCATCACCACCCGCTCGTAAAGCTTGCCCAGGCACGACGTGAGTGAGATGGGCCTGAGATTTTCAATTTGGAGCTGTTTGCCAGGTTTAGGAATCATAATTACTTCAGCGTGTTTCCAGTCTTCGGTAACCTTCTCCTCCTTCTAGTGTTTGTTTGGAAAGCTTACGAGCTCTTGTATGAGGTCGTCACTCAGGTTTCGGATCAGTGTGTTGTCGATTTTGTCGCTTCCTGCTGCCGTGTATTTGGTCATATTCCTTATGGCCGCGTAAACTTCTTCCACAGTTATTGGGCGGTCGAGTCTCTCGTTTTGGGCTCCGCGACAGGTTCCTTGGTACCGTGAGGGGTTGTGATCAGAAACCTTTTTCGTGCCTTCTCTAAAAGGTCGGTGTCCGAACCCTGGAAGGAGTGGATGAATCTGTGGATGCTTTTACTGTTTTCTGATTTTGCTTGGTCGGATCGATTAGTGCTCTTAGCAGATTCCAGGCTCTGGCCGTACCTAAGGTTCCCTTAAGCGGGTCGCTGAATTGTTCCCAATGTTGTCTCGCGAGTTGCGCTGCGTATTCTTCAGCTTTTTCCGCAACTTCTGCTATCTTTAGTTTTAGTTTCCTGTTGTGTTTTTGCTTCCGCCACCTTTTGCTGAGACTGCGTCTGGCTTCCCATTGTCGCAGAAGGTGCCCGTCTACTTCGGGCGTTGTTGTTTGTCCTACACTTTTTATGCATTTGTCTCGCGTTTCTGTCAACATGCCGCTCCATTCTTCTAGTGATTGGATGCCGCCCTCAGACGTTTTGCAAGCCGCGCTGAACGCTTTCCAGTCCGTGAGGTTTGCTTGTCCGATCCGGCATCTTACCCTTTCCGATGCTATTCGCTTCCGTAGGATAAAGTGATCGCTGCCTAGGTTTTCCATCATGTTTTCCCACTGTGACTCTCTGCTCTTCCTTCCGAACGTGAGGTCCGGGCAAAGTGTCCATGCTCACACTATTACCCATTCTCCTGGGGGTCATGGGATCTGTGATTAGCCTGCAGCCAAAATATTCGACTGCCTCCGCTACTGTTCTTCCCTTGATATCTTGTTTACGGTATCCCCAACTCGTGTCCATGGCGTTGAAATCTCCAACGATAATGAGTGCATTTTCTTTGGCCATCTTGTGAACTCCGTGGAAGAGTTCGAAGAATTTCGCTCTTCTGTGTCTTGGCTGGCGGGCTGTACACGTTCAGTACGAATGTGCTCCTTCCCTTTCGCTTTTTCGGAATGATTTTGACAAGCACGTGCTCGATGTCTGTGTCGGCGATGGTATCGTGTATGATTGCGGTGATGGCTTTGATGACTAGAACGGCTGCTTTACCTCCCTTTTTGGCTCTCGTAACCATCGTACCCCTGTAAAGAGGGCCTAATTCCAGTCATTTGGAGCGCAGTCACATCGGGGGGTGTAAGCTGTGTGTTTATATATTGTTTTATTAGGGCCTGTTTTTTCGCGGTAGCCTCTGCAGTTCCATTGCCAAATTTCTAAGTTTTCTTGGTCTTGCTGACGAGTCTTGGTCATGTTTACGTGTTAGTGCTGTTGCCTTGTTGGACAGCGAACGCCGTTAACACTGGACGGTTGTACGCTCTTTTCATAATGTTTTCGTTACGTCTTTGTTTTCGAAAAGCACTTTTGATTTCTGAGATCTACCCCTGAAATTGTGCCTGCATCTGTTGCATTTGAGATTGGATTTGCCGCATCATATCCTGCATCATCTGTCGCATTCTTGTTTCAAGTTCTCCATTGTTCGATGCTTGTGGCTGTTTTGGAAGGGCTCTAGTGATGTCAAGCTCCCGCTGTTGTGCCTTTAGTGTTTTGGTTAGTTCCTCAACCTTGCGTTCGAGCTCATTTTGTTTGAGTCGAGCGAGTTCAAGCTCGCGTCTGAGCGCATCGCTGCTCGCGTCCTTAGCTTCTTTGGCAGGAATATTTTCGTTGTTTGTATTGTTTGTGTTACTACTATTTTCTACCGAGTGCGAATCAATGGTAGATGCCCAGCTTACCTTGCTGCCGCCTTTCTGGGAAAGCTTCTGTGTTTTCGGAACACTATATGTAAATGATGTGGAGTTTATAAGCATTCTGGGTGTACTCTGTGTTTTGTGAAGGCCTCCAGTGGACGCTCTCGACAGTGGTGACCGTCGCAGGGTGTGTGATGGGTGCGATGTGCTGTGGCGTTCTGTGCACTGATCGTCGAGAACACCTTGTACCTGGCTCATTGGGTTCAGTTTCTTCTCTTAGAAAAAACTTTCAGAAGCAGCATTCGATGCAGACGCTCCAGATCGCGTGGGCTCAGGCTGCAAAAAGCGCCAAGTGTCCATAGGCTCTTGTGTTCAGGCCAGCAGAAGAACACGCAGCTTGAGAGGCGCAATGCTGTAAAACGGTAGAGACGCCAGGCTTCCAGGTGCGCCTTATCCAGCAGAATCAGCACGGCGCAGAACGCACATGATGGCTATGTGCTCCTGTTCAGGAGTAAGAGAGGCGTCGGCCACTCCTAGGTCTGGTCAACCGGGTCGTAGGCCTGGTGGGGCGCTATAATCACAACCTCTGTGGCCACCCATCTTCCAGCAATGCTGCTCAGTCGCTCACTCTTCCACGTGTGTCTGTGTTCCTCTCCCACGTCTAACTCTTTAGGCGTCTTCTTCCTCCTGGTCACATTGTGCGGAGAACTACAGACCCCATATGGGGGCTACCTCCTTACACTAGGACATAAAAAATATGGCCGATTTGAATAGTTATTCAAACACGAAGTAGGTGCGTAGGACTGCTTAACACCGTTATACCTTTCATGCATTCCCACATACATCTTCGATTTACACTCTCTCCAATATTTGCCCTCAGCTCACGCAAGTGGTGGACAGCAGTGACTAATACAAACAGCGCCGACGGTTGCGCTTCGAGAACAAACAACACACAAACCTAAGGTCCAAACACTCCGATCGCTGCCCTTGGTGGGTTGCCCGCGGGCGGTGGTTTCAAAGGGACGTGTGCCCATGCGTCTTCCCGAGAAGACACCAACAGCAGCTCCCTGTGTCGCGCATTCTTCCTAGCCCGTGTTTCACCGCGATGTATGGCCTCCGCGCTCTTTCACCTCAAACCGAGAGACAGAGCAGTTAGCGCCGAACCCACAACCAATGCGCTTACGCTGTGCTTTTAAACTGCTCTGTCTTGCCTCCTTCTTGGCACGGTCGAAGTGCGCCTTTTCCGAGAATCGGAACGGACCAAACCGATGGCGTCGCCCGTTTCCATGTGGTCCTATATCACTTCCGAAGTACGGCCGCCTGCGCTACCGTTATAAATAAACTTGGCCGCCCCTTCGGAATCTACCCCCGACAGTGGACCCGCGGCTTCGGACAGACATCGGCGAAACCCGTAATCGCGGATAGTAGTGCTACGCACTAAAAAAGCGGCCGTTTTGCAGCTAGATATATGGGCACTAATAGGTTTCCGTCATGCATTTCTTTGCCAAGGGAGTCGTAGCAGCTCCCCCATACGTACTTACCACAAAAGAGTAAAGGACATAATACGCGGGCTGCCAAAACCAGGTGATCGACCAAGCAAAACTTTTGAATCGCCTGAAATTTTATGCGCGCAAGTACGAGTCAGTATGCTACCCTCCCATTTACATTTATTCGGTAGGAAAACGTTCGTTTCTCTGCAGATGTCTCAGCCATGATTCGACTAGAGGAAAGTTGTTTACATTTAATATGTCACAGTGATAAAAGCTCATTTTCCAGACAGGAAAATGTGATCCATTAAACAGCAAAATTAATGAAACCATTGTTGAGAGGCAGAGTTCTTTTAAAATATCATTTCCGAAACATTCTATAGGCCCCACCTAAAAGTACGGGTTTTCGAAAGATACTACACTTCGGCTCTTTAAGGTTCATACAGGTGCCCCCTATTATGAAATATAAATACATCGATGTTGCGTAATACCTTGAAATTGTGATAAACGTACAATCACCTCGGGAAATAATCAGCTTGAAAATGGAATAGTTAAAAATTCGTCCATTAAACTCGAGAAGAGAATTCTGAGTGGAATGAAAAGGAAAAAAAAAACGCTGTTCAAAACATGAAGGCGATGAAGAGTACACGTTTAAATTTTCTGCGGCTTTTAGTACGGTAATTCGTAACCACCCGAAATTTGCATACACTCTAACTAATACTTTATTGAGCAGGCCTTCCGTAGTGCTAGCGCTGCAGTTCTTTGACTGTGAGCGTGGTCCTCGTATTGGGGTTAAAGAGTCTTTCATGGACACGAGATGTAAAATTTTGAACGTAACAGTGCGCAGACACATCTCATCGTTATTGCCTTCTATTGGGACGAAGAAGAATAATCAGGTGCTTTGTAAAATTTACTTCCTTTTCTTAATGAATATGCCGTACAAGTCGTCATTGTTGTTTCGAGAACATACGTTCTGGAATCCGGATGCAATGTCTTAGCATTAAGGCAAAACGCAGTGCCACAGCCTTCTCCTTCGCGATTTGAGGGTACATTTTTTTAAATTGGAAAATACAACACTGCTTTCATAGCATTAAAAGACAACATTCAACTTTTGTACACCAAGATGGCCAAACACTTCTTTGGTAATGTACAAGGCGTCGCTTTATTTCCGTTTTTATTTGCCCAGAGACTTGCCGCTTAACCGGAGCGTGCTAAAGAAGAGGCGGGGAGGGATACACAGTGGACAACGTATAGCATACGTGATGGCGACACGAGCAATACAGTTCGCTGATGGCGTCTTCAGGAAGCAGCGGTGCTTCCCAGTGCTAGGGAAGCACCGCTGCTTCCTATGCTTGGTATGAATTCATTACTTTTTCTTTCCCTTTTTATTTTTCTCAAATTCTCGTTCAACATTCATATTTTTCTGAATACATATGTATCTGAACATATTGATACGTGACACGAAGATTAGTTCGAGAACTCGGCAGCTAATGACTTGAGTGAATGTTCGGGTAGGCGCCAGCCTTCTCGTAGCACACACACGAGCAACACACGAGCAACACACGAGCATTGGGAGGCGGCCCTGACCAGCGACAACCTGGACCAGCAGGCCTGGATTATCCAGCTAGTCCGTAAGTCAGCTGCTGCCAGCGGAGCCCTGGAATAGGGGCACCGACCACCCAGCTCCTGCGAATTATTATGCTCATTATTATGCACATTAAAAGTTTTCTCTCTCTCTCTCTCTCTCTCGTAGCACCAACTACCATTGCTCCAGCTTCCTCTTCCTTCCGTGTCACTACTATTGATCGCCGTCTTTTTCAACGTCCAACGACGCAGGGTATATATAACATTATCCCTCACCGCGAAAAGCAGTCCCAGTGCTCACTAGGACAAACTACTACAGGGGTATAGTACGGCTTCATTCGTGCAACATGAACTATCTCGGTACGTGGCGTAGCGACCTGTTGGCGGATGCACAGGGGGGACCTCGTATGCCACTGAAGTGACTGGCCGTAAAACGCGGTAGGGTCCTTCGTAGCGTGGCACGGGTTTCTCACACAGCCCACCTCTACGAGCGGGAGCCCAGAGCAAGACGAGAGAGCCCGGAGAGTAGTGGACGTCCCCGTGACTAGAATCATGGCGGCGTTTCTAGGAATTTTGGGAGGAAGCTAGTCGGCGACGAGCAATGACACGAATGACGTCAGCTGGAGATATGGCGTCACGAACATAAGAACTGGCATTAACGGTGGAAAGCAGTACGCTGTCAAACGGTAGGGGAGGGTCACGGCCGTATAGAAGATAGAAAGGTGAGTAGCCCATTGTGTCGTGACGGGAGGAATTATATGCGAACGTTACAAACGGCAAAGTAACATCCCAGTCACGGTGATCATCCGATTCATACATTGACAACATGTCCGTGAGCGTGCGGTTGAGGCGTTCGGTGAGGCTGTTCGTTTGCGGATGGTAAGTGGTGGTGAAATAGTACTTATAAAGAAGTACCGGGGAATTTCTTCGACCACTCGAGCAAGAAAGCAACGGCCACGGTTAGTGGGGGGTGGCGTTGAGCACCATGCAGCAGGATGACGTCGTGAAGAAGAAACGCAGCCACGTAAGTTTAACAGCTGGTGGGTATCGCGCTTGGGACAGCGTAGCGCGTAGTATAATCCGTGGCCACCGCAATTCATTCACTCCCCGACGCAGAGAGTGGGAAAGGGCCGAGGAGATCAAGGCCAACTCGCGAAAACGGATGTACTGGAATGTCGATCGGCTGCAGGCATCCAGCAGGCACCACCGAAGGCTATTTCCGTCGCTGATACCGGTCACAAGAAGCCACGTAACGACGAACTAAGCGGTAGAAGCCTGGCCAAAAGAAGCGGCGGCGAGATAGACCAAGATGACCTGCAGTGGGCGTGTCGTGCTGTTGCTGTAGAACGTTGGCACGCAGGTTTTCGAGCAGAAGTTCGGCGTGATCTGGTGGCATATTCCGCCAGTTAAGGGGCCGTTGTGGAGCAATAAGAAAGGGTAGCATCAAGGGGATTGGCGCTCAGGCGATTGATAATGCTGCAACACTTGGGATCTAAGCGCTGTTCATGGCGAATGTTGAAAAGGTCAGAGATGGCCAACACGCATGTGTCATCGTCACAGTCGCTCGTAAGTGGTGGATCTACCGGGTTGCGGGACAGGCAGTCGACGTGAGCGTGCAGCCGGCAGGACACGTGGACGACAGAGAAAGTGTATTCCTGAAGGCGGAGGGCCATACGCCCCAGGCGACCAGTAGGGTCATTCAGCATAGAAAGCCAACATAAGGCTTGGTGGTAGGTGATGACGGCGGTAGGTGATGACAAGTAGAGGCGAAAGTTTGTAATGGCCCACACGAGGGCTAAGCACTCACGTTCTGTGATCGAGTAATTTCGCTCAGCCGCAGAAAGAAGGCGACTGGCATAAGCAATGACGCGAGTGCGACCAATCTGCTGTTGGGCGAGAATGGCACCAATACCGTGACTACTGGCGTCAGTGTGTACCTCCGTTGATGCCGAGGGATTCAAGTGTGCCAGGATGGGTGGGTTGGTGAGGGCCGCAATGAGCGCAGAAAAGGCTTGAGATTGCTCTTGGTCCAAATAGAGCGTCGTTCTTCAGAAGATCGTTGAGTGGACGAGCCGTCTGCGCAAAGTTGGGGACAAACCGCCGAATATAGGAGCATAGGCCAAGAAAACTACGCACGTCACTGGTACAGCGGGGCGTGGGAAACGCACTTACAGCATGTATTTTATCTGGGTCGGGTTGAACGCCCTGGGCGTCGAGCACGTGACCGAGCACCTTGAGTTCAAGTCGGCCGACGCTACACTTCTTCGAGTTAAGCGGAAGGCCAGCTTTTCGTGAGACTCCAAGACTGGGATAAAGGCGATGTAGATGACTCTCTAAGGTGAAGGAAAACACAATAACATCATGGAGATAACATAAACATGTCGTCCCTTTGAAACCGCGCAAAAGAGAGTCCATCATGCGCTCGAATGTTGCGGGCGCATTGCACAGACCAAAAGGAATCACCTTGAATTCGTACAAGCCACTGGGCGTGACGAAGGAGGTCTTCTCTCTGTCCCGTTCGTCGACAGCGATCTGCCAATAACCGGAACGTAGATTAATCGAAGAAAAATAGCTGGCCAAGCAGTCAAGGGCATCATCGATCCTGTGGAGTGGGTAAACGTCCTTTTTTGTAATTTTGTTGAGGTGTCGGTAATCAATGCAGAACTTCCAGGTTTGTACTTCGTTTTAACAAGAACCACAGGTGATGCCCAGGGACTGCTAGAAGGCTCTATAATGTTCCTTGCCAACATCTCGTCGACTTCATCTTGTATGAGGCGACATTCGGAAATGGCAACTCTGTAAGGTCGTCTGTGAATTGGGCTGGCATCTCCAGTATTGATGCGATGTGCAACGAGAGACGTTTGACCCAAGGGTCGGTCACCAAATAAAAATATCACTGTACGATGTCAGAAGGGTCGTAAGTGCTTTAGCACGATCAGGGCGCAATTCAGGAGCAACCATGCCGGACATGCGGACCTCCTGAGATGGGAACGGTGCAGGTCAATTCGGCACTCCAGCAATAGGGTCAAGTAAAAGAGCAGCCACATTAAACTCTGACAATGGGGTCAGTTTGGCGAGAGAAATACCCTCAGGAAGAACTTGCACAAATGAGTTGAAGTTCAGGTCTGGAATACAAGGGCTGTTATTCGCTACATATGCACTATATTGTGAGGAAGAGCGATGCTACACTGGAGAGTCACGTCGGTTATGGGGCAAAGTTGTCGCCATCCGTAACGGAAGGAAAAGGCGACATGAGCAGATATACTGCGGCTTCTGGTGGTAGGCGACTAAATGTAGCTGAGCGGAGACGGAGCATTGAAGTTTCAGGAGCTTTGTTGTCTGGTAACAGCGGCAACTGTAGATGAATTTGTCCAGAAGAACAGTCAATTAGAGCGGAGTGTTCCGATAAAACGTCGAGTCCTAATATAACGTCTTGAGGGCAACTGGTGAGGACTGTAAATAGCACAGGGATGTGGCGGTCGGCAATGGTAACTCTCGCAGTACACATACCAATTACAGTAGCTGTGTTGCATCAGCAACACGAATGGTAGACGAGGAAGTACGTGCGAGGAGTTTGTTGAGGCGTCGACAGAGCGAGGAACTGACAACAGAAATGTGGCCACCAGTGTCAATAAGGGCAGAAACTGAGGCTTCGTCCACAAGAATCTCAATAAGGTTACGTCTGGGTGCGGGGGTCAGTTCTGAGGTGACAGTCCGGGTCGGTAATGCAGCGTCACTCCAGGGAGCTGCACTCGCTAGTTTCCCGAGTAGGTGCCAGCGTATGATGGAGAGGCGTTGCGGCGAGGTACCGGTGAAAGGGATCGACGAGCCAGTGGGGATGGAGATCGGCTGGAGCGACGGGCAGTGGGGACGGTTTCCTTGCGAGGCTCATCTTGCTGAGGAAGATTATGGCCAGGTCCATCGTAGGCAGGGCGGAGCTCCTTTGGGTGGGCAGGGAAGCGCCCAAGTCTTTGGTAGTATCGGCAGTTGGCGTTGTAATAGGAGCGAGGAGCGAAGAAGGTAAGGCTACGGCAATAACGCGATGTGTGACCGGCGCGACAGCAAATGAAGCAAATTGGCCTGTCGTCCGAGGTGCGCCACTCTGCAGGATTGCGACTAAGGTAGCGACGGGGGGAAGGTGGGCTGGCAGTAGCAGCAGCCACTTCGAGAACAGGGTGGAATGCTGGCGTGGGCAGCACGGGGCTGGAGGAGAGGCCGACGTTGGCAAGTTCTTGGCAACTACGGCCTGTATCATGGCCAATGTGTCGGGCAGCGGAGAGATAAGTGGTGCAGGAGCTAAGGCGTATAGTTCTCTCCTGACGATCCGAGTTATGTTCGTGGGATGAGAAGGCCGTTGCAAAGGGGCCAGATCATCGCAGAATGATGTAGCTGCCGTGTTTGGAAGGCGCTCAAAGCGATGTACGAAGCATCGTTGTTTAGCCTGCTCGAAGTTTTGACAGACTTGAAGCACCGAGTCGACGGTGGAGCAATCCATTCAGAACAGGATGTTGAAGGCATCATCCGCAATGCCCTTGAGGATATGACCTACCTTGTCATTTTCCGTCATTGAGCTGTTGACCTTGCGACACAACGCAAGCACGTCATGAATTTGGGCAAGCTAGGACTCCGTGGAGGATTGGATGCGAGACGAACGTTCTGGTTTTGCTGCGAGAGCGCGACCAATGCGCTTCCCGAATAGGTCCTGAAGCTTTTGCTTACAGATTGCCCACGTCACCAACTCTTGTTCGGGATTTTGGAACCGCGTGCGAGCTGTTCCCGCCAAAAAGAAAATTATGGTGACCAGCATAAGGGTCGCGTCCCAGTGATTGTTTTTTCCGCAGCGCTCGTACTCATCCAGTCAATCTGCCGCGTTTGTCTTGTCTTCGCAGTAAAAGATGGGAGGGTGGCGGATTTTCGTGAGCACGGCTGGTTGAGCCGAAGTTGCCGCGGTGGTAGCGGTTGCGTCGGAGGTCATAGTGGTAGTTGTCGACGTCGTTGAGAGCTCAGGTAGATGACGGCCACTGCCAAAATCCAGCTTTTGGCAGCACAAAAGGTAATAATGTGTGCGCACGGGGATCTTTGGTCACCTCCACCAAGATGATACGTGACAAGGCGCCAACATTTTCGTAGCACCAACTACCGTTGCTCCAGCTTCGTCTTCCTTCCGTGTCACTACTGTTGATCGTCGTCTTCTTCAACGTCCAGCGACGCAGGGCATTCATGTAACAATATATATTTACAGTTTGCCCTGGCCAATCCCCCGCCGTGGGTATATGCCATTTTGGCTGAGGTCACAACATTATCATCATCCAAGACTGAGCTTAAACTCTGTGACTGGATCCTGAGCCCCGCTTCGAACTCAACTGGGGAGTCCTCATTTATGTAGCCCTGCGCGATCTTTGAGTCAGTTTCATAGTTTTTCTTTGTACTTTGGAGGCAATGGCGAGTTTACGTCGTGCAGCGGTTCAGTGTTTTCGTAGGATTTCTGTTGCTGAAGCGCTGATTAAATTGTGTGCACAACTAGTATTAGTGATGGCGTCGATATATGCCGCAGTTATCCCTCTGTCCACATGTTGATGTTCGTTGCTGAAGTTCGTAAGGTGAACATCAACTTTGCCATTTTCAGAAGAAATCAACTGCTCTGGCAACTGATATGCCTGTTTATATAAGCCGTGTCCGTTTACTCGCGACGACACCTTCAGTGTCTTGAATTGTAAGGGAAAACATGGACGCCATTACGTTCGGAGGTTGCGGCACACTCACATGTTCATCAGTAATGTGAAGTGCAGCGGGGAGTATGCTACTGGTTGCGATGGCATTCTCAATTGAAAATCTTACCAACTGATTCTGCAAAACAATAATTGCGCCGTTTTCCATTAGAATGTCCAGAAGGAGGATGACGTTACTGAAAGAGTGGGCCAACACGATGAATGTCGCCAGAAAGGGTGTGCCTGGTACAGTAATCCTTAGCGTTCACAATCCAGTAAGCATAAATAAATGTCATCCAGCAGTGTATCATTGCGGGCCATTCCATGATGGTGTGACATTTCTGGGAGCAGCTGCGAACTGTCCACTCAGACCTAAATAAACGGCGCCAGTGTCGACTACAGCAGTGACGTCTGTGCAATCGACGGAGATCTGTAGATCAGCACCTTGTTGCATCGGGCGGCGGCAGCTTCGATGCGTCCAGTCTCGAATTCTGTGCTCTGAAGGAATAATGCATCGTAGTTCGCCGTCGGGATTACGTTGGGGAACGGCGGGTTGTCGTTAAGGCTCCTTTTCGATTGGTGTCCGTATACTATGGGCTGTAATAGGCGGCGACTAACTGTCGTGAGTCTGTGGAGGATCTTAGAATCCTGGTACTTGAGCACCAGGAATATGCAGAAGACTAAGGTAATGTTCAACAGCCTCGGGAAGGAACAGCAGTTTACATTAGGTAGCGAAGTACTGGAAGTAGTAGGCGAATATGTCTACTTAGGACAGGTATTAACCGCAGATCCGGACCACGAAAAGAAAATAACAAGAAGAATACGATTGGGATGGAGCGCATTTGGCAAGCACTCGCAGATTATGACTAGCAGCTTACCGGTATCGCTCAAGAGGAAAGTATACAACAGTTGCATCTTGCCTGTACTCACCTATGGGGCTGAAACGTGGAGGCTAACCAAGAGAGTTCTACTTAAGTTGAGGACAACCCAGAGGGCTATGGAACGAAAAATGGTAGGGGTAACATTAAGAGATAGAAAGCGTGCAGAGTGGGTCAGAGAAATAACTCAAGTTACCGACATTCTAGTAGAAATTAAGAAGAAGAAATGGACATGGGCAGGACATGTAGTGCGAAGAGAGGATAACCGATGGTCGCTGAGGGTAACAAACTGGATTCCAAGGGAAGGAAAGCGTAGCAGGGGGCGGCAGAAAGTTAGGTGGGCGGATGAGATTAAGAAGTTCGCAGGGGTCAAGTGGATGCAGCTAGCACAGAACCGGGTTAAGTGGAGAGATATGGGAGAGGCCTTCGCCCTGCAGTGGGTATAATCAGGCTGATGATGATGATGACTTGAGCACCACTCTTCTTGAGGCTGCTGCATCTAGTTTTCCTTACAGGAACTTCGAGGTAGCTCCTGGCGCCCAGGAGAGCTGTATCTACGAGGCGACAGCGATTAGAAATGGTTTGGGCCTGTGTTGGCATGCGAAATATATTCTGCAAATTCGGTTCGCCACTGCCCATACAACCGACGACATAAGAAAGTTGTTTCCTTCGTCCAGAGTAAATAGTATCGAATCATATTTCAGTTTTCATATTGGTGCATATAAATCAGTTTTCTCTCCTGGGCCGACAAAGGACAAACCTTGTTGCTCTGTTTTGAATTTTTGTTTTTATTTTCGCTTTTATTACTGAGTGTTTTGCCATTCATCCTATTGAGCACAAGTATGTTCTAGTAGGGGTCAAACCTATATTAAAGAGGCTGTTGATTGCAAAGAGGCAGTTGTTTCAGATTTCGCTGCATAATGGTTAACGTCCTTGAAGCCCTTCGAGCTACTGTATTAACATGAGCAATACATTAACATTCGGATATAAAAATAGCATAAATAAGTATTTGTGCTCCACTATTCATGTCACCTTTCCTAAACATCATAGACGCTTAGGTTAACTACGGGTAATGGTAACATGTCCTTTTTGCGAGTAAAGGTAACATGAACACCTTTTGTAGTGTTTACCGTCCTTTATGAAACACATGAGGATCCAAGCATTCCTACAAGGATTGTGAAAAAAAAGCAATCAGGATAATGCAGAGTACAACAAAACAATTGAAGCTTCTTGATATAATACATACCGATATATCTTCCGTATTCCATCTTCGTGTGCAGTCTATAACAACATCGCACCACGCACCCAGAAGCTGCAGGAGGAAAATACGTTTTAAATTTGCCACCTGTTTCTCGAGACTGAGTGTTCGTTGTAAAGCGACAAACGAAACGTTGCAGAACTATTTTCCGCTCAAAAGAACGCAGGCGAATGCGTGCTAAATTTCTGTGCCGCAGCAGCGCATATGTGCAAAGAACCTCCTACTTCTCTAAAAACGTCTGTATGTAGCGTTCCTCTAGCTTCTCAAGATCACAATTTTTTTTCTAATACTGATGCAACCATGATCATCATCATAAGTCAGAATATACAAGACCGCATCTCCCATATTACTTGAACTAGCCCGGCGGTGCGCATCCAGCTGTATCCATGTGACTCTTGGCGAACTTCTTCATCTCATCCGCCCGCCTTACTTTCGGTCACCCTCTGCTACGGCTTCCTTCCATTGGAATGCAAATGGTTACCCCTGACGACAATCAACTAAACTGCCGCATTTTAGGACAGTATGAAAACATTCACACGAACACATACCGAATATGAAGGAAAGTCCGATCTTAGTAGTCGCATATTCAAAGTCGCAACAGTTCAGGAGCTAACGCAATGCAAACATGTAATGAGCCTTCCCAGCACCAAATATCTCACTTCGCTAAAGTGGCATGTTTTTACACACAGTCAACTGAAGTTTGTTCTCTGCTGTGGGATTTCAGGTTCATTGATTCCTATTGCCGTAAAACCACTGCGAAATGCAACAAGCAACGCGGAAGATCAGTACAATGCAACACAATCCTACAATTACAGCAACAGCTCTGCTCAAAAGTACATCTGATAATTCAGACATGTTACCGCACTGGAGCCTCCGACCGACACAAGTTCGAAGCTTCAACGGGATGTGACACTGTTTAAGGTTACATAATAAAAGCAAACCTTGGAAGCGAAACATGAAATGTAGCAACGTCAAAGTTGAAAGTTGTAGGAGGTGTCACGGAGTCTTCAGGCTGTGCATCATTATAGTGTTGGCGGGAATAACTTCAAGGAAACGTGGAATGGTGGTCACTGCGAGAGGTAAATTTCTTGCGTGGGCTGCTGTCAGACTGGTGATAAGGTGGACGGATGTAAAGAGTGCCGAACTTCGCGGGATAGACGGACGAGACATGTGCTAAAATTGTAATGAACGCGCTGGTATATATATATATATATATATATATATATATATATATATATACATATATATATATATATATATATATTGCAGGGGGTGTGTTTATTCAGTCCACGCAGAGGGATTCAGCTGCTCAGGATGAATTCGCAGCGGAGCGTCAGGCGTATCGAATGACGAAGACAACGACCAACTTCTTCGTCCTCGAGAGCGCCAGCACGCGATGCATGTCAGTGGCAATAACGATGAAGATTACCACACTACAGTTTCCCCCCGGGCAGACAAGGAGCCATCCTGGCAACTCATGGAGCCTAAAGGACAGACTGATCGTAGTATGGCTTGATTCGGTCCACATGAACTTTTTCGCGTCCACGGCGACGCAAGTCCGCAGAGGTCGTAACGGGCTCAACTACGTAGTAGACGGGAGATGTTTTTTGAAGGACTCGGTATGGACCATGATACCGAGCAAGAAGCTTCTTTGAAAGGCCGGCGGGTGGCAGGAACTCAGAGCCACACCAAGGAGTTGGGTGCATAAGAAGGATCTTCGCCAGTGTCACGATAGAGTTTTTGTTGCCACTGGTTTTCCTTTGTAAGCGAGCGAGCTAGCTGGCGGCATTCTTCTGCGTACTGGGCGGCGTCCGAGAGTGGCGTTGATTGAGAAACATCAGGGCGGTAGGGCAAAAGCGCGTCCATTGTGCAGGTTGGCTCGCACCCGTAAAGAAGAAAGAAGGGAGAGAATCCAGTGGTGATCTGTATCGCAGTGTTATACACGTAAGTTACGAAGGGAAGAACCTGGTCCCAGTTGGAATGAGCGTCGTTAACGTACATGGCCAACACGTCACTCAGAGTACGGTTGAAACGTTCTGTCAGGCCATTCGTTTGAGGGTGGTAAGAAGTAGCGGTGCGATGAATGATGTGGCATTCTTTCAGTAGAGCTTCAAGAGCGTCGGACAAGAAAACGCGTCCGCGGTCACTGAGTAGCACCTTCGGAGTCCCGTGGCGAAGAATCAAGTTGTCGAGAAGGAACAAAGCAACATCTCTTGCTGAGGCAGAAAGAAATGGTGATGTTTCAGTGTAGCGAGTAAGATGGTCTACTGCCACGATTATCCACCGGTTTTCAGCGGCAGTAGTAGGAAGAGGGCCATAAAGATCTACGCCAACGCGGTCAAACGGACGAGCAGGACAAGGTAACGGCTGCAATGAAACAGGAGACTTCTGAGTTTTTCGGCGTTGACATGATTCGCAAGCGCGCACGAAATGTCGTACAAAGCGGTGCATTCCACGCCAGTAAAATCGCAGACGTAGGCGCGTGTAGGTTTTCAATACGCCGCCGTGAGCACACTGTAGCTCTTCATGGTACGCAGCACAAATTTCGGCGCGGAGATGATGCGGGATGACTAGAAGCCACTTCCGTCCATCAAGCAAATAATTGCGGCCATAGAGAAGACCGTCACGAATGGAGAAGTGGTGGGCTTGCCGGACGAGCGCTTTGGATGAATGACCGGGAGTAGGACTGGAGAGAAAATCCAAAAGTGCCCTGATCCAGGGGTCATTCCGCTGTTCGGTAGCCATGTCGATAGTGGCAAGAGTAGACAAATCGTAAGCACAGACGTGATCAGACGAGGTATCACTTGGCAATGGCGAGCGGGAAAGAGCATCCGCGTCCGTATGCTTCAGACCTGACCGATAAATGACATGAATGTCATACTCCTGGAGACGGAGAGCCCTGCGAGCAAGGCGACCACATGGGTCTTTCAGAGAGGCCAGCCAGCACAAAGCGTGGTGATCGGTCACAACATAAAACGGTCGGCCATACACATAGGGACGAAATTTCCCGATGGCCCAAATAATGGTGAAACATTCCCTTTCTGTGACTGAATAATTAGGCTCTGTTTTCGTCAGTGTTCGGCTGGCGTATGCAACAACGTACTCGCTGAAACCAGGCTCACGTTGGGTAAGGACGGCACCAAGCCCAATACCGCTGGCGTCAGTGTGGATCTCCGTAGGCGCAGTCGGATCAAAGTGGCGTAGAATGGGAGGCGAAACCAAAAGGCGGCGTAAAGTGTTAAAGGCTTTGTCGCAGGCTGGAGTTCAGGATTGGATTGGTAAAACGTTTATTCGGGGCCTGCAGTAGAACGCGTGCTCGCGCGCGCGCGCTCCGGACGGGGCCTACGTCGTCCTCTGGGCACCGGCCGCGCGGCCTGGGTCCCCGCTCGCCGTGGCCAGCTCGCTGGTTCCCTGCCGGGCCAGCGCCTTGATGACCTGCTGGACGGCCCAGAGTTGCTCCTCTTGATTGTCGCTCCCTGCGGCTGCTTCCAGTCGCGGCGGGATCCTCCCAGACTTAGCTTCTTCCTGGTACTGGGTACAATTCCACAGCATGTGTGCGAAGCCGGCAGTTTCCGTTCGGCAGACTCTGCATTTGTCTGTCGGGTGCGTCTCGGGATACATTCTATGCATCAGCAACGGACTGGGGAGTGAGCCCGTCTGTAGCTGTCTGAATAAAACGGCTTGCTCTCGATTGAGCCCCGAGCAAGGGGGTGGAAGAGTTCTGCGAGCTAGGCGGAACACCTTGGTTATTTCGTTGTAGTCCGTCATTCTATCTTTGGTGCTGAACCACAGCGGCCAGTCGACCGAGGCGCGGTCCGTTAGCGCGCGCGCCTCGGCATGTGCCGTCTCGTTGTGGTTGGATTTGCGGTCTGACGCCTCGCCCGCGTGCGCCGGGAACCACTTGATCCTCACTTGTCTGCTGCCATTGTCGTTTTTGGTTGCCTGCAGTATGCGCACAGCTTCTTTCGCTATCCTGCCTTTGGCGTAATTTCTCACCGCCTGCCTCGAGTCGCATAGCACTGTGTGGCAGTCGCGGTCGGCGATGGCCAGGGCAATGGCCACCTCCTCCGCTTGCTCTGCCTTGGTGCATCTCGTGCTGGCGGTCGTGCGAACGGTGCCGGTCGCGTCGACGACGACCGTCGTGAACCCGTGCATCTTGGCATACTCAGCCGCGTCAACGTAGCGTGCGTGTGTGTCGGCCGCGTGCTGGTCTATCAGCGCCTTGGCTCTCGCTGCTCTCCTCCCTTTGTTATACTCCGGGTGCATGTTCTTCGGTACCGAGTCCACCCTGATGTTGCGCCTGATCTCATCGGGGACGGAGACCTGCGTCTGCTCCCTGCCTTGATATCCAATTCCCAGGTTGTACAGGATTTTCCGGCCGGCCTTGGTCGTAGACAGTCTTTCGAGCTGTGCGGCACGTTGCGCCTCCGCTATCTCCTCCAGTGTGTTGTGCACCCCTAGCTGCAGGAGGCGTTTGGTGACGTTGTTTCGAACAGTCCCAGTGCCGTCTTGTAGGCTCTGCGGATGAGTATATCTATCTTGTTTCTCTCGCTCTTGTTCCACTTGTGGTAGGCCGCCACGTACGCTACGTGACATATGACGAACGAGTGGATCATTCTGATCAGGCTCTCTTCTTTCATTCCACTTTTTTTGTTCGTGACTCGTTTGAGTAGTCTCTTGGCGTTCGCCGCTTTCGCAATGAGCCGGTGACGGTTTCGCCGTTTCTGCCGTGCGTCTCGATCGTCATCCCCAACACTCTGATCTTGTTGACTCTTGGGATCGCGTTTCCCTCTCTGGTCTTGACTTTGATTGCCTTGTACTCTCTCGGGCTGCTCTTAGGTTTGCGATGCTTGGCGGGCGGGTAGACGAGGAGCTCCGACTTGCTCGGCGAGCATCTGAGCCCTGTTCCGTCGAGTTGGTCTTCGATCGCATCAACGGCCGCCTGCAGGGTGGATTCGATGTGGGCATCGCTGACCCCTTCCACCCACAGCGTTATGTCGTCCGCGTATATCGTATGTCGGACTTCCTTGATGTTCCTGAGCCTTTCGGCCACTCCTATTATCACGAGATTGAAAAGCACTGGCGAGATGACCGATCCCTGAGGTGAGCCTGTGCTTCCCAGCTTCTTTTCCTGTGCTTGGAGGTCCCCCGCTCTGAGCTCGGCCGTTCTGTCCGTGAGGAAGTCTTTGATGTAATTGTATGATCCCTCTCCCATGTTGAGTTTCGAGACTTGGGATAGGATCACTGAGTGCTTCACCTTGTCAAAGGCGCTCTGTAGGTCGAGTCCCCGTACTGCTTTGTTGTCGCCAGTTTTGCCGTCGATGATCTGGTGCTTGAGCTGTATCATGGCGTCTTGGGTACTTAGATGCTGCCTAAAGCCAATGATCGTTTCCGGGTAGAGATCTTTCTCGAGGTATTCTTGCCACCTGTTGAGCAGGACGTGCTCCAACACCTTGCCCACGCAAGATGTGAGCGATATGGGTCGGAGGTTATCCGTGTCGGATGGTTGCCCGGCTTGGGGATTAGGATGATCTTGGCCTTCTTCCACTGCGTCGGCAGCGTTCCCGTTTTCCAGCATTTGTTGTAATAACTCGTGAGGTTTTCTATGGATTTGTCATCGAGGTTCTTAAGCGCCTTGTTGGTGATGCGGTCCAGCCCGGCCGCCGACCTGCTGTTGAGCTCCTGCAGTGCCGTGCGAGCTTCTTCTACGTCTATATCTCTGTCGAGACGGGCGTTGGGCAGCCCCCCGTACGGCCTATGGCACTCCGTGGGCGTAGTCGGCAGGTATCTGTCGATGATACATTTCGTCACCTTATCGGCGCCGTGTTTAGTGACTCCTCGATGGATGAGTTTCGCCAGTCGGTCCCTTTGGTGTGACTTAGTCTTGGTTTCGTCGAGCAGATGCTTCAGCAAGTTCCATGTTTTCCCGTTGTGCATCTGGCCGGCGGCATCGTTGCATATCTCGTTCCATTGTTGCGCACATAGCGTTCGACAGTGGTCCTCGATTGCTCTGTTGAGTTCTGCGACTTTCGTTCGTAGCCTACGATTAAGGCGTTGTGGTTTCCATCTGTTGAGAATGGACTGCTTGGCCTCGATAAGGTGGGCCAGTCGGCTATCCATTCTGTTCGTTTCGAAGTCTGTTACTATGTCTTTGGTTGAGTTTCGAACATCTTGGATGATCTTGTTGGTCCACGCGTCGATGTCGTCGATTTCGGTCTCTTCCGCTTCCTGATTTCTGTTATCTCTGAAAGCAGACCAATCGATCCACGTATGTTTCCTGACTTTGGTACTGCTCTGCTCCGGTATGACGATTTCCAATATCATGTGCTCGCTACCGAGGTCCACCCCCGTGTTCCTCCACGTGATCGTGATCGGTTCGTTGTTCTTGACGAACGTGAGGTCGGGGCTGGTATCTCGAGACACGGAGTTGCCAATTCTCGTTGGATAAGCCGGGTCGGTTATGAGGGTATAGTCGAGTTCCGCCGCGTCTTGGGATAGGTTTCTGCCTTTCGCATTACTTTTGACGTAGCCCCACACCGGATCCATCGCATTAAAGTCGCCGCATGCGATCAGCGTGCTCTGGCCGGCCGTCGTGCTTGCCTTGTTAAGAATGGCTTTGAACCTCTGGAGTCTCCGCGATGGGTTACTGTGGATGTTCAAAATGAAGATGATGTTTTTTCTTTACTTGGTCGGTACGAGTTCGGTGAGCGTGTGTTCAATCGTGACATTGCTTAGCGGGTGTTCGACGAAGGTGAGTCCCTTCCTGACCAGGGTGCACAGGCCTCTGCCTTCGGGCGGGCCCGCGTGCACCCTGTAGCCGGGGAGGGACGGCTTGTCCGTTAGTGTTTCTTGGAGGAGGAGCACGTCGGGCTTGCGGGCCGCGTGCTCGATATACTGCTGGACGACTGCCTTCTTCTTGACAAAGACGTGGCAGTTCCACTGCCACACTGTTATGCCTGTAGTTGGAGGCCATGATTGTCCGATTCGGAATTCTCCGTGTTGCTGCGCTTGGTTGACTTGACGCTGTACTGGCGCGAACGTTGGGTTGCTTAGTATTAGTTGCACGCTTCTTTCCAGATTCTTGAGTCTATTGACGTTCTCCGTTTGGAAGGCTTCGATGGCTTGCTTCATCGATTTGATCATATCCTCGAGGCTGTTGAGTTTGGCCTCGACGTTGTTGTTGCTGCTGTCGGTGCTGCAGTTGCTCATGTTGTTCTTGGTCTTGCGCGATACGACGGCCCTCTTCTTCGTTGCCGGCTCCTTGTCTGCGTCGGCCGTAGTTGCTTCGGCCTTGTTGTTGCCGCTCGGGCTGGATCTTTGCTGTTCGACGTTGCGGAGGGCGTTGCGGATCTCCGCGATTTCATTGGTGAGGTTGTTCATGGTGGCTCGCAGGGTCGCGTTCTCTTTTTTTAGGGCCTCGTTGATCTCTTGTTCCTTGGTTGAAGCGTTGTCTTCTGTCTTGGCGTTGTAGCTCGGATTTGTCTTCATGATACGTTGCGCGGCGTTGCCCCAACCGACTCTCTCACGCGACAGTGATCCTTGGGTTTTCGTTTTTCGCGCGTCTCTGCTCTGGCTCCTGCAGCTGCTATTTCTCGACTGCGCGCGGTCTCTCGATGGCGTTCTTGACTTATGGGCAGCTGGCTTGTCAAGTGGTGGGAAATCGCTCTCCGACGGCAGCTGATGGCTGACCTTTCGGCGCTCACACTGACGCTTGCGAAAGACGTAGGAAACCTTGTATCTGGCTTTACATTCTCTGTCTGCGGTCGGGTGAGTGCCGCCGCAAAGTTTCCATTTTGGTGTACATTAGTGGTCATCTTTTGGGTTCGCTTGGCCGCAGCCGCTGCAGATCCGGTTGGTTGGCGTCGGGCACACGTCCTTGCGATGCCCGACCCGACCACACTGGTGGCAGACGTCAATTTGCTTTCTGTACAGGTGGCACGGTATGAGCGCGACACCATATCGGGCAAAGTTCGGTACCTTGGGTCCTCTGAAGGCTACTATGATCATGGTCAGAGGAGCTATGATAAAGGCGAAGTTCAAGATGAAGCGTCGAAAGTAGGAGCAGAGGCCGATAAAGCTCCGGAGCTGCTTCAGGAAAGTTGGCTTCGGAAACTCTACAACTGCGCGAAGTTTGGTGGGATCAGGAAGAATGCCGTCCTTAGAGACTACGTAGCCTAGAATTGTGAGTTTTCGAGCGGCAAAGTGGCACTTCTTCAAATTCAACTGAAGCCCAGCGTCGGCGAGACACTTGAGGACATGCTTCAGGCGGATAAGGTGAGAAGAAAAGTCGGTGGAAAAAACTACGATGTCATCCAGATAACAAAGACAGGTCTGCCACTTGAGTCCACGAAGAACAGTGTCCATCAAGCGCTCGAAACTAGCTGGGGCATTGCAAAGGCCAAAGGGCATAACGTTGAGCTCGTATAAGCCGTCCGGTGTTATAAAGGCAGTTTTCGAGCGGTCATCATCAGCCATCGGTACCTGCCAGTAGCCAGAGCGCAAATCCAATGAGGAGAAATACTCGGCTCCCTGTAAACAGTCCAAGGCGTCGTCGATTCGCGGCAGAGGATAGACATCTTTGCGCGTGATCTTGTTTAGCCTACGGTAATCGACGCAAAACCGGATGGAACCATCTTTCGTGGTGACCAAAACAACTGGAGAAGCCCATGGACTGTTAGATAGCTGTATGACGCAACGGCGAAGCATATCGTCCACGTTATCAGCAATGACCTGGCGCTCAGAGGCTGACACGCGATAAGGACGCTGTCGTAAAGGTGCGTTTGTACCAGTGTCGATTGTGTGCGTAACGGCAGACGTGCGATCCAGAGCAGTGCGAGGAAGATCGAAGGTAGAAGTGAAGTTCTGTAGAAGAGCAGCGAGCTGATCGCGTTGTGCGGGTGGAAGATCTGCGTCAATAGCTTGTTGAACATCGGGTGGTGTCGAAGCGGTCGCTATATCGCAAGAGCTGAGAACATTAACGTCTAATGAAGTAGACGTGGCAGGAAGAGTATTTACAAGCGCGGGATCGAGTTCTTCATTACGACCGAGACACTCGCAGCGTAGCAGGACGGACGGGCACGAAAATGGATTTGAGATGTACATTGCACTAAGGCCATCTTCGAACTTGAGAACAGCAAATGGAAGCAGGAGGCAGGGATGGCGTGAAGCGGCATCGGAAGGTGTGAAGAAGACAGTCGAACTAATAACGCTTTCACAGGAGAGTGGAACGAGGGTTGCAGAAAATGGAGGAATGTCTGTGTCATTGGCGACGAGGAGTTTTGCAGGCCGGGTAGGGACGTCACACAAGACGGTATCACAAAGAGGTAAAAAGGAAACTTCCGCGCGGGCGCAGTCAATAACGGCATGAAGAGTGGAAAGGAAATCGTAGCCCAGGATGATGTCGCGTGAGCAGCGAGACAGTACAATAAACTTGATGGTGTATAAGACGTCTTCGATGAGAACACGGACCGTGCACGCCGCTGAGAGATGAATGCGCTGTGATGAGGCGGTCCGAAGCGAAAAGTCGGAAAGCGCGGTGGTCAGTTTACGAAGACGACGGCAAAGAGCTTACCTACCTATATATATATATATATATATATATATATATATAGCTTACCTTCTTACCTATATATATATATATATATATATATATATATATATACATATATATATATATATATATATATATATATATATATATATATATATATATATATATATAGGTAAGAAGGGCAATAGTTCATCATATGTGTCATGATTACAATAAATAAAATCTTTCGATAGCCCTGCACAATCTGCATTAAAGAAATGTGAATGCCTAAGCCTTGCTCCTGCACACGTATTATAGCATTTGTTAGCAAGACCAGGGCTCGTTCCAGACAGTGGAAAATCTATTCCTATTCGTCGCGCATACGCCTCCTGTGAACTGGAAAGCTAAAAACATATTTCCATCAAGCTCCTTTGAACAATGCGTTCTTTGAACCTTAAGCAGACGATTTATTATTCGACAGCTATTCAAGATACTGTTTACCATATGGATGTCATTGACCTTTAATTCTGCATACGGAAATACAAAAAATAATAATTGCTATACATGTATTTGTTTGTAGTGAGTAACTAGTTGTGCGCCTTGCGCGAGTTCCGAACTTTTCCACTATGTAGTCGGCACTGTGCCAGAAAGCTGAATATTTGGCCTTGGAGTTATTCTTGTTTGTCGAGTAATAAGGGCGGCACAGTTTCCTCTTCTTGACAACAACGCGAGTAGAGCACGTGGGGAGTCGCCTCGAGCCCCGTTGGCCGAGAGCGGGCAAGAAAAAGAAACGCATATACCAGTTCCATGCAGCAATGCCACTGCAGCTAGGGAATACACTTCCAAAGGTGCTTTTTTGTGTGCTTGATGAGCAAAAAAGGGTATTTTATTAGTGACGATTCGGGTGTTTCAAGAAATAAGGCTTGACAGCATCACAACAGACTGTCTAAAGGCACAAACGATCCTGTGCATGACTAAAGCACCCAGTGGCGACCTCGATGCCCTCAACGAGCAATAAGCAGCGGTTTTTTTTTAGGCTCGCATCTCGTAGTGTGATCAAGACTTTTAAAACAAACATTCAAAATAAATTTATGTTTTTCCGAGGGAGGAACGGCGCGTATCCCCTTTGAAATTCTAACTGCAGTCTTTTGTAGCTAGACTACTAGGTTCAGAGCCGAGTTTCGCGTTAGTGTGCGCCGCCCGTTATGCGCAGGCGTGAGAGCCGCGTGACGAGCCAAGAGCTCTGCGCCGCTCGCTCCCCCCTTGGCTCTTCTTTCTCTCCTTCGGAGAAATTCCCTTTACCTCTTGAGTAAATAAAGTGTGCTTTGATACTGCACGTACATAGATGCAACCATCATTCACAATCTTTGCATCAATATATTGTAAAAACGCTTACATAGCTACGCTCAAATTTTTCATTAGACTAGTATCGTAACCGTATTTTGAATTTTCTCTGGTTCTTCTCGGTAGTGCATATTTTCTCGGAACGCACTTGGTGAAGGCGACTTCTGTAGCGTAAAGCTGCACTACGTGGTTTAGAGCCGAATTGCACGTGATTGTGCGCGGCTCTTTATGTGCATGAACGAGAGCCGCGTGACGTCACGAGAGGCGCAGGTGCGTCGCCTCCTCGCCAAAGCCTGATCGCGCTCTTCGCTGCCGCTGAGGGCGGCGTGCGTTCCTCTCCGATGCGTGACCTTTAGCCGGAGCCGTGTTTACGACAGTAGCGCCGCGATACTGCGCATGCTTTACGCTACGTACATCCACGGAAAGCAGTGCTAAGCCACTGCAAATTTTTGTTTTACGGAACAAACGCACAGAGGCTTGGCATGCAAAGACGGCATGGCCATCTGTTGCTCCAACCTAGCTATACTTACTGAACAAATTGCCAATAACACTCCCACAATGTAAGGTCCGCATCTCATCAAGTCAAAGTTCTTTAAGCCTATTCTCAAGGCCCATCGTCGTTTGGGAAGCTTAGATGCTCTTCAAAGCACTACTGCCGTTATTTTCTAACCCGGCGAGACCTCCCATGCAACTTCCGTGAATTACCTCAACTCACTTACCACTAATGTGCTAAGGGGTCGGCGGTGCTCGAATAGTGAGCAAGCATTTAACGCACGAAAAAACCTCGTTCAAGTGACTAGACAGCGCTCACGTCGTAGGTCATCCACTAGGAAAGTGGCTGCCCCAGTATGAGGGCGTTATATTTCCTGCTACTAGTCATTTTCATTCACCTGCCCCTCTGACTAATGATTGCCCGGTGAGACGTGGCGCCTAGAACTATTTGTTCAGGCCTGGAATGGATATCATTATTGAAGCCGTGCTATAACAGGCGAGTCTGATCAGGCACCGCGCTCCCCGGCGTCTAAAGCTTAACGTGTGCAAAATCCATGATTAAGCTGCGTGCCAAGACCTCTCAGGGATTTTAGGAGTTGGGACCATGGGAACATATGCGCAAATTCCAGCAGCACGGAATGCGCTTCAGATTCTCAACGCCCTCAATTATGCATAGCAGCCCTAAATTATAAGGCAGAATGGCACATCATCACAGTCATTTTGCGCAAAACCACAAGCCCCCATCGATGTGGCACCCTGACCACATCACTTCATCTCATAACCTAAATACTGTTCAAAATTCCCTGCATTTCATCCTAACTGCTATAGCACTTCTAGCGTAACTTCATGGCAAATGGTTTCTAAATCCACCTAACAAAGCTGTTGTCATATGATTTCTCTGCCTGTACATCTTCTGTACAGTTATCTGCCAATTATCTCACATATGAGCAAGCCGTTATAACCATAAAAAGGTTGTTCTTCCATCGCACTACAGAATCTTTATTTCTGGGTTGTTGAATTCCAAGACATTACCTCACTAGAGCAATGTTTCTACATCGCTTAGTACTAATGCTAACAGGATGCACTTTCATTTTGCTGCGTTTGGCTGGCTTCATTGGCTCCACGTACCGTAATATCCTAAGCTGAAATCTCCTAGTGCTCCCTGGCCCGAAGAGATACCTGCCAAGTTTCTTAAAGGCCCTAAAACTTTTAAGCGAAGTATTGCGAATAATTTTAGCCAATCAATCTGAAGCAGTTCAATACCGATAACTGGAAATTAAGCAAGGTTGTTCCGGTTTTTAAGACGGGCGATCGGTCTTATCCATGAAACTATAGCCTGATTTTTAGCGTGTATTGCTTGCAAAACGCTGGAACATATATACTCAAAAATCGCCTCTCACTTAGACAAGAGTTAATTTTTTTTGGCAAACAGCACGGCTTCAGTTCTGGATTTTGATTTGATACACAGCTGTGCGAATTTTCTACGGGCCTACACCTTAGCCTGGATTATTATTTCCAAACAGACATAATTTATCTAGATTTTTTAGAAGCATTCGACCGTGTCCCATACCAACGTCAAATGGCTAAACTCACGTCTCTCCCCTTAGACCCCTTAATACTGTCATTGATTTCTTCCTCTCAGATTGTACTGCGTTTATTTTTATTGGCAACCATAATTCCAAAAGCTATCATATTGTTACGAAGAAGAAGATCGGCAGTGACGTGAGAGGAACCTTCGCGCTTGGCCAACCATTTAACCATCCTTCACCCTATCACCATATTGTGCTTTCCTCTTTGCTTGTCACCACGTAAAGGTTTGGTTGGAGGTGCGGCGTATATCATCCCCATCCTCACCTTGGATCATGGACGCCATTGGTACGTCGGGACCATCGACCGAGAGCCTTGGAATGTCGCTGCGCAGCTTCGCCCCGGCCCTTCCTGCACAGAACCGACCAGCTGCCACTACCGCCGCCCAGCCCCCAGCCCGGATCTAAAGACAAGGCGCACAGACGAACGAGACCAAACCAAAGACCCCAATGATCCGAAGGAACCGATGGACACGAACACGAAACCCCCACCCAAGCCGCCCGACGCGCCCTCGAGGCATCGGTCCCATGGATTCTTTGGTGGCGGATGGTTGAAAAGCTCTAGGGGAGGCGGATCATCCACGCATCAGACATCGTCGTGGCAAGCAAGTCATTCACTCCTGTCTTTCCTTGAACATCCTCATCGTCACGTCACCATCAATTTCGAGCAAACCGATCAGGACGATCGCTCGGTGGCCCCGGGAAGTGTTACAAAGAACCAGATTGGCAGTGGCGCGAGAGGAGCCCTCGCGCTAGGCTAACCAATAAACCATCCTTCATCCTATCACCATGTTGTGCTGTCCTCTTTGTTTGTCATCCCGTAACAATATTGTTACGTGGAAGATTTACAATCCCAAAGCTGTCCGCACAAATAATGTCGATGAGGGCACCGATTTCACAGCACTCAGCGTCGTCGTCATCTCGGAGTCTGTTGCACTTCTTCATCCTCATCACGAACAGCGAATACAGCTAAGTAACACTACCCCCCCCCCCCCCCCCCCGAGGGAAGTAGGCTGCTAGAGCAGTCAATAAGGGCAGAGTGGGCTGTTAAGAAATCAATGCCAAGGATAACGTCGTGGGGGCATTCATGTAGGACGGTGAACAACACTCGGGCATGACGGTCAGCAATTGTAACTCGCGCCATACACATGCCAACCACGGCAGCAGGGCTGCCATTGGCGACGCGAACTGTGGACAAGACGGCTGGCGTAAGGACTTTCTTGAGGCGACGGCGAAATGAGGAGCTGAGAACGGACAGTTGGGCGCCTGTATCAATTAGAGCAGAAACTGGAACTCCATCCACAAGGACGTCGATACGGTTATTTTGTAGGACAGGGGTCAACAGAGGTTTTTCAGGCCGGCTCATAAATGCAGCGGCACCGCCGGGAGCTGCACTGGCTAATTTTCCGGTAAGTGGCCAGAATAGGACGGTGGCGAACTGCGGCGAGGATGAGGGGAACGCGAACATCCTGCTTGCGGGGATGGTGAACGGTTGGCAGGACGGACAGTGGAACCGGTGTCAGCAGGGGTCTGGTCGGGGCGAGGTGGGGAATAGCGAGGGGCATAGTCTCCGCGGCGGTCGACGTAGGTGTACTGACGAGATGGCGTGTACCAGCGACTAGGGCAGTGGCGAGAAATGTGGCCAACGTGAGAACAAGTAAAATAGATGGTGCGATTGTCGTGGGTACGCCATTCACTTGGGTTGCGGTAACGATATCGGGGTGAGAAACCGGCGTTGGTTGAGGCGACAGCAATTACTGGAGGGGCAGGTCCTGAATCCGTGGTGTCGGGGGTGCTGGTAGAAGGGAGGTCCATATTCGCAACCTCTTGGCGAACAACAGCCCTAATAAGCGATATAGTAGCCAGGGTGTTGTCGGGTGTATGCGACAGCGAGGCCGCGGGAGTCATTGCCTCAAGCTCTTGGCGGACAATGCGTGTCAAAGTGCTGTCGTTAGCAGGCGGTCGAGGAGTCGGGATATCGGTACAGGAGGAGCTAGCAGCGGTTTTCGGCAGCCGGTCGAAACGTTGAGATATGCGCCTCTGTTTCGCCTGCTCGAAATGTCGGCACACCTGCAGCACAGAGTCCACGGTGGAGCGATCCCTGCACAACAGAAGGTTGAAGGCATCGTCGGCAATGCCTTTTACTATATGGCCGACTTTATCCTCCTCAGGCATGCCTTGGTGGTCTTTGCGGCATAGAGGCAGGACGTCTTGAATGTAAGTGAGATAAGACTCCGTAGACGTTTGGGCGCGAGAGGCGAGCGCTTTTTTGGCGGCAATGGGGCGGCCAACAGGCTTTCCAAATAGGTCGTGGAGCTTCTGTTTGCAAATAACCCAAGATGTTAGCTCGTCTTCGTGGGTTTCAAACCACACCCGCGCGGTCCCCAGCCAAGTAAAATATTACATTCGCGAGTATAAGTGTGGCATCCCACCTGGTGTGCTTTCTCACGCGCTCATATAGGGCTAGCCAGTCGTCTACGTCGACGTCGTCGGTCCCGCAGAAGGTTCCGGGGTCACGGGGGTAGGCCATTACAACAGCAGATGCGGCGGCTGTAAAGGTAGAGGCGTCTGTAGTCATTGTGGTGGTTCCAATGTGGCGGCCGCTGCGGAGATCCAGCTTGTGACAGGGGATCGATAGATTCACCTCCACCAAGAGATGTTACGTGGAATATCTACAGTATGAAAGCTCTCCGCACAGCTAACGTTGATGAGGGCACTGATTTCACGACACTCAGCGTCGTCGTCTTCTCGGAGTCTGTTGCACTTCTTCATCCTCATCACGAACAGCGAATACAGCTAAGTAACAATATTATCCAAAACCTCTCTTATATCCCTACAGGCATTTCATTCATAATTTACGCATCGCTTCTGCTTCTGACCAAGCACTCCTGCAGAAAGATTTAAATGTAACAGAAACCTGGTGCGCCACCAGTCTGATGAAGCTGAATGTGTCCAACTGCGAGAGTATGCGGGTGTCCAGAAAGCATTCCACCTTTAATTATTTGTACTCATTAAAACCTATGGCGTTCATATATTGAATCATACCGAAATCTAGGTGTTGTTTTGTTTGTTGTTATCACGAACACTGAGCTGGTCTGAATATATGCCAAACATTGTGGCTGACGCATCAAACCACTTGGCTTCCTAAGACTTTCTTTCCTTATCTCCGAGTTGCATCCGAAAACTCGCCTATGAGGCATACATTAGAGATATACTTGAATTTGGCAGCAAAATATAGAGGCCTTATAAGCATTAACTAACTGATGCACATGAAAGTATCCAAAATCGGGCGGCTTTCTTCATTTGCTCAGCAAAGGACTGGAACCACCTTCTCGGAACTACTGCTTCCATCACTGATCATCAGCGTTTTTGTTCCGCGTTAGCTAATATTGTATGATTAGAATTGTAACACCCTGTACATAACTGCATATCTACTGCATTGTATATATACCTGTTGTATTCTACCCCTCCCCTCTTAAATGCTCTCGGGCCTTGAGGGTAAAATGAATGAAATAAATGAAATGAAATGAAATGTATGACACTGCGGTTAGCATTAGTGCCATAAAATCGTCAATTCATATCCACTCATTAGCTCACTGGAGAAAGGAATCGCGGTTTGGCTTGTTTTATAAACAGCATTATAACCGCCCTGACCTTGTAGTACACGCCGCATAATCATCAAGTCACATTTTCAATTCCCTTAGTTTTAATTGCTCCTCGAACGCCTTCAGTAGATCATTCTTGCCATTGGCTAATGATGAATAGAATTCAGTTCCCGACACTATCGTCTACGACGTACCACCTCGAAATTTAGACAGTTATTACCAGCTCATTTTGGCATATTAAAATAAACCGCATTTGGTTTGCAGTTATTTTTTCACTACTTCGCACAAGCCTCAATCTCAATTTTCACTTTGTTAGCGCACTTTAACTTCCCTGACATACTCCCGGGTATCTCTGTATTTGCATACTCCTTTTTTCGTGTTTAATAATCGATTGTAAATATTACGTAAGCATATACCGATTGAGATGCATTGCTGGTCTTGTGCGTTTTGATTTTTCTTGTTCACTTGTTAAGGTCTCCTAGAAATGTCCAACGTTACCATGCCTTTATGGTTTTTTTACTCTATACATTTATGACCATGAGCTTTATTTCATGCTATGCCCATTATGTAATGTCCCCTTGAAGGAATAATAAATGATGTATGATGATGATGAACTCGGAACAAACATCCGTCAGTTAACAGTGCAGCCAATAAAGGACGCGGTATAGTCTGCCAATAGCTATAATGCCACAGCAGCATGGTACGAGATAAACTACCAGACGAGGGCGCGTGACCTTCTAAACAAGACGTTGATAGGCTGATTGCAATTTTTAAGACCTAATAGATTGATTCTCAAGATACTAAGCGCAGTGCATAACAATAAAGCTGCATCTACAGCTTCAGAGATTAGATGGCAACAAACAATTGCCAGGGGTTTTCTCTGTTAAAACGTTTTCAGTGCGAAAGCAGCGGCTTTTTTCTTTCCATTTAAACTTGGTGCAGTTGTTATGTTTTAAGGGATAATTACCTACTACAAATTGTATGTGCCTATTACGCTGGTGTACTGCAGCTTTATATGTACTTATGAAGCCATATGGGAGCCGCGATATAAAGTGAGGAAGGAGTATTTGGGGCCACTGCAATCAACAGTGCTACAGCACCGAGAATACTCTCGGAGGCCTCGTGCTGGATGAATGAATCGATGTTATGAGCGTCCGCTTTGAAATGGTGTGGTGATAGTCATCACGATGCTCAAACTTTCTTTTTATGCCTTTTAACTTTGAGATAATCCTTCAATCTTAAAGATTTAACATTTACAGACGGATTGTATTTAAGTACCCTTGTTCAAACTCCATTAAAATATGCTGTGGAGGTGAGGAATCGATTTCAAAAATTAGGTCTAGAAGACAGAGAGCCCGAAGAGATGTGGACTGATGTTAGTGATATAATGCAAGAAGTTGCTACTAAGGTAGTTCCAAAGCAAAAGAAATGCAAGAAAGCAAACTGGTTATCTGAAGAGGCTTTGCAAATAGCTGAGCAAAGGAGGATGGCAAAATTTATGGGGGAAAGAGAAAGATACAAGGTTCTAGATGCGGATTTTCAGAAAATAGCAAGGAGAGATAAGAATGCCTTCCTGAACATACAGTGCCAAGCAGTTGAGGACAACACCACTTAAGCAACACAAGAGCTCTGTATAAGACAATCAAAGATATCAAAGGAAGCTTCTGTGCTAAGCTGGGCGTGATAAAGGACAAACGAGGCAAGGACATTACTGAAGTCTCCGAGATAAAGAAGAGGTGGCAGGAATACACAGAAGAACTGTACAAGAAGGACCCGAATGTGCAAACCCAACATAAGACGGTTGTGATTACTGACCTCGAACCGGGCATAATGAAGAGTGAAGTTGAATGAACCTTAGCCAGCCTTGCTAAGAACAAAGCTAGCGGAATTGATGGCATTCCAGCTGAGTTGCTTCAAAAACCTCAACCATGATGCTGTTAATATTCTGCATACATTATGTCATAAGATTTGGACAACCCTGCAGTGGCCACAGGATTGGAGGAGCTCAGTTTACAACCCCTTTCCAAAGAAAGACAGTGCCAAAGATTGTTCCAACTACCGCACAATCGCGCTTATTTCGCGTGCTAGTAAGGTGATGTTGAAAATGCTCCAAGTTAGGCTGCAGCAATATGTGGATCGGGAACTTCCGGACGTGCAAGCTGGGTTTCGCAAGGGTAGAGGAACTGGAGACCAGATTGCCAACCTTCGCTGGATGATGGAAAAAGCAAGAGAGTTCCAGAGACCCATCTACTTCTGCATTATTGATTATGCGAAAGCGTTTGACTGCGTAGATCGCAGCAGATTGTGGCAAGCTCTCCAAGAGATGGGAGCTCTAATTCACCTCATCTGTCTCCTCAGGAACCTGTATGAAGGGCAAGAGGCCACAGTCAGAACTGGGCATAGTCTTACTGATTGCTTTCCGATTGAGAAACGAGTGAAGCAAGGCTGCATACTGTCGCCCTGCCTATTTAACATATATGCAAAGTGCATGATGAGGAAGGCCGGTCTGGAGGAGTCTTCAACTGGAGTGAAGATTGCTGGAAAACGTATCAACAGCCTTAGGTATGCGGATGATACCACTTTAATGGCAGAAAGTGAAGTGGAACTCAAGAGACTTCTGATGCGCGTACAAGAAGAGAGTGAGAAGCTTGGATTTAAACTGAACAATAAAACGACAGAGATCATGGCGTCTTGCCCTATTAAGTCCTGGAGCATCAATGGACAAGAGGTGGAAGCTGTGACAGATTTTCTCTTCTTAGGCTCCAAGATTACCTCGGAAGGAGACTGCAGTCATGAAATTAGGAGACGCCTGCTTCTGGGAAAGAAAGCAATGGTTAGCCTTGACCGCCTAGTAAAGAGCAGAGACATTAGTCAGCCAACCAAGATCCGTATAACTCGGCCTATGGTCTTTCCAGTTGTGATGTATGGATGCGAGAGTCGGACTGTGAAAAACGCTGACCGCTGAAGAATTGACGCGTTTGAATTGTGGTGCTGGCGAAGACTCTTGAGAGTTCCTTGGACTGACAGAAGATCAAATCAGTCGATATTGTCGACCATAAACCCTAACTGCTCATTGGAGGGTCAAATTCTTAAGTTAAAGCTCAGCTACTTTGGTCATCTGATGAGAAGAGAGGAGTCGCTGGAGAAAGATTTGATGTTGGGAAAGGTTAAGGGTCGCCGAAGAAGGGGTAGGCGGCGAACGCGATGGTTAGATGGCATCCTCGAGGCACTGCAGGTGAAGTTATGTGATGTTATGAAGATAGTGAGAGACCGGAAAACGTGGCGTGACATGGTCCATAGGGTCACGAAGCGTCGGACACGATTGAACTGACTGACTGACCCTTGTTCAATTTCAATTTAGCTTGCATGCATCCCATCCCTGCTATTTATCCACCAATCTTCTAAACGTATCTTGCTAATATCTACCGCCGATTCAATTAGGAATAAATTGTTAAATCTATACTCCAGGACCTCGGCTAGAGTGACAATGTACGCATCGACATCTACATGTATACTACCACACTCCAGTATACGACGCTCTATTGCCTCGAGATATCTACCGCACATGCCACAAGCTTCATTAAAGCTTTGGGTTCTAAGACATTCTGATCTAGCTTCAATGAAAATACCGCTTCCTCTTCAGTTGTCACTGAAGGTTTCCTCCCTAATCCGAGTTTTCCATTTCCTTTATATGTTTTGGGTCGGCTTCTTTTCCACTGAATTATTCCGGTCTTTAGCCTGTGTGTTGTTTACCTGTCTTTAACATTGTTTATATCCCCGTCTTGCCTTTTTAAATATTTACTGCTGAGATTTTTGATTCGTTTCCGTCACTGTGAGTCAATCCTCTGTGGGTATAAGTATTTAAATAGTTTAGCTGCCCCTTATTGTCGTTCATTTTTCTGAGGCGTTATTCGCACAATGTTTTATTTTGAGCCTCTCGTGCTTCGAAAGGCTCCCAGCCCATGTCTCACTGTAATGCTTAGTTTGTAGTTTCCCAGTGCGCTCCATGTGCTAGCATTCCCTGAGATCTTTGATTTATTTTTAATCCCGACTAAAGTTCTGTTTTTAAGTGCAGAACCGCGTTCTTGAAGATAAGCCCTTGTACCAATATTTTTTTCCAAATACATTTATGTGCTTGATATTTCTTGTACTCCCCCAATTTCCAGTGCTTCATTATCATAGTATTCCTTCGTCCCTTCGCTGTGGTGTCCTGATCATTTTTTCTAAGTATAGCCCTACCGCGATATGTTTAAATCGTCGCGATCGATTCAAATTTGTTTGTTGTTTTTTTAACCTTGTCATTGGGGCTGTAGAGCAGGGATCGATTATGCACTCCTTGTTTATTTTTGCTCATTGTCGCGAGACGCGGCTTTATCATTTTCTATGTTGCAGAAAATGATTCGAGATGTATCTCGAAAGATTTTAGCCGTGCGAGTGTGTTTCTGCAAAGTTTCAGGATAAGCAAGTCACCATTGGCTGTTTTTTCGCGATCTTGCTTCGCCGCCATTGAATCGAGCGCTGACAAGTGAAACGGGCATCTTTTGTTCGACGGCCACCGAGCACGAATCTTGCTGTCGCCGCCACCGTTTGCTTAGTTAGTTTGCGGACGCCAGTCAGACCAATATAGAGTTTATTCAAACGAAGTTCAAGCCTCCTCATTTTTTACCTACGTTATTGTCACGACTACGTGATATTCTGCCAGTCTTGCCAATATTCTGCCAATCTTGCTATCAATTGGCTAATAGAACAATTTTGTCCGCGTATAATAATCGTAGAACCGTTTATTCTACGTTCCTTCCACCACGAGTATCATTACACCAAGGTTGCTTTCTTGCAGACTCTTTTCTATATTCTTTTTATAAATCATGAACAGCGTGTATAGCGCACATCCTTGGCTTAGTTCGTTGCGTACCTAGTCAGTGGTTGTATTTGTCAACCACTCCCATGCAATCTACACTTTATTATCTCTATATATTTCCTTTAATATTTGAATTGCTGTTTTAAAGATCCTTCAGATTCGACTACGATCCACAGACGTTCCCCATTTACGCTGTTCTAGGCTAGCCTAATATCCAGAAAGGATAAATACAGCCTTCTGTTTTCTGTCCTGGCTATCCATCTGGTTATTACAAAATGCTATCATCAAGGCGCATATCAATTCTGAGCTCCTTCTAAAGTTCTTCCAGCACATTATTACTTCCTATCCCGGCCTGCATTTCTAGTTTCACTGTCTGCATTGCCAGCTTGTACGTAAATTACCATATCGCGATCGGTCTAACTGATTTAATGTTGTTTCCATCTCCTTTTCCTTTACAGATTAAGTTCACTTTATATAGTTGTCAGCTGTCCGGAATTTCTTTATTTGTTATGACTGTTTGAACGTCTTTCACAATAAGTGCAGTGTTTCTTGGGGCAATCCTATCATTATATTCATTGAAATTTTATCCATTCTTATGGCTGCACGCACAGAAATATTTTTTCCGCCTCCATCCAGTTCAGATTTGTAATTTGTAATCTCCTTTTCTTCATGTTGTCTGAGATTGTTTCTTCATTCGGGGTGATTACCCCATCATCGCGTCTATATGACTTGGCAATAGCCGATGTAATACATGCTATAACGTCACCCTCCTCTAGACATTTCCCACGGAGTAATAAATCAGTTCCTGCTCGCTATGATTCATTTTACACGGCTACAAAATTTTTTTGCCGCCTCTTTAGTTGAGTCGCGCTCTTCGGTCATCCAGAGATCAGTGTGCTGTTTTATTTTAGTCAGGCGGAAGCCTTTATTGCCTCATCGTGTTTTTCAGCAAAAGTGTCAAGCTTTTCTGCGGCGACTTTGATTGGTTGAGACGGGATGGCGTCATGTAGGCCTCGACCAATCACAGAGCACCACCATAGTATGCGCGAAGGCTTGCCTTATATGGACATATGCCAATAAACTATCAATTACTAATTACAGACTAATAATTACTTTAATATATAATTACAAATTACTAAATAGTGGCAAATTAATTACCAATTGATTACTATTTACTAATAATGCCTAATTAGTTATTATTTACTAATTCGTAACAGTTGCTAATTAAACATTTTATGACTAGTTAATCCCGCGCACCCAGTAAATTGAACCAGACAGCAGGAAACGTAGAACAACTGCGAAGATACCAGGAGCGCAATCTCGTCGCTGCCAAGCAGAATTCACTGAATAAATGCAATCGCAGAATGTGAAAGAGTAGTCGCTCGCTTTACTCGTAGTAGCATTCATCGCTACATGCGCAACAGTCGCGTAGCAGAATGCAGTACTCAGGCTTTCGCTTTTCATCATTTTAGTCGCCAAAGTGTCCTCGAATTTTCTGCACCAGTATCTGCACTTCAAGTTTCTTTTTGCCGTGTAGATTCCCATTTCCTGCCTGTTTCCTTTTGAAATAGCTGCCCTTTTCTCGCTTCTCTGTGTTCTCTGGAAGTCTGCCGACTTCATTCGACTGCCTGTTTAATTCTACTATTCCGTCATCTTCACGGAGTTCTTCTCCTACCTTTGCATCAATTTGAAAGCTTATTTCTCAAATTTTTGTATGTATGAGTTGTGCTCTCTTTTTATAAGCCCACTCCACCGTGAGTCATTTCTCTATTAGCTCTAGTTGTTTGCCGGTTAAGTCTGCGCTTTTCTTTTTCCCGATTTTTCCTTTCAACCAATTTTCCCATCTGCAGGGTAGTGCGTTTATGGTCACTCCCTGGCTGTTCGCGCCTTCCTGAACTATTTTTATTCTCGTGAGCATATTGCAATTTCCTGGTGACAGCAAGCTGCAATTAATGAGCTTTGTCATTTTCAGTAAATCCCACGCGATCTGGTCTTCGCATTTCCTTTCTCCATTCCCATTACCTAGATCAAACTACTCATAATACAGCCTTAACTACCCGTTGCCGTAGGCGTATCTATTAGATCATAAATGCGTCCATTCATATCTCCCAATAAAAATATATCGGCCCTATCTCTAAACTGTTTAGTATATTCACTGAGACATTTAACTATATCCCATTTTTCTAGTTTACATTTGTTCCCTGTACATAATAGGCCATCCCTAGCCATACTTTTTTACCTGCTATTGATCCTGAAACCCAGACATGTTCTTTACAAGCTGGTTTCACCATTTGCCAAGTGACCCGTTGGTGGATCAGCATACTAGCACCACCCTTCTTCATTCTTCTTCCATTGGACACTTCCCAAACATCGCCTTTGAGAACCGGTAGTTCTTCCAGATCCCAGAGGTGTGTCTCGCACATTGCATATAGACGCCTATTTCACCATCTCTAAACTGCTGTTGTATTTCTTGCCATGTCGTTCTCATTTTGCCCCCTTGAATGTTTATGTAATGGATAGTGAAGTTAAAATTGTTTTTCTTAGCTTTCTTCTAAGATTTCGTTTGGTCGGTTGTTTGGAGTTGTTCGCTAGCTTGACATTTTCTGCTTCACTGCGCCGTCCTACGCTTGGAATTCTCGCGGACACCTTAAAGAAGCCACCGCATGATCTGCCAGATGGCAGCCGAACTCTCAGGGCTCTCCTTTTCCCTGAAATGGGTTCCATCTAGCTGAAATCCCTTGACAGAACCTGTTCTGCATACTTCTCTGCTGATATCAGTTACCTTGAAATTCTTGCTTATCCCTACTAAAGCATGCTTATCCTACGTGTGGCGCCATCTCGTAGCCGCCTCGTCAAATGGTTGATGTTTACCCTTAACTTAAAACTTTAACAGTGGCTCCATGGGGAAGGCTACTTCATTAGAGCAGAAGGGTTTGAAACAGATAGGTTGCAGTTCGCTGCGGTGTTTTTAGTGAAAAAGCGCTTCAAGATCTCAACATCAGTCATAGGCCGTATCACTCTATCGGTCGGCACATGGACTTAAAATGATGTAGGTGAAATGCCCCTGTAGGAGCCACTATATCGATTTTAGTTTTGTGTCACCGATCTAGGCCACGTGCTTATGATGACGCTAAACAGCTTAGTCAATAAGAGCGATGACACAAACTATTAAAGTGCATGATTCTTTGGTCGACGGTAGTGAGAGTATGAATGTTTTTGTATTAAAAACCACAAAATTAAAACAGCAAGCGCTATAAACTAAGCATCTTTGTCCCAGGAGAAAAGAAATAACCAAGCGATTGGTAGTGCGGCTAGCGGAAGCACAGGCCGAATTGGCGAAAGCTGAAGGAGCCGCTATTGCGAGCTCTCATACATCGAAGCCGGCTAAACTGAAGTACCTATTGTCAGCTTTCACAATGGAGTAGGATGAAGGGCTGTTTCTGATCAATTTTGAGCCCTTTTATGAGACACGAGATTCTTCGTTCCACCTGCCCCCCCCCCCCTCTTGACAGTTTTGCATTACGCAGCGGCCCATGTGTGCTTTCCCAGCTTTCTAAAGAGAGGACAGACGAGTATGAGAAAGTAAAGGCAACTTTGGTTAAGAAGCACTGCCACTCAGCCAACGCCTTTAATCAACGGTTCAGGTAAGCAGGGAACAATTCATTTGGGTCTTGTGCGGAGTTTGCTTGCAATGTGAAAGCAAATTTTATCGAATGGCTCAAAGCCACTGAGGTATCTGACGACCGGGATAAAGTTGTTGAAGAAATATGTCGAGAACAGTATAACTTGTCTGGATGAGGAAATACCGGTGTGTATGCCAGACATGTCTGAAAAGAAAAGATTGAAGCGCACCGCTGAGCTCACAGAAGAGTTCCAGGTTAGACGCGATGCAGGTAGAGAAGGCTTTCGGGAAGCCGCGGAGCCCCACAGGGATTTTCTGAAGCGCTCATCACAAAATCAGAAATGCATATCCGCTCCCTGTACAAATAAAGAAACACGCGAGGAGGACAGCAAAAATAGCGCAGCCGTAACAAGCGACGTTGAAAAAAAATAAAGGGAGAATGAACGTGGTAAAGCATTTGAGAAGAGAAAAACGGCGGTTAGTTTCCGCTGTAACGAACATTGGCACATTGCGAGAGGCTGTCCAAGGGAAACGGTGTTTTTGTTTCGCCACATTCCACGCGGAAAACCTGAGCCTTCTGGAATCATACACAAGCGAACTAACTTGGAATCGGGAGCGGTGTCAGATTCTGCACGACTCCGCCGCAGCGGTGGATGTCGTTGACCCTGCACTTGTTTCACCTCCGGATTTCACCGACGACTGCGTGCGAATCAGACAGGTGGAGCGGAGGAACAGCGTTCCTCTGCTGGTCCCGTGCGTCAGAATTGAGGGTTAATTTGAATTACTGCATACAGAGGCGGCTGTGTCGGTTGCCTTGTCATTGCAATTGCCTAGGCGCCCGTGTGCTATGCGATGTCAGTGCACGTTAAGGAACCCCAGGTGGTCGAAATTTCCGGAGTCCTCCACTACGGCGTCTCTCATAGCCTGAGTTGCTTTGGGACGTTAAACCCCACAAACCAAACCAAACCTTACTGTTCAGAGCTTCCGCTGAAGGAGAGTGAATTCATCTACGGGGACCACTCTTTACACGGGCTAAAGCATTCAGAAGCCCGCGAAATGGCGGACCAGTGGAAAGTACCAGTTGATTCTGAGGGGCATGCTTCCTTCGAAAGAAATTCTCGTATAGACTCCGCGAAAGCTGCTTTCGAGAATAAGACACCTGCTTCCCCGCCGAGGGAAGAAAACGCGGAGCAGTCGCGGAACATTCATTTCAAAATAAGGAGGGTGCTCCGTGCGAAAGCAATGCTGACGTAGATGCTGGGACAGAAGCTTTTGAGAACGAGACGCTTTCTGCCCTGTCGAATGAAGAAATCACTGACCAGTCAGCAAGTTCATGTGAAGCTGAAGAGCATGCTCCCTGCGAAAGAAATGCTCTAGACACTGAGACAGCCGTTTCGAAAATGAGACGCATTTACCCTGCTGAATCAATTTAAGGAAAAGGCAAACTAAACATATCTCTCTCGTCAAAGAAATCTGGCGGCCTGCTCTAGAGGACAAGTGTAGGCGAGGATGAGATAGCGGCTGAACAGGCAACCGATGACTCTCTGAGTTCAGAGGCATCCTAGCAATTAAGAAAAGGCGAGAAAGAACGTTGAGCGAGGCGAGCCCGCGTGAGCAACCTACAAGCCAGCGAACAGAACCACACCGCGTTGTTAGGTAAGAAAAGCACAAAGAGGCAGGCTGCGACTACAAAATGCGCACTTAAAATAAGCACTTCAACATAGTAGAGGAGAAACATGTCACCTCTGCCTCACCGGTCATGGTAGTGGTTTTGCTAGGTGGAAGAATTGTTCTGGAGAAAATGTCTTCGCCAGTATTGTAGCACAATTTAGGACTGCTGTTTAGTTCCCTGGCATAGCTCAGGAGAAGGACCTTGCCTTTCCAGGTCGGGGATATTATGCTGACCTCATCACTGGTGTTCTACTTGAGACCATCGACCTGCAGACATCTCCCTTCTATAGGACCGAAGACCAGCCCAGCAAATACAGTCTCTTCGGGGGTTGTCGAGGTGTGACCTCTGTCGAGACCTCTTCGGGTGGCGGAAAAGCTGTTATGATCGAACTTCTACCCGTGGTTCTCGCGTCCCCTGCAGCGGTCGACGACTGAAGCCGGGCGGTGCCGGCGACCGCCTGATGCCCCTTAGAATCCAGGGTGCTGCGCTGCATGGCACTAGCGCACAAAGAAGCTTCGCATAGGGCTTGTATAGTCACGTTGGCCAGACTCCATGGCGCCTCAAATACCACCGGCGCCAATGAGGCGAGGCCTCCTCTCCCCCCGTGCCGCGACAGATCCGCGACGGGAGACTAGTGCGCTCACTATTGAGCCTCTTGGCCCACCGCCAGCTACTGCATCCTAAGTTGACAATACAAATACCAATTACCTTCGGCTTCTATAAAACTAGGCACCGTCGCTTGCCTGGAGAAACTTTTGGGAGCCTCGTTGCGTGCTGTGCTGCTGGCCTGGAGTCGATATGGCGGAGCATCCCTGGCCGTCGCTGTGCGAAGACTGTCGCGAGTAGCCAGTAGATCTCGGCTCCCGTGCCGCGATATTGCTGCGTCTTGTTGCCACGACAGAAAATGGTGTACAAATTCACATTTCGTTCACCTCACAATGTGGGCCCGGAGTCTTGGTACTCGGACCAGTATTGTGACACCGGGCCGACATTGTCTCCATGAGGCATAAGCGGTGAAGTTGTTTCGGCCACAGACCCGCCAGTTGGAAATATCGGGCTTCCACGAATGGGCAGTTACTTTGCCGAACGCCGATAGCTTGATCTCCAATCCCCTCACACGTACATCTTCTCTTTTATAAGAACTCATCACTCTTCACAGTAAGAATAAAAAGCCCTTTTTCTCCTGGGTAAGATGCCTGCTTTTTCTTCCAATCCTTCCTGCTTTCCTTTCTAAGCTATACAATAGCATATATATTGGCCTCAATTAAAAACATATTGGACAAATAATGAGCACGAAAGCATTACTTTGCAATCATTCTTTTCCTCTGGAGCGCGGTTCTTAAACACCCAATCCTGGACCTGATCACCATTACTTAAATTTACTTACAGAACAGGACAGTAAACTAGACGCAACATAGGAGCCACTTCGACAAACGTTCCATTGCATGGGGAATAATACACAAGAAAACGAAAGCCCTTCAACCAACCACACGCCTCCTCAAATGTCACCAGAAACGATATACAGCAGGTGTAGACACGCGATGACGAATAAAATTTCATGTCTCCAGATAAGCAATCTTTTTATAGCACTATGCGGACACTTTCAAAGGCGCCCATTCAAAATCTGAAATAGATAGATAGATAGATAGATAGATAGATAGATAGATAGATAGATAGATAGATAGATAGATAGATAGATAGATAGATAGATAGATAGATAGATAGATAGATAGATAGACAGACAGACAGACAGACAGACAGACAGACAGACAGACAGACAGACAGACAGACAGACAGACAGACAGACAGACAGACAGACAGACAGACAGACAGACAGACAGACAGACAGACAGACAGACAGACAGATAGATAGATAGATAGATAGATAGATAGATAGATAGATAGATAGATAGATAGATAGATAGATAGATAGATAGATAGATAGATAGATAGATAGATAGATAGATAGATAGATAGATAGATAGATAGATAGATAGATAGATAGATAGATAGATAGATAGATAGATAGATAGATAGATAGATAGATAGATAGATAGATAGATAGATAGATAGATAGATAGATAGATAGATAGATAGATAGATAGATAGATAGATAGATAGATAGATAGATAGATAGATAGATAGATAGATAGATAGATAGATAGATAGATAGATAGATAGATAGATAGATAGATAGATAGATAGATAGATAGATAGATAGATAGATAGATAGATAGATAGATAGATAGATAGATAGATAGATAGATAGATAGATAGATAGATAGATAGATAGATAGATAGATAGATAGATAGATAGATAGATAGATAGATAGATAGATAGATAGATAGATAGATAGATAGATAGATAGATAGATAGATAGATAGATAGATAGATAGATAGATAGATAGATAGATAGATAGATAGATATGTTTATTTGAGTGTGCCTCAACAGCCAAGTGGCCTAAAGGAGCGCACACTAGGTCAGATACATCAGAACACTTAATAACATTTAAAACCAGGCATGAAAACAACAATTAGGCAAATATGTCCGTGTCAATAAACTTTTTGTTATACAAGCTTTGTATACGAGTCATTGGACAGTTGGCGTGCAAATCTGGATAAAATGTGTCAGAACATTTTGCAGCCTTTGCATGCGGCACACGAAAATTCAGTGACATCAGTAAGGTCTCACAGTTAATGAAACCACGCACAATGTTTTGCAAAAACTGCATGTCACGTATGAGTCGCCTGTCGCCAAGAGTACGCATTTTGAGGTCTGCCAAGAGAGAATCGTAGTCGTAGAAACGGCGGCGTCCAATATATCTGTCATAAAAGATGCGTATGAACTTACGCTGGACATTTTCAATTTTTGCGCAATAGGTGGCAGATAAGTTATTCCAGGCCACTGACGCGAACTCAAGACGCGGTCTCATAAGGGCACAGTATAGAGTGCGTAGACATTCGTGCCGTTGAAATTTTTTTGTTAGTCTAGAGATAAGACCGATATGTCTCAATGCGCGTAACACAGTTGAATTTACATGCAATCTAAAATCAAGCCTTGAATCAACAACAACACCAAGGTCTCGTACATGGGCCACACGAGAAATATGATCCGCCAAAAGTCTATAATCAAACACAATTGCGTCGCGTTTCCTAGTTAGAGACAAGACGGAAGTCTTCTTAATATTCAACTTTAAGCGATTCAACAAACACCATTTCTCGACGTTGTTAATGTCAGCTTGCAATTGGCGGCAGTCCTCAATATCTTCAATATTACGGAATAATTTGAAATCATCTGCGAAGAGCAAAATTCTAGACAAGGCTGTACAGGACAGGCTGTGGATACTTCGCTGTGAATCAAAATTCAACTTGAACACCACAAGAAGCATCGAATGAAGAGAGCTCAAACATCAGTAGGAAACTTACCCGCCTGCAGCCAATGAAGTAGCCTCCGTTTCTGCTGCCAGAGGGACACACCCCTTTATAGTTGCAGCGGGCGGTAACGAGCGGATCGAGTAGACTTATGACTGAGGTTACCCTGGAAACTGAATTATCAGAGATAGCTGAAGACATTGCTGTAGCTGTAACATACGCCCAGAAGAAGGCGCATTTCGTGGGCTGCTACAGGTAAACTGCCATACGAAATTACAGCAGGGGATTGATTGCCCCGAGGCGGATCGAAAATTAAACCAATCAGAAATCTCGTGAACTGGCATTTCTGGCATTGAATCTGCCTATGCTCTGTCTCGAGGGCTCTACCACCGAGCGGGCGCCAATGAGGGGGCTATATGCGGGGAGTGTACAGTGCACCAAATCCTAGAGCGAAATTCTAGAGCACTATCGTCTGAGTAGGCAGGTGGCTTCTGCGCTAACCCTACTATAAACTGCAGGCAGACCATTGCCGGGCACTGCCTCCCGACTGGGGCACTACCAAGCCCGCTCCTGGTGAGCCATATGCTCCACGGAGAAAGATCAAAATTTTGTATATACTGTTTTTCGAGAGGCTTTCTCGAATACGTCATCTTGAGGGCCCCCTTTTGTCCCAGGCGGGACGTAAATCTGAAGCGACCACACTGGGACACCGTGTTCCGCTGCTTGAACCCTCGGCTCCAGCTAGCCGCCGTCCAGCTTGTCTGGGAAGCCGCCAGTCATTATCGTCTGTCGGCCGGCGTCTAAGGCAAGGCCCCCCGCCACCTGTCCCTAGCGACGGAAGCGGGAGCTCCTTCGTCCGCTCGTCTAAATAAAGCGTCCTCTCGATTTCTGGCTGTGTCACTGAAAGAGCGCTTCAGCAGTTGCCACTCCGCTTACCTATCAGAAAGCTTCCGTGATCTCGCTCGTGACTTTATAACGGTTTCTGTCGGGAAAGCAACACTAAGACAGCAAAAGCAAGACCTCGAGTGGCAGTAGCTACGCCGTGAAGAGGCGTAGCTACGGTTTCCTCATAAAAAATTCTGCCTGCCATGACATTTGAATTCATATTACACCTAAGCCACGGGCAGGAGCTGCCAACTCGGGTCGCTCTTTTCATATGGGAGGGTGATATCAGAATCAGCTTACCAGAACCGTTTGCATTCTCGTTACCCCTACAATACACAGGCCCGTCCATACAGCTTAGTTGAAGCGTAAATTTATATGTGGGCTGGTAATTTACGCTCTCGCGTCCTCCCATTAAAGGATGAACTTAAGTGTCCCAAATAATATGGCACTTTACACGGATAGGGCGTGATAGGGGAATAATGTAACTGGCAAAAGAAGCGTCTGTCGTTGCATTCGAAAATAATTTAGGCTTAACCAGAACGAACCCGCAGTTAATTCTGTTTCTTTAATACCTTGAACTATAAAGATTGATTTTGCACATTCCCTCCTGGCAGTGTCTGAAGCGCAGGGTACAGGTATCTTTATTGGCTTGCGTCTGCAATGATTCAGCGCTTTTTCTAAACCGATGACTCTGAATGACCGCAAGTTTTGCAGTCGGAGCTTGCCTCCTTTCAATACTACTTTAGAAAATCAGGATGTCTTTGTTTTCTGCCCTTGGAAGATAGTGGACACGTAGAAGTAGCATGCTTCCTTAGTCGATAATTAATATGCTAGTATTCCGGCCTGTTTGTCCGCTGTACGAAAGGCCAAAAGAAAGCTTCGTGTCATTTACAACAATCTGGCAATATTCAAAACACGTCGGAACCTTTTGTTGAATTGTTTTTATTTGGTCCACCCTTTTTTCAACTTTGCGACGCCGAAAATATCACACAAACACCTGCCCTGGCGCCAGTCTTCTTGATCTTCGGGCATGTGTCGTCAAATAAAGAATTACAATTGTCAGTTCCTTTACTAGCTTTTTCTTTTTTCTTAACAGCCACACTTCCTCGCATTTATTCAGAGGGCTTCTGATAAAGGCTGCATAAAAGATGATTGCGAAACGCACCCTACTCCAGTCGGTGTAGCATGGTATCAAGGCTATTTTGACTTTCTAGGCACACTGTCTCATAAGCACTTTTTTCGTAGCGGTGGCAGCAATACCACGCGGACAAGAAGATGAGCACTGATTAGATGCAAAACCCTTCTGTGAGCGAGGTGCATACCTCCAGCTCAAATTGTCCTTCTTCATTCTTAAGACCATGTCAAGGAATCTAAGTTTCTCGTTTTCAGTATGTTCGTGAGTCAGCTCAGAGACTACACTGAACCTTTCATTGGATTGCACATCATCGCCGTGATATTGCTGTATTCGGTATAGACTTCATAACCATCAACCTACCAGCCGTGGTAGGTATTGACAGAATGAATCAGCACATGCCGCACCTGACAGGCGGCCTTTATGAGGCGTTAATCGCATTTACCCATTTATGGTACAAGGAAGAAAGACCCGGTGTATAAGGCAAAACCAGTTTAGTTGGCGTGGTTATTATAGGAGAGTACAGGAATGTACCGCCGCAAGAGGTTGCTATTCGCAGAACCATGAGGTCGGCTACGTGACAGGAAAAAGTTATGGAGGAAGGAAGAGTGCAAAACAGAGGGCGAGAATGAGAAACATAGCCATTAGAAATGTCCAGAATATTGATGCGCCAAGAAGCTAACAGGGCAAGTGAATCAGGTTTTGACTACTCCCTCTTTGACAAGAGAAACCGCTTTTCGATGGAGGCGAAAAGCAAGACGCCAGTGTGCTGTGCGATGTCAATGCCCGTTAAAGAACCCTAGGTAGTCGAAATTTCCGGAGTCCTCCACTACGGCGTCTCTCATAGCCTGAGTCGCTTTGGGATGTTAAACCCCACAAACCAAACCAAATCATTTTCTTCACTGAGTTGGTTGCTGCAACGCACATCGTTGGCGCTTGTAGCTAGATTTGTTGCCGTAGTGTAACCGGCCAGCTACCATCGTTTACAGGTAGCTGCAAAGAAAGATTGGAAGCAGCAGGTGGCAGTGGGCAAACAAGAAAACCGCTTTCCACTTCAGAGGAGAATGAAAGGCTATCAAGTTCAGAGACAGGGAGTGTTTCAGAAGATAAGGACATATGGCAAGATTGGAAAACAGAGGTTTGGCGCTATGGTGATGAGTGGGGTTGCTGCGCATAAAGAAGGTTATTATGAGTTTCGAATAATGCAAACTCGGGGACTGGTGCTAGGAGAAGCCGAAAGGTGATTACCGTGAAATCAGAACGTTATGGCAAAACAGGAAAGCGACAATGAGAAAAGAGAAAAACGGGATGGATGCGACTGAAGAATAAGGACGCAGAAGGAACTGGAATTGATCTCAATCCTAAAAGGTAAACGAACGATCGCGCTCACTTTATATCTGCTGATGCGCAAAACGACTCTGTGAAACATCGCGCCGAAGAAAAAGGCCCCACGTATCATTCAACACAAGGTTCACGCCGCACGTTCCTCTGCCGGTATGTGTAATGCTAGCTCCTAAATTATGCCAATCAAAAGCTAAGAAATGTTAATCAGGTGAAGAATGGCTGCGCGTGGGAAAATAAACACTAGGCTTCATATGCGCACATACACGAATGTCTCTCGCAGATTCTTAACCTCTGAATACCAGAAAATCCAAATACCCGAAGACCTCCCTAAAGGTTACTGATCAATAATGAATTTTATTGGTCTCTATTTTTTACCTGGTGCAAAACGTTTAGGAATGGCTGACTGGCGAAGCACTTAAGTGGATGCTGGCATTCCTTGGTGACGTAAGCAATAGCACGCCCAGATCCTTTGCATAAATAATGGCTGAAAAGGATACAGGAGAACAGAGATTAGGCAATTAAATGTACCACTTTGTGCCAAATCCTGCCAAATATTGAGAAATAAAAGCCATGTTACGCCATACCTTGTTCCCTTGCATAATATTGAGAGCTCGAAATAAACAAATATTTGTAACATTGAGAATCTTTCAGAGAGTGTTCATATTGCATTATGATAAATTGTCGGAACGATGTCAATAGATAGGTGGATTTATTGAAAGGAAAAGCAGAGAAGTTGGCCGGAATGATTCAAATCTGGCCTTCTACTCTGCACTGGGGAAGGGGAAGGGGAGGAGAAAGAAGATCATGATGGGCGACGATGTGGAAGAAGGCATATGAAATATATATACAGGCACAGCAGCTTGCCTCACAAGCGCGAATCAAGCTCGCTGGCGCACAAAAAACAGCAAAGAGCACGCACTGCCTGGACACCCTTCCCCTTGTCCTGCCAAGCGCCCAGCAGCTGTTCCTCCTACAAAGGTCTCTTGTCCAAACGTTTCAAGGAAGCGGCGAGCACACTTTTTTCGCCCGCATACACTGGGCACACCAATAATATATGGTCCACAGTCTTCATTACAGTGTAGCCCGTTATGCCTTTTCGTTAACTCGATTATCTGTAGTGTTTTGACATCTGAATTAAAAAAAAGATAAAATCAAAATGCTGCATATGGTTGAATTATAGTAATATGCATTGCGTGGCTAATTGATTCATGCTCGTATACTTATATAAGCGGACAAAGACAACACAACAGATAAGGACAGGACGTGGCGCTAACCGACGATAGGAGCTCATGTTGCGTAACTTGTGGCTCAACAATTATTCAGCCCTTTCCTGAGGACTCTTGCAATATCTTTCAGACTATGAATATAAATGAGAGCCCGGAGTTGCTGTCTACCGCTTTTGACTTTTTTGTTTTCGGTCTCCAACGCTGGGAACACAGGTGGCGCAGATGACAGATTTTTCTGTGGAAACGAACAGTCCCAGTGTTAAAGAAGGTAATCAAACTAGTCGCACACACTCAAGTTATCGCGAAGAGGGTCCTAGCAATGGCCAGAACGTTTGTGCACTGCAAATCTTTGTTAAATATTTTGTACATATTTTCTAATTATAGCCCTCATTTGCTCACCCTTAAGTTATCTTTAAACCTGTGCCCGAAGAAGAAGGCAGCGGAAAAACTCATGTTCACGGGCGTACTCTGACCGGACGAGCATCTAAGAGATCCGAGGTGACAGTGATGTAGCAGTAAGGAATTTACCGCGAAGAGCATCCCGCCCAGTTATGTGGTTGGATTCTTGCCAGTGGCGGTCGTTAACCGCAGAACCAAAGCGCTGACCGCCACCGGGTGGAGGACGGAGGACATCGTCGTAGGAGAATGACGGCAAGGTTGACACAGCAGGTCAGGTACTAGTCTCATTGTTCGCACCTTCCGAAGATTGCATGTACGTTTGAGCCGACCTGGGTTTTGGAGACTAGATACCCGGCATAACCTCTCACCGTAACATGAATCAGTCACACGGTAGCGAAAGTGAGAATCCCTCAAGTTTCAGAAAGATTTCAGTTGCACTATAAGCAAAGAGAAAGAGACAAGCGGAGGAGAGAGAGCGGAGTTATAGTAAACATATTGCCCGAGAGGGACAAACATAACCTCATATTGCCTCAAGAACGGCGACTTGCTATTCTACTTAAGCGTTAGTTGTCTCACATGACGACTTGGGCGACGCGGAAGTCTGCGCCGGTTCTGCTAAACTGAGATATTATTGCCGTTTTGGCCCTTGTCGACTGAGAGCTCACTGACAAGATTAAAACTACCGAATGAGGTTAAGCCCAAATCGTGTCCTCTATAATATGGAGCTGACATCTGTGTCTATCCTACCCGCACCAGCATCGTGATTACGACCGGACTCTCATAGTAGACCAAGTTGGACTGTGGACTGCCGAGTATCACAGACCACGTTTCGCCGCAGCAAACACAGCTCGGATATGTTGGAAACAATTGTCATCTATCTGCATAACTGCGTTCATTTCTATGCAGAAGCGTGAGAAGCTAAAACTTCACTATTTGCTGTGATCAATTGAAGGCGGGCCTCTGTGCGGCCCTAAATACGAACAGAAATGACAATGGCTCCTATACCGGAGTTCGAAGCATTACACAGCGTAAGTTCTGTTTCTTCATGTTGACATCACGCAGGAGGTGCAAGCCCTTAGTAACAGGCTGCTGCAGCTTGGCTTAGGGAATGAGTTGGACGCCACACGCGCAAGTCAGATGGGGAACCTACCTGCCAAGCCAAGGTAGTCGACAAAATTGTGGACACCGGAGCGGTGATAACATTACTGGGCGAGAAGAGTTTACCAAGTGAGCTCCTCAATTCCCACTGTACTATCGACCTCTTCTCAACGCCATGAGAAAGTTCCTGATGAGCTTCCACTTGTGACTTCCACTGCGAGAATCGTTGTCGATTCAACAGCTGAGCAAGGGCGTGCCCTTACCTTCTGCGCTTACGGATGAGCTTTCGTGTAAAGACTGGCTATCGCCCGCTTACTAATGGTATCAATTTAGGGTGTCATGAAAAAGAGAGGATTGCGTATGGGCACTATGGGTCCAGGCTGTCCAAACAGGCAACAATGGTAAGAGTCTTGAATCAGTATACCAGGTGTAGGGCATAGAAACTATATTCCCTGACATACGCCCCATGCAAAGGACCGAAGAAATAAAAAAACATTGACCTAGGAAACTAAATAAATTTAGAACTATGGGAACGAGAACATATATGAAGAAACAAAAGGACGAGCCATTCTGGTATTTACAGCACAGTGCGAACTTTGTCGGCTTTTCGCAGAGCTCAATGCCGGCATCAAAATAGTTGATGGCTTCCTCTCTAACAAAGTCGAGCAGTGGATGAAAGGATCCAGCAGCTGCTTCGGCCAGAGACGCGTCTCAACGCCGTCCTTAACGTCACGCACGCCTTTCTGCGTGGTGACAATCTCGGCTTTGTAACGCCTAGGAAGCATGTCAGTGAAGCGTAATGCGGATAGCATAGCGACAGTCCCAGTTATGCGGCAGAGTTATGTTCTGAACGAAAACGTCAATGTGATTAGCCGAGACAATCGTAGCCATCTACAAGACACCGTTAAACACTGTCCTTAATTTACCTATGCATACGTTGGCCTAACGTTGTCTCCGCCGGCGAAGGCAGCATGCGGCAAGCCCTGACAGTTTATTCAGCAGAAGCAAGAAGCTTCCTTAGACGCCCTTTGTCATCCGCTGGACGCTAGCGCCAATTCCAATATGCTATCAGTTTAACAATAATAATCCCGCGACCTGGCTATCAGACTGCAGGGTGACATATCCATAGCATTCTGTTCTATTTCCTCCCAAAATGACACACCACCGCGGTGGCTCAGTTGTTGCGGCGCTCGACGGTTGAACCCAGGGAAGCGAAATCGAATCTCGGCCGCGGCGGCAGCTTTTCAACGCATCCGTGTAGTGTGTGATATCAGTGCACGTTAAAGAACCCGAGGTTGTCCACATTTCCGGAGCCTCGACAACGGCGTCTTTTACGTAAAGGGCCCCGTGTCGGAGAAAAGCCTGTGTCAGTGTTGTGCCTGTAACGTGAAAATCAGAAGAACGTAAACAAACAGTAATACTTTGGCGCAAACGAACGAAGTCGAAAGCGGTTTCTTCGCAGTGCGAGATGGGCATTTAAACACTCCGCCACAGAACCGAATTCTTCTCTCCCGGTAAAGGTGGACCTAATGTGTACATTGACTGATGACGGTTAGCTATTATTCAGGCGCATCATTAGAAAGAGGCTAAATATGGAAGTTATAGTAAAGCGAATAGCAAATAATATTTTCACTTTTCTTACGTGCAATGTGGCGCTGACTGGAACATTCTTTTCAGCATATTGGGCAGACACAACAGATGCGCAAACCGTGGCCCGATTCAAACTCTCATCCATTCATTCATTAAGGACGTTTAAACGCTATTCCGTGGAACTCCTAAATGCGAGGCTCAGGCCTCCTCCATTTTTTATAGCCTTAGTGACTTTTTAACGTCATCCGCTCTAAACTAAATCAAACAAAATCAAGGTCACATGCTTAAAAAGGCGTTAATGTGCTATTAGCGGCAACAATTAAGTGGCAGTACGCACCATCTCTCGGATCAGGTTCACAGTCTTTTAGTTCTCCAGCTCCGAAATGAGAAACAATTGCGACGATATATATTTCACGAAACATGTTTCGCCCAAAGGAAAGGCTTGCTGAATGATCGAGGCAAAAATGTCACCGGTGCTTCTCGCTATATAAAAACAGATATAAGCGAGCTCTGAGCACGGTTTGCCAAAAGCGATACTCCATGAATGACAAATGAAGATCAAACTAAAAGCTGCTCGTCCAGAGAGAAAGAAGGCTTTTCGCCTAGCCGTGTACACAGGTGCGTGGATCATTTAAAAAAGAGGCATGGGCAAAAAACGTCATCATGGGTACTGTCTTCTCACAAGCAGCTGAAAATATTCCGAGAAAAAAAGAACGGAGAAGCCAAAGCTGTTCTTGGCTCGTCTAACTTCCAGCGAAACACCGATTTCCGCATCCTTGCGCGTATTACAGAGACGCGGGGGGAAGAATTCTTATGATGTAAATCAGCAGAAATGTTTCGAGGTAAATTCACAGTGACATCTGTCATCGGACACTAGTAACTTAGAAGCTTTCTTCGAGTACATTTTTGTGCCTGCAGACGCAGCGGCAACGTTCCAGTTTAACAACACAACACGGCTGAGCAAATTTTCTAAAGCGGTAGACGCATCAATCCGTTATCTTGAAGCTAGAGGTCGCTAGTTATGATTCAGGATTAAACCATTGCTATAAGTTGAAAGTAGCGATACCCTCCTCCTTTCCGGCGTTTTCCTTCTCAAATATCCTCACCCTCCGGCCCCATGCGCTGCACACGGCACGCTTTTCGGGGCAGTGCTCGTTCGCCGTCCGGGAAATGGGCGTAACACGCGCGCCAATCATCAGTTCGCGCTTTTTCCACGCTCTGTTATCGAATAAAATCACGAGTAAGATATGCGACACGCTTGATTGTACCGCAAGCCACATAAATTAGCGTCTCGTACGCGCAATAAAAGTGCAAATTACGAGCGTTTGCCTTATGAACAAAAGCTGCTTGCTCCATACACCTCACATTCCATTTGACTTTTCAATACCGTATGTCTCAACACGGCATAATACATTCAGCATAATACATACTATATATTTGAGCATTCCTGAATATCTTCAGCATACCGTTGCTTAGTTAAACGTAGATTCACATCAAAGTAACTTTAGCGGAAGTAAAGTTTTCGAAGTCGTCAACGAGCGGAGTTTCAGAAATGCGATGGATGCTAGCAACAGGCCGTAACATTTGCTTTGATGGCGGTTCTAATTTTTTTCAATAAGGCTGGGTCTACGTTTTACACGGCGCAGTGCATATGCAGCGGCTTAATTCTCTTCGTAGTTAAGAATGGTCACGGCTGCTTGAAAAGGAATATCAACTTTTTTCTGTTAAGCATGAAACGACTTTAGCTCTCGCTGTCGGCGGCCTGGAAGAGACGGCGAGCCGATACCTAGAGCCAAGGTCACTGCACCGATTTCCTGTCACCAGAGGGAAGTGCAGTCTGCCCCCAGCAATTTGGCCTCCCCGACGACGGACACTGGACCTTGTCCAAATTTTATTCAAATTGGTGTCAACCCTATCTTTAGTATTGCCAATGCTTTTTTTTTCTTTTGCTTTGATTGGACTAAAGAAACGTGACCCAGAACACTTTCTGCTATTTTAGTGACAAAATATGCAAACTGTACAGGTGGTATGTTGATAACTACGAAAGCGGGCGCACGTACAAAATACTCCTACATCAACCCAAGACAAAACAGCATTATTTTCTCTGCACACACTAGACCTCTTGGGTGCACGGCCGACGGCTGCTCTACACTACGAAAAAAGAAATGGCGCCTGTTAACTAGCCATATGTTTAAGCAGGCCCACCTGAAATTGGAAGTCACCACTGAGTTGGCCATACTCAAATTAGGTTATACACACAAATTTAGGTCAGATTCGGACCACTGAAAACTTTGGGGTTTCAGAGAGCCAAATTTCGGTAGTGGCCTTCCTATATTTGAAGGCGACCACTGAATTCCATATGCTCAAATAGGTCGGACACCAATTTTGGTCAAATCGGACGAGATCAAATTTTGGGCTCCACAGGGCTAAATTTTGGGAATGGCCCACCTAGGTTTGGAGGTCACCACTTAATTCGCCATACGCAAATTAGATTGGACACCAATTTTGGTCGCATTGCGACGAGGTCAAAACCAGAGGGCTAAATATTTGGCAATGGCCCACCTAGGTTTGGAGGTCACCACTGAAATAGACATAGGCACATTAGGTTGGACACCAATTTTGGCAACATTCGGATGAGGTTAAATTTAGGATGTTCCTGGGGCTACATTCTGAGGGAGGCCCAATGAAACTTAGACATAACTACTGCATTCGCCATATTCAAATTAGGTTGGACACCAGATTTCGCCAGATTAGAACGAGGTCAAATTTAGAAGGCCTAAAGAGACAGAATTTAGATGTGCGGATATATACTCTCGTGGGCACGTTCTGCGGACGAGTGTTCTACACTCTCCTGCGACATAATCCTATTAATGAGTTAATAATCTCCTTCATTGCACGCGTTATCGTTGAAAAAAAGAGACCTAGGTTCAGAAATTGAAGCGGCTATCTTATGCGCATTGTATCCATCAGCAGTCAGAATTATAGCACGTTGAGCGGAACTATGAAGTGAAAACAATAATGCACATAACGGCGCAAAATGGTCAGTAAATTAACATAGATTGTCAGCTTTGTGATGCGCTTGAAAGAAGTTTCAAGTCGCTTGGAAGAAGCGCTTTGTAAGTCGCAGAGGTGGCAGTCTTCTTCGGGGTGTAGTTCTTGCGGCCGATGCTGTTGAACCACGTTTTTTTAATGATGTCCGTCTTTCCACTCTGAATTGTGAAAACAACGAAGCCTTTTTCACGCCGGCTTGTGCCCTGAAATGCGCTGCAAGTCGGCGTAGCATTGCACTAAAAGAGCGCGAATAGCGCGAAGCGCAAGCGCGGAATGCTAGGGAGCTCGGTCTTAGCAACGGCGGCTGCCTAAAAAATGGCGCCGACTGAAAATGAAAACAGAGAAAAAGTGAACTTTTCGCGCGCTTTTACCGGCGATGTCCCGCGGAGCCAATCACCGTTGAGAAAAGCGCCGATGGCAGGGTGAGAGAACTGCGGGGGTGCGCGGGGCGGTGGCACAGTTCACAGAAAGTCGTTACTTTCATGACCTACGCCCATCGAATGTGTAGCCCTCATTCCTGCTTTCGTGGCCCCCTCCAAACCCTAACGTAAATGTGTTCGGAAGGGGTGAAGCGTCCTCTTTGTTTGCAATGAAAAGGCCGAGGCATTAGTTCTCGCACCACCAGCTGAACCAGCCGAGTTAAATAAGGGCTGTCCTTTGCAAAATATGTATGATCCAATAATACTACTCAATTTTGTTCCCATTTGAGCACTGATTATTTTCAAGCGAAACCAATAAATGCCTCTGCGGTCCAAAAACTCCGCCATGGGTTTTGGGTTTTTGTTCGGAAGATCCCGAGCATGCATCTGCAAGGTTTCGTTGACATGTAGCATGGCCGTGCACTGCTCGATTGTAGAGATGCATGATTTTACGAGAACATGCGGTCACAAATTGTAGAAAAAGTGCGAGCAACTAATCTAACGTAGGAAGGTGAGATCAGAATCGAACTCTTATGTACCTTGGATCATATGCAGCCCTTAGGCCACGCAAGCAAATCATAAGGCTTAGTTAACCGGAGTTTTATATTTATAGCGTTTCGTTTTTCACATACTTTATTCCTTATGCGTCCATGCTGAAGAGGACGTGAGGTACTGGACATGGAAATATTATCGGGAGATAGCCTTAACACAGGTATGAAAACAGAAGTCCCTTTTTTTCTCTAAATAGCATTTCATACTCATTTCAATTGTGAAGCGAATGCAGAATATTGCATAATACTGTTATTACAGGAATTAAACGTCTGGACGGACCTTGATTCGTCCAGTGAAAAGACACTTAATGCTTCTACCTCCATACCTGATCTTCCTCCATTACAGGACCGCAGGAAGTGCGTGACAATATAATACAGGCATAAAACGTATTTGATGCTAACAACAACGTTTTTAGTGAAACCATATGTTTCCCCCGAGGTTGAACTGCGTATAAATAATTGTCGTATTCGAATTGCAAGACATGCAAAACGTCTCAATGAAAATGCTCCGGACCACAATTTCTTGGTATGTGCACCCGATAATAATGCACGACGATGCCATATCGTTCAGAGTGGTGTGTTATGATTCTGCCTAAGTCATTCAATACGAGATATATTCGTGCAAACAACTCAATGTTTGCCAAAGTTTTGCTTTTTGAAAAATGTTGCTTTTCTAGAAGGCTTCCGTGAAGAAATATTGAGAACAATACGCGAAGAAATTGAACTGTTGGTCCTCGTAACACCACTTACCATAATTAGGCACTTGCGCAATTTGAAAAAGGCCTGCAAAAATTCCAGGTAATACTTCACCTGGTAATATGGATACATGACTATTTTCTTGCGATACGAGGGCAGTCTTAATGTCGATGGTGCCAACGTAACACCGATCCTGACTTGGAACATCTTGTTTGCACGTAAATACCTTATTCGTTTCTCTGAGCTGCACGGGGCATAAAGGTGGCAAGTAAAATTAATATAATCCCCACAATATCTTCCTGCGAAGTCTCTCTTAACATTAAGGCCGTTAGAGGCTCCTTTAAACACTTCTTCTCTAAACGCTGCTCCATAGGCAGGTCGGTATCTATCTGTACGAGGAATCAATGCGCGCTTATGTTGTGTTGGTCGTTATGCCGCCTCAGCGACCAAGGCTATCTTAGGGCACACACAAGGTATAATTTGCCTTTGTGCAGGGTAATTTAAATATTTTAGGCTATTATAGCTTGTTTAGGAACAGTTTCATAAACAAATAAATACACAAGAAATATCAACAATTGCATTCGCACTAGGACAAGTGAATGATGGAATCGTATCTGTTTGTTGTATAACTGGGGAAAATGTATTTTCCTTAGTTTTTCGAGCTTTTACACAACCGTAACATGTGTTTTACCACATTAGTATGATTGAGTAGTAAAACAGATAGCAGACGTCATCAGACCACATGGGATGGCCAAGTTAGCAGTAGCTCCGCCCAATGACTAATCAAAAGACGAGATAGGTTTCCAAGTCTCTGGAACCATTGAATACAGAGACACAGTATCCCAGACCGCGCAAACACTTCCGTAGAGCTTCATTCTAGAGAAGCTTTGTATTTGTGTCTGTGCCTTTTTTCAGATAACCTAGTAGCCTAGGCCTGCTCTTCTAATGTGTGTGACAGATAAAATAGTCAGAAAAAGAAGGTCTAGTGGCTATGCGAGATGTAGGGCGCACGTATGCGAAGAAAAATCAGCTAGAGGAGCGTCGACGAGAGCAATTAACGGTGTCAGGTCGCAGATCTGAGTGCGGAGGTTTACCGTCGCCCATACGTTTTTCCAGTTAATATCATTAAGCTTAAGCTCTTGGGCCAGACTCCGTGTGTGTGCAGATTAATTTAGCCAAAAACTGGGGCACACTAAGGGCATGTGTCCATTTCCTGAAGCTCACATGACCTTAGCTAAACGCTCTATTTTGCCACAACTGAAAGCGCGGTCGGTGCTATTAAACGTTTGCCGTTTCTGTGTCTCGACCGCAACTTTATGCAGCAATGGACATAAAAGGGGAGAGTACCATTGCATGCAGAAATGCCTTAAAGTTTCCGCTTCCCATTCCGCGGATATTTGTGGCTGTGTCTCCATGCACGCCTTAAGAAATAATCGAAATTCAGACACGCGTATTGAGTCTAAAGTCCTGAAGGGCTCGAAACCTGCCCCCTTAAGCTACAAAACGGGAAGTGTGTATAATTCTTTAACGCGCTCTGCAGTCGCCGAAACGCATTTGTTCATGCTTCTAGAATGATTTCCCTGTGAGAACAAAGGAGTCGCTTAATAGCATTTCAATAATTGAGGACTTCTTACAGAAACAACATAAACTACCAGTCCACACATAAAGCTCCGCTTCAACCAAACCGCATACACGTGTCTGCGCGGCCTAGGAGTAGCGCTGCTGTTTTGATATCACTTTTCCACATGAAAGTAGAAGCCCCAGTTGGCAGGTCTTGCCAAATGTAACAAGTTGAAATCCTATGTATAACAACTGTGAGGGAAAGTCATCTTTATATATGTACCTGCAACTGCCTGCCAGTGCTACGGTATCTTTGTTTCTCCGGTCCTGGCGCTATCGTTTTTAGCGAAAACGCACAGGCATTGCGCTGGCAGGCGCGAATTGATGGCTGACATCACCGTGCACTGATTGGAAATGAGGTTGTCCGCCACTATGTTCGGCAGAAGCTGTCAACACGATTCTCCCTTTCTTATTCCGGGAGGATGATATAAGAATCAGCCGGCCGGGACCCTTGTATTCACTAAGTCTCTAGACCATGTAGGCACGTTCGTGAGGCTGTATTAAATTCTCTTAAAGGGGAACATTAAGTGTCCCCCATAATGTTTGGCAACAATGTCCACAATGGATTTTCCTGAAAACGTGGAACCGAGGAAAGGACGAATAGTACTCTGAGCCCCAAACACAAGACGGATGCTACATGCGACGCGATGGAACAATTCCACTCCATCGCCAAAATAAGAAGATTTTAAAGGAATATACCAAGAAAAACTTGAGGGCGAGTTGAATCCCCCCGCAATTAGCTCTACAACGAAGCAGCACAGTAACTAATCTTCTCAAGCGAAACAGCGATATTTAAAGTGTCCTGGAAAGCTGTAAGTGAGAGCTGTGTAGAGAGGATTATATTATGATGTGCGCCGCAGTAAGCGGAAGGGTTGTTTCTTCTAAGCCACTAACAAAACATTGGCATTGGCTTACCTAAGGTTAAGCCTGGGTATACGTAGCGAAAAGCGAGGTGAAATCAAACGTTCCGCCTCATCGTTTAACACTGGTAAACCGGGAGGCATGAGTGCATAGCGATACGGATCGGTAACACTATAGAGATGAGTTTTTTGCCTCACTAGAGATGCCATACACGCCTCGAACACCCTAGCCACGGTTCGACTCAACTTCGACGGATGTTTACCCATTTTAGCCTTTGGTACTTTGAAATTGCGCGCCAATTCCTTCATATGCCCTATTACGGCTCTACGTCCGGTTGCGTGACGTCACATCACCTAAGCTCAAGGCTAAATTCATACTATGCGATAGCAAAAATGCGGTCAGAAATTTTGGGAAGGGAAGAATATCAGAAGAAGCTAAACGAGTCCTCTAATCGAGGCCGCTTGAGCGCAACGTGGAAATTATATGAATACCAGCACATGAATCAATCGCAGGGAATGAGGCTGCTCACGAGTTTGCCCGAGCTATCACCGGGCGGCTGCCGAGCAGCCCTCTTGCATGGATGTAAAAGATAGCCTAATCTCGTATAAAGAGGTTACAGAGCACTATAAACTAAGCAAAAGGGTCTATCCGCCGCCAGACCGTTTCCTCGGAAACGGGGAGGCCATTGCATGGAGGAGACTACAAGGGGGCAATCATATTAGTCCCTTTTGGGTATATGCAACAATTTCAAAAGATGAAAAGGATCTACATTGCATAACATGTGGGAGATGTGGCACTCTAAATCATATTATTTGGGAATGTAACAACAGCCCAGGAGCTAAAGAAAATATAGATAGAGATGCCTGGGAGAGCCTGCTGCGAAGCGAGAACCCCGCTCAGCAGCAGCAAGCCATCCGCCTGGCGGCTGAGGCCGTGAAGCAACAATGCATATTCACCAGACCTTAGTTTGCGAGGCTCCTGAGTAAGGCTCCATCAGGCCTGCGTGCCGGGGAGTCCGAAACGGAGCTTCTTCTCGGTGCAAATAAAGGTTTTCAACAACAACATATCATCTATGTCACAATAATTCACTTGTTTATCCATTTTAGTCTTTGGTACTTTCAAATTGCACGCCAATCACTTCCTATCTCTTTTTTCGGCTTCACTTCCGGTTGCGTTACGTGACATCCTTGATGTCACCCTAATTCTAGCATTCGTCAACAGGAAAGGAAAGGCGCAGTATTTGTCAAAATAACGGCTTGAGGGGCTAGTTGGTGCTGCATCGTATTCATTCAGAAAGTGCCATTATCCCCTTGGCAAAGAAGAGGAAGATGAGAAGAGGAGGAAGATGAGACGTGCCTGAGTGTAGAAGAGGAGGAGTGGTGAAGAGGAAGTGTTTTCAGATTCTTATTACAGTTGGTAGTGCGCCCGTGTGTTGTGTATCTTCTCTTGTGTTTGTGTTTGTTGCGCCACGCGGGTGCCGTATTTGTCACCCGCGGAATCCCGCTATCATTCTCACTGTTGACAAGGCCAACTATGACGCGCGTTTCACGATCCGGTGCGTGGCGCAGTGGTGAAGCACTGGGCTGGGGATCCAAGAGATAGAGTTTCGATTCCTCGGGGGAAGACAATGCTCTTTTTTTTTAGTGAGGAGGAGTCGCACACATCATAAGCGAGGGGTCGGCGCAGCTCGCCTTTGCTGTGACGTCACTCAGTCACATACGGCATAGGCGAAGCTAGGCTCCGACCCCGTCTTTCACCCTGGTAGTAAAGATTTTCGATTCAAAACAGAGCAACATGGCCTGCTTCTGTGTTCTAAGCTATGACGAGTGTGAGTGAGTGAAAAACTTTATTTAGCTCTAGATTGGCTTGTCTTCTGCGGTTTTCAGATGGCTTCGTCCATCTTCTAAGACAAATGTCGGTTGCCCTTAGTCCAGGGCTCCGCTGGATGCTGCTGCCAGTTGTGCTCGCCCAATCAGACCTTGGTCGACTCGGCGATCGCTGGAGAGCACTCCCTCCCATTGCTCCGCACTCGGGTTTGTTATAACGGGTACCACGCTTATCCTCTGGCATGCCCACGTTATGTGGTAGAGCGTGGGTGGTTCTTGGCACCAAGGGCATGTGTCAGTGTACTGTGTGGGATGCATTTTGTTGAGTGCGTGTAGGTTAGGGTGCGAGCCTGTTTGTATCTGCCTCCACGCGACTGAGTCCTCTCTGCTAAGGGAGTTGTGTGGTGGTGGGTACCGCTTTCTGCAGCCCTTGTAATAGTTTAGTATCGCCGAATAATCTTGAGGTACAGGTTCGTTCCCCTCGAGGTCGCCTACGTTTGATGCTCGGTAATAAGTGTACCCTCGAGCTATCCTGTACGCCTATTGGTTCCCTGTTACTCCCGCGTGTGCCGGCGTCCATACTATCGTGTGCTTGATTGTTTTTTTTTTCGTTTGGTTGTAGTGTTATGTGGCCCCCAGAGCGAAGTATGCGGAGCGCTCTGTGCCCAATTTTGCCGCGAAGATAGTTGCGGCATGCTGTTTGTGAGTCTGTAAGGAATGTTAGACACCGTTTAGATCGATAGCCCTCCGCTACCGCTAGAGCAGCGGCCTCTTCCTCACAAAGACAGGCCGTCGGCTCGAAGCACATCGCAATCACATCTGGTCATGAAATGAAAACATGCCGAAACGATTGAGGTTTCCACGCTGCCAGAGCTTACAGTCAGAGACATCTCACTACACTATGGCAGCAAATTCTACAGGTGCTGCTGGCATCCCTCACTCAGGCGGTGTTTGCGCTGCCCCATTATGGCAAGGATACGTGATCTTGCGCCTTGTGGGTGGCACACTTGAACTAGATTATTTTAATATGAGATTATTTTAATATGAGCACAAACTTATCTCTGGAGGACAAAAGGCAAGCAACCTCTACCATTACCGTTTCTCGCTTTCAACAAATCTAGAGAGAGCGTCTCTGCGCTCTCAAAATCCACGGCAAGAAGGTTATTGTAAATAATGTTACGATGGCGTTGACGGAAGATATTTTTGTTTGCACTCAAACTACCCCCTTCTCGCAATCCTGCATCACCCTCTTGCACTTTTTTCCAATATCATCCATATTTAAGTGCTCATGAGACATTTCGTAGTAAGACTTGGTACGTCTGGTAGGAAAGAAGCTGTTCGCAACAGATAGTTCCACATGGCTGTCTGCTTCTCTCTTGGTTGGTTCACAGGAAGGGAAAGGCGCAGTATCTGTCACGCTTGCTCTGTGGACACCTGAACCGCGCCGAAAGGGAAGGGAGGAAGGTGGGAGTAAAGGTGAAAAGAGAGAAAGGGGAGCCGTAGTGCAGGGCTACGGAGTAATTTCGACCACCTGGGGATCTTTAACGTGCGCTGACATCGCACAGCACACGGACGTCACTTCGTTTCGCCTCCATTGAAGCGCAGCCGCCGAGGTCGGGTTCGAACCCGGGAACTCCGGCACAGTAGTCGGGCGTCTTACCACTGCGCCACCCTGGCGGGGCTTTGCTTCGCTCAGTGAATTTGGTTTTGAAGACTGTCGCGTGTTGTGTATCTTCCGTATTGACCGTAACGCGATTCCGGCATCTGCGCATGCTTGCGGTAGCGCTCCTATGAATGGGCACAAGCTCCCTTAGACGTAGTGTGCGTTACGCTTAAACCCCTTCGCGAACACTATTTTCACATATACATTCAAGGACGCAGGTATAATTAAGAATGAATACTACTTATTTCTAATACTATGTTTACATTAGATAGCGAAGTACTGGAAGTAGTAGGCGGATATGTCTACTTGGGACAGGTAGCAACCGCTGATCCGGACCATGAAAAGGAAATAACAAGAAGAATAAGATTGGGATGGAGCGCATTTGGCAAGCACTCGCAGATTATGACTAGCAGCTTACCGGTATCGCTCAAGAGGAAAGTATACAACAGTTGCATCTTACCTGTACTCACCTATGGGGCTGAAACGTGGAGGCTAACCAAGAGAGTTCTACTTAAGTTGAGGACAAGCCAGAGGGCTAGGGAACGAAAAATGGTAGGGGTAACATTAAGAGATAGAAAGCGTGCAGAGTGGGACAGAGAAATAATTCAAGTTACCGACATTATAGTAGAAATTAAGAAGAAAAAATGGACATGGGCAGGACATGTAGTGCGAAGAGAGGATAACCGATGGTGGCTGAGGGTAACAAACTGGATTCCAAGAGAAGGAAAGCGTAGCAGGGGGTGGCAGAAAATTAGGTGGGCGGATGAGATTAAGAAGTTCGCAGGGGTCAAGTGGATGCAGCTAGCACAGAACCGGGTTAATAGGAGAAATATTTAAAAGGCCTTCGCCCTGCAGTGGGTATAGTCAGGCTGATGATGATGATGTTGATGATGATGATGATGATAACTACTTAATTCGCTTACTTTGGGCTGCTTCAAGAAGAAAATTGAAGGAATGTCAATGATGCCACTGCACGGACATCACCTTGATTATCGGATTATCACATTTAGTTGAACACAAAGAATTAGTAGCAGCTGTTACAGCCTTTCAATCTTGATCACACTATTCGTAGAGACATGCGGTCATGCAAGGCAAGCGTACAACTGATGAAACGAATAACTTAATAAAGAAAAAATCTTGAAGAAGATGTTGATGGGCGATCTGAATGAAATAATTTTGGAGGAGATTTGAGAGCATCTGGCCAATGTTTGCTAGTTCTAAAATCGTTTTCCGCTTCTGGACATTTGCGAAAGGTTTGTAGCGCCACCACTCTCTACCGTATTTCTCTAGCACAGGTAAAACAGAGGAGGGGAAAAATAAGCAATTTTGTAACCTGCCCATTAAGCAAGGGCTGATCACTTTCCATATATGCACATGTGTCAATTTATTACGACCGTTATGTCGTCATATATAAATAAGAACAGCTCTAAACTCATTTACAATCATTTATTTGCTGAGACCGTTTGAAAAATAAAGAGTTATGATGCTGTTAACCGAAGAGTCTTCTGCTGTACGATATCAAAAGCTTCGCAACAGCAACGCTTGGGATTTCTTCGAGAGCACAGGCCTGCAGAGCCATGAGAACAAATAAGGCACTTTAATCATTTTATTGGGACGTAAGTAAATGTTGCTTCAAAAAATGTTTAAAAGTTGTTGGGATAAATTACTTGAAAGCAGCATAAATGTCAACAGCTCGAAATAGAGAGAGCTTTCTGTGACCTTGACACAAGTTGTTTCAGAAGCACATAGCGACGTTCTTGCTGAGCTCTTGAAGCAAAGTAGTTCTGTGCTGCCTTAAGCTAATACTGTGTTGCACCTAAAGGTTTCAAGAAATGCCTGCACATAGGAATTTACGAATACCGAGAAATGACGTTTTTGTTTCAGATACATTGATTTTCTCCAACTCCCGAATTTAGGTCATGGCATACGAACTTTTTTCCTTGAGTGTATATATAGGGAGTATATATAGAGTGTATATATGAGGAGGAGGATAGGCAGATATATTAACAAGTTCAAGAAACCTTTTTGCTACCCTGCACGGGGGGAAAGGGTGGAGTTTATATTAAAGTGATGGGTCAGAGAGGGATCGGTGAAATCAGTATAGCCACATCACAGCCGTATCAATTCCCATCCCGTCACGTCACAGCCATTCATGTCACATAAAAGCCAAATCTCAGCCTATCAATCAGACTCGTGCTTTTCACGAAGCGGAGCAGTGCCTGGGAGGCCTTTACCACCGACGATTGCCGCGGCCAGTGACTTAGAGTCTTGATTTCAGTCAGTGGCTGTCCATATAGAAGCTCCAGCGCTCGGCCGAGACACTACCTTTCCGGCCTGTATATGGGGCACACACAGAAAACAATAAAGGTGGCCTATATTCTCGCCCCATCCGCAAGTTGCACATGCAGGGCTAGTAGCCATACCTATCATAAACGAATAAGAGTTTGTGAACGCTACGCCAACCAACAGGTGACATAGCAAAGTTGCTTCACGTCGCGGTAGGGCGCGTGAGAGCCGGAGCTTCACGTCAGGGTCCAGGAATTTTAAGCGGGAGTTCATAAACTGGCCGGAATTCCACAAGGCGAGCGTGAGCTTACTATATATAGGGGTTTTTGAGAGCGGAAATACGTAACATGAAAATGCAAATCGCCTAAAGTCAAATAATCCAGCAGGAAAAGTAAGTGTGAAGCACACCACACTGTTGCTCTAACATAGTTGAAAAGCAAAATATATGTTTCAGAAATGGCAAGTATTGAATGAAAAACAACGGGAGCTCACAATTGTGCGTCTGAGGCAGGCGATTTCTTCCCCTCGAAATACTCCCGATTTTTGCTGGAAAAAAAAAATTCTTTGCAGAATTTCTCTAAACCCAATGGGGAAGCTGAAAATTAAAATTTCTACATATCGCTGCCATTGCACGAGCTTGCACCCGCAAAAAAACAAAATGCCACTGGCGATGGCGGTAAGTACGTATGGGATGGTGGGGTGACGGCTGTCGGTAAGTAAAAGGGCATTCAGCAGAGGTCGCCTTCCTTTTCAGTTCTGGAAAAATGTTTCCAATACTTTAAAGACATTTCATAACGTTTCTAATATTTCTTTGAAAAGAAAGGGGATCGACGAAATTGCACAAACTCGTTGCGCTGAGAAAAAAACTGTCGGTATTCACCATTTGATACTGAGTGGCGGTGTAGGCTATGCACAGATGGATCCGCATCCAAAACGGGTTTGGTGTCGACGTAGTTTGAAAATATGACCGGTGTTGACTCTTTTTCACTTCCTGATATAAAACACACAAACACTCTCTTTCAGTGAAATCTCCAGCTTGTGTTTTCATAAAAAGGTAATATTTCGTCTTTTCATGGTATATCCAATGATCCTGATCATGCCTTTAAGGAATGCAAGGGAACTTATTTAGGTACGACGACAAAGTTGCCCACATTGTCAATGAGAATCATGAATAAAGCGCCATTCTATGGTCACCACTGTAACAGCCTGAAAAAAAAAAACATCCGTCCAATGGAGAATGTGGACTCCGTACCTAAGTAAATACACGAAACCAGAATTCTCAACACAGTTGTCCGTGCGCTACACAGCGATCAGGGATGAGCAAGCATGGGATCATTGTACCGTACCTTCTCTGATGCAAATGCCAGCGAGAGAACACTCATCGCCTCACATTCCACATATAGCCTAAACATTCTAAACTGAAATCGTGTGTAGTAGATTGAACATGGTTTGAAATGCTCATGCTACAAAAAGTTGGAGCTCCTCTTGGAGGCTTTGACGGCAGATAAACGAGAGCTCAGGAAATATTTCCTCTCTCCTCTGCCATAGGAGCTTGTGCAACAAAAGCAAGAAAACGCTTTATTTAGAAGCAAACATGTTTAGACACTGGCAGTGTTTGTTGTACAGTCTTCAAATGCATCCCAGAAAAAAATATGTGTGGTACACGGTTACAGCGGTAACCCGAGGATATGAATCACTGTCGTCTACTTTGATAAATTTTCGGTAACCCAGGCCAAACTTTAGAACTGGTACAGAAAGAATTTGGATGCAACCATCGAAATGTGCACGGTCCTTTATACCAGGACAGCAATATTGGCCTAAACAGGCCGACGTCAAGAGAAAGTGCAATGAAGAGGTGAAATGAAAACTTACATAGAAATCCAAGAGTTCTGGAACGACGCACCTTTTTATCGCCTACAGTAAAAAAACGGGCATTTCAAGCGCAAACTTCAAAGAGTCGCATACATTCCAGAGGTGCCCCTCTTAATAGCTTGCTTTTATATACTGCAATTCTAAGAGTATTTCAGTAAACATGCCGTCTATCACATTTGTTTGCAGAGCTCGAGCGATCTGCTGAGGCGTGGTTTGTAAATGACCCCGACCTTGCGCCTTTGTTCTTCAGAGGTCTATTTGCTTCTTCTCCATGGAAGTTATTACCCCTGAGAGCTAGTGTATGCTTCCAAATTTCGCTTTATTTGCTCCGAACAATATGGCGCGAGGACGCAAGAGAGGTTCTATTGTCTTCAAGTGTAAATATATGGTAATGACTTGTGCGATTGAAAAAAAGCGTTTCGCGCTTGACGGTCAAGGGAGCATATTATCTATTTATTACCAAATGGAAGAATTTATTGAGGCAACTACTCGAAATTTTAAAACGCTATCTACATGGCACGGTCGCTGAGGACAAAGATATGGGCTTACATGTACACCAATGCTTCATGCAGACATTAAAATGCCCGAAATATACATGCTTTAAAAATTCACTGAAGAGAATTTCTAGTCTTGTGCACTGTAGAGACAATAGTTTAGCACATCATTTTGCTTTTTGTTAACAACTACAATGCGCGAACGTCTCCAGTTTTCCGCCAAGTTCGCGAGAAAGGTTGTCCGCTGCAAGTTCGAAAACTGACAGTCAGTCTCGTCAGCCATGTGAGGTCTAAACATCAATTCCTAGCATCAACTGTTCCCCTCTCATTCAAGGACATCCCAATGACACTAGTAGCTGCACTGAAGTATTCTGAAGTCTCAGCCATTAGCCATTTTTCCTCGGTATGAATCGAGTTTGGCTTGTTTCCATATTCCTGATGTTTACAATTTGAGATAATCAGAACCGCCTACTTGGCAAAGAAGTGAAGGTGGCGCCACAATGCGTCGTGCAAACATCGGTAAATAATGACGATGAACACATTTTGCTGAGGTAAAAATGAGGCATAGGTGAGTGAACTCAGTTATTCAGAAGCCCATAGGACTGACCTGCAGCCCTGTCCCTATCGGTGAGCGCCATCTGCAGGTGTAGATCCTCGCTGGACAGCGTCAACTGTTAATTATCAGTTGTTGGGTTCTTTTGTTAGGCCAATACCACTTAGTATAGGCTTGCGTGATCAGGTTGTCAGCACAGTTAGCTTCGTATTCTTTGGGGTAGAGCGCTTGTGGCAATTATGAATACAATCATGTGTGCGTTTGAATCCCTGAACAAATAATGTATTGCCACTTGTTGAACCATATCGTTGTTAAGGCGAATCTTCTGGTTTGGTTTGATTTGTGGGGTTTAACGTCCCACAGCGAATCAGGCTGTGAGGGACGCCGTAGTAGAAGACTGCTGAAATTTCGACCACCTGGTGTTCTTTACGTCCAGTGACATAGCACAGCACACCGGCGCCTTCCTACTGGCCTCCATGGAAAAGCCACCGCCGAGGCCGGAATTCGATCCCGCATCCTTCGGAACAGTACCCGACCACCTTAATCACTGCGCCACCACGGCGGGGTGCGAACCTTCTTGTTCGATGTCTACGATGCCGAAGCACGTCGGATAAAGAGCTTCGTTTGCTAATATAAATATGTTCATTTCTATGTGCTGGAGCAGCTCCTACTTATGCTCATGCAGCGGCCGGCTCATCACCATTTCCTTGTACATATTTACGTCCAGATGCGCAAAACAGTCGCACCCGCGCCATCCTATTGTTAATGTTCCTAATAGTACGAGATGCTTTTCTGTGTATGCTGTACCTTTGGTGAGCATTGGATGGGAGCCTGAAACCTGTTGTTTATAGACTAGGCGAGAACATAGGAAGGGTATGAGAAAGTGGCTATATCTTGTGGTTACACCTAGCACGGACGACGTATCTCTATAAGTATGCTGTTTGCATTATTTTGAGAGTTCCTTAAGGCGGAGTAGATTTGAAACAAGCTAGTAATTAGTCATCAGCATACGGCTAATCTCATCTATGCGTGTTCAAAGAAAGCCTATGCAGCTTTCACAGAAAAAGGGTAGCTCAAAGTAATTACGGGACCACACAAGCTCCGCCTTCACGACAATCTCTTACACAGCGTTAATAACTCCCATATGACGGCTATCCTTTCTCATCCTCGCTCCTGTGCATCTACTTTGCTAGACGCTTTTATTCGAGATGCATGCCATTATCCATAGTGACAAAGGGAGCAGGATATGGAAGAAAAAGAAGGGGCATAGACTGGTCTCGCCTAAATTCGCGAATGTTCTCGATAAAGTGATCATCAAGGCTAAGCTTGCGATACTCGCACATTCAAGGTCCCACCGCATGCTATCCGCGTGAAAACAAATATCTTCGTTTCAACTCCAATATATCATCACATTATCTGAGTTAAACTCGCAAACTACCACTTTAAATGAAGGGAGACATGCCACAGATATAAAGCCACTCTTTAATAAAGCCAAATTAGCGTGCATATGTTGATTACGAGTGACCCGCCTGACTGGGGATCTAGTAATTTCGGATCTTATACGAATGGCTCGATCTCATAGTTCCGATCTCATACGAGTAGCCCGAGCTGGCAGCTTCAGTCAAGACGGGCCGGTAATGTTTTTCTTGTGACGTCCCACAACTCGACAATCAACACCAGGAAATGTGTGTTGATTGTCGCCGCTTGCTAGAAGCATTCCCGGAACATTTCGCATAAAGCATCGGATTTTGTGGATAAAGGGGCATTAACCATTTCGAGTTGAACTTCTTTGTTGTGTTATCTGCATATCTACATATCTTAATATTTTGTCTGCTAGCCTTCCCGGTTACCTAAACCAGCAGCACGTCCTCCAGAGAAAGGCAGTGGTCTAGGGTTTGAACAGCCGACATTAGACATTTTTCTTCCTACGAAGTATGTACTGCTTTCTTTTGTGTCCACACTGCACAGTTTCTGTGGGTGCTAATGCACCATTATTGTTTTTATTACTAATCGCCGGTGAAGAACAAGTCTTGGTACAGAGAGTGATCAGTGACCCTCAAAGCTCTAGTGAAGTTGCCTGTACGAAATAGAAATCAATAAATAGAATGGTGGCACTCAAACACCTGTGCATACAAATTCACACTACAACGTAAACTATACTCTTAGTCGAGGACAAGCTGCCCTAGTCACCCCAGAAGACGATACATCAAACAATAAAATCTAGCGAAGAGCCTAAGATTCTTACCGCCACATCGTCCGTCCTCAATCTCTGCGCACACTGGGATATAATTTTACAGATAGTGCCTAGATTCTGCAGGTGAGAAAGTAATAAAGAGATTTTGATTATTATTTGTTCGACACACGCACAGGTCTTTACAGAGTCCAAAAGCATATGAATAATACTCTGCAAGCCAATCATATTGAACGTCACTTTCCAATACGTCATAGGTCTTCGTTTTGGAGCGTTAAACGTCAAAAACATACCAACTAACCAGGTTTGGCTTGATACTTTCATATTACACAATTCCGTTTCTGCAGATTCCTCGAATTTTCTTCTGTCATAAAGAGTAAGAGCAGAACCGAACTGCTCGACATACCACATTTGATGCCAATCATTGTGAAGCCACCGAAGCGGCGGCTGCGACGGCAGAATGCACTATTAATACCCCTTTAGAAGCCTCCTCACTCCCCTCTTACAGCCTTTAGGTCATCTTTGGTACAACGGAAATTGTTACGCATTTCTATTTAGTGCGGTATCCCTGGTGATGTCACACCGCTTCGGTTTCCAGTTGGAATTCATCGGATAGTATATATATATAGGTATCTTCAAGACAGATTCGATCCAGTGCTTATATGCCCCCATCCCCATGTTGTAAAATAAAAATACTTATCTCTTTGTGGAACTCTATGCCAGTGTGCCTGCACTTAACCGCTAAGCAAAATCCCTACCAAAGTTCGTTCACTCGTTTTAGCCGTTTAAGCTAAGTGGTACCTCAGCTACTCTTTTTACTGCGAACCGATATTTCTGAAAATGACATTGAAGTGAAAAATGCACGTTTCTCTGCACTGGCATACCCACAAATGATATTTTCCAATCCAGCATGCAAACTCTAAATTTGAAGCGTTTCACATTATCGGAGTGCTGAAGCGGGAGCAGCGTTCGAGCTCCAGGGCCTGAAATCCGCAAAATTTAGGCATACGTTTGTTTTTGCTTGCAGAATGCATTTGCGGAGAGCATTTTGCTTTGCTTGTGGTTACTAATTACATCCTTTGTCTCTATTTCCACTGAGTTTTCTCTAGCATTATTCTCTCTAGCTGACCTCCACAGAACAAAAATAACAGGCATGCCGGATACCCGTTGTAAACCATTATACGGAATCAATTTTGAAGACTGTGGTGGTAAAACTTAAGTTGCCCAGCATACACTAAAACGATGTCGCCTGCAGACCTAAAGAAATGCAAATACAAATTACGCGATAGCGCTGAACACTCATTGTTTTTAAGCGAACCATGTCATGTCGCGCTTAGGCAATTATTATCCAGTCCTCTTACCTCGACCAACAAGTTGTACTTTCGGCTCTTGATGCATCGCAGTTCAATGATGCATGTCTTTCTGAAGTGTTTGACACTGGCAGCGAGCTGCGTTGCATAAATAATCGCTGAAAAATGAACAAAATCAGGCCACTAGCAAAATAGCTGACAAAAGTGTGTTGCGCAACGACACGTGCACTGTTTAATATGCTTCTGCCAGGTAACCATTTAATTCTTGTACCTCCACTTTCCCACAGGAAGGGTGCTTGATGATATGCTTATAGTTAAAATGGGGTACTTGCCTGGTACAATCATAAAAGTGGGAAGTTCGCATCGTCTATAGTAGCAACAAAAAAAAAAGCCCCTGTTCCAGCGATGCATCTGGTGGCGCCATCTCATTTTCTTTCTAGCAACATTGTCATAGATTGGGAGAATGAAGGTAGACGGGTGGATTTGTTTCGCAGCAGGTTAGAAAAACTTTATCAATTGCTTTATGGATTACAATCACCATTCGACCAAACCAGCAGTAAAGCTGAAACGTTTTGTTTCTATGTCACTATAAATCGTTTCGATCTCGGAACGCTAAGCAATGTGTCACCCCCTGTGCCTTCGCCGTGAAAGCGGCTTGTTATGCTCCGTCGCTGCGACCGACGATGTGCCAACATCCGACCGATAGAATCACGCAAGTACTCCGAACAAACTTGTTATAAAAACACTACCAAATGTCATTTCTGTAACAAAGTTGAGTGGCAAGGATTCAGTGTTTGAGCTGGGAGATGCATTCTAGGGGACGCACGTAATTGCACAACTCGCTCTATATATTTCATGACGCCGAAAAACATCTCGCTCTTTACTTCTTATTGTACTTAGTAAAGACGGCAGAATCACCACGTCGACTGCGTTGCAACTGGTTCAGAATGTTATGAGAACGCCTAGAATACTGCAAGGGCTATATCTGCTATGTAAAACGTTACAATTTTATATTCTCGCGTTTCTTGTTTTCTCTTCTATACGCCACCGTCACTATGTGGTTTTTAGCTTTTATAACTGGAAAGCAGTGGTCGCGATCTCTGCGTTCTCGTTTTATATTAAGTAAAATGCAAGAGCCACCTGCATTTTCTGCGAAATTAGTGCATATATCAGATGCTCGAACGTACTCGAAGCCCTTCCATCTTTCACCTTTCAAACCCTTCTATGCCTCTCCTTCACGGCTGGATTGAGACGCCCACCAAGATTTCAGACGGTTGCTATACACTCCCTTTCTTACAATCATATTTATTCAATGGCTTTGCAGTAACACTACAAAATTAAGTTCAATAAAATCCTGCGAACGCAACAATAAGCAGAAAACTTAGACAATGTCTCCAATGACACCTTTAAGCAGCCACGCATGAAAGTTAATAGGTACCTAGCGTGACCAGATGCAAGTCTCAAGCCGACGAGAGGGGCCAATTGACGAACATAACGAAAAGACAATGAGCGCTGTCCGACTCGAGAAATAGAAGCGGGAAAGGAGAGGAAAACCTTTGCCAACCGGATGCTTTGACGTCCAGCTTTCATGATATAAATGTCGTCCCACAATGCCCTGCTTCTCTATGGCAATGCATTTCATGCTACATTGTTGGCGTGGAGGCAGGCATCCGCCTCACGAGCCAGAGGGTCATGGCTCGAATCTCAGTAACGTTCAGTTTTGAACTCGATGAGTAGAAACTACACGTATCGAAGTAAATGCATTCATAGCCCTGATCTGCACCTTAATAGGAGGTAAGAGCGCCTACAGCCCACTATAATAAAGAGAGATACTGCATTAAAGGGCCCATGAAAAGTTAATTACATATATTATAGAGCGTGCACCAGCAATACGCATCCCATAAATCTTCCCTGCAACGTGACAATGTTTAAGCTAGCTTGATCAGCACCGAACATATGGGCAATCAAAATGATGCTCCTCCTATGCCCTCTTAGCTATAAATACGCTGGCGCTCAAGAAAAACAAATAAGAAAAGTCCTGGCGTTGCCCCTCCACGCCCCATCCCACCCGCGGAACTTGGGAGCGTCCAATGAACGGGCGCGCCCAGCAGCCCCATTCACGACAGTGGGAAGGTTTGCGTGCTGGAATGTGTCGCCCGAATTCGTTGGGAAGGGTTGCCAGGAGCATTGTTTCAATTATTTGTAAACTATAACCCCCCACCCTAAACTTCATGACTTCACTAGAAAACTCAAAATGACCACCTCAATGAATTTCGTGCCGAAAGTAGCACTTCAGTGGTCCTTCTAGGACCTGCTTCCGGGAATTTGGTCAAATAAATCTTAAGGAGTGAGAACAGCATGAGCAGAAACATATTGCTGTTTCAAGATGCCACCGCTGATCTCTCTTCCGTGCGACGCAAAGCCCTTTGAAGAGTTTAGGATATCATATTGTGAACTACATAACCACTTTCCAGCACAACCTCCTTCAAGAGAGCTAGAAGTTCTCCATGCGAAGATGACAAGAGTGTAGCGGAACAAAGAAGTTAAAGCGACTCAAAGGTACGCGCCGAAATTGTCTTGCTGTGAAGATTAGGCTGTGCTCCCCTAAAATATCGTTCTTTGACTCGCATACAGCTGTGCCAGCCGAGACGAACAAAAACATATGTTACTGGCGGTGTAGTTGTTCCAAGTGAAAATTATAACACTTTAGTTTTCTCCTTCCTACGCCTACGTGGCAGCTTTGGCGCTTCTGTTAAGGCTTTAATCAAACCCGCCCATGGGAAACGAAGGAAGATGCCAGTATACGGTTCCGTGAAGCCTCACAAGTTAATTGAAAGATTTAGGCGGAAGAATAAAGTACAATTAGGCGATGCGCAGACGAGTAGCATTTGTACGAGGGTACAGACCATCTCTTGGGTCGGAGTCACAATCCTTAGCATCTTCGGCGGACGGGTAAAGAAGGGTCAGGACAAGAAAAAACTCAACAAACATTCTTTGCTTGACCAATTCACTGTTTCAAAAATGATAGAAGTGGCAGTGCGGTGGCTTATGCCACCGATGGCAACGCACAAGGGCGGTGGAAACACACACGGATCGCCAAGCCAGCTGGTTCAACACGCATTCATCTTGATAAGGCATCAATGGCGCAGATGTATCAAAAGCAGCAAACAGGATATTCTTGGCTAAAATGCGTTTCACTGCCTCGTTGAAGCGGCATACATAGAGGCTGTGTCAACATGGCCGACATGCTTATTCCCTCTCAATATGCAATTACGTACCTAAAGACTTGCCTTTGCAAACATGAGTGCTTCAGAAACGATAAGAAAGAAACAACTTTTTATTTCCTAGCACCTGCATGCGTTGTGCTTTCGAACAAACGCGAAATAAATGCGCATTAAATTGAGTCGCTGTTGTCACCGGAGCCAGCCGATAGATTTGTGTAATCTTCGCACATCACAGGTGAGCAATAGCACATGTGTTTATTCTTCTACGTTGCATGCAATCGAACGTAAACTGCCTTGATCCAGGTTTGTCAGGACACAAAATATTTACTGTCACGCTGATGGACCTTCGCCAGTTTGAAGAAAATGCACAATTGACTTCAATTTCTGAAGATCGTCGCATTGGGCATGCTTCCTTACCTGCCTATTATTAAATATCAGAATGCTAGGCTCGTGATCGGGCAGGCGCTTTAACATTGTTTTGGCTATTGTAATTGCTTCATGATAATCTTTGAGATTAAAAGGTACGAAAAATAACTCGCTACAAAGTGGTGTAGAAAATTATTCTATGCCTAACATTTTCACATGGGTGGAAGCTTTACTTTTACCGTTTTTATAAAAACCTTTTGCAAAAAAGAGTTCGCCTTAAATTGCCATTGAGAATCATAACCTTGTCTTCCGGCCATACAGTTGTTCGCAGGGATACCACCCTCGCTCCTTCATGTTGTCCGCACGTAAGGGTGCAACAAGCAGTCAACTAATCTGCTGTTACTAAAAGACGCACTCGCTGGAGGAACAGCGACCCTTCACTTTTGGATAAATGTTTTCAAGGAAATAAAGGTATGCATATGACCAGAACCAAGTAATCAGACCGAAGAATGCCTCAGAAAACTTCTGGTCTGCTTGGAGGCAATCACATTTACGGCATAGATGAATGTTAACTTTCTTGTCTACATCGGGTCACAGAAGTATGGCATCCGATATGATCTCTGTCAAAAAAGGCTTACATTGCAGCTGACGAATGCGACTGCGCTCGACTCGTGAGAAAAAGCTCAAACACCTGACGTACATTCACGTTCTGCATACAAACACATAAGCGAAAATGTACAAATTTAAGAAACGAATTTCTGAATACTGTGAGCCTTCCACGGATCTTCTTTCATTTGTACATACCATACTCTTCTTCTTTCTTTTGTACATACCATCGTCATCGTCCCGCGGCGCCGGCTCCAGCACGCGTCTGGGTTCTCCATCAGATTAAAACGCTGACACGGCGTACCTTGCCTTGCCGTCACGACTTTGGCGTCTCGACCTGGCCTTCTTTCATACGTGGTGGAGGTAAAATTTGATCCCCTTACTGTCTTGTGCCCTGCCTTTCGCTGGAGCTACGTTCCGGTCGCCGTTTGGCAACAACCACCATCGTTATGTCAACCGAGAGCAGTCCCGACCCAGCCGGACCCTCTACCTCGGCTACACCGCCGCCTCCCACTGTGCCCACTGTGCCCACACGTCAACGCGACCCGCCGCTGTTCGCCGGTCGTCGCGACGAGGACGTGGATGACTGGCTTGACACTTATGAACGCTGCAGTGCCTACAACCGGTGGGATGACGCTTTAAAATTCCTCAACGTTTCCTTCTACTTGATTGAGGTCGCCAGGAATTGGTTTATCAACCACGAGCCCCACACCACTAACTGGCCCACCTTCAAACAGCAGTTCCGCCAATACTTCGCCGACCCCGCAGTTCGGACTGAGATCGCGAGGAACAAGCTCGCTTCACGTCGTCAAGGTCCCGATGAGTCGTATGCCTCTTACATAGGGGCCATACTTGAACTTTGCCGACGTATTAGCCCCACCATGCCTGAACCTGAACGCGTGCACCATGTCATGAAAGGAATCAATTCTGTGGCTTATAACACCCTACTTGCCCAGAACCCATCAAGTGTTGATTCCATTATTACGACCTGTCAACGACTCGAACAGCTGCAGTCCTCCCGATTGCAGCCCGACTTCTCTACTGGCTTCGATCTACGAACCCTAATTCGAGCGATAATCCGCGAAGAGCTCCAAGCCTTGAGCCCTTCCTGCCGGCACGGGTGTGATCACTCTTCTTCTAATGACGCCAGCCTCCGCACCATCATTAAAGAATTGGCAACTATCACCCACCCTGTCGCACATGACCCTCCTGCACCTCGTACAGCGCCGACTTATACTCACGTTGCTGCATCCCCTCCAACTTTCGCTCCCCCCCCCCCCCCCACGACAAGCACCGCCCTACAACAACATCAACGCCGCCGTGACGACGGCTCAGCCTACGCCGCCAATTACGCGCCTTGGCGCCCCTCTCGCCCAGTGTGCTACTACTGTGGAATCAGAGGACATATTTCCCGCTTCTGTCGTCGACGCATTCAGAACGAGCGGCGTGGTTACGACGCCTTCGAAAGTGACGTACCCGCATATTATCAGCGACGATCTATTCACAGCCCACCTCGTCGATCCTCTCCACCACCGGTATCCTCGTCTGAACCAAGTGGCGCCCATGTTTCCCGACGCCGCTCCCTCTCCCCATACCGCCGCTCTGTTTCTCCACTTCGACCAGCAACAACTGTTCCTGTCCGTCATTCGGAAAACGAAGCGATGCAGTTTCCGGAGGTGAAACTGCACTCTGCGAACTTACCAAAAGTCCTCCTCATCTCCCGTACAATATGATTTCCGTTTTAGCTGAAGGATTACCGGTCGAAGCTTTGATTGACACAGGGGCTGCAATTTCTGTTATTCGCGCTGATTTATGCCACCGTTTGCGGAAAGTAACGACACCATATGATGGACCTAAACTTCTTGGAGCAAATGACGTCCCTCTACATCCTTCAGCAAAGTGTACAGTTCGAATTGTTATAGACGACGTCAGCCACCATGTGCAGTTTGCTGTGCTTTCACCATGTGCGCATCAGATGATTTTTGGTTGGGATTTTTTGTCGACCGCGTCAGCGTTAATTTCTTGTGGCGACCGTATCATTCATATGACAGACAGTAATTTTTTATCTGACATGTCTGAAGGACGTCATTCCCTCATTGCCGCAGTTGACACTGTATTGCCTCCACAGTGCGCAAACCTTGTTACCGCTGTTTCGGAACACATCACTGACGGGGATGTACTTATCGCACCATCTCATCGTCATCTTGCACGTGGAATCGCCTTCCCATCAAGTCTTGTACGATTCCGCAGCGGCTCAGCGATAGTAGCTGCCACGAACACATCCCGTGAATCCATCGTCCTGACTGAAGGAACTTCCCTGTCATGCATAGTGGATGCTCACCCTAAGTCCATTATGGTGCTCACCGCCCCGCTACCTCAGCAACGTGATTCATCGCACGTCTCTCTTCCGATGCTGTCGAAGACAATCAGTCCGGACCTCACGCCGCACCAACGCAAAGAATTGCTGAAATTACTTCAAGGCCATCAAGCCATTTTTGATGCCACTTCCCCTCCGCTGGGACGCACTAGTGTTGCACACCACCGCATCATTACTGAAGGTAACTCGATCGTACGCCGACGACCTTATCGGGTTTCTCTCTCGGAACGAAAAGTAATCGAAGAAAATGTGAATGGCATGCTCCGTCGCGATATTATTGTCCATCAACAAGCCCATGGTCTTCCCCAGTAGTATTAGTTAAAGAAAGGACGGATCGGTACGATTTTGTGTTGATTATCGCGCACTAAACAAAATTACCCGTAAAGATGTCTACCCGATGCCGCGAATAGATGACGCCCTTGACTCTCTCCAAGGCGCCGAATATTTCTCGACCTTCGATCTCCGCTCAGGTTATTGGCAAATACCAATTCATGAGGGCGACAAAGAGAAAACCGCTTTCGCAACTCCGGATGGACTTTACGAGTTTAATGTTATGCCCTTTGGCCTGTGTAACGCACCAGCGACATTTGAAAGAATGATTGATACGGTACTTCGGGGTCTAAAATGGAGAACCTGTTTATGTTACTTGGACGACATTGTTATCTTTTCGGCAACTTTTAACGACCATCTCACGCGCCTGAATGAAGTCCTGACGTGTCTTTCTTCAGCGGGCCTTCAGCTCAACACCAAGAAGTGCCACTTTGCACAAAAGGAAATTAAAATATTGGGACATCTGGTTAGCAGTGAGGGCATTCGTCCAGATCCAGATAAAATCAGCGCGGTCTTGAACTTTCCTCGTAAGCAACGGACTGCTGATTTGCGCAGTTTCCTCGGCCTGGCGTCATATTTCCGGCGTTTCATAAGGCATTTTGCAACTATTGCTGCGCCACTTTATGAACTACTTAAAGCGCGCAGCTCTTTCGTGTGGACTGATCAGTGCAACACTGCTTTTACCGACCTAAAGCACGCCCTCACATCAGATCCCGTTCTTGGCCACTTCAGCGACAGTGCTCCTACCATCCTGCACACTGATGCCAGTGGTCACGGTCTTGGCGCTGTCCTTCTGCAGCGCGATGCAACTTCGCGTGAGAAAGTCATTGCCTTCGCCAGTCGGACCTTGACTCCAGCTGAGAAAAACTACACCATTACCGAGCAGGAATGTCTTGCCGTCGTCTGGGCTGTTCAAAAGTTTCGCCCCTACCTCTATGGTCGGCACTTCACAGTTGTGACCGATCACCATGCTCTTTGCTGGTTGTCTTCACTGAAAAATTTAACAGGCCGACTTGGCCGCTCGATTCTACGCCTGCAAGAATATAATTTCGACGTCTTTTATAAATCGGGTCGCCCACACCAAGACGCCGACGCTCTTTCTCGCTGCCCACTTACGGAATCAGCCTGCTGTTTTTCTTCGCAACGAATTTCCACCTCTGACCACAGCCGACCATCTCTTTCCCCGACGCATATCACAACAGTTTCTTTTGACGATTCTGAGCACAAACACGCACTTCGCACGCAGCAATTAGCTGATGCCTACTGTCGGCCCATCATCGACCGCCTTAACGGCGCTTCCAACCCGCCCAATGCTAGGCTTCGCCGACAGCTTCCCAATTTCAAACTCGAAGATGGCATACTACGCCGCTACGTGTATTGCCCTGATGGAACTCGTTGGCTCCCTGTCGTGCCGCGTGCGCTTTGCCCACGTATATTGGCGGCTTTCCACGATGACGCTACTGCAGGTCACCTTGGTTTTGACAAAACATATGACCGCGTGAAAAGACGATTCTTTTGGCCTGGCCTATCTTCTACCGTAGCTAAATACGTCGCTTCCTGCCATCTCTGCCAACGCCGCAAGCAGCCGACTTCTTCGCTCGCTGGCCTCCTACAGCCTATTCCATGACCCGCCACGCCATTCGACCTAGTCGGCATCGACTTATATGGTCCCCTACCCCTCTCCGATGGGGGTAACCATTGGATTATAACAGCCGTTGACCACCTTACACGCTACGCTGAAACAGCCCCTGTACCGACTGGTTCTGCCGAAGAAGTAGCTAATTTTTTTTGCGATCAATTGTCCTGCGTCATGGCGCTCCTCGGGTCCTTCTAAGTGACCGCGGGACGGCCTTCTTATCGACAGTCGTTGCCGAAGTTCTTCATGCGTCATCCACTCTTCATAAGACAACCTGAAGCTACCATCCCCAGATTAACGGTCTTACTGAGTGATTTCATCGCACTCTATCCGATATGATATCCATGTACATCACACCGGATCACCGAAATTGGGACACTATTCTACCATTCGTCACATTCGCCTACAATACAGCAGTACAGCGGACTACCGGTTACTCTCCGTTCTTCCTCGTTTTTGGCCGTCCTCCCACTACAATGCTCGACACTTTCTTCTTCTCTACGCCCGACTACTCCTCATCAGTACCAGCCCAGTTCTTATCCCGTGTGGCCAGATGTCGTCATCTTGCCCGCCTCAACACAGAAGCGCGCCAGGAAGACCGCAAGAGTCGCTACGATTCTACGCATCGTGCGGTCTCTTTTCGTCCCGGTGACGAAGTCCTGCTTTACACGCCACTGCGCGCCCCGGGCCTTAGTGATAAATTTCAGCGTCGCTATCTTGGTCCCTACAAGATCATAAACCAAACTTCCCCCGTGAACTACCAAGTCGCACCTGTTGGTCCCCCAGCCGATCGACGCCACCGTGGAACTGAAATTGTTCATGTCTCCCGCTTGAAGCCGTTTGTGCGCCGCGGTGCATCGGTTGGTTAGGAACGGCCAGGCTGGCCGCTTCCGACTCCCCGGGATGATTGTGTGAGCCTTCCACGGAACTTCTTTCATTTGTGCATACCATAATCTTTTTCTTTCTTTTGTACATACCATCGTCATCGTCCCGCGGCGCCGGCTCCAGCACGCGCCTGGGTTCTCCATCAGATTAAATCGCTGACACGACGTACCTTGCCTTGCCGTCACGACTTTGGCGTCTCGACCTGGCCTTCTTTCACAATACATATTTCCATACCTTGGTAGACTACAAAATAACGATCAATAACCAATCAATATATGCGCAGATTGTCCATCAGAATTCATTCAAGTTTTGCTGCGCAAGCACCAGCCCGTTGGTTTTTACTTGTCCTAATTACTCATTCTTTCCGTAGGACAAACGTAAGAGGCATTAAATTTGAGCGGCATTTTTGCTCTGTCATTAAGGGCCCGGCGGTCTTAACTGCGAATTTCTTTGCTAATATTCGTTAGCGCACATGTATATTGCTACTCGAATATTCACAGACCCCTTAATGTATCTTTCTGTTATTCACACACGATTGTTATCGCACTGTCGTAAGCTGAACATTTTGTGACATACCACCCGACATGAAAATACGGCCTTTTTTAAATGAACGACGCCCAAATCGCTTTACGTGACCCAAAAGCAACATGACTGCCTTGCCACTCAAAGGTTCCGTGTTCGATTCCTCCCTCGACCTCCTTGAAGCTCTGCCTGCCTCGCTCATATGATGTGGTTAGAGGGTTCACGCAACTCAACTATTAATCAGCGCCCGCCATATCATTAGCCAGCGACCAGCTTCCAGACCCATGGTGATGAATTTTCATTCACATTGAGGGCGAGTGCAATGCCGAAGCGACGTTTTTTGCCTTGGACCATCGACCCAAATCTTGCGCTTTAAACAAGCTTACTCATATCGATGCAAATCCTTCCAGTGCCAGATTGATGCAGCCCATTTTGTCAGCCCCGATTGTATCAGTTTCTTTAGAAATATTTTCATGACGTACATGGTGTAAATGCGGTCTCCTTTTTCAAAGTAAGATTTCGATATTGTAGGAAAGGGGCAATTGTTAAAACCAATCATGATATATACATCGCTTATTGCCTCTTTTTATATCCAACTAGCTAATGACCTTATTAACAGAGGTGAGCGTAAAGTGCATATGTCAACGACTTCCATTCATGGATATCACAGGTATCCATCACCAATATTTGGGCTCGTACTATCAACAGAGCGGTAGATTTGTCACTTCTGTTTTCTTTTTTGCTCGGCTTCATGCCGTTTGTAATGCGTGCTGTCAGCTAATCAGTACATTTCGTCACGGTATTTTACAATTTATTTATTTGTTGTCGAAGTTAATTGCCCTTTTTTCTAATGGCGTGTACAACGCCTACCTTCAGTTCTGTGAGGCAAAAAAAAAGACAACACAACACAACGCAAGGCTTGCTCTGCTAGCACGCAGATCCACGAAGAGCAATAGGAAGAATACTACTGTGGGTGAGTTCGTTCAGAGTTCTTGTCAGATGTAATTACAAGCTGTCCTTATCCCCAGACTCCTTAAGATAGCATTTACACCACAGCAGAGGTCATCTTTCAGTTGACTGGAAAGAAAAAGAAATTGTACCTTTATGACGCCATCCAGCAGATATTACTACCTTTGAAAAGGAACAATGTGCCCAACTTCCTAAGCGATAGCGCACTCGGCTTAGATAAGCTTTGTTGCAGTTGACATATTCCGTACAAAGGTAATTTCCCTTGAAAGACATGAATCTGGTTTGGGAAAATCGGCACGACAATGATATCAGGAACTAAACTGGCACGGCATATCTTAATGCTTTTCTATACTCAAAAACTATGGAACCGGTTGAAAGCAGTACAGGAAAAGGTGCCGGCACACTGAACGCTCACTAAAGCGTTGCAAGTCTTACACGCATGCACTGGGCCTCCCTGGAAAATGCCAGTATTCGTGTGTCTAGATAGTCGGCAGCGCTTAGTCTTATAAATTTGCGGCCTTTTTTTCTGTTTCAGAAGCTTTTCTGTATTACGATGTCATATGATGTCCAGCATATGACCAGCCTGTTTCAGGGACAGTCTTGGACAGTGGTGGTGATTATAAGCATAGAACACTCGTGGGCGTGTGGGGCTGTGAGCAACTTTTGCGCACTAAAAGAAGACTGGCGACATAGCAAGAAATAAGTACAGTCGCTCAAGGGCATATGGGGTGAAACCTTGTTGCGGCTTTCTTTGGTTTATTTAGTCTGATGCCCCTGTTCCTGTAAGCATCATGAAATAAAACGTCCACAGTTCGCTCCAATTGCAAGGTATTGCAAAATATGGACGTCCCCTTCTGGCTCGTGTTACATGAGGCTGAAAAAGCTGCTGGGGATCGTACACATCCTGTTTTTGGCTCATAACCTCAGATAAATCCTTTAAGTCTTTTCGTAATGCCGGTGGTTTTTTCAAGCGCCCCATTTGCTCCTCCAAGGCTCCGCGAATCTTAGAAATTCCAGCAGTGGCCGGCGTTGCCGCCAGCTTCATAGTACGACCAGCCTGCGTTCCGAGAGCACCGCGGGTTTTTGGTGGAGCCAAAACCTTAGATGCCACCTCCATCTTCTTTCCGCGAACTCCATGCTTGGCCTGGACGCCGCAAACTAGACGTGCAATGAGGTTCCATTGACGATGTGGCAGGAAAACAAGATGATTGGGGAACCACCGCGGTGTCAGCCACGTTCGCGCAAGCAATCTCAGGCTGGGGTGGACCAGTCGTATACATGTCCAACGGCACGTCATCACTGCTGGCCGCTCCTTCCACCAGTGTACCAGTAGTCGAATTCGGCAATGTTTTCGAGGTCGTGCCCTCCACAGAGTCTATGTGTACATCCTCGCTGCCTTTAGCCGACACTTGGCAGATGGGGCCGACACTGTAGGCTTCATGGGTGTAAGCGGAGGAAACGTACTTGTCGCTGCGGGCGAGTAGGAACTGCGCAGCGGGCGCGTCACCGTCGGGTGGTCATCACTGCAGCGTCGGCAGGGCAGGGCGCAGCCTTCGCCTTAGTGACCGTGGATACCACAGCTTCCACAAAAAAGGCGCTGAACATTGCACCCGAAAGTGCTCCGAGGAGCCGCATCACCGGCAAACAGGCTGCATACCTTTGTAGTCAAAGGTTACGCGATGCCCAGCGACGCGTAGGTATTTGGGTATTGGTGATGGCGCAGACATCTCCATCCGAACATACCGTGTCCCAGTGAGAGCACCCTTACGGGAGCCCATCTGGCCCGCAGTGACGGACAGGACTTTGCCATGCTGGCTCAGGGCATGTATAAGCGTTTCGGTTGAAACGTAATACGGTAGGAAAAGGCAGTCCACGGTGGTAACTTGAGGACCAACAAGGACGATTGGTATACGGTCGCTGCCGATGACGAGGCAGCCGGCGTCAACGATTAGAGACATAGATCCCATGCTCGCTCTTCACTGTAACTTGAAAAGACTCGGTGCCCCTATGCTCGGGTAAACTCACTATTGACGCCGCCACTTCGACGACCGTCTCGGGACTGGTAAGCGCAGGGACTTCTATGTCGAAGACCGGAGTCTTCGAAGGGTTCTACGGCGCTGAAGGCGCCACGGTGACAAAACCGCGGGATGCCCCTACCGCGAAGCACGCAGGAACGCCCGCCACTAATCAAGTGTCCCCCACTAGAATCAACCGGCTGTTCGCCTCATAGCTACAACCTTGCCACAAGGAGGCAGATGGTTGCATTTAACTTCTTTGTACACAGATCGCGTATGAACCGGTTCATGCTAAGTGATACTTGTTACTTTAAAAAACTGGCGTATATGTACGCCTCTATATTCAGATTATGCTCAAAATTTCCACGCAAGCCTAGCCTGCTGTAATTTGCTATCTTTTGGGGCATTTCGCTTCTCATTGCACGCATGATTATTTTTGAAAAAGTTATCATTTTTCTGAAAGCTCTTATCCTTTTCCGCAAGCATCCACTATTCGTAACCAAGATAAATCGTAAATGTTTAGCAGAGCAACACCATATTCGAGGAGTGTCAAATGTTACGGAGGAAGTGTTCTTTTTTTCTGCATTCAAACATTTTTCACTCCTCTAGTTTTTCCTTACGGCCCATCCCTTCTCCTCGTAAAACCTAAATTTCCCCATCTTTCCTCGTATTATATTTCTAGCTATGCGCAAAGCAAGACAAAAAAGTCCGCAGTAAGGCTATGCATGTTTTTATCTTCATGTGATCTTTGCTGTCTGTGCGCGCTAGAGACAAAAATAAAGAACAGTTGCTTTACAGGACAGGGAAGGCGCGCACACACACACAGGTATTTCACAGGTCTTTTTTGTGGACACGCGAACCGCGCCGTAAAGGTAGATAGGAAGGTAGGCGTGACAGCGGAAAGAGGTGTAGATGCACCGTAGTAGAGGGCTACGAGCAATTTCGACCACCTGATCATCTTTACCGCGCACTGAAACCGCACAGGACACTGATGACTTTCGCCTCCATCAAAATACAGCAGCCGACGGTCTGGATTGTCCCGGGCAAGAAACCAGGGTTCCGCTCAACCGAATGTCATGCTTTTCCTGCTAACAACCCTTCACAAGCCCCGCTGCTACTCCGCAAGACAGCGCCGCACTGACAGAAATACAAGTTGAAAGGGGCCCACAAATTCCCATTAGCCCGGCGCCGGTCCCTTAGTGTCGAGTCGCCTTCGTACCACCACAGATTTGAAGCGATTGTTCAGCGCTATCGCTGATTTGACCTCTCGGGCCACCGTCACGTGCTGCCTCGGGATTGGTCAGTTTCATTGAAGCGCCGGCGTGCGCTTCGCTGCCTTCGCCGACGATGCGTGGAGGCTGCTTCGCAGCCAGATGCAACGTGACCAGTGTTGTGCGCTTGCCAAAATCGTTTCTAATTACTGCTTGCGGGAGTTTATTCATGATTCCGAACAAGTTCGGTGGCGAACAAGGGCTGCTTGCTGGGTTGCTTCAGCAGCTATAGTGGTCAGGAGAAAGTTCAAGTGTTTTCTTTTCCAGAGTACAAAGAAACCCGAGAAGTGACTGCGCGCCATTCCGAGGAATAATTTCGCGCCAACTTCATATACGAAGGTAAGAGTGCCTTAATGGATTCTGCATTTTATTTTTCTGTGCATTTCATTTTTCAATGTTTTCTGCTTCGGCATGCCCAAAGAAGGTCAGGGAGCGAGCAGCATTCTGCGATTGTGGGTCCAGTCCCTTCGGTTGTAATCATGGTACTCTAGAATCTCTTCTTGCACTCGCACTGCCACTCTGGGGCTTCGGGCTTCCGCCACCGCCTTAGTAGGTATAGCGCTTCGTGTAGCGAGGATTAGGGCTGACGACGCAGTTAAGAAAAGTTCGTGGGCGTTCAAAAAAGCCATAGGCGAGCTAGACATCGACAGAAGTGTGGTGTTCAGCTGCCAACGTTTTAGGTCCTCACTTGGTGCCATTGTGAAGGGGATTAGCGAAAATCAATGTCCTTGTTCGGAACCGATGTGAGACGTGTCATCAGTCCATAAATCAGTTTATATTTAAAAAAGTAGGAAAACGCTTAGTCGGCGCTTTAATAGCTGATGCAACAGTGTCTGTCTCTCTGAAAGGCATTAAAAGAATAATTCACCGAGGAACTTTGCGGCGGCTGGGGCCAACTCTCACAATCAATAGGGAAGCATCTCAATTCAGGAAACCATTGACGACAACCATGCCTCGGGCCCGGTCTACCACGGTCTGCGAGCTCGCCAGGTCAGTGCAGCCCAGTAGAGCTTCTCATAGTCCTCACGAGGTAGTTTGGGCTTGGAGGAAGGTTCTGGAAATATTGCCATGTCCAGACTATGTGCAAGCCGTCGAAAGATTTCTCCTCGCAGTAGTGTCATTTTTCTATAAAGGCAGTAGAAAGTGTTTCAAACCACCGGTCACAGCAGTATTCCAGCAGTAAATACTAAGACAATTGTGTTCTTAGGGATAAAAGTAAAAAAACCCGTTTTTCTTAAACTACTGTACTAATGGGGTTGAGTCAAAAAACTGCCAAGATATAAGAACCTTGGCATTGTAGTAAACTCGCACCTAGGATGGAATGACCATATAGACCCCGTAAATCCTCAGCTTTGCGTAAACTTGGTTTTCGTCTCCATAAAAATAGGGGCGCATCTAGCCGCTGCAAACTATTAGCCTACAATACGCTCATAAGACTAAAACTGTATTGGCTGTTAAAAATACCATTTGTTGTTATCGCCGTCGCATAGTTGCTCAGTTCTTCTGCGGGCGCAAGTCAGCCATATAAATAGTTGATTCCAGCGATATTAAGACTTCAAGGGCTTCAACCAGAACACGGTCTGTTACCATACCCAGTCCGACTTCGGAATAAAGCCTCAACGTTGGCAATGACCGAGTTTCCAGTACCGTTTGTCTTGCAGCCCCGGCAGCCCCCCATCTTACAAGGACAGCCCACAGAAGATGTGGAAGACTGCCTTGACTAGTTCGAACGTATGACAACGTTCAACGCCTGCAACAACAAAGCCAGACTAAGGCAAGTCTATTTTGCACTCCAGGAATCTGCCCAAATATAGTTTGAGAATCATAATTCGTATTTGAAAGATTAAAACATATTCAAGACGGAAATTTTGAAGGCTTTCACGAGTACACTGAGAAAAGAAAGAGCCAATTTCCTACTTCAATCAAATAGAATTAGCTAGGGTTTAGCTTTAGTTAAACCCGGTAGGATGCGTAAGCAGAGCCGACGTAGCTTCTCTTTCTTCTGCGGCGTGGCGTGGCTACCGACCGAGTTTACCCGACAGTGCAAAGAGGGGCCCCATCTGTGGTCGCTCTAAAGGTCGAACGTGGCTACCGGCCCGGTTTAAGCGACGGGCTGAAACCTCGCATAACATTGCTTACGTAATACAATTCAGCTCCCTAATGAATCGGTTCTGGCTTACGTTGAAGAAATGGAGCGTCACTTCCATCGCGCCGGTCCCAACATGAACGAAGACACCAAATTTTACCTGCTCGTGCGCGGTGTGAAAGAACTATTTTCAGGTCTTCTATGCCAGCCCAAGGACTACGGCGATGTACTGCCAGGAAGCAGCAACAACTGAAAAGACGTTGCACACCAGAATGCGCCAGTGCAAACCGGTCACTTCACACGATTACTTAAGCCATTTTGACGCTGCACCTACAAGCGAAGGTAGCCTTCGAAAACTCATCCGGGATGTCGTCCATGAAGACTGCTCCGACTACTACCATCGCCTATGAAACCTGAAGTGGATTTGCTCGCAGGCGTTGTCCGCGGAGAAGTCCATCAGGCACCACGGCTTCCTCATGCGACGGCTTCGACATCTCTGACACAAGGACAAGCAGCAATTAACTATGTTGCTGTGTTATGACGACCTGCTTTCTGGCGGGATGCTCCAAGCTCCTTCAACAAGAACAAGGTGCTCCTGAAAGACGCGCCTTAGGCGCAGCCCGCCAGGCCTACGTACGACCCTCAAGCCCCAGGAAATGCGACGCCTGGAGAACATATCATAACCGCCCGGGCGGTTTCCATTTTGGCGAAGCCGGCCACGTCCTTCGCCGCTGCCCGTCGACGCCTCATGGCGCCACCCCGGTAAACGTCACAAGAAACCAAGACATGTCTACCCAGCAGAGATGTTGGACCATCAAGCCGTCGGTTCAGGTCCCTGTCGATGTACAGGGCCCGCTTTGCGTCGCCAAATCGCAACTATAACGACAGTGCGCGAGAAAGGTCCCCTAGCCCCCGTAGGGGAAAGTATCTATATTGCAAATCCCAGTTCCGCTGGGTCCCAGCGCCCCAGTGCCATACCTGTTTATGGGCCCAGTATGACGCTGGAGACTGGGTGTACTCGGACGCAGCATATTGGCACGCGCCGCACTGGTGGCAGTAGTCGCCCGGAGAAAAAAAAAATTCGCCTCAGATAAAAAGTAAAAGCTAAAAACTAACGAAGCATCTCAGCTACGCTAAAAAACATTACAAGAATAAAAACAAATCAAAACTAGGGAAAACAAACTGCACCACTAGCGCTCTTTGAACTTGCTACCTCTTACTCCGTAAGCTTTTTACGCTAATCACTCGGCCACGCCGATTTTTTTTCTTTATTGCCAAATTTATTATCAGGTTTTACACACAAAGAACATTACTCCACAAACACAGAACATGGGTTGAAACAACGACATTTGTCTGCGTGATCCATTACAAATCAGGCCCCCCATTAGCAGCAACACTTTCATTCTCGAAATCCACTCACGCACTTCACCTTGTGTCTTAAAAACTTCAATAACACTCCCAATGACTTCGTAAAAATACTGCCGTATTTTCCTCGCATCAACGTCTGCATGCCTAAAAGCAATTCTGGATCGCCAGATACTCTGCAGGCCCAATAACATGATCATGTCCAGCGGTAGCCCATCATCATCTTCAATTAGTAAAAATTGAATTCCGAGTGCATCCAAGGGTAGGTCTTTTTAATTGTTCTTTGTAGAATGCCTTTGAAGAAAAACGCTTCCCAACAGTTTAAGGAAACGTGTTTAATAGTTTGCGGTCTGCGGCATATGAAACAGTGATTTCCCCAAGGTACAAAAAAAAAAACTTTATTTCTAAATAAGTCTTAACTTATAGTGTATTGCTATGGAGCTCGAAAAAAAAAACGTTTTTGCTCCCCGTGATAGAGCCATATTTATTGCTCGTTTAAGGACTGACTTACATGGACCTGCACATTACAACTATCTGTACAATGGGATCGGGAGAAAGACATCGCACAAGTCCTTGCAAAGATTCTTTCGCGTCACAGTTGATATATATTTGAACAAAAGAACCCCAGGTGGTCCAAATTTCCAGAGTCCTCCACTACGGCATCTCTCATAGCCTGAGTTGCTTTAGGACGTTAAACCCTCAAAACTAAACCAAACCATCAAACAAACAACGGACTTGCAATACACGACATGACAAACACGCTTCTTAAGGATTCCGAAAATCCTCCCTTGCATGCTCACCGAACTTAAAACTAAATTTCGTAGCGCTTTGTTCAACCTAACCTGACACACAGTTCTTAACAGTGGATATTTCGTATCACGAAAGAACATAAAACGGCTAACCGCTTGGCGCAAATACAAATGTGCTAAACCTACTCCTCCAAAGCGGACGCGATGAAACACGCTGGTTCGGCGGGTGCGCTAATGTGTTTTCCGACAGAAAAACGGCGAATACACGGTGGAATATCTGCACATTCACACGAGAACAATTCAGTACTTGTAACACGTACCATATCTTGGTAACGAGAAATAAATTACAAATCTTGGCAGGTGCAAACAGACCATCCAAATCCTTTTAGTTTCTCGGCCTTTTCACGTACTTCTTAAACCTGCTGGTTCCAATATGACTCACTGTCTCAGCAGTTTTCCAATGGCACTCCTAAATACTTCCCTGGTGTTGTTACCCAAGGAATTTTCACGAAACTCGTAGGGGTTGTGGGTAACTCTCAATGCCAGAAACCCTGACACTTATACCAGTTCACAGCACTACCACTCGTAAAACAAAAGTCGTTCACCAATTTGACAACACTGCGAATGCTTTCGTTGTCGGTACAGAAGACGGCAATGTCATTGGCATACGCGAGTATACAGACCTGTGCTGCATGCAAACGAAAACCTCGGGCACTGCTGCTCTCGATAATGCTCAGACAAAATGGTTCAACATACAAGCAGAAAAGCAATGGCGATAGGGGGCAGCCTTAACGTACAGAGCGCTGCACTTGGATGCGCTCACTCATCCTCTTATTTACTATCAGGTGCGTAGTGCTCCCTCTATATGCCATTGCGGCTTCCTTGCAAATAACTGAGCCCACATTTGCAAGCTCTAAAACTGACAAGACATCATGTGGCCCCTTATCGAGGGCTGTCTGTAGGTTAATCAGGAGCATGGCAACGCTATCATGCAAGGCGTCGCAACACTCCAGCATAGACCGTGCCTTGTGAATATTAGTCTATATGGCTCAGCCTTTAAGTCTGCAGGTCTGATGCGGTCCTACTAATTCTTCCAATACAGTTTGAAGTCTTTTAGCTAGATTTTTCGTCAGATGTTATAAACTGGGTTCGTCAAGGATAATGGTCGGTAAGCGGAAACTTGTTGAAGCTTAGAGTCGTCAACATTTTTTTGGTATTACAGCGCATGCTAACAGCATGCGTTGTTAGAAAAGACGGGGGAAGCATATCCTTGTCATACACCTCACTAAATGATGGAGTCAAAACTTGGGCGAAATCATCTTTGAATGCCTTATAAAGGGCGGCTGCAATCCCGCCTGGCCCTGGAGACTTTCCAGTGTTGAGGTCGTCTATGGCTTTATTTACCTCTCAAAACTATCGAAAGCTCATCAAATTAGTTTCACATTCAACTTAAGCATACCAAAAGCTTTATTTCTGGTTGGGATCTAAAGCCGCCATGGTGACGAAATCACGAGATGCTCCTACCGTGAAGCACGCAGGGACGCCCACAGTAGTCAATGATTTGTTTGACAATTCTTGATTTACATAAATGAAGCTGATAGAGTTGCTTTGGAGAAGTAGAGAGAATTTATTGCCTTCCACACACATAGGAACTTGTATATACACACACACGCACTGTAGTACGTACATGGGCACGACAACGAAAGGTGCGATACTAGCAACAATCACACATTGATAGTTATTCCGTGTTTATCAATACCTAGAGAACACAAGCTCAAAAGGAGTTAAAATGAGAAACGTAATGACAGATGATTAAATCTTATATGGCAATACACTTCCTCATGGTTCGAGGTACGCAACAAAGGGGGGGAGGGGTTACAATGGCAAAGCTGCCATAACAAGACTGCCGTTCGGAACAATGAAGAAACGGGTGTGCCAGCGCTCCAGAAACCGCGCCTCTCCATCTCTGTCCAGTTGATCAGAGAGATACTTCTGCAATAAAAGACGCAGTCGCTGCAGCGCTGGGAACATGGCTCTCGCTGGTTGTCTACGGACTTCAGCAAGGCAACGCCTCTTCCACAACACAAAATATACACAGGCGACTACTAGTCGCGCAAAACATCCGCGTGGTGGCCTGGCGCCAGGGCCACCATGCATGGAGAACATCCTTCTCACTAAGCGCCACATGACCAGCGCAACTGGGCATTCAAAGAACGCGTGCCTCATGTTTTCCGTGCTGCCGCAGTTTGGGCATTGGTAATTCGGCACGACATGCCACATGGCCAGGCGTTCTCGCGTGGGTAACACGCCCAATCGCTGGCGCCACTCGAAATCGCGGACCTCGGAAGGCACACGGCTCACCGCCCACCGACGCCACTTGTCGACGGCCGTTACGGAGCTGGTCGTCGTGGTTTGGACGCGATGAGGCAACCATTTCACTGACTTGCCTTGCGGGCACCTTTGAGGTCAGGCAGGTCGCTGTCGACCGCTGTCTTAAAGACTGCTACCGTTTGGTAGAGCCTGTGAGGCCTTTCGGCCTGTGGGCCCAGGTGCCGGTTTGCAGTAAAGGCCTGGCGAGCTGTGCTCAGCCAGTACTGTAACAGGGAGCGCCCCGGGTACAGCGGATCATTGAGCAGCGTGGCGACCAGTTTCGACGCGAGCACTTGGCCCACCGTGTTGGCGCATGGCAGCTCGATGCCGCCCCTTTCTTGCAGTAGGTGAAGGAAACGGCGCGCGACAAGCGCTGTCCCGCCATCCCAGACAAACACCCCAGCCAGGGAGGCGAGGCGGCCTGCCGTTCGACGCGGAATCACCGCAACGCGTGAGACGTAGAGCGCGTCGGCGTACGCCTTAGTCTTTACGACCCCTACATTTGTCTGTACGGAAAGTGCAAAGTGGGCGCCCTCCGACATCGCACGTGTGGAACGCGCAACCACATCCTGTCACGACCGCTTTGATACGCCGGATCGTTTCGGAAAAGACGCCCAGCACATGGACCGCGTCGACAAATGGAAAACAAACTAGGAGAGGGCCCGCGCGTTCAACTGCGCTCCAGACAGATTGGAATATGTGTCAAAAACATCAAGAAAGGCGCCGAAGCTGGGGCAATCGCGTAAGAAAAGGGACAGATCGTCAGCGTAAGTTGATGCCACGACCGTTTCTTGCCCGTCACCGGAAAGCCCCGGATGTGCCGATCACAGGCAACTCTCTTTAAGAGCGAATCCGATGACAGGACAAAACGTGCAGGCGACAAGGGGCAACCCTGGCGAACTGCCCTTGTTACGGCGAAAGGAGGAGCTACTGACCCGTTCAGAACAAGTGCACTACTTAGATTGCTGTATAAAACTCGTATCCTGTCGATAAATACCGGAGGCAGGCCGAAGCAGCGGATGTCAGCAAACAAGTAGCCGTGCTCGATTCTGTCAAATGCCTTCGACTGATCTAAGGATCCCGTCTACTGCCTTCTCTTTTGCATAAGCGAACACGTCTCGTGTCAGCGTGAATGACGCAAAGATAGAACGACCTGGAACTGCAATTGATTGATATTCGCTGACAAAAATGGTAGGACGGGGCGTAGGCATTTGACTAAAAGGGAGGATACCTACTTGTAATCTGTGTTAAGTAGAGTACTCGGCCGCCAAGCCTCCGCTTCCGATAACGTCGCAGCGTGCTTCGGCACTAGTACGATCCGGCTTGAAGAAAAGGATGCTGGCTTTTTACCTTCTTCGAGGAAAATGTTCACAAGCCGCGTCAGATGTCGTCCAATGACTTCAAAGAAAGTGCACTAGAACCCCGTAACCAATCCATCTGGTCCGGGTGGCGAAGCTTGGCGCATACTTCAAAACACGCTTACAATTTCCTCATCCGTTGCAGGGGCGCACAGCGTCTCAATCATCTCATCTGGTGAGTGGGGTAATTAATGTTCCGCAGAAGTCTGCAGTCACTCTCTCAAATCCGTCGCGCTCGCAGAGGCCTTCTGACGCGAAGATCGCTTTGAAGTAGCCTCGAAAAACGCGTTCAATATCTGCAGGCTCCATGGACATTGTCCCGTCTTGCATGCACACTTCCTCGATGCGGGCAGGTCTGTCATTTTATATGCCGACAGCTGCGCGCCTACATTAAGTCGTCCGTATCGAAAGCATTAAAAAGACAAAGATCATGACGTCTTGCCCCATCAAGTCCTGGAGCATCAAATGACAAGTGGAAGCTGTGACAGATTTTCTCTTGGGCTCCAAGTTTACCCCGGAAGGAGACTGCAGCCATGAAATTAGGAGCCGCCTGCTTCTGGGAAAGAGAGCCATGGCTAGAATTGACCGCCGATTAAAGAGCAGAGACAACACTGCCAACCAAGATCCGTATAACTCGTGCTAAAATCTTTCCAGTTACGATGTATGGATGCGAGAGTTGGACTGTGAAGAAGGCTGACCGCCGAAGAATAGACGCATTTGAATTGTGGTGCTGGCGGAGAATCTTGAGAGTTCCTTGGACGGCCAGAAGATCAAAGTAGTTGTTAATGCCGACCATAAACCCTGCCTGCTCATTGTAGGGTCAACTTCTAAAGTTAATGCTCAGCTACTTTGGTCATCTGATGAGAATAGAGGAGTCGCCTGAGAGATTTGATGTTGGGAAAGGTTGAGTGTCACCGGAGAAGGGGGTAAGCAGCGAACGCGATGGTTAGATGGCATCCTCGAGGCGCTGCAGATGAAGTTATGGGATGTGAAGAAGATAGTGAGAGACCGGAAAGCGTGGCGTGATATGGTCCATAGGGTCACTAAGAGTCGAACACGACTAAACGACTGAACTGAGCTGACTGATCGTAAGCATGCAGACGCATGTCCGCAGCGATCCGCGATGCTCGCGATCCCCCTTCTGGAATCTCATACCGCATGTGAAGACTTTCCAGATACTAACGCATCGCAAACGTCAACTCGTCAGCGTTTCCAACGATTCTCATGCGGCGTAGCACATCTTTAAATGCTGTTGCGGGCCCGCCTTTGCTTACCTGCGCGGACCAAAATGTCGCGCCATTCAATCTTCTACGAATCTCACACCTTCAGACTGAGATCTACAATCATACCAACTGAACTGATCAAGTCTCGGCAGATATCGCGGACACTGACGAAATCGTGGAGGACGGAAAGATCCGTGCGCCAAGTTCCAGACGAGTCCGGACGAAGCGACGCACACCTCAACGACACAACCACCGAGCGGTTGTCGCTGAGGTGCCCGACACCAACAGGTGGAGTAACCACTTCGCAGAATACTAGCGTGGGAGGCCGATACACGCTGTTAATGCGACTCCCGCTCCGGCTTCGTGCCCTTGTGTTCACGAAAGCGTCGCCGTGTAGAGCGACCCACGCGTCGGATAGCTGGAGCGGTCTTACAAGGTTCCCAACTCCTTCGCATTATAGCAGGGCGTACCCTGCCTTGATCCGCGGATGTCACGTGTGAGTCCAGTACGCAAATAAAATCACAGGCTCCAAAACTAGCGACGCAGCTGAACGGAAGAAAACTGAACGAAAAACTCAGCAACAAAGAGAGGATCACTGGATTGCATGTAAAGTCGAACATTCCTTCTATTTGCTTCAGTATCATGTCAAATTATTTTGAGATTTAACTTAAACTGTCTAGCTGCATCAATTACAACGCCACCTGCTATTTTCGAATCAAATGTATTTCTTGCGCCAAGTATGATTGTTTTCCTAGAATTTCTCGAAATAAGTATCTAGACAACATGGAGGTGGGTCTGGCTCCCAAAAAGGGAGGATGGGCAGGTAAATATGCCAAAAATTGCGTCACAGGAAAGGCAAGGCGCTATATCTGTTTGATTGATTGACTAATTTATAGGAAGGGAAAGGCGCGGAAACTGCCTCACTGGTATTCTGTGGACACCTAAACCGCGCCGTAAGGGAAGGGAAGAGGGTGGGAGTGAAAGTGGAAAGCGAGAAAGAGGAGCCGTAGGGGAGGGCTACAGAGTAATTTCGACCACTTGGGGATCTTTAACATGCGATGACATCGCACAGAACACGGACGCCCCTTCGTTTCGCCTCCATCGAAACGCAACCGCTGAGGTCGGGTTCGAACCCGGGTGCTCCGGCACAGTAGTCGGGCGTCTTACCACGGCACCACCCCGGCGGGGCGTGTCTAACTAATCCTTTTTGACATCTTATAACTATAGTATATCAGTATCACGGAGCTTCTGTCGTGTAAAGCAAACCAGCACCGATGTGACGAATGAGGCTACACAGTAATATTGCTGCCATCGCAAAAGCTTCTCTCTTTAAGGCATTTTAGTTTTCTCTTTCTGGTATAATTCTGTGTAATAGAGGCCGTTTATTTATTTTATGGAGACTACACTAAATATTCTGCTGCCATTTTGCACTGGATATACTGAGCAATATAAATTGGAATCGTCAAATGCACTGATGCTCCTGTAATTAAAGTACAGTCACAGGCTCTTCTCTGCGAATCTTCGTAATTGAATTTTAAAACTATTAAAACACTTTTAGCATTGCAAGACGCACGTGCACAGGGGCCGTAATAAAATTTACCCTCTTTCCTGCAGAATCCAGAGATCATGAACGTCCTGGCCTCGTGACACATTTTATGAGCACTTTAATGTAGCCTGCTGTTTGTGCAATTGCCGTAAGTTCACAGATAGTTTTGCAAGCAAATATTTTGCACTACACAATGAGTTGTTCGAATGCAAAAGCCCTTGCAATCTAAAGGATCACTAGTTGTAATGCAGATGATAATTATCACTCGGATTCTACTCTTAGCTGCTCATCATGTTGAGCTGCAACCCGCTTCAGAAATGTGTGCGCATGGTGTAACAGTTGTTTTACCGCGTTTGAGCATTCACTACTTAAAGCTGTATCTTTTCTCGCGTAATGAGCAGTGCGTACACAGATGCGGACTGGTGAGAATCTCAGTGCAGAATTCATCCTGACTGCCTTATCAGTACAGCAGCTGCTGTAGTAGAAGATGACGCTACAACCATAGACCATCAAATATATGTAAACATTGTACGGTCATGGCTGAGGTATATAGATTTGGATAAAATCACGTACATGCTTTTCATCCGTATGGCACCTTAGTCTTCTGGTTTTTTCATAGTTAATGGCAATATCTCATATTATTCATTGAGGTTACTATAATGAGCAGGGTTTTGTGTTCTACACGTTTTCATTATTCACATGCTTCAAAGAAGTAAAATGCGGCAGAGCTGTTGCGGCATGTCAGATTGAAGAAGATTTTATGATTGCTATTATCAGCCAGGTACCATTCTGCCCACGTCTGATAATTCGCATCCTATATACAACGTCCATATTTTCCTTTCTTCTTTAGGTCCCTTCCAGCCCGGTGAGCCGTTTACAGGTAATACACCACTACATCATGCTCCAAGCGCAAATCCTTTTAACGATGTGCTAGGTTTCTGATAAAAGGTGCTTTAAGCCTGAAGTCGATGTATATCTTTATGCACTGTAGATTTGTATATTCAGATGGCAATCTCAAACAATCCCCCCCCCCCTTTTTTTTCCTTTACAACGGCGCAAAAAACAACTTAAAAAACACACTGATGAGAGAAAACCTGTAAAATGAAGAGCCTGATTTTTTCCATAGAAAACTTCATAGTTTCACGACATTGTGTTCGCATGACTGCCAATGAATACCCGCAATTGCTAGCCAAAAAATAACTACTGCAAAGGCCACGCCCCACGATGTTTAAAGCGAAAGCTTTTCAATGCTCATAGAACAAAATATCATGCAGGTTTTAGTTTGGTAAAACTTTATTTCCCACAGTAGGGGTCTTGGAGGACACTCGGCTAGGCGCCAGGTGTAGAGGGCAGCTCCCACGTCGGCACAGACAGCCCGAGAGTTGTGCCCGAGATTTGTGTCCGAGGTCTATCCTATTCCGCGAGATTCCACGAGGTTAGTTCTTGTCTAGCGTTTCTGTCATCTATAATGCCACACTTGAACACGTGCCAACGAATGTTGTTGTTGTGGTTGTAAGAAGACTGAAAAGAAATTGTACGGGCCTGCTACTGGCTCTGTAACTGAGCCACAATCACTGCCTCAAATGGCTGGTTGATTGGTTCACAGGAAGAGAAAGGCGCTGTATCTGTCAAACTTGCTCTGTGGACACCTGAACCGCGCCGTAAGGGAAGGGAGGAAGGTGGGAGTGAAAGTGGAAAGAGAGAAAGGGGAGCCGTAGTGGAGGGCTGCGGAGTAATTTCGACCACCTGGGGAACTTTACCGTGCGCTGACATCGCACAGCACACGGACGCCACTTCGTTTCGCCTCCATCGAAAAGCAGCCCCCGAATAGAAAATGCACGGGCCTGCTACTGGCTCTATAACTGAGCCACCTCCGCTGCCTCGTGCAAGCAGAAGATTGATTTATAGTAAGGGAAAGGCGCGAAAACTGTCTCACTTGTTTTTTGTGGACACCTCAACCGCGCCGTAGAGAAAGGGAGGAAGGTGGGAGTGAAAGGGGAAAGAGAGAAAGAGGAGCCGTAGTCGAGGGCTACGGAGTAATTTTGACCTCCTTGGGATCTTTAACGGGCACTGACATCGCACAGCACACGGACGTCTCTTCGTTTCGCCTTCATCGAAACCCAGCCGCTGAGGTCGTTGTTGTTGTTGTGGCTGTAGGAAGAAAGAAAAGAAAATGCACGAGCCTGCTACTGGTTCTGTAGCCGAGCCACCTCCGCTGCCTCATGCAGACAGAAGAGAAAATAGAGAAGAAAGAAAAGGAAGAGGGAGATAAAGACGCGCACCGCAACAACAGCCGTCGTCCACCACCGATGTGGCGGGTGCAATGACGGCCTACAACAGGTAAAGATTCGAACAGGCTAGCCCCCGCCGCAAGTGGCAGTGACCTACCTGTCCTAACCCCTTCAGGGGAGTGCCGCCGAGGTCGGGTTCAAGCCCGGGTACTCCGGTACAGTAGTAGATAAAATATAGAAGAAAGAAAAGAAGAATGGAGAGAAAGACGCGCGCCGCAACAACAGCCGTCGTCCACCACCGAAGCGGTGGCGGGTGCAATAAACATTCGGTGGCAGGCGAGCCCCCGCCGCAAGCGGCGGTGACATACCTGTTCCAGCCCCATCAACGAACGCCAAGCGACAGGCGCGATAGCATACCGTCCAAACACACTTGCCGGAGAAAGTGTGACAGCCTTTCCTTTCCTGTAAAACAATTAGCATTAAATTTAGCAGAGCAACGACGCCGGTGATAGGCAAACAATGAGAGGCAAGGAAATGAGAGGAAGGGTAGACTTTGGCCATTCTCCTCTTAGAGGCATCAAAGAAACCATCTAATTTTTCGCTCACTTACGCTGACGCCGGAGCTTTTGGCTGTCGGATCCTGTAAAGCTGCCATGTTAAATTATTTGCAACGTTTCTCCTAAGATAGTCGGCACATACCCTCCTCGACTGGCAGTGATTATCGACACTTTGCGAATTCGTATTGATGAGCCCAACAGTGTGGTTTGTAATTTTTCTAGCTGTTGCACAAGTAACACATGCACACTCACGTGTATGCATACGTGATCGGATAAGTGTCAGTGCTCGCTTCTAATCGTTAAAAATCTGGTTTCCAGTTTGAAACGAAGCCATTCCGTTACCTTGCTCCCATCTTTTAGCGGGACGGGACCGAATTGCAGAAGTTTGGCTTTGACTTTCGGCTCTTTTAAACAAACTATTGAGCCATATTATTTCATAACACGTCACCGATTTCACTTGAAGTGACGCCTTGCTGCATCAGACAAAGGCTAGGGCCGCTTTGTTTTCGCCTCACATGAAGAGACAATGTGTTGCAAGGCCTAAACAACCATGTATTTATGCCCAGTTTTATATAAATGCTCGCAATGAGCGCTTGTTGTTTTAGCAATAAAGTCACACTGTCCGATTCACAGGGTTTTATTGGACCACGTATTATATCAATATACTCAATCCTCACCATAGAGTATTTCAAACTTTTACTTGCGGTTCAGAAATGTCCGCATTCTGGGAGCTGGGGACGAGGGATGTAAAAGGTTTTTTACTGTCGTGCCAAGAAGTAGACTCGGGATTCTAAGGGTGCTGGTGGGGTCGACTTACGCATAAGAGAGCTGTCCGATTGGGTAGCTGCGCCACTTGTGCCTTGGCATGTGAAAGCGTCAGGTGCACAATCTGCTGGCCAATCAGTGCACGGCCGTGCCATCTTCCAACTACCACCTTCCAGAAGCAAGCGTGCGCGGTTGGGCATTTGGGTTTGCTCGGTATGGTGGCTCAGAAAAAGAGAAAACGACAGAAGAGGCGCAGAAAGCGGGTTGTTCCGACTAGCATCTACCGCCCCCTGAGGCAGCGCAAACGGTTCAGGTGTCCAGAGAAACAAATGTGACAGATACTGCACCTTTCCCTTCCTGTGAACCAATTAGGAACAATAATGGTAATAATATTATAATTATTAAATTCTAATAATATTATAATAAAAATAATATTAGCCCACTTTCTCTATCTCTTCTGTCGTTTTCTCTCTTGCGGAGCCACCGTACCGAGCAAACCCAAATACGCCTACGGGCGACCTTGTGCCGCATCCGATCCTGAGGTCGGCGACGAAACACAGCGCTTATTCCCTTCTCGCTGTAGCTCAATGTCCATTTCACACTCACTGAGCGTTGAAAGCGACGGGGAGTGTCCGACACCAAGGCTGAAAGAGCTGCTGGGAATCGTCCACATCCTGTTTTTGGCTCACAACCTCAGATGAATCCTTTAAGTCTTTTCGTAATGCCGGTGGTTTTTTCACGCGCCCCATTTGCTCCTCCAAGGCTCCGCGAATCTTAGAAATTCCAGCAGTGGCCGGCGTCGCCGCCAGCTTCATAGTACGACCAGCCTGCGTTCCGAGAGCACCGCCGGTTTTCGGTGGAGCCAAAGCCTTAGATGTCATTTGCGCCTTCTTTCGGCGAACTCCATGCTTGGCCTGGACGCCGCAAACTTTAGACGTGCAATGAGGTTCCATTAACGATGTGGCAGGAGCACACGATGATTCGGGGACCATCGCGGTGTCAGCCGCGATCGCGCTAGCAATCTCAGGCTGGGATGGACCAGTCGCATACATGTCCAACGGCACGTCATCACTGCTGGCCGTTCCTTCCGCCAGTGTACGAGTAGTCGAATTCGGCAACGTTTTTGATGTCGTGCCCTCTATAGAGTTTATTTGTACTTCCTCCTTGCCTTTAGACTACTCACTTGCTTGGCAGATAGGGCCGCTGCACTATAGGCTTCATGGGTGTAAGCGGAGGAAACGCACTTGCCGCTGCGTCTGAGTAGGAACGGCGCACCGGGCACGCTGCTGGCCGTTCCTTCCGCCAGTCTACGAGTAGTCGAATTCGGCAACGTTTTTGATGTCGTGCCCTCTACAGAGTTTATTTGTACTTCCTCCTTGCCTTTAGACTGCTCACTCGCTTGGCAGATAGGGCCGCTGCACTATAGGCTTCATGGGTGTAAGCGGAGGAAACGCACTTGCCGCTGCGTCTGAGTAGGAACGGCGCACCGGGCACGCCACCGTCGGGTGGTCATCACTGCAGCGTCGGCAGGGCAGGGCGCAGCCTTCGCCTTGGTGACCGTGGATACCACAGCATCCACAAAAAGGCGCTGAACACTGCACCCGAACGTTCTCCGAGGAGCCACATCACCGGCAAACACGCTGCATACCTTTGTGCTCAAAGGTTACGCGATGCCCAGTGACGTGTAGGTATTTAGGTACTGGTGATGACGCAGACATCTCCATCCGTACATACCGCGTCCCAGTGAGAGCACCCTTACGGGAGCCCATCTGGCCCGCAGTGACGGACCTGACTTTGCCATGCTAGCTCAGGGCCTGTATAGGCGTTTTGGTTGAATCGTAATACGGTAGGAAAAGGCAGGCCACGGTGGTAACTTGAGGTCCAACAGGGACGATTGGTATACGTTCACTGCCGATGACGAGGCAGCCGGTGTCAACGATTAGAGACATGGATGCCATGCTCTTCACTGTAACTTGAATAGACTGGGCGCCCATATTCTCGACGCACTAACCTTCGGGTAAACGCACTATTGACGTTGCCGCTTCGACGATCGTCTTGGAACTGGTACCCGCAGGGACGCCTATGTCGAAGCCCTGAGTCTTCGAAGGGTTCTACGGCGCTGAAGGCGCCACGGTGACAAAGCCACGGGATGCCCCGAACGTGAAACACGCAGGGACGCCCGCCACTAATCAAGTCTCCACCACTAGAATCAACAGGCTGTTCGCCTCATAGCTACAACCTTGCCACAACGATGCAAGAACCAGGTAGTTGCGTTTAACTTCTTCGTACACAGAACACGTAAGAACCTTGAGATTCATGCACAGTGATACTCGTTACTTTAAAAAACTGGCGTCTATGTACGTCTCTATATTCAGATTATGCTCAAAATTTCCAGGCAAGCCTAGCCTGCTGTAATTTGTTATCTTTTGGGGCATTTCGCTTCTTGTTGCACGCATGATTATTTTCGAAAAAGTTATCATTTTTCTGAAAGCTACCATCCTTTTCCGCAAGCATCCACTATTCGTAACCAAGATAAATCGTAATTGTTTAGCAGAGCAACACCATATTCGAGGAGTGTCAAATGTTACGGAGAAAATGTTCTTTTTTTCTGCATTCAAAAATTTTTCACTCCTCTAGTTTTCTCCTACGGCCCATCCCTTCTCATCGTAATACCTAAATTTCCCCATCTCTTCTCGTATTATATTTCTAGCTATGCGCAATTCAAGATTAAAAATCCGCAGGAAGGCTATGAAAGCTTTTATCAACATGTGATCTTTGCTCTCTGTGCGCGCTAGAGACAAAAATAAAGAACAGTTGCTTTACAGGACAGGGAAGGCGCACACACACACAGGTATTTCACAGGTCTTTTTGTGGACACGCGAACTGCGCCGTAAAGGTAGATAGGAAGGTAGGAGTGACAGCGGAAAGAGGTGTAGATGCACCGTAGTAGAGGGCTACGAGCAATTTCGACCACCTGATCATCTTTAACGCGCACTGAAACCGCACAGGACACTGATGACTTTTCGTTTCGCCTCCATCAAAATGCAGCAGTCGACGGTCTAGATTGTACCCGGGCAAGAAGCCGTTGTTCCGCTCAACCGAAAGTCAAGCTTTTCCTGCTAACACCCCTTCACAAGCCCCGCTGCTACTCCGCAAGACAGCGCCGCTCTGACAGAAACCATTGACGAGATTCAAGTTGAAAGGGGCCCTCAAAATCCCATTAGCCCGGCGCCGGTTCTTTAGTGTCGAGTCGCCTTCGTACCACTAAGATTTGTAGCGATTGATCAGCGCGATCGCTGATTTGACCTCTCGGGCCACCGTCAAGCACTGCCTCGGGATTGGTCAGTTTGATTGAAGCGCCGGCGCGCGCTTCGCTGCCTTCGCCGACGATGCGTGGACGCTGCTTCGCAGCCAGATGCAACGTGACCAGCGTTATGCGCTTGCCCAAATCGCTTGTCATTACCGCTTGTGGGAGTTTATTCATGAGTCCGAACAAGTTCGGTGCCGAACAAGTGCTGCTTGCCGGGTTGCTCCAGCAGCTATAGTGGTCAGGAAAAAGTTCAAGTGTTTTCTTTTTCAAAGTACAAAGAAATTTCCGAGAAGTGGCAGCGCGCCATTCCGAGGAATAATTTCGCGCCAATTTCATATACGAAGTTGAGTGCCTTAATTGATTCTGCATTTCATTTTGCTGTGCATTTCATTTTTCTATGTTTTCCGCTTCGGCATGCCGAAAGGAGGTCAGGGAGCGAGCAGCACTCTGCGATTGTGGGTGCAGTCCCTTGGGTTGTAATCATGGGGCTCTAGAATCTCTTCTTGCACTCGTACTTCCACTCTGGAGCTGCGGACGGAGCTGCGGCCTTTATAGCGCTTCGTGTGGCGAGGATTAGGGCTGGCGACGCAGTTAAGAAAAGTTCGTGGGCATTCAAACAAGCCATAAGCGAGCTAGACATCGACAGAAGTGTGGTGTTCAGCTTCCGACGTTGTAAGGCCACGCATGGTGCCATTGTGAAGGCGATTAGCGAAAATCAATGTCCTTGTTCGGAACCGATGTGAGACGTGTCATCAGTCCATAAATCAGTTTATATTTAAAAAGTAGGAAAACGTTTAGTCCGCGCTTTATTAGCTGATGCAACTCTCACATTCAATAGGAAAGCATCTCAATTCAGGAAACCATTGACGAACACCATGGCTCGGGCCCTGTCTACCACGGTCTGCGAGCTCGCCAGGTCAACGCAGCCCAGTAGAGCTTCTCATAGTCTAGACGGGGTAGTTTGGCTTTGGGGGAAGGTTCTGGAATTATTGCCATGTCCAGACTATGTGCAAGCCGTCTAAAGATTTCTCCTCGAGTAATGTCATTTTTCTATAAAGGCAGGAGAAAGTGTTTCAAACTGCCGGGCACGGCAGTATTCCAGCAGTAAATACTAAGACAATTGTGTTCTTATGGATAAGAGTAAAAAAATCCGTTTTTCTAAACTATTGTATTAATGGGGTTGAGTTAAAAAACTGCCAAGGTATAAGAATCTTGGCATTGTAGGATAGGATAGGATAGGAAATACGTTAGTTTCTCTGGGAGGGTAGTAAACTCGCACCTAAGATGGAATGACCATACAGACCCGGTAAATCCTCAGCCTTGCGTAAACTTGGTTTTCTTCGCCATAAACATAGGGGTGCATCTAGCCGCTGCAAACTATTATTCTGCAATACGCTCATGAGACTAAAACTCTATTGGCTGTTAAAAATACCATTTGCTGTTATCGCCGCCGTGAATTGCTGAGTCCTTTTGCGGGCGCAAGTCGGCCATATAAAGAGTTGATTCCAGCGATATTACACCTGTCTCCTCTTTTGGCGTCTATCACATTGTCACCACTACGTTACATCTGATAGAGGTGCTGCCTTCGTGTTCCAGTCCCCCCTTCAAGCGACCACAGCCTTATTCCTGCCGCCGGGGAGGGCCAGCCACTAGGTGACCGAATCAGCCGCCGACTTCAAGGGCTCCAACCCGAACACGGTCTGTAGTCCGACTCCGGAATAAAGCCTCAACGTTGACAATGACCGAGTTTCCAGTACCGTTTGTCTTGCAGCCCCGGCAGCCCCCAATCTTACAAGGACAGCCCACAGAAGATGTGGAAGACTGCCTTGACCAGTTCGAACGCATGACAACATTCAACGCCTGGAACAACGAAGCTGATAGAGTTGCTTTGGAGAAGTAGAGGGAATTTATTGTCTTCCACACACATAGGTACTTGTATATACACACACACGCACTGTAGTACGTACATGGGCACGACAACGAAAGGTGCGATACTAGCAACAATCACTTATTGATGTTATTCCGTGTTTATCAATACCTAGAGAACACAAGCTCAAAAGGAGTTAAAATGAGAAACGTAATGACAGATGATTAAATCTTATATGGCAATACACTTCCTCATGATCCGAGGTGCGTAACAAAGGGGGGGGGGGAGGGGTTACAATGGCAAAGCTGCCATAACAAGACTGCCGTTCTGAACAATGAAGAAACGGGTGTGCCAGCGCTCCAGAAACCGCGCCTCTCCATCTCTGTCCAGTTGATCGGAGAGATACTTCTACAATAGAAGACGCAGTCGCTGCAGTGCTGGGAACATGGCTCTGGCTGGTTGTCTACGGACTTCAGCAAGGCAACGCCTCTTCCACAACACAAAATATACACAGGCGACTACTAGCCGCGCAAAACATCCGCGTGGTGGCCTGGCGCCAGGGCCACCGTGCATGGAGAACATCCTTCTCATTAAGCGCCACATGACCAGCTCAACTGGGCATTCAAAGAACGCGTGGCTCATGTTTTCCGTGCTGCCGCAGTTTGGGCATTGGTAATTCGGCAGGACATGCCACATGGCCAGGCGTTCTCGCGTGGGTAACACGCCCAATCGCTGGCGCCACTCGAAATCGCGGACCTCGGAAGGCACACGGCTCACCGCCCACCGACGCCACTTGTCGACGGCCGTGCGGAGCTGGTCGTCGTGGTTTGGACGCGATGAGGCCACCATTTCGCTGACTTGCATTGCGGGCACCTCAAAAATATTGAGGTCAGGCAGGTCGCTGTCGACCGCTGTCTTAAAGACTGCTACCGTTTGGTAGAACCTGTGAGGCCTTTCGGCCTGTGGGCCCAGGTGCCGGTTTGCAGTAAAGGTCTGGCGAGCTGTGCTCAGCCAGTACTGTAACAGGGAGCGCCCCGGGTACAGCGGATCATTGAGCAGCGTGGCGACCAGTTTCGACTCGAGCACTCGGCCCACCGTGTTGGCGCAAGGCAGCTCGATGCCGCCCCTTTCTTGCGGTAGGTGAAGGAAACGGCGCGCGACAAGCGCTGTCCCGCCATCCCAGACAAACACCTCAGCCAGGGAGGCTAGGCGGCCTGCCGTTCGACGCGGAATCACCGCAACGCGTGAGACGTAGAGCGCGTTGGCGTACGCCTTAGTCTTTACGACCCCGACTTTTGTCTGTACCGAAAGTGCAAAGTGGGCGCCCTCCGACATCGCACGTGTGGCACGCGCAACCACATCCTGTCACGTTAGCGTTGATACGCCGGATCGCTTCGGAAAAGACGCCCAGCACACGGACCGCGTCGACAAATGGAAAACAAACTAGGAGAGGGCCCGCGCGTTCAACTGCGCTCCAGACAAATTGGAATATGTGTCAAAAACATCAAGAAAGGCGCCGAAGCTGCGGCAATCGCGTAAGAAAAGGGACAGATTGTCAGCGTAAGTTGATGCCACGACCGTTTCTTGCCCCGTCACCGGAAAGCCCCGGATGTGCCGATCACAAGCAACTCTCTTTAAGAACGAATCCGATGACAGGACAAAACGTGCAGGCGACAAGGGGCAACCCTGGCGAACTGCCCTTGTTACGGCGAAAGGAGGAGCTACTGACCCGTTCAGAACAAGTGCACTACTTAGATTGCTATACAAAACTCGTATCCTGTCGATAAATACCGGAGGCAGGCCGAAGCATCGGATGACAGCAAACAAGTAGCCGTGCTCGATTCTGTCAAATGCCTTCGACTGATCTAAGGATCCCGTCTACTGCCTTCTCTTTTGCATAAGCGAACACGTCTCGTGTCAGCGTGAGTGACGCAAAGATGGAACGACCTGGAACTGCAATTGATTGATACTCGCTGACAAAAATGGTAGGACGGGGCGTAGGCATCTGACTAAAAGGGAGGCGACCAACTTGTAATCTGTGTTAAGTAGAGTAATCGGCCGCCACGCCTCCGCTTCCGATAACGTCGCAGCGTGCTTCGGCACAAGTACGATCCGGCTTGAAGAAAAGGATGCTGGCTTTTTACCTTCTTCGAGGAAAATGTTCACAAGGCGCGTTAGATGTCTTCCAATGACATCAAAGAAAGTGCACTAGAACCCCGTAACCAATCCATCTGGTCCGGGCGGCGAAGCTTGGCGCATACTTCGCAACGCGCTTACAATTTCCTCACCCGTTGGAGGGGCACACAGCGTCTCAATCAACTCATCCGGTGAGTGGGGTAATGTTGCGCAGAAGTCTGCAGTCACTCTATGAAATCCTTCGCGCTCGCAGAAGCCTTCTGACGCGAAGATCGCTTTGAAGTAGCCTCGAAAACCGCGTTCAATATCTGCAGGTTCCATGAACGTTGTCCCGTCTTGCATGCACACTTCCTCGATGCGAGCAGGTCTGTCATTTTTGTGCCGACAGCTGCGCGCCTACATTCAGTCGTCCGTATCGCATTAAAAAGCATTAAAAAGACAAAGATCATGACGTCTTGCCCCATGAAGTCCTGGAGCATCAAATGACAAGTGGAAGCTGTGACAAATTTCTCTTGGGCTCCATGTTTACCCCGGAAAGAGACTGCAGCCACGAAATTAGGAGACGCCTGCTTCTGGGAAAGAGAGCCATGGCTAGAATTGACCGCCGAGTAAAGAGCAGAGACAACACTGCCGACCAAGATCCGTATAACTTGTGCTATGATCTTTCCAGTTTTGATGTATGGATGCGAGAGTTAGACTGTGAAGAAGGCTGACCGCCGAAGAATAGATGCATTTGAATTGTGGTGCTGGCGGAGAATCTTGAGAGTTCCTTAGACGGCCAGAAGATCAAATTGGTTGATAATGTCGACCATAAACCCTGCCTGCTCATTGTAGGGTCAAATTCTAAAGTTAAAGCTCAGCTACTTTGGTCATCTGATGAGAATAGAGGAGTCGCTGGAGAGATTTGATGTTGGGAAAGGTTGAGGGTCACCGGAGAAGGGGTAAGCAGCGAACGCGATGGTTAGATGGCATCCTCGAGGAGCTGCCGATGAAGTTATGTGATGTTAAGAAGATAGTGAGAGACGGGAATGCGTGGCGTGATATGGTCCATAGGGTCACGAAGAGTCGAACACGACTGAACGACTGAACTGACTGATCGTAAGCATGCAGACGCATGTCCGCAGCGATCCGCGAGGCTCGCGATCCCCCTTCTGGAATCAAGCTTTCCAGGTACTCACGCATCGCGAACGTCAACTCGTCAGCGTTTCCAACGATTCTCATGCGGAGCAGCACGTCGTTCAATTCTGTTGCGGGCCCGCCTTTGCTTACCTGCGCGGACCAAAATATCGCGCCATTCAAGCTTCTACGAATCTCACACCTCCAGACTGAAATCTACAATCTTACCAGCTGAGCTGATCAAGTCTAGGCAGATGTCGCGGACACTGACGAGATCGTGGAGCACGGAAAAATCCATGCGCCAAGTTCCAGACGAGTCCGGACGAAGCGACGCACTCCTCAACGACACAACCACCAAGCGGTGGTCGCTGAGGTGCCCGACACCAACAAGTGGAGTAACCACTTCGCAGAATACTAGCGTGGGAGTCGAGATACACGCGGTCAATGCGACTCCCGCTCCGGCTTCGTGCCCTTGTGATCACGAAAGCGCCCCCGTTTAGAGCGACCCACGCATCGGATAGCTGGAGCGGTCGTGCAAGGTTCCGAAACTCCTTCGCATTATAGCAGGACGTACCCTGCCTTGGTCCGCGAATGTCACGTGTTGAGTCTGTCTAGTACGCAAATAAAATCATGTAGGAGCATAGGCTCCAAAACCTACGACGCAGCTGAACGGAAGAAAAACTGAACGAAAACAAAGTAAGGATCATTCCATTGCGTGTACAAAACCTAACATTCCTTCTATTTGCTTCAATATCATGTTAGAAAAACTCTTAAAACCTTATCAAATTATTTTGAGATTTAACTTACTTTGTCTAGCTGCGTCAATAACAACGCCATCTGCTATTTTCAAGTCAAATGTATTTCTTACGCCAAGTATAATTGTTTTCCCAGAATTTCTCGAAATAGGTATCTAGCCACCATGGAGTAGGGTCTGGCTCCCAAAAGCGGAGGATGGGCAGGTAAATATGCCAATAATTGCGTCACAGGAAAGGAAATGTGCTATAACTGTTTGATTGATTGACTAATTTATAGAAAGGGAAAGGCGCGGCAACTGCCTCCCTGGTTTTCTGTGGACACCTCAACCGTGCCTTAAGGGAAGGGAGGAAGGTGGGAGTGAAAGTGGAAAGCGTGAAAGAGGAACCGTAGTGGAGGGCTACGCAGTAATTTCGACCACTTGGGGATCTTTAATGTGCGATGACATCGCACAGCACACGGACGCCCTTTCGTTTCGCCTCCATCGAAACGCAACCGCTAAGGTCGGGTTCGAACCCGGGTGCTCCGGAACAGTAGTCGGGCGTCTAACCACTGCACCACCCCGCGGGGCGCCCTATTTGTCAAGTCTTGTGGTCACCTGAACAGCATGCTCTCTAAAGGAAGGGAGGGAGATGGAAGTCAAAGTACATAGAAAATAAGGTGCTAAAGCGGAAGCAAGGAAGTCAATAATATTAATTGGTTCACAGGAAGGAAAAGGCGCAGTATTTGTCACACTTGTTCCTATGAACACCTAAACTGCGCCGAAATTATTGAGAGGAAGGTGGGAGTAAACGTGGAGAGAAAGAAGAGTCGTAGTGGAGGGCTGTGGAGTAATTTCGACCACCTAGAATGAGTGATTGATTTTATAGGAAGAGAAAAGCATGGTACTCTCTCACTTGTTTTCTGTGGACACCTCAACCGCGCCGTAAGGGAAGGGGTGAAGGTTGGAGTGAAAGTGGAAAGAGTGAAAGAGGAGCCATAGTGAAGGGCTACGGAGTAATTTCGACTACCTGGGGTCTTTAACCTGCGCTGACATCGCACAGCACACGGACGCCTCTTCGTTTCGCCGTTTCGCCTCCATTGAAACGCAGCCGCCGAGGTCGGGTTCGAACCCGGGTACTCCTCTACAGTAGTCGGGCGTCTTACCACTGCACCACCCCGGCGGAATCGTGCGCGGACACAGGGGAGCTGGGCGAGGGCGGCTGTTCCTGGCCCTACGGGGCTGGGACGGTAGGTCAGCGCAGCAAGCGGCGGGGCTAGCCAACCGCCGAATTTTTATCTGTTGTAGGCCGTCATTGCACCCGCGTCTGCTTCGGTGGTGGACGACGGCTGTTGTTGCTGCGCGCGTCTTTCTCTATCTCTTCTTTTTCTCCCTTCTCTATTTTCTCGTCTGTCCGCACGAGGCAGCGGAGCTGGTTCATCTACAGTAGCAGGCCCGTGCATTTTCTATTCCTTCTTCCTACAGCCACAACAACAGACATGGTGTGGAGGGGTGCCTATTCCTGGCCTTATGGGATTGGGACAATAGGTCAATTCTGCTTGCGGCGGGGGCTAGCCAGCCACCGAATTTTATCTGTTGTAGGCGTCATTGCACCCGTTACCGCTAGGTGGTGGACGACGACTGTTACAGTGCGCTCTTCCTCTCCCTTTTCTCGCTTTCTTCTCTACTTTTTTCTCTCTTCCCCTAAGGCGCCGCGGTTGAGTTGTCCACAAAAAAAGACAAGTAGACAGTTACCGCGGCTTTCCCTTCTAGAAATCAATCAATCAGTTTTTCTATTCTGCCCGCATGAGGCAGCGGTGGTAGTGGTGAAAACGTTTATTGACTGTTGAGCCTTATTAATGCGAGAGGGTTACTTCGCTATGTTCAGAGATTTCTCTCCGCAGACCGCGTCCCCAAAATCATGTCCGCAGCAGTTGCGGGTAATTGAGCAGCGGTAGAGGTTAATGAGTGACGTCCGCCTATTGATGCTGACGTAACGTTTATGCAGAAAAAATAATTAGGGCAATAAGTAAATTATGCATTTAATTACAGGCAAAAAAATGTGAATGTCCGCAGCAGTTGTAAGTCATTGAGATGTGGTAGAGGTTCGTGAGTGGTGTCAGTCGATAGAGGGTGACGTAATAGTGTGTCCGAAATTTTCATTAGGCCAATAAGGTGATTAAGTAATTATTTCGAGGCAACATACGCAAAATTGTGTCTGCAGCAGTTTTGAATTATTTAGAAGTCGTAGAGGTTAATGAGTGCTGCCAATCGATACAGGGTGATGTAATGTGTGCGAAAAAATAATTAGGCCAATAGGTTATTAGGTAATATTTTAGAGGCAAAAATTGAAAAACTAAAGGCGAAAGTGGTCTCATTAAAGAACGGCTTGGCGCCACATTTGAATGTATCAAAATTTAAATGTTAATTAAATAAGTCAATTAGGGCGAGGCCAAGGATGTGACGTCTCGCAACCGGAAGTAGAGCCGAAAAAGAAAATAGGAAGGGATTGGGGCGACATTTGAAAATACCAAAGACTAAAACGTAGGTAATTAAGGCAGTAAATTAGGGTAAGTCAAGGATGTGAAATCACGTAACCGGAAGCAGAGAAAAAAAAAGAGCATTTAAAGGCATTGGCGCGCAATTTGAAAGCGCCGAAGTCTAAAATGAGTAAACAAGAAGTGAATCAGGCTGACGTCAAGGATGTGGCATCACGCAACCGGTAGTAGAGCCTAAAAAGGGGCATAGGAAGAAATTGGTGCACAATTTTAAAGTACCAAAGACTAGAATGAATAAACAAGAAGTGAAAATATGTGATGTAGAGAATGTGACGTCCTGCAACGGGAAGTAGAGCCGAAAAAGGGCATGGGAAGGGATTGGCGCACAATTTAAAATTACCAAAGACTAAAATCGGTAAACAAGAAGTGAAATAAGCATCTAGAAGGAACCAGAAGGAACCAAAAGCAGCCTCCGTGCTTTTGCATTGTACTCCAATGCAGAATCTGCAGTGCTCTTTAATTTTTTATCAGTAGTGAAGGGTCGGCTCGATATCGCGTAGGATGGCCGGGAGCTTGTGGCGCTCAGTGACACTTAGAGCCCACCCCACCAGCTCCTTTTGTTCAGCTAGGTCCGAGGTGGACTCCGCGTTCTCCTATCGCTCTATGTCTGTTAGTCGCCAATTGTGGGGTGGCTCGAGATCAGAGCACATGTAGAGGATATGATGAAAGTCTTTTGGGTGCCCCGCAGAGGGTGCATATAGGAAAGAAAAAGCCGGGGTGGATATGGGCAAGGTGTGCTGGAGATATGAAGGTACGGGCCTGGAGCTGGTGCCAGGTCACCTACTAGAGTTTACATAGTGATTGGTGTGGGGGCGGATACTGGAGTCGTTGCTTCCTGTAGTGGGGAGTAATGTCGTTATATGTATCAGGCGTTCACGTGCACTGCCTGGGTCTGTAGCTAGCAATGCTCTGTTGACGTGGGCTCGTGTTGTGTTGTGGGCAGCTTCATTCCCACGGTTGCCGCATGAGCAGGTATCTGTAGGAGTTCAACTGATCTGGTCAGTGGATGAGTGAAATCGAGAATACTGAAAGCAGGTGTGTGAACCCTGCCCAGTGCGACATTGCGGATTGCAGTTTTTGAGTCACTAAAGATTAGTGTGGCAGTGGTTGAGGAGATTGCCAACGCAATTACAGCTTCTTCTGCCCCTAACAAGGATACAGCTTTATTCAAACCAGAAAGTACAGGGTGAAGTGTGTTGGAACCCACGCTCAAGGCATAGGCTTGATGAGTAGCATATCTGCGTGGTACTGTTTGCGCAGCGCCGCGGCTCTGGCTTCTCGCCGAGCTAGGTGATGGACCGGCTGGACGTTTTTTGAGAGTGTAAGGATTCTTAAAAGAGATTTAATATCTCCTGGGGTGAGTCCATAGCCCTGAGGGAGCTTATATGGTTGAGGCCTAGGGACGAGAGAATATGCCTCCCCGTTGTGGTGGATGATATGCGTTCAACTTGTGCTGTGCGAGTGGCTTCGCTAAGCTCATCTAGGGTATTGTAAATCCCCATAAGGAGCAGACGGACATTCGACGTGTGTCTGGGGAGAATTATGGCCGTTGTATTGACTTGACTGATTAGTGAGCTTACTTTTTCTTCCTGCACCTTGGGAATAAACAAGTATGGAAGGCAGCACACCACTCGACTCACCCCGAACGCTTGTATAAGATGGCGGAGGTCGCGCTCCCGCATTCCCCGGTGACGGTTCGCAATTCGTCTAATCAGTCTCATGATCTTGTGGACTGTGTTCGTGAGCCTAGTAATAGTGGCAGTATTCTTGCCGTTGTTCTGATAAATGATGCCTAGTATACGCACCTTATCAACCTCGGGACCTTTTTGGTCATCAATGTTGACTCGAATATTGAGAGGTTGACCCACATCTCTGCGGCACCTTGAAGGGTGCAAGAGCAACATTTCGGATTTACTAGGCAAGCAGGCGAGGCCCACCACCGTAGCATGCGCAGCGACGATGTGTGCCCAGCCTGGAGACTTTCCTCCATTTGACCGACATTACCCATTGATGTCGAACGAATAATGTCATCTGCGTAGTATTAGTGGGAGAGGTGAGGGATAACTGTCAGGGTTTTTGCATTAGAAATGAGCGTAATCTTGAAAAGAAGTGGACAGAGGACTGAGCCCTGAGGTATACCTCTGCTACCTAGTTGTAAGGTTGGTGAAGAGAGCGAACCGAATGTTAGTTCTGCCGTTCGGTTGCGAAGGAAGGCCGCTACGTAGGAGTGCGTCCTTCCTCCTACTGAGATATTCGAGAGAGAGTCCATTATGGCCGAATAGTAAACATTGTCAAACGCCTTGTTGAGGTCCAAGGCCAAGATGGGCCTGGGGCGTTTAGCATTCCTGGGGTGTAGAATCTCTTCTGAGAGCTGTAACATAACGTCTTGGGTGGAGAGATGGCTACAGAATCCAATCATAGAGTAGAGGAATAGGTCTTGCATGTGTTCCTGCAAGCAGGCCAGAACCACATGCTCAAGAACTTTTCCTAAACAAGATGTTAAAGATATGGATCGGAGATTTATGAGATCCAAAGGTTTTCCTGTTTTAGGGATGAAAGAGATTTTCGCTTGTGTCCATTGCACTGGAAGAATTCTATTTTGCCAGTACTTGTTGAAAAGAAAGGTAATGGCATGTATGGAGTTATGAAGGTTCCCCAGCATTTTGTTAGTGATTTTGTCGGCCCCAGGTGCTGATGTCATTCTGAGCTTGTGCATGGCAGCCCGTACTTCCCATGGCGAAATGTGCTTCGTCCAATTTAGGGTTCGGGTTGCCGTGGTAGTTAGGTAGTAGTGTGCGAGTAGTGGTAGTTAGGTATTGTTCTTTTAAGGTTCCGAGAACGGCGTCATCTTGTAGTGATAGTTTTTGGAGGACTCGGCAAACATTTTTCTGTTGGTTATTCTTGGTGTAATCTGGATCTAGCCGATAGCGGAGAAATGTCCACGCATATTTCAAACCTAGATTTCCGCTCAAGCGGTCGCATAGCTGACCCCACTGCTTACGTGCCAACTGTCCTACATAGGCTTCAATTTCTTTTGCTAGTGTTGCGATGCGAATCCTGAGTGTTCTGCTATGTTTGTTCGCTAACTATTGTTTTTGCAAGCTGGCGTGGGCCTCCCACATGTGAAGGGCTCGACTCTCTGCAATGTGGATATGTAGAGTGCGTGGGATGGTGGAGGTGGCTAATACCACATCCTGGGAGAGGCAATGAGTCCATTTATCGTGATCGTCAATGGTTTTGGGAGCTGAATTTTGAATCTGGCGGAATTTATCCCAGTTTAATATTGATATGGGCTGCCGAGTATCTCGAGCCAGTGAACTCAGCTGAATTTATGTGTTTGCGAAGTAACGGTCACTCCCGAAGTGTTTGCATGCGTTGGTCCAGCGACTGTGTGGTAGTCTTGTAGTCAAAGGGAGGTCTGGACTGGTGTTAGTTTGGACACTGTTGCCAATTCTTTTTGGGTGGTCTAGATAATTGATTAGGGGAAAACCCTTATTCTGGATGAATGTGCAAAGTGCAGTGCCCTTTTTACAGTTCTTGTAACCGCAACTTGTGTGGTTTAAATTGATGTCGCCGAGCACTATTAAAGAGTGTCTGCCACTAGTAGAAAGGGCCTTTCGGAGGGCTGATAATAGAGGGGCTGCAGGGCGTTTGGGCGGGCTGTATATATTTAGAGCAGAACGACTGCTGCCTGTGCGAGTTTTAATTCCAGGTGGTGGTGCGTAGCCGTTAGGCAACGGAGGTGGCTCAGCAACAGAGCCAGTAGCAGGCCCGTGCATTTTCGCTTCCTTCTTCCCACAGCCAAAACAACAACAACAACGCAGACATTGCACAGCACACAGCAGCCAGACGCTCGACTACTGTGTCGGAGCACACGGGTTCGAACCCAGCCACCGCAGCTGGGTACCCGGGTACTCCAGCACAGTAGTCGGTCATCTCAACCACTGCACTATCCCGGCGAGGTTCGCACACCTGGGAATTTTTAACTTGCACTGATATTTCACAGCACATGGACGCCTATTCATTACTCCTCCATCGAAATGCAGCCACTGGCACTCGGGATCAAACTCGGCACTCCGGCACAGTAGTCAGTCATCTCAACCACTGCACTATCTCGGCGAGTTTCGCACACCTGGAAATTTTTAACTTGCACTGATATTTCACAGCACATGGACGCCTATCCGTTACTCCTCCATCGAAATGCAGCCACCGGCACTCGGGATCAAACTCGGCACTCCCGAACAGTAGTCGGTCATCTCAACCACTGCACTATCCTGGCGAGGTTCGCACACCTGGGAATTTTTAACTTGCACTGATATTTCACAGCACATGGACGCCTATCCGCTACTCCTCCATCAAAATGCAGCCACCGGCACTCGGGATCAAACTCAGCACTCCGGCACAGTAGTCGGTCATCTCAACCACTGCACTATCGCGGCGAGTTCCGCACACCTGGGAATTTTTAACTTGCACTGATATTTCACAGCACATGGACGCCTATCCGTTACTCCTCCATCAAAATGCAGCCACCGGCACTCGGGATCAAACTCGGCACTCCCGAACAGTAGTCGGTCATCTCAACCACTGCACTATCCCGGCGAGGTTCGCACACCTGGGAATTTTTAACTTGCACTGATATTTCACAGCACGTGGACGCCTATCCGTTACTCCTCCATCAAAATGCAGCCACCGGCACTCGGGATCAAACTCTGCACTCCGGCACAATAGTCGGTCATCTCAACCACTGCACTATCCCGGCCAGTTCCGCACAACTGCGAATTTTTAACTTGCACTGATATTTCACAGCACATGGACGCCTATCCATTACTCCTCCATCGAGATGCAGCCACCGGCACTCGGCATGAAACTCGGCACTCCGGCACAGTAGTCGGTCATCTCAACCACTCCGCCACCCCGGCGGGGTTCGCACACCTGTGAATTTTTAACTTGCACTGATATTTCACAGCACATGGACGCCTATACGTTACTCCTCCATCGAAATGCAGCCACTGGCACTCGGGATCAAACTCGGCACTCCGGCACAGTAGTCGGTCATCTCAACCACTCCGCCACCCCGGCGGGGTTCGCACACCTGGGAATTTTTAACTTGCACTGATATTTCACAGCACATGGACGCATATCTGTTTCTCCTCCATCGAAATGCAGCCACCGGCACTCGGGTTCAAACTTGGCACTCCGGCACAGTAGTCGGTCATTCCATCCACTGCACTATCCCGGCGAGGTTCGCACACCTGGGAATTTTTAACTTGCACTGATATTTCACAACATATGGACGCCTATCCGTTTCTCCTCCATCGAAATGCAGCCACCGGCACTCGGGATCAAACTCGGCACTCCGGAACAGTAGTCGGTCATATCAACCACTGCACTATCCCGGCGAGGTTCGCACACCTGGGAATTTTTAACTTGCACTGATATATCACACCACTTGGACGCCTATACGTTACTCCTCCATCGAAATGCAGCCACTGGCACTCGGGATCAAACTCGGCACTCCGGCACAGTAGTCGGTCATCTCAACCACTCCGCCACCCCGGCGGGGTTCGCACACCTGGGAATTTTTAACTTGCACTGATATTTCACAGCACATGGACGCATATCTGTTTCTCCTCCATCGAAATGCAGCCACCGGCACTCGGGATCAAATTCGGCACTCCGGCACAGTAGTCGGTCATCTCAACCACTGCGCCACCCCGGCGGGGTTCGCCTACCTGAGAATTTTTAACTTGCACTGATATTGCACAGCACATAGACGCCTATCCGTTTCTCCTCCATCGAAATGCAGCCACCGGCTCTCGGGATCAAACCCGGCACTCCGGCACAGAAGTCGGTCATCTCAACTACTGCGCCACCCCGGCGGCGTTCGCCCACCTGAGAATTTTTAACTTGCACTGATATTGCACAGCACATGGACGAGTATCCGTTTCTCCTCCATCGAAATGCAGCCACCCACACTCGGGATCAAACTCGGCACTCCGGCACAGTAGTCGGTCATCTCAACTACTGCGCCACCCCGGCGGGGTTCGCCCACCTGAGAATTTTTAACTTCGACTGATATTGCAAAGCACATGGACGCCTATCCGTTTCTCCTCCATCGAAATGAAGCCACCGGCACTCGGGATCAAACTCGGCACTCCGGCACAGTAGTCGGTCATCTCAACCACTGCACTATCCCGGCGAGTTCCGCACACCTGGGAATTTTTAACTTGCACTGATATTTCACAGCACATGGATGCCTATCCGCCTCGATCGAAAAGCTGCCGCCGAGGCCGAAATTCGATCCCGCGCTCTTGGGAACAGTAATCGAGCGCCCTAACCACTGCGCCACCCCGGCGACCTCGTCATTGCGCGAATAGCCCATCACCTTCCAATTCTTTCTTAGGCTTGTCTGCAGTGCGAACTCGAAACAAAAAAATTACAGTGGTTTAGCTCCGGTTAAACCTAGTTGAGTCGCGAAAGCAACACCGGCATAGCTACGTTTATAATTTGCTTGTGGTCAAACAGTATTATTCTCATTCCCTCTATAATAACAGTCACTAGCCAGGAAACCACCTCGAGGTGGGATGAGTTTACCTTCTCTGCTCTTCTGCGCCGCTAAACAGCGTCCGGGCTCTCTTTCTATGCTTGGAAAATCCAAGATGGCTTAATAACGTTCGATGGTCCGATGTTGCCAAAATTTGTAATATACTATGGAGGTGAACTACCATTCTACCAGCGCCTCCCCATGAGGTAAGTGTGCTACATCTACTTCCAGCAACAATGCCACTCCCACGTCTGCCCCACACCGGATATTGTGGTGTGGAGCTCAAAATCCGAGCAAAGACCACGTGTGCGCGCTCAAGTGCCAGATATGCGGTGAAGCACATCGCACCGGATCCAGAGAGTGCCAGGACAGACTGAAAGCAGCAAGGCCAAAGTCCAGCGGGGAAAGAAAGACGGCGCAGTGACCAATGCGGGCGCCCACGCAAGCGTTGGTTCAGCTCAGAGGGCAGAACTTTGATGAACCGATCAAAGTCCGATTCCTTCCCATGTCTGTCGCCGGTTGGTTCACAGGACGGCAACAAACAAAAAAAAAGAAGAAAAAGATGCGTCCCCAGAAAGGTGGCAACAAGGTAAGCTCGGTAGAAAACAGTAGTAAGACAAACAATACAAGCAACACAAACAACAACAATTTCCGTGTCAAAAAAGGTGAAGACGCGAGCAGCGATACGTCAGACGCGAGCTGGAATGACTCAAACAAAATGAGATCGAACGCAAGGTCGAGTAACTAACAAAAACACTACTGGCAACACAGCGGGAGCTATACATCACTAGAGCCCTTCCAAAACAGCCACAGTTCAGCACAGTTCAGTCGTTAAGTCATGTCCGACTCTTCGTGACCCTATGGACCATGTCACGCCACGCTTTCCGGTCTCTCACTATCTTCCTAACATCACATAACTTCATCTGCAGTGCCTCGAGGATGCCATCTAACCATCGCGTTCGCTGCCTACCCCTTCGCAGGCGACCCTCAACCTTTCCCAACATCGAATCTTTCTCCAGCGACCCCTCTCTTCTCATCAGATGACCAAAGTAGCTGAGCTTTAACTTTAGAATTTGACCCTCCAATGAGCAGTCACGGTTTATGGTCGACAATAACGACTGATTTGACCTTCTGACAGTCCAAGGAACTCTCAAGAGTCTTCGCCAGCACCACAATTCAAACGCGTCAATTCTTCGGCAGTCAGCCTTTTTCACAGTCCTACTCTCGCATCCATACTTCACAACTGGAAAGATCATAGCACGAGTTATACGGATCTTGGTTGGCAGACTAATGTCTCTGCTCTTTACTAGGCGGTCAAGGCTAACCATTGCTCTCTTTCCCAGAAGCAGGCGTCTCCTAATTTCATGGCTGCAGTCTCCCTCCGAGGTAATCTTGGAGCCCAAGAACAGAAATTCTGTCACAGCTTCCACTTCTTGTCCATTGATGTTCCAGGACTTGATAGGTCAAGTCGCCATGATCTTTGCCTTTTAATGTTCAGTTTAAGCCCAAACTTCTCACTCTCTTCTTGTACGCGCATCAGAAGTTCCTTGAGTTCCACTTCACTTTCTTCCATTAAAGTGGTATCATCCGCATATATCAGGTTGTTGATACGTTTTCCAGCAATCTTCACTCCAGCTGAAGACTCGTCCAGATCGGCCTTCCTCATGATGCACTCTGCATATAGGTTAAATAGGCAGGGCGACAGTATGCAGTCTTGCCTCACTGCTTTCTCGATCGGAAACCAATAAGTAAGACCATGCCCAGTTCTGACTGTGGCCACTTGGCCTTCATACAGGTTCCTGATGAGACAGATGAGGTGAATTGGAACTCCCATCTCTTGGAGAGCTTGCCACAATCTGCTGTGATCTACGCAGTCAAACGCTTTCGCATAATCAATAAAGCAGAAGTAGATGCGTTTCTGGAACTCTCTTGCTTTTTCCATGATCCAGCGAAGGTTGGCAATTTCGTCTCTAGTTCCTCTGCCCTTGCGAAACCCAGTTTGCACGTCCGGAAGCTCCCGATCCACATACTGCTGCAGCCTACCTTGGAGGATTTTAAACATCACCTTGCTAGCATGCGATATAAGCGCGATCGTGCGGTGGTTGGAACAATCTTTGGCACTGCCTTTCTTTGGAACGGGGATGGAAACTGACCTCCTCCAATCCAGTGGCCACTGCAGGATTGTCCAAATCTTCTCACATAATGTATGCAGAATGTTAACAGCGTCATGGTTGAGGTTTTGAAGCAACTCAGCTGGAATGCCATCAATTCCGCTAGCTTTGTTCTTAGCAAGGCTGGCTAAGGCTCATTCAACTTCACTCTTCAGGATGCCCGGCTCGAGATCAGTAGCACAACCGTCTTATGTTGGATTTGCACATTCGGGTCGTTCTTGTACAGTTCTTCTGTGTATCCCTGCCACCTCTTCTTTATCTCTGAGGCTTCAGTGAGATCCTTGCCTCGTTTGTCCTTTACCACGCCCAGCTTAGCACAGAAGCACAGCCACAAGCATCCAACAATAGAGAACTGGAAACAGGAGTGCAACAGATGATGCAGCAGATGATGCAGGATATGATGCAGCAAATCCAATCTCATATGTAACAGATGCAAGCACAATTTCCGGGGCAGGTCTCCTAAATCAAAAGTGCTTTTCGAAAGCAAAACATAACGAAAACATTAGAAAAAATTGTGCAACCGTCCAGCTTTAACGGCATTCACTGTCGAACAAGGAAACAGCAGTAACACGTAAACATGACCAAGACGCGTCAGCAAGAACAAGAATGCTTATAAATTTGGCAGTGGAACTGCACAGGCTACCGCAAAAACTAGGGCGTCATTATGCATAATATAAACACAGCGCTTACAGCCTCCGATGTTATTGCGCTCCAAGAGACTAGAACGAAGCCCTCCTTACAGGGGTACAATGTTTACGAGAGTCAAAACGGAGGTAAAGCAGCCGTTCTAGTCAGCAAAGCCATCACCGTTATCAGGCACGATACCGTCGCCGACACAGACAGCGACCACTCGCATGTCGAAATCATTGTTTGCATTCCATGTTTGCATTCCGAAAAAGCGAAAGGGTGGGAGCACATTCGTTCTAAACGTGTACAGCCCGCCAAGACAAAGAAAAGAAAAATTCTTCGAACTCTTCCACGGAGCGCACAAGCTGGCCACAAAAAATGAACTCATATTCGAGGCGATTTCAACACCATGGACATGAGTTAGGGACACCGTAATCCGGATATCAAGAGAAGAACATTAGCAGAGGTAGCCAAATATTTTTGCTGTAGTCTAAACATAGATTCCGCGACCCCCAAGAGAATTAGTAATAGTGCGATCACGGACACATGCCCGGGCCTCACGTTCGTAAAGAAAAGCAGAGTTACGTTGGGAAAATATGATGGAACACCTAGGCAGCGGTCACTTTATCCTCCGGACGCAAATAGCATCGAACAAGATAAGACACCCAATCCTACCAGCAAAACTCACAGACAGGAATGAGTATCGCGGGGATTACAAAAAATCTGAAGGCGGCATCCAAGCACTGGAAGTATGGCGCAGCATAATGACAGAAACGCGAGACAAATGCACGAAAATGTAAGGCGAACAACAACATCACCCGATGTAGACGGGCATCTTCTGCGACTACGGGAAGCCGGACGCAGTCTCATCAAAAGATGGCGGAAGGAAAACCACAGCAGGAAACTAAAACTAAAGATGGCAGAAGTTAAGGCAAAAGCTGAAGAATACACAGCATACCCGCGAGACAAAATTTGGACAATTCAGCGACTCGCTTAAGGAAAACTTGAGAACTGCCAGAACCTGCCATCTTCTATGAGCACTAATCGATCAGACCAAAATCAAATCCGAAAACAATAAAAGCATCCACAGATTCATCCACTCCTTCGACGGTTCGGACACCGAGATTTTGGAGAAGGCACGAAAAACATGTTTCGATGATCACACCCCTCACAATACCAAGGAACCTATCGCGGAGCCAAAAGCGCCCAATAGCTGTACAAGAAGGCTACGCGACCATAATAAATACGACCAGAAGCACGGCAGCAGGAATGGACAGAATCGACAACGCTCTGATCCGCAACCTGACTGACGACTTCATACAAGAGCTCGTAAGCTTTCTAAACATTCACTGGGAGGTGAAGACGGTTCCCGAAGACGAAACGCACCGAAGCAATTATGATCCCTAAACCTGGCCAAAAGCTCCAAATTGAAAATCTCAGGCCATTTTGCTCACGTTGTGCCTTGGCAAGATTTACGAGCGGGTGGTGCTGCTCAGACTGCAAAATTATATAGAAGATAATGACCGTATACCCCATACCACGTTCGGCTTCAGTGCAAAACTCTCGACTCAGGATGGGCTGCTTCAAATACAAGACGTGCTCCGCAACACACCCCGAACGGGTGAAAAAGTCATATTGGCAGTCGGCATCAAGGGAGCATTTGATAATGTCAGTCACGACGCGATCCTTACAGGCCTAGACTACCTGGACTGCGGACGCATAATCCACAGGTACGGCAAAGCCTTCCTGTCAGATAGAAGAAAATAACAGGAAGCGGCCTCCTGTGAGAGAAATATCTCCGAGAAATATCACCGAGCAATTGGAAATGCTTGGAGTGTGGGGAGGCAAACAAAACCGGACCGTCCCAACCAGTGAGGACCTGAAACTCAACATCTACCTGGAAGGAATGCCCATCCCAGAAAAGACAACAATAAGAATATTAGGTATGTGGGTTCAATCCAACGAACGCAGTTCTCGACCTTTCACCCAGTTCAAAAGCAACAACGCTACAAAAAACACGCATGATCAGCCGCAGCATCACCAACAGCCATGCAATAAGAGGACAAACTAAAAATACTCAGAAACCTGGTAGTGGGGCCAACTATGTTAAGCCTACCACACCAGTGCATCAACAAGAGCGAAATACAACAAACGGATGCCCTGCTACGCAAAGCGTATAAGACAGCGCTCCGACTACCGCGCAACACGGAGACAGAAAACCTCATGGCATTTGGATTGCAAAGCACCTTCGAAGAGCTACGCGAGGTGCAGCTTGAGTCATAAAATTACAGGCTGCTGCATACGATTGGAAGCGTGCTCTTACAGAGACTCGGATACCGCGAGCAGATGCGAGAAATAGCGAGGACGGAAGCGATCCCCGACGAACTACGCAAGTCCCTCAAGGTAGCTCCAATCCCAAAAAACATGGACCCCAACCTCCATCGAGGCAGAAGAGAAGCAAGGGCCGACTTCATTCAGAAAACATACGCTCCTCAAAGCGCGACCGTGTATGCAGACGCGTCCTAGAGAGGAGGACACAGCAAAATTGCAGTGGCTATGGCGGTCTTTACGCAAAGTGACCAGCGCCTCTATGCGACACTGCTCGGTAGCAGAGGCCGGGGAAGTATCTGCAGCTCTATCGTTGGCGGAGGGCTATAGAACCGGGCGGTCGCTAACGATACTCACGGACTTTCAAGCAGCCTGTCGAAATTACATGAATGGCAGTGTCAGCAGCACACATATCACTCGAGACGACCCAGCTCTCCCGTAGCCGCGGCGGCCCGAGAAAGCGTGCTTACGGCACTGGAATCACGCGAACAGCACATTCCTTCGGTCTGTCTGTTGCCTCCACCTCCATTACGACCGCGCGGAAACTTCGCACTTTTCTAACTCCGCGTGAGTTATGCTCTCCCATCGAACTTCACTTCAGAGAAGAACCACGGGGACTCGACGCCTCGGGGATAAAGCATTCGGAGCCGAGACGATACGAAGCACAGACCCGCACGGAGGCGCACCACATCCAGCCAGGCGACTCTGCAGATCAACCAAATCTCTTTATAAGTATTAATAAACAACCAATGCACAGCACGTGTCCTTATCAATAACCAGCGGCATTATATCGAATTTATTGTGCTCTCCACGTTCTTTCATCTCATGATCTTGAAGTAGGATTTCTTATCGTCGGTAGGATTTCTTATCCGCCCTCATCTCTTGCCGTGAGCGCCTTATTCATCTTGCGGACCCCGATATATTACCAACTTCTGATTGTTCACACCACACGTGTTCGCATTAGTTGATTTCGTTCTGCACTCAGGATGCGAGCAGCTGATCATCGTGGCATCGGACTACCCTCTCGACGTTGAGGCCTTCGTTATGCCCGCTTCTCAGTGGACCTCCGACGGCCTAGCTCTTGCCTTGGACCTCACCTCCTTCACCCGTGGTTGCGATGTGGTTGCAGCCCTGAATACAACTCTCCAGCCGTTCTTACTGCCCAGAGGCGCCACAGCTGGGTTTACTTTTGACGGCGATTCCCTTCCCCTCAACACGCTTTCCAGTGCACCACCGCCTGCTGCCAAGCCTCTATTTCCGACAACCTCTGCGCTCGCAGCCGCCATCAGCCCTGACCTCACATCCAAGTAGTCCACAGCTCTGATATGCGTCCTCTTGCGGCACCGAGAATCTTTTGATGTGTGCGCCTTAGCGTTAGCGAAGACATCCGTTACCTCTCATCGCATAGAGACCGACGGCTCTGCTACTGTTCGACGACGGCCGTATCGCGTTTCGGCATCAGAACGCAAAGTCATTGAGGAGCAAGTTGCTGACATACTTGCTCGAAATGTTATCCGGCCATCCACGAGCTCTTGGTCCTCACCTGTGGTTCTCGTTCCAAAAAAAAGATGGCTCAGTCCGCTTCTGCGTAGATTACCCAGCACTTAACAAGATCACGCCCAAGGATGTTTACCCTTTGCCTCGTATTGATGACGCATTAGACTTTCTCTAAGGCGCTGAGTATTTCTGCAGTCTCGGCCTTCGCTCTGGATACTGGCAAATCCCTACGCACGATGAAGACAAGGACAAGACTGCCTTTTCCACCCCCGACGGTCTCTACGAATTAACGTGATGCCTTTCAGACTCTGCAATGCGCCGGCCACCTTAGAGCGCATGATTGATACCGTGCTTCGCGGCATGAAATGGAAAACATGCCTATGTTATCTCGACGACATCATTGTCTTCTCGTCAAACTTCGCTCAGCACTTACAGCATCTCACTGAAGTCCTCACGTCCCTTGCCCAGGCGGGGCTTCAGCTGAATTTCAAGAAATGCCGCTTTGCCAGTAAGACCATCAAAGTACTCGGCCATGTCGTCAGTAAGGCAGGAATCCAGTCTGATCCCGAAAAAACTGCGGCTGTCGTTAATTTTTCTCGGCCCCAACATCAGAAAGATCTTCGCAGTTTCCTAGCCTTAGCCTTCTGCTTCCGCCGTTTTATTCAGAACTTTGCAATCCCGCTACACAAGCTCGTGTCTTCCCAAGTGCTTTACACCTGGTCCGCTGAATCTGAAGATGTCTTAAAAGCTCTCAAGCAGGCACTCACTCCCACTTCTGTGCTTCGCCATTTTGATGACGCGCCCACCAAACTTCACACAGACACCAGTGGCCACTGTATTGGCGCGGTTCTCTTGCAACGCAACGCAGTGTCTGAATAGCAAGTCGTCGCATACGACAGTCGTACGCTTACTGCAGATGAGCGTAACTATTCTATAACCTAGCAAGAGTGCATCACAGTTGTTTGGTGCGACACCTGGAGTAATACGAAGCGACACCTGGCGACACGAAGCTACACCTGGAGTAATATCTTTAGCACAACAAAGGGCCTGTAAGAGGCGGCAAAGGTCTTGTTTGCACATGACGTTGTGGCGATTTGCAATACGGCGTATGAGGTGTATGGTTTGGTGTACAATGTTATCGAGTGGAGTCATGAGGGCAGTGGACTTGCCATTGGAGTGAAGAGTCCAAGAATGTGGAGGGTGGACTCGAAAGGAAATCGTGTGTCGTTAAGGTAGACAGTGACGGGCGAAGGCGATAGGCGGGCCTCGTCTCGAGGCAGAAAAAGCAAGAGCACTGATATGACCGGGCAGCACACTAATCTGATATCCCGTGCATCACACTTCACGGCATCTACACCCGCCTGGAGAGTTTCCTCCATATCACCAAGATGTGCTGTGGTCACCCAGAGGGAGATATCTTCGGCGTAGAATGCTAGTGACAGGGATGGGATACTGCCCAGAGCATGTTCGGTAGAGTGTGATGTTGAAAAGACCAAAGTAAAAAACAGAACATTGAGGGGTACAATGTTACCAAGGTAGACGGGGAAGCAAGTGGGTGGTATGGGATTTTGTGTTGGGAGTGGACATGGAAAGCTGTGATGTAACAAAGGACACGGGCTTCAGCATGGAGAGATGAGAGAGCGTCCATAATGGCGGTGCTGTGTACATTGTCAAATGGTTTACTGATGTCCAGCACAAATACAGCTCGAGTGCGCTTGTGGCGGGAGGAATGCAGCACACATTCAAATAAATGGAGCATGATATCCTCTGTTGACTAATGTGGCGAATATGAGCGTGTAGTGCGGATACGTCATGCTCACCCAGGTAGGTTTAGAGCCGGGACAGGATGAAATGCTTGAACAGCTTGCCGAGACAGGAGGTAAGAGAGATGAGGCGGAGGTATTCCAGGGTAATAGGTTTGCCGGGTTTGGGGATGAAACACGTATATGTGTCCAGGAGGAGGGAAGATTGTAGATTTCCAGTGTGCATTTGTGTTGCCAGGTGTTAAATCGCCATCTACCGGCGTTCCAAGTAACGTCAGCACACGAGCATGGCCACGCAATGCTTGCGGCAGTAGGTGCCATTACCTGTGTCAAACTACAGGTTGGCGTTCAGAGCATCAGGCAGGCTGCAGCTTGCCATGCTGAACCCCAGGGAGCAAAAGGGGAAAATCCTGCAGTCTATACCCCAGTTTAAAAACCCAATCTGTGCCGAAATGGAGGAATTTATCTTGTCTGCCTCCCCACCGAGGCACTGCAGTGCTTAAGAAGCCTGACTACTCTGTTGTTGTGGCTGTAGGAAGAATGAAAAGGCACGGGCCTGCTACCCGCTCTTTAGCTGAGCCAGCTTCGGTAACTCGTGCAACAGAAGAGACAATACAGAAGAAAGAAAAGGAGAGGGGTAGAAAGACACACGCCGCAACAGCCGTCGTCCACCATCGAAGCGGTGGCGGGTGCAATACCTGCCTACAAAAGATAAATATTTGGTGGCAGGCTAGCCACCGCCCCAAGCGATGTTGACTTATGCGGCAAATCCAATCTCAAATGCAATAGATGCAAGCACAATTTCAGGGGCAGATCTCAGAAATCAAAAGTGCTTTTCGAAAACAAAGACATAACGAAAACATTAGGGAAAGAGCGTACAACCGTCCAGCGTTAACGGCGTTCGCTGTCGAACAAGGCAACAGCACTAACACGTAAACATGACCAAGACGCGTCAGATGCGGAGGATAAAGTGATCGCTACCTAGGTTTTCCATCATGTTTTCCCACTGTGACTCCTTGCTCTTCCTTACGAACATGAGGTCGGGGCAAGTGTCCGTGCTCACACCATTACCGATTCTCGTGGGGGTCGCGGGATCTGTGATTAGCTTACAGACAAAATATTCGGCTACGTCCGCTAATGTTCTTCCCTTGATATCTTGTTTCCGGTATCTCCAACTCGTGTCCATGGCGTTGAAATCTCCCACGATAATGAGTGCATTTTCTTTGGCCAGCTTGTGCGCTCCGTGGAAGAGTTCGAAGAATTTGGCTTTTCTTTGTCTTGGCGGGCTGTACACGAAACCCGAGTGCGGAGCAATGGGAGACTCTGCTGTCCAGCGACCGCTGCGAAGACCAGCAAGGTCTGGTACAGCGAGCCCAACGGGCGGCAGCAGCCAGCGGAGCCCTGGACTGAGGGCAACCGACCATTGTGAAAAAGTGGACGAAGTCGACGGAGAAGACTCTTGTGGATACAACAAGCAGACATCTCTGAAGACGTCCAAAAACCGCCAAATAATATAGGGCTAAATAAAGTTTTCCTCCTAGTCCTTACCAGTCCCAGCCCCGTAGGGCCGGGAACAGCTACCCCCTGTCCCGCCCTGACTACTGTGGCAGAGCGCCCGGGTTCGATCCCGACCGTCGGCGACTGCGTTTCGATGGAGGTGAAACAAAGTGGCGTCCATGTGCTGTGCGATGTCAGCGTTGTTGTTGTTGTGGCTATTGGAAGAAGGAAGAAGAGATTGATTGATTGATTTATAGGAAGGAAAAGGAGCGGTAACTGCCTCACTTGTTTTCGGTGGACACCTCAACCGCGCCGTAAGGGAAGAGAGGAAGGTGGGAGTGAAAGCACAAAGAGGGAAAGAGGAGCCGTAGTGGAGGGCTAGGGAATAATTACGACCACCTGGGGATCGTCAACATGCGCTGACGTCGCACAGCACACGGATGCCTCTTCTTTTCATCTCCATCGAGACGCAGCCGCAGAGGTCGCGTTCGAGCGCGGGTACTCCGGCACAGTAGTCGGGCGTCTTACCACTGCACCAACCAGGCGGGGCGAACAGGAGAGAAAATAGAGAACAAAGAAAAAGAAGTGGGTAGAGAAAGACGCGCGCCGCAACAACAGCCGTCATCCACCACCGAAGCAGTGGCGGATGCAATGACGGCGGACAACAGATAAAGTATGTTGGCAGGCTAGCCCTCGCCACAAGCGGCGGTGACCTACCTGTCCCAGATCCATCAGGGCCACGATCAGCACCTTTAAACACCTCCCCCTCCCATGTCAGCGCATGGTAATGATCCCTAGGTGGCAGAAATTACTCTGCAGCCTTCTACTACGACTCCCCTTTCTCTCTTTCCACTTTCACTCCAACATTCCTCCTTTTACTTACGGTGCGCCCCGCCGGGGTGGTGCAGTGGTAAGACGCCCGACTACTGTGCCGGAGTACCCGGGTTCGAACCCGACCTCGGCGGCTGCGTTTCGATGGAGGCGAAACGAAGAGGCGTCCGTGTGCTGTGCGATGTCAGCGCACGGTAAAGATCCCCAGGTGGTCGAAATTACTCCGTAGCCCTCCACTACGGCTCCTCTTTCTCTCTTTCCACTTTCACTCCCACCTTCCTCCCTTCCCTCACGGCGCGGTTGCTGTGTCCACAGAAAACAAGTGACAGTTACCGCGCCTTTTCCTTCCTATAAATAAATCAATATAATCAGTATACTTACGGTGCGGTTTAGGTGTCCACAGAGCATTTGTGACAGATACTGCTCCTTTACCGTCCTGTGAGCCCCGGCGGGGTGGTGAAGTGGTAAGGCGCCCGACTACTGTGCCGGAGTACCCGGGCTCGAACCCGACCTCGGCGGTTGCATTTCGATGGAGGCGAAACGAAGAGGTGTCCGTGTGCTGTGCGATGTCAGCGCACGTTAAAAATCCCCAGGTGGCCGAATTTACTCCGTAGCCCTCCACAACGGCTCCTCTTTCTCACTTTCCACTTTACATCCAGTCTTCCTCCCTTCCCTTGCGGAACCGTTCAGGTGTCCACAAAAACACGTGTGACAGATACTGCGCCTTTCCCTTCCTGCGAACCAATAATTATTATTATTATTACACCGTCCTGTGAACCAACGAAACACCTATGTCAGTGCACATTAGATACCCAGGTGGGTGGTCGAAGGTACTTCGCTGCCCCCCACTACGACCCCTCTTTTTCTCTATCCACTTTCACTTGCATCTTCCTCCCTTCCCTATCGCGCGTCTCAGGTATCCACAAAACAAATGTGACAGACACTGCGCCTTTCTTTCCTGTGAACAAATTATTTATTTATATATTTCCCTGCCCATAATCCCCTTCTGGCCGGCAAATTCAACCCCCGCGGGATCTAGAATACTTGAACATATCTGCTAAAAGAAAGACGGAAGCAAAATAGTCATGCTTTCAGTGAGAAATGAATTTGAAAGAAAAACAGCGGATGGAGTCATTTTTGATGCAGCTAGGCGGCCTAAGTTAGACCCAAAACTAATTTGATTCGCGTAGGAGCATTTTCTAACATGACCTTAAAACAAAGAGGGGTGACGTGATCTGCTGTAGCAGTAGTCTTCAAACAAGGAATATGGTAGTTTGTTGCGGGTCCTGTCGGTGAAAGTACACGAGACGCCGAGCTGTGCAGATTTGTGCCACTTGGGAAGTTCTGTGACTCCGATGTTCCAGGCAAGAAACGCTCATGTTACGCGATAAGGAAGGCGATGCAATGACGGACATGTTAAAGGGGTGAGTTGGCCAGCTGGCCCTGGGATTTGATTATTGTGCGTCCACGCCGCCATTCTTGGCTCGCGTCGGTAAGAGGACACTTGCGCGTCCGGCTCTCACCGGCGCGTTCTCGCAATGCCAGGAGCTTAGCTGCTGAAGCCTTTTACGTTTTTCGGCCGTGTGCCGTAAGGCACCACAACGCTAGAACTGACGAAGATCCTACTGAAACGTTTTTCGAAAATGAAGCTTGGTGGCGTTCAAGATTTCACAGGCAGGAAGTTCCAGATTTTTCTGAAGACTCGGGCTGCTATTGAGAGATTCCTGAAGGATCCCGTCATAGATGATAAGGGAACTGCGGTGACTCCTGAGTATCGGGGCACGCGAGCGAAGCTGGTGCGCGTCTTTGGCTACTCATCGAAACACCATGACATCGAGTTGGCAAGTGCACTGCAGCCCTATGGAAAAATTGTCAGTGTAGCTTGCGAGAACGTCCCTGATTTCCCATTCGTCACCACGGGGATCCGACGGATTAAGATAGAGATGAAGTCAGAGATTTCGAACTTCCTGGATGTGATTGATACAACCATCCAGTGCGAGTATGAAGGAGTCAAGAGGGTATGTCGCAAGTGCGGATGCGAAGGCTACATGGGCGCGAGTTGCAACACGCCACAGTGCGAGCGTTACGGCGCGTATGGACATAAAATGTGTGATGCTGTGTGCCCTACGTGTGGTGAGGACAACGCTGTAAAGGCATGTAAGAGAACATTTGCGTCTGTGTTACAGAATGAAGACGTGAATGAACAGCCAGTCGATTATTGCGAGCAGCTCGCGCCCACAATCACGCTGGCAACCCCTGACAACCCGAAAGAAACCGAGACGCAGGGTGACGCGTCTACAAACGCAATCACCGAGGAAGATAGTAAGGAGGCCACGGCCGCACATTTGACGAATTAGAGGACAAGAAAGCAGAAGTTGTCTATGAAAACCACAAGGTGCCCCCATCGTCCGCTGCCGAGAAGGCGGTTATGGACATTGCCGCATCCTCTACAGCGCTCGAACAGAATCCCGAAAAGAAAACTGAAACTGGACACTGCCAAGTGCCTGCAGTGGCCGCCATGGTATAGAAACAAGAGTGTGCAGCCGGTGTCGCTGCCGCAAAAAAAAATCGGCTCAGTTGAAGCTGAAGAAGATCGAGATGGACATGGATACGACCACAGCGCGCCCCAAACGCAAGCGCAGTCCCAAAACAAGAAAAAGAAGAAATCAGCGCCATCAACAACATCGGAATCTTCCACCGACGAGCCGTTGACCAAGCGTGCGTAACTGAAAAACCCTCCACCTATAAGCGGGAGCAGCTCTGACACCGAAACAGAAATGCCGAGCCAACCTCCCTGTCACATTTGCAACACAACGAATTGGGATTGCTACTCGGACATCTCGGACATCTACGGCGGCGATTCCACAGCGGAGTCACATTTCGCTTCTCCCACTGCCCATGACACCACTCCCTCCTCATGATATGGTCGTGCCTTCCCTCCCTTCCTTCCTTTAGCTACACCCTGGCCTTTTCCTTCGTTCTCGCAACGCTAAACATTCGCGGCTTTACTAAAGCTGCGAAACAAGCTGAAACAATAGACAAAGCTCCCGCCAAAAAATCGACATCCTCGCACTTCAAGAAACTTATATTCACCTACAAGAACAAATTGAAACTTTTGACCTCCGTTTCAGTACAAAATCCGATTGGAGTTTCGGAAGGAAGGGTTTATTTACTTATTTATTTAAAATACCCTCAGGGCACAGATGTACTTTACAGAGGGGAGGGGTGCATACAGGATATATATATATATATATATATATATATATATATATTGGATTGGAAAACATTTATTGTCAGCAATGAGCGATTTGTGGGCGCTACACTTAGATGACCTCAAGACCGTTGCTCTCGGCGACCTTTTGAGGCCACTCGGTAGCCCGAACTTGCATTAACAGGTCTGAGCTCCCCCCGCTCAAAAGAAGGGACTGGTAGTAGGTCCGCTGATGGCGGCGCTTTTTTGCAGCTCCATAATATGTGATCATATCCTGCTTTTTCGCCGCAGTGCTTACAATTTAGATTGTATTGTGCTGGGTACATGTGCGCTAATTTAGAAGGGCTGAAGAAGGCACGCGTCTGGAGCCGACGCCAGGTTACTTCTTGCATTTTGTCTAGTTTCTTGTCAGGGAAAGGATATAACCGTCTTTCTAGTTTAAAGTGATACGTGTAGTCATGAAATGAGATTAGTGCATCTCTCAAGAAATTTGGGGAATCAACCTGGCTCACAGCTCGGCTGACATAACATCGAGCTACACTGGGGGAGTGTGCCGGCACCCATATTAATTCCACCTCTTTTTGGTTCCAGTCTTTATATCTTAAAATTCGCTCTGTCTCTTTGTCCGCCTCCTCCGCTGTCACTGTGTAGTTTGCTTTTATAGACCCTGCCATTAATGTTTTACCCGAGTCGTTCACGCCCACGATAGCAAAAGACTTGCCTCCTTTGTATTCCGCCTCGTCTACTTAAACACTGTATTTAGAGCCTTTTAACTTGGCCTAAAGGGCCTTTGCTCTTGCTTTTCTCCTGCCTTCAAGAAAAGCAGGGTGCATGTGTTTTGGTAGCGATTTAATAGTAAGTGCTTTCCTTACTTCAGTCGGCAGTTTTACTTGTGCATTTCTTTCCGGGATTCGATCTTGCAGTCCTAATTTACCCATGCTTTTCCATCCCGCGGATGTGGTGGCGAGCCTCTTTAGCTGTGTTATTATATGAGCCCCGCTTAGTTCCATGGTGTTATTGTAGACCCCCAGTTTGAGAAGTCTTTCCGTAGGGGTGCAGTGGGGTAGCCCCGGTGCTGCTTTATATGCCTGCCTTATGATCATTTCAATTTTGTTCTTTTCTGCCACCCCTGGCTTGAGGTAAGGGATGGTGTACACTAATCTGCTTATCAGAAAAGCCTGAACAATTCGGCACAAATCTTTCTCTTTGACCCCGCTTCTTTTGTTGGCTATTCGCCTTATCAACCTGGTTGTCATGTTAATTGTTGACTTAAGTCAATTTATTATTTCTGTGCTCTTGCCATTGTCTTGTATTATCAGTCCAAAGACCCAGATTTTGTCCACTCTGGTTATCGGTGTGCCATTTAATTCCACCAAAATGTCTTCAGCGTTAATATTGCGTTTTCATTGTTCCTCGGATTACTAGAAGTTGCGATTTGCTTGGCGAGCATTTAGCTCTGCCCTTTCCGCATATTCTTCAACAATGTCGATTTCCTGTTGAAGATTTTCTTCTATTTCCCCATAATTGCCTGTGCATGTCCATAACGTGACATCATCAGCATCTAGCGTATGTTTCACCCCTTTCACAGTTTTCAGTAATGGTGGGAGGTTCTTTAAAGCTAGGTTGAAGAAGAAAGGGGAAAGAATTGAGCCCTGTGGGGTGCCCTTGTCTCCTAGCTTAATTGTTTCAGACATATGTCTCCAAGGCTTATTTCTGCTGTTCTTTCGGTTAGAAAATCCTTAACGTAATCGTAAATGCTCTTGCCTGGGGCAATTTCCTCCAGATTATTTAATATGGCTTCGTGCTTGACATTATCAAAGGCTTTCTGTAGATCAAGGCCAAGTACAGTTTTTGTGCCCCCTTTATTGGGCGCGTCAATTATGTCTGCTTTCAGATGAATCATTACCTCCTGCGTGGACAGCGTGCTCCTGAAACCTTGCATTGTTTCGGAAAATACCTCCCTTTCTTCTGCATTCTCCTGAACTCGGTTTAGTATTACATGCTCCATCAGCTTCCCTAGGCACGATGTTAGCGATATCGCCTGAGGTTGCCTACTTCAAGTTTCTTCCCAGGCTTTGGAATGAAGACCACTTTAGCATGTTTCCACTCTGAAGGCATTCTAACCGTTTCCATACCCCATTAAGAAAGTCTGTGAGTGCTGTGACTGATACTGAATCTAGGTTTCTCAGCATTTTATTGCTGACCCCATCTGATCCCGCTGCTGATGTGGTTCTTAGCTGAATTATTGCCCTCCATACCTCCTGATATGTCTCTATCTAGCTCTGTGTTCTCTGGTCCTCGATATGGTGCAGATGAACCCTCTTTGCACGTATTAAGGTATCTACTCTTCAATTCCTCTATGAGATCATCAGCCTAGCCCTGGTATTTATGAACCAATCTTTTCAGCTGTCCTTGAGCGGCGGTATTAGTTTGTCCTGGATCTAGCAAGTGGCGAAGAAGTTGCCATGTGTTTTTACACCAAAGTTTCCCATTCAATTCATCGCAAATCTGCCCCCAGTTTTGACTCTGAAGTTCGTTTGCGTATCTGTCGTTGAAGTGTAGATATTCTCTTCTTTAGCCTTCTATTGCGCCTCTGCTTTTTCTATCTTTTCGTAAGGCTCTCGTGGGCTTCCCACATGTGAGCCAACCTCGAATCTGTAATAACATTTCTGGCGGTTGGGATTTCTTTAGTGTGTGTGTTTACATCACTTTGGAGTCGTTCAACCCATTGACTTAGATTCACGATCTCCCTCGGAGCGGTTCTGTCCCTGACATTCATAAGAGTATCCCAATCTGTCAGCTTCTTTTTGTGCAGCCTCCCCTTCAGCGGTCTGGTACGTATTTCAATCTCTATAATATAGTGATCACTGCCTAAAGTGTGCCCTTAGTTTGACCACTTCTCGCCCTCAAGGTCTGCCCAGCATCAAGTCTGGGGACGTGTCTACACTGATGCTGTTGCTTATCCTTGTGGGGTCTTGTGGGTTGTTAGTATTGTTAGTCTTAAGTGTTGAATTTCCATTCATAGATTGTTTCCTTTGGGGGAGGCCATCCTATATCCCAAAGCCGGATGCGGGGCATTGATGTCCCCAGTGATTATTAGCCCTTTCTTGTCAGCTAGTCTTATGGCTTTCCGTAAAAGATCTGCAAGCCCTGCCCCTCGGTTTTTGGGCGAGTTGTATGTATTCAGAATAAAGAAACTGTCTTCCTTCGTGTTTGGGATTAGTTCAATCATTACATAGTCTTCACTCGTGTTTTCGAGTTAGTGTTGTATTGCTGTCAAATTTCTCTGCACTAACGTAGCCGTGAACAGCATAGGTTTATGGCCCCTTTAAAACTCTAGCGGGGTATACGTGGCGTAGCCAGTTACTTTTCTGTGCCTCTTGCCTCTTGTAGCGTTGTTACATCGGGTGTCTCAATTTTTTGAATGTGTGCCTGCAGGTGCCTCTTAGAGGGGAAACCTCTGCAGTTCCACTCCCAGATTTTAATTTGGTGGTGAGGGGCCATGATGTTCTATGACTGTTGCTTCGGTGGCAGCTGAGGGAGGGCGTTGCCGGCAACCGGGGGAAGCTTGCTTCTATGGTCTTTAGTCGTTCCATAATTTGAGAACAAACAAGGCATTGTTTGTTCTCTGATCATGACGAATTCTGCCGTAAGATTATCTACCCGCTCGGTTAGTTTGTCAACTCTAGCCGAAACTACATCTATTCTGGCATCTTGAGCTCCTGCCCGCTTCATGAGTACATTCATGTCCAACCTAAGCTTGCTTAAGTCGGGGTCGATGCTTCATCTTTCCAATTTTCTACCACCTTTTTGGGCTTGCTGTCTTCTGTGTTTTCCCCTCTGGGTAGACTTCTTTTTGCGGGAACACGGGTGTCCGTCTCCATTGATTTTTTGTTATGTACCATTTCGTTAGTATTGCATGAAGACGACTGACTAGTGCTTTGTGAATTTTGAATAGGTGACTTGTCGAGTACCCTCTGCATTTTCATGTTATCAATAATAAGTTTCCTCATTTCTGCCAATTCCTTTTTTATGGTTTCAAGCTCTCGGTCCCTATTAGCGAGTTATTCTACCAGTTCCTTCTCTCGAGCCGTTTCCCAAGGGGAGGTCTTAACTGGCCAGCTCACCTTTTTGCTTGTGTCTCCATTCTTGCTTGGACTCCTTCCTTTGACTTGGTCAGGTCCTGAGCCGACGACTCCGGCTCCTGTCCCCGGCAGTGGTGGAAAGGATTTCGGCCTACTTCTCCCCCGGTAGCCTTTGTAGTTGTCGTTGACCCGCGATCGTGGCTGGTGTGCAGAGGCATGTTGCCCTAGGTCGTTCTTGGGTTTGTGGGGCTGTGTCTTGAGCAGCCTGTACTTTCAATTCCTACTGCCGGTGTTGTGCATCCCCCCGCATACAATGCATTCGGGTTTCCACGTCCGTAGTTCTCCATCCGTTTACTCCGGGTGGTTTTCGCCGCATCTGCGGCAACGCTCTAGCCGTGGCTTGGAGCACACATCCGTCCTGTGCCCAGTCTTCCTACAGTTGTAACATGTCTCTACCCGCTCTCGGTACGGGTAGACACTGAACACTGATCCCCAGTAGAAAACTTGTCTTGGGAGCCTTTCCTCTCCAATGGTGATCAGGATAGATCTTGACTTTCCGATTCTCCTTGCGTTGAGTACGGCGATGTTCGGGTTGCGCTTGATAAAGACTTGGCGGACTTCCGTGCTCCGGAGTTCCGATGTCGTAGGCGTTGTATACGACGCCCTTAATAGCGTCGTTGGATGCCGCGATGTAGGGCGCCATGTCGAGCGTCTTATGGTCTATAACTATGGATTTGATGTTCACATAAGTGCTCGCTCATTGACGATTGGGCGTGCTGATTGTGTACGTGTTTTTCCCGGAGTTTATCCTTGAAATATCTTCGTCCAGGACGTTTACATGGGGTAGGGTAGACGCGCACATGGCCTGCAGTAGGCGACGTGGCACATAGTCATTTAAATTCCAGCCTCTTTGCCTGAAGATTATTTTATAGTCGCTCTTCGGGAGCTTCGGCATTGGTGCCCTCTTGCGATGTTGGGATCTTGCCTGCTTTTCTGAATGGCAGATTTCTTCTCGCCGGCGCCTTGCTCGCCGGCGTTCACGGAGCTCGACGCGGGTTTCGCGTCTTTCTTCATCATGCGGTCGTGCATGCTGAGAACGGTCTCCCACTCACCATTCTCGAATTCTGTGGGGTCAATATCATCTCCGTCCACAACGCTTTTCATAGTGGCAGTCTGATGGCCGCCACAGGGGCTGGCGTCCGTTGACGTGGGGTAGAGTATGCGACGCTAGGTCTGAGAGTTACGCCCAGTTAGCTCTTCCATCTTGACGGTGAAATTCCGATAAAAGAGAAAATAATCCACCGAATGGCCAAACTCAACTCTTGCACGGAGGGATGTATAAAACAGAAGGTTAATACAATAGGTGTACAAATCTCTGAAAAACAAAGTGCATAAAAAAAGAACGAGGCACATGGGTAATTTAGGAAGATGGCATAGTAGCAAAAAAATAACAAATTATAAAAATAGAATAAGGATAACAGTATACATTGAAGATAAGCAAATAATCATACAACAATTTTAATACTAGGCAAGAACGTTTGTAGCGCGGATTTAATTTTTTTAAGGGGGAGTTCCGCTCATCTTCTAACAGATACCGGCCTGTCAGTCCTACGCCATGATCGGGACAACGCAGGACGTTTTGTCTCGATTGGCCTTAACAATGGCATGCGCATCATTAATGTATATGCTACATGCCGTTTTGGACAGCGAAACGTTTTCGAGGGCCTAGAAGAAAGATTGGCCCAGCTACAATAGTGTTATTGAGCGATCTTAACTGTGTCCTCTTCAAGGAAGACCGCCGCTATCTTCGGGGTACACCGCGACGGCTTGGACGAGACCACAACGGCGCACATGCCTTGCGTGATCTTGTGGACGAGTTAGACTTAACCGATGCTTGGCGCGCACTCAACCTGGTCGCGCCGGCATGACCTGGTCTCGCCGTCGTCTCGAAAGCCATATTGACCGCGTCTATGTCTCTGCTAGCGTAGCTGGTTCCCTGCACTATGTGTGGGCATTCCCCAATGCCCTAAGTGATCACAGGCTGCTTATCACGCGCTTGTGTGCGGCTGATATTACTCCACGAGAAGAGGGTTGCTGGAAATTAAACACGCGACTTCTGAATGACGAGCCTGTCCAGCAGGAAGTCGTCAGAGTTATAAAGCGTTACATCTCCGTTAACATGAATGCAACAAGCTGTAATAATATGAAAACCTCAATCAAGATTTGCCTCCAAGAGTGGAGGAAGAAGATGGCGCAAGAAGAGAGAGAAGAAATCCGAATAGTCCCGGGTGCCATCATCGCGATATCGGCCCCATTTTCTCAGGGAGCGAGCATTCCCGCGGCATTGGCCACCCTGCGTAAGGAGCTCCACCGTCTTCTTAATCGGCGCTGGGACAGACTTCGTGCAACAGCACGCACTGAACAATGGGAAACAGAGGCAGGGTGTTCCCGTCATCTGCTACGCCGTCGCCTTGCCAGAAAGAACGAAACTCTCTCTGCAGTCGACGATTCACTCAACGGCCATATTGCTACGAACTCTGAGCAGCTATTATGTTTAGCACGCGATCTCTACATCGAAATTTTGTGCTGCTGAGCCTTGCACCCCCACATCGTTCCAGCTGCAGGCAGCAACTGACGCACCTAACCTGGACAACACATAGCTGTTGTCTGAAGAGCTACACACAGCCCTAAACAGATGAAGCCAAACAGGAGGCCGGGTATTAACGCACTCCCGCCAGCTTTTTACATAAAGGTTTGGCCGGCGCTAAAGACCGCTTTCACCAACTTAGAAAACGACGCCCTAGAGCGAGGGGAACAAACTCCAAGTATGAACGAAGGCCTCATCACATTCCTGTGCAAGGACACCTCCAGGAGCAGCGACCTTAAGGCTTGGAGGCCAATAACCCTTCTAAATACGGACTACAAGGCAATTGCAAAATGTCTCTCCTTGATCCTGATGCCTTCTCTATTGTCAATAGTAGGCCCGAACCAGGCTTGCTGTGTCCCAGGCCGCTCGGTACAGTACTCCATGGCATAGCTCTGAGAGACATTTTGATATGAATGAAATCGCGCAGCCTCAATGGCTTTCTTTGCTCCCTGAACCAAGAGAAGGCACTCGACCGCCTGCGTCACGAGTACCTGTTTAGAACACTTGAGCTCGCGGCATTCCCGTACAATACATAAATAGGTGCAAGGTGCTTTATGCGGATTGTGATTAAGGCAAGTACTACGGTCCACCTCAGGACAGCGTTTCAACAGGGTGAGCTCGGCGCTGCAATTTCTCAATACATCGGTAGGCAGCACATGAACGCCATCACAATTTCTCTCAATCGGGAACAAAACAACATGGTATGTGGCACGCAGAAAGCCGAGGTAGTTCAGAGGCTGCTCACGGACTTCAAAGTTAACACCAGCAAAGGACCGCTCCCGCTTCCCGGGCACCTCAAGCTCACCGGTGATGTGTGTCGCGGAGTGATTACTGTGCACTACCTAGAAACCTGTGACTCTTTGAAACATAGTGTGCAGTGACGTGGTGGAGAACTCGTCCATGTGCGCAAGCTGGGGAACTCCAACGTAGCTGTACTCACTTTCGCGGGACGTAACGTTCTGCGGCACGTACACTACAACGCAGAACTGACTCCCGTAAGGGGGTTACAAGAAGACAGTGCCAGCGTGCTACCGTTGTGGCACCCTGGGTCACCGGACGGACAATTGTCCCACTTCAGTGAATGAAAGATGCGGACTTTGTGGCTAAAACGTGGGGGCTGGTACTGAGGGGATGGCCCCTAACGAATGCAATCCGGTGTGTATAATCTGCGGGGGAACGCACCTCACCAGCTCCCGTGAATGCACGGGGAAATTCATCAGGCCTCAACAGCCAAGACCCAGGACATTGGGTCCCCAGCAAAACAGAAACGCCAACAGGAGACACACAACCGCGGCGGAATACCACCAAATGGCAAGACAGCGGGATCAATGCCACCACCCGGAGACGCGGAGTTGATGATGATGATGATAGTGTTAGCTAGTCCCGTTGTAACGGTTCCCAGCTCTAAAGCCTCCTCCTGGCGGCGCCGCCTGCAAACAATCCAAGGTAGGCAGCTGGGCGAGGGTCGCCTTCTCGTCTTCTTCCTGTCCCCCCTCACCAGCACCGCCAAGACGCAGGAACTTAAACTCGAGCTCGCCCTTTTGCAAGCTCAAAACGAGAAACTAGCCAGTGAGCTTAACTGGCTGAAAAACAAAATCACTATGCCACCCTCCTCTAGCGACGAGGAAGAAAACTTAACAGACGGGGAGATTCCTAATAATATGGAGAGTCGCTTCGGAACCCAGGAGACCAGGGTCACCGCGACTGAAACGCAGTTGGCCTATCTTCCCAAAATCATCCATGACACAATCGCGCGTCAGATGGACAGTTGCATCACACAGGTGACACAAGCTGTAACTCACATTATCCAAAAATGAATACAGGCAAATCCTCGCATTCTTAAACGCATGGGTGCAGTGAGGAACGTTAACCGCCCTTCAAAATTTAACATATCCATTTCCAATGAGTCTGACCTTTCTGAAGAATCCTGCATGCCTGCGCCGGGCACTAGTGGACTGCGAGGTCTTAACGTAATCCCGCCCTCCGTATCCGACCATGGCCCCCAGCCCTAAGTCGAGAACCAGAACAACTCAGCCGCTTACACTAACGCAGTGGAATTGCCGAGGTCTCAACAACAGCAAGAAGCGGGATGAACTCCGCCTCTACCTTGAGACCTCTGAATTCCTCGTTGCCGCGGTTGCCCTTCAGGAAACCGGAGCAGGCGTCAAGCTCACAAACTACACTACATTTCAACACAACTCGCAGACATGTATACTTGTTCACATGCAATATACTGCACAGGAAGTCACACTCCTCACAACACCACCGCTCGCGCACATGATGGCATCGGTACTGCCCCTAGGGTGGTCTGACCCACCTGTACACATTCTAAACATTATTGTCCCCCGAAACTTAAGAATGTTACGTTAAGCGACATTTTCACTCAAGCTATGCAAGTAGCGGGAGAGGACCCACTTCTGATTGTCGGTGATTTTAATGCCCAGAGCAGGCTCTGGGGGCATCCCCGGGAGAAAGCACGTGGGAGGAAGCTTGCGCAACTTCTCTCTACACTCGTACTCACCCTCCACACCGACCCCACCAACCCAACACGTGTAGGAAATTAGATTCAATGCGACACTTGCCCGCACCTCACATTTACACGCAAACTACACCATGCCGACTGGCTGAACACAGAGGAAACTGTTGGTAGCGATCACTGTATAATCTACACAACCGTCTACACGCCGCCACTGAAACGCCCACAAACACAAGCTTGTGTCCCGGACTAGACAAAATTCCGCACAATTCCGTCTATCGTAGTCGGGATATGACACCTGGTACAAATCACTCACGTCAGCACTGAAACAACACGAAAGGCAGATACTGCTCACGGAAACCCAAACGGACGTACGCAACCACTTCCTACATCTTTGGGAGGCCCGCCGCCGCCTCACCAAAAGATGTGGAAACCAGAAACGTAACAAACGCCTCAAAAAATGCATCCTCAAACTCACACATAAAGCTGCGGAATATGCTGCTCAGCTAGCCGACACTAACTGGGTAGACAGGTGCAACACGGTTGCGCGCCAGATGTCTGGTCGTAATAAGTGGCCCCTATTCCTCGCGCTCATCGATCCAACACAAACACGCACGGAAACCTAACGCCACTTACATAAAGTAATGCACAACTTTAGAGGAACGACAACACAGCTAGCGCACACACTCAGGGAACGATACCTGAGCACCACCAAGGACCTCCGGGCGGTTGCCTACTCGTATGCAGGCAAAGCGAACACGGAGCTGGACACTACGTTCCAGCTCCACAACCTCCGGGCGGTCTTAAGCAAGATGAAACGCGGCACTGCATTCGCGCGCGACAAGGTTACAGTCAAGCTTTTGGCCAACCTTCCCGATGCAGCATATATCGTGCTTCTCAAATACATCAATAGTATTTGGGACGGAGACACTGCTCTCCCTCTCGATTGGAAGTCGGCTCTCATCACCTTTATCCCAAAAACCGACAAACCTATTGATGTCAAGAACGTTCGCCCCATCTCTCGCACGTATTGTGTCGGCAAGCTGATGGAGACAATGTTGCGCGACACTCTCCGAATTTCTCAAAACACAGCACATTTTCGCGGACACCATGTTCGGTTTCCGCCCTCAAAAAATCAGCAGGACATATTCCATCAGCTCCACCACGACACCTTAGATCCTGTCGAATGTCCCCATAATGAGAAGGTGGTCCTGGCCTCCAACCTTAAAGGCGCATTTGACAATGTGAAGCACGAAGAAATCCTCGATCACCGAATTCTCACCAACTGTGGTAACAAAACATTCAATTACATAAACGATTCCTTACAGACCGCCAAGCCTACATACGCATACAAGATGCGGAACACGGGCCATACACACTCGGCTCGAGGGGAACACCTCAAGGGGCTATCTTGTCTTCTCTCCTCTTCAATTTAGCCTTGCTTCATCTTCCCTCCAAATCGGCTTTTCTTCGCGTGATACATCACGCACTTTACCCAGATGATATCACAATTTGGGCCACGCAAGGCAACCTGGGCCACATGGAGTCCTGCGACCGTAGTCGACGACTACGCGACCTACTGCGGGCTCCAGTGCGCCCCAGCGAAATCAGAATTTTTGCACGTACGTCCCTCCCCTCGAGATACAACTCAGCTTCGCATCAGTCTCCCCTCGGGACCGATCCGGGTAGCCAAAGGGATCCGCGTCCTTGGCCTCTTCATACGCCATCAACGCAAAGTTGACACCACTCTGGCCAAACTTCTCATGGTGGGAGACCAGGTGGGCAGTATGGTCCACCGGGTCTCCAACAAGCGGGGCGGATTACGAAGCAAGGATGCACTGCGGCTTGCTCATGCTTTTGTAACGAGGAGAACCCTCTACTCGATACCCTACTTGTACCTGCATAAACACGATCAGGATCGATTGGAGGTCATTCACCGGAAAGTCATCAAGCGGGCTCTCGACCTTCCGGTCAGCACATCCAACCAGAGACTTCTGGATCGGGGCGTGGTGAACACCTTCCGGGAGCTAAAAGAAGCCCACTAACTAAGCCACTGCAGACGTCTTACGCAGACCACGTCCGGTCGCCGCCTCTTGGACCGGCTACACATCAAACACGATTACCACATTGAGGAAAGCGGGAGAGTGCTAGAACTCTGGAGACGCGCCCTCCGGGTCAGACCCCTTCCCCGCAACACGTCCAAAGAAGACCATAACAGTCGTCGCCAGGCGCGCGCGGAAGCGTTGGAGCTCTCCTATGGTCACCAGCAACACGTGTATTATGTTTAGGTTGCCGGCCCTTACCACGGGGGGGTGGTATACGGCTGCAGTCGTGCACCACACAAACACGGTTAACGGGCTAACTTTCAAAGCCTACAGCACAACTCACGCGGAGGAGATTGCTATCGCTCTGGCTCTCAATATTCCCAATTCGAAACACATTACCGACTCGCGAGGGGCCTGTCGGAATTATAAGCTGGGATGGGCTCCCCCGCTTGCCCGGCGTATACTGCAATCTAGCTGCCAATACATAGACCCAGCAACGCATAACCTCATTTGGGCACCCGGTCACCAGGCACTCAAAGGAAACGAACAGGCTGATCAGGATGCCCGCGCACTCTCTCCCCGGGCTATCTCCCTGTCCTTGGAAGCCTACTCCCCATTAGACAATCTGGCCCGTACATTCAAAGACATCACCGATTACTACAGGCGCTACCCGAGACTTTGTAAGGGACTGGATCGCGCTGACGAGCGCCTCCTCATCAAAACTTTTACCAATGCTGTACTGTGCCCGGTGGTGCTTAAACATTTCATTCCTTCCTTTGATGGTGCGTGCCAGTACTGTGGGGAGGTGGCTGACGCCTTCCACATGGTTTGGACGTGCCACACAAACCCATCCATTCCCCCCACCCCAATCGAACTAGAGAGAACTGGGAGGCGGCCCTGCTCGGCTATAAAGACCTCAAGGCTCAAAAGGCCTTGGTTCACCGGACGCGGGCGGTGTTGCTTGCCAATGGGGCCCCGGAATATGGGCTCCACCTAGTATTCTGAAGGGAGGAGACCGATACGTCTCCAACCCAAACACCTCTCTGTAAACATTTAGTTTTTATTTATAAATGTTTTAACCACCACCGGCACCGCAAGCAGCAGTGATTGCACAGGGGCGCATCTCAATGGCCTTTCCCGTAGAAAGGGATGTTCGACAAGGTGGCCCCCTCTCCCCGTTGCTCTGTCACAGCGATTGAACCCCTCCCACAAAATGTTGTTAAAGATGTCAGAATCCACAAAACACTATTGCCAGTGGGCCCTCCCAGCCCTCCAGTATTCGCCTACGCGGATGACATTTCTTTGGTGGTGCCAGACACAACACCAGTGAACAGAATACTTGAACTAACTACAGAGTACTGCCAAGCGAGTGGGGCTCGCCTCAACCACAAGACGTCCACTGTTAAGGCCTTGAGCATGACCCCCTCTCCCACCGCTATCCAATCAATCTCTGTTACTCGCGAGACACGAATCCTCGGGTATTTCTTCGATTCCGCCTAAAACTCGGAATACAGCTGAAGACCAACTAAGCATCAAAACCCACAATCTTGGTGCTCTAAAATGTCCCCTGACTGCGCAGGCCATCATCATCCAGACAATGCGGCTTTCTACCCTCAGCTTTGTGGCCAGCATTCTTGACATCCCCCAGACAAGAAAACTCAGCTCCAGAAACATATATACCGCTTTTTTGTGGCGGGGAGCCCCCGATAAGACAAAGCGAGCTATTGACTGCCTGCCCCGATTCAAAGGTGGCCTAGGGCTGCCCGTTCTGGATATCCTCGCAAGGGCTCTGCACGTCATATGGAGACTCAGAGCCGTCGAATGCGACAGGCTGCTAACAAAAACGATGGCTTCGTACTATCTGTCGACACGGCTGCGAACATTCACTGAAAAGGTCCTACACCACGACACCCCGCATGCTGAGTCACCACCATCATTTTATCGAACCGCAGCCACGGACTTATAGAGTCCCTGAAGGAAAACTCGTCTGCTGTTGACCCACGAAACATGCACCTCAAATATATTATCAATATGATCCCTCCTCCGCTCCCTGCCCGCCTATCAAGCTACATGCGCCCCGCCGGGGTGGCGCAGTGGTTATGGTGCTCGACTACTGTTGCCAAGGAAGCGAGATGGAATCCCGGCATCGGGGCCGCTTTTTGATGGAGGCGAAAAGCAAGGCGCCCGTGTGCTGTGCGATGTCAGTGCACGTTAAAGAACCCCAGGAGGTCGAAATTTCAGGAGTCCTCCATTACGGCATCTCTCATAGCCTGAGTTGCTTTTGGACGTTAAGCCCCACAGGCCAAAACAACCAACCAAGCTACATGCTACGTGCAGAAAGACCCAGTTGGCAGTACATAACCGCCCACTTCCTCGATGCACGCCGAGCCTCCCTGATGTGGAGGTTCGCAAGAGGCATCTCCCCAATCACAAGGCGTGCCTTCGTCCCTGCGACGTCGGGAACTATTGACCTGTGTCCCTTCTGCTTGGCACAATCTTTCTCGACTGCCTAATTCCCACAGCACACCTAGAGATATTTTCGGCCTCCCGGGGATCCCATACCCCACTGTGCGCTATTTCAACCCTCTTCCAAATGGAGGGCGCGAGCAGTTTGTCTTGACACTGGCAGAGGTCAACTATCAGGTGTGGTTGGCTCGCTGCAAAGCGGCCTACTCGAACAAGACTCCGAGCCTCCATGAAGTCAAGGCCAAAATGAGAAAATAACTATTGTTCCACCTAGAGAGAGAGGAGGAGAAAACATTTACGATGATATTGTTACTATGGGGGTAAGACATCGGAGCGCTGAAAAACAAGACGTTAGGGCAGGGAGCTCATCTGGTAAACGGCAGCGCGTCCGACACGAGAGTCGTTTTCCAACATCTTTCTCCTTCACTTGTGTTGTAAGCTTCGTCTTCTTCTTTACTGTTACATTTTCCCCCTGGGCAGACGAAGCCCCCGGGCGAGGTAGTTATTCGTTTCCACGAGAGTGACACGGCTTCATCCGGGCGACATGGGTAACTTCGGTTCTGACTGAGCGACGACCACTGGCTGTCATACGTGCTATTAGGTAGTTGACTTCGCTGACACGCTCAAGCACAACGTAAAGGCCAGCGTAATGCGGCAACATTTTCTGGGCTAAACCACGCTTTCGGAGAGGTCGCCAAAGCCACACTCACCCCCGAATGCAGAGATCTAATTTGACTTCGACTTGACTTACGGTGGTCTCAAGTCAGCCGCAACGCGTGCTATAAACCGAACTTGACTTCAACGGCAACTTGCACTAGACTTGACTTGCACGAAGTCAAGACCCATCTTAGCGAAGACGACCCATTTTTCAAGTCGGCCCCAGTGCTGTCTTGAAGCTGACTTCGTTCGTTTTTTCAACATGTCTGCCACCCGAAGAGACGTCGCTCGCCGCATTCCTGCCTTCGAGTTCGCGTGTCATTTCATGGATGTCGCGTTCTAGGAGGCATATCGTATGCCTGCGATACCTCGGCCACCTATTCGTAACCGGGGAAACCCGATAAAGCTTTAGGACGACCAGGAGTTTCTTGCACGGTACCGCTTCACGAAGACGACGGTGCGAAGGCTGCTCGCTATGCTACCAGTGCGGGAAAGCGCCGACAACAGGGGCCAGCCAGTGCCTCCTATGCTCCAGCTGCTGTTGGCACTGAGATTTTACGGCGCGGGAACATTTCAGACCGTGACTGGGGATCTCGTCCGAATCCCGCAGTCTACTGTGTGCCGTGCCGTCGGGAAAATGACATTCCTGATTGGAAAGCATCTGCGCCCCTTGCTTGTTAGCTTCCCTCATGTGTCGCAGTTTCGGCAGGTGATAAGGGACTTCTACAGTGTAGGCGAGTTCCCCGGCGTCTCGGGGTCCATCGACTGCACTCACGAACGCATCAAGAGCCCCGGTGGTCCAAACGCGGAAGTATTCCGGAACCGAAAGGGCTACTTCTCGATCAAATTTCAGGTAAGCAGTGATGCCCTCCGTACAGCTGCGCATACACGCATTTTCTTTTAGAACGCACGTCCGCTTGTCTCGAGCGCTACAGTGGGGGATAAAATATAAAGTTAAATAGCGCAGCGCTTCTTTAGGGCTCCTTTGCAGCGCAGCTTTGGACAAGTTTACATCTGCATGCGTTTAGGTTCTTGCAATCCAATACATATTTCCCAGGTGTTTCCGTAGCTAAACTGTTATATCGGCGTTAACTGACGTAGAAAAAAAACCCTACTATAGGCGCTAGTTTACGAGCCTAGGAAATGCACAGGTACCGCGAGTTGTGCTGACTACCATTTGCCCATTTGATGCAGGCGGTCACCGGGCCACAGCTGCAGTTTTACGACATTGTAGCCAGCTGGCCCGGGTCGGTGCACGACAGCCGCATCTTTGACAACTCCCGTGTGCGGGTGCTGTTTTAAGAGCGGCGTGTGCCAGGAGTGCTGCTGGGGGATGCTGGTTATGCCTGCCATCCATTCCTAATGACGCCTCTGGCAGACCCTGGGCCAGCTAACACACCCAGAGGAAGGTAAGTCAACATGAATACAGTGATACTGATATTGTAAACTTGGAGCACAAAAAAACAGCAATTATGCTCGCTACCAACTTCACTTTTGCTGTGCCGGGCAAGCTGCTCACGTCGTGACATCCCATCTCGAACAATTTCACGGATGGCGCACAGGAGGCTTTGAGATGGCGATTCTTTAATACTAGCCACTGTAGTCACATTTGCGAGCCGTCCAAATTTAAGTGTAATGCGGCGAGTCTTTAGGGCCTCTAATGTTCGGCAGTGCCGGATAACGTTAGAGACCGAACTCAAGTTTTCCTTGGCAATGAGGAAGTGGTAGACATCTTCCGCAATGCCCTTGAGCAGATGGCCTACTTTATCGTCTTCAGTCATCCTGCTGTCGACGGTCTTGCACGACTTGAGTACGGCCTCTGTGTAGGTGGGGCAAGTTTCTCCGGCTGCCTGGGCCATCTGAGCAAGCGTCTGCTCGGCCTTTTTCTTTTTTGCAGCTAGGTCACCGAAACATTCCTTGATTGTTTCGACAAAACTTTCCCAAGTTGTCAGGGAGTCCTCGTGGTTCTATACCACATCAAGGCGGTTTGCACAAAAAAAAAGACATTGCTTCTTTAGCCACTGAATCCCAGCGGTTATAGCGGCTCACACGTTCATAATGAGTGAGCCAGTCATCAACATCTTCCCCTGCTTGGCCGGAAAAGAAACTAGGCTCGCGAAACGGTAGCATCGCACTCGTGGTGGTCGGCAGCACATCGCGAGACGGTGGTAGAGGGTCCCGTGTTGATGTTCGGGGCTGCTCGGTAGTCTGCTGCACTCTTGTTGGAAAGGGTGGGAGAACAGCGAGGCGACGGCTCCGACGAAGCTCCAGCGGTTGAGGATGCGTCTTGAGGGTAGTCGTACCCAAAACCTGACCACCAATTTGTTACGACGGGGGTAAGACGTCGGAGCGCTGAAAAACAAGACATTAGGGCAGGCAGCTCAGCTGATCAACGGGAGCGCCTCCGGCACGAGAGTCTTTTTCCATCTTTCTCCTTCACTTGTGTTGTAAGCTTCATCTTCTGTACTGTTACAATATGATCTGGGAAAGGAGGTGCGTTCCTTGTGGAGCTGAGGGCAGACCCTATGCCGGGACGTCATTGGCCGCCACCGCTGCCCGAGTTTTTTGAAGAATGGGGACACCCCATGGTGATCTTCAAAGAAGAAAATGGAAGATTAGAAGTGAGAGATTAGAAGACATGCTCACATCAGGCTTCGACCCACCGGGGGGGGGGGGCGGACGTGGTGCATATGCACTGCTACACCGGCCCGGTGGGAACAGGGCGGATTCCATGAGCCCCTTGGCTGGGAAAGGCCCACTCCCCGAGACAAAAACCCCCAAACCTTATGGTGCGACAGGCCTTGCCTGGGGTAGCACAGGTTGAGGTCTGTACCCTCACAGGAGGATCGCACCTAGTGCATCCTTTCTTCCATCTGACAAGGGAAGTAAGGGGGCTCGATGCCTATGACTACCCCTCGTATGTGACACGCTTGTCACTGAAACCGCTTCTGTTGCGTCAGACTATCTCTGGGCAGACGCTGCTGCGCACCGAATTGTTCCTGCACTCCCCCCGGAGGATCCACCTGTCCGGCGCTGCGTTCCTGTCGCGGCTGCCCGGGGCCTGGATCAAGTCATGGAACGACCTACCCCGGCACTGCGCCCGTCCATGGCGCAGTGCTTCACATTTACGGTGCCGGAACCTGTTCCGGCGGACAGCCTCATCGACACTATGGAGGAGGTTGTCGTAGTAGGGGCTGCAGTACCTGCAGCACCTTGAAGGTCTTCGTTTCCTGGCCGCCTGTCCGGAAAAGAATTGCCTCTAAGGCAGATGGGAGCTCCGGTGGTTTATGTGACGGTGTACTGTCTTCTCTCGTGCGTCAGCGACAAGGCTCTCGCTGTGGCGCTTTCCCCGTACGGAAAGGTCATCAGTCTCATAAGTAGCGTTTCAGTCTAGGATCCACGTCCGCAACGGGACGCGGCTGGTCAAGTTGGAGATGACGCGGTCACCCCATCCAACTTCCTGACGGTAACTGGGACCCGCGTGATGCTGGAGTATCGAGGAATGAAACGCGTGTGTTCTAGGTGCGGCGTTGAGGGCCACATTGGCGCTGCCTGTTAGGCGGTGTACTGCGGTCGTTGCAGCGCTTACGGCCATGATAGTGCGAGCTGCCGCTCCGCTTGCAAGCGCTGCGGCGGCGAACATCAAACGGTTGAATGTGTTGCACCGCGCTCTTATGCAGCGGCTGCCAAGTCGTCCTCGGTGCCTGGCGTGCAACCCGAAAAGGCCGCGAACCTGGAGCTGTCCGCCGGCACCCAGGAGCCAAGCGGGGACGCAGAGAAGGACGACGACGAGGCCTTGACGACCACGACTGAGGCCCTCTCTTACGGGGCAACCACGGAGCCCTCCCCCTATAGCGAGCCTGTGATGGAGGTGAGAACCTCTCAGAGCGACTTCGAGACTTTCACAGACGTACTGGGCTTTGAGTCCCGAGCATTGGAGTCGCAACCTGTGGCGGGCAAGCACACGCACGCGACAAGCTGCAGACCAATCCCGCTCCACATGTGAAGTCGGCCAATCTAGAGGCTCTGCTGCACGCCCCGCCCCTCCTGCACTCGGTGGCTTCCGCCCATGTCCTCCCGAGTAGGGAGGTTATCCTGTCTGGCGTTACGGTGGCAAGATGATCTGGCTCCGCGAGGCCGCAGCGCCTGAGTGCGGGCCGCGCTATGAAAGTGCCTTTGGCGGAAGTGACGGCAGGCGTCACTTTTCCGGCACAGAGAGCTGTGCATCTTCTTCGAACGCATCAGCGCCACATAAGAAGCTGCGGAAGACACCACAGGGCTCCGAGATGGACTTCTCGGACGCCAAGTCGTAACCACCGTGGCGCCGCCTCTCAGGCTCAACAGCCGCTGCGGCCGCGGCTGCCCCACCTCCTCCTCTTCGCCTGTCTGGCGGTGGCTTCGACGAAGCACAGTCGGCGCCGACCAGCAGCCACCGCTTCTCGCTCCCGGCCTCCGAACGGTGAACTGCGTGCGTTCCGTGCAGTGTGTGTGTGTGTGTGTTAGACTATGGCTTTAATTGCACAGACGCGCGCGCCACACGGACCATGTGGCCGCCCGGGCCCGTAGCAATGAGCACTTCGTCGCATCCTGGCATCCTCTGCAGAGCTATCAGCTGAAGCTTCAACACGGAGCATCAACTCCCCGAGCGCCTCTCAAGTGCTAATGACACGTTTACAGACATTGCCCGTCGAACTTTTCCGTAAGTCTGTTATGTTCTTCTCTGTTCCTTTGTTTCTGTGATATGTATAGTCATCTTTGTTCCCCCTACTTTTTATGATGGCTCTTTTTCCTTTTGAATTCTTTAACGCGCAAGGCTTTCGCCACTTTGACAATCAAAGGGAGGTGCTTCATTGTGCGTGTTTGCATCGAGTGGATGTTTTGTTTTTCTTCTGCACCCCGCCGATGTCCTTTCCTTTCGTTCTCGTTTTGATGTTGAGGCCTTTTTTTCGTTAACGGACTCACGGTGTTGTGGCGTAGGCGCGATCTGCCTTTCACCAGCATACAGGACATGTGCTCATTGTACATTAGGCATAGATGGGCGCGTGATTGTCGTTGACGTTTTCTGGATGGCCGCAGGACTCGTTTTGCCAACGTGTACGCGCCAGTCACGCGTAGTTTGACAAACTTGTTCCTTTGGTCTATCCCGACATACTTTCTCGACGACGCACCCTTCTTTCTTCTCGGAGATTTCAATTGTGTTTTAGACACAAAGCGCGACATCGGTGGGCCTGGTGAGCGCGCCTCCAATTACTACGCGAAAGAACTTGGAAAGCTACTGGAATCATTACGCCTAGAGGACGCGAGGGCCACTCTTCACGACCATTTCGAGGCAACACGAGTCTGGGGCCAGAGCTCGAGCCGAATAGATCGAGTGTAATTACATCCTCTCCGCCATCGTACCTGACTTGCTACAGTGTGAGGTATTGCCTTTCCCACCAGGCCTTTTATTTCCCGGTCACGGGTACTCTGCGGTCAGCCCCGAGCCATGAAAACAGCCCCTTGACGTGGCACATGGATGCAACAGTACTACGCGATAAAAAGTGTCGCACTTATATACGCGGAGAGTTGTGCATGTCTTTAGCCACAGTTAGTGACATAATACCTGCTACCTGGGACGCGCTCAAAACACGCTGGCGCGATGTCCTTGTGCGTGCGGGGAAGGCGCGACGTGTCCGCATTACGACCGTGCTGAAGGGCGTTCTGCGGCGTTTTGCGCATCGTACGTGGCGGCGAAACCCTTACGTTCGTGATGCGCGAATATCTCGAGACGCTGCGCGAGAGTTATCACCGCATCCTCGAAGACCGTTCACGTCGTTCACGTGCATCACTCTCCGCTGGACCATCAAATTTACCGCTTGAAGATGCCGTGGTCATCGGACACACTCGAGCCGTTGGCCAGCGCAGTAACTGACGAACTCGCGTGGAGAGCGTCACGCTTGTGGACAGTACGACGTCTTCGGGAACCGCGGACGTCCGCAATTCGTTTACCGAGCATTTGGCGGCCCTCTTTTTGTCGCAAGGCCTCGCCTAGGAGGAGCATTTGCAAGAAGCTGTCGGCTCCTTCAGTAGGCCTCTTCCACAACTTCCAGAAGACGCATGTTCGGCACTTAAGGAGCCGGCAACTTTGGAGGAGGTGCGCTGTGCTTTAGGCGCCATAAACCAGTCGACCGCTCCCGGTCCTGACGGACTTGAAACCGATTTTTATTCCACTTTCTTTGACATCCTTGGTTCATGTTTACTCAGGCTCGTAAATTGTTTTCTCGCAAACTGCGCCAAACCACCCTGCTTCAGTATTGACCGTATCGTTCTAATTACAAAGGAAGGCATCATGCCGTCAAGTTCCTCATCGTGGTGACTGATTACCCTCCCTAACACCGACTATAAACTTGTATCCACATTTCTGGTCCGAAGGGAGCGAATCTATCTACAGGATTTGGTTAGCCCATACCTGTCCTTTTCGGTACCTGGATGATCGGTGTTCGCTTCGCTGACACTGACGAGAGAAGTCTTCTAATACGCCTGTGCCAAATGGATCACTGGAGCTTTTGTTTCCTTGGACCAGGCAAATTGTTACTTGTTCGCCGTGCTCCGTCATTTAGTTTTCCTGACGAATTGGTTCAGCTCCTACGCGGCCTCTACACAGATCTTAGCAATGAACTAGTACTGGATGGACAAATTGCCGGCAGCTTTCCGATTACGCGGGGAGTGCATCAGGGGTGCCCGCTCTCGCCGATATTCTTCATACTTTTGCTCGACCCGCTGCTGCGTAGGATCGCCGCGAACAGGTGTATTCGAGGTGCTCCATCAAGGACAGGAGACTGTCGTTGTATCTGCATACGTGGATAACATTTCACTCTTCGTCGGTGACAATGACAGCTTCATTGTTTTTAAACATCTTTTCAGAATACGCAGCTGTATCTTGTGCGCAGCTCAACACGAAGAAAAGTAACGCACTCCGCTTTGGTCAGTTCAGAGGCCCTTTAGCCGCCGCCGTACCGTTTGTGGACGCAGGGCGTACTTGGCGGTCTGTTTGAGCCAAGCGGGGTCATGAGACGTAGTTCGCTCGCTAGCCACGCACGCCCTTTCTGACGCAGCGCGTTTCAACACGCTTAATGCTGAAGTTAGTGTCGTCAAGACACGAGCGTGCGCTTTCACCCTTTATGTGGCGCGTATCGCGCCGTATGGTGAACAGACTCGTGTCCCTTACAGGGACTTTCGTTTGTGATGGCAGGACAGCGCTAGTCGCCCGTCACATCCTACTCCTTCCGAGGAACAAGGGAGGCCTTGTCCTGCCGTGCATCCCGACAGTGGCTCGAGTGCTCGCGTTAAGGCTGGTGGAGAGGCTATTGGCTGACGAGTTTTACCCTGGTCGCTCGCTCATCCTGTACTGGATGAGCACGGCGCGCCGTGTGCTTACACCCGAAATTACCTTGGTCCACAGGCAGACAGACCTCGACATTTTTACCGCGAGGTTGCCGAGATAAAGTCAACTCTCGATGCACACCTGTCAGATGTTAATGTAGGCGACATACCAGCCATACGCATCAGCGCATTAGTAGCCGTTCGCATCAGCTGTTGAGCAACGAGAGACCGCTGTACCCAAATGGCGAGCGTGGGCAGCTTGTCGGCTGCCAAATGAAGTGCGAGATTTTGGCTGACAGGTGCTGGGCGTCCTCCGCACGAGACAGCGCCTTGTTAGATGGGGTATTGCACCCAATGACCAGTGTGCCAATTGTGGTGCTATCGAGAGTCTCGCGCATGTTTTTTTTTCGAATATGTAGTTGCAAGAACAATGTGGCGGCTCACATATAGAATCTTTAACGTCCGCATGAACCCCGGCGTGAGGCGCCGGCGCAACCCTTTTGAACACCTTGCGTTCACTGTGGTTCTGTTTGTGTTATGGCGTCGCAGGTGCCTCGCTATGGCGCGCCGCACTCCCGCCTGAGCAATGTCCCAGCCTTGCAGAGGCCGCGCCTCGTCATCTAAAGTAACAGTTAGAAACGGACGGCGAGACGCGGTTTCTGCAGCGCTTGCACAAGCGCTTCTATGTCGTACGGGGTAGCAGATTTGAGATGCCTGTCGTCCTTTACCTGACCCACCCCCCCCCCCCCCCGTTTACACTGTTACCCCTCTCTGAGGAACCATATTGTTTTAGTTCATTATGTATATGTAACTTATAGTGTTCTGTAGAGTAAAGCTTTGGTTTGTGAGTAATGTGCGTTTTTGTATCTATGTATGTACGTACCCAATAAACTCTCTTTATGATGTCACAGCCAGATAGCGCATGCCAAAAACCGAGGCATCCATGTCTGTGCCACCTGTGGAAGGCCCCTCTATATTGACCTGTTTAGCACACATTGAAGGGCCAGGTACCGCATCAGAAAACGCGAGGCATCGTTTCGGTACCCTGGCCAACGTGCGCACACTGCAGCAACAAGGGCAGGCTAGCGTCCCGCTTTGGTGCGGACGACCGGCTTGGCGCATGCCGGCGATGGATGACATGCAGCAGGTGGACCTCCCCGCATGTCGAGCTCACTCGAGGAAAACAGCTTGATGAGTAGCAGAGATGCTGCCTCTGTAAACTTGTGCTTGATTTGGCATCCATCGCCGGGTTCCAGAGTGGCCGCTGGATTCCCTGCGATACTTGACAGACACCGTCATGTCGGCCGTGAACTGCAACGCAGGAGGAGTGCGTCTAGGAACTTCGAGGTGAAGATTGGCGCATGAAGCACTCTTTGACGGTTCCTAGTATGCACTGACAACGTCATCATCACTGTGAAATCCTTGTTATCTCTTGCTATTTCATTTTTTGTGACTTTAGGCTCTTGGAAGGTGCGGTATCTATGTAGGATTGCCTTCCGAGGGTACTAGCTTTTGTGTGTAGTGTGTTCAGGCAGTGTGTTGTATTCTTGTGGTGGATGATGCCCTTAGGAAAGCCTGTAATGTGTTTCCCATGAGCATTTTTACCGTGTCTGTGAGAGCACAAAGATGAAGTCAGAGAACTGCATGGTTTTTCATGTCTGGCGAAGTAGCTCGTACCACTTGGAACGATATAAAACACAAAGCAGAGAAACGTATCGAGCCAGCCAAGACATTTCACCTTTTTCTGAGCGGGCATACCTAATCGAGACCAGTATTGTTGCGAGCCCTTTTTGAAGGGGAAAGCTTCACAACAAAGGTCCGAGTCAAGCCTCGCATCGGCCCTATGCTGCAAAAGCCATATTCTGCACATGCGGGAAATCAAGTAACGTCACGTGCAGCGCAGGTGGCCGCCGTCGCCGCCGCCGACTGCGTAGCCTGATCTTTCGCCCCAGCCGCGCGCTACTGCGCATGTGCTCCGCAGCTACTACGGCCTGCTCGCCTCCTCGCCATCGTTTAACCTTTCAAAGCGAAAAGCTTCACTTTGAGGGTTCCAACTCGACCTCGGCGGCTGCGTTTCGATGGAGGCGAAACGAAGGGGCGTCCGTGTGCTGTGCGATGTCAGCGCACGGTAAGATCCCCAGGTGGTCAAAATTACTCCGCAGCCCTCCACTACGGCTCCTCTTTCTCTCTTTCCACTTTCACTTCCATTTCCCTTCCTTGCTTCCCTTACGGCGCGGTTGAGGTGTCCATAGTAAACAAGTCAGACAATTACTTCGCCTTTCCCTTCCTGTGAATGAATCAATCAATAATTTTGAGGGTCGGAGCCGAGCTTCGGGTATGCCGTAGGCCGAGACGTCACATCCAAGCCCAGCTGCGCAGCTTGCTTCTGATTCAGTGTGGGCCCGGAGCCGATTTTGGTTTAGGCCTAATATCTCGGCGCGAACCTCCGCCTCCGTGATTGGCGCATCTAGGCCCTCGTTTAAGGGTCCTTCGTAATTCGGCAGGGGTAAGGTTTGTGTGTCGTCTACGTACATGTTAATTAGTTTCGCCTAGAGTTCCCCGTCCGTGCCCTCGAACGCGTGTCTGGCTTTCGTCAGTCTTATGCCCGACTGAGTTTTCGAATTGTCAGGATCAAGTAGGTGTCTGAGTAGGCTCCATGTACTAGCAAGCCTCATGTTCCCTTCCATGCTGTCACGCCTACAACACCAGTTTTGTTCGCAAAGTTTTACTGCGTAATCCAATCTCTTTGTTCTATCTTGCTATCCTTCTCCTAAGGTTCCTGTTCCATCTTTGCGACCGGAGACGCCTCTCCATGCCGCATTTCGCTAACCACATATGAAGGAGTTTGCTGTCAACCGTCACCGACGCATCGTCCTCCCATAGGGTCGTGGTTGCTTTTCCTACTTGTTTCTTAAGCGTCTCTGCCCACTGCTGTATGTTTTGAATTTCATCTCCCGATTCACTGTTTTCTCTGATTTGCCTAAACCTCTCCGAATCGGTGATTTTAGGCTTTTAGAAGCGAAGCGTCTTGGCGCCCTTGCTCCGAAATTTGGACGATAATTCCATCCGCACGCTCACCAAATACATGAGAATCGTTTGTGATACAGGCCGCCTCCCACAACAGTGGAAGACGGCAAACGTAATTTTAATACCGAAGTCAGGCAAACCCCCTAAACTAGAGAACTTACGACCAATCTCTCTAACATCCTGTATAGGGACATTGATGGAGCGTGTAGTCCAAACGCGACTAACGCGTTTCATGGAGCTTAACGACCTGTGGCCGCACGAAATGGTTGGGTTCCGACCCGGCCTGTGCACACAGGACGTAATGCTCCGCTTGAGACACGACATCATAGAAAGCGAAACCAGGGACGCGAGGATACTACTAGGTCTAGACCTGACAAAGGCGCTCGATAACATAAAACATGCGGCAATTCTTTCTGGCCTCCAAGAATTTGGGGGTCGGAAAGAAAACGTACGACTACGTAAAAGACTTCCTGTCGGGTAGAACGAGAAAGTTTCAGGACATTGAATCCTTCACCGTCAAACTAGGAAGCAGGGGTACGCCACAGGGTTCGGTCCTGTCCCCGTTCCTCTTTATATGTTGCCATGCGAAACCTCCCGGCAGAACTCAGAAAAACGGAACACTTGAAAATCAGCATGTACGCGGACGACGTCAACCTGTGGGCCACCCAGGGGTGTGACGTGAGCGTCGAGGAGCGCTTGAAAGCGGTGACGGACACCGTGGTGTCCTACGCTGCCGAAAGGGGCCTCTCGTGCTCTCCACAAAAATCGAATCTGTTTATCTACAACCCGAAGGCGCTCAGGTGCAAGCGCCAGATAAACATCAGCGTAACAGTAGACGGCCAAGCAATGCCAAAATTCGAACAAATTAGGATTCTGGGGCTGTTTCTACAAGCAGATGGGTACAATGATACAACTGTAAAGAAACCGAACGCGTACGTCACGCAAGTCACGGGTCTGTTGAGAATCGCACTCAAGGGTCAGGGCCATAAGGAACGAAGTCTCCTGAAACTAATGCAGGCTTACATCACTAGCCGCATATGTTACACCGCACCATTCCTAAACCTTTGACGTGACCACACATGATACACACTGCAAATATTATTCATCAATATTGCGAGCGCCCACACTGAACTGCAGGGTACCATGTGCAGTAACCGAGAACTCACACTTTCACAGAGAAACACATCATATTTTGATGTAGATTGCGTATATACACCTTCTTCACAACGGTAAAAAAAAATACCGCTTTTCAAAAAATGTCTCGAATGGCATTGTTTCAGAAATAAGCTCTTTGGCGCCCGTTCCTGGGTTTCGCGTCGTCGTCGCTATCGCCGTTTTCTCTAGTAACCAGTGGTCTGTAATTGCATATACATGCCTTGCTCGAATTATTTGCCTCAATCTGCCGAAAAGCTGAAACAGCGGATTTACTGCGCTCAACTTTCGCATTAGGAGGTACCGTAATCGTCGCTATTTTTTTATTTTCTTCTCTGAAGTGGTCAGGAGGTAGCGAAGACCTTTCAAGTATACAGTATCAAGGTTGCCTATTGTTCGGAAAATAGGCAACCTTCTGCTGTATAGTTGCAATGTATTCGCTCCGTCCTGGCTACTTCACAGAAAAAAAGAAAAAAAGACGCCAGCCAGCACTCCTGCACCTACGGCACCGTGACTTCTCTTAACTTCTAGGCACTATATCTTAACCTACCGCCGATTTTGCCACTAAGGGCCCATCGTGAGCAGATATCTGCATCGACAGCTCCTGCTGACGGTAGAGGTTGTTCCTACCCTTTATTTCCTACGGCCGCTTATCTGCTCGGCAAGAGACATATCGCCCAAGGAAGACAAGAAAGCCGCCCATTCTGGGCGACATTCGGCGCTCTAAGCGAATATTGGACTCAGACGCTCAGCCGCTGAGCTAAGCCTAACCCATCGCCGACAGTGACGGCGACATTAGCCGTCACAATGGGAGTAACGGTTGAAGGTCGCACCGTAATCGCAGCAGAGCTTGAGTTTGGTGACTGGAAATCAGTTATATACAAAGCCTATGCGTCAAGACCAGCCACGTCATCAAGCCTATCTCACCGCTCCGGCAACGCTACCAGAGAAGCATATAACCTGAATGCTCGGCAAGCGTACCGTGGAGGTGAAACCACAACAGGCAGCAAGACGCGGGCCCGCCTTCCGCCTGCGACCATGGAGGCCCGTATCGCAGTGCAGCGCAGCAAACAGCTGCCACCACTCCCGCCGAATGCTGTTCGAGTAGTCGTTTGACCGCGCGGTGGACTGCGACTTCGAGATATTCCAACACCTTGACTCTTGAAAGCAGTGTAGACCGAGCTCAAAATCACACTGCCAGGGGACTTTTGCGTGCTCATTCACCCGACCAACAATACGTTCACCGTGGCAACGACACACATCCCAACAGTCGAGACGCTCAAGACCTTGACCTCGCTCAGCATTGGAGGGCGAGCCTACCCATGCGCGGCCTACGTGGCACCCCCCCCCCCGCGGGCTACCAGAGGTGTAATCACAAAATGACGACGATAGCCCAACGCAACTATATCAAGGTCTGGTCCGGAGGAATCCAGAGCACACCATACTAGCCGCCCGGCGTATGGGCAAGATTCATTCTATTCTAATAAATTTGACGCTACCACAGTGCCGGGTTCCATCAAATACATGAGAGCCATGCACCGCTGCACCCCATACCGCGGCTGCCCGGACGCCTGCACCAACTGTAGACAGCCGGGTCACCGTCATGACGTATTCCCAAGCCCGAAGAACAATCTATGTCACCACTGTGGAACGCAGCATCCACAAGACTATCCTTGTACGCCCAAGTGCATTCTCTGAGAGGGTCCTGACGGAATCGTGTAAACTACGCAGGCTTCACCAGCCACGCAAGCAATCAAGCCAGCAACAAACTCAGCTACAAGAATCGGATGCACCCAAGGACCATTTTTCCCAGTTGGGCGAACACAGCCAGCCCCACCAGCATAACCATGTCTGGACATTGCCGCTAAAAGAAGTTAGAACTGATGCTTGGGCGAGTTGGTATGCCATTCTGAAGAACAGCGCGACTTGGACAAGGACGGAAGGCATACGCGGACAGGCTCTAAAACGAGCCTGGGACGCTTCTGGCTCTTCATAAGGGCAAACAACCACGACCGCGAATACCATTCTACAACCAGCACGCCTTTGCGCAATCGCAGGAGGAGGCAGCGGCGGCAAAAGCGGAATATTCAGCAGCGCGAGCAGAAGCCGCCTCTCTTCGTCATCACATCGCCAGACGGGAAGCCCATATAAGTGCTATTGCCACTGGACCTAAAATGTTTCCCCCACAACTGCTGCATCTCAGCCTTCCCCATCTAACTTACCCACCGCCGATACCTTGTCCACATCTCAAACGCTAGTTCCACTCCTTGTTTACTACCAATGGAAGCTGACACGGAACCCCTTAAAAACACTACTGCGTGTATAACGATCCCACCCTACACCCCCAACTCACTAGACAGCTTGCCAACCCTATTTGAGTCCTTTGCTGCTCGATTTGAGGCACATTAATCAGGAATGTGCAACACTCAAAGCTTCAGTAATCCCCATAGCGCAAGACAACGCTATTCTTAATCACAGATTGAATGCCCTAAGGCAAGAATTCTCTGATTGCTATATAGATGTTTAGGCTGGGCTAATACTTACGCAACCCGCCTTCTAAAGCGTAGAAAACCCAAAGGAGCAGGAGGACAGGAAACTCCTCTGCCTGCTATAGTTCATGAATCCCATCCCTCCGTTTCGTCTACCCCTCCGATATGTTCTCATGATGGCATACTGAAACCATAATCTTACTGTTTGTCAGTGGAACTGCCGAGGCTTTGGCCAGAAGCGTCATGTAGTCCACCAACTGCTGACCTGCGTTGACATCCTTGCTCTACAGGAACCCTCCAACCCATTCACCCTCCCCGGCTACCCACCCATTTTGCCGAACTCCTGTTCCCTCTCGAGTAGCCTTTTTAGTTAGTCGCTCTCTCACCCCCACTACACATCCCCTAGCGATTGCAGACATTGATAACCTTTTAATCGAACTTGTGCCACAACTCACATGAGCGAAAGGTGTTTTTATTTCAAATGTATACAGTCATCTTAAGTGCCATGAAAACAACTATGAACGGCTATTTACGCTTGCGAAGCGCGCAGCTAACAAGTTTCCCATACTCATCCTTGGAGATTTTAACGCTCCACATACAGCCTGGGGTTACCCGCATGACACACCGAAAGGATGTCGCGTGAGGTTAGACATGCAACAAACTGGTCTCTCCCTTCTCACCGACTCTACCTTTCCTACCCGCACGAGAACCAGTGTCTGTAGAGAGACTATACAAGACATTACTTTCGCACATCTCCCTCACGCGTATTGGCGCAATACTCAAGAGAATTTAGGAAGTGATCATTTCACCCTAGAAATTCTTTTAAACATTCAGCTGCCCTTTAGGCCTCCCAAAGGTTCAGCTTTCGCGAAGTGGGATTCTTTACAAACATGTAGAGCAGTCTGCGCCTACGCCCCTGTTAACGACATTACTGAATGGTCCAAACAACTCCAAAACATTGTACAATCAGTATCTTGTCTCCTACCAGATGACTGCCCCAGCGGCACAGTTGATTCCCACCTCCTACATTTATGGGAGGCTAAAGGCGGTCTAGAACGACGCTGGAAACGGCAGCGTTGAAACCGGGCATTAGACGCCACCTAATCCGTCTTAACAAAAAGATAGAGGCGCATGCAGTGGCTCTTTCACGACAGAATTTGGAATCCCTATGCAACACGTTAGATGGAAATATGGGTGTTTCATAACCCCGTGTCGACGCTTGGCCAGCGCCACGACGCTTTAACCCGTCGTTGTCCGGCTACATAATAAAGTTATACATACATACCTGAGTGTGTCGTAGACTTGGAACCTTTTTGGGCGCCTAATATACTCAAGTAGGACTAGGACTACCCAACGAGACAACCTCATTAGACTAATGCATACTTGCGATACACCTCCACCGGACCTTCTCCTAGAACTACGAGATCACTACTTCCCCAAGTACCCTTTTATACCACATCCCGACTATTCAGGGCCTCCTAACAACTTCTTCGACAACCCCATCACAGTACCAGAGGTGCAGGTTGAGCTACAGAACCTTAACACACCGTCAGCCCCCGGTCCAGATGGAGTAAATAATGAGGCATCCGGAATCTCGATTCCCAACCTATTTCCGCCCTTACCGAATGCTTTAACGAGTGCTCGCAATGGGGAAGTCTCCCACCGCAATGAAAAGAGGCCAAAGGTGTGCTTGTACCGAAACCTGGGAAACCTCCGCTAATTCCAAACCTTAGGGCCACCTCTCTCTCCTCTCCTGTGCGCAAACTAATGGAGCATATACTCCATACCAGAATGTGTCAATATTTAGAAGGCAAAAATCTCTTGCGCACCTGCATGTCTGGATTTCGTCCTGGCCTTTCTACACAGGATGTCTAACAGCTCAAACATCACATTCTTGACAGTCAAACCTATGACAGCAAAGCCATCCTAGGTGTGGATCTGACAAAAGCATTTGATAATGTTACACATTCAGCAATCCTTCAGAATCTTACAACCCTGGGAGTCGGAGCCAGGTTGTATAATTAGGGCCGATATGTCCTCACCAAGCGCACAGATACACTTACCTTTGGCGAGCACTGCCTTCCAGAGATCACACTATGTGCACGAGGTACGGCCCAGGGCACCATCCTCTCCCCTGTACTATTCACCATATTACTTCTTCACCTATAAAAAAAATTAGCTCCAATCCCCGGCATTCATTGCAGCCTCTACGCCAACGACATCACTATCTGGGCTAACCGCGGCAGCGATGTAGAAATAGAACGATACTTACAACTGGCACTGAACCCCATCGACACTTAAGTAAGGAAATGTGGCCTAACGTGTTCCCCTTCAAAATCAGAACTCTTTCTCTACCGCCCCACGCAATACGATACAGGCAGTCTGCCAATTTCCCTCCAGCTAGATACCCATTCGATCCCACTAGTACCCAAAATCCGTGTGCTGGGTGCAGTTCTTCACTTCCATGGTGAACACGAAGAAGTCATAACAACTGTCAATACACAATGTCAACAGACCACTCGGCTGATTCGCCGCATAACCATCCGCCGGGCAGACTTGCGCGAGCGAAACACAATTCGCCTCACCCAGGCTTACATTATAAGCCACGCCACATATGCCCTCCCATACCTCCCCCGCAAACAAAAGGAGAGAGACCGGGTGAACGCGCTCCTACTTCGTAGGGGGGGCAAGTCATACGACTTGCACCCCCCACCCCCACATCTAATGCCCGACTCCTTAAACTCGGTGTACACACCACTTTTAAGGAGCTGAGAGAGGCTTATTAACGGCACAATTATCCCACCCATGCAACTCGGCGGCTGGCCACATTTTATTATCTCACTTAAACATTAACCCAGTTACACACCCCATTCACAATGTCCACCTTTCTCCTAACCTCCGCTCTGACCTCATCATACCTCCCATACCTAAAAGCGTGCACCCTGAGCGAGACCAGAGCAGCAGAATAGCCAGGGCTCACGCCCTTCACGGACAATATATAACGAGGACCAAGAGGTGGACCACGAGGACGCAGCGGAATATACGTCATGCTCCCGTATGTCCTGACTGTAGCCAATAGTCCAGCAAAGTTGCTTACTTCCAGCTTTATAATCACCACTTCCACCACAGAAGTAGAGGAGGCAGCCACTGCGCTTGCTCTCATCTATACATATGCCACAAAAATTATCACTGACTCCAAATATGCGATTCTAAATTATGCCAACGGCTATATATCCCGCACCGCTGCTCGCATATGATGCTTCTGGAGCTCCGACACCCCATAAGCTTCATCTGGACGCCAGCACATGCCGGCCTCCCGGGCAACAATGAGGGAAATTCCCTAGCCCGAGGTCTTACTTTCCGGGCTAAAGGAATGGAGCCCCCTCTACAGGCAGAGGAGCGCTTTCTCTCCTTCTGTGATATTCTCTTGTACTACTGGGACAAACGAAGGGAATATAGACCTTCAGCCCACTCCCTCATCATAGCGCAGATCTTACACTGGCGAAGCTTGCAGACTCTTACTGCTTCATACCCTATGATACTACATGCCCGATACCCAGACCAGTTTTCCTCATCATGCAGACTGCGGCAAACCAGGACACTTCCTACACATCCTTCTTACATGCCCCACCTTCCCTCATCCCCCATATCCGAACGTCGCAGAGTCCTGCTGGGAGTCTCTCATGAAGGGCACCTCAAGTCAAGACCAATGGAAGATCATTTCCAGTGCTATGAGGAGGATTGCTCTTCAAGGACTTTCTTTTGCGTTAAAAGGGTGTCTCCCACGTAGTAAGGGAACATTCAAGTGCCATCCAGGGGACTTCCCCCCACTATTTGTTCTAATGGCAATAAAATGTTTCTACCACCACCACCTAACCCCGCCCCCACCTTTTCTCATTTCTTTCATACCCATCTGACCCCCTCCCCCTTCTCCTCCCTTCCCCTTCTCCCCCTCGACGATCCAATTACTTATAGCTGCAAGAAGCCCTGCGTCATGCACCCTTGAAGAAGGTGCCGAGCCGGCTTCGAAACGTAGGGTTTTGTAAAACAAAAAAGTATGGTTGGTGAAATTTCAAGGTTCACTTAGTTATCAACACAACAAAACAGGGAAACCAGTCGAAATGTTTAGCTTTGAAGCGAATTTAAGACGCTGGTGAGCTTAAACGCGCTCGACATGAAAGTCAAGAAGAGTTTAGCTGCTGGCTAACGGCGCAGAACACTGGAGAAATTAAATTCTTTAGATCCCGAGGTAGTCACTGCTTTTCGCTGTATATCTAGGCATAGCAGAGCTAAGCCATCTTGAATTTTTTTACTTACTCAAAGTGGCCAGTCCTCCCGGCACAGTTAGGCAGCGGTTAACTACTGCTTCTGGTTCGTATCTTTGGAACGAGAAGACTGGGAGTTTCGAGGGCTCTTGTCCGCTTACCAACAAAAATAGTCGCTTTAAGTACCCGAGACTTTAAAATTGTGTGCCGCGCGCCGGCCCTAAAAGCCACCTGGCGCATCATCGCTGATGTAGTTTACCGTGGCAAAGCACTTACGGAGTATCTCATGGGGTCCCCTCGCCGTTTGTTTAGAATGGCGGCATGCACGGGCCCGGCAACTGAGAGACCACCAATGTTTTACATCTGTTATTGTTAAAAAGATAACAAAAAACCCATCGATTTCTCGGGCGACACTGCAGTTAAAAAGAAAACTGAAATGGATGAAAAAGAAAAAAGCAACTAGTAATTCTCCGGAATTAGAACAAAAGATCAGTTTCCTTAGTTCTCAGCTCAAACAGAACACTATCACCGACAAACAGCATTACTTCGAAAAATCGTTACCCAAATTTATCTCTGAGTCTCCCGGGAAATTCTGGTGTTTGGTCTCCCCAACATCAAAGGTTAAAAATGAGTTTGAAATCAAAGGTGTTTTGGTCAGTGGTGCACAAACAGTATCTAATGAATTCAATGAACATTTTAAGTCCGTGTTTAATGATGAAAATAACATTTTTCCGAAATTTGAAGCTTCCCTCCCGCCTCTGGATGACGTTGTAGTTAGTGGGCATGGCATTTTAAACATGTTACTTAACCTTGACATAAACAAATCACCTGGACCAGACAACATAACGCCTTTTTGAAAAGATACGCACAATGGACATCTCAGTACTTATTTGTTATATTTACACGGTCCTTACATGAGGGCCAAGTGTCGAGAGAGTGGGGGACTGCTAGAGTGAAACCGCTTCATAAACGTGGAGACAAGCAATTAATCAAGAACTACCGCCCTATTTCACTCACAGCAACTGCTTGTAAACTACTTGAACACATAATTCACAATCACATATCAAACTTTCTCGAAGCTAATAATTTTTTTACTAAATATCAGCATGGATTCAGTAGGGGTTACTCAACTTGTACACAGTTAGCAGTAACTATACATGATTTCGCCTCGTCAATTACCAATGGAACGCAGATTGATGCCGTATTTGTGGACTTCTCGAAAGCTTTTGATAAGGTTTCTCACGAAAAGTTAATTTATAAACTGGATACAATACTTCATAACAAACAATTAGTAAAATGGATTTCATCCTACCTTTCAAATAGAGAACAATTCATTGTCTTTACCCACAATTCTTCTGACAGGCTTACAGTTTACTCTGGCGTCCCTCAGGGCTCTGTTCTTGGTCCTCTGCTGTTTTTAATATATACTAATGATATTGTCGTTAACATTCCTGTAAAAATTAGACTTTACGATAATGACTGTGTTATTTATACAAAAGTGAGAAATGTATCTCATCAACAACTACTTAATAGTGCATTACAAACAGTTTTCGCATGGTATGAAGCATGGCAAATGTACATAACTTTGAAAAAAGTGTACAAATGAGAATCACTCACAACAATAAAGTCTTACCCTTCGATTATTGTATTAACAGCATGACACTAACTGAAGTTGACAGAATATAAATATCTAGTGCTCTGGGTCAGTAACAATCTTAGTTGGAATAAACATGTTGATCTCATAACGTGTAGCGCTTTCCGTAAACTCTTTTCTTGAGACGGGCATTGCGGTTGTCTACCCCATCTGCACGCCTGCTTGCTTACAAATCTATTGTTCTGCTTACCTTAGATTATGCTTCAATCATATGGGACCCGTTCACGCAAACTAACATGAATAAATTAGAGAAAGTTCAAAAAAGGGCAGCACGATACATATATAACAATTACCGGCGTACATCAGTAACACGCCTTTTAATTCAAGCTGGCCTTCCGACAATAACTGATCGAAATCGTTGTGCACGACTTAAAATTCTGTACCAATTAATTCAAAGACACTACAGATCAGAACTCACCGATTTGCTTGTTTTTCCGTCCGGATACGCAACCCGACAACGCCACCAGCTAACTTTAACTCCTTTTCGCGTTCGAAATAACTGCTTTAAATACTCATTCTTTCCACGAACTATTTCCGATTGGAATAACCTCACTAACAATGAAGTACTGCAGCCATCACTGATGTTGTTCCCGCAACATATCACGTAGTTTCTTTTTATTGCTTTTGTTATTTCACTGTAGTGTTGTATATGTTTGGTTTTATTCCTAATTGTGCAGAAGAGCTTCAACTTGCACTGTAATTATTGTTTATTTTTGCCTGTTTTGTTAAACTGCTTAGTTTACATTCCCACCCTGCTAAAATCCTAACACTGGGATTCCAGTATCAATAAATAAACAAATAAATTATGAAATCGCCGTATATACTGCAAAAACATTATCAAACTTTGAGCTTATAAGGAAATGACCCCCACAGACATATGTGAATGCGTAGAAATTAATTGTTTGAGCAACGATTAGCGCAGAAAGGCTTATAATAGAAAACGGAAGCCGATAATTACTGCCTCTCTCGCCGCTGATGCCTGCGTTTTTATTTGGTTAAAAGCCGGCAGGCTCTACCAGCGGCCGACCGCCTTGTGTCGTCGTAGGGCGTAGCATCATCCGATGCATGCCCGCTGTGTGGTCTAATATGATTGGTTTGCTTGGTTTGGGTTGTTTCGTTTGTTGGGTTTAACGTCCAGAAGCACCTGAGGCTATGAGAGACGCCGTAGTGGAGGACTCCGGCAATTTCGACCACATTTTGAATCATGTTTCGCACGACTTTTGTGTAGCACACACGTTCTTGCACCTAGTGCCTCGTATGTTGCATGCTAGAATGTATTGGCAGAGCCGTCACAGTGACAGCGTTATAAAGCTTAATATGTGCATATGCATGTAAGTGCTTTGAAAGAGGAGGGGCCTGGCTGTTTTGCGGGGACGTCCGCAAAAAGCTAGTTTTCCAATGCTGTATAGGATAAGAACAATGCTCCACACATTTAAACGCAGGACTGGCAGCACTGGGACGTTTCTACAAGGTGTATCCTTATTCTAAACGGCAGTAACCAAGCCTATTGTTCCGTACTAATAACGGAGGGAAGTGTTTTTTACTTTAATTATGTCCGAATCCATTAGGCAAGAAGGCTACACAACTGTTATTGTTGCAAAGAACCTGTATGAGATATATTGCTACTGAGCGGTATTCGCTGGCCGTGCTGACGAAAAAGAAGTGCGACAGGCTACCAGAAGAAGACGCAGACGAGTGCTTTTGCTGTGCGAGTGCTGTGCTGTGATCATCCTCAGTGGTGTGGACAACTGCCGTACTGTGAATATTTGCCGTAACATCTCTTGGTGGAGGTGAATCTTTCGATCCCCGTCCCAAGCTGGATCTCCGCAGTGGCCGACGCATCATTACCACCACTATGACTACTGACGCCGCTACATCTACTGCCGCCGCACCTGCTGTCAGAATGGCCCATCCCCATCACCCCGGAACCTTCTGTGGGACCGACGACGTTGATGTCGACGACTGGCTGGCCCTATGCGAATGAGTCAGCAAGCACAACAGGTGGGATCCCACACTTATGCTTGCTAATATCATCTTTTACTTGACTGGGACAGCGCGGGTGTGGTTTGAGACCCATGAAGAGGACCTCATATCTTGGGATATATGTAAGCAAAAGCTCCACGACCTCTTCGGAAAGCCCATGGGCGTCACCTTGCCGAAAAAAGGCGCTCGCTTCGCGCGCGCAAACGTCTACAGAGTCTCACATCACCTATATACAGGACGTCCTATCCCTGTGCCGCAAAGTCGACCACGCCATGCCTGAGGAGGATAAAGTCGGCCACATAGTAAAAGGCATTGCCGACGATGCTTTCAACCTTCTTTTATGCATGGATTGTTCTACCGTGGACTCTGTACCACAAGTGTGCCGAAGTTTCGAACAAGCGAAACAGAGGCGCATATCTCATCGTTTCGACCGTCTACCGAACGCGGCTGCAAGCTCTTCCTGTGTCGATCTTCCGTCTCCTCGACCGCCAACTAATGACACTACTTTGACCCGCATCGTCCGCCAAGAGCTCAAGGCAATGACTCCTGCAGCTTCACTCTCGCATACCCCCGACAATACCTTGGCTACAATATCACTCATTCAGGCTGTTGTTCGCCAAGAAGTTGCCAATATGAGTCTTCCTTCTACCTGCCGCACTGACACCGTGAATTCAGGACCTGCCCCTCCAGTAATTGCAGCTGCCTTACCCACCGCCGGTTTCTCGCCCCGATATCGGTACCGCAATCCGAATGAGTGGCGAATATATTCAGTGTATGTACATGACTGAGTGCTTGTCAGACCAATAAGTGTCTCAGAAAAAAGTGGTTTAGTTTTGTAGAATATTATAAAAAATAAGTCTCCTAAAACGATGAAGAACTCCGAATATTTTCTAAGTTTTATTCTTGTTTTGAACGGCAGAGTGACCTGTGGTGGTAAAAACATCTTCAGTAGAAGCTTAGCCCTTAGTTGATCTGAGAGGAGGAATTCCGACGATTTTGTACGAGGCCTAAATTTGTTGTGAACGGCATAGCGACCGGTGATGTTAGAAACCTATTTCATTGCCACATGTACAAATAGTGGGTGCGAATCCACCTGTATGGCACTTGGGTTCTCCCTTATAGCACGGGAGACACCCTTACGAGGCAAAATAAACTCCTTGAGGAGCAATCCTAATAGCACTGGAGATGATCCTGCGCTGGTCTTAGTTTGAAGTGCTCTTCATAAGATACTGCCAGTAACATTCCACGATGTTCGGTGATGAGGGATGAGGAAAAGTTAGACATGTAAAAAGGATGTGTAGGAAGTGTCATGGTTTGCCACAAAGTCTGCGTGATGACGCAACCTGGTCTGGTAATCTCGTATGATGAAGTGTAGGGTATAGACCAGTTCAAGTTGGTAAGCTTCGCCTGCGCTATGGTGAGAGATGGTGCTGGGGGCATTTATTCCCTTTGCTTGGCCCGGTAGTACGAAAGAATATCCCAGAAGCAGAGCAGCCGCTCCCCGGCCTGCAGAGAGGGCCCCATTCATCTAATCCGGAAATGAAGTCGTCAGGCTGGGGAATTAACCTCCTAGTTGCCAATGAGGCCGGCATTTGCTGGCGTCTAGATGAGGCCCATGTAGCGCCGGGGCTGCTAGAAGCGTAAAAAGCATGCAGCAGTGTGGGATATATATCCGTTGGCGCACTTTATAACTACATTATCAGATTCTGAGATACATTTTGTGAAAGATGTTGAGATGAGAGCAAGCACAATGGGCACCTCTGTGGCGGAATTGGTGACTATCGATCTGCAAGTAAGCACCTTTGCATATTGTCTGCTACAGCCCGACAGGGGACCGACGTCCACGTAGACCAAGTCATGGTCCTCGATATATAGTTTCTGTGAAGAGCGTGATCCCTAGCTATTCTGTGGCCCGGGTCTTGCTCAAGATCCATGTTTTTAGGGATTGGAGGTAACATGAGGTGAGGTGAGGTGAGTTAGAGGAAAGGGAACATCATCAATAGGATGATGTTCCCTAGTTGGATAGACAGGATATTTCTGCCGTTAATTTAGCCTCTCTAAGTTCCCTGAAAGTGTTGTGTATACCGAGTTTGAGACGTCGGATGTCAGATGTGCTGAGGGAAGTCGTAGAGCCGTTTCTGTGCAACTTCGTAGACGCGCGTTCACCCTGTCTTTATCCTTTTCTAGGGGCGTTACGGGATGACATATATGGCGCGGCTTATAATGCAAGTTTAGGTTAGGCAAAGTGTGTTTCGCTCCTGTAAGCCAGCTCGGCGATTAGATATGCGGCGAATCAGTCGGGTGGTGTGTTGGTTTTGTGATTGGACAGCAGTTAGACATCATGCGCGTCGTGGGAGTGAAGAAATACACCCAGCACGGCGGATTTTGAATAATATTGGGATCGAATTGGTATCTAGCGGAAAAAGGAGGACTGTCTGAATCGTATTGCTTGGGGCGGTAAAGAAGGAGTTCTGGTTTTGAAGCGGAACTACTTAGGCCACGTACCACACATATGCGTTGACGTTGGTTAGAGCAATTGCATCTGTTTCTCTATTTCAGCATCACTGCCGTAGTTAGCCCAGACAGTGATGTCATCGGCGTAGAGGCTGAAATGAATGTTGGAAATTCGAGCTAATTTTCTGCGTGAGTGAAGATGTGCTATGTTGAATAGTATATAGATGAGAGGACGTCTCTCTGGGGCATACCTCGTGCACCTAGGGTGATCCCTAAAAGGCAGTGGTCGCCAAAAGTAAGAGTGGTTGTGCACTGGCTGAGGAAGGCTCGGATGTAATTACACAACTTGGCGCCGACTCCAAGGGTTGTAAGGTTCTGAAGGGTTGCTGAATCTAACATTATTGAATGCCTTAGTAAGATTTACACTTAGAATAGCTTTGGTGTCATAGGTTTAACAGTCGAGAATGTGATGTTTTTGCCATAAGAAGACATCCTGTGTAGAAAGGCCAGAGCGAAATCCAAACATGCAGGTGGGCATGATATTCTTCCCTTGTAGATATAGACATATTCTAGCGTGGAGTACACGCTCCATTGGTTCGCCGACCGACGAGGTGAGAGAAATAAGCCCGAGCTTTGAAGTTTGCAGGGGGTTCTCAGGTTTTTTTTTATAAAAATAAACATTGGCCTCTCTCTATTCCGGCCTGGCACCTTTGCCAGCACTCGTTAAAGTATTTGGTAAGGGCGGAAATAGTTTGCACATCGAGATTCCGGAGTGTCTTATTATATACACCACCTGGACCGGGGCCTGATCATGTGTTAAGCCTCTAAAACTCAGCCTTTTCACCTCTGATACTGTGATGGGTTGGTCGATGAAGTCAAGTGATCCTGAATAATTGGGTTGAGTTGCAGAAGGGTACATGGGGAAGTATTGATCCCGTAGTTCTTTGAAGGGTTCCGGCGGAGCTGAAATCGCACGTATGTACTAGTCCAGTGAGCTTTTTTTTGGGTAGTCTTAGTAGAGTCTATTAATTGCCTAAAGATGTTCTAGGTCTGAGACAGACACATATATTTATCTAACTTGTTGCCTAACGATTTTAAATTCTGTCGTGAAAGAGTAGACTGATGGGTTTATTGAAAGGAAAGGCAGAGAGGTTGGCCAGAATAGTTTTAATCTGGCTTTCTACTTAGCACTGGGAAATGAGAAGGGGAACAAGAAAGAAGATCATGACAGCTGACGATGTAGGTGAAGGCATATGAAATATATTATACGAATGAAATGGTTTTAATACAGGTGAACATTCAATGAAGGACGGACGCACACGGCTCAGAAAAACTCGGATCAGTCTGCGCGCGCATCGCTTCCTCTGCTTCTGCTGCTTCTCAGTAAGCCGCTACGTGGCGTAGCGATTCCTCCGGGCAAACGATTCTCGTCCTCGAGCAAATTCGGCAGATCGAAGATGGCAGCGCTTCAGGCGAGCCACGTGAACAACTTGTGTCTTGCGCGATCGGCGGTTATCCGTCGTGACTTTGGTGATGACGTAATTCACATCATTGAGTCGGTCCAACACGACGAAGGGCCCACCGAACTTGCAGAGAAACTTGTCATATAATCCTGGCTTGCGAATAGGCGTCCAAAGCCAGACGTAGTCTCCAGGGGAGTAAGCAACTGCACGATGATGCAGATCGTAGTGTTCTTTCGAGCGGCTTTGAGAAGCCAGTGTGCGTAAGCGGGCTATACGACGGGGTTCTGCGGCACGGCATAGTATCTGGCAAACAGACGCATCGTCGTTGGGGAAAATGGGAAGATGGTGTCTAAGAAAACGTTGGAAGTGTTTGCATAGAGTAAATAGAAAGAATAGCCAGTAACTTCATGATTTGCAGCGTTATGAGCGTATGTCACAAACGGTAGCACTGCATCCAAATTGTAATGGTCTGACTAGACGTACTACATGGACAGCATGGTTGTCAAGGTGCGGTTGGGGCGCTCGGTGAGACCGTTCGTCTGCAGATGGTACGGTGTCGAGTGTCAGTAGTGTGAACCACAAAGTCGGAGCATTTCTTCCATGACATCAGCAGTGAATTTCCGACCACGATCACTTATAATAACACGGTGTGCGCCATGGCAAATAATAACAGAATGCAAAAGAAACGACGAAACATCAGCAGCCTTGCGGTAGCGACAGCAGCGCTCTCCGCGTATCTGGTAAGATAGTCAGCGCAGACGATAACCCAGCGGCAGCCCTCTACAGTCTTTGGAAAAGGACCAAGCAGGTCAGTTCCAATATTTTCAAAAGGTGAGGTAGGTGGCTTGACGGGTTGTAAAGGCCCGGGCAGCGTGGCTGTGCATGCCTTAAGTTGTTGGCATTGTTCACATATCGCGAAGTACTCCTTGGTTGTCTTGGCCAATAAAAACGCTGGTGAATTCGGTGCAGGGTACAACAGATAGCCCTTTGGATTAGGCAACACTCCCGCGACGTTCAAGCGATTTATGGACCGTGGCCTCAAATGGGAAATATGCATGTGTAACCTTGATGATGTTATCATTTTTGGAAGACCTTCCAAGAGCGCAATGAGACCTCCACAATGTTCTTGAGTGCATTGGCAAAGCTGGCCTCATTTTGAATTCGAAGAAGTGCCATTTTGGAGTCCGACAAACTTTAGTTCTTGGCTTCCTCGTCAACGAGGGTGGTATCAGGCCGGATCCGCAGAAGATTGCTGCAATACGCGACTTCGAAACTCCACGTACCCTGAAAAGTCTTCGGAGCTTTCTTGGACTCTCTTCTTATTTTCGTCGCTTCATTGCTGGTTTTGCGTAACTTTCCCACCCCCTTAGTTCTCTGCTGCACTAGGATTCGCAATTTGTGTGGATCCCAGAGTGCGAATTCTCTTTCAATCTGCTCAAGTCTTCTCTAACTTCAGCACCACTGCTACGCCATCGCCATTTTAACCCTTCTGCTGTGACGGAGGTTCACACTGACGCCAGTGGCGTCGGTCTTGGGGCGGTGCTTGTGCAGCTGCATAGTGGGGCTGAACACGTTGTTGCATATGCCAGCCGCACGTTAGCAAAATTTGAACGGAACTACACAGTTACCGAATTGGAGTGCCTCGCAGCTGTGTTCGCTGTGCACAAGTTCCGACCACACCTATGTGGACGCTACTTCGCCATAGTTACTGACCACCATTCGCTATGGTGGCTCATCGGACTTCGCGATCCATATGGTAGTCTGGCGCGCTGGACATTACGCCTACAAGAATACAACTTTGGTGTCGCGTACAAGAGTGGAAGACATCACAGACTCAGACTGCTTGTCACGGCACCCATTGCAGACTTCCGTTAACGATGAAGACAGCTTCGACGGGTGTTCAGCCTCAATCCCATTGACGTTTCCTAGTATAGCGACCTTTAGGCGAGAACAACGCAACGACCGGTCACTACAACCTCTTATATAAGAGGCAGAAGGAAGAGCAGAGTCAACGCAGTTTACTATCGAAGACGGTGTTTTGTTCAAGAATAACTACTCAGTTGACGGTGCTGCCCTCTTTTTGGTCGTCCAAAATATCTCCGTGCACACGTTTTGCATCTCATGCACGATGACATTAACTCTGGACATCTAGGCTTCTGTCGCACCCAGCCCCTCCACCAAAGGTAACGGATGCAATGGTTTTAATACAGGTGAACGTCGAATGAAGGACGGACGCACACGGCTCAAAAACCCGGATCAGTCTGCGCGCGCCTCGCTTCCTCTCCTTCTTCGTCACCTTCTGCTTCTGCTGCTTCTCAGTAAGCCGCTACGCGGCGAAACAATATATACAGGCACCGCAGCTTGCATTACAAGGGTGGATCGAGTCCGGTGGCGCACAAACAGCGGCAAAGAGCCCGCTGTGCCTGGACACTCTTCACCTTAACCTGCCAAGCCCCAACAGCAGTTCCTCCGACAGAGGCCTCTTGTTCAAACGCTTCAAGAAAGCGGCTAACATATTTCTTTTACACGCATACACTGGGCATGCTAATAATATATGGTCAACAATCTCGGGGATGCCACAAGTTGAACATTCCGGGGAGTCAACTTGTTCATTTAAATGTACGTACCTGGTCAGGAAAGCCACATTTAAATGAAATCTATGTACCACGAATGCATGATGTCACCGATAATCACGAGGAAAATACAATTTCAATGTTCCATTGAGCATTTTTAGGCGAATGTGTCGCGCGTCTGGCTGGGCCCAGTAAGTTGTCGTAGCATTCTTCATACAGCTCGTACGAAGTCACGCCATATCCACTCTTGAAAAAGGTACAGCTGTTTGGAAGCCATTGCTGAGAGCGCTTTTCGCTTCTACAAATATATTTCTCATTTCCATACAGCCCGCAGTGGGCAGGAATTCACTGAAACATTTTCCTGTGGCCTTGCAGTTCGGCAGATGTGAGGAGCTCAATAATGTTTAGTACCACGGACTGGTAGGCCGAGTGGCGTAAGAAGTTTAAAAAATTTTGCACTGCTTACTTTTAGTCCGTGAGTATACACCATTTTTGAGGTGGTTCCCCACATGTGTAGAGAATGGATTCCCGAATGGCTACAAGGGCAGCAGCGGGTGATATAGAGGAAATGAAGATGTAGAAAGGGTGACGAAGGGAAATGTAGAGTCATTTTCTGAGCTGGTATGACCACAGCTGCAGCGGATAGCAGTGCTGCCACAGATCGGTCGGTGTATACGTGAATATAATTAGGATGGTGGAAACCAGCGAAAAGAGGACGCGTTAACAAGGAAGGAGTGTACAAGAACGACGCTTGTGCATTCCTTCCTTGTTAACGCGTCCTCTTTTCGCTGGTTTTCACCTTCAACTATGCACCAACTGGTCCAACAAGCTCCGCTTCTTGAAATCTATATTTAGAATATTCTGGCAAGATGAGCGCCAGAGTAAGTTGTTTGAGACCACTAAGTAGCACCGTTGATTTTTTTAGCAATCAGGGAACAAAAAGGTGCACCGAAGGTAAGGCGTATCCATCACCCATGATGATTGGGCGGGTCGATGTGGGAGGGCATATCCTGTCGGTACTTGCGACTGATGGCAGCGGAGTGCACTTCTAAAACTGCAGTCCGGCCGATTATCCAGAATCTTGCTGAGTGGGTGAAAACGGGGTCTTGTAAGTGCTCGTAAATATACACGAAGTGGTTCGTGTGACAAGCATATGCATACTGGGCGAGCATGTGACTGTTCAATTGTGCCTTTGTTAGAGGTGCATCTGGACAGTCCGAGGCATATATTCAGTACCTGCGCTTGCACGCTCTCTAAAGTCAGCCAGCAGGAAATGCTCATATTAGAGAGTACTGGGAGACTGTACCGGATGTACGTAGCCAACACACAGTCTCGTAAAGCCGTATCAAGTAGTGCTCGGTTGTACCCATTTGATTCCAGCTATGAAACGAAGTACATGGCAAATATTGTTTAGTCTTTTCTTTACGATATTAATATTTTTCGACCAAGATGGTCGGACTTCTGTAATTACTCCCAAGGATATGTTCCTGGAGACGTTAGGTATTACAACTCCATGAGGAGTAATCGGGTAGCGGCTGACATATTTTTCCGTAAATGTGACTGCTGCACACTTTTCTACCACTAGCGTGAAAGAGTAGTCGCTGCGTGCGTCTCTATCCCTCTGTTAAGATAGGCGAGGCGGCGTCTATGTGTCCGGTTGCGACGCCACTTCCAGCGTCGTTCTAGGCCGCCTTTAGCCTTTCATACATGTAGGAGACGGGAGTCAACCGTGTTGCTTGGGGAGTAGTCTGGTAGGGGACAAGTTAGTGATTGGACATCGTTTGTAGTTGTTTAGATCATTTGGAGATATCACTGATGGGGGCGTAGGCGAGCTGCACTACACGTTCGCAATGAATACCACGTCGTGAAAGTTGAACCTCTGGGATGGCTACAGAGCAGGTGACTGCTCCAATCCTTCCGTAGTAGGAAGTTAGGCAATTGGCAGGTAGGCAATTGGTGTCTAATTTGCAAAGAGTAAGACTACACAAGTGTTATTATAGCAAAAAGTCTGTACGACATGTATATTGTGCTTATGTACATGAATGAGTGGTTGTCAGGCCTATATGTGTCCCAGAGAAATGCACTTGACGTTTTAAATTTTTATGGAAAGTAAAAGTCTCTTACGAGAGACTCTAAATTATGTCTTGTACAGCTGTTGTGTGGCGCGAACGTTCTGGTGCCTAGTACGAGCATGTTTCATGCCTGAATGCAGTGGCAGAATCGTTCCAGAGATATTTTCACGGAGCTGGTTATGTGCTTAACCATGTATATACTTTGGAAGCGGAGGGGTCTGGCTGTTATGCTGGGAAGCCTGCAAGAAGCCATGTTTCGAATGCTGTACAAACTAAGAACATTGGTTTAAACACACTTAAATAAGGAATTAACCACACAGAGAGACGAAGCATCGCTCCAACGATTTCAAGCAGGCTTCCTTATTGTGAACGGTAGACTGACCACGCCTATCCTTCCGTACTAGGAAGCTAGGCAAGTGTTTTTGAATGTCTCAAAGTCATGATGTATGGTTCTAAAGAGCAACGATACACATAAGTGTTATTATTACAAGCAAAGCGCCTGTAGGATGTATATTGCGTGTATGTGCGTGATTCAGCGCTTGTTAGATCAATAAGTGTCCCAGAAAAATACTCTTCGGTTTCGTAGATTATTATGGAAAATAGAACACTCTCGCAGCTCCTTGGTGCCTGTTTCTACGATTCGCAGTGTCGCCTGTCTTCCTATCTTCACCAGGAATTGAACCTACATTACTTGTATCCCTAGCCTAGCGCTTTAACCAACTGCGCAATGGTCGAGATTGTGAAACGTACATCACAATTCTTGTCTACTGTAAGGATGATAGCGATGTCAATGACGCTGCAATTAGTGATAATGACAAGGATGACACTAGCACTAAAAATCGCGGTGGATTTAGTTGATGATGTGAGCAAATGTGATGCACCGTGTGCACCAGCAAAGTTTAGGCGTCGCTTTTATGCAGCATTCTCAAAGGTTTACAACGCAGCACTGTGTAGCGCGTTCCTCCATTTTGCCACATCACCATTGTCTCTCGTAACCAGCTCCGCGGCTTCAAATTTCCGAAGACATTCTACATCTGCTGCATCGAAACCGCACGAGAGCCTTGCTGGCTCTGGACCTCATCAAAGCATTTCATAATATACAACATCACTCAATCCTTGACACCCTCTCCAGCCAGGGTGTAGGAGAACGCACCCACTCATATATCGCAGCCTTCCTCCGCGACCGCACTGCGGAACTCAAACTCGGTCCTATAGAATCCCCCACCTTTTCTTTAGGCAATCGCGGAACACTCCAGGGATCAGTCATCTCCCCCTACTATCATCATCACCCTTATCCCAATTGCCCACAAACACAACTCCCAAACCTCTCCCACACCCTCTATGCGGATTACATTAAACTGTGGACAACCATGGGAAATGTAGGAAACATACAGGACACTCTTCAAGGAGGAGCGGATGTAGTGGAAACGCAAGAAATACCCATCGGATTAGCGTGCTCCCCCACCAAATCCGAACTCCTGTTGCTCCACCCAAACCGCTGCCTTACCAATCAATCACTAGCCTCCATACACATCACCATAGATGGAGTACCCGAGGTGAGCACAATTCGAGGTCTGGGCATGCTCCTGCAAAACAATGGACTCAAGGTAGAAACAATCCTGAAACTGACTATCACCACCCACCAAACTATAACACTCATCAAACGAATAGCGTACAGAGACAGAGGCATGCAAGAGCACGATCTCCGGCGCCTTGTACTGGCATTCGTCATCAGCCGAACGGTTTATTCACTCCCGTACCTCTATCTTACAAAGGCAGAAACGGAGAAAGTGGACGCAATCATTCTTCAGGCATATAAAACAGCACTCCACCTCCCGAAGCATACTTATATCACACGGCTCCAGAATATCGGAGTGCACAATACAATCTAACAACTAATGGAAGCTCACAGTACTGCGCAAATCTAGAGTTTCCTCCACAGAGACGAGCAGGTTCATTCTCGCCGCGCTAAAGCTCCAACCAATTGGTCTACCCACTGAAAACATTCACCTGGTCCCCCAACACACCAGGGACAACCTTATCCTAAACCACACCCCCTACAACGCCTACCTAAAAATATGCACCCTACTCACAAGAAGGTACGACGAGAAGCTAGAGCCAAGGCGTTACACAAAGCCCACGCGACTGACACGAGCAGCCTATGTAGACGCGGCAGAATACAGTCACCCCACAGCATATGTCATCAGTGTGATTCCTTGTAACGTCAATAGTTTCTTCTGCCTCTGTCAAAGCAAAAACGTCGATAGAAGCCGAAGAGGCAGCCATAGCGCTAGCCATCTCCTCTTCCACTCCCAAACTCGTTTTCAGCTATTCTAAACCTGCCATTCAAAATTTCGCAACAGAAAAATACACCCAGTCGCCCATCAAATTTTAACCTCTGGCTCCACAGCTCCCCGAGCAATTCACATCATTTGGGTACTAGGCCGTGCAGTCAACCCTGGTGACGAGGCAGCCCACTCAACTGCTCGAGCGCACGTCCACCGAGCGGCGCATACCGAAGACTCGAGAAGCACGCAGAACATACTTCTCATCTATCATGACATAACACTTCACTACCGAGAACAACGACTCTTATATGCTCCACCACATACCTCACTCTCGAAACTACATCAAATAATCTGCAGACAGCTACAAGCCAAACCTCTTCCCTCCCCAGCTTGGCTGACCTTGGCATATCCTGGATGGTACAACTCCTAGAGGCACTTTCGATCACATAATGTTTTTATGCAAAGATTTCAAGCCACCGCTTCAATGGGACCTCACGGACTAAGAGGGTCGGAAGATCGCGGTCTCCAGCTCGTACCCGGCAGCACGAAATATGCTGGTTGACTGGGCTGAAGCTGTCGCTGCCAGGCACGGTACCAGCTGCGATCAGGAACCACCTCAATCCTTGTAAAGTACCCTGGTTCCTAAAATAAATGTTTTACTGCTATGGGCTGCTTGCTGCTCTGGCGGTGTGCGCTTCTGGCGCCATTCAGATGACCGCAAAATAAGTGGGACAAATAGCATGCATTTCCTTCCCTGTGAATTTCTGTGGACACATGCACCGCATAGCAACAGTCCCGTGGTGACTTAGTGTGTTGGTTTATCGGAAAGCAAAGGCACAGTATCTGTCACATTTTAAGGCGAAAGTCTATTGGCTCATTGTCATAATCTTGAGTGCGCGAGACTTTTTCACGAGATTCTGCTAGATGTGTTCTTTTCTAGCCTGGCTGGCATCTGCAATCCCACATTTTAACGCGGGCCAAGGACCACCAAGTGACAGAAGCGACGGTGTACCGTCCAAACACGTTTGCAGGAGAAAGTGTGACCAATACAGAGCATTTTCTTGGTTTGGCGCCTGTAGGCAGAAGAAAAAAGAAAACGCACGAGCTTGCTACTGGCTCTGTAGCGGTCCCATCTCAGCTGCCTCGTGCGGACAGCAAAGAAAATAGAGAAGGAAGTAAAGGAAAAATGAAAGATTTGTTTTTTTTTATCGATATTTCTTAGCTCTGCTATGCGTGGATATACGCAGCGAAAAGCAGTTACTACCTTGGAATAAGAAGTTAATTTCTCCAGTCATCTGCACCATTCGCCTGCAAATAAACTCACCTTGGCTTTTATGTCGAGCTCGTCCAAGTTGACTGGCGTTCTATATTTCGTTTACAGGAAAGGAAAGGCGCAGCATCTGTCACTCACGGAAGGCAAAAAGCGCCGCCCTTCGAAGTTTAAGCACACTCGTTCCCGCTTAGTCCTCGTAACTGACGGCAGATGGGTGGCATCACCTACTTGACATCACCCTAATTGATTCGCTTAACTATTTTAGTCTTTAGTACTTACAAATTGCGCAACTGAGCATCCGTCACTCGCGGAAGGCAAGAAGCGCCGCCCTTCGGCGTTGCAGCGCACTCGTTCCCGCTCAGTCCTCATAACTGACGGCAGATGGGTGGCATCACCTACTTGACATCACCCTAATTGAGTTCCTTAACTATTTTAGTCTTTAGTACTTACAAATTGCGCAGTTGAGCATTCGTCACTCGCGGAAGGCAAAAAGCGCCGCCCTTCGGCGTTACAGCGCACTCGTTCCCGCTTAGTCCTCATAACTGACGGCAGATGGGTGGCATCACCTACTTGACATCACCCTAATTGATTCGCTTAACTATTTTAGTCTTTAGTACTTACAAATTGCGCAATTGAGCATCCGTCACTCGCGGAAGGCAAAAAGCGCCGCCCGGCGTCGTTGTAGCGCACTCGTTCCCGCTTGGAACTCAGCTGGCAGCAGATGGGTGACGTCATATCCTTGAGGTCAGCCTAATTGATTGACTTAACTGTTTTAGTCTTTTGTACTTTCATATTGCGCGCCAGTCGCAGCATCTGTCACTCGCGGAATCCCGCTATCATTCTCACGTAGACAAGCGGAATTATGGGAAGTCCTAATCGACTATCTCAATGAAAAATAATCTATCCTCAGCAACCTTTTGACGGGTGCAATAAATCTTATTTCTCTCTCTCTCCTCTATCTTACGTCAGCTACAAAGCAGCCGTCCACTACGGCTCCTCTTTCTCTCTTTCCACTTTCACTCCCATCTTCCTCCCTTCCCTTACGACGCGGTTGCGGTGTCCACAGAAAACAAGTGAGACAGTTACCGCGCCTTTCCCTTCCTATAAATAAATCAGTTTAAATCAAGCCCTACAAACTGACCAGCCGGTTTTACTTCTATAGCTGTTATTTGAAGTTGTTTTATATTTTTGCCACTCTGCCATCACTTATCTGAATTTGTTACTCTTGTCTTTTTCACCTTATTTTACCCGCTGTTTCTGTTTTGTGTTTTTATCTTATCTTGTTATTTTCTATATTTATTTTTTCTACACTTCAATATTACTTTTATATTTATGATCATGTATGACTGCTGAACAACCCTGTTCCACCACCCCCTCCCTTATTTAATGTCCCGAACGGGACCTTTAAGGGTTAATAAATGATGATGATGATGATGAAGACCTTGGGGCAGAGCGGTAAAGCGCTCGGCTGGGGATCCAAGGGATGGAGGTTTCATTTCTGAATGGAGATTGCTAGGCAACGCCAGCAGAATATGGCGAGGATGCTGCGCAGCTGGCCATGGCTGAAGCGCTCGGTCTGGGATCCAAGGTATGAATGTTCGATTCCCCGATGGAGACTGATTTCTTTTTATATGGAGAGGAGGCGCATATCTCTTAAGCGCTGCTAGGCAACACCAGCAGAATTTGGCGAGAGGGCTGCGCAGCTGGCCTCTTGGCTGTGGCGTCACGGCACACGACACGCAGCATACGGCATACGCGAAGCTCGGCTCCGACCCTCGTAGGGAAGCTTTTCGCTTCACAAATTCCTGGGCCACTCCGTAAGGGAAGGGAGTAAGGCGGCAGTGAAAGCAGAAAGAGGTGCCATAATGATGGGCTACGTAAAACTTAGACCGCCTGAGGATCTTTAACATGCGCTGGCATCGCACAGGACACGGATGCCTCTTCATGTGTTGTGCAGTAAGGAAGGCGCAGTATAATTCGGGTGAATACTTAAACGCACTCATGGGCGTCCTGGTTTTCGCCTTCCTTCTGTAATGTTTGATGCCGATACCCAGGAAGGCAATGTGGACTATTCCATAGATCAGTCCTGGAGGTTGCAAGAGAATGCCGACGACCCTCCAGGAATATACCGGGAGCTCTGCCAGTGAACCCGACCGGACAGAGAAGAGGGCTCCATCGAGACACCACGGACTGCACCGAAAAGAAGCGAGTTATTAAACGCGGTTTTCTGACCCGGCTGTTTCATGAGGCAAATGAACTTTCGAATTCCTAAGGAGAAGATATTCTTACGTTAAAGCATATTCACGCAACGCTGCAAACGTACAAAGACTGCCTATGCATGCTAAACGAGAATTAAAGGTGACATTTGTGCAGAAAAGACCGTATCTGCCCTAGAGTATCACAAACGGGCTGTGCAGACAATCATGCTTCTTTGCTTCTACATCAAGACCCTTCAGGCTCATTCTGCCGACAGCCATTGTTCTACGAAGAAAGCAGATTTACCAGAGATTTTCGCCAAATCATCTTTCGACTGAACCATTTACTCTGTAACTGAGCTTAAAGAAAAGCAAGTCCAAAGTTCTACCACGGTCGCATCGGTGCATCACATCAATTTTCCCGAGTGGCTCCTAAGATATCATCGGAAGGACCTGACTACAATGAGATACCGCTCAGAGTCATGAATAAGAGTAACAAATTTAAGTAGGACCAGAGTGATGCCGCCAGTCAGCGGGGAGTGTCGCTGCCGTATTGTGGAAACACCTTTGGCAGAAGCACATTGAAACAAAGGACCGATACAGGTAGCGGCATCCCAGAGTAAAGAAAACATGTAGTCAATTACATGTATCAATAAGCGGATGAAGGATTCTGAGCAGTTTACAAGGACGCTTGCTGTCGAACCGCCAAATATAGAAGACTGCCAGCGAGCGCCTGATAAGAGACCTAGGGAGCGATCATTCAAAGGAATGTACATTGTCGGCTTGGGGAGGTACAAGACTTTCAAGGAGAATCTTATAGGGTGTAGCGAGGATTACCTCATACATCGCCCGTAGAAGCCATCAACAGAGGATGATGAAAGTATTCAGTGGCCCTGAGCTAATCAAGAAAGACTGTGAACAACACAGATACTCAGCCTACCTCGAAGAGCTCTGTATTGTAGATTCTGAGAAGCCTATGCGAGAGGCAGACCAGCAACAGTGATTCCAGTAGACACGCCAACCTCTGTAGACCTTACAAAATTTGTGATCGTGAGTGCGGAATTCTTCACTGTCGAAACTGACGCATAAATGTGCTAAGCACCTATCCACCCTCTCTTCGGGTCCGTCTTCCCGATTTTGCGGAGAAATTTTGAAATTGATCTGGGAGCCGGCCACCGCCACATTAGGCCTAGGCCTAACCATCACTCCCTCGACTTCACGGCCCACCAATGGCGGCATGCTGGGTACTGAAGATGGGACTACTGATACTCTATCGAGATGGGACCAGGCCATGGAGGCTCGACGCATGGCTCCCCCGATGTCCTCTCTGCCCAGCAAGCCACCACGAGTTTGACTCCTGAGCCCCCGAACGGCACATCCACACCGACGCAACCTATGCAAGGCAAGTCATCTTCAACCGTTCTAAAGCGTCCGCCACCTTTACCCAAGCACCCGACACGAGCCATTAAATTCGCGGAGGCCGCGACCTAATTAAACACAACGGGGATTATATACTGTGTTTAGAAACCTACGCACTGCAGCGACCGATAGACGCTGTGCTAGCACAGGACGCCATCTGAATCAACCCCAGGCACCATTCATTCACCATCAGCACGCCAGCCGAAAGCCGTGCCCGCCGATATGTACAACTAGCCCAAGTAGCACACATTAAGTGGCCCACCTGGGGCCCGTATGGGCAAGTTGGGCTTTGCCAACCATGATAACACCCATGAGGGCCCCCTTTAAGGATCAAGTGGGCAAGTCCAATTTGGACTTGCCCCTGCTTTTTTCTATCTGGGCATCATATAGGCGTGGAAAGGGCTGAGTACATTCTCCCCCATCTGGCCCTCAAGAGTCCCGCTAGGAGAATTTTAGGGCCGATGCAAAGAAAATTTGGGCTTTGTGTGCAAAAAGCCTTGGCTAATCTAATTGGGGCTACCCGCTCAAAAGTGCAACAGGTCCCGCATAGGACGCGGCGGGGCTAAATACGGGTATGCCCACGCATTTCCTATACGGGAACCTTGAGGGGTTCTGGGGGGAACATCAAACAGGAATGTAGGCTTCATGCAGAAAATTCCTGGGCTGTCCCAAATGGGCCTGTCCATCAAAAACCTAGATAATATCCGCATGGCCTGTAGCGGGCAGGAAAGTGTTCCTTCCTGCTTCTGCCCGCATCGGTCTCTTGTGGAACACTTTAGGCACATATGGTGAAAATATGGGCCTAAAGGGAATAGTAGATGAACTAGCCCAAATGGGGCTGCCCACTTAAAAACTGAATAGGTCCCGCATGGTTTGTATCCGGGCTGAAAATCGGGCATGCCTCCACGCCGCCCACATGGGTATTTCTTGGGTTAATTGCAGGCAAATGCAACACATTTTCGTACTCCATGCGGTAAAGAAAAAGATAAGCCGAATTGAGGCTGCCCATGAAAGGCCGCAGTGGGCCCCAAATTTGCCGTAGGCGGGCTTACCGCTCTGAAACATTTTCACCCTATATTTCAGGCACCATTTCATTTATGAAATTCATCTTTTACCGGCCGCTAATTGCATCTTCTGGATTTTTCACATATCCGTGCCATGAATAAAAGCGATCTAATGTTACTCTAAAGACTACGTTAAGTTTGCAGTATTGGCAGCAAATATGCAGCAGTAACTGTTCCGCTTTACGAGTATGTACTGAACTACCTCAAATGTTTCCTGCGCCATTATTATTCTACATACACCACCGAGATAAATATTCAGACCAACCTTTGGGGGGTGATGTTGGCGAGCCTACATAATTGTAGTGAATTGGTAATAAATTTCTGTTATGTTACTGAGTGTCGAATACAAGATAAATAAATAGCGCTCAATGTTTCACACTTAATGATTAATGGAACTTGGGCAGCCCCGAAAATACAAGATTCAACACATGAGTGAAGCACGGGGGCGATCCCGAAACGGAATGGCCTCCTTAAAGCCCGCGCTAGAACAATTGAGGTATTGGAGGGATTAATCGACATTAAATTGAAAACTTTGATCAATGGAGCAGCACTGCCTTCATAAACGTAGGCGCCATTAACTATTCTTGTATGCTGCCCATATTCAGCTATCTGGGCTGAATGCGGGCAGCCCTATTTGGGCTGTCCACACGGGTGCAGATTGGGACCAATTGTGGCAAAATTGGGCAGCCCACGCGGGCCCCCTCTAGGTACGTATTGCAAATCCCGCATCGAGCCCGTATGGGCTGCCCCCACGGGCCCAACGTGGGCCCCCACGTTATAGCCCATTTTGTGCTACCTGGGAGCATATATAAAGATAATCGACCAAGTCTACCCAATGAACACATATATCGCTCCTCTGGACAAAATCATTCGAGGCATCATTTATAATGCTATCATCGACCCGACATCTGAAGAAATTTTTACACAGTTACAAACGTTCAACCAAAGCTCCTCTTATCTCATCACCGATGCACGCCAACTCGGATGCACCAAATCTGTTCTGTCCAACTTCATGAATACCAAATCGGTAGCTAAACAGCTGCGCTTCTGTGGAGCGGCCTACCATTGCCATCTATTCCTCGCCGTCGTCCGCGACATCGCAGCGACGTGTGCACAGCACCCAAAAAGGACTTATGCCAAAGACGTGGAGATACCCATTTACCGACCGGCCCTCCAACGTGTCCACCCCAGTGCATTCTATGCGGCGGCTCCCATTTTACAGGCTCCCGCGATTGCTCGGAGCAATTCAAAAGACCAGCCGACAAGAGAATGACAACCTCGACAGCTAGTGCCGACTTCGAGCAAACAACCCGGAAATCCCAGCGCAAGCACCCGACGAGTCCCATTAACCGCGTCCGCTCCAGGTGCACCGCGTCCGCCACTTCGACCAACCCCAAGAACCTCTCGCCGTCCTTCCCGCCCCTGACTGACCAGCCTCCGCCGGAAAATAAGGTGAGCTGGGGCCAACGATCTTCCTGCATGGTCCAAGAAAATAAGCACCTTAAAGAAAAGCTGGAAACTCAGGGCAAGTAAATTCAGCAACAGAATGATCAAACAAAAAACTCAATGACCATATTGCAACGCTCACTCATCAACTGCAAGCGCTAATTCCCATGCTCTCCCCTGCAGAGGGAATTGAAAGTTCTTACACTCCCCTCCCAGGTCATCCTACCCCACTTCCACCTTGTCCTCTCACATACAACAACACAGCATCTACCGCTAAAACTCATACAGCCGCCAAACGGAAGGCACCTCACCAAGACATTCCTACAGGGGTCGACTCCCAAAAGCCTGATCTGGTCGCCGCCATAGCTTTACTCGAAGACAAGCTTGGGGGAAAATTTTAACCTATGACCGCCAGCCAGAACGAATGGGCAGCTGGAGTAGATGCACGGATAGCGGTGCTCGAGCAGCAGATGCAGCAGCTACAGATCCAGATTCAAGCTGCTCTAGAAAAGCTACTCTCTACCCCAGTATATCAAATATTCCCACCCGCATCCTAGCCCTAATATGGCAGGATGTCGACAGGACATTTAGGTGTGCTAATTGAACTGCATAGGCTTTCGTTCCAAGCTTAGTAATCTGCAGCTCTACATTCAATCCCTTCCATCCGAAGAAACACCAACGGTAATCGCATTGCAGGAAACAAACTCCCCTGTGCAAAGGCTCAGTTACACTCCTCATACATCAACTAACTGTCATCCGTACAGACTGGAGACACTGGTTCATCGCAACTACACAGCAACTGATCACAACATGGGCGTTGTAGGTATCGACTTCCATTTGATAGAGCTGCTTCCCAAAGAGCGGAAAAGAACGAGTCCAATAATTCTGAATATATACAGCTCCCCGAAAGAAAAAATCTGCTCCTCTAATGGCGGCCATGAAAAAAAGCTCTTCAAAACAGCGGTAACCAACCGTTGATAGTTGCAGGAGAGTTTAATACCCGCCATATCGCATGGGGATACAAAACGACCTGCACTAAAGGCACCCGACTCTGGACACTTCTCCAAAATGAGGGCATACCCCTTGTCAATGTTGCACAACAGTACATGCGCATCGGCAACAGTGCAACAGTGTACAGAGCAACACCACCCCCGATCTTACACTCACGGAAAACATAGCAGAATGCTATTGGATAAACACGGAAGCCTCTCTTGGTAGTGATCACTATATACTTGAGACCTCTTTCTCACTAGGCTGCAGAACCCCCGTGCAAAGCGGAAACTCAAAATCATCATCTGGGATCACTTTCGCGATCTTTGTACCGCCGCCCCGAAGTAAATTGACCACCTTACAAATTAGCTGGCTAACCTCAACAAGGATGTGAACATGGCCACATCAGAAATGCCATGCACACAAAAGTCGGAGGTGACTAACAGCCGATTACTCCATATGTGGGAAGCCCACTCGAGCTTACAGAAGCGATGGCTTAAAAACAAACACAATTGCACCCTGAAGCTACGCATCTCCGCTCTCATAAAAGAAATTGAGACGTACGCAGCACAGCTCAGTCACCAGCTGCTAACCAGCAAACTAGAAACTGCACTACCGAAATTTCAGCCGCCTCAGCAAAAGGAGGCGATGGAAAGCGACGCAGAGCCTAGCATGGAAAACAAACTAGAAGCTATGATGAGGAAGATACAGGAATCAATTCCCTCCATAGCATCACGACAGATAGCGAAAGCGATGACGATTCGCAAGTATGCTAACACAAGGAGACCCACGAATCCCGTAACTCACAGGATGCGTAGGGTGATCAGTGAGGGTGAGAAGCTACAGCAGCTCCCCCCACCCCAGAATAACAATCTCCAGGCACAACATGGCGGGGCGAACTAAGGAGAGTCCTATAATTTTAACACAGTGGAATAGTCGAGGCTTTAAATCAAAGACTAAGAGAGCGGACCTTAGAATGCACCTTTCCACGTACGATCATACCCCGGCAGTGGTGGCCGTACAGGAGCCAGACGGGAACTCGAACCTCACAAACTACAAAACGTTCCAACTCAAACCCCTAACATGCATCCTCGTGCACAAAACTTTCACAGACAATTTGCTAGATCTGGAATTACAAGCCAGCTTTTCATACGTGATGGTGACTCTCCTGCCCATAAAAAAGGATGATCCGCCGCTCCACATCCTGAACGTGTACTTCCCACATAAAGCAAAAAATGTAACCTTCTCCACACTCTTGAGTAGAGCTATCAGGAAAGCGGGACGAGATCCGTTACTAGTGTTAGGAGATTTCAATGCGCAGAGCCTCTCATGGGGCTATAACCGAGAGGACTACGAGGACGGAAGCTAGCGGAGGCAGCGTCCACATTAGGCCTAACCCTTCACACCGACCAGGCGTACCCCACGCGAATTGGGAACTCGGCGCAGAGGGACACTTGTCAGGACTTAACTTTTTCAAAAAACGCGAAGCGAGTGCAGTGGACGAATACGGAGGAAACATTCGGTAGCGACCACTGTCTGATCAACATAATGATCCGCACTAAACGACTTACGAGTCAGACGGGGCAGACTAGGACGCCGGACTGGGCGAAATTCAGAAAAGAATATAATGTTAGTGCTATCCAGGAGCAGGGATACCAAGCCTGCACTAAACAGCGGCTGACCAGTCTGCGTTCGACGGAAACGCGGGTAAAGCTCTCTGAGGTGGTGACGGATGTGGACACTCACCTCCTCCACCTCTGGGAAGCCAGACGCAGCATGGTTAAAAGATGGCGCAGGCAGAAACATAACCGCAAGCTAAAAACCCGGATCGCGGCGATAACAAATGAGACGGCAGAATACGCGGCGCAACTCGCGGGTGCTAACTGGGTAGAGAGGTACAACGCGGCAGCTAGGTAGATGTCTTGCAAAAACACATGGCGTCTCTTCGAAGCTCTCATAGATCCAAACCAGACGAGCACCGAGTCGCAGAAACACCTGCAGAGAGCAATACATGCATTTCAAGGAAATACTGCCCAGTTAGCGCTGAAGCTCCGAGACCAGGACTTGAGCACGACCCAAGACCCAAGGAGAGAAGCTTACAGGTACAGTGGAGACGAAAATGTTGAGTTAGATGAACCTTTCAAACTGTACGAGCTCAATGTAGCCCTAGCGAGAATGAAACGCGGGACCGCGCCAGGAAGGGATGGGATCACGGTAAAACTCCTAGCAAACCTACCAGAGCACGCGTACCAATCCCTCCTAGAACACTTCAATTCGATCTGGACGGGCGAAGTTCTTCTTCCCACCGAATGGAAGATGGCACTCATAACTTTCATCCCAAAGGCAGGCAACGCCATAGATACGGACAACCTCAGGCCCATTTCTCTCACGCCGTGCGTGGGCAAATTGATGGAAACAATGGTCAGAGACAGACTTTCCGAGTATTTGAAAATAAGCGAGTCTTCGCCGACTCCACGTATGGCTTCAGGCCAAATAAATCGGCTCAGGATGTCCTGCTACAGCTTAACAAAGAAATATTAAATCCGATAGAACATCCGAACGGGGATAAGGTAGTGCTGGCCCTAGATCTGAAGGGAGCCTTTAATAATGTGACGCACGAGGCCATCCTGACAAACCTTTCGGAGACGGGGTGTGGAAAGAACGCATTCGAGTATATAAAACGCTTCCTCTCAGACAGACAGGCCTACGTGAGGACCCAGAACGCAGACCATGGGCCTTTTATATTAGGCACGAGAGGTACACTACAGGGAGCGGTGCTATCCCCACTGTTTTTCAATATGGCAATGAAAAATCTCCCGGTCCACATGGAGAAAGTCTCGGGTGTGCAGTACGCGCTGTACGCGGACGACATCTCCATATGGGCCATGCGGGGCTCTCTCGGAAAAATGGAGGCCAGCTTGCAGGAGGCAGCCACCGCTGTGAATGAGTACGCGAAAAAATGCGGCCTTCAGTGCTCACCAAAAAAATCCGAATTCGTCCATAATTGTATCTCCAAAAAATGCACAGACTAGATAGAATTGCGACTTGTATCAGAACCAATAACCGAGAGAGAGGAAATTAGAGTACTGGGCCTTTTCATTCACCAGCGTAAGCTAGCGACGACCACGCTCGACAAGCTAAAAAATGTGGGAGACCAGGTGGGCCGAATGGTCAGCAGAGTCTCAAACAAGAAAGGGGGACTGAGAAGCAAAGATGCTCTACGAGTGGCCAATGCCTTTGTAACAAGCAGAATACTGTACTGGACCTCCTATCTTCATCTCAAGAAACACGACGAGAACACCATCGAGGTGATCACGCGCAAATTAGCGAAGAAGGCCCGCGACCTCCCTATAACCACGTCGAACCTGAGACTCCAAGGTCTGGGTATGATGAACACGTTCGAGGAGCTGAGAGAAGCCCACCTCACGAGCCAATGCACGCGACTATCGCAGACACCGTCGAGGCGACGCCTATTAACCCGTCTACACATACAACACACGACTGTAACCGAGGAAAGGGTAAGGCTTCCAGGGAGTGGCGATACGCCCTGCACGTAAAACCACTCCCCGCTAGTATGTACAAGGACGACCACGATGGTAGGCGCATGGCCAGGGCAGGGGCCTTAGCTCATCACTATGAAGGGAAACCCGGAGTGTACTATGTGGACGCGTCCGGCCCGCACCAAGGCGGGTGATACACGAGTGCAAAACGGTAAACGGGCTCATATTTAAAGCCCGAAGCGTAACACGCGCCGAGGAGGTCGCCATCGCGTTGGCAGCAACACACTATGATTCCAAAACAAGCATAATGGACTCGTGAGGGGCGTGTAGGAACTTTCAACAGGACTGGGTCCCGTACCTGTCCTACCGGCTACTAAAAAGCAGCTCGGACCTGGCCTACCGACTACTGCAAAACAGTTCGTACGTGGAGAGTCCATCCCGCCGCTTCATAGTCTGGGCTGCGTAATTCCGTCTCCTCAACGGTTGGGTCCCGCCACTTCTTTCTCCTCACTGGTTACTTCTCATCGTCTTGTCGAGGAAAGTTCTCAAGTAAGGAATTATAATCGAAACCCTGATTTGGATCTTTACAACTGCTAAACAGCTTTCGATAATAATCATAGAAAGCAGCAAGAATACTAGGAGCAACACTATATGTGCAATCACCATACTGAATTTCAAATATTTCCTTCGTAAGAGCATTCTCTCTTTCATCACTAAGGGCCCGACGTGAAGGTTGCTCGTCAAGAAACCTTTGAGCCCTAGATGTTATCAAGGCCCCCTTGTCTTTCCGTCGCAAATTGTTGAAGCTCTGCCTTTACGTTATTAATTTCTTCAACATAGGCACCCGGGCTAACCCTCTCTAGCTCATGTAGCTCAGAGTGCGCCCAAGCTCACGAAGGTGGTGTCTCTTCAGGAACGCGATTCTTGCAGAGGCTTCAATCGCCAAGGTTTTGGTTTCCTGTCTAAACAAGTCCCATTTTTTAAAAACTGACAGATCATGGCGTGGTCATATGTCTTTCAAACAAGTAGGTACAGCACGCCTAAAGATTTCATCTGAGAGCAGACAGTTATTCATCTTCGACAGCTCCCACCGAGGGTGGAGTATCTGCCGACTGTACCTCCCTACCTGACGAGACACCATACAATGGTCACTGAAGAAGATGGGCCGCACTCAGTAACCAAACACATTTGCTAATGTGTCTGCAGAAACATAAATTCTGTCAAGGCGGGCATTAGAGGAGAACTGAAAATGAGTGAAATGAATACTGTCGCCTTTTTGCTACCCCACATCCACAAGGTTATATTCACAAGCCAAATCGTTAAGTAATGCAGCACTAGGGTCATATCTCTTACATAATGCTGATCGGTCCTCATCCCTACAAACACGATTAAAATCTCCCAACAATATAATTTTGCGATCTGTGCACAAATGGTTAACTAATGAAAGAAAAAAATGCCTTCTATCTCGCTGTTTTACAGGGGCGTAAACACAAATAATTCGCCACTGCACACCTGAGATTGTGAGGTAACAGCATATATGTCGCCCCTCGTCATCTATGCAATAAGACATGGCTGTCATCTCTAGCGTTTTGGACAGGAATAGCATACACCCTCCGGACAAGCCTCTAGCGTGGCTAACAATAATGTTATATTCCGGCAAAAACGGCTCAAGAGCAGCTTCCGTCTCTTCATCGGAGGACAACTTTGTTTCCTGAATTGCTGCTACAGACACACTCCATTTCTTTAACAGATGTCTTAACTGCTACTGTCTCCGACGATTACGCATACCCCTGATGGTAAGGGTAGTGACTTGATATGCTGCGACGCTAGCCATTTTTGGTATTAGTCCTTTTAAACATCATCTCCTGGAATGGGGTGGTCCGCCTGCAAATTGGCGGCCTTTCGAGCAGACATCGCCCTCCTCTTTAAAGTCACCCTTCCTGTGGCCTCTACACAGTGTGCCTTCTGGCCAGCACCATCGATACAAACCTCATCATCTGCGGGACGCTTCAAAGGCACTGTGTTGGCCATGTCATCCTCTGAGACACTCAAGGCTTCGGCCCACGAACCTGATTAGAGCACATCGCTCGCTGCCACACTGACAGCCGACAGAGAACCGGACGCACCAGAGATCGGCGCCACAGACGGTTCACTGTTACGCTCCAACGACGAAGGAGAATCAATGACGAAGGAAGATAGGCCAGCATTCACTGGCAGTATCTTCTCCATTGGCTCCACAGGAGGCATATCCAGACGTCCTTCAATCACAGGTGGTTCTTGGGCCGCAAGCGCAGCACTCTGAGTGGCACTCACAGGCGGGCCCGCGTCCGGTGGTTTTGGCTCTGGAGACGCTGGTTCTTGATTGCCAGTCACTGCAGATTCTTCTGTGTTGATGTGAGGTGCAGAAGGCTTCTGGTCCCCATCAATTTGAGGTTCACGACTTAACTCACCAGTTACATCAACAACCTCTGACACATCCATGATAGGTTTGGACGCCACGTCATCTTCTCGTGGCCACTGGCCTTGACGCAGTCTATCGGCATAACTTAATACACAGTTCTCCACAGTATGGACAAAGCGCCGGCAATGGGCTGCATCGAGGCGTTCGGCACTGACGCCGTACATGTCCTACCCGGCTGCATCGAAGACACAGTGGAGGTCTCCCTGGGATAAGAACTAATGCCTGCACTTCCACAAACATTAAGAGTGTGACGGATTGTACTTGCTGACACTCCGTCCTTGAGCGTGAGAGAGATTTCACGGTTCGCCATTTCCATGTGCTCCATCCCTGGGCACCGCCACTTTTCACGCTCCACAGATTGAATCGTTCCATAAGGCTCGAAAGCTTCCACAATCCTCCGGTGCTCCATAAAGCGGGGAAGCCAAAGGAGCTTAACCTTGACATTCTTTGTATCCAGGTCGAACACCATGATCCGAAGTCCTTTCACAGGGAACTCTGCTTTGTTAATTAGCTTCTGCTTTGAAGAACTACTCTCGCAGGTAACCATCCACGCGTGGCTCATTTGGTATTGACCAATGCACAAAATTTCCCGGAGGTCCAAAATCTGTGCAAGTGCGTCTCGAAAGTCAGGTGAAAGTCGGTACGGGCGACCCTTAAGGTCGGCATGCAGGAAAACGGTATTAAGGGCAACATTACCGGTGCGCAGGCGTGGAAGGAGAACTTTGTACGTTTCGGTAGTGTCCTGAGGAGTCCAAAGGCCTCGGCCAACGGCCGATGCGCTGTTTCCAGCAAGCAAGGCTCTGACGCTCAGAACGGCTTCTTCTTCTTGTGCGCCCTTCTGGCCATTGTTATTTTTACAATTTTTCCGCTATCTGTCGCCAGGTGACGCTGCTCACAAGACCCTACCGTTGAGGGAACAGAATCACGCGTCTAGGCTCCGGCCCATTCTGGGCTAGGAGGAAATGAGGCAGCAGTTTCTTAAAGCCCTTAAAGTTTCTTAAAGCCCTATTACTCAAGCATGACAACACAATTGCATAGTTTAATTTTTTGTCTCGTGTGTTTTGTATCAGAGGTTACATGTGCTTTTCTTTATTATTTTGCAAGTGTTCTATACTGTATCACTAAGTTCAACAAACGGTTTTATTGATATCGTCTACAGCGGTATGTTTCATCTGTTTCATTAATTGCAGTTGGTTTATTGCATAGCAATCCGCAATAAAATGCCAATCTTTTGTATTTCCTTTTTCCTATCCATAGTTATTTGGAGTGACTCAGTTTCACGCAATCAAATTTCTTTATTTGCGCGTTGTGTTTAAGATTCGAAGTGCTCTTTTGTATGTTTTGTATACGTTTTTCAAACTGCACGCTGAACGTCATCCGGAGTGAAAGCCTTTGTCAGGCTCTGTAGCCTTTAGCTTTCGCTCCGGCTTTCTGTAATAGAAAGAAAGAAAGGAAAGAAAGAAAGATGTCGCCGCCCGCGCGCTTTCTAACCGGACAACCTCGTCTCCTTCCTGCTCAGAAGAATTCACATCAGCCTAGACTTTCAGAGAAATTACGCAGCTGTACCAAAACAGACACAATATTTACCCCCATCCGTGTAAGGGTTAACAAGAGCGGAGGAAGGCGTGTTTCTTCGCCTCCTTACGAATACCATGATGTGCCCGACATCACTTAAACACTTTGGCAGTGCCTTCTCCGGGGAGTGCCCGCACTGTGGGGAAATATACTCGGACTTTTTCCACATGGTGTGGGCCTGCCCCTCCAACCCTGCCTTTGCACCTAACCAAAACACCATCCGGGAGGACTGGGAGGCGACCCTACTCGCCTGCTCCGACCTGAAAGCCCAAACCGCTTGGTCAAACGAGCAATGGCGGCAGCGGAAGCCGCTGGGGTCCCGTACTAGTGACTCCACCTAGTGTTTGTGAGGGGAAGGGCACTAAGCCTGACCCCAGAGCAACCTTCATGTAATTTTATATTTTATTAAACGTTTTCACCACCACCACCACCAGCAATGGGGTAAAGTATGCGACGTAAGGCGCGTGGCGGTTGCTACAATGCCTTCTTGAATGCGATCACGCCAAGAATGTGCAGAAAAAAATGTGACTCGTCTTATCCACGGCATAGACATGGAGAACGACAATATATATTCAATCGTTAAAAGATACATACCTCAAAATCACACCAAGGACACCCTTACCACAGTACCTTGGAGCCCAAAACCATGAGCTAGACGAAGACATCACAAAGTATGAAATCAGAGCAGTCATGCTCAAACTCCGCACTACGTCTCCTCCAGGAGCCGATCAGGTCACGAAGAAAACACTTAGAAAACTTGATGAAACCTCAATCCAGGCAATAAAGGAACTCTTTAACAAACCCTTGCAGAAGGAAACGCTTCCCTCAGAGTGGACACATGCTCAGGTTACCTTTATTCCTAAACCCGGTAAACCCCTCACTCTATCAACCCTTAGACCCATTTCGCTAACTTCATGTCTTAGTAAACGTTTTGAACATGTTGTCTTGAATCGGCTACATACACACATGCAAACCCGTGACCTTTTTCCTCACACAATACTGGGTTTTCACAGGCACTTATGCACCCAAGATGCCATGCTACAGATATCCGAAGAAATTCTCTATCCCCGACAATGCAAACGCACAACAGCATTGCTGGCTCTAGACTTGAAAAAGGCATTTAACACTGTCTATCACTCCACTACTTTAGATGCATTACCTAGTCTGAATATGGGAAACAGAACACATGCTTACATTTCAGCCTTTCTCCGGAATAGCACAGCGACAATTCGGTTCGGTCCTCTCAAAACCCCCAGTTTTACCCTTGGTAATAGAGGCACCCCGCAGGGATCAGTCCTTTCCCCTTTTTTATTTAACATCACACTCTTCCTCATGGCTAAAAAGCGATCAGAGATCCCAAACCTCTCTCATTCTCTACATGCAGATAGGGGAGCGAATTCCGTCATCAGACCCCGAAGGCCGGAGCTCCTGCGATGGACAGACGTAGACACAAGATGGCGCCAGTCAGAACTCAATAAGCGGCTACTAGAGGTCATGGTTATTAAAAGATGTTTATTGCAATTATTGCAGTTACCGGAAGGTAGTGAATTATTCTACTTCAGCCCATCAGCAAAGTTTATTTCATCACATGCCGCTAATTCAAGTAACCAGTCAACGTTTGTTAAATTTTATGCATTGAGATCAAGATGCGCTATACTCCAAAGTCTCAGCTCTTAATTCCCTGGAATATTTAGGCCTGTGATTATGATAACTTCATTATATCTCATGCATATTAGTGGTAATTGCGCCGATTCTTAGCCAAAACAACTATCTCTACCAGCACAGAAAAACAATGGATATCATTGAAGCAAACATCCACAAAAAGAAGTCTTCAACCGCAATGCAATAGTTATTCACTAAAGACATTAGGAATGATGGGAATGATGTTGTGTATATTCTAATTCAGCTGAGGCTGCTGTGGCTGCGCACATGTCGTACATCAAAAGTTTAACTCAATTTGCAAAAAAAATCGAAACAACCAATCCAAAATAAGTTTTTCTAAGTTTGAAGATTAGGAAGAGCCAAAACACTAAAAATTGGCAATCTTGAAAATGTTTTTAAGCTAAATATATTACTTGAACCAGGAATATTTGTGAGCGACGTGGTCCTTTTGAAGAATGAAGGCGGAAATTCAATGTCTCTTTTTTTCTTGTGCGGGAAATAAAGGCATAGCCTTCATCCCCAACAACAATAAAAATATACACATACCTTGAAAACGTGCAGATGGTCTGCTTTTAGCTCAGTGATGTCTTGCATATTGTTAGGAAAACCACACTGCTCAAAAATGGTTTCTCCCTTAAATATTCATGCATCATATCTGTAGCCAAGCAGAGACTCCAAGAACGGCAATGAAATCCAGTTTATCGCATTTAGAGAATGTGGTGACCTTTGAGCGGCTTTCAGGTAGAATTAGTTATCCTCTTCTGTGCAACTCCAGGCTAATTTAGAATGAAATGACCCAAATTCAACTTTCTTCAGCTCGCTCATCGTGCACGAAATCTCCTGTGACTTAAAAGCGGACTCATAGAAGGTATACGCACTCTCATTCGCTGTAGGAGAGAGAACTTCTGCTGCTAAATTGAGTGGTGCCATCACGAGACTACTCATTTTAAAACGAAACCCATGCTATTAAAGGCATCTGGTTCAATTCCAGTCAACGTTGCCGCAGTAGTACCAGTCACAGGTTCCACGACACGTGTTCGAACTAGGCTACACTGAAACTATTTTATTGGTCTAAACCGAGCTAGTTCCATTCCGTCATCACTAATCACCGCCTACTAAACAATCATTCACACTATCAATCATCCTCAATCAATCACCCAAAAGTATACATGTATCATGTAGATTCCATACAAGGCGCCCGTCATTTTTCTGTACCATTGATCATAATAAAAATTGGCTTTGGCTTGACCAATGCCATCCCGCGGGTATAATTGTGGAAGCGCTCTTCTCACTGTTTCGGTGTTTCCGCTGGATCCTCGGCTTTTCTCCTGTCTTGCTTTCTCCGATCTAGTGCCCTTTGTCAACTGTAACTTCTGGACCCGACGAAGTTCGATGATTTGCTTGCCTAAGGCGCTCAGTCTCTGATCGGCTACACTTCTCCATGGCTGACTGCTCGTTCCGGAGCATCGGAAGAGCAATGACGTCATTTCGCATGTGCGGTGCGGCAATAGCTGTTGCGGCGGCACCTCTCAAGTCTTCCGCGCAGTGGAGGTATAGGTACTATAGCGGAGGAGCCGGCGGTGGCCCCTATTGTTTAATACCTATCGGGGTTCATTCCCGTGCTACATATAATTATAATCGGTTTACAGGAAAAGAAAGGCGCGGTATCTGTCACAATTATTCCGGAAGTTGTGTTTGGACGGAACACCGTCGCGCTTGTCGCGCTGCGCTCCTTGGATAAGTTCAAGTCTCCTCGGGAATGCTGACGGCGTCCGAAATTGCAGCGCTCCGTTTGGTCCCAGAGGCTGTCCGCTCGGAGGACCACCTCTCTCTATGGAAACCGAGCCGCGTTCATCACACCTCGCCTTCTAGCCACCCTACCATAGTGGAGAACTACAGTGAAATTTCGACCACCTGGGGATCTTTAACGTGCGCAGACATCGCACAGCACACGGACGCCTCTCCATTTTGCCTCTATCAAAGCGCAGCCGCCGGCGGTTAGGTTCGAGCCCAAGTACTCTGCCTATAACTACGCTAAACTTTGATGCGTTCAACTGAATGCTGGTTGAGTTCAATGTAGGAGGAGGACGACGATACATTTATAATAGCTGAGGAAGTCAGGAAGGTAGGCTCCTCCGCGCTAGGTGGCGAGGAGCCCTTGAGCTCTGACGACCTCGGTTACGCGCTCGATAGCCCGCAGTTGGATTAGCCAGTCCGGGCTAAGCATAGCAGCCTCCCACTGCCCGCAGGTGGGAAAGCTGCAGACCGCGCGGAGGGTGGTCTTGTGGGCATGCATATATTGTCACGGGTTCTATCGCTACCCGGACGGCAGTCCAGAAGGACAGGGTCAAATGATGGGGTTGAGGCACAGGAGGCAGAGAGCAGGCGCTTGACCAGGCAAAAGCAGCGGCGTCCCAGAACCACGCGCACTTCGCAGAACTTCGTCTTCTTCTCCCTCCAGAACTGACACGGTTTGCGCGGTTTACACTACTCCTCCCCCTGAAAGGCGCATCGTCCCTATGCCCGCTCCAGCGTAACTGAAACGTTAAATCGAGCAGAGCTCAGAGTCAGAGTACGTGGTTCTAGCGTTCACAGTAAGTTTTGAGGCGAACCACATGCACCACTTCAAGATGAGGGGGCTGACGAGATGTGCTCGGAACAATCGGAATCACCTCGTAATTCACGTCGCTTATGCTGCGAACGACCTCGTCTGGGCCAAAGTAACATTTTAGCAGCTTCTCGCTGAGACCGCGACGGCGAACGGGAGTCCACACCCACACTTTATCACCAGGTGAAAAATGAACTTCACGATGCCGGAGGTTGTACCTGCGTGCATCGACGTGCTGGCGGTCTTGGATGCGTAGTCCTGCCAACTGTCGGGCTTCTTCTACGTGCTGGGTTACGAGTTGGACATCGTCGTAAGAGTAGGCCTCCGGCTCATGGGGAAGCATGGTAATCACCTCTCGGCCATGCACCAGGCGGAACGGCGAAAACCTTGTTGTTTCCTGAGTTGCGATTTTATAAGCGAAAGTTACGTAGGGAAGAATCTCGTCCCATGTACGGTGCTCGACGTCCACATACATAGATATCATGTCGGCCATAGTCTTAAGGCGCTCAGTGAGCCCATTCGTTTGAGGGTGGTATGCGGTAGTTTTGCGGTAGTTTTGCGGTGGTGCATGTTGCTTAAACGCAAGATCTCTGCCATTCGCTGGGACACGAACACGGCACCGCGATCTGTGATCAAGACTTCAGGAGCACTGTGATGGAGGACGATGGACTTGCGAAAAACTTCGCTACATCAGCCGCTGTTGCAGAAGGTAAAGCTCGCGATTCAGCATACCGTGTGAGGTAATCCGTAGCAACAGCAATCCAGCGGTGTCCCGAGTTGGACGTAGAAAAAGGTCCGAGCAGGTCCATGCCTACAGCTGGAACGGAGTCATAGGCGGCGGAATGGGGTGAAGATGTCCTGCCGGTTGTATGGGCAGAGTCTTACGTCTTTGACATTCGCGGCAGGTCCTGGTATAGTGACGAATAGTCTTAGCAATTTGAGGCCAGTAATACTTGGAACGAATTCGTGCGAGTGTTCGGCTGTATCCCAAGTGCCCGGAAGTTGGCTTGTCATGACAGGCGTCCATATTTCATTACGCAGGTCAGCCGGAATAACCAATAGCCAAGACCTCGCACTCGCTGCGAAGCTCTTTTTGTATAGCACATTGTTGCGAAGACGTAATGCGGGCAGAACGCGCAAGAAGACGCGTGGAATGGTGCCTTCTTGACCTTCCAGATGGGCGATTACTTCACGGAGTTCAGTGTCGTGTCGCTGCCGCGCTGCCATATTGACCGTGCTTTTGGTACCTATAAAAGCATCTTCATACTCGTTGTCTTGACCGTCTGTGAGGTTTTCTTTAAATCTTCTGGCCACCTTGTTCTGTGGTTTATTCATAGACAGCAATCTAAATAGACGACCAGATCGACCAATCTAACGACGAATATTTTTATGTATACACATGGACGGGACGAGAGTAGGACAAGCAAGTAGGAAGAAGACTAAACACTAAATCATCTACAGTCACCAGTTCGTTGGGTGGAGAAGCCGGTGCAGACGCTCCGGGTGGTCAGAGTTTTGCAGGGTCGGTGCAGTAAGGCCTCGGTAAGCCCAGCGGAAGGCTAGGCCACTGGACGGGGCCCAGTAGGGGCAAGAGGCCTCGGGTTGCCTTTCCACGGGCGATGCTTCAGGCTTCCCCGACGTGCCAGGGGCCCAGCACAACGCCGAACGCCCGTGTCGGTGATGAGCCGCAGTTACAGCAGCGGCGATGAGCTGCAGCTGCAGCACTCCCAGGTCTGATCACCCGGGACAGGAGGAGGGCCAGGACAGGATGCAGTAGGCGGCCGCAGGTCTGGATCCCCGGGTCAGGCCTGGCAGAAGACGCACCGCTATGAGCTCCTTGGACGACCCCGCTGCTCGCCTGTTCTCCCCTGCTCGTGCCTCGCGCTCCTCGAGCCAACCTCCACGTTTTCCTCTTCTTTCTCCAAACGTGGTTTTCTTTCTTCGTCTTTTATCAAATTATCACATGTTCTTCACTTGGACAGCCGGTCGGCTCCGCTGCTCACCTGTTCTCCCCTGCTCGTGCCTCGCGCTCCTCGAGCCAACCTCCACGTTTTCCTCCTCTTCTTTCTCCAAACGTGGTTTTCTTTCTTCGTGTTTTATCAAATTATCACATGTTCTTCAAGAATATACCCCCCCTTTGAGAAGTTTTTTTTTTTCGGAAAAAAAAAACTTGGGGCCATGACACTGATGCACTCTTTCGGAGGACCGCACACCACAACACTGCTGCACCAATCACTGCACACCCCACAGAGTGGCCACACCATTGCTGTTGTCTTCTGAGAGACTGAGTCACTCGCGCACACAAAATAAAAAAAATTGCACTAATACAAGTAACATTAACACTCAACACTTGTCAGAAGAAATAAACTCCTAGAAACATACTATGAACAGCACGACGACCCCTCCAGAAGCTTTGTATGAAATGTGCTCTAAGACGATATATCTCCAACGGCGTTGGAAGACAGCACAGAGATTAAAGGCCCACTGTCCACCCTCCGGTCGAAAATATTTTCTTCCCCGGTGACTGTGAGACTTCGCCCCTAGAACGCAAGGCCGCAAAATGTTTTTGAAAAGAGTAACTAATATCGCAGTTACAGCCACCGCAATCACCCGATTCTGTCATGCCTCTCTCCTTCCATTTCCTCGCAAAGGTTTTTCACTCTCCTGCCCGAGGTCGTCTAGCCTCCGCAATACAAATTCCCCTTCCTCCTCCGCGTTTGGTGGGAGGTGGGGCGTGGCTCTCCGCGAGCGCGAAAAAAAAAGAAACGGTCGAGGGAGCGCGCGCCTCTGGATTCAGCCTGGACGTGGCGAGGGAAAAGCGCGCTGCGAGCGGTAGACACCCATCCTTCTCCCGTCAGTCAGCGAGACGGACCAATTGACGTCGTTCCCGGTACGTACGTCATTATCGTGGCCCGTCGAGCCAGCGCAGGAAACGGGGAATCTGGCTTCCCGGAGGAGAGCATGAGATAGCTTTGAATTGTATTTTCGATGCTTTGCGGCGCGCATGTCACAGTAGCATTTTGCACAGACTATCTCCGGTACCTGATCGAAACACTGGGCTCCTTTGCTTAAAAGGGCCTTCCCTGGACAGTGGCCCTTTAACAGTGTCTCCCGTATAATTCTCGATTCCCCGCCGGGGTGGCGCAGTGGTTACGGCGCTCGACTACTGTTCCCGAGGACGCGGGATCGAATCCCGGCCTCGGCGGCAGCTTTTCGGTGGAGCCGAAAAGCAAGGCGCCCGTGTGCTGTGCGATTTCAGTGCACGTTAAAGAACCCCAGGTGGTCGAAATTTCCGGAGTCCTCCACTACGGCGTCTCATAGCCTGAGTTGCTTTGGGAGGTTAAACCCCACAAACCAACCAACCATTCTCGATTCACCAGTTCACTATTCTGTATCGAGTCTCGGTTCCCCAGTCCACTCTGGGACCAAGGTTCTTCACTGAACGTTGACAACGGAGTTTTCGACTCGACGTTATTAAGAACTGCGAAGGATGAAGCTTGTAGGGCATTCAGTGGCTGGCGCTCTTCGTAGCTTTTTGTGTTAATGGACATGCGTCCTAATGGAGCGTTCCTCAGGTTTCCTTTCGGCACAGTCCTCTGACATGCATCGAAGACGATGACTAAACACTAGGACGAAGTAGGACGAAGACTAAACACTAAATTGTCTAGTCACCAGTGCATTGGGTGGAGAGGCCAGTGCAGACGCTCCGGGTGGTCAGTGTTTTGCAAGGTCGGTGCAGTAAGGCCTCGGTAAGCCCAGCGGAAGGCAAGGCCACCGAACTGGGCCCAGTAGAGGCAAGAGGCCTCGGGTTGCCTTTCCACGGCCGCTGCGTCAGGCCTCCCCGACGTGCCTGAGCTCAGCACGGCGCCGAACGCTCGTGCCAGTGAAGAGCTGGTGCTGGGGCACTCCAGTGCCTGACCACCGTTCTGAGCTTCGTGGACAACAGGAGAACAGGACAGGAAACGGCCGGCAGGCCCCAGGTCTTGATCCCCGGGTCAGGCCTGGCAGAAGACGCACCGCTCCGAGCTCCTTGTACAGCCGATCGGCTCCGCTGCTCGCCTGTTTTCCCCTGCTCGTGCCTCGCGCTCCTCGAGCCAACCTCCACATTTTCCTCTTCTTCTTTCTCCAAACGTGGTTTTCTTTCTTCGTCTTTTATCAAATTATCACATGTTCTTCACATCGTCATATGCTGATTCTATAGGGGCTCTCGAGAGGCAGTCAGCATCTGTGTGCCTGCGACCGGACTTATAAACTATAGTAGCATCGAATTCTTGCAACCGAAGGGCCCACCATGCAAGTCGCCCTGAAGAGTTTCTCAGAGTGCTGAGCCAACATAGAGAGTGATGATTGGTAACCACCTGAAATGGGCGTCCGTACAAGTAGGGTCTGAACTTATTAATCGCCCAAACTACCGCGAGGCATTCTTTTTCAGTGGTCGAGTAGTTAGTCTCCGCCTTCGATAATGTTCGACTTGCGTAAGCGATTACACGCTCGGTCCCGTTCTGTTTTTGAATGAGCACGGCTCCGAGGCCTTAGTTGCTGGCGTCTGTATGAACTTCAGTATAAGCGTCCTGGTGAAAGTGCCCGAGTACAGGGGAGGTCTGTAAGCTTTGTTTAAGGCGGTCGAATGCACGCTGCTGTTCATCCGACCACTGGAAGGCGACGTTCTCCTTCGTGAAATGAGTAAGTGGTGCAGCGACATGAGAAAAATTGGGAACAAAGCGCCTATAGTAAGCACAGAGGCCCAGAAACCTCCGTACGGCGTTCTTGTCCGCTGGTGTAGGAAAGGAGCCGATGGCGGCTGTTTTATCGGGATCTGGACGAACACCCGCGCTACTGACGACGTGGCCAAGAAATTTTAATTCATCGTAGGCAAACTTGCACTTTGTTGGCTTCAGAGTGAGGCCTGCGCTTCTTATAGCTTGTAGTACTGCTCTCAGGCGAAGAGGATGATCGGAGAACGGGCTTGAGAAGATTACAACATCGTCAAGGTAGACCAGACAGGTTTGCCACTTCAGTCCGGCCAAGACGGTGTCCATTACGCGCTGAAAGGTTGCTGGGGTGGTACAGAGGCCGAACGGCATCACTTTAAACTCATATAGGCCATCCGGGGTGACAAAAGCAGGTCTTCTCTCGGTCGCGCTCATCAACTTCGATTTGCCAGTAACCACTTTTCATATCTATGGGTGAAAAGTAACGGGCATGTCGTAGATGATCAAGCGCGTCATCAATGCGAGGAAGGGGATGGACATCCTTCTTGGTGACGTTGTTGAGACGGCGATAGTCAACATAGAATCGAAGAGTGCTATCCTTTTTCTTTACTAGTACCACTGGCGCTGCCCGTGGGCTGTGCGAGGGTTGGATTATATCGTCGCCCAGCATTTCTTGCACTTGGTTCTGAATAACTTAACGTTCTTTGAAAGAAACACGGTAAGGCGACTGACGAACAGGGTGAGCAGCGTCATCGGTAATTATTCTGTGTTTGGCAATGGTCGTCTGGCGAACTCCGGAAGACGTAGAGAAGCAGTCTTCGAACTGTGCAAGCAGCGCTATCAATTTGGCCCTCTCGCTCACAGAGAGATTAGGTGCAATGCTTACACCCAAAGGTGCATCGTTCTGCTGCAACGAGAAGGAGGAGAAAGCACCTTCGGACAGGGCAACAACTTGAATAGAGGCGGTAATGCTCTCCATGGTACCAAGAGCCACGCCTTTCGTAAGGCGCTGTGGAGTGCCACAAAAATAGGTGACTAGGACATTGTACGCAGCCAGTATCCAGCTGCGCGATACCTCGAGCAACACCAAGACCCCATTCAAGAAGCAGCTGAGCACTTTCTTCCAGCAGAACTTCGCCAGAAGCAATGTGGTCGGACGTGACAGGGAGCATAGTGGGCGTTGGTCGGTTGTCCTCCACGCGTCAGCATTGCTCATCCATTGCTGCTGGGGACGAAGATCGTACACAGGGATACGGGGTTGTGCAGGCAAGTACTGACGGCGAGCAGGAGGCGGTGGTGGCTGCTGCGGCGGCGGGCGACTAGCAACGGACACGTACGTCTCAATGGACTGAGTATCTGAAGAAGCAACGGAGCACTGTGGATAAAGGGCACGTTGTACTTCTTCGCGGACAGCATCCCTGAGGGCGCAGGATGCCGTACCATCAGCAGGTGGAAGCAGCTGCCGTATTTCCTCGCGTACAGCTTCGCGGATGATCTCGCGTAGGTTTGCGGTGTCGAGGGAACCAACAGGAAAGCGAGCAGCTGAAAGGTTCGAAACGCTGGGACCTCCAGCAAGGCGACGATAATGGTCCGCTCGCGTATCCAAGGCTCGCTCGATGTCCGTCGCCTCATCTATAAATTGTGCCACTGTAGTCGGCGGATCATGAATAAGCCCTCCGAAAATGTCACTCTTGATGCCCCGCATGAGTGCACGCACCTTTTTTTCCTCGGTGGCACGGGGGTCGGCACGGGAGCTAAGTCGTAGGACGTCTTGAACAAAACTCGTTACCGTTTCGTCGGGTCGTTGTACTCTTGTTTGCAGAAGGGCTTCTGCTCGCTGTCGCCGATACTGATTGGCGAACGTCCGTCGCAGCTCTTCCTTACAGGTGTCCCAGGATGTAAGGGAGGCCTCGTGATTTTCGAACCAGTGCCGAGCCGTATTGTCCAGGCAGAAATACAAATTCTGAAGACAGTTTTCGGCATTCCAGCCATTGTGGCGGGCGACACGTTCGTACTGCTCCAGCCAATCCTCCATATCTTCGGAGGCATCTCCATGGAACGTGGCAGCCGCTCTAGGAGCCATCGGTAGGTACACCACGGACGGTGCAAGAAACGAGTCCGTCTGTTGACATTGGGTCGTGGTACTCCGGGCCATTGTAAGTCGTGAAGAGCCTGAGTTCGGCAGCAGACCAAATTCAGGAGCAAGCCCTTGAAGTCGCCGGCTGGCACGTATCTCGGCCTCCTCGTCGAAGGGGCGGCGGCTGAGACTTGGGGCGAACTCAGAGTAGCGGGTTTTGAGGGGCTGTGCTGCATTTACCCCGCACCTCCACCAGAATGTCGCGGGTTCTATCGCTACCCGGACGGCGGTCCAGAAGGACAGGGTCAAAGGACGGGGTTGAGGCACAGGAGGCAGAGAGCAGGCGCTTGACCAGGTAAACGCAGCGGCGTCCCAGAACCACGCGCACTCCGCAGAACTTTGTCTTCTTCTCCCTCCAGAACTGACACAGTTAGCGCGGGTTACAATATTATGTGGTGTACCTTGGCCTTCTGGTGGCATAAGTATACAGTAACGGGTCTAATTCATGGTATTTAATGGCGTAGGCTACTGCATTTGTAACGGAATGCATCTAACTTTCGCAAGGTTAGCTACTCTGCCTTTGTGAGAGATTTCTTTGGTTTGGTTTGTTGTGTTTAACGGCCTAAAGCGACTCAGACTGTGCAAGACGCCATAGTGGAATACTCCGGAAATTTCGACCACCTGGGGTTCTTTTACGTGGACTGACATCACACAGCACACGGGCGCCTTGCTTTTCGCTGCCAAGGAAAAGCGGCCGCTGAGGCCCCATATTATGTGGTGTACCTTGGCTTTCTGGTGGCACAAGTTACAGTAAGGGGTGTATAATGCAGGGTATGCATGGGCGTAGGTTACTGGATTTGAAAGGAATGCACCTGTAATTTTCGCCAGGTGACCTCCTCTCCCTTTGTGAGAGATTCGTATCCCGGAATTGTAGGGTACATGCTTGACGGATGTGTAGGGTAATTTCTTGATACAAACCCACACGATACCAGGTGTTCCAATTAGCTATATTTATTGGTGATTCGTTTGAGAGGCAAGCTGCATTTTGAGTGCTATAGGGATATCCTGCCTTTGCTGTAATTTTGTATTGCGGTTTTCGAGTCGCTAATTATACGAAGGGCTGAGGTAACGCTTATCGCGAGGGCGGTCGCAGCCGCCTCCGCTACCTCCGGGTCGTTGCCATTGGTAATGACCACGGAGTACGATAGACAGGAGCGCTGACTCCGGTTTTGGGAAGGGCCACATTTCATTCATGCATTCATAAACCTAATTCATGAGGATGACCTGAGGCCTAGAGGTGAAGGGGGTGGGTTAGGTGAGGTTGAGGGCGCCAGACTCTGACGTGAAGTCTAGCAGGGCACTAAGCTTGCGCTTGGCATTGGTATTGGGGGCTGTCCAGTCTTCGTAACTCTGAATGTGGTGAGCAGATGTGTAGCGTGCGCGGAGGCCAGCCGTGCCAGGACAGGTCCAGACCAAGTGCTGCAGATCAACGGAGTCAGCAGGGCAGTTGGGGCAGCTGATCTTGGTTCGGCGCCATTGACTCAGGATGTCCGGTGTGTACGCTGCACCGGCTCGCGCCTTGTGAGTTAGAACTTGGGCTGGACGAGAGAGGCCGGAAGGGATCGGAGGATTAATACCGGGGACAAGGTCCCTCAACAAACCCCTCCGCTCATGTTTAAGCCGCGTGATGACAGAGTCCGGTATGATGAAGGAGACGGGAGAACAGTAAGGGTGGTCCGAATTGGACGGGCCCACATCAAGGCTATGCCGGCGGTCTTCCTCTAGCTGCGCGCCAGCGGCCTCGTGGGCCATTCTGTTCCCAGTTACGTGTGCGTATGTCCAGGTGTCCAATGAATTTGTACCGAGACTTGTGAGGTCTCTCGCAGGTATCGGCAGCGCTCTTTGATGCTGTGTTGTACTGAGGTCTTGTAAGAACGAGCTTGCAGGGTTTTTATAGCCTCTTGACTGTCGGTGTAGATGTGGATGAAACGATCTGTTCCTTTGGTGCAGTGTTGAAGGGCCTCGTCGATGGCTGTTAATACGAGTTCAGTTGCGGACCAGTACCTGCGACCACTGTGGCTAGTAGCGTGCAGCTGTGAACCCTCTTGGTAGTAAGCGGTGGTTGCGAACGTGATGCCGGTGTCATCGTCATGATATAGGGCGGCGTCGGTATAAATGCGGAGACCGATGTGCTGGTATTGTGTATCAATTATGTGGCGTTGTCGGTGATCTCTTCCTGGCCCTTTGGTGTTGGTTGGAAGGGGTTTTCGATCTCTTACCTATGTTTCTGTCCATGGTGCTGTAAGGTGGTCCAATATGGGCAAGTGTAGGTTAGCTTCGTCAAAGATTCAAGTGAGGAGGCGATGCCCGTTGGGTGTGTGACGCAGGCGAGTTTCATGATTGGCTCTGTGCGGAGCAATACGTGCATCCACTGGTGGGAGCTGAGCGAATCTGTGGAGCTCCGTGATGCGCGTGTGTACTGGTAGACCAGTTATAACCCTCAAGGCAGAGTTATAAAGTAAGTCAAGTGTCTTTTAATTGGCTGCGGTCAAGTCAAAGTAAGGCGCACCGTAGCGGAGCTTAGCGAGCAGAATAGCGACGGTGAGGCGGCGCGCTACCTCCGTCCCTGCGCCCCCACTCTTGCTGCTGAGCCGTTTGATTAAGTGGAGCGTTGGCCTCCATTGAGATTTTAGCTGCTGGATCCAATCCTTAGCAGTACCATGCTGATTGATGGGAACGCCAACTATCCGGAGATAACCTTCCGGGGGTTGTGCGATGTTTTGACGGCCGAAGTGAAGGTTGACGTCCACGCCGCCAGGCGGTGGATGTATGACCAGAAATTTAGTTTTTCTTGGGATGGACGCATGCCTGTAGAATGAAGTTCAATCTCGATTGTATCTAGTGCTAGTTGCAGCGTCTCCGTTTGTTCTCGAGCCGTATTACGGTACGTGGTCCAGAGCGTGATGTCGTCCGCATATATTGTGAACCATAGGCCATCGATTTTGTCTAGTTGCCATGCGATTTTCGCCATGACGATGTTAAATAAGGTGGGGGAAATGACTGAGCCCTGAGGCACACCCGTGCGGTTTGTAAAATGTTGTGCCGTGTGATTAGTATCGATTTGAATTTCATAGGTTCTCTTACTCAGGAAGGATTTCACAAAGTTGATGACGCGGGCTCCAACTCCAGTGTGGATGAGCGCGTCGACAATGGCTCTATGGCCGATGGTGCAAAGGCCGTCCTGACATACTCGTAGCTGTCGATTTACGCAAGGCGTTCGATACCATCAGGGCCACATTTTGCTACTTCGGAGAAAGCTTAGTGGCGGATTCAATAGATGGCGCTAGGATTTTTCAGCGACTAAATTACCGACGCTGTTAAAGCGTGCCGCCGCCTCTGTTGCCGCCTCTGCTGCCGCTGCGTCAGTCATCTGCTTCCTATCGCTGCACTTGCGTATCGCCTGATTCGCTGAGGGAATGTCTTGAACTCGCGTTGTCTGCATCTCAAAGCTGCACTGAGGTGTCGTCTGTTGCCGGCTTCATATGAAGCTGGCAACTATCTCTTTCAGTCGCAGTACGCTCCACTGCTTCATAAAGTCCACTTGCCGCGTTCCGCTGACTCCTTCCTAAACGCGTAGATCCCAATTCAAACCGCGCGTTTAATGTCTGTTTTCTTTGGCATTCTGTGGATGAAAGCGCTGCGAGGAATACGATATGTTGTTGGTGTTCTAGGAAGGGGAAAAGAAAATGCACGCGCCCGCTACTGCCTCTGTAGCTGAGCCACCTCCGCTGCCCGATTTCTTTATAGGAAGGGAAAGGCGCGGTAACTGTCTCGCTTGTTTTCTGTGGACACTTTAACCGCGCCATAAGGGAAGAGAGGAAGGTGGGAATGAAAGTGGAAAGAGGGAAAGAGGAGCCATAGTGAAGGGCTACGGAGTAATTTCGACCACCTGGGGATCATTAACGTGCGCTGACATCGCACAGCACACGGACGCCCCTTCGTTTCGCCTCCATCGAAACGCAGCCGCCAAGGTGGGGTTCGAGCCCGGGTACTCCGGCACAGTAGTCGGGCGTCTTACCACTGCACCACACCGGCGGGGTCGCGTATTTGGGTTAGCTCGGTACGGTGGCTCCGCAAGGGACAAAGCAACAGAAGAGACGAAGAAAACGGACTGTTCCGTATAGCATCTACCGCCCCCAGGAGCCGAGCAGCCTAGCGATTAGCGGCGCATGCTTTTTCAATGGGCGTAATGTTGGACGCGGCACTAGCTTGAGAAAGCCTATACTACTACTACTACTACTACTACTACTACTACTACTACTAATAATAATAATAGTAGTAGTAGTAGTGATAGTAGTAGTAGTAGTAGTAGTAGTAGTAGTATAGAGGAAGACTCGTTTCACTAAGTTGGCACTGAATTGTCTGTAGGTAACGGCCAAATTAACTGGCTAAATATTATCTTCACAGTTTTAATTATTAATGATAATATTAATTGGTTCACAGCAAGGGAAAGGCGCAGTATCTGTCATACTTGTGTCTGTGGACACCAAGGGATGAAGGTGTCCACAGACACTTGTGTGACAGACACTGCGCCTTTCCCATCCTGTGAACCAATTATTATTATTATTATTAATTAAAACTGTGAAGACAATATTTACCCAGTTAATTCGGCCGTTAACTAGACAATTCAGTGCCAACTTCGTGAAACGAGTCTTCCTCTATACTACTACTACTACTACTACTACTACTAATGATAATAATAATAGTATTAATAATAATAATTAGCAGATAAATATTACTGTGTATTATTATTATTATTATTATTATTAATAATAATATTATTATTATTATTATTATTATTATTATTATTATTATTATTATTATTATTATTATTATTATTATTATTATTATTATTATTATTATTATTATTATTATTATTTAGTAGTAGTAGTAGCAGTAGTAGTAGTAGTAGTGTATATATAGGCTCTCTCAAGCTTGTGCCGCGTCCAACGTGACGCCCATTGAAAATGCATGCGCCGCTAATCGCTAGGCTGCTCGGCTCCTGGGGGCGGTAGATACTAGTCGGAACAGCCCGTTTTCTTCGTCTCTTCTGTTACTTTGTCCCTTGCGGAGCCACCGTACCGAGCAAACCCAAATACGCGGCGGGGTCACCACCGCTGCCTCGTGCAGACAGAAGAGAAAATAGAGAATAAAGGAAAACGAAGAGGGAAAGAAAGACGCGCGCCGCAACAACCGCCGTCGTCCACCACCGAAGCGGTGGCGGGTGCAATGACGGCCTACAACAGGTAAAAATTCGGTGGCAGGCTAGTCCCGTCACAAGCGGCGGTGACCTACCTGCCCCAGCCCATTCAGGGGAGATCTAGGATTACAATATGAAAACCGGTACATGATGTCAAGTTCACATAGTATACAAAGTGTGTTCACATAGGGGAGCGGTTCCGCCGGGGTGGCGCAGCGGTTACGGCGCTCGACTACTGTTCCCAAGGACGCGGGATGGAGGCGGAAAGCAAGGCGCTCACGTGCTGTGCGGTGTCTGTGCACGTTAAAGAACCCCAGGTGGTCGCAATTTTCGGAGTCCTCCATTATGGCGTCTCAATAGCCTGAGTCGCTTTGGAACGTTAAACCCCACAAACCAATCAAACCAGTATAAGGAAACAGCGGACTATGTGGATGACTCTTGATTAATTTCGGGCACATAAAGTCCTGTTTATTGTATGTTGACATCACTTCCCGCACCTCAACGTTGTAGATGCACCATCGGTGGCAGAAGCATAGTTCACTGAGGAGCGAACAACTTGGTATGGCTGGAAATGACTGAAGATAAGTCTTGCAGCATAAGAGAGCAGTTTTTTGGCCATGTAGCCAAGTCCGTGTAAACACTTACCGGGACAAAAGTACTGTAATAAGTATCAATCGCTGAAAGCTACTGTGAATATTTTAGAAGTTTATTCCTAAAAAGATACCGGCCGCTGCAGTGCGCACTAACGTTCACCTATTATACAAGCACAGCGAGTAGCTCCGTCTGCTCTACACGACGCTCGCACGGCCGCCTGGATTGAGCTCGGGGGCATAAGCCGCGTCGGCGAGAAAAGGGAGCGGAGGAAGAGAGCACAATCCAAAGCTGAGCGCCAGACGCGGGCTCGACGTTCGTGTAGCAAAATCGCCCTACGCCGAATGCATTGCAGCGAGCCAGAGTCGGCGCTCCTGTCTTATCTTACCCTGTGGTAGTGACCGAACCGGCTTTGAGCTGTTGGCCCTGATAATATAGTCACAATCCTGAAGGCATTAGGATCCGCATGTTCGGCTGCATCGTCACAGACCGTGTCTTGTTTGGACTGGTAATGCTTGCGCAGGGCTTTGGCGCTTTCTACTCATTTATCTGAATGAAATTCAGGAGACACATGTTTCGGGCAACGCTCGGTCGCCTGTAGCCAAAGCTTTTGCTCCACATTCGGTTCAGTAGGGTTCAACCCTCAAATACACAGCTGGCGCAGCGGCGATGGCACCTCGGTAAAGTGCTCTATTCCAGAGCACTATAACCTCGGAGTAACGGGGCAAAAGTTTGCCCCGTTACACAGGCCCTTACCGGGTTTTGCGCCCCGTGACCGACGTCACATATGAAGTTGAATCTGTGCCTCCGAAATCCTCGTCCAGAGCACCATCCTCTGAAATAGTGCATATGTCCCGCCTGAAGCCCTTTTAACGCAGTAGCGTTAAGGAGCTCGTGTCGCAGAAAAGCCGGTGTCGTCAGCGCCGTTGGCCGTGAGCGATAAATCCCGGCATGCACTTCATAAATAAAAAGCAACTTCCAAGATGGGCTGGGTGGGAATCGAACCAGGATCTCCGGAGTGCGAGACGGAGACGCTACCACTCAGCCACGAGTTTTTTTTTTCTTTATTGCGTGACTTGGTACAAATACATCAGTAAAAGATCGTGATTGCGATGCCCCTTGGCTGACAACCGTGTCTAATGGACTTTCATTACCACAAGTTCGCCCATCAGACTCAAGACCTCCTACGCAGCATCTTGCTGCTTCAAAATTTCTTTTAGTTTATACACTTGTTCAACAAAATAATCACATACAGATCGTGCATCGACATCACAGTGTCTATAAGCCATCCTGCTCTTCCAAATACTGTGAAGGCCCAGTAGCGTGATGAGGTCATGCTGAAAATCATCATTAATAGTTGTCAAGTACCGAATTCCACGTGGCGTCAATGGTAGGTCTTTTTTAAGTGTCATTTGTAACACATCCCAGTAAAACACCGCATCCCAACAATCCAGGAACACGTGCTCAACTGTTTCAGGTTTCCTACATATTAGACAGTTTGAGCCCCAAGGTACAAAAAGGCCCTTTTCTTCCATCCATGTTTTGACTGGGAGGGTTCCTGTATGCAATTTAAAAAAGAATGTTTTTACGCCCGGTGCAACAGTCATGTTTTTAACTCGTCTGAGGACATCTTTCCCTGGGCCTTCACAGTATAAAGTTCTGTACAATGGAGCTGGGAACAATTGTGAAATAAGATCCTTGTACAGTCGCTTAGGTGGTACCGTCGCTAAATACTCTACAGAGTACCTCACGCGCAAAAACTTGAACGACCACACCACTTCTCGAGAGAAGCGTGACACAGTGTATCCCCGAGGAGAGCATGATGAGACTATAAACTCTGGAATTGCACTGGATAGCATGATTTGCATAAAGGTACTCAGGAATGCATCTTTTTGGTCAGGTAGGAAACAAAACCTTAAAACCATCTGCGCACATATAGATGCATTAGAGACAACCCTCCGTCTTTAACTCGCCGAAAGAGATTATCTCTGCTAATTCGTTCCCAGTTGGACGACCAAATGAAGACCGCAAATACACGATGGAACCTTTGTATATTGCTTCGAGCACAATACAATACTTGAAGTAAATACATTATTCTTGCCACCAAAAAGGTATTGCATACAGTCGCACGGGCGAAAATAGAGAGGTTACGTCCCATCCATCCTTTCGTCCTTTCCCGTATTTCTTCCGCTTTTTCATTCCAGTAATTCGTATTTTCCCCGTATTTGTCCAATGGGACTCCCAATAAACTCCGGGCTTTATAGCCCATCTTACTCCACAGTAAATTTCCTGTTCCTCTTCCCATTCCCCGTGCCAGACTCCGAGACTTTTCTTTAAATTAACAGCACTACCAGTCTGCCTGCAATACCTTTGTGTTACTTTCAAAGCTTCCGAAACGCTTTCACGATCTTCACAAAAAAGCGCCACATCATCAGCGTATGCCAATATTTTCACTTCACATACTCCCAGCTTAAAACCACGGATGTATTCGTTAGCAATTAGAATTCTACACAATGGTTCCAAATATATAGCAAAGAGGAGAGGAGACAGTGGACATCCCTGCCGCACAGATGCTCTTACATCAATTCTTTCAGATAACACTGTTAATCATAAGGCGTGTAGAACAACATGCATAAGCCATTTTAACTCCTTTCAGTACAACGCCAGCAACACCAATATGATCCAACAAACAGTACAATATTTCATGAGACACACGATCAAATTCTTTTTCGAAATCCACTTGAATCATGGCCACTCTCCTGTTTAGAGCATCGCAGCACTCGAACACACTACGCGCTACATGAATATTATTAAATATGCTTCTGGTCTTTATTCCACATGTTTGATGAGGTCCAACAATATCTTTTATAATGTATTGCAATCTCTTAGCTAACACCTTCATCAGAATTTTATAATCAACATTTGTTAACGTGATCGGTCTATAGCATGAAACTTTTAAAAGCATGGCTGGCTCATCAGTCTTGGGAACCAAGACCCTATGTGCGTTGCTAAACGACGGTGGCAGATACCCCACATCAAAGCACTCCTTGAAAAGCCTATAGAGCAAGATAGCTAACTCACTTTTAAGGCTGTTGTAAAAGGCCGGACTCAAACCATCTGGACCCGGGGACTTTCCGACATTCAATTCATCAATGGCCTTTTCTATTTCCTCCACACTTATTTCGTTCTCTAACTCTTCAGTAACTTCTTTGCCTAATATTGGCATCAGAGGCAAAAAGTTATCTCTAAACCCTTCTTCACTTGGTGCTTTGCTCGAAAACAACTCACGGTAATGTTCCACGAAGGCGCTCGTAATTCCGTCTTGCTCATCATGCCTCTGCTCCTTGTATTCAATAACCGTTATCTCGTTCGCGCGCGCATATCGCTTTTCATCAGCGAGGGCGCGTTTTGTTGGCGTCTCACCACCGAGCTATTTTTCCGTGCGCGCTCTTATCGCAGCGCCTGTGTACTTCTGGGCATCCAAAGCTTCTAGCCTAACTTTGATGCCTTTTATATCATGCATGAACATACCCGGCGTTCGTTCTTCTTCACGCCCTAAATATTTTAAGAGCTCTTGCAGTTGCTTTTCTTCTTTATTTTCCTCATACTTAATAATGGAAGAGCGCTCAATTGCATTCATTTTAACCTCCTGTTTAAATCGTTCCCAGGATTCAATACAGCCTGTTTCGCTCTCATAAAAAATATCCATGCTTTCCTTAACTTTTCTTAAAAATAGTTCGTCTTCTGTAAGCCTCGAGTTTATTTTCCATAAGACCCAGTTCATTTTTTATTTAAACTGCTTCGTTCCGCCCAGCGTGACCGTAACTAAGCAATGGTCACTAAATGACACTTGCTTCACTTCATACTGTTCACAGGTAGGCGAAAACTCTGGCGACACATATATTCCGTCAAGTCGCGCGTGACTACTACCTTGAAAATGTGTGAAATGCACACGTTTTTCACCATTCACAAGGACTGATACGTCCTCTAAGCTGCACTCATTGAGGACACACTTCAGGAACTCGGCAATTTGGTCTTTTCCAACATTTCTTCTGCGCTCTGCGCACATGCAGAGCCATCTTGCGGCAAACACAGAAGAACCCCTCCTCGCAATGTGCGGCGCTGCCCCGACACGTAGGCGCGCCACTCGTCCCTGACGTTTCGCCGTGCACCCTCACGGGTTGTAGAATCAAGCGTCTTTCCTTTCTTTAGATCACCATCTTCGCTCACCCGCTTCTCCCCTTCGGGCCGCGCGGGTACCGGTGCGAGGATGCCCCAATACCCTTGTGTTTAATAAGTTTTCTCGCTCTCTCCCCTTCCAACATCCAGCGTGCGTCACTCGAACAGTGGTGCTTAGGCGACGCGGCTCCTCTTTCCGCTCACAAAGCGATTGCTAGGTGCAGCGTCTGATGTAGGACGGCTCTGACGTGAGTATTAGAGAGGAGGAGGAGGAGGAAAAACTTTATTTAGCCTTATATTATTTGGCTGTTTTAGAGCGCAGCTCTTTGGCCTCCGTTCCTGGGTTTCGCGTCGGCGTCGGCGTCGTCGTCGGCCTCGTAACCAGCTCCGCCCCCCTTTCATCCCCCCAGCGCTAGCAGCGACCGACTGATACCGCTGGATGCCGCTGACGCCGCTAGAGAGTCAAGATAACGTGACTGCATAGAACACCGTCGCCGCCATGCAGAAAGAGGAGGGGAGGGTCCCCTCCACCTGTTCCTGTGTGGCGGATAAGGTACTCTTCAGTTGCCGACGCGCCGGTTATTTCACGTAGGTCCCGGCACGTCGACGAATACGTGACCACCTTCCCACGGCTAGACCTGGTTCTTGGCGCTGCGGAAGCGAGGGTATCATATTGTTTGCGTCGGCATCGGCGGCGTTGTCCCTGAAACCAACTCCGCAGCTGGGGTAGACTCACTATCGGCGTCAGCAGCATCAGTCAGTCGCTGCTATCTCTTCCCTCCTCCCTTTATCGCATTGTCCGCTTGCTGCGCGCGCTTCTACCCCCATCGTTTGCCGCTGGTTGTACACGCCGCCCCCCTCCCCCCTCTTCCTGCGAGTCTCCGGTTGTCAAAGCGCCGGCTCGAACTTAATTCCTTTCTTCGCTCCTCCTCCAATGCAACCCCTGTGCTGTGGCAATCAGAGAGACAGATCGGTGGCGGCGGATCTGTATATGTGCACCGCCCGAGCCGAAATTGCCGCTGCCGTTCGCCACTGTGAAATTATCTGCCAGTTCTTTCTGAGCCATGAGCGAGACGACCGGTGAAGTCCTCCATCTGCTGCTGCTGCTAAACGAGCTGCCAGAGCAGAGACCCAGCGGCGAGTCGAACATATATCAGTCTATTCCTCCGACCACAAAGCTTCCTTCATGACTGTCAATAACTGTTAGTGGAGTCTTTGTTAAAGAAATACGTGTGAAAAATAAAGAAAAAATTCTGTGATAGCGCATACATGTGTTGCTCAATTTCTTTGCCTCAATCTATCGAAAAGGTGAAACAGCTTATTGGCTGCGCTCAAATTTCGCGTTAGGAAGTAACGTAATCGTCGGCAATTCTTTTTTGGACGTCTTCAGAGATGTCTGCTTTTTTTATCCACAAGAGTCTTCTCCGTCGACTTCGTCCACTTTTTCACAATGGTCGGTTGCCCTTAGTCCAGCGCTCCGCTGGCTGCTGCCGCCCGTTGGGCTCGCTGTACCAGACCTTGCTGGTCTTCGCAGCGGTCGCTGTACAGCAGAGTCTCCCATTGCTCCGCACTTGGGTTTCGAATTTTGGAGACCACATCTATGTTTTGACATGCCCATGTAATGTGATATAGTGTTGGTTTTTCATCGCACCACGGACATCTGTCAGCGTATATGGTAGGGTGCATTTTGTTTAGTATGTGTAGGTTTGGGTATGAACCCGTCTGTAATTGCACGGCCGCTCGATGGAAGCGCACTAGGTGCGGCCTGCTACGTCGCCCGAAACCGGCGGGAGGCGCCTACTTCCCGTCGCCACCGCCGCGGCGCCACCGTTCGGGGACAGCCGCGCGCGGAGAGCTGCGCCTGGCTGCGCTTTGAGGGAGGCGTCGGCGTGGTAGAAGCCTTTTATTTTAAGGATACAAGAGCTCCGCTGCACACAATTTGGCAACATGAATTAGTATATACTGTCATGTCTAGTGTGACCATGTCAGAACTTAGCGCTTGCTCGGCAAGAATATATACTGGAGTGTACATTGAAAAACCTAATGTGGCGGTGGTTAAAGGCCACTTGATTGGAGAGCTCGCATTACCGTGATGTTGCATTCGGATCAAGTTGTTTGTCACATGAAAATGTCACACGGCTAAGAACAATTCGAAGCTGTTGAGCTGCCATGGTAGCCTAATGCATAACCACTTAATTAACTATGTCGCTAATTCCGTGTGTCATTTTCATACCATTTACTCATTCCTGCATACAGCTTTTATACACAAACTGATGTCAACCTGTTCTAAGCTGTCAGCGATATCCAATAAAAAATGTACTACTATGAGCAACCTCTGTGAAAATGTGACATGTAACCAATCGGTGGAGATATGAAGATGTTTATTAGGTTAAATCTAGATGATAACCTGGGATCTCCGACTCAGTTGGAGACCTTAAACTTTGTACACCGGAACGCTATCCGTCATGGCTTCCCGCAATTTGCATGACCGGATGAACTATGCGCGCTTCATAGAGCCGGTCTGCCTCAAGGTGAATTATATGCGCCGCAAGTTTTATTACTATTTTTATTGGCTGCTCGCAAACCCATACAATTTCGCTGGTTTGCAATTTTCAATGTAGGAACGCGCATCGAGTGCTCCTGTTGTGAAACTCTTAGTTGCGATCACAAGAATGTTCACGCTTCAGAGCGCAACTGCAGCCGAGATTCAGCCAGCAGCCGAGTGCGCTAATTAAATGGGCACACAAAAAAAGGAAGAAAAATACCAATCACAGACGGAAAACATTTCTTGAGAGAGGTTTATGCCATAGCCATAAATGTCGCTCCACTGTTGAGTTGACATTTCCAGCCCAGCTGACTATCAGTGGGTGCAGCAACTTAACGATATCTTGCATAGCGCCTCAGCATGGGCACGATCATTGTTTTTATAGATTAGCTGCAGGTACTGTGTACAGTGAGAAAACAATGATGAAATCAAAAGTTTACACAGCTTGCTACTTCGCCGGACCTCTTCAGACTTCCTCATCCTGTCAATTAAGGTTCTCGTAAGCTGACAAAGCTTGATTACTTCCTTTGCGGGGTAAATCAAAACTCCATTGTCCTTGGTTTTCATTAACCTGTAATTGGTCCAGTTGAGTCATATTTCCTGCAACAGATTCTTGCACGACTGACATGTCGCCTTGAAACCATTACCAAATATTGCATAAATTAAGCAACAACCTGGTAGTGATAAACAAAACTTGGGGTTCTTAAGTCTCCTTGAGGAGCCTCGTTAGAGTACCCGCACTTTGCTGCCTGCTTATTCACCGTATCCCGTAATTGGTGCCTCTGTCGCATATCATTAGAATGCAGCCTTAAGCCACCGCATTATATGAAATAGCACCCTACACATAGCTATATAAAGCCCCAATTTACCGAAACCGTACGAACGTGCCCTATAGGAGTATAGTGTGTCCGACTTGGGATCTAAGGGTCCCACTTTAAATAATTCCCATTTCACCCTTACATCTTATTGACTCTCCTAGTTTGGCAGCTCCTGCCACATTGAACATGTCATGTGTTCTCATTGCGCCAAAGGTGTCTGGCCATATCACCAACTGAAGTGCCTTTTACCAGAGAGGTATTTTTCCGACTTTTCGCCGACAGAGCGGGCGCCGAATTTTCTGTGGAACGTGACTTTTCAGTTTATCGCATCGGCTCAAGCAGTCTCACGAGCATAAACAAATATTGTATGCACAGACTCCTTTGATTGCAAGGCCGCTCAGACTAGCGCGGCAAAATTTAGAACAAATTGTATACTTATATAAAAAAATAAACCTTCGTACCTTTTTTCTGATATGTCCTCGCAACATAACCTGCGAGAAAAGCTTCTGGTGCTACCTAATCGCGTTCATCTGCCTCACAACACATCGTTAAAAATCCTAGTTCACTGGCCAGCTCCTTGGTAACTAAATAGGTTAAACAACGTGACGGGAACACAGGAAAAGAGGACGACACAATTAGCGCGGTTGTGCCGTCCTCTTCTCCTGTGTTCCCGCCACGTTGTTTGCACTGTTAACCTATAATTAATCACCAACAAGTCCACTCTGCTGTCCCTTGTAGCAAATTCAATGGAAGCTGATAAGGCATTAGGCTTCAGCCTTTGGACGTTTCAACCTCAGCGCCACTTTCATTTCAGAGGAAGCGAGTGCATTTCCACTCCTCGCTACTGCCTTTGCCTGAAGCGTGCTCAGCAGATAAAATTAGAGGGTCTCTTAGATGTCTCAAGCAGGGGACGGCGAAAGCCTACCCTTCTCCTATCATTTTGCCTCTCATCGCTTGCCACAGTTCGTCATTTCAAGTCGTCGTTTGATATATGTGTCGTTTCCCAGTCATGATGAGTCTGCCTGCGTAGTCATTGTAGCCCTTACAACTGATAACTAAGCAGGTTACTCATTTAGAATCAGCAGAGGTCATTACATGTCGGCGTTTCACATATTGGTCATTTCGTAGTCAAAAGCAGTAATGATGAGTCATGCCTAGCTATTATAGTCATTACCACACATCGCTAAGCAATTTTACTAATTTCTAATCAATTGTGGTCATTATATATCGTAGTTTGACGTACTGGTCATTAAAAATCATTTTATTCATTATTAACCATCATTAGTCATTACCTCTATCAATGTCTATTTATAACTTTTATTGATTACCTATCACCATCAATCATTTTCATTCTTAATCTCCCTCCTTGCACGTCCGCTTTTACGTCTGACACACCAGTGCACAGATGCGACGCACAGATTACAGGCTCAGCTTCTGCGCACAGATTTTCGCTCCATGAGCCTAGAACGGCTTCCGCCTTAAAAAACAAATGCATCCCGTCTCATCGTTAACGTGCTTGCACACGCGCACACAAAATAGTTTGCGTTTACCACGCAGACGCGAGGCGAACGCGTCCAAAAAGGAAGCAAACCGCGCGCTCGTAGCCGGCGACCCCGGCGGCGACGTGTCCCCGAACAGTGGCGCCCTCAGCAGAAACAGCGGGCGCAAATGTAAACTCCCCAAAGACGCGCTTGCCCATTGACGGCGGCGCGATGCAGCAGGACGCACCCAGTGCGCTTCCATCGAGCGGCCGTGGTAATTGTCTCCATATGACAGTTTCCTCTCTGGTGAGAGAACTGTGCGGTGGGGGATATCGCATTCTTCTTCCTCTATAGTTTTCAAGTATGGCCGAGTATGCCTTGGGTGCTGGAAAAAGTTCCGCGGACCCGTCGGATGCTCGGAAAGTAGTGTATGCTCGAGCTATTCTGTCAGCCTCTTGGTTCCCTGCCACCCCCATGTGCCCCGGTACCCATATAATTTTGTCTGGTCTTGTTTTCTTCGTGGTTTTTAATTCTGTCGCTCGCTTTGAGGAGTATACGGAGCGCGTGACGATCCCAATAAAAAAATCAGAAAACAATAAAAGCATCCACAGATTCATCCACTCCTTCGAGGGTTCGGACACCGACCTTTTAGAGAAGGCACGAAAAACATGTTTCAGTGATCCCAACCCCTCACGATACCAAGGAACCTATCACGAAGCCGAAAACGAGAGACTCGACCGCCCAATAACTGTGGAAGAAGTTTATGCGGTCATAAGGAATACGACCAGAAACACGGCAGCAGGAGCCGACAGAATCGACAATGCCCTGATCCGAAACCTGATTGACGACCTCATACAAGAGCTCGTAAGCTTTCTAAACAAACACTGGGAGGCGGCGACGGTTCCCGAAGACTGGAAACACGCCGAAGTAATTATGATATCTAAACCTGGCAAACAGCTCCAAATTGAAAATCTCAGGCCCATCTCGCTCATGTCGTGCCTCGGCAAGCTTTACGAGCGGGTGGTGATGCTCAGACTGCAAAATTTCATGGAAGATAATGAACATGTACCTCATACCATGTTCGGCTTCAGAGCAAACCTCTCGACGCAGGACGTGCTGCTTCAAATACAAGAAGATGTGCTCTGCAATGTACCCCGAACAGGTGAAAATGTCATAATGGCCCTTGACATCAAGGGAGCATTTGATAACGTTAGTCACGAAGCGATCCTTAGAGGCCTAGACGACCTGGACTGCGGACGCAGAATCCACGGGTACGTCGAAGCCTTCCTGTCAGATAGAACTGCCGCCATCGGCATGGGAGACCTTCGATCGAACAAAATTCACGCGCCAAACAAAGGAACACCACAAGGATCAGTCATCTCACCTATCCTCTTCAATATAGCTATGATAGGTCTAGCACGAAAACTAGAGAAGATCGAAGGCATCAGGCACGCCATGTATGGAGACGACATAACAGTCTGGACGAACACCGGTTCCCTCGGGGAGAAGGAAGAAAAACAACAGGCAGCGGCCTCCTGTGTACAGAAATATCTCGGAGAAAGAGGACTCGCATGCTCAACCGAGAAATCGGAACTGCTTCGAGTGTGGACAGGAAAACAAAACCGGACCGTCCCAACCAGTGAGAACCTGAAACTCAACATCTACCTGGAAGGAATGCCCATCCCTGAAAAAACAACAATAATAATATTAGGTATGTGGGTTCAAGCGAACCAACGCAGTAGTCACACTTTTACCATGCTCAAAACAACAACGCTACAAGTGACACGCATCATCACCCGCATCACCAACAGGCGGCATGGCATGCGCGAAGAGGACGCACTAAAACTAGTTATAAAGCTGGTAGTGAGCTGAATTATGTACAGCCTGCCCTACCAGTGCCTCAACAAGAGTGAAATACAACAAGCGGATGCCCTGCTACGCAAAACGTATAAGACGGCGCTCCGATTACCGCGCAACACGTCTACAGAAAAGATCATGGCGCTTGGATTGCAAAACACATTCGAAGAACTACGCGAGGCGCAGCTTGAGTCGCAAAAACTCAGGCTGCTGCAGACAACGACTGGAAGAGCGCTCTTACAGAGACTCGGATACTGTGAGAAAATGCGAGAAATAGCGAGGACGGTAACGATCCCCGACGAACTTCGCAAGTCCCATAAGGTAGCTCCAATCCCGAGAAACATGGACCCTAACCTCCACCAAGGTAGAAGAGAAGCAAGGGCCGATTTTATTCAAAAACCATACGCTCCTCAAGACACGACTGTGTATGCAGACGCGTCCTCGAGAGGAGGACACAACAAAATTACAGTAGCCACGGTGGTCAATTCGTCTCTACGCAAAGTGACCAGCGCCTCTATCCGACACTCCACAGTAGCAGAGGCCGAGGACGTAGCCATTTCTCTAGCGGTAGGGAAGGGCTATAGAGCTGGGCGGTCGCTAACGATACTCACGGACTCTTGATGTCTTCCAGTTCCGAATGAAATCCGGTGGCGAAAAAGCGTTGGTCCGGTGGAATCGGTCAAAATTTGCGAAGCCAAAGTGACGCGTGTCCGCCTGCTTCAACCGCCATAGAAAAATGCCATATTTAGAGAAAAGTTGTACAGTGCACTTAGAAGTGTCGAGTATGAATAACGCTATCGCGTTCCACTCTTCATGGCGAAGCTTAAGCGTCCTCCCAATTTTGTTATGCACGTTCTGTTTCACAAACGTAGAACTGATTTATTTATAAGAAGGGAAAGGCGCAGTAACTGTCTCACTTGTTTTCTGTGGACACCGCAACCGCGCCGTAAGGGAAGGGAGGAAGGTGGGAGTGAAAGGGGAAAGAGAGAAAGAGAAGCCGTAGTAGAGGGCTACGGAGTAATTTCGACCACCTGGGGATCTTTAACGTGCGCTGACATCGCACAGCACACGGACGCCTCTTCGTTTCGCCTCCATCGAAACGCAGCCGCCGAGGTCGGGTTCGAACCCGGGTACTCCGGCACAGTAGTCGGGCGTCTTACCACTGCACCACCCCGGCGGGGCAACGTAGAACGCACCGGGACTGTGCTTTTCCTGAGGGGGGGAGGGGGGTTGTGTTACTGAGCGGTATTCGCTGGCCGTGCTGACGAAAAAGAAGTCCGACAGACTCCCAGAAGAAGAAGACGCAGACGAGTGCTGTGCTGTGCGAGTGCTGTGCTGTGGTGTGATCATCCTCAGTGGAGTGGACAACTACCGTACTCTGAATATTTCCCGTAACAATGGCTTGGTTTTTGAGTTTAGCGTCCCAAAGCGACTCAGGCTATGAGAGATGCCGTAGTGTAGGGCTCCGGAAATTTAGACCACCTGGGGTTCCTTAACGTGCACTGATATCGCACAGCACATGGGAGCCTTGCTTTTCTCCTGCATCAAAAAGCGGCCGCCGTGGCCGGGATTCGATCCCGCGTCCTTGGGCACAGTAGTCGAGCGCAGTAACCACTGCACCACCCTGCGGGGCGCTTTCGCAACAATGACTGGTGCACATGAAAGGAAAAGCTCATCACAATTTTTCTTTAGGCAGACAGCTGAGATCCCCAGGTGGTACAAATGACCACCAGCCGTCCACTATGGCACCCTTTTCTCTCTTCCCATTATCATTCCCGCCTTCCTCTCTTCTCCTACGGCGCGCTTGAGGTACACAGAAAAAAGCCCCGCCGGGGTGGTGCAGTGGTAAGACGCCCGACTGCTGTGCCGGAGTACCCGGGTTTGAACCCGACCTCGGCGGCTGCGTTTCGATGGAGGCGAAACAAACAGGTGTCCGTGTGCTGTGCGATGTCAGCGCACGTTAAAGATCCCCAGGTAGTCGAAATTACACCGTAGACCTCCACTACGGCTCCTCTTTCTCTCTTTCCACTTTCACTCCCACCTTCCTCCCTTCCCTTACGGCGCAGTTGCGGTGACCACAGAAAACAAGCGAGACAGTTACCGCGCCTTTCCCTTCCTATAAATAAATCAGAAAAAATGACCCGCCAGGGTGGTGCAGTGGTAAGACGCCCGACTACTGTGCCGGAGTACCCGGGTTCGAACCCGACCTCGGCAGCTGCGTTGCGACGGAGGCGAAACGAAGAGGCATCCGTGTGCTGTGCGATGTCAGCCCACGTTAAAGATCCCCAGGTGGTCGAAATTACGCCATAGCCCTCCACTATGCCTCCTCTTTCTCTTTCCACTTTCACTCCCACCTTCCTCCCTTCCCTTACGGCCTGGTTGAGGTGTCCACAGAAACAAGTGAGACAGTTCCCTCGCCTTTCCCTTCCTGTAAATCAATCGAATCCGCAGAAAAAGTGTGACATACTGCGCTTTTCCTTTTCTGACAACAAATTAAAAATTATGGGCCTTGGGGGGGGCTCAATTTGGTTCAAGCTTATGGTCTAATTGCTGCTACCCCGAGGTTTTGGTCTTAAGCAGTTCTTTAGGTTAATGCACAAAAATTGGTAATCAAGTCGAGCTTTAGGATGCGTGACAGAGTCGTACCGACGACCTGTCGTCACTGAAACTGCAACAGGGGTGTAACTTCCTGAGGTCGAGGTGATAAGCTGTTAAACTGCTTTGAAGGAAAGGAACGGCGCATGTATCTGTCACTATTATCTGTGGACACCTGACCCGCGACCTAAGGGAAGAGAGGTGGGAATTGAAGAAGATTAAATAATCTCTTAGATGTCTCTTAAGAGGAGAATGCTGAGGCTGATAAAACTTTACTCATAATAAGTGGGAGGAATTAGGGGTCAGCTAGCATGCCGCAGGCCGTGGAGACTTTTGGCAACGCCGGCCCATTCAACGGCCTTGAGCTGATGACAGGGTCATCGCTGGACCTTAGCTTGTCTCAAGCTTCTTTAGAGGGATCAGGCAAGAGTTCTGAGGGAGGCTTATGGGCTTTGCACGCCCAGATCATATGCTCGAAGTTGTCTTTCTCCCGGCAAAAACGGCAGAAGGGATTCATATCCTCATTAATGAATTTTGATGTGTAGTTTGGATTGGGGAGGGTCCCCGTCTGTAGCTGTCTCTGTATTACTTGTTGTCTTGTCAGTGTTTTTGGGGTGGAAGGAGTGTTCTCATTGCTTTGTAATGTGCAGTGAGTTCGTAGTATGATACGGCTGGCTCACCGAAGGGTTCTGGTACTTCATTTTGCGCCACCGCTCAGCCGGCTAATCCTCGAGCTTATTGGTGGGCAACCTCATTTCCCGGATTCCCCGCATGAGCTGGGGTCCATATTAATTCAATATCTCTCTCGAGAGGAGATTCTCTCATTTCACTGAGTATTTGTGAGGCGGGTTTGAAGAACCTACCTCTATCAAAGTTACTGATTGCCAGTTTGGAGTCGCTTACTATAGTTGCTGCATTAGTAAATCGATGTCCGCAGCGATGGCGGCCTCCTCCACCACTAGGGGTCTGGATATGTGGAAACAGTCTCCGCCATAACGAGTCTCGCCGGGTTAGTGTTGGGCTGTGTGACTCCACATATCGAATATTTGTTAGGGTCTTCCGCGCCCTCGGCTGCGTCAACGTAGATGACATCCTGTAGCCGGCTCAGGGTTTTATGCAGGCCCTTAGCTAATGCTTTTCTTCGGCCTTGATGGGCGGGGTGCTCATGTTCCGAGGAAGAGGTTTGATGGTGATGCTCTTTCGGATATCGCGTGGACTAGTTTGAGGGAGGGCTTGTAGGGGTTCACCCTCAATACCTAATCTTGGAAGTATTGTCCTACCGGCGAGCGTGCATCTTTGAGTTCCTCGTAGGTATTGGGGACCCCGAGTTTGAGAAGCTCTTCGTTGGGCGTCGAGCAAACCAGGCCCATTGCTGTTTTGTAAGCCATTCTGATTATGGCGTCGATTCTCTCAACTTCGTTAGTGTTGGGGTTAGTGTTGGGCTGTGTGACTACACATATCGAATATTTGTTAGGGTCTTCCGCGTCCTCTGCTGCGTCGACGTAGATGACATCCTGTAGCCGACTCATGGTTTTGTGCAGGCTCTTAGCTCATGCTGTTTTTAGTCGATATTTATTGCCTCAGGGCATCAGTAGGTTATCAGTTGAAGGATGAATAAATGATTAAATAAATGGAAAAAGGTTGGCTGATTTTATGAAGTCCAGAAGTGAGCGATGATGTGGTCCCTACGTTCAAGTGACGTATGAGGCAGGATTGGTTGCTGAAAGGCCAGCTATGCTCAGGTGCTGGATTCGTGTTGGCTTGAGTGCTGGGCAGTCCCACAGCAAGTGGTGGATGTCGGCCTCGACATCTTCGTTGTTACAGATCGGGCATCCTGGGCGAGGATATAAGTGTTGGAAGTATGACCACGTCCTAGTTACAGCTGGTGTAAGGGCAACACCGACCCGGATCCTCCTAAGCGCAACCTCCTCTGCACGGGTGAGACCGCGGGGAAGGGATATCGCACACGGAGGGATAAGTGCACGTGTGCGGCGCCGGAGGTGCTCCTTTCTTGACAAAAGGAGGGTAGCGTCGTCGACTTCGAGAAGCCGTGGGATTGGTCGTCTTGGTTCATGAGGCGGGTTGCAAAATCAGCTTGAATTTGGGAAGGCAGCAGATCCCGTGGGACCCACTCAATGCGTATTGATTGTGGGATGCGCGCCGCAAGTTGGTGGATGTCCTGGCAAATTTTAGGGCAGCGGCTGACACGTCGGAGCAGACGTACTGCTTGTAGTGCGTCAGTGCGGATGACAGCGTGGGCGGTAGGGAGCATGGTTATAGAAGTCACGGAGCAGAGTGCCTCCTGAACTGCCACAAGCTCAGCGCAGAAAGATGTAAGTAGTTCCGAAAGCTGAAACGTAGTTGTCTGATTCAGGCTAGGTCTCCGTGGACAGTAGGTTGCCGTTTTGGCTTCACAGCCTTGCAGGCTTCCATCTACGTACACTACTATGGAATCTTGAGGCAGGTTAGTATCTTGCTCTTCAAATCTCTGGCGTAGCAATGATGCAGAGCTGGCAGACGTCGGTCTGCGGATGTCAGTTGGCTTGTTGTCTCCTAACTGTGTAAATTTCTAGGGAGGGAGAACTGGCGCAGGTGGCTGAAGAATAATGTGTGACGCTGCATACGCCCTCAGCGCTTGCGTGGAATGTGACAAAGTGGCCTTGAGTCTGCGAGCATCACGGCGCTGCTGCACCAGTTCATCGATGGTGTTGAGCTGCGCATTCTCCTGTAACGCTACGACCGGTGTGATTCGTGGAAGGCATGTTATGGCCCTCATAGCTTCTCGATTTACGGCTTCAAGGCGATCCCATTGTGCCCTTGTAAGATGCTGGAACTGGGCCTGATAAACAATACGGGGCTGCAGAACCGCCCTCACTAACTGGCGTGCAACAGACGAGCAAGCGCCACCCGTTTTAGGTGCAATTCTTCTTATTAAACTTATAGTTTGAAGTGCTAGTTTTTTTGCCTTAGAGATCCAAGCAGTCGCTGATCCTGATTGGTGAATTGTTAAGCCCAGAATTTTCAGGCTCGAACTTTCTTGTATTGGGGTGCCTGATAGAGAGAGACGAGTTGAATTTGACGCAAGTTTACGGCGTCCCCATCGGTTGGCGACTGAGGTGTATGAAGTTTTACACACAAAATTTGAAGGCCAATGGAGGATGCGTAATCAGAGGTTACGTCTAATGCTGACTGAAGGGCGGCCTCTTGAGTGAGAAGATCATGGTGAGTGCTCCATACCGTGGTATCATCTGCGTACTGCAAAAACTTAATTTCAGGGATATCATGTAAGCGCCACGCCAATGGGATGAAAGTAATATTGAACAACGTCGGAGAGAATACTGATCCCTGGGGCACGCCACATAGTGAAACGAATGAACCAACAGTTTCACCGCTGAGGCGTATTGCAAATTTTCTTCCGTCCAGAAATGATGCGACAAAAGTGCGTACTCTCGGAGGGAGATGAAGCATGTCAATGGCATTCAGGATTGCAGCATGACTGATGTTGTCATATGTCTTTTCAACATCCATTGCTAATATGGTACGTACATTGCGGCTGCGGGTAGATGACAGAACTGATTATGCCAAGACAGCCAACCCGTCCTCTGTACCTATGTATGGACGAAATCCAATTTGAGCAGGGTAATAAAAACCGTGCTGTTCAAGCCACCAAGAAAGCCGCGTGGCTAGCATTTTCTCTGCGAGCTTGCAAAGCGTTGACGTTAAGGAGATTGGTCGTAAGTTGGCGAGGTCTGTTGGAGGCTTCCCAGGTTTGGGAATAGGGATCACGGCAGCGGTTTTCCAGCTCTCGGGTACGACACCATCAAGCCACACTTTGTTTATGGTGTCTAGTAGTTGAGGAAGTGCAGCAGTACTGAGGGTCTTGTGAACCTCATACTGAATTTTGTCCAGGCCGGGCGCTGTTTTCCGTTTCGCATCATCAATAGGGGATATTCAAAATGCTAAGTGTTCTGGCAACACTGGTAGCGACCGCCAAGTTGTAAGGGGCGCGATCTGATTTTTGCCATTGGATGCTGTGCGTGGAAGGTTCAGCAGGTGCCGCCTTGGGAGATCTTTTAGCTTTCCATCATGCAGCATACACCTTCAGCGTCAGTTCTGAAATGGTCACCAGACCTCAGTGTGCTTCCGAAGCTAACCGATGCATCCCTGGCGGCATTTTGTACGCACAATGATGCGTCCGGCAAGCAGCAATGAAAGGCATACAATTTCGCCGTTGAGGCGTACGCCGAGCCTTTTTCTGTGTCAACGTGCACGCCAGAGCTAAGGTAAGCACTTGAAAATCATTACCTTCACTTATAGATTGTTTGCCATCCAGAGCAAATGCGTAGTGCTTGCTGCTCGTCTTCAGTTTCAGAGTTGTGCTGCTGTTAAGCTCCCCGCTGGCAGTGGTATGGAAGTCAACTTTAGAACTTAATAGGCACGCAAGGCTTTGCTCTCAAGAACAGTGCTTGATCCTCGATTGTACAACTGGACCTTTGCGAAAAGCTGCAGGACGAGCTTTCCGAGCCATCCCGTCGTTCTCTCATAGTTTCTGTAAAGCAAAAACATCTCATAGAGCGAGGCTGTATGAAACTTGAAGACCTGGTTAGCTTCAGATACCTTTGAACTGTTCCGCAATGAAGATTGAAACTTCGGGGAGGATACTTGGCTTTTCAGGGGGCGCCAACTCATTATCTTGGATAACCTGGGTACGCTGATTCGACGTATACGCTCTCACATTTTCCGAATGATGCCGCGTCCTTCGTTTTCTGCTTACTCGCCTACCGCGGACTGGTGGAATGCCGGCCGATAACTAGACAGGCAAACACTATGCTTTTAATATCTCATGCCCCACAACCTGTTGTTGTTGTTGTGATGAACTTTATTTTTCCACCGATGTAGGAGGCCCCCTACTCCCCGCCCCCGGCACGCAGGCCTATGGGACGGAGGCCGGGGCCTCCGCGACTAAAGACAGGCGAAGTGACAGTGTTTCTTAGCGGCTTCAGCCGCCAGGCGGACAGCTTGCTGCTGGTTGGCGGGGGACTCGCTCCGCAGTAGCAGTTCCCAGGCTTCTCTACTGTTTGTTTTCCTTAGCGCCAGGGGAATCAAGGCATTGGCAGATGATGTGATCAAGAGTGCCCCTTTCTCCGCAGGTTTCGCATTTATCGTCCGCCTTTTCCTCCACTAGCGTGTGGAAAAGCCAGACGGGACTTGGGAAATTCCCAGCTTGCAGGCGCCGCCAAGCGACGGCCTCCTTGTTAGTTTGCGTTCGGTCCGGTGGTGGCAGGGACCTTCTGCTAAGTCTGTAGTGTTCTAAAATTTCCTTATAAGTTTGCAGCCTCTCGTCCATCCCATCGCAATCAGGCGGCTCTACGGCTGCCCGCAACCTGTATTGTGTTGCTGACGGCATCACATACTCTGCACCTTCGTTAAATCCACCCGTGAAGGTAAAACAACAGTCCTCTGCTTTTTGTTTTTTTTTTTTCGTTTTTTCATTCCATTCTACAAGTTTTTTTTACCTAGTTGCAAAGATGGCATGTAATGTTTGAGAGAACCCTTGCTCTCTTTTCGTGGTTGGTTGATGTCCAGCTGAGCACTTGCGATAGTATTCCAAGAGAACTGTACTGCATTTGATAACAGCACAATGCATGGTTAATGTAATGCTTGATCTGTAAATTGCTTGCGTCGTCAACTTTCTACTACAGCCCCGATGTTGTTCTTACCGTGGCATCTGCTACAGAAGCTAGAAGAAGACTGGAGCAGCCTACCCTGTGACAATCACACTAAAGAGAGATACGGATGACATAACTGCCAGCATTTGTGGGTGTCCGGCTGGAAACGGAGCCATGTGCTAGCTTTTCTGCAGCTCCTCACCTTCCTTCAAAAAGGCGGCTACAAAGAGGCGCCTCCAGCGCTATCCTGCACTGAGCTACCCCAGCAGTGGAGACGCCCTCGGCAAACAGGACTCAAACCAGCCAGTGTACAGACCATTGACTGGCGACGGGTGCATGATGGCGGATGCAGTGTGCCCAAGCGACTGAAAGTTTCGACGTCTCAATGCCAAAGTGAGGACAGTTGCCAAGTTGTCAACTCAGTAAACGAGCTTGGAGAAACCCTGGGAGCCCTGGGAAAAACCTCATTTGCTTCCGTTCTGAGCAATATGCGACCTTTAGTGCCGACAAAATCTGGCTTTGCACCACCCGGCTCACCTGCGACATACCACCAGTCTCTCTAGCCGTCTGGGTATGCAACTTTGCTAGGCAACCTGCTGCCTGGAACAGATCAGACATGCACTTTTCCGACCATTCAGCTTTTTGTCGATGCTGAAGAGCATGTCTTTGAAGAACGATGCTCGAGTGCAGAAAAGGCTATATTTGATGTAAGTATCTCAGTACCATAACTAAGAAGTTCAGCTATTTTGCGAAATGAAGGGGTGTTGTCTCGAGAATTTTGACTGCATCGTGACTAATAATAATAATAATAATGTTTTATTTACACCCAATGTGCACATAGGATGAGGGAGCACAGCAGAAAAAGTTGTAATGACAACTTGACAAGGCCGCAGGCCCCTAAAACAATAACACTGACAGCTTCACATCGGCAATGCAGAAAATGTACAATCACAAAGTATACACACTAAAATTAACATAACGTTGCAACAGACAACAATCTTCACGGGGGGGGGGGGGGATTGAAGTAGACATTGCCTTTTTAACGCGGTAGCGTTAAGGAGCTCGTGTCGCAGAAAAGCCGGTGTCGTCGGCGTCGTTGGTCGTGAGCGATAAATCCCGGAATGCACTTCATAAATAAAAAGCAACTTCCATGTGCGGCACTGCCCCGACACGTGGCGCGCCACTCGTCCCTGACGTTTCGCCGTGCACCCTCACGGGTTGTAGAATCAAGCGTCTTTCCTTTCTTTAGATCACCATCTTCGCTCACCCGCTTCTCCCCTTCGGGCCGCGCGGGTACCGGTGCGAGGATGCCGCAATACCCTTGCGTTTAATAAGTTTTCTCGCTCTCTACCCTTGCAACATCCATCGTGCGTCACTCGACCAGTGGCTTTTAGGCGACGCGGCTCCTATTTCTAATAATAATAATAATTGGTTCACTGGAAGGGAAAGGCGCTGTAACTGTCTCACTCGTTTTCTGTGGACACCTGAACCGCGTCGTGAGGGAAGGGAGGAAGGTGGGAATTAAAGTGGAAAGAGAGGAAGAGGAGCCGTAGTGGAGGGCTACGGAGTAATTTCGACCACCTGGGGATCTTTAACGTGCGCTGACATCACACAGCACACGGACGCCCCTCACAGCAGGATGCGTATTTGGGTTTGCTCGATACGGTGGCTCCGCAAGGAACAAAACGACAGAAGAGACGAAGAAAGCGGGCTGTTCCGACTAGCATCTACCGCCCCCAGGAGCCGAGCAGCCTAGCGATTAGCGGCGCATGATTTTTCAATGGACGTCATGTTGGACGCGGCCCTAGCTTGAGAAAGCCTATACTACTGCTACTACTGTTACTACTACTACTACTACTACTATTATTATTATTATAATACTACTGCTACTACTGTTACTATTACTACTACTACTACTATTATTATTATTATTATTATTATTATTATTATTATTATTATTATTATTATTAGTAGTAGTAGTAGTAGTAGTAGTAGTAGTATAGAGGAAGACTCGTTTCACTAAGTTGGCCCTGAATTGTCTTTAGGTAACGGGCAAATTAACTGGCTAAATATTATCTTCCAAGTTTTAATTATTAATGGTAATAATATTAATTGGTTCACAGGAAGGGAAAGGCGCAGTATCTGTCACACGCGTGTCTGTGGACACCTTCATCCCTTGGTGTCCACAGACACAAGTGTGACAGATACTGCGCCTTTCTCTTCCTGTGAACCAATCATTATTATTATTATTAATAAAAACTGTGAAGATAATATTTAGCCAGTTCATTCGGCCGTTAACTAGACAATTTAGTGCCAACTTCGTGAAACGAGTCTTCCTCTATACTACTACTACTACTAATGATAATAATAATATTAATTTACTATTACTGTGTATTATTATTATTATTATTATTTAGTAGTAGTAGTAGTAGTAGTTGTAGTAGTAGTAGTAGTAGTAGTAGTAGTAATTGTATTATAGGCTCTCTCCAGCTAGTGCTGCGTCCAACGAGACACCCACTGAAAAAGCATGCGCCGCTAATCGCTAGGCTGCTTCTCTCCTGGGGGCGGTAGATGCTAGTCGGAACAGCCCGTTTTCTTCGTCTCTTCTGTCGTTTTGTCCCTTGCGGAGCCACCGTACCGAGCAAACCCAAATACGCCAGCGGGATTGCTAGGTGCAGCGTCTGATGCCGGACGCCTCTGACGTGATCGCTGCGCCATAGCGCTTCTGCTGGGAAAGCATCCCCTGCGATGTAATAACGCTATCGCGTTCCACTCTTGAAGGCGAAGCTTAAGCGTCCTCTAAATTTTTTTAAGACAATGTGTCGCCAGATATGCGAAAAAAAAGCAGGATTGTATGATGCCGGAATACGAGACTGTAGATAATATCATGAAGAAAACAATGGGACTGCTGAAGGATGTGACACATAAATGCCTAAAACACCGTTTCCAGCTGTGATAGGTTTGTATTCTGTGGTACGTAGTGTAGGATTGCATGTCGAAGGTGTTAGTAGTTATTGGGATGGCGCACGAAACGAATTGTGATACCAGTCCTTCATTTATTTGCTAGATCTTGAATTACTGCTACAAAATAACAGGAGCTCTGCACGCTACAAGGTGCAGAGCAATTGTGCAGAATAGTTTCATGTAAGCGCACGCTACACAACATCCCAGTTGTGGCAGCCACTTGTCTATGGATGCAAAAAGTAAGGCGCCTGTGTACTGTGTGCTGTCAATGCACATTAAAGAACCCATGTTGGCCGAAATATCTGGAGCTCCGCACTGTGCGTACCTCATTCTAGAGTAGTTTTAGAACGTTAATACTCTATAAACCATTTAAGATGCTGCATAAATAACTAGTGCCCAGCAAAGTCTTTGTATCCATGATCCTATACCTTAAACAGCATTATTTTCTTAGCACTTATCTCCTTACTTTTAATGCTGCAGCTTGCCATACATTAATTATGGTAGCTGATGGGAACTAGGTGCTTGCTAAGCAAAGGGTTACTCTACCTTTTACAGCCGTAGCCAATATGTGTACCTGTATAATCTTTGTCTTGGTTTATATACCATGCCATTGGCTGTACAGCTATCATCTCAAATAACGGGCATTCAAAGTGACCTATTTGCTTATGTAATTCTTTTTCTTCACATATACTAATCAATGAGCATAGCTCTCCTTGTCCGAATTGTTGTAACCTGGAAGTATCTGGCTGTCTAAAGATAACAACATGCCGTGATTGAATCCAATCAGCGCTTTAGTTTCGTGCCTTATAGTGTAGCTTTAAATCTTACTTATTTGCAGGAAATATAAATATCGGCTGAAGACGCCCGTGAGCTAGAGATGAATACGCGGCAACAAGCAAAGAGGCAATCTTGGATTGACGCTCGCCGACACAGGCTGACTACTTCAGCCTTTGGCAAGGTGATGAGAAAAGAGTGGACGCAGAAAGGCCTGCGCAACTTGCTCGACCCCAAAGACCTTTCTAGAGTACGAGCCATTCAATACGGCAGAAAAAATGAGGCTATTGCTGTCGTGCGCTATGTGGAAGTGGTAAGAAAACTGGCGCATGATGTGACAGTAGAACACTGCGGCATTGTTGTTCCTCCTTCGTTTCCGTGGTTGGGGGCATCATCCGACAGGTTGGTGTTTGACCCAGAAGAGGGAACTTTTGGAGTCCTTGAAGTTAAATGTCCATACTCGTTGAAGGATTCAGATGTGGAATCAATGAAGGCTTCTGACTTTTATGTTCAGTTTCTTGACAATGGTGAGCCTAGGTTATCACGTGATCATAAGTACTACTGCCAGTTAACCGGACAGATGGCTTTGACCTCCTGTGAGTGGGGGGGACTTTGTGGTTTTTTCTCAGGACTGGATAATCATTGAGAGGGTGTGCTTTGATTATGCCCAGTGGAAAGCATGAAACCTCGCATAGATTAATTTTTTTCAATGATATGCTGCAGTACTTCTGCCGTAAAGTATAGATCTCATATAGAAATGATGTACGTTACTCTTACTATGTTGTTTTGTGCACATTTTCTATTGTTCACCATTGAATCATTCAGTGTGCATTGTTCATTGTTGCATTCCTTGTCACTGCAGTTTTTTTGCCCTTGGCTTTTTATCTTAGTGCTATCTACTTTGTACTGTTTTGCACTGTTTCTTCTACTTGAGTTAACATTTCTTTGTTTTATTTAACTGCAGTATATAACTTTAATATTTGGCCTTCTAGTCTTCTTACCATTCCTGTATGAACCTGAATATATACATTTTTATACTGTCACCGACAGTCTACTGTCCCTTAAATAAATTTCACAGCCTAACCAGGTCACAACCATTGTTATGCTTCACCCTACACGAAGGAGTAGTATTAGTCTTGCTGGGCTTCTTTAATTTGGGTAGCTACATCGCTAAGCAGTATGCTTCACAGTGTTTGCAAGGAGCATCAGTCTGGCATATTTACGGTCTTTGGAAAAACTGGCGGACTTATGCTCTTGAGGCATGCAATGTGGCTTTCTTTGCATCTCCAAAGTTCCAGATATGACATAGATGTAGGGAACTCTCGTCCTTAAATTTCAGGGCTTCCTCCAGTATTACAAGAGCCCCACCACATGTCTTATAAACAAATCTTGTGAGATGTATATTTTTGACAATGTTCATTCAAATCTGAGCTGCAATGCCCATGGCTTTGAGCTTGGACCCACTTCACTTGGCACCTGGACACAAGTGCCAGGATCTGTACATTACTGGTTCAAAATGCTGACAGTGCAGTTAGCCAAAATGATAGTTAAACGACATCGCAGTGCGATATGAATTGTGACACCTGTCACAAAATAAGATGTTGCTAGGTGACGCGGCCCGAGCCAAAATCCATCCACTCTATCATGTACGTGAAACAACTGCTGTATGGTGCAAACTGTCAAATGTTTAAGAGATTTACAGTGGCCATGTCATAAAGTGCTTGTTTTTGATATTTTTTAACTGTTTCTGGTCCATGCTACTGTTCGTCACTTAGAATAAGCTTTCCCAGCATGTAATGCTTCTGTTACAGAACTATTTTTTTGTGTGTCCTGCCTTGTAATTACACGCTTAAGTGGTGATTGTGTTGCATAGATAGCTTCTTGCAATATTCAGTGCTTACGTCATGGAACTTGTTTGTGTTAAGAAGTGGTGTATGGTACATAAAATATCATATTAAAGCACACTGCAAGGGGAGATTCCACTTGTTAACTCTTCATTTATTGCGCTGTGTACTACTATTTCGTATGTGCTTGACAGGAGCATGCACTCATACTCTGCTCTTGCTCTTGCTTAGAGATGAGGTCTGACTGAAAATTAGTTAGTATGGCAACCACAGTCCACATCTGATTAATTAATGGTGCCAGTGTAAGAGGAACAGGGCGGTCAAATATGTGGAAGGACTTAATTCGCTGTATTCTTCTCTCAACATGAATCCTGAGAGATGCAATTTCTTGTGTTGCTTTCACTTCTTCTGCGGAAAACTTCCTGTTACACAATAATGGAGGAATGTTCAGGCCCACACCTTTCTTTTCTAGAATATCGCCAATCTTGAAACCTTTATCAGCGATAACAGCATCTCCTGTGTCAAATTGAAGGTTTAGAAAGCCACTCTGAATGACTACTTCTCTTTCAGTAGTTGAGCCTTTAAACAGCTCCGAAACAAAGGACAGAAGGCCATTTAGCATTATGCCGACAAGTCCTTTGAACGTGTTTGCAGACTTGTACGAAGAATATGTGCTTGACTGCAGTGCTAGCGAGCTGGGCACTGCACACTTGACTTCAGTCGCATCCAGAATTACTCTTGTTGCTGGATACTTTTAGACGAACACAGCAGGCATAGTTGCATCCACAGTTTCTCGTGCTGCCCAAAGAGGTAAGTTTTTCAGCTTGGCATAGAGCAGATTGATCCAAGTTGTGCACATCCTGGATACGGTTGCTTGCGACATGATGAACCTGTGAGCCAAGTCCTGCTCAAAGAGGCCAAGTCTTTGTCTGACCAGTACCAGAAAGAGATCGTCGTCCTTGGCCAACTTTCTTTTTCTTCCTTGACTATACAGGTCCTTTGGTTTTCTGCACTGCAAGTTAGTGTTGTCGTCGGGGTGGATATATTTTAGCAATGCGACAAAGTGTTCGTAATCGGGGAGCCCTGTATAAAACATAAAATCCTCATTCGATCCTTTGATACGGTCCAAGCAGAAGGCAGCAGTTCTTGACTTTTCTGCTTCAAGCTGACGTCGCAATCATTGTTGTCGCCTTCTAACTTATAAACTGCCGTTTTCGCTTGTGCCAGTTCATTCCTTAAAGTACTACACTGTAGCTTCAGTCGATGAATTTTCTCGGCCTGTGTCGACATCAAAGCTTGCCCTTCAGCAAGGCAACTTTGCTGTTTTTGGGATGGCAGCTGCTCGTCTGCAATGCAGACTTCACTTTCCATTTCTTCCTGCGGTGTTGGACTCTGTTGCTCTTGCGGCTTTGTCTTTCTTGACGGCAAAGGTGTGCGTGCTTTCGGAGCTTTTCTTTCTTTTTTTCCGCGCGCGAACACGAACACGCTGGGAACCACTTCATCTCTGAGCATTCTTTTGCCACTTGCCACTCCTGGTATAAAGTCATCTCTTTTAAAGTGCTTTGAGCATACCTGTGTATGCATGGTGACTTGAAATAAATGGCCTTCATCCCGTTTTATGGCAATAATCCATTGTCTGCGGAGAGCAGGATCTCGCGGAAATCCGTGGTAGGAAACCTGAACAATAATTACAAGAGGATTTAGCAGCGATGAAAAGGCACACAGCGACACGATTCTAATATTGCGCAGCTCTGACGGCGAAAAGAATGCCCTGAAACTGTAGCGCAAACTTAACATGGACGAAGAAAGCTAAAATACAACTGAACGAGCACGAATTGCGGCAGAAATCGCCAGCATTTTCGCTTGTTTGGCGTTTTTCTCGCGGGAGAACAGCATCACTATAAACACGATATACACGAACTCAGTTCACTTTAAAAAAAATTCTGCTACCTTCTCTCTCCCTGTCACAAGTTTAACTTGTAGAAATATTTTTAGAAACGAGGCGAAGTGTTACGCAAGCACTTTATGGTGCCATTCAAGTGTGTGCACGCGGGCATGCAATATCGTGCATAAGAAGCAGCTTGTGTCGAACAAAAACGAGTAAACGTAAACTACGAATGCACAGCATATATTTGACACGGTGACGCACGACGGCATCAAACGAAATCGAGGTTGACACGACGCCGAACAACTGGCAAAGCATTGAACGGACGGGTGGCGGCGTTTCTTTTTTTGAATGTGGCGCGTGAAATCACCGGTAAGAAAAAAAAAAAGAATTCCTACCTTGTTTCCCGACTCATCCCTGTAGCCTCGCTGCGTACGCAAGGGAACACAGTAGTGGGACGGCATCGTTCGCGGGAGGGAGGGTGACTGCGACCCACGGAAGAAGCTGCGACCGTTCCTGCCGTTCCACTGAAGCAGGGATGGATGGATGGAATCTAAGAGCGTCCTATTTGAAATAGGGTGGTAGCAGTTGCTATCATGGTCATTTTTCCCCATATATCTTAATTATTGTAGCATTGAGCCAATCATAGAGCTAATACAAGCTCTAAGGAACCAATAGAGCCGCAAACGACGCCCCTGACAAAATGGTGCGCAGTAGTTCGCGTTTTTCCTCCTAGATGGGGCGCCTTTTTGAATATCGCCTATTGTTCCCTTCGATAGATTGTTTCTTTTACTTTAACTGTGATGATCTGGTTTCTTTTTTGATCGCTTCCAAAATTTGCACAAACCGACAGTTGAACTTCAGAGTAGTCGGCGGGATATTTATGAGCGTACTCCGCAGAAGGGAGTTACTTGGCAAGTCTGAGCGCCATGACCATGCTTCTTACAATTGAAATCGCGATTTAGGCTTGGGATATATGGTTTGAGGTCAATGGTTCTGTAACCTACCTCAACAAGCCGCGAGTTGTGCTCGGAACGATGGTATAGGACAGTATTTGGTTCCGATTTTCTGTTTTCAAGCCTCATTTTTATTCTTCATACATTAATGACGTATTGATCTTTCAGTTCATTTAGCAGCTTTTCCTCGGCCATGCACCTAAAATTAGCTACAGAAAGGGCTCCACAAAGAGCACTGAAATATCAGTGTAGGCGAAGCGCGATCATTGTGTCTCCGAAAGCACTGAACCCTGTTGTTTCTTTTAGTAATGTTTTGTGGAACTTCCAAACGCAGGACTCCATTTGCAATATTTTTTATGTGATATCCTTTGCCTCAGGCATTAATTAGTGTCTTTGCAACAGCGAATGATTAGACACGTGTTGACGGTTTATTCTGAATGCTCACTGTTGATTACATAAGAGCGTGAAAAGTAGTTTTTATTTTCTATAACTGGACAGCTTGTTCGGTCCGCGCGTGTTTCGCAGGATGGCGATGAGATGACAAAGAGGAGCTAGGCAAAGAAAGGTAATTTTAGCTACCAAGAAAAAGAGAAATGAAGAAAGTACAAGAACACAGCAAAGCTTTCGGAGAGAAGGTGGGAAAGGAAGGATGGAATGGAGGACGGAAAAAGCCGACTGGTGCACCCGGAGGTGACTTGTACAGGACGCGAGGGCTGAAATTGGCCTTTTTCCTGACCTGCTACCACAGGCCTGGGTTTTCTGGCTCCATCTAAGAACAGCCGTTGCAAATGGCTTGTGTTTTACCGTATGGAAACGTGGGTAAAGAGAACGAAAGTACGCGCCGTTGTGGCTCATTGATGAACACATCCGCTACTGAGCTCCGTAAGCGGGTTTCGAAGCCGACTGAATCTAATACGCTCCGATTATTTTCATTTCAGAGTTAAAGCTTTGCTAATTGGTCGCAGTCAGCGATTAGTCAGTCATAAGCTCCATTACTCACTGTAATGGCTGCAGAACGTTCAAAACATTTGAACTGGATTTAGTTAGAAAGACCAACCAAAGGTCATGTGGTTGTGGCCTCACGAAACAGCTTAACCAATCAGAGTGACTCGCAAACAAGATTGGAACATGTTCTTGGTCGGTAGTGGTGAGTGCATAAGTGATGTAGCACTTATTTTAATCTACTAATATAAAAAGGAGTTGCCGTCTGCAGACGCTAACAGGCAGTCGATGCACAGGATCGGCAATAACTATAGTTTTAATACAAACAAAGCACTTGTGGCGAGATATTTACGCAGTATTGAAATAAAAATACTGTGGGGACATTGCTCGCACGCACGAATATAGAGATTATTGGAATACCATCATGTGGGCGTGAAATGTTTCCGCCAAGAACTCCAACTTGTTTTGTATGCACAATTAGATAAGATCAAGTATTCTCATATTGCTCTTGGGATAGGAAAGTAAGATGTTTGGCTTGGTTTGGTTTATGGGACTTAACGTTCCAAAGCGACCCAGGCTATGAGAGACGCCGTTTTCAAAAATGCCGAAGTATTAGTACAAGTTCCTTCTCTTGAGAGATGGGAGGCCGTTCTGGTCAGCTCGGACCAGAACTCAGCTTTGCGACCGAGTGGGCCGCTAAGGTCGCCGCCAGCCATGGACTGGTGAATGATAATTATCATTGCGTTAGAGAGATTTCCCTTGCTCTTTCCTGCCACAATTGGAGCAGTCGCGGCATCTCTGTGCCATCTCCGAGCAAGCCCGCTTCAGGGATAAATTCGGAAAAAATTGAAAGAATTATCATTGCAAAATACAAAATCTGCCATTTTTTTTTTCAACAGCCTACCATGACTGCATTTTCTGTTTCGATGTCTTAAAGCGATACCTCCGCGAGAAAGCTGTATTTATAGGTCTACTCCAAGTCACAGTCGAGGCTCTCTTGTTTAAGAATCATCGTTGGAAAGTGTGCGTCATGTTAACTCCATAATTATAGCTGTCTGACATCGGTACTGATACATCCACTTCAATTTCGCATCATGACTAAAAGATTCTTTGTGACACATTTAACCCTAGACGTAACCCACACAACGGATGAAGAAAACATTCTGCTCTCGAGTCTGTCACATAGTATTTGAATAAAAGATTTTCCATAACTACTCACAGCACTAAGAGGTCCATCGGTGTACTGCCGCTGATTGATGTATGTGTGGAATGTTTTTCATACTTGTCTTAAAAAAAGCTTTTTTGACGTCGAATAAACTTCAATACCACTCATGAGCAAACATTTAAAAGGAACTGAGTCTGACAGTATCTTACTGATACGAATATGCTTGTGCTATAGAGGAAGCCTTCTGGTTATACCAAACCTATTGTTATAATACGCAAAATAAGGGACGATACAACTCAGCACTGTAAGAGTTATTTCACTTTTACAGACACTATTGTTTACTTACACATCATAATATAACGCGAAGTGCTGAGAGCAGCACAGCTAAACGAAGAATCTTAAATAAATGTTTTTTTTTATAAGCAGCTACTAACCATCTCGAGGGTCCGACTCACAGCGCTTCAAGTCCCCTGTGGCCGTGTAAAGAAAGCCGAGAACAAGGAAGATTTTCAAACGCATGCTGCGACTCTGGGGTGCTATAGAAGAATGCTGGCGGATGAGAAAAGAATAGTTCTAGCCCAGTGCACACAAAAAAAAAAAAACTAAATACGGACAAGCCGAAATTCATATTTGCAGAACCGCTGATTAAACACCCGACATTAATTTAGTGTTGTATGAAACACCTGCGTATATTAAACAGAGAGAAAACCGTTCGTATGAGCGGAATACATGGTCCGAATATCTTATGGAACCGGTCATCATTAGTCATTTTCTCCTTTATTCACCTTTTCTTTCGCCCACTCTAAATCGTGTTTGAACGTACGAACATCTGCTGCACATCAGGTAATTGAATAATGTTGTCTACATGATCTTATTTGCTCCTAAAATTTAATTTTTTTTTAGAATCAGCCCCTTCTTTTTCTATACAGCCGGTCGAACATATTTCTATTGTAGGGATGTGTTTATTCAGTAGACCCAGATGGATCCAGCCGCTCAGGAGGAACTCGCAGCGGAGCGTCAGGCGTGGCGAATCAGCAAGGCAGCGACCAACTTCTTTGTCCTCGAGTGTGCCAGCACGCGATGCATGGCAGCGGCTATATATTTGCTTAGATCACAATTTTGCCGTCGTTTCAAGAAATGTTTGTTGGTAAGTTATAAAAAAATATTCATAAATATACACATACCAGGTTTTTAGCGAATATTTTCGTCAATACCTCAACATATTAGGTTTAAAATTTAAAATAGAAACATTTGTAACGGCGAACATTCCGAAGCCCCGGCGAACACAATTTACTACAGAACACCCTAATTATCCAGGTAATTGGAAAACTCACTAATTGCCTTTTTATTTATGGTAGTTAGTCGGTTGTTCCCCACTGGTAAATGGTGTGAACAACACGGTACCATATACCTTTTCAAATGAATGAAATGGTCTTCGGTAAGCGGCATGACTGATGTTTGGCCGACAATACCGAGGCGTCGCGTAACCGCGGTGTATGCTGCCCGTGCACATAGCATGGATCAGGCGACGCGGCGGCGGCCTATGTCGTCACCGGCTGCGCCGATTTCCAGACCAGCAAGCTGTTCACAAAGAAACGAAAATGCTAGTTTTAAAGATATCTGCAGCTCCGATGCCGCTGAGACTTCGAGGTTTAGTTGCTTGGCACATCAGAAATAAGATGCAATAAACTGTTTGCTCCAAACTTGATGGACGGTGGGTGGCTGCTCCAGGTCCTGATGGGGCTGTGACAGGCAGGTCATCACCGCTTGCGGCGGGGGCTAGCCTGCCACGGAATTTTTATCTGTTGTAGGCCGTTATTATACCTGCAACCGCATCGGTGGTAGATGACGGCTGTTGCGGTGCGCATCTCTCTCTTCCTCTTCTTTTTCTTTCTTCTCTACTTTCTCTCGTCTGTCGGCACGAGGCAGCGGAGGTCGCTCAGCCACAGAGCCAGTAGCAGACAGGTGCATTTTTTTCCTTCTTCCAAAAGCCACAAAAACAAAAAAAACTGCCATACGTAACTTCTCGCGTGGCAAAATATCAAAGACTGCCAGAAACATCTTCGCGGATATCAGACTTGACAGAGAGATACAACTCGTATGGACACCTGCCCACTCAGGGAATCAAGGCAATGAGGCTGCTCATCAACACGCTCGGGGTTTTGTCGGACGAGCGGTGAGACCTAATGCCGAAGAACTTGAAATGGAAGAATTGCTCACATACAGCGACCTTATACAACACCTCGAACTCTCTAGGAAAGTATACCCACCACCACACAAATCACTAACAAGACAACTAGAAATTGTTTGGAGGAAACTACAAACGAACTTCCCCAACCCTGCGGTTTATTCACACATATTTCCAGACAGCATATGCTCATCATGCACTAAGAGCGGAGAGAAAGCCGACCGTAAGCATATCCTGTGGGGGTGCTCAGAGCACCCGACTCCAAAGGCTCTCATAGAAGCTCCCTCACTTGAATCCTGGGAAAAAAAGTGCTACGTAACGCGAGCCCCGATATACAATTTGGGGCCGTAAACCGCGCTGAAGAAGTCACCGCAAGCCACCAGCTAACGGCCACTTTGCTCTTCCACTAAAACTCAGTAAGACTACTCCCGATAATAAAGTTTTTTTTCTCTCTCCCTCTTTAATAAAAATTCTTTGCTGCACGTGATGAACCGCAGTAGGAGCATTGAATTTCCCTAGGCTGAATTGTGCGAGGTGGCCACGAGGAAAGGGGCGCATAGCCGACGTCCACATATATCACAGCACGATAGCTATTTACAAGTGTCTTCATCGGTCATCATGTGCGCGCTCATTCCGCCCCCACACCTCCCACAGCCTCCTACCGCGCAATGATATATTGTACTGCCAACTTATACACATCCCGTGAAATGTCACTGCACCCGTCTATTGCAACACTTTTGTGCAAATGCATTCTCTGGTTAGGGTAACGCTATCGTAGCGCAGGTATGCAACAGAGATCCTCATATTTTCCTCTATCACTACCCACTCGACTAGCATGAGCCCTTCACTCCAACCCAGTCATTGGCACAAGTTGTATTCGTAAAAGGCTAAACGTAAATATCGCCTTAGTTGTCTATATGGTCAATTCAGTGGGCAAGTTTTGCCGACTGACCCTCCTTCGCGTTATAGCATAGGAGTCTGCTATACAGCCGTAGCGGCGTTTGTTCTTCCGCTTAGGATCTGTGGCTATTAAAGTTAGTTTTACAGAAGCCCCGCCGTTTCGGTGAGTGGTTAGGGCACTCGACTGCTGTCCCCAAGGATGGGGGATTGAATCTCGTTGGCGCCGACCTCTTTTCGATGGAGGCAAAAGCAAAGCGCACGTGTACTGTGCGATGGCAGTGCACCGTAAAAACCCCTAGTGGTCGAAATTTCCGGAGTCCCCCACTACGGTGTCTTATATAACCCTAAGCCGCCTTGGAACGTTAAACTCCACAGACCAAGTCAAAAAAGAAGACCAATCAAGTAAAATAGGACGAGACCATAAAGCCTGTTTCTATGCAAGCACTCATTTTCCAACCAAACCTCGGGAGGCTACAATTATCCAGAGCGCTTCTTGGTCGCCTCCGCGTTGATGCCCATAGCTAATAGGTGGCGGGTAGCTAGAAATGCATTCCAGGTTGGCTATAGTCCCAAAACGTTGGTTAGTGTAGAGTACAAATTTTTTTGTAGTTGCGTCTGTAAGAAAAAGGAAAATAAAATGCGCGAGCCTGCTACTGACTCTGTAAGATGAGTCACCTCCGTTGCCTCGTGCGGACAGAGGAGAAAATAGAGAAGAAAAATAGGTAGAGAGAAACACGCATGTCGCAACAGCCGTCGTCCGCCACCGAAGTGGTGGCGAGTGCAATAATGGCCTACAACAGGTATAGAATGCAAACTTTTCGCGATTTTCTTTTCAAATCCCTGACCGTTCTCAATGTCTGTTCTCATTGGCCCTAAACAAGAGTTGTTTCAGGGGCCGCTCAATTCAGACTAATGCAAATGCTGCGCATACAGTCTTGAAATCCTGCTAATGCTTTCATGGCCAAATGGTTTTACTTCACAACAATGTTACGAAAGTATCTGGCAGTGTTCGGCAGTAGTCCATTTTTATAGAGAAAGCTACACTGCGCTAGGTTTTCGAGCCGTCTGCGAGGCATAGTGGCACCATGTGCCGTATGCGGTATGCTCCGCGGTGGGTTGCGCCGTTGCCTGGCAACTGTTACGTGGTATGGACCGAGATCTGGGCCAGGAGTTCATGCCGTCGGCATGGCGCGGCGGCCGTATGCTTCACAGCGCGTCGCGCTGTTCGATAATCACATGATGTGTAGAGGTATATGATATACGGGTAGACAGCACAGACGCTGGCAGAAGGGGGATGGAGTAGAGATGGGTGGCTCAGGAGCAAGCCGGATATTTGTAGCAGCTCTTTCAAAAGAGCGGGTGAGCGGCAGCTCACTAAAAGGGATCGGCGGTTATTTTAGTGAGCTGGCTCTCTCGTTCAGTGATCCGATTCGTGCCGAATGGTTTCTTTGGAGTCGGATCTTCTCGGTGCGACCTTGGCACCATCTGTTAGCGATGCGAGAAAGCAACTTCCCTCCGGCTTGGCCCCGAGATCATCTAACCCTGCCGTGCACATGGAAGAAGTGCGTGCGCGAGGGGGATCTCGGAGGCTATGCCTCCCGCCCTTGCTCACGAGAGTCACAATCATTCCCTCGCCTTCGACTGGCTTTTGAGGCGCTTCTTCAATAGACCTGTTTAGTTTCGATGCCTGGGTGCAGCCATCTAGATTTCGGAAAAGCATTCGACAAAGTTCCCCATAAGCGATGTTTACTTAAACTTTCACAATTACGCATTACTCCTCTTGTATTGGAATGGATACGTAATTTCCTGACTAAACGGAAGCAATTTGTTTACGCTAACAAACTCTCACCAACTTGCTCCCCAGTCCTATCCGGCATTGCTCTTCCTAATCTACATTAATGATCTGCCTAGCAACATTGTTTCTAACATCCGCCTATTTGCAGACGATTGCGTCATCTACCGTCCCATCCATAACCGTTCCGATTCTTGCATTCTTCAAGATGACCTTAAACGCGTTAAAGCCTACTTCGACAAATGACTAATGTCTTTAAACACTAATAAAACGTCATTCCCTTACAAAAATAGATATTGAATTTCTGTTACCCACGTAATGTGTTTTTGATGAGTCATCAACCACTCAAATGAGATTCAAGATTAGATGTGTTTTAACATCATATCCGCAGCAGACTTTCGTTTGAGATCACACATGAAGTTTTGTGCTTGGAAAACGCAACAGTATTTTTGGGTAGGATCTAATGTGGAAATACATTGACTTTCTCAAATGAGGAAATGTATACATCACTAAGTGAATATATATTATTTCCTTGTTAACTGCACACTTTCAGAGCCCTATGTTTTCATTTCTGATTAGCATATGTAAAATGTTGCCTAAGAAACAATTTTTTATGTGTTTTAACATGAGATCCGCAACAGACTTTCATTTGAGATTATGCAAGAAGTTTTGTACTTGGAAAACACAACAGTATTTTTGTATAGGAGCTAATGTGGAAATACATTGACTTTCTCAAATGAGGGAAATTATACATCACTAAGCGAATGCATATTCTTTACTATGTTTTCATTTCTGTTAAGCATGCACTGTAAAAACAAAAACAACTTTTTGGACATTTGTTTCATTCAAAACACGCTTACACCCTGCGTCTTGGGTGTTTGTGCCATTGTAAATCACCTCTTGCGAAGCGAATGGGTGCTGTGGTTAGACAATATGCTTGAGGGTGTTACGGGCAAGGATATTGTTGTGTACGCGAACCGACGCACTGCCACCCCGCCTCCAAGCAAACGGACGCAAGGCCGCTCCATTTCCAATGCCTCCTTGCACCTGCGAGCAGGCCGTTTCGGAGAGACCAGCAGGGGTACCCCGGCCTGCGCCGACGACGACGCGCGGACGTAACCCGAGCCGTGCGTTGCCTCGGAACTGGACCGTCCTGGGAGCATGTGCGCGGCCAGGGCACGAGAAGCAATGCCTTCTTTACAATGCATTGTATTTTGCGTGTTTCTTAAGCTTTCGAGCTCCTTCTTGCTCTGCGTATAGATTAGCGGAGCCCTCAGTCATCGCATCGCTTCCCGAAATGTTTAGATACAAATAAGATTCAGTTACCAGTAAAATAGTGCTGGCGCTGCTGCGCTTGCCGGTATTGAAGCTTGGTAGCACTTTTTGTCCTTAAAGGTTCGTGCTACAGCTCCGCGTTCAGCGAAAATTATGCCCAAGGTAGCAACCACCGAAGAGCCAGCGCTGATAAATTTGCCAGCGATGCCAAAATCGACATGTTAAAATGACTCCAGTGGACAAAATAGTGCGCATAGGTATCCAGAACATTAGATGCAAGTTCTAATGGTCAAGAAGTTGTAACTGTTAGAGCAGCAGCAATGGCCTGTACACTTCGAAACATGCTTCGAAACATCAAGTCCCAATTTTATGAATGAAGTCCAGACATAAGAAGCAAATACGTTACCAACATTACCAGTTCCCGGAATGGTTAGCATAGAAAGCTACGGAGTAAGAGGTACCGAGTTCGAATCGCGCCAGAGGTGCAGTTTTTTTTCGCTTAGTTTTAATTTTTTTTTTTAATTTTTTAGCTTTTTTTAATGTAGTTGAGGTGCTTCGCTACGTTTTAGCTTTTACTTTTTATTCAAAAGTGAAAGCCATCAGGTGCTCATTGGTCAACACTCATGAACAACACACAAGAAACGCACACATTAGGTACCAACCAGAAACACGGTGGCCAACTTTCTTGTGAAACTCATCAAAAATGCATCAAGAAAATGTATAGAAATGTTAATGTGCATGATGAGAAATGTAAATAACATTTAATCAGAAACTCATTAAGCTTTTTTGTAAGGGTTACTCTCTTTTCATTATTGACGGCACTATCAACACTCAGGTATGTCATCCGTAGCTCCGAAATTTCATCTGTCCAATCATACAAATACCTTTGCATCACAATCTATAACACAATTTGTCCGCACATTTAACGAACATTGCTAACGAAGCCAATCGCACTCTTGGTTATCTTCGTCGAAACTTGCGCCTCACCCCTGCCTCGATTAAAGCACTAACTTACCTCCCGTTTGTTCGATCTCAAGCTAGAATACGCATGCTCAACCTGTGACCCTCATCAACCAACCTTTGTACCATCCCCGAATCAGTTCAAAATCGTGCGTCAAGATTTATTGTTTCAGACTACTCTTATCACTTCAGCGTAACGGCTCTTAAATCTCAGGCTCACATTACTAATCTCGATTTGAGACGTTGCTTCTTTAGGCTTTGCCTCTTTCATAAATTTTATCACACACCACTTGATGCTTCAGTTATATTAACAGCTCAACGCTTCTCAAACCGCACCAGCCATCCCAAAGTTGTCTACCCTGCCCCAGCGTAGACTACAGCTCATCTTCGCTCGTTCTTCGTCAAAACTGCTCGGGACTGGAACAATCTGTCCGTCGACTTCGTGCACCACTTCAATCCATCTCAATTCAAGGCAGCCATCAAATCTATTTTAAAATAAAATAGCAGCCCATTCCTCTTGTAAAACCCCATTCCTGGCGCATTTGAGGTATTGATAATAAATAAATAAATAAAAATAAAAAAATCTTAGTTTGATGGTGGCGCCCCGTATGAGCCAAACTGGTAAAGTCCGCTCCGGCTCCTCTTGACGCCATCTTGAGCTGTGCTGTTCGGGTTGATGCTGCGGTTGCTGTAGTGTAAAGCGGCGTTTTGCAGTGCTTCTGAAAGCTATTCGACACCTTAAAGCTATTTCTGCTTTGTTTGAGCGCACTAGCAAACCGTATACCATCCGTTTGGCATGCCGGCAGATGTTGGAAACAGCAATAGCGGCCGGGAGGACTGCGAAGGAGTGCGCTCTACTTCCGCAGTGAGGGTGTATCTGTTGTATCTTTCATGATACATGTATTTTCAATTATATTTTATAATCGCAATGGTAACTGTACACACAAACACATAGCGAATGAACCTCACGGGCAACTACCGAACGCAGAATGCAGATATTACGAAAGACGCTTTTTAGTTATTGCCGCATTGATTTATTGTGAAATGCGACCCATTTCGATATACGATCGAGCTGTCCTGCTTCAACGATGTATACTTTCAAGTTAAACCACGGTTCAAGACCAGCGCATAAAAGAAGTAGTGTCTAAAGTACCATCCGTCGACCTTTTTATGCAGCCTTGGTGTTCGTATACCGCCGTATACCCCCGTCCCGTACGTACACATCGTATACCCCCGTCCCGTACGCCGTAGCAGCATCGTTTACACGACGTGTTGTTGAGTAAAACGTCAAAACACGTGCACTCTCAGCTGCACCAAGAACGAAGCCGACAAATTTGCAGCACATACAGCATCGCTTACGAAAGCGGCGCCGCCCCCTGGCGAGGCGGACTACGGCACTCTCGTCAAGCGCTACTCCCTAGTCGTCGCTAGGCCTAAATTGTTTCGCATCGAAGACACATCCGACAGCGCTTTGTAATTGCTCAGCGTCAGAGTAAATGGTCTCTCATGGAACTGCCTTACTGCCGATCCCATTGTGTCAGTATAAGAAAGATGTAAATTTAGCTGGTGCCTTAGCAGTGGAGCCAGTATGCAGACGATCATGGCCCGAGCGTCGGACTGTTGATGCATGCTTCCCGCACACGCTCTCGGTATTATCTTGCGATTTCTTTGATTGTTTGTTCAGTCCACCATCACGCATTGCTGTCCAGATGATATTACCACTACAATAGGCGCTAATAAATGTATTTAAGTCTCTCAAACGACAATATACCGAGGGGCCAGGCCGCTCTGCTATGCATGAAGCGTGCGAATGCACAGCCCACTCGGTACTGGCAACAAAGGGCTGGCGCAAGGAATCTGGTAAGAAAGTATTTTCCTCCTCTCCTGCTTGCTCTCGGTAAAACGGTCTATAGAGCGAGAATGAGCGGCGGCTCATTGGGCGGCGGTTCATATGCATGAAGTGTTTCGACAACATCACCAGCTTCCAAGTTATGAATTTTGTCCTCCTACAGTACAGTTGCCTAAGTGATAATTAGGAAGTGCGGCATGGTGGTATTTGCTGCTCAGCAGTTAGTAGTACCAGGTACACGTGTGATATCCCGGTTACATAAATGTTTATACTGACGGTTCTAATCCACAGTATTCATCGGCGTCTGCATTTGTGATTCTGCACCTGTATAAGCAACGGCCGTGAAACTAACTCACTTGACAGAATCAGCGACTTTTTGATTTACGCTGTTTATTTGGCTCTCCAGTTCATGTCATCAGTGCACGACCCGCGTAAGTTGGAAATATTTAGCAACTCTGTACCTGGAATGAAATCTCTTGACAGGGCTATTTCCATGCCATGGAAGGCTCGACTTTAGGTTCATAAGTATTCTCTCAGGGCTAACAAAAAGAAGCGTATTATAGTTTCCCAGAAGATATCAGGACATTCCCTTATTCCTGGAATCAGAGGCTCATGCGGCGGCTAGGCAATCGCACTATAATGCCCACACTCCTGAACTTCCGTTTTCCAGAAGCTCAATGCGCCGCTTTTCAAAATACATGCGTAATTAAATGAACGAAAATATGCGGTTTTGAGCCAAGCCAAAGATATTCAGATCTGCATTTCATGGATTCTTTTGTGGCAGTTTAATATTCTTATTTGATGAGCAGAAGCTTAGAAACGCTCCCTTACCGCTTGCTTTTGGGAACGGCTCACACAGAGCACTTCCTTCATTGCACTGGCCGCGCAGTGAGCTCACGGTGTGTGTGTAAACTAGCAGCTGTGTGTGTGTGTGTGTGTGTGTGTGTGTGTGTGTGTGTGTGTGTGTGTGTGTGTGTGTGTGTGTGTGTGTGTGTGTGTGTGTGTGTGTGTGTGTGTGTGTGTGTGTGTGTGTGTGTGTGTGTGTGTGTGTGTGTGTGTGTGTGTGTGTGTGTGTGTGTGTGTGTGTGTGTGTGTGTGTGTGTGTGTGTGTGTGTGTGTGTGTGTGTGTGTGTGTGTGTGTGTGTGTGTGTGTGTGTGTGTGTGTGTGTGTGTGTGTGTGTGTGTGTGTGTGTGTGTGTGCGTGCGTGCGTGCGTGCGTGCGTGCGTGCGTGCGTAGAATTGAGAGGACGTGGCTCATCTGTAATTTTGTTGTCGGGTGCATGCTAACTTCAGGTCGCGACAGAAGAGAGACTTGAACGCTGTTGACAAAATACCTTTACGTATACGAAAGTTATTAGGCCCGTGGCATACGTGTACGCTGCAGAAGTGATGAGTTGTGGCATGTATAACATTCCAAGAGGACAGTGGCATCCTTGAGAACTACAAGCTTAGTGCATGTGTCCCAGTCCAATGTTAGAGCTCCTCTCTTTACGTGGGCTAGTGTGTTAAGGTATTCTTTATTTACTTCGTTGTGCATGCCGCAAATAAGGTTAATTTTGTTCTTATTTTGCTGTTTATTCATATTTATTATGTTACTGTAGCATGTGCTCTTCTTTAGAGAGGTGCACATTTACACTCATCTAACTACATTTCATGGGTTTATATCTCTCCTCAGTGTTACTTCTTTGCACTTGTTTTATACGCCGTGTACTGTTTACGTTTGTCGAATGTTATGCAGTTGTGTAAATGTCATGTTGAACAGTATATCGGTAGAGCAGGCGGTTCTTATAAACTGGTGAAAACGAGCAGCCGGAGCCACTACGCGGCATCACCCTCTCGTTTATTTTTCGTATAAATAAAACATACATTAATCTTTGGATTCAAGTAGGGAACAACAGCTGCTGTATTTCTAATTCCAGTATTCAAAGATCCTAATTTCCTCTCCAAAAGGCGAAAGCCCTTAATGTGCGAAGGTTCATATATGAGCTATCAGTACCTATTAGGTTTCTGTTCAAAGATAACGGCGGAAAAATTTTCTCATTATTTCCAAACCCACGAACACAATTCAGGTCCAATGCATAATGCAGTTCCAAGCCCATACTGACGTTTTAGATTCAGCGTAGAGAGTGTTTTAGCGTGGACAGTTGTGCAAATTGTTTTAGTTAACTTTAAAAGGAGCAAGTACGACCGTTAAGTAGTCACTGCACTACTTCCTGCACTATAATAACCGAAATTCTTTCCCGGTTTTGAAAATTCGAATTATAGGTTAAAACAATGTTTAGGTAATATTTAAATGCTAATCAAGTCCCTGGCTTTGATATGGGAACGTTTCCCTACTTTATTTCAGTTTACAGCGTCTACGCAGCGCTAGCAATGCAGATATGGCACATTTCCAGATTGGCTGCAGTTCATACGGTTAGGCTTATCGTGTCAATCCTCTACATTTGCAGCCGCGACCTGCCTTGAAGTGACGTATTTGCACACAACGTACAGCACCTCGTTCCCTGTCATAAAGTGATTTTCCTTCCGAGGATTTTGAACGTTACTAAGGTTTTCGACATAACTTGTGGGGCTACATCATGGCTCTGCATGTTTATGCTATTGATTCTTTTGAAGTTCTTCTCGAAACTCTCCCATTCCTGCTCTATGAATACCTATTCTAAGGCAAATGTGCGTAAAACTGGACTGATTCTTTCTGCATAACACGTTTCTATAATTGAGAATTATATACCTTATGGAGGACTGCGGAAAGTGCGGAGATACTATAAACTATTAAAGTGTTTTAGATGTAAGTATTCAACAACCCGACTCGCAAGTATTGTATGAGTTCTGACGCCGGTGTTACCCCAGACATCTAGCACTCACACAATAGCTTCAAAAGCTGACAAAAGTTATCTGTTGGGGCCAGGAGGTCATGTTCACACGAGTTATGTCTACTACGCGATGCGTCCTGTCCGATGATTCCTTACTCCTTATTCCTTATTCCTTACTTCATAGAGTGACAGCTGGCCACGTGACAAGATTTTTTGAAGGCCTATAAATAGGACGGCGTACGTCGTAGCTCAATGGAAACAATGCAGCTACCTGTTTTTCTAGAAGATCTACAACGTTTCCATTGATACTTATTCTCTCGAGCCAATAATTAAAAAGGATAAACAGAGAAGCTGCGACCTGTAAGCTCAGCACAGCTCAGTTATATTTCGTTGGTTATCAGTGCATTTATCAAGGCCAGTTCGTTTCTGAATTTCCGAGCACGAGCTCTGGATGAGGTCTATGAGGCTGCGAGTTGCCACACTAGCGCCCTCTGATTGCAAGACTGTTGATGATGTTGATATAGAAACTACACACGTATAGTGATTGCATTGCTATACGTTTTCTTGCAATCGTATGTGAAAATTTTGTACTGAAGCTGCACATCATTTTCGACATTATTTCTCCCGATTCCTAAGCAGCACGCCATCAATGGACCGCCACTGGTTCAATATTGGGATACATTGGTCCCAATATTGGTCAATATTGGCGTCTGATTTGGGCGCACAAAGATCCAAAATATATGCGAAACAATTTGATTGGCTCTCCTATCAAAACAGTATTGGCATACTACCTTGTTTACCAGCATTCAATGGCACTCAATGGCTACTCAGTATCTTCCACCCAAGCTCACTCACTGGTTGTTATATCACGGCTATCCCGCCAAGCTCACTGGCCATCCAATATCATGTTTCTATGCTTATTCACTGGATATTCAAAACTGGCATCCAGCCAGATTTACCGGCTGCCCAATATTTCCAATCCAATCCTGCCCAGTGGTTTTGCATTACTGGCATCCAGCCAGAGCAATTGGCAATCCTGCTCATTATAGTGCTGAATGTTTCAGTAATAAGTACTATGGCTAGTTGCTATTTCGTGCTATGGCTAATAGGCGACTGCAAAGTCATCCCATGCATGCAGTGCTGATAGTTTTCATGAAGCTTTTTATTTAAATAAAGCATGCTGAGAATATTCATGCACAGAAAATAATACAGCTGAAGGTTGATTGTATGGTGATTTATTAGGTGTGCATGGGTTACAGGGCATGGAAAAATTTAGGCAGAACTCTTAGACTTCAGTGCTCCTCCTGTTTTTGCGTCCCTTGGCAAGGTGTTCTCAGTCCCAGGTTGGAGGAAGGCGCTGAGTTCATCGCAGCTTCTTTGGTGGTCGGTTGTAGGGGCAGCAGCTCCCAGCAGCCATTAAAGATATGTACTTGAGCAGCGTGCATAACAATGTATTTCGTTTCGCAGATGGCACCTGGAAATAAAAGCAACATTCATAAATCCCGTTAAGAGAGAAAACTTTTGGAAAGTGGAAGTACAGCTAGACCTTGGAGCAAAATGCAAAATAAAGCACCACCTGTGGCCCTCAGACAACTTTCTTGTCTGGTTTACTCAGGTTGAAATAAGCTGCATACTCAGTGAGGCCGGCCATATTAACTTGGTTACATTGGTTGCGACACCTGGCAGTGTACGGCTTCCCATGTGGATGTGTTGTTGACGCTGGAAACATAATACAAAATGATATTAGCCGTTATTTGTTCGTTAAACGGTAGCCAGTGCTTGCCCCCTTCTACTTGTAGTGCCTTTGTGATCGAACACCTGTAGAAGAAAGACGTCGTCATAACTGCATGCTTCAAATCAATAGCTTTCCTTTGAATAGTTTTCGTTAGGGTAGGCTGCCGCAAGAACTAAAAGAAACTACAAAAGAAAAAAGAGACGCCAAAAATGGCAGTCGCACTCCGTCCGCGGGTGCTAAAATTAGTCTACACCTCATCATTCCTGCAAACAGAACATCTTAAAATTTGTCAAAGCTACAGCCAAAACAACGTACTGCACAGATGCTTTGGGGTTTGTATGATATACTCAAAGTAAAAAAATAAAGAAATCCGTAGCTTAGCATCACGTTTGTTGTGGGAACAAGTTTGTAGTGTGGTAAAGTATAAGAACTATGGTAGCAACTGTAAATAAGAATCCCTTTTTCAGAATTTGTTTTGTAGAGTTCTTCGCGCGGACAGTAGAAGCTCTTGCACGAAGAAGATAAAGTGTCATGTTTCAGGCAAGCCCCTTTTTTTCTGCGCAATATAACAATCTATAATTGTGGATAAGTACATTTTTGAACGAAAAGTTTTTTTTATTATTATTTCCGCAAATAATCAAATTTAGCAGTAAGAATAAGTGCATCGGCAGGTCTTCTTTCCGGATGCTTTTAGTTTTCTACAAGTGATAGTAAAACTGCACCTGCTGGCTATTTTATGACACTTCTACTACTCGGAATCAGCGCAGGAGAAAGATCAAACACGTGAATAAGCTACAAATCGTTTAGACCATTCCAAACGCGCATTCATAACGGCAAATTACAATATTAAATACTCATGTGCCAGAAAGCTCAACTTAACCATGATTTTTGAATATAGTATGTCAAAGAAATTGATCACTTCAGACACACAACACGTGTGAGGAAGTTGTAACATGAAAATCACATAAAACATGCATCATGTTTTACAGGGCAACATTTTTCTTTTGCAATACAAACTGGCCACCTCTGCGACGTAAATTTTGTCTTTGTGACCAGATTTTATGCATAAACTCTGGTGCGCTGAAAAATACAGTTCAGAATTGACTAGCGTGGTGCGGTCAAAATAAACGCCTTTCCGTTCTTGCAAGCATATCGGTTATTGACATCATTATCAAGGCTGACAACATACTGCACCAAATCATGCAAAAAACAGGTATCTTACCGTAAGGCTAGCGCAGATTCGCAGACCTCAGTTGCAACATTCCAAAATGAATGTTGCCACGCAAAGTACATCCCAGTGATCTGATGCTTTATTACACCTGGTAAGAAAAAGTAGCGATCTCACAACGAGACAAAGCAAGAAATAATCTCAGAAAGCTCAGTTCACTTATGAACAAACAACTTAAAATGCTGGTGGTACTCACAGATATCCTCTTTCAGGCATGGCGAATAAAACGAATTAGAACTTTCACAAGGCTTGGGTTTTCGGTTCTGCAGTCCAAAGCTGCGGGAGCTCGAGCAGCTCGAGTGGGTGGGGATTGTGTGGCCGGCTGGACGCCTTTGAATCAACCGCTTGTGTCGAGTTTCGAGGCACAGTTGGAAGGGGGCAGAAGGGTCGTTGTGTTTTCTCTATCTCTCTTTTTTGCTTGACATTTGTCGAAAGAGGAGGCATAAAGCTCGAAAGACGGTGAGAGAAATGAAAGAAGTCCCGTAGGACCGCGCGAGCCCAGAAGGCTGCCAGCCAGGAAAGTTGGCTCCCCCCCCCCCTCCTCCCCATGTCCCATCTCCCCTTCCCCCGGGCGCCAAGAGTGCCGCCGCGACATTAGGCCGGCATAACTCGCGTCCAGTATCCCCCCCCCCCCCCCCCCCCCACAAGAATATCCCACAGATCCTAGAAGAAGTTTGCGGGAAGGAAGGGAAGACTGCGAGGGAGTAGAGTGGGGGGCATTGTGAGCAACGCATGTCTAGCCGGAAGGAAAGAAAGGGCAGTGAAGGTCGCTGCCTGTCCGCGATGACTGCTTCACGGGAAGAAAATGCTACAAGACGTGAAGTTAAAAGCGGATTGGAAAACTGCTTTAGTCAAGGCCCTCGGGCGGAGAGGCGACGAAAGGACGAGAGAATGGAAATCATATGTTCTTTGCGCCAAGCATGCGAGGAGGAATGCCCAGAGTTTTGCCGTCGGCTTCGCTAAAACAACGAGAAGGGCGTTCGCAGCTCTCTGGTCGCCTCGGCTGCTGGCTCGGTAACGTTATCAGTGGCGCGATAATTTCGCTACATTTTTTTTTTGTTATGCAAAATGGCGTTTTACCTATGTGTTTCAGTAATAATCACATACGTAAAACAATCTTCAGTTTTCACGGAATCGTTCTCGGTTCGAACAAATGGACGTAATTTTTAACTAAAGATGGCGCACAGGTTCATGACGGAATGCTCGTGAAACTTCATCACGCGTAACTGAGCGACGCAGCAGCCCGTATACTTGCTGTATTCCTATTAAGGAAAAGAAAAGCGAAAACGATTATACCTACGGGTACTTCAAGATTAAAATTCCCATGTTATTATTTTTTTTTTTCAAATCAGGTCGACGTTTAGAGCAAGAAACAATCCGCATAGAACTAAGCGTGGGCATATAGAGCAGCAAGAAATATAAAATACTCGACGAGCTAAGATCTGAAGAACTAAATTGGCAGTAAAGAAAGAATAGAAAGAAAGCAAGGGTCAACATTGAAACTATATCTATGAACTTGGGACAAGGTGTAGACCTCAGAAAGAAGCGTGGTGAAATCCTCTTTCAGCCCGCGGAAGCTGCGCTTGTGAAAGCGGCAGAATATTTCAGAGAGGAAACCTAGTTCTCAATCATGTGTTAATTTCTTCGACAGTGATGTTCTCTAAAAATGCCCCGAAACTGCTTAAATAAAGCACTCGCATTACTTTTATTGTTAATGAATTGCCATTGGCTATCTGGTTGACACGATGGGATAGAATTGTTTAGTTCCCTGGAGGGAAACGCCTTCGGTGCGGTGATTATATGTTTCGATAACAAGGCATAGAATGCCTGAAGAATAGTTTCTGATCAGTGCTTAGCAAAAACTCTGCCAAATCTGTAGTCAAATGCATCATTATGAGCCAGATATTGCAGCTTTCGAACAAAAATAACTTCCATAGAGAGCATCGTTGTTACCATATATGCTTGCGACACATGAGCGCGCATTCATTGCACTGTAGGTAATTGTTTTAAATTTTTATTTTTTCGTTTGTCTTGCCACATGTAGTGCTGTTGATCATTTTTTATTATCTTCCATATGCACACAACGTTTCGGCAGTGTGCGAATTACGTCGCATTAGAATACGAACCATTCCAGTACAGTTCAGATTTCTTTTTTTGTCAAGTGAATTAGCTAGACATAGCGTAGAATATATGTTGCTCGTATTTTTTCTTTGAGCTGAATTACTTTATGGGCTGCTACACCGACGGCCAAAGTCATTCAGTCTTTATCTGTCTGTTGCTGAAGCTCACAGCAGAGCGCTAAAGAGTACAGGAATAAGATGCAAATTTGTTTTTAGTAGATATTAGAACTTGAAGGCCTTGTAAGCAGCCCAACATATCTGTCTATAGGAATAGCTGGTACAAAGGCGTGGTATAGTAGGTGCTGATACTGAATGCCGGAAAGAGCTAGCGTAATGGCGAATCATGCAGTGAGTATTTGATTGGCTAGCGCGATCGATCTCTCTCACCTCTGCTATCGCTTGAACATATGTAGGGTTTTTTTCTATCGCGTAAAAAAAGGCGGAACTATTGATGCTACGCGTGCGTGTTTCCAATCATGGACAGGGGTTTACAGGATGTGGATTCACCGGATATATTCGATCGTTCCTGCGTTTACTACCCAAAGGTAGCCACTGGTGTTTGTCCAAGCGACTCACACGTTCTGTTGCGTTCTTTGCATTTGAGTACCTTGCTTTTCTTGACAGCGCAGGAGTTTTCTCGCGGTTAAGCATCTATTAAAGTTTTACTTGTCAGATGTGTGCTCGAGCGTGTGCGTATGCTTGTGCACTCGTATGCGTATTATAGGCCCATGGAACGAAATCACATGCGCGAGAGTTGCTGCCGAGATGTGTTCAAGATCTGTGCACTGATGTGTCTATCACTTTCAATCATCCTGGTTTGACGAGATCAGAAAAACAAATCGTCTCCACCGGGAATCGGACTCTTAGCCTAGCTAGCGCTTTAAGCAACTGCGCTAAACCCTGGATCGCGAAACTAGCACCATATGTAATTCTCCTTGTCTACTGTGATGATAGCGACGAGAATGACGCTGCAGTTAGTGACAATTACCATGATGACAGTATCAATGGTAATGACGCTGCGTTTAGTTGATAACGATAATGATACGTGATGCACCGTATACGGCAGCATTAAACTCGCCTTCGTAAATTTCTGCAGTGTAGATTCTACGTGCTGTCAGACTTTTTCAAAACTTGGCTAAAGTTTGGAACACTATATGTGTTAGCTATGTCCACGCATGATCGACAACCGGCCCTCTAGTCTGCAGAAATTGTCTCGAATATATTATATGCAGAATTTTCCATAACAATTAATCGTGCCTAAAATTGTAAATAAAAGAGTACTGTACCAAAATTGTCAAATATAATCGCAGGTCATCTGCAACAATTATGAATCACGGAAAATATATTCAGAAAAATATATTCAACATTTTTCGTGGTGGGCGCTTCTGTGCATTTTGTGTGGTATGCTCAGTCAATCAATTTTAAGACAATCTGTACAATAATCCCAAAAAAAAACATTATATATATGGTGGGCCAAATTACGTGTGGCATATGAATATCTTCTACAGTTGAACGTGAACTGATGTCCGGGCCAGCGAAAAATTTATTTGGGACGAAATTTGTCCAAAAACACTGTTATATTGGGATACATGCACATTGAAAAATGTCTGTGTCGGTCAGAGCTGCTTCTACTGTTTCTTTAGCGCCGCCGCAGCCTGAAATGTGCAATGATGACCAGCCATCAAAGCTCGTTAGACAATATTGACTACTAGAAATCACGATATATACAATATTGGAATGTCACCAAATCTGATGGGACAATTTTGACCAATCTGTGTCAAGATATGTTTCATGTTGACAAGCCATCCCTATTGGCAGAACATTATTGCCCAACCTATGCCATTAGGGTGCAATGCTGGCAAGCCATCACAGTCCACCGAACAATATTGAACAATTTAATGCAATATGTATACATTGTTGGCAGGCCGCCATGACAGGCGCATCGCTATTGACCAATATATGCTAAAGATGTATTTATAGCTGACAAGACAACCATAATGGACAGACAATAGTTACTAATTTATGCCGTTATATATGCAATGCTGGCAGGCATAAAAGCTCATTACACAATATTGACCACTAGAAACTAAGATATATACAATGTTGGGATGTCACCAAAGCTGGTGGGGCAATATTGACCAATGCATGCCAAGATATATTCAATGTTAACAAGCCAAACATAATGACCGGACAATATTAACCAAGCTATGCCATGATATGTCCAATGCTGGTTAGCCATCACAGCCCATCAAACAATATTGACCACTATAAGGCGAGCTGTATACATTGTTGGTAGGCCAGTATGACTGTCAGAACAATATTGACCAATGCATGCCAATATATTTTCAATGTTGACAAGACAGCCATATTGGCAGAACATTATTTCCCTACCTGTGCCATGATATGTGCAATGCTGGCCAGCCATCAAGGCTCATTAGACAACATCGACCAGTAGAAACCAAGATAGTACAATATTAAAAAGCCGCCAAAGTTGGTTGGACATTATTGACCACTGTATGCCTAGATAAATTAAATATTGAGAAGCCGTTGTTATTGACCGGACAATATTTACCAGGTTATACCATGATGTGGAAGATATTGGCAAACCATTGTAGCCCGCTGGCCAATAATGATCAGATTGTCTCATTGTGTATACAATAATAGCAAGCTGTTCTATATGCATGGACATTATTGACTGCTGTTAGCCGGTTGAATGCCAATAACGGATATGGGTGAAGTTCACTGGGCCATCATTGATTATGTTATAGCATGGCGGCGCATTATCGGTGGCTCATTGGCACCATTGGGCCACTTGTGGGCCAGTAATCCCCAATCAAGCCCGAATATTGGGCCGATGGCTGGTGCTTCCTGGGCTAGGTTCTCGTTATCCACTTCCCAGGTGCTTCGATTTCCACCCGCACTCCGCGACGAACCTAGTGTCGCCAACAGCTATGAAAGCTTTCAAGTTAATGGGGGAATTGTCATTAGGTAAGACATGTTGAACAACTGAACTGATTACCATAAAATTACTCCCCGCTTAACACAGGTTGCTAGTGCTGCCAACTAAGCCGGCGACCGGAAAAGCTTGGTATTGTTTCTTCGCTTACATAGAGGACGTATAAATTATGAGGATCGTTTGCCAATGTTGAGTTTCTGGTCGAGGTCATTAGTGCGAATTGAGCGAGCTTGTTTTTTCCACAGAAACTTAGCTGCTCCTGCCTAAAGCTACTCGCGTGGCGTCTGCCAGCTCCGCTACTTTAGGTACAACGCAAAGTGAGCACATCTTGGTTTTAATATGAGTTGGGCTTCCAAGTAAAGAGCAGACGAAGGTCCAAACGTTGCCCGTTAAGAACCTACGTCACTGCCGCTTCAATGAAAAATCGGCCTGACCTGAAGATTACTATTGCCTGTAGGGCGCAACGGAGTTTGCGGATGGGCGCTCCCGTGTGAGGCGCCGCAGCAGGCAGTCCTTATGATAACATGGCGTCTTTGCCTTTTCCAGTAAAATTGTTTAGCCAAACAGCGCCCAGACTAAGCTGCGTCGTATTGCAAAGACAACAAAGCGGCGGGTGGTCAGATCTAAGCTGCCATAAACGCCAGTTGTGCGGACTGCTACGCTTCTCGATCTTCCCGGTAACGATATAATAATTTATTATCATGGTTTTTATCTCTACAGGTCTACTTTTGTTACCAAAAAGCTTCTCTTTAAAGAAGTCGGATCACCTCAAGTTGCTTTTGCGGGTTTTTTCTACTAGTTGCAATTAACTTTGAACTTCAAGGTTGAATTACTCTGCGCAACAAGTTTAAGACAGTGTTTGCATTGTGCAAGTGACCGTAACAATCAATATTAATCAATAATGTGCTGTCTGCCATGCATTTTATTTATTGCTACGTATAGCTCACTGCCGAGAATGCCGAGAATACAAACAGCTGTTTGATGGTGCCTACGCTGCTCGTTTTGGCTACGGCACCTCCAGTTTCTCAGCCGAGTAGCCTCCTTACGTATGATATGGAGAGTTTAACGACGCAACGCTTCGTACTTGCTCGGCTCCACAGTTCTGTGGCCAAAAGAAAACAGAAAAATAAGCGTATATTGAAAATTCATTCTAAATATGCACAGATTCAAGCAATGGGTTCGCATATCTTAGCAATAATTTGGTTGAATATACTCTTGCTGGGTTAAGTTACTTCTAATCAGCAGCAGTTAAGAACAGCTATGTTTACCGATTGGTTCTATACAGTACTTCTGATATTTATGGCTTGTTAGTGCAGCACTGATAGGTAAGGGGTTTAAAAATTCTCTGCCCTTACAAACCCCACCATCACAACCTGGCTATGTCGCCTGTGCATTACCATTTGTTCTTCTTTGTCATAGTAGATTTAGCAATCATTCTGTTTAATTTCTCAATTTGATTTTTATCTTTTTCCTACCTCACACTTTACATCAAGCTTCTAAACCAAACTGAAAATCTAAAAAATATAGTCACATGATTATTGTTTAATACTCTGTGCGGAGGTGGCTCGCCTGGCTAGGCTGCCCACCGAATTATGTGAGGGCTTGCACGGATTTATTAGGCTATCTTCCGCGGCAGCATGGCTATAGCGGGTCATAGCAACACCCTCTCAATGTTAAGGCCTCTCCACCGGCCGCGTGAGGTCACGCCAAGGGACCGTGCCGGCCCCGCGCTCCGCGATTTCAGCGCGCCGCGCCCGTCTGCACTATTCCGGTACTGCCGTACGTAGCTGCCTTATAAGTGATTACTTCATTTTCATTTTTGTCGTTGCTGCAGAAAAGAAATTCGCGAGTTTGTGCGCGCCTTAGGCTATCATTTTATCTGCATTCTATATTTTTTTTTATTGCACAACACCTTATTGTCAAGAAAGTTCGAGCTGATAATCCAGTTTTTTATAATAAACAATTTAGCATACGGCTGCCAATTTCGCATTATTGGTCATTAAAATAAAAAATTGATTAGTTAATTTCAATTAATCATCTAATTGTTAGGCTCTATCACGTACGTGGTGTCGATTTAGAGGAGAACAACAAAAATAACACTGCGCTTGTTTTTCCGCTTTCAAGGCTATAGATATATATGTCACATCTAGCCCAGATACATTTTTTGTAAGTTACCTTATTCAACATATCACGCAGCTAGAGTAAATGATAGAGTTCACTTGTACGGTGACTAATACAGGCAGAGATTTTTTCCTTTGATTTCGTGATAAATCCCTTACCGGTCTTCTGTGTCTTTAACTTCTTTTGCAGAGTTAAGGAGCTTGGCGTGATGTATCGGTAGTTTAAATGCCGGATTATTTGAACCGAATGTCGACTAAGTTTGTTGACTTGCAGAGGTAACAAAATTCATCGTTGTAGTGAGTACGTAATTTATCCCTGATATATATCTAGTTGTATTGTATATTAGGAATGCACAGTGGCAAGGTGACAAGTACACTCCACTATTCACACCGATGATGTGGCCTCCATTCCAGCTGTGGCGACGCATTTCAAAGGTGCGAAACACGAAGGGCCCGTCTACTGTGCAATGTCAGCGCACTGTAAAGGACTACAAATTGTCGAAGTTTCCAGAGCCGTCAACTGCGGCGTTCCTGACAATACGATTCTCTTCAGAAGGTAAAACCCGCGCACCATGAGCATGTTCTGTGTATATTCTTTGAAGAAAGCATTCCTAAACTTTTATAATGTTGCCTTTTATAATTCTCGCCGTTTCAAACAAATAAACAAAGATTTCAGGCTATTCTCCATAGATTATCTAGAATTAAGCCTTAGCTGACTAACTATGTACGCGTTAACGTGGTGCATTTGCCTAAAGAACTTTACGCTCTGAATTCTGTTTGCTTGCAGCAAGTCGCGGTGCCACAGCTGTCAAGGCACTCGACTAATTAGTCCGACAAAGGGTGTTCCATCCAGGCCGCTACGGCGTTCTCCAGAGAAGGCGAAACACAAGGCCCCGATGCACTGTGCGACATGCAACGTGAGTGTACGTTAACGACCCACAGGCAACGCGACTAATGTGATGTCGAATTTTGCAAAACGTTTCTATATACTGAACTTTGAAATAATAACGCGTAAAAAAATTTATTTTAGTTACCACATCTCAATAGTAATGTGTTAAAATAAAGTTTTAAACTTACATCAGTGCCTACAGTGAGTATAAATGTTCTCAATTGCAGTTTCACGCATTATGTACGAGACATGTTTTAAACTTGATATACTACCCCTCCATACGTTTGCTTTTATTGCCGCCGCCAAGCCTACTACGCAAGAAAGTAAGGGCTCGCACATATATGTGCCCGTGGCCTCTCGACAAAAGTTGGCAAATAAAATACAGCATCTAAGCACAGTGCGAGCGGCTGGCAGTTTAACTGGTAGGAACTTTGGCAGGATGCCTATTCACCAAAGAGAAATAATTGTGGTGACAGCCTAGAGGTGGAATATGCACCATCCAGCGAGGCTGCCGTGTTCACGACACTGCGGCTTGAAATCCCGCTTTCAGAAATTAGGTTTTTAATTTCCTCCTCTTCCACCCTCTCAGCCAATGAGAATTAAGACAAAAGTACTAGTTTCTTTAGCGATGAAGCTTCCAATTTTCTCTCATCAAGCATGATGCGTGAACATCGAAGCAGTTGGCAGGAGGATGCAGGGCAAGTTTTCCAGGTCTACGATATTTAAGTGTGAAATACAACATAAAATTGGCAGTAAATCTGCAAACTTGTAGTATATGACTTCTAGATCAAGGAATAATTTGTTTTACCTTATCATAGTAGCTGGATAAACAGAGGTTACCGGACACTGAAGAAAGAATAAAGAACAAAGGTCTTTGTATTTGCCTCTTGTACAGAATACTTATAGATATGTACCCTCTCGTGCAGCTCACATGACTCGCTATTTCCACCGCCTTTCCTACGTTCAAATGTTTCCAAAGAGCACGAATAAACATTCCACTGCAGCAAGCCTTAGGCCCCAGCGGTTTTACTTCTCAGTGTACTACTCACAGACGTTCTGTAACAGCGGAGAGAAGCAGTGCAAGAAGGGAGAAAGATGTCCCGCAGTGATAGTTAGGAAGAATTTCAGCCCCAAATTCTCTGAGGCGTACTTTAATCCCGCAGCACACAGGTGCTTTGCGCATTTCGGCTCTTTCGGCAAATAAGTGGCACCTGCTGCTGGGCTCAGTACAAAGAGATAGGAATGAGTAAAGAGAGGATACTCGGCGAAATCTGGCACAAGGAAATGATGCATGACTAGTAATGTTAGTCTAGGTTCTCCAAATAGATTGCACCATAGCCGGTTGCAAGCGCGTGGGTCCTGCCGGCGCAGACAAATCAAATTGTGGAAGGACACGGCCGTGCAAGCGGGCGGCCTTCTTGTTCTTGGCAACAGACCGCAAATGTTTACGGCTCTCTTGGTTGTCGAAGCCGAACTACTGCAGTTTATCAGGACGGCAGGGATAGTAGCGCTTTTGCCGAACAATGCCGCATTTCACTCAGTTTAGACTGACGTCTCCTACCGGTTCGTTGAATTAGGCAGCTCGTGAACATGCACCGGCGCGTAAGTTATGGGCGAGTCGGCTGTTCTCAGACATTTTGAGACAGGCTGGCAGTTTTCAGCAAGAGCAGGTGAGCAATGTTCTATTCTTGCCAACTGCGCTGTATTTCAAGCACTTCAGCTTGTCACTCTGACTGGCGCGGTTGTAAAGGGAAGGCCCATGTGCTGAGTACTCGCCAGTGGGGCGCAGTTAGGTAAGAGGCAATATTTGCCTGACTCTCTTTGCTTGTTTTGCCTAGCAGGTAGTTTTTCAGGGGTTCGCGTAGAGGTTTACATGGGGTGTTTTTTATGGTCTTCACCAATTCACAATTGTTCTGGTGATATGTTTTGGCCGAAAGAAATTTGAACACCGAAAGAATAATATAACGTGTCAAGAAGGGCGCTCTCGCGAAGCGCATATGGGACCATTGTTCATTACACGAACGGAAAAGGGTAACGCACAAAAAGCTGGAAATTCAGACACTTGTGTATCGAAGACTCACTCATCTGCGATGAAAAACCCTGCACTGCACATACGGAGTCAGTCCAGATGGCGTTGAGCGAAAGCACTTGAATGCGCATTAAAATAGCCATAAAAAGTGATACGCTCTGATCTTCCTAAAAGCTTGATGCCCAAGAAGTGGCGCGCTTCGAATTACATCTGGTCATTAATTTTCAGTGTCCTTAACACAAATGGTGAACATCTGGCTGGTAGTCCATGTGTTGGTGCTGCCCGTGTATGTGCTGAAACTATATTTCCAGCGGATAGTTGGGCCTAAGCAGTGTATGAAATATTTTTATCGAATGCAACGCATGGCCGGCAGCTTATAAAACCAGATTATCGTTGGGAAATGAAACATTGCTTGGAAATTATTGGTAGTAATTTTTGCGGTATATTTTTATGCCTATTTTAGCTGTGCGAAAACGTTCAACACGCGAGGTACGGAAACAGATATTGAGCCTGTTGGTAATTTCATTTTTTTACAGTTTTCTGACGTTTCGCCTGTTTACAAAATTTTGTTGAAAGCTACATTACAATGTCAAATATTTATTCGACAAATTTTCCATCTTAAGCCAGGAACCGGCACTCTCTGCTGCGTAACCTGGTGAAACAAAAGGCATCATACGTGCAACAGGCCCAGATAAATCTGCTGCATCCAACGAGTGTATAGATTTGTTGAGCATTCTCTTTTGGCTTGCCATTTCTCCTGACTTAATATAGAGACCATGTATTTCACCAGCCACATAACTGTTATTCAACCTGGCATGAAATAAATATCGTTAATGTTTCCTGAGAGACGATAATATTGACACGTGCATTAGAGGTAGAAGAAGAGGGAGCGCAATCGGAAGAAGTAGGCGTAGACGGAACCGCGGATACCGACCCTGGCTGCGCACCTTCCCATTGGGCTAATAGGTGATCTCCAGCCGTGCGAATGCTAGGGCACAAACATGGCGTTAAAATTTCGCTCGAGTCCTGGGCGAGGGCGCGGCTCATCACCGAATAATCTGCACCAGCATAAAGTTAAGCAGTGGCGTTTGCACCGTCAATTGTCACACAAAAATCAGAGCTAGCGCGTCGGATGCTATCGCTACCTTGCCCCTGAGAGAAATCGGCGGCGCAGGATCTTCAGTTCTGCAACTGCTGCGGCCTTGCTCTCCAGAAACCGCTGGAATTAGTTGTCCCTACGAGTACTGGGAGAACACCGCTCAGAATATAGCTGGGGTCTTGGCAAGTGCATGGGGAACGGTAACGCCGAGGAGACGGCGTTCCCAACGCTTCTCGATGTGCGTACGTCTATAAGAGACAAAAACACGGTACTCACATCGGTATATCAGCGCCTAAGCCACCGCCTCCGTGTCCAGTCACCTAAATGCGGGCCTCTTGCCACATTTACGAGAAAACGCAGCCTCGACCGACGGCCCCACCGGAAATGGTCACAGATGGTAAGTCTCCGGCACCCATCCTCTACCACACGCCGCGAACACATTTTCATCGCGACGTGTACAAAAATGCGGAGGACTGGCTGGACACCTTTCAGCGGGTCGCCCTCTACAGCGGCTGGAGTGATGACCGTGAGCTCCATAATGTGTTTTTTGCGCTTGACCACTCCGCTAGGAATTGGTTCGAGAACCACGAGAACAACCTGTCCACCTGGAAGACATTTCGCTGAAATCTCCTATCTACATTTCCCGAAGCAGATCACCTGGAGAAAGCGGAAGTTGCGCTTAACTTCCGGACCCAGCGAACTAACGAAAGCTTCCGTATATATGTGAAGGGCGCCTCTTCAGGCGTCCCGACCCCTCCATGGCAGAGGAGAAGAAGCTTCCACATCTCATGTGCCTAGCTTTTCGACGGTCTTGTGCGCAGTCCACCGCGCACTGTTGCCGAATTCCTCACTGAAGCGACCATCACGAAGAAAACGCTCCTGCAACAAGCCGGGCAATACAATCGGGATGCGAGCATGCTTGGGACGCTGTTTCTTCGCTGTCGCTAGGGGGCGATGTGGCCATTTTACGTTGCCTAATCATGTCGATCGTCAGGCAGGAACTACAAGCCCTCCAGCTGCCTTCCAGCGCGCCTTCTCTTACATCGCTGTCGGAAGTCGTCGGGAACGAGGTACGCCAGCAGCGCAGCTACAACTTCGTTAGGGTTCCAGCCAGGTTGAGGTCAGACATACCTATACATCTGTCCTCTGCCGGGCGCCAGCACCTGTCTACGATGTCAATACCGCGACTCGAGCAGTGCAGCAGTCTAGTTTTGTTCGTGTGCCTGCTCGACCAACCCATCAGCGGCCACAGAATTGTGAACTGTGGCGTGCACCCTATGTGGTGAGGCGGGTCATCTTTACAAGGCCTGCCCATTCCCGAGTGGGCCTGCGTGGTTTCGCGCCGACGACCCTTGCCCACAAATGGCCAACGACCAATCGATATCGAAGCTCATACGGCTGCTATGACTCTAGATCGTCGTCTACGTCTACTTCTTCCGATTGCGCTCCATCTTGTACCTCTAATGCACGTGTCCATATTAGCGCATATTTTCACATTCCAAAAAATTGACCATGTAATTCCATTGCTGGCCAAATTTGTTTGGTTTATATGGTTTAACGTCCCAAAGAGACTCTGGCTATAGGGAAGCGCATCAGAGAACGATATGAATTTTTTAATGAGTGATAGTTACATTTTATTATGGAATGAATGCAAGGCAGTTTTTAACATGACTCTAAATGTTTTACAGCTTTCTTCGAGCTTACAGCATATCTGTGTTCAGAAACTTCAAACTGCCTGCAGAAGGTTAAGCTAAAGGTGAGATATGCCCTTTTGCTGAAACCTTGGTGTAGAACGCGTACCCAAATGCAAGTTCCTGTGCAGGGACAGGGTGTGCATTTAAGCTGAAACCAGCCATTGTTGTCCCGGGAGAATAGTACCAAGGCGGACTTGAAGTTTATTCGCTAGTAATGTGACTTTAAAATAAACCACTAGGTACTTTTTCTGAAGAAGCCACGAGTTTATTGTGAGCATTCTAATGTACAATGTCCGCATTCTTACGCATCGTTTGCAATGCCTAAATCTGTGATACTGCATTTGGCTACATATGTATTGTTTCTTACCAGCCTTGTCAATATTTTTATCACTTTCATGTAATGTAATCGTTGGCTGAATTCTCTTACTTTTTGGGGTTGCTTTTATGAAGCAAATAGTATCAGAAATGTATCTGTTTTGCTTTTACGCTGTTGTGACCATGCATGGTCCGCGCTTGCGCACACTATTGTGCGCCTGTGGGCATGGTATTGATATGTGCTGTTTGTGCAAGGGCTCTAAGTGAGCGTGTTCACATTATTTTTTTTGTGTGAGCATGCTTTGCTTTGCCCTGACCCTACAACTGCCAAGTTGGCCCTGTCAAGGGAGCGTCAAGAAAAATACAAAGAAACGTCGCCCTGTGAGAAATAGCCGGAAGTACTTTTGTTCAACTGTTCACCCTTCCCGTCGAGAGGCGCTATTGTTAAGTGAGGAATGCCTATTGTCCAGAGGAGACGATCGGAGTGACACGTCCGCTGACGTACAGGAGAAGAAAGGAGCATGAGTATTACGGCCATTAGAGGATTTCCCGTGAATGCAGGAAAGAGTTGCAATTGCCGGAAAGGGAGAATGCTGGGAGCAGTATTCGTGGCGCGCACGTACACTTGGGTTTCTGAGAAGGAAATCCACTTGCCAGAACCAACATAGCGAATCTTTGCAGAAGAATCGAAATTTATTTCCTCGCCGTTCCCAAGCTCTACCCGACAACAAATGACCACGCCCGACGAAACAATACTAGACCAGTCAGTGCATCAGACCATCAGTGCAGTGATGTGTTCAATTGGTTGCCGATATCTCAGGGGTGTGTGCTGGAACTAATTGGTCAGCATCTTCAGAGAGGGGCAGGATATATGGATTTAAGGACGTTGCAGAGCACGAAATGACGCTCTGAGCCCTGGGTAAATGGCTCATCCAGACGCTTCTCGCTATGAACTCTTAACGCTTGCCATTTTGCGGATATACCCTTTTTTAATGTAAATAAGTTATCTCAAAGCGCCATTGAACCAGCTTGTATATATTTTACCAACTTCGGAGATTCAACACTTCATCAACCCGGAGTCTCTGCACGCTACCAAGTGAAGGCCGGGTCGACTTAGTCCCAGCGTCACAACAACTGGTGACCAGCGTTGGGATCTCAATCTACAAGCCACAACATCTGGTGATTGGAGGTGGGATCTGAATCTACAAGCCACGACATCTGGTGATTGGAGGTGGATCAGAATCTACAAGCCACAACATCTGGTGATCGGAGGTAGCATCTGAAGCTACAAGCCACATCCGGTGATCGGAGGTGGCATCCCAAGCAACAAGCAGGAGCAACAACCGGCCAACAAGAGAGCAGCTCGGAACATCGATCGCATGTGTGGGTGAGTGCTTGGCTTTTCTTCTGATGTGGACCAGGTTCTAGAACAGGGTTAGATTTTAGAACTGGTAAAGAGTGTTGAAACGCCTTTAGGTTTGGTAGTTTGCACAGTTGTTTTGGAAGTAGCCGAAACTCGGAGCCATCATGGACCTACAAAACTGCAGAAACCGGAACTGTTGCTATTGTGTGAGGAATTGGGATTTGATACAAGTGGTTTGGCACGAAAATCCTTGATTTTAAAGGCAATCACTAATTTGGGAACCGATGATGCGGAGCGCAGTGAAGCATGGAACCTCACCGGACAAAAAAGGAAGAGCAGCTCAGACAGCAGGAAGAGCGGGAAAAAGAGGAAATGAGGCGTGAGCTTGAAATTTAGAGAGAAGCAAATAGGCTGGAGCAAGAAATTGAGCTCCGGAAATTAGAAGTAGAGTTGAGCAAGAGATCGGGCAATTGTCCCCAGCTAGCGGTACCTCTTCTCAACAAGGAGGCAGATTTCAAGATGTCATAGTACATGCAGCCATATGTGCTATCAGGGGATATCGGTCTGTATCTGGCTAACTTTGAGCGAACCTGCGAAAAACTGTCCTTCCAGCGAGACACTTGGTCTCAGAGATTATTGACGGTTCTGCCCTGCGAGGCAGCGGAGGTTGTCGCGCGGCTAAGCAAGGAGGACGCGGACAACTACGAGAAGGTCAATGCTTGCCTTCTGAGAAAGTCTAGGCTTAGCGCCGAGGCGTTCAGACAACGTTTTCGGAACGCTACTAAGTCCAGGGACGAGAGTTACCCTGAATTCCTGTACAATATAAGAGTCAATTTGGGCGAGTGGCTAAAGAGCACTGATTCCTACAGTGATAGGGACGCTGTAGTCCAACGAATTCTTTTGGAGCAGTTTTATAACGGCCTCCCAGAAAAAGAAAGAAATTGTTTACAGGACCGAGGCGACATTAAGTCGGCAACTGAAGCTGCCGAACTCATTGAGGAGTACGCTTCGCGCCGACAATTCAGCAACCCAGCAGTGGACAGGCCCCGCAATCCCAAGTTGAGTGTGAATAACCGTCAGGAAAGGCACTTTGCTAGAGTTGCAAACGAAGAAAGGAAGGCTTCTTCAGGCAAACTCCTTAGAAAGGACGGCAGTGAGAAAAGTGGGGAAGTGACCAATGCGCAGAACACAAAGACAAAGAACAAGCTTGAGGCTAGGAAGCCGCTCACATGCATTAGATGTAATGAGCAGGGTCATATTGCCGTCAACTGCCGGAAAGAAAAGATTGCTTTCTCGTATGTCAGTGACTGCGATGAAAACATGAAGCTTTTGGAACCCTACATGCATGACCTAGTAGTCAACGGGAAGCCTTGCATGGCACTGCGCGATTCGGCCGCTACGATGCATGTTGTCCATCCGGCTTATGTGTCGCCTTCCCACTATACAGGACAGTGTGCATGGATCCGCCAGGTAGTTGAGGAACAGAGTGTGTGCTTGCCAATCGCGAACGTGGTCATCGAGGGCCCTTTCGGCGAGTTAACTGAGGCTGCCGTTTCAGGAAAGCTTCTTAAGTGCTATCCGTATTTGTTTTCCAACAAATCGGACATGCTGCTGCGAAAGAGGGGCATCCTTTTCGGAGCCACAGTTGTGCAAGCCTTACCATGTTTAAAGGCGCGAGAACTAGCTACACTGCTCATTCCAGAAAATTCCACAGCGGAGGAAACGGCAGTTAAAACAGTGGTCGATGCGGAAGATAGCGGGTCAGAAAACTTTGAGAGCGAGGCATCTCAGATAAGTCAACTTTAAAGTGAGCTTGATGAGACGCGGAATGAGGGCGTTCTTGAGAGTAACGTTTTGCCTCCAGTGTCTAGTAATCTCCCGAGACTTCTAAGTGGAACCCGAGAGGACTTAGCTATGGGGCAACCCAATGATCCCAAGATACTGGTGATAAGGGAGTGCCACCGCGCCACTAAGACAGCAAAGAATATTTCTTTCGAGATGAGAAAGGGAGTGCTGTATCGCTTATTCAAGGATAAGCGCGGAGTAGAGCGCGACCAATTAGTCGCTCCCCAAAAGTACCGCGAAGACTTACTGCGACTTTCCCATGGCAGCTCGTGGTCATGTCACCTTGGAATAAATAAAACAAAGCAGAGGCTGTTGCAAGAATACTATTGGCCTGGAAGATTTAAGGACACGGAAAATTTTGTACGGTCATGCGACACGTGCCAGCGGGTGGGAAAGACGCAATATAAGTGGAAAGTTTCGATGGTGTTAGTACCAATCACTACCGAGCCGTTTCACCGATTAGTAATAGATGTAGTTGGGCCACTTCCTGTGGCAGAGTCAGGGTATCGTTATATCCTCAATATGTTATGCCCAGCCACAAAGTTTTCAAAGGCTGTTCCGCTGCGCGAGGTAACGTCCAAGAGTGTAGTAGATTCGCTGCTGTCAGTGTTTGCAAGAGTTGGATTCCCTTTCGAGTTCCAAAGTGATCAGGGCAGCGATTTCACAAGTGTCCTCACCACCTCATTTCTCGAGCGATGCGGCATTAAGGTAGTGCACAGCTCGATCCACCATCCGCAGAGCAACAGCGTAGAAAGATGGTATTCTGTTCTCAAACGCGTCTTGAGGGGACTGTGCTATGAAAAAAAGCACGAATGGGATACCTGCCTGCCTGCAGCACTTTTCGCTTTGCGGTCAGTGCCGCACGAATCCATTGGATTTAGCCCAGCCAAGTTGCTATACGGAAGGTCACTGCGCTCACCTTTGCGAATGGTGCGCGAAGTCTGGGAGGGGCGCTGAGAAGACCCAAGAGTAGTAGAATTCATTCTGAACCTCCTGAATCGCTTGCATAACACTAAGTAACTCGTTGAGGCCAGCATGAAGTCAGCCCAGGCTCGTTTCAAAGTGTACTATAAATCAGCCCGTCAAAGCACGTTTCGTATCAGGGACCAGGTGATGTGGCTGGGAGATTCAAGGCAGAATAAGTTCAAAGTACAGTGGGAAGGACCGGCTGAAGTCGTTGCAAAGCTTTCTAACACTAACTACGCAGTGAAAATCCCCGGTAGGCGTAAAGACGTGCTATCTTGGAGGGACCAAATTCACCGTACAGACGGACTATTGTCCCCTGGCTTGGCTTGAAACTGCGACATCGAACAACAGTCGCCTTCTGAGGTGGAGCTGGATTTTACAGCAGTACGATTTTGAAGCAAGATACAAAAAGAGGCAGTTAAATGGGAATGCGAACGCGCTTAGCCGCTGTTTCTAAGCGGTCCGAGGTGCTCCTCACCATGTATCCAAATTGATACTCAGTTCTTTTTTTCGTGCGCTTGTATATATGTGACTATGTAAAGCAGCACGTTTGGTTTTCTAGCCATTCGTGGGCCCTGAGCGTCTTGACTGTGGGCTTTTCTCGGACAACGATGGCAGTGTTCTTTTGACCTGGTCTCTTCAGACGGGAGCCGAGGGCTTGCTTAGACATGTGGTTGAGTTTCAGAGACAGCTCAAGCAATTTGGCCTACGACAATCAAGACAACGCGACAAGCGACAGCGAGTTTCAAGCGTTCATGTGCAGGCCATTAAGTCGTCTCTTCATGCATCAGCTGCGACTGCTGCCCTCCGTGACTCTTCTGCGGGGAAGAAGATTGTTGTGACCGTGCAGTGTCCGCGCTTGCGCGCACTATTGTGCGCCTGTGGGCATGGTATTAATATGTGCTGTTTGTGCAAGGGCTCTAAGTTAGCGTGTTCACATGAATCTTTTTGTGTGAGCATGCTTTACTTTGCTGTGACCCTACAACTGCCAAGTTGGCCCTGTCAAGGGAACGTCAAGAAAAATACAAAAAAACGTCGCCCTGTGAGAAATAGCCGGAAGTGCTTTTGTTCACCCTTCCCGTCGAGAGGCGCTACTGTCAAGTGAGGAATGGCTATTGTCCAAAGGAGACGATCGGAGTGACACGTCCGCTGACGTACAGGAGAATAAAGAAGCATGAGGATTACAGCCATTAGAGGATTTCCCGTGAATGCCGGAAAGAGTTGCAATTACCGGAAAGGAACAATGCTGGGAGCAGCATTCGTGGCGCGCACGTACACTTGGGTTTCTGAGAAGGAAATCCACTTGCCGGAATCAATATAGCGGATCTTTGCAGAAGAATTGAAATTTACCACCTTGCCGTTTCCAAGCTCGACCCGACAACAAGTGACCACGCCCGACGAAACAATACTGGACCAGTCAGTGCATCAGACCATCAGTGCAGTGATGTGTTCGATTGGTTGCCGATATCTGAGGGGTGTGCCCTGGAACTGATTGGTCAGCATCTTCAGAGAGGATCTGGATATAGGGGATTTAAGGACGTTGCAGAGCACGAAATGACGTTCTGAGCCCTGGGTAAACGGCTCATCCAGACGCTTCTCGCTATGAACTCTTAACGCTTGCCATTTTGCTGATATACCCTTTTTTATGTAAATAAGTTTTCTAAAAGTGCCATTAAACCTGCTTGTATATATTTTACCAACTTCGAAGATTCAATCCTTCATTAACCCTGCATCTCTGCGCGCTATCAAGTGAAGGCCGGGTCGACTTAGTCCCAGCGTCACGACAACACGAAACAAATTTTCATTTTACAAAGCACTTGGCGTTCTATCTGAGGTACTGCTGTTTGACAAAAGCCGTGTCGTAATTCCATTCATGGCCAGTCAGCAGAAACTGTAACCAGATTTTATTTTTGCAAATAAATCGAAAAAGTAACATAACGTACAGAACACAAATAAAGTTCCAAAGAGGCGTTGCTGGAAGGAAGCGTTTGCTGACATTTAAACTGCGCTCCAGGGCACAGCTGATACCGACATTCAAACCGCGCGCCTAAAGCCGAAAGCCTTTTTTTTTTGTCAGGCTGATGGCTTAGTGCTGCAGTAAAGTAGGCCATTGGGGCCTACGGGAGTGTGCGCTCTTTTCCTACTCCTTTCTCTATGCTCAGCAGGCTACAACGCTGAGCACTCCTCGAAGATGGCGAAACCCACTGATGAACGAGTTAGTATTACAGCGCTTAAAGTAGCTACCGCGGCTGTACGAATGCGAAAGTGGCGTTGGTCACGCTACCTTGAATGAAAAGAAAGCTGAAAGAAATTGCTTACATGCAGCTGCTCCAAAAGCGAGCGCAGCGACCTGCGTCTCGAGTGTCAGAAGAAGAAGTGCCGCTTTCAGGTGATTCACAGATTTTTCGTTCTAACGGTGGTAAGCGTGTCAGCAGTGCCGGTGTGATAAAACGATTCCGCATATACTTTGTGACCTCCTTCAGCTAGATGGAGAGCGTTCCTTCCTCTGGTAGCTACACTACCCCTGTTTGGACTCTCGCCCTCATACAGAAGGTACGATTTTGAGCCCTTGGGCGACACCTTTATCATAAACGAAAGCGGTGAAGGCGTTCCTTAAGTTTTTAAAAGGCTTTGGTTTGACTACTAGATTTTGTGTACGTCCTCAACCCCCCTCTATTATAGATATCTGGACATATGACAGACTACTTTCCTTCCCGCTCTTTCTTTTTTCTCCCTTTGTTCCTGTCCCCTACTATTTATAACCTATATATAGTTAACTTCCCTGCCATTCTATTCTTGTCTCTCTTTCTTTCTCTCTCTTTCCCTGTAATAGTGGTCCACAACAATGCTACAACGATGATGCGGCCTGAGACCTCATCGAAAAGTCCTACCGCTATTTCGATCCAGCTCCTATATATTAGGTAGCAGTCGTGAAGCGAACAGCAAATGTCGTGTGCTGCACAACCGGACACCACGTACTATCTTTGGGAGGGTAGTACTGGTCACGAGGGCTACAAGGAACTAAAATCGTGCAATGGTATTCGATGTCGTACTCTATCCATATAAAAAGCTAAGAAAACAATCTTGTGTGTCTACGCGTGCCCCCACAACTATTTCCTGCTACTTTTATCAAGGACGCATCCTGCAGTCTTCTATGACTACAATTGAGAAAGGTTTTCCCGTGCTTGATTCATCTCTGGAAGTAGCCGATATCTACTCTGGACAATGGGAAACCCTGATAATGTGTAGCTATGAAAGCAACCAGAGAAAACAAGCAATGAGAAATGTTTATTCCGTAGCACTGTACTACTGCACCTAAGCGAAGGGAGGACTGACTCCAAACGTGGAAAGAAAGGGTAGTTGGTCTGGGTACGATGAATGCATATTTTCAAAGCAAAAACAAAAGACGAAGAATGGAGACAGACGCAGGACTAACGTTAAACTTCGACTCGAAGTTGAAGTTCAGCATTCGTCGTACGTCTGTCTCCTTTCTTCGTCCTTTGTTTTTGAGCTGAAAATATGCATTCGTGGGACGGACTGTAAATTAAAACCAACCAGAGTGTCCTGCGGTTTGCATTCGCTGAATAAATGTATCTTAAAAGTACCACAACACACTTATGCATACAGAATACAGAGCGTACCTTGTGGGCTTAGAGATTACTCAGGACAGATTTTTTTTTTTCGAGAAAAAAATGAACTTACGATCTGCCGCATTCCTAATAATAGCTGTCAATGAGGAAACTAGAATACTCTAAAAGTACAGTCTAGTCTACTCTTCAGCTGAACAAAGTTATCTAATCTTACTTTCCGTCTTTCAGTGTTCTGACCTATAGCTCGTATTTATGTTCCATATTAAATTATTTCCCAATAATAATCATCATCATCCTCAGCCTGACTACACCCAATGCAGGGCGAAGGCCTCTCCCGTATTCCTCCAATTAACCCGGTCCTGTGTCAGGTGGTGGTGAAAACGTTTATTGAATGTTGAGCTTTATTGACTGTTTTGATGGGTCGGCTCGATATCGCGTAGGGTGGCCGGGAGCTTGTGGCTCTCAGTGACCCATAGAGCACAGCCAAACAGCTCCTTTTGTGCAGCTGAGTCCGGAAACCGCGATCTTCCATCGCTCTATGTCTGTCAGTTGCAAATTGCGGGGTGGCTGGAGTTCAGAGCCCATGTAGAGAACGTGATGAAAGTCTGCTTTGGGTTCCCAGCAGAAGGGGCATACAGGGGAGAAAAGGCCGGGGTGGATATGAGCAGCCGCATCCACTTGACTCCTGCGAACTTCTTACCCTCATCCGTCCCCTCAATTTTCTGCCGCACCCTGCTACGCTTTCCTTCCTTTGGAAACCAGTTTGTTGCCCTCAGCGAGCATCGGTTATTTTTTCTTCGCGCTACATGTCCGCCCATTCCCATTTCTTCTTGATTTCCACTAGAATGTCAGTGAAGAGTTATTTCTCTGACCCACTATGCTAGTGTCCTATCTTTTAACGTTATCCCTGCCATTTTTTTTCATAGCCCTCTGTGCTGCCCTCAACTTAAGAGAACCCTCTTTGTTAGCTTCCACGTTTCAGCCCCATGGGTGAGTACCGGTAAGATGCTACTGTATACTTTAATTTTGAGCAATACTTGTAGGCTGCTAGTCATAACCTGGGCGTGCTTGCGAAGTGAGCTCCAGCCCATTCTGATTCTTCTTGTTATTTCCCTTTCATGGTCTGGATCTGCGGTTACTACCTGTCCTAAACAGACATATTCGCCTACTGCTTCCAATGCCTCGCTACCCAAAGTGAACTGCTGTTCCTTCCCTAGGCTATTGATCATTACCTTAGTCTTCTGATATTGATTTTCAAGCCCACCTTTTTACTTTCCCTGTCTAGATCGTCAATCATTCTTTGCAATTTATCCCCTAAGTTGCTTAGCAAGGCAATGTCATCAGCAAATCGCAAATTATTGAGGTATTCTTCCTCTACTCGTTTCCCTAACTGCTCCCATTCCAAGTGTCTGAATACTTCTAAGCAATCTATGTATAGTACTGGGGAAATTGTGTCTCCTTGCCTAACACCTTTCTTTATGGGAATTTTGTTACTTACTTTATGCAGAACTATGGTTGCTGTGCAGCCGCTATATATGTCTTCCAGCACTTTCACGTACGGCTCGTCTACATCCTGATTTCGCAATGTCTGTATGACCGCCAAAGTTTCTACTGAGTCAAATGCTTTTTCGTAATCAATAAATGATGTGTATAAGGGCTGGTTGTATTTCAAGCATTTTTCTGTCACCTGGTTGATAGTATGGGTATAATCATTAGTAGAGTATCCTTTACGCAATCCTGCTTATTCTTTTAATTGGTTTCAGTCTAAATTCGCACTGATTCTATTAGCGATTACTTTGGTAAATACCTTATATGTAACAGACATTAAGCTGGTTGGTCTGTAATTTTTTCAAGTCGTTAGCGTCCCCTTTCTTGTGAAAAAAGATAATGTTTGCGTTCTTCCATGCGTCCGGTATTGTCAATGACACTAGATATTGCGTATACAGGGTGCCAGTTTTTCTAGCACGATATACCGCCAGTGCTTTAAAAAAATCTGTAGTTACCTGATCGACTCCAGCTTCTTTCCCCCTTTTCGTAGTCTCTAATACTTTCTTAACCTAATCATTCGTCACTGGCGGAACATCTGACTGCATTTCCCTACCGCCAATTTCATTATTGTCCTGACTTCGTTGGCTGCTGTAGAGGTCAGTACAGAACTCCTTGGCTACTTTGACTATCTTGTCCATATTCGTGATGACATTGCCCGCCTTGTCCCTTAGCGCATACATCTGATTTTTGCCTATGCCCAATTTCTTCTTCATCGATTTAAGGCTTCCCCCCTTCTTTACAGCATGCTCAATTTCCTCCATGTTATACTTACTTATATCGCCCATCTTGCGCTTATTGATTACCTTATATGTCTCGGCCAATTGGATCTGGTCTGTTGCATTGGAAGCTTTCATACTCCGGCGTTTCTTAATCAAATCTTTCGTCTCCTTAGACAGCTTACCGGTATCCTCTCTACTATCCTACAACCTACTTCTACAGCGCCCTCAGTATTGACATCTCTGAAATAATTGTTCATTGCTTCTAGGCTAATATCATCATCCTCAGTTAGAGCTAACTATCTATTCTGTAGCGAGCTCCTGAACTCTTCTTCCCTCCCCCTCACCGCGAATTCGATGATGAACTTTTTGCTTACTAATCTGTTTCGTTTCCCTTTCAGATTTAGACTCATTCGAGACCTTACCATTCTGTGCTCACTACATCGCACCTTCCCGATTACCTCTGCGTCCTGCACAACGGCGGGGTTAGAACACATTTTGAAGTCAATTTAATTTTTAGTCTCCCCGTTCGGACTTCTCCATGTCCATTTCCGGTTCTTTTGTTTGCTGAAGAAGGTATTCATTATTCTAACTTATTACGCTCTGCAAATTCAACTAGTAAATTCCCCCTGCTATTTCTAAAACCAATGCCATAACCACCTACTGCCTGATCTGCTGCCTGCTTTTTTCCTACCTTGGCATTGAAATCGCCCTTTAGTACAGTATACTGCGTCTTTCCGTTCCTCATTGCCAATTCTACACTTCCATAGAAGTTTTCGACTGCCTGGTCATCATAATTACATGTATGTGCGTAGGCTTCCTTCAGTTTATACCGCTTATTAAGCTTAATTACGAGGCCTGCCACCTTCTCATTATTGCTGTAAAATTCACCTATATTACCAGCTATATATGTGTTAACAAGGAAACCTACCTCTTGTTCCCGCTTCTCCGGTAAATTGTCATTATTGCTATTATTTATTTTGTGGCGGTAATATGCCACACAATAAATAAGCTTCCACCCAACCTCCTGCTAGATAGCATTCACATAGGGTGAGAAATATTTACGACCGACAATATTATACTTAATTTGTGTTCTTTCAGTCATCCGAGGTCTCCACACCATCAAAGACGGGCAGTATTGATAGAGTCGCACAGGTAATTGCGAAAATAAATGTCTCTTTTCAAGTTTCGATTTATAAACAGTTCTTTATTTCTGACAAGCACGGAGTTCACTACAATTTGTTATTTTTTCACTACACTCATATAATTGGCAGCTACAAACATTACCATAAAGATTCGTGCCACAATTTGAAAACAGTGTAGGTGTTTCCGACATTCAAACAGAGCTTGCCAGTTTTAAGCATTTAATACATTGGGCGCTAAGTATCATATGCAACAAAATTATTTATTCTTGCTTCATAGCTCCCAAATACCTGACCAGAAAATGAAGGGTAGCGTTTCATGCTGGCAGAGCATTAGCAGAACGCCTGTAAAAGGTGTACGTATGCACTGTTTAGAACCATTTAAAGATTTTGCCTATGATGGCACTGAGATGATTTATAATATATTATATCGAAACAAATTACCTCTTAGGAGCCACAAGCTTACTTCATTTCAGCCCATCAGTTTCCTGACATATGATATCACAAGCTTCCAGACTGCAAGGTTTGTAATTCTCTCTTCGGAGCAGACCTGGTCACAGGGTCAAAACAGATGTAATCAAAACTACTGAATATAATTAGAGCCAACAATAATATTTGAACGCAATTATGACAATAGGCATTGCCTTTAAAGCGAGTGCTAGGCAGACGGCCCACATAGAACCATTAGAATATTTGCACTGTTCAAACGAAAACAGCGTCACGTAGATAAAATTTAATCTTTCAACGGGAGACGGGCGGCCTCCTCTTTAAGCGATGTTAGCTCTTGCTTCCTAGCGGTAAGTGCCTCAGCGAGCGTAAAGTTAAGAGTTGAAAGTTTCTGTTGTCTTTCAAGACAGTGTAGCTTCTTAGGATGCGCAAAATGTGCTGAATTACACTTCTGGCTTCCCGATAATGTTCGAAACAAACGCGCCACATACAGCGACACTTCCAACCAGTCATCGGTCCACAAAAGGTTTAACAAGACCTTTTAGAACTATAAGTGTACTTAGCTTTACAGGTTCGCAATGTGCCCAGTAATTCTACAAATTATTATTGCGAAAACGTTTCTTCTTTTATACGTGGCGTGGAAGGCATTGTTTACATAACATGTCCGCAATACCAGAGAGTTGACAAAATTCATTGCCGCTCCTGGGTTTCGAAACCGCTCAGATTGCCTGCCCTGGCCTACTTGCGAGAGTACTATAGACTGGAGCACGCACGATAAGTAGACAGTATATTTTATCTAGTTTTACGAACAGAGCTGTTGCCAGTAATAATAGCCTTTTACACTTAGAGGCGTGCAGGCACAAATTTTTATATAAACGCGCACCGCTCTTCTAGAAGTTATAAAATAACCTGTGATCTATGGTTGGTGAGCCTAGATTGCGCCACACGATTTTTAAACTTATCCATATCCATATGATCGTTCGATCATGTACAAACATCACACTTCAAGACCGTAACAACAGTACTTGTTCTACAACGAGCTGTAAATGTTAAAGTTCAACACACAATACGCCTTATCTTCCTTTTGCATCTCAACCTCATCGTCCGCGGGGTACAGTAGCCAAGTGGCTCCTTCTTTTTTGTCTCCAAAAAAGGTGTGAAAGTTGCACCTCCTTGGCATCTGACATTCTTGGGGCCTATACCTTCACTTAGAGAAATAAGGGCCGGAGTAACCATTCCCTACGTGTATACTAAACTGAGCAAATTTTTTTCGGGAGAATGATGCTTGGTAAATGAACAGGATGGCGCGGGGACACGCTGGTTGCTGTTGCTGAATTTTGAACGAAAGAGCTTGCTGCACGGTCACGATTCGCTAGTGCAAATGTTTGAACATGTATTCTTCGTAATACGCTCAGACTTTTTCAGAAGACCTTGCTCCATTTCGTCTAGCAAAGTCAGTCAAGTCGAGGTGAAATCAGCACTTCGAGAACAGCATTGACACTTTGGATTAGACTTCTTAAGAAAGATCCTTTACAGCAAGTGCGTTTCTTTAGACGGCTGGTTGGAGCGTGCGAGCTGGACCTTGTAATCCAGCTTTCACGCGATAGCATGACCCACCTTTGCTTTTTGAACTGTTCAGAACTGCACTTGCAGTCTAAAGGTCGCAGTGGCTTCTGTGAAGCCTCCTCTCAATTCAAAATCGCGAAATAATTAGGCAGTACTACATAACCGCGTATAGAGGGTATGACGCAAACGTGGCTAGTGGTCACATAGGGTGCGTCCTAGATGAGAAACCGAACGGAGACATGTACTTTTTGCTGTCCAAACCACGTCTCATAGGTGAGCCCTGTAGCCGCAGAGCAGTTTTCCGCTATAACGCAGTTCCCGCAGAGCAACATTTGCTTTGCTAGCTGGCAATCTATGCGGGAAGCGGTGTCATCAGTCTCCTTATAGAACAGAATTTATACTTACAATCGTCCGTTCCAAGCACTTTATTTCGTCGTTTGAAACCATTCCAGTTCGATTCTAAAACCGGGCAATGGAATCACACAATCATTACGATTTATTACACCTGGTAATGCATTGCTTGGGGTAAATAACTGCCTTCAGCTCCAAATATTACAAAAGGTACTCTCGGGAGTGGTGACAGGAGGTTTAGCTCAAGGGTATAGTATATCTTTTTTCTTTAAAGATTGTGCGTTTAGTAGTGTTTATTTATTATCATACGGAGAACGTCCCCTTTTTTTCAGAGCTATAGCAGGAGATGACCCAAAAAGTGTAATCAGTAAAAGACACTCAGTTCAGTTCAGTCGTTCAGTCGTGTCCGACTCTTCGTGACCCTATGGACCATGTCACGCCACGCTTTCCGGTCTCTCACTATCTTCTTAACATCACATAACTTCATCTGCAATGCCTCGAGGATGCCATCTAACCATCGCGTTCGCTGCCTACCCCTTCTCCGGTGACCCTCAACCTTTCCCAACATCAAATCTTTCTCCAGCGACTCCTCTCTTCTCATCAGATGACCAAAGTAGCTGATACGACCAAAGACACTATCAATGTATAAAAACAAAACTAAGAAGAAAACATAAACAAGGACGTACCGCACGCACATGGAAAACAAAACACGCAGACACTAATTCATAGAGTAGACTAACTTATTTCAACGCAGTCGAAAAATAATTGAGAGTTGACGGGTGCCGCGGAAAGCGAGTTACAATCACTTATGTTTCTTAGGGAAATAGGGAAATACTGTAACTTTAGAGCGTATAAAGGGGAAATGTCCAGTGGAGGTAGCTTCTGATGGAGGCTGGTTGAGCGAACTTTAAACAAGCATAATGCGAAAAGTGACAGTGAGAATATATAATTCAACGTAAAAACTTTAAATAAACACTGCGCCAAAGCTCTGAAAAATGAAGTAAATTAACTTAAAAGAGTCTGCAACGCCTGTAAAAGTTGCGGTTATATTGCCGAAAGAAGAAACGAACTGCTTGCACATGCGAAGGAAGAAAAGAGTTCTCTAACGGCTGCAAAATTGGGAGCGCATGTTACGAGTTAGTGTGCATGACCATTACATTGAAAATAAAGAAAACGCATCTTTTCACTGCTGCTAAATGTAATGAATGAAGTTGGTCATTATGCGTTTTATACACATTTGTTAGTTTTGCATTAAATTGTTTCTACCAATCAGAGCAAGATGAATCGCAATCCCTCCATTTCTGATTAAAAGACAAAGGAATGAAGTTGAAGTAATACTCACGTTAATGTCCCACAGACCGGAAAAAGAGCACCTTGTGCGCGTCTACGGTGCAAACGAAAAACAATACGCAGCCGATCACTGCGCAGTTGCAGTAGTACAGAAAATGTATAATTCTGGATTTAGCCTATAGAACAATCATATAGATAACAAACAGGATTTGCAGCAGTACATTGACTATTCAAAAGCAACCCCTTAAAATATTTCTTCGATACTGCTTTTCCTGCCGTCCTGCATGTGGAGCATTCTGTGCATGAAACATTTGAGATCAACTCTAACGCCGTATTCGACATCATGTATGGTTCTTATAATAGTGCCGGAACTGGCTCCCTTGCGTTGCAGGACAAAAACGATGTCGATACAGGGGAAGCTGCCCGCTGCTTCTAGACAAGACAGATACTTATAGAACTCTTAATCGAAAATCAGACAATTTAGCCGGCTTTTAGCATTCGATGACATGCTACTCTGCTTAGGGAATTGAATCGGGTAGAGAAAGGCGGAATGAAAGAGGTGTTGATAATGAAAGAAATAAAATTACGGAGAGAAGAATGCGACTATAAATGCGCACTACACTGTATCATCGAGTAATTATAGACAATGAAGTGACGCGATGCACAGTCTTATAAAATAGCTTTAGGGCGTCAGCAAATGCTAACCGCGGACGAAGCACAAAACAGAATTTTGAGAAGCACGAAATGAAACGCTGCCGCTGAACATATATGCAGTACACTTGTATAGGTATCGGCTATGCAGGTGTAAACAAATTGGAATATATGCATTAGGTTTACTCTGAGAATTTATGAGGAAATCATGATTCAAGGAAAGCAAGATCTGGGTTTGGTAGAGAGCGAAACAAACAGGCAGATAACAGCTATACGGGGCTAAGTGTCTTGGTGAGGATGGGTATCCGTACGGCTGACGAATATGTTCCATACAGCTGGCGAATATATAAGCTTTGCTGGGAGTGTTTTCGGGACGATGCCGTTTTATTTTTGTTATGGAGCTTTCATGCAGTAATATGAATACTATCGCAGTAAGATCTATAATACTCGCATCATATGTGGCTCAAATCAAATTGCAAAGTGAGCTTGTGTACAATATCTGAGATTTCTAGCCTTCCCAGAAAGAATGACACGAACGGCTCTCACATAACAGAGAAAACGCAATGCTGCAAATAGCCAGCCACTGTCGACAAGTAGACGTCAGCATGCACACATGAGTTTCCGTAGTATAACATCAAATGGCTACCATTGGCGAACATAGACCTTTCGTAAGACAGCTACCTTTTTTGTGACCCAAACTTATGTAGGGAAGAAGGGGACAATATATATACAAGTGCCAAATTTCAGCGTCAAATCTACAAAAAGTAACACGGCAGAAAAAGGAACCAAACTTGAGAAAGCTAAAAGCGTGTTCTCTTGCATATATTCAGCAAATTAGCAGAATTACATTGAAGTTGCAAGTTGGCGCATATTTGACTTTCTCAGCTCTCCATGTACAGCAGCCCAAATCTCGACCTGGCAGGAGCGAAGACTGTCTTTTGTCTGCTCTTGCCTGTCATAAAGAAGCTATTCGGCGAAAAAATCAAGTTCAAGGAGAAGCTCATAACGCCCTTGCCTAGTCTCGACCTTTCTGAACATTTATTAGCCCTGACGGCGCTGGATGTAAGGAGCTGGCGCCACACGGCGTCTGTAACTCCCGGCAAGAGGGTGAACGGGAGGAAGAAGCCGCCGCAAGTAGGGACGTGTGGGAGTGGACATATGTTGAAGAGAAAACGGCTCAGCAGCATTGCTGGACAATGGATGGCCGTGGAGTTCCTGCTCATCGCTTCCCATATGGCCTACGACCTGGTTGCCAGACCTAGGAGTGGCAGATTTATAGTGTGTGTTGGTCTTCGTCTTATTTATTTTAAGCTTGCTCGTCTTGCCGGACGCCGAGCGCGGCCGGGCAGCGAGCAGGAAGGAACTGAGACTGACCCCGATCCCGGCACGATAACAACAACCCTTTATTTCACGCAAACAGCATCTTTATATAGCTAGCACTCATGTGACCAGTGACGTCACGGACAGACAATGTTTCAGGCGCGGCACAGGCGCTATCAGCACATCTCCCCTTTTCTCTGAAAAAATACACTGGCATTTGTAACAAACTTAGCACTGCTACCAATAAAGGATGAACACTTTTTAATGGATGCAACCAATGCTCAAAACAAAATAACAATCAGTTACTGAACACATATCGGTCTGGTGGTCGGACATGACGGCCAAATCGTGTTCTATATCCAAGACGGCTGGTTTGTGGCAAGGGGGTATTAGATGGATCGGCAGGTGCCTTCGGTTTAGATGGATTAGTTTCCTGTTCCATTTCTACCCGAATATCATATGCCTGCGGAAAATCATAGCTACCTCCTTCTTCCTCGCAGTCATTCTGCTGGGAAACAAAGCGAACCAGGAATTTCCTGTTTATTTCTAGAACTACACCCGTAGAAATTCTAACTACATACGACCTCGGACGTTCTGCAGGACGTAAGACTCGCGCTTTCACTTTGCAGTCTGTCACCCATACTTCCGCTCCTGGTTTGAGGACTGGCAGCGGAAGAGCCCTATGACGACCATTGAAGTACCTACGCTGCCGCTGCCGGATGGTTACATCGCGATCTCTGAATTTTTTCAGGCTCACCTTCTGGGGCACAAGGCTCTTCGGAGGGACAGGGACTGTTGTGCGTAGCCGCCTGCCCATCAGAAGCTCTGCAGGGCCTTTTCCCAGTGGCCCTGGGGTATCCCTGTATGCTAGCAGAGAAAGATAGGGGTCCTTATCTTTTATAATCAGCCGTTTAATTGTTTGGACCATCCTTTCTACTTCCCCATTTGCATGAGGGTATCTGGGGCTCGTCGTCAAAAAGAGGAAGCCATAGTCGCGAGCAAACGACTGGAATTCCTGAGATACAAATTGTGTTCCCTTATCCGAGATGACAACCTCTGGTATGCCATGTCTTGCAAAGAAACTTTTGAGGTGCATGACAGTGACACTTTTTGTAGAAGATAGCAAGGCTACCTCTGGGTATCTAGAAAAATGATCTGCTACCGCCAAATACCATTTTCCCTCAATATCGCAGAGATCAACACCTAGCTGTGGAGTGGTTGCCAGAATCATTGGTTCCGACTTTTGTTGCCTGCGTTCCGCGCACACTGGGCAATCAGTCACCAAAGCTCTTAGCAGGCAACTCTACCCAGGTCACCATACGCACTCTTTGGCTCGAGCTCTGCATTTCTCGATTCCTTGGTGACTCTCGTGCAAGCGCGTCAAGACCTCTGCGCGTAATTTTTGTGTAATCACCAGCTGCACACCTTTGAGTAGCACGCCTTCAGCAACTGTCAGCGTTGCTCTTTTCTGCCAGTATGGACGCAAGACCATCGACAGCGATGAGAACTTGGGCCAGCCTTCCAGGCTGAATTTTACGAGAGCTTGACAGACTTCATCGGCTGCTTGTTCAGCTTTGACTCGTTCAAAAAGGTTAGCCTCGACGGCATTTGTCAAACAGCCCGAAACGAATTTGGCGACTTCGCCAATACTCAGCGCATGGGCATCAATTTGATTTCCCTGAATCGGGGCTCTAGACAATACATCTGCAGTAACGAGGCTCTTACCCGGGGCATGCACAACCGTAAAGCTTAACCGCATAAGTCTCATGCGAAAGAGCTGAATACGAGGAGGCAAAACATCTAAAGGTGATTTTCCCAACAACGTTACAAGTGGTTTGTGGTCGGTTTCAAACAAAATTTCAAGACCTTTGGTGTACCCTTCGAATCGTTCTGCCGCCCAGGTCATTGCCAACGCTTCCTTCTCAATCTGAAAATATCTGGTTTCGGCAGGCGTCAACGAGCGTGACGCAAATGCAACAGGTCCTTTTCCATTGTTTGGTTGAACTTGTATCAATACGGTCCCCAAACCGAATGATGACGCATCAGCGGAAAAATCGTAGGTTACTTAACATTATAGTTAGCCATGACACGCTTCGGAGAGATAACGTCTTTTACGTATGACAGCGCTTGCTCTTGGGCTGGTACCCACGTCCATTCGGAACCCTTCAAAAGCAAGTGACGTAAAGGCGCCGTTTTCCAAGCCAAATCTGGTATGAATCTTGCCAGGTGATTAGCCATACCGAGCAGCCGTCGAACGTCAGACACGTTAGCTGGCGTCGCCAGCTCTTTGATAGCACGAACTTTTTCAGGATCCGGCTTGATGCCGTCTTTACTAAGCGCACAGGCAAGAAATCCTATCTCAGTTACCCCTAAGGAACACTTTTCTTTGTTTAGCGTAGCACCGGCACTGGCGAGACGATGTAAAGTTAGACGCAGGCGTTCGTCATGTTGAGCCTTGTCGTTACCAAAAATGAGCACATCATCCATCAGGTTTATCACGCCTGGGATTCCTTCAAGTATCTGCGACATTTTCTTCTGAAAGATCTCGGGTGCCGACGTTATTCCAAACGGCAGACTTTGAAAACAGTATCGCCCAACTGGCGTTATGAACGTAGTGAACTGGCAAGAAATGCTTTGCCTTGGGCTAGTTGGTTCATAATTGAAGTGCATTATGAAGATGGCGCGAAAGGGACGAGGACAAGGAAGGAACACCAAAATAATAAGACAGGCACCAACTTTCAACTGATGTTTATTCGCGCAAACCCTTTCATTTATTTATAAAGCAGCCAAACCGTATCACAAAGGCCTATCACATAGTCATCCACGTGGAGCACTGAGATCACCGGTGGTATTGGTCACAGACAAGAAAACCTCACAGTATAATAAGCCAGTAAACAAAAAATAGCAATTCATCACAGTAAAGCACAGTAAAGCAAGCATCCACTGTCGGCATGACATAGCGTTCGCGAAGTACACTTTTGTTTAACTGATTCAAGTCAACGCAAATACGAACCGCTCCAGATGGTTTGAGTACTGGCACAATTCCTGCACACCATTCTGTTGGTTCTTCTACTTTGCGGATCATGCCATCTCGCTCCATACGCTCGAGCTCTTGCTTAACTCTGTCACGCAAGGGTAAGGCTATGCAACGCGCAACATGAATTGAAAAAGCTGTCGAGTTCGGCTTTAGCCTAATTTTGTATTCTCCTTTTATCGCTCCTAGACCACTGAAAAGCTTCGGGTAGGAAGCTTCGACGGCTGTTGCGCTTCTCACCGAGTCCGCAAATTTAATAACTTCCAGAGCCTCAAGCGCTGGGAGACCCAAAGGTACGGAGCGTAACGGTGAGACCACGTATACGATTTGTTGTACAGTGTTTTGTTTCCACTGGATAGTGGCATGAAACTTTACAGCAGCTTACTGGCCCCAGCCAGACGACCGACACATCCGTTTAAGAAGGCTCGATCAAACATTAAAATTTTACGTTCCGCGTTATATTCCGCGTCATCAGACATGCTTACTACATATACTTCGTTTAAACGTGGCTTTCACGCACAAGTACTTATATTTAATTGGACAGATGGACTCGCCGGAATGTTCAACTTGAGGCATCCCAGAGTCTGCGAACCATATATTATTGGTGTGCCCATCGTATGCGCACGAAAGAAGTGTGCTAGCGGCTTCCTTGAAGCATTTAGACAAGAGGCCTCTGTCGGAGGAACTGCTGCTGGGCGCTTGGCAGGACAAGGGGAAGGGTGCCCAGGCAGTGCGTGCTCTTTGCCGTTTTTTGTGCGCCAGCGGACTTGATTCGCGCCTGTAAAACAAGCTGCTGTGTCTGTATATGTATTTCATATGCATTCTCCCACATCGTCACCCATCATGACCTTCTTTCGTCTCTCCTTCCCCTTCCCCAGTGCAGAGTAGCAGGCCAGATTTGAATTATTCCGGCCAACCTCTGCCTTTTCCTTTCAATAAATACATCTATCTTTCCCAAAACATTCAGTGGCTCATTCTACGGGCCTGTTAGGATTAGGTCGCACTTTTCTAGCCTGGTAGGTAAACCGGGAAACGTCGAGGGCACAACAGAAACTTCGGCACCGGAATCAACTTTAGCGAACGCCGGAGTGCCGTTAATGACGACCTGTCCATACCGAGAATTAGAGTACTCCCCGTTCACCGCGCCAACGAAGTACGCTCCCTTGTCCATATGGAGAGAATAAAGTTGTACCTTCTTTCGATCACGTGCAGCCTTTTTTCGACATACAGCTGCGAAGTGTCCTGAACAACCACAGTAGTTGCATTTGGCTGCTTTTGTCTGGCGCGAGGCTCTGGGGTGCGTTCCTTGACCGCAGTTGGGGCATGACTCGGGGGTGCGTGGTCGGTAGGACTGGACTCTGGGTCGCGGACCTTGTATTCCAGATCAACAGTTCTTTGACGAGCTGTCCGAGTGCTGTCCTGAAGAATACTTTCTGGGCTGCCCTTGCTTGCTGACCGCGTCAAGATTGCCGGTCGCCGTTACCAAAGGTTCGCCGGTTTCGCGCAGTTGCAGCTGCTGTCGTTGGACGGTCTTCTTTAAACGCGCTTTTGCCAAAGCGCTGGCGAGAGTCAAATTCGCATTCATTTGAAGCGACTCAGAGAGCTTAGCATCCCTGAGGCCGACCACGAACCTTTCGCAAATTATGCGTTCTTTTTCCTTGTAGTCGCACAGGTCCGCCATCGTGTGCAACGCTGTAACGAATTGGTCGACTGACTTTCCAGGTTCTTGAGTGCGATGGTGAAAGCACGCGCTCTCATAAACAAGGTTCCTTGCGGCGACGAAGTGCTCGTCGAACTTCTTTTTGACGACTTCGTATTGCTTCTGTTCTTCTTCGGGTAATGAAAAAGTAGAGAAGATTTCTCTCGCTTGCCTGCCCATCGTATAAAGTAGCGTCCGGACCTGCGCTTCTTTATTCCGCTCATTTAGGCCCGAGGCGAAGCGGTAGTCATCAAAGAGTTGGATCCAAGAAGGCCATTCGGACGTCCGGTCGAAGTCAAACCTTGGCGGAGCTGGAACCGCAAACATGCCGTGGGAGGGCTTGACTGCGTTGTCCTCTGACATGGCGCCCGTTGAGAAGTTAAGGCAACGCCTCTCAAAAGCCAGAGTATCCCACTTCTGACACCATGTCGCGTTTGGTCCCTTGCCGGACGCCGAGCGCGGCCGGGCAGCGGGCAGGAAGGAATTGAGAGTGGCCCCGATCCCGGCACGATAACAGCAACCCTTTATTTCACGCAAACAGCATCTTTATATAGCAAGCACTCATGTGACCAGTGACGTCACGGACAGACAATGTTTCAGACGTGACACAGGCGCTATCAGCAGATATAATGTTCATGCATATAATAGGCGTTGCTAGTTTGGGCGTTCGCGTCGTGATTTTGTTTGGTCCCACCGAATCAGCTCTTCAATTGATGGGTTTTAAAGACCATCCTCAAAATTTTGGCTTCCATGGCAGGGCAAGGCCTTTGTGTGGGCTTCATAAGGAAATACGTTTTGGAAACAATTTGCGCGCTTGGAACTTCATCGCCTTAGGCGAACGCATAAGATTGTTGGAGCAAGAAGAGCTTTGGTAGTTTTGAGAAGAGAGAATAGGTGAGCGCGAACCTACGAAGGTGAAACTGGAGTTAGAGGCACATAGTTTTCAGTTGCATTTGCTCATGGCTCAGGGATGGTGGCACACATTCTTCTCAGCTTCTAGTGGAATGCAGTGCATTACGTCCTCCATAGACCCCATAGGCTTATTCCGCTATTCAATAAAAATCGGGATATATGCCTATGTCACTTCCAGATTCGGTGCTTCATGTGCGAGAAAACTGGGCAGAGAACCTCCCCAGATAGCACAGAATGTGGGGCCCCAATAGGTCCGATGTAGGAAAGTGGGGCTGGGGCAACCATCATAAAACCTGCATCGGTCCCCGATGGGGCAAAAGTGGGAACGCCCCATTTGGGCTTGCCCCTCTTCCTTCTGCATGTGTCCCATAGCGGCATTGCTCGGGCTAATGCAGAGCACATTTCGTAATCCAAAATAAATGTGGGCTTTTTATGGGAAAGCCCTCATAGATTCGAAATGAGGCCGCCCCCAATAAATCTTTGTGGGACCAACATCGGCCGAAGTGGGGCAAGAAAACGGACATACCGACATGCTTACCCAATCGTCCCCTTGTAGGTTACTTAAGGGCAGGTGAAATATGAAAGAGAGCTCAATGTGGGCATGCCCTCGTGAAGCCCAAATGAGGCAACCTTAGCTAAACCGCTTTAGATCCCACATAGGCTGTAAAGGGGCTGGAAAGTGGGCGTGCCCGCATGGTGCTAAAATTGGTCCCTTGTGGGGACTTTGAAGGCACGTGCAACAGCAGGTGAGCTCTAGGTTCAAAAACAATAGGGAACCCAAGCTCAAGTTTCGCCGCGTGATGGCAGCGCCGCATTCCTGGCATGGTGGCGAAATGTGAAACGATGGGACGTCGCCGGAGCAGACGCTCCGCTAGCTTCCTGTGCACGTGCGGCGATCGAGTTGCGAATGGCGGTTATTTAGCGATACAAAAACGCTTCCGCTGATGCGAAACGGAGGTACTAAGTAGCATTGTGTCATGGGTAGCCACAATAGTAGGCGAAGCGCCAAAAGACGAGGCTCACGTGTGGAACTTTGCAGATTTCATTGGAAGCGTTTCCACAAGACCTGTTTTCCAACCGCATGACAGCATTCTGAGAAGTCTCGCGTCCTTTGTAAAAACGAAAAGGGCCAATTTTCCCCTTCTCCATAAACTCAGAAATGTTCGACAGTTGACAAACACGTCTTAGAGAGGCATCAAAAGAGTACAATGGTTTAACACCATCTATACGATGTGAAGGGGGTAGAGGATTATCCTGCTCTTCGCTCCGCGCGTGTCTTGCTTTGCCGATATTCTGTGCTCTCTCCCTGCTTTGCGAGTGCTCTGAAAGCAACCAAATCAACAGATATCCAGCGTGCGACGTCCGCGATCGATAATGATGTGTGAATGTGCCCTACGACCAAGAAAATATCTAGGAACGAGTCCTTTTTTTTTCGGGGGGGGGGGGTGGAAAACATGCTTGGCTGAGCCGCTTTTACAGATTACCGCAAATTGGCCAATAAATGAACCAACATTATTATTATTCATAACCAAAATATGTTGGAAGTGCAATACAAAAGCGATCCTAGTTATGGCTCGATTGACACTACTCGCACGGAGCACCCTATTCGGGTCACAGGTTTCGTAAATGCAAACCAAATATAAATGACGCACAACCATTTAGTAAGAACCGAAATAAAGCACGATTGTAGTACAAGCTTGGATTTCACCTTCCTTCCGAGCCAGCGAGCCGGTTATGTCGCGTGCAGCGCGCGGAGCATGCATGTGCCTTTGAGACTGCTAGCGTTCGTGCCTTTGAAGAAACATCTCCTTCGGACTATAGCTTATTCTTCTACTGCAAGATTTGCTTTAGTAACATCGTAATAATAAAACCAAACCCGTATACGGATCTCATGCAACAGGCCAAAACAATAATCAACAAGCGAGCAACTTTATCTCAGAGTACTGATAATACTTCCGCAGTTTTTAAACATATTATATACGACAATAGAGTTGCATAGCTGACTTACCTCGAGATAAACGTCCTACGTTTTCGCTAACGTGGGAAACGCATTCACGATCAATATTTATTCATCGCCGTCTGTCGCCTGCTCTACAGTGCTGACGTGAATAAAAATTTTCTCGCCTACATTTACGTTTCCTCCATGGAAATACGCGGCAGGTTGTCCAATAATAAAAACGGAATGGAGGCGGCATGTTGCGATGCGCCTGCGGGGGCGTGTCAGGGCGCGTGCTCGTTCGAGAGAAAGCGCGCGGCGCACGTCGCGAAGGCAGCGAGCCGAGCCAGCGGCGTCCCAGTGTGTGTTTTTCTGCCACAGATGGCGTTGCTCATCAGGAGCCGCAGCGCTGCCCAGCGATGCTTTGGGAGCCTATACCCAGCCCAATTGGGGCTGCGTACACAAAACTGCTTTATATCCCACATGGGCCGTAATGGGGCTGAAAGGCGGGAGGGCCCGCATGATATCAAAATAGGTCCTTTGTTTGGAATTTGAAGGCACGTGCAACAGCAAGTGGACTTTAGGTTCAAAAACAACACCCAGCCCAATTGGGGCTGCCCACACAAAACCGCTGTAGGTCCCACATCGGCCGTAATGGGGCTAGAAGGCTAGCGTGCAATTGCGTAATCATTGTTTCCAACCTTTATTTGTATTAGATGTTGCCCTAAATTACTATTAGAGATGATTTGTATAACAGTTGTTGCCATGTTTAGTCGGTTAGAAATATTACTGGCTTTCGTTCTGACGCTCGTGCAAATTGCGCTAAAATACTAAAACATACTGATTGCTAACTGTTGCTCCTTATGTGGTTGCTGTGGACAGCCTACTACTCTCAGCATAATGCTCCCCTGACGGGGCAGGGGCAGGCAGGACACCGCCGCCTGCGGCGGGGGCTATCCTGCCACCGAATGTTTATCTGTTATAGGCCGTAATTGCACCCGCCACCGCTTCGGTGGTGGACGACGCCTGTTGTTGCGGCACACGTCTTTCTATCCTTCTTCCTTTTCTTTCTTCTCTATTCTCTCCTCGTCTGCACGAGGCAGTGGAGGTGGCTCAGGTACAGAGCCAGTAGCAGGCCCGTGAATATTTTTCCTTCTTCCTACAGCCACAACCGCAACATAATATTATGGTTCGGAACACACAACCTTATAGCCTGAACAAGATGCACATGAAGTCATTTAGGTTAGATTAATGGTATGAATTATTGTAAAATTTAATATGGTGGCTTTTTGAAAGTGCACACATGTATAAAATTGATTGGGAAACCTTGGACTAGGGCTTTCTATCAATTTCCTACGTCGGACCCCTATGAGAATAATGGGGGCAAGCCCAAGTGCGGCTTGCGCTATAGAGCCCGCATCTGTCCTATGTCATTATCTGAGGGGTTAACTGAAATAAAAATTTCATCCAGAGCGGCTGCCCAAATCTGTCCAAAGTAAGACCATCGGGGGGAGTTGGCAGGATGCGCCCTTTTGGCAATGCGGGAAAAATGTGGGCAGCCCCGCAAGGGCTGCCTGCATCGGTCCCTAGTGGGGCCCATCGGGGCCCTGTCAATAGGCCTCTTCAGGCCTACGCCGGCCCCTCTTGCCGCACCCACACTGAGCACACCGGGGCTGTCCTGCATTGCCTGTTATATACAGGTGTGCTTAAAGTTTAAAATGCTATGTTGCTCTTGGCGCATAGAACTAACATTAAAATTTCCAGAGGGTGAGGTGAGGATCTCTTAAAATACGTCTCGGACAAGATCATAACATGATGTCTATCCACTCTTCTTTAACATGTCAGAATTTGCAATGTTCCTGATGCCAAAGCTTCATTTAAATTGATTCATGAGATCCTATGGTGCAGTCGACGTCCCCTGCCTCGATACGATTAATTAATGTTCTCTTGCCTTCTGTAGTGGCGAGCGTTTCGGACGGTTGCAAGGTTTCGCTCTCAATGTGTTACGAACGATGTTTCATCAGGAAAAGGATACCACCTTATAGGTGTGAGAGAAAGCTATCTTGTCTTGACAAAAGGCAGGCACACCAGGCTTTTAAGCTGAATGACGGAGCCCTTTTCAAGTCATAGCAAGTGTATCCCGGGCAAATACTTGCCCGGGATACACTGTCATGTTTGGTTGATGTTTTCGGGTTGAGAGGAAGAAAGTGTCAATATTCCCTTGGGAAAGAAGAGGAAGAATAGAAGAAGCGGAAGAAGAGATTGGTCACCGCCTTGTTTGGACAAGGTTAAGGTCTGCGAGGAAGTGAGTGTCATTTTACCCCTGGGCAAAGAAGAGGAAAATGAGAAGAAGAGGAAGTTGAGACGTGCCTGAGTGTAGAAGAGGAAGTGTTTTCCGGTTCTTCTTACAGTTGGTAGTGTGCGCGTGTGCTGTGTATCTTCTCCTGTGTTTGTGTTTATTTGCGCCACATATCTGAATACGATGATGCACCAACTTGCCCCTCAAGCCGTTAACTTGAACACCCACTGGTCCCAAAGCGATTGCGCACTCAAGTGCATATTCGTTCGCACAAAACTGCACTCTCAGATCGTCAGGGGATGCGATAAACCAAAACCAGAGTGCTCAAATAATTTTGCTCACCCGGAGTTCAAACGAACATGAAATGATTCGCCACGTCGTGTGTTGCATGGCAGAGTACAGTGCCTAAGGGGAAAGTGAACAATGTTCTATTAGAAAACAAAGACTCACCTTATGTTGGCGAAGACTATTTAGGCAGATCGTAAACGTGCGTCTGCTGCAGTTGGCATCTTCCGCTTTCCTTGATTGTTTCTTTTTCTGTGTTTCCATGTTTGTATGACCTCCGTGTTTTCGGAGAAGGAGGAGGAAAAACTTTATATAGCCCTATATTACTTGGCGGTTTTTGGGACATCTTCAGAGATGTCTGCTTGTTGAATCCACAAGAGCCTTCTCTGGTCGACCTCAGCCACTTCTGCACAATTGTCGGTTGCCCTCAGTCCAGGGCTCCGCTGTCTACTGCCGCCCGTTGGGCTCGCTGTACCAGCGGTCGCTGGACAGCAGAGTGTCCCATTGCTGCGCACTCGGGTTTCGAATTTTGGGGACGACATCTATGTTTTGACAGGCCGTTGGTTTTTCATCGCACCACGGACATCTGTCCGCGTATATGGTAGGGTGCATTTTCTTTAGTATGTGTAGGTTTGGGTATGAACCCGTCTGTAATTGTCTCCATATGACAGCTTCCTCTCTGGTGAGAGAACTCTGCGGTGGGGGATATTGCATTCGTCTTCCTCTATAGTTTTCTAGTATGGCCGAGTATGCATTGGGTGCTGGCAAAAGTTCCGGGGACTCATCGGATGCTCGGAAAGTAGTGTATGCTCGAGCTATCCTGTCGGCCTCTTGGTATCCTGCCACCCCCATGTGCCCCGGTTCACATTTGTGTCTGGTCTTGTTTTCTTCGCGGGTTTTAATTCTGTCACTCGCTTCGAGGAGTATACGGAGCGCGTGACGACCAATCCTACCATTCATGAAATTTCGACAGGCTGTTTGAGAGTCCGTGAGTATCGTTAGCGAACGCCCAGTTCTATAGCCCTCCGCCACCACTAGAGCAATGGCTACTTCCTCGGCCTCTGCTACTGTGCAGTGTCGGATAGAGGCGCTGGTCACTTTGTGTAGAGACGAATCGACCACCGTGGACTGCTTCTCTTCTACCTTGGTGGAGGTTAGGGTCCATGTTTCTCGGAATTGGAGCTACCTTGTGGGACTTGCGATGTTCGTTGGGGATCGTTTCCGTCCTTGCTGATTCTCGCTTCTGCTCACAGTATCCGAGTCTCTGTAAGAGCGCTCTTCTAGTCGTTGTCTGCAGCAGCCTGAATTTTTGCGACTCAAGCTGCGCCTCGCGTAGTTCCTCGAATGCGTTTTTCAATCCAAGCGCCAAGAGCTTTTCTGTAGACGTGTTGCGCGGTTATCGGAGCGCCGTATTATACGCTTTGCGTAGCAGGGCATCCGCTTGTTGTATTTCACTCTTGTTGAGGTAGGGCAGGCTGTACATAATTCGGTTCACTACCAGGTTTCTAACTAGTTTTAGTGTGTCCTCTTCGCGCATGCCATGCCGCCTGTTGGTGATGCGGGTGATCATGCGCGTCACTTGTAGCGTTGTTTTGAGCATGGTAAAAGTGTGACTACTGCGTTGGTTCGATTGAACCTAGATAACTAATATTCTTATTGTCTTTTCCGGGAAGGGCATTCCTTCCAGGTCGAAGTTGAGATCCAGGTCCTCACTAGTTGGGACGGTCCAGTTTTGTTTGCCTCTCCACACTCGAAGCAATTCCGATTTCTCAGTCGAGCATGCGAGTCCCTTTTCTCCGAGATATTTCTGTACACAGGAGGCCGCTTCCTGTTGTTTTTCTTCCTTCTCCCCGAGGGAACCGGTGTTCGTCCAGACTGTTATGTCGTCTACATACATGGCGTGCCTGATGCCTTCGATCTTCTCTAGTTTTCCTGCTAAACCTACCATAGCTATATTGAAGAGGATAGGTGAGATGACTGATCCTTGCGGATGTCCTATGTTTGGCGCGTGAATTTTGTTCGATCGAAGGTCTCCCATGCCGATGGTGGCAGTTCTATCTGACAGGAAGGCTTTGACGTACCCATGGATTCTGCGTCCGCAGTCCAGGTCGTCTAGGCCTCTAAGGATCGCTTCGTGACTGACGTTATCAAATTCTTCCTTGATGTCGAGGGCCATTATGACATTTTCACCCATTAGGAGTACGTTGCGGAGCACATCTTGTATTTGAAGCAGCACGCCCTGCGTCGAGAGTATTTCTCTGAAGCCGGACATGGTATGGTGTACACGTTCATTATCTTCCATGAAATTTTGCAGTCTGAGCATCACCACCCGCTCGTAAAGCTTGCCCAGGCACGACGTGAGTGAGATGGGCCTGAGATTTTCAATTCGGAGCTGTTTGCCAGGTTTAGGAATCATAATTACCTCAGCGTGTTTCCAGTCTTCGGTAACCTTCTCCACCTTCCAGTGTTTGTTTAGAAAGCTTACGAGCTCTTGTATGAGGTCGTCACTCAGGTTTCGGATCAGTGTGTTGTCGATTCTGTCGCTTCCTGCTGCCGTGTATTTGGTCATATTCCTTATGGCCGCGTAAACTTCTTCCACAGTTATTGGGCGGTCGAGTCTCTCGTTTTCGGCTCCGCGACAGGCTCCTTGGTACCGTGAGGGGTTGTGATCACAGAAACCTTTTTCGTGCCTTCTCTAAAAGGTCGGCGTCCGAACCCTGGAAGGAGTGGATGAATCTGTGGATGCTTTTACTGTTTTCTGATTTTGCTTGGTCGGATCGATTAGTACTCTTAGGAGATTCCAGGCTCTGGCCGTACCTAAGGATCCCTTAAGCGGGTCGCTGAATTGTTCCCAATGTTGTCTCGCGAGTTGCGCTGCGTATTCTTCAGCTTTTTCCGCAACTTCTGCTTTATCTTTAGTTTTAGTTTCCTGTTGTGTTTTTGCTTCCGCCATCTTTTGCTGAGACTGCGTCTGGATTCCCATCGTCGCAGAAGGTGCCCGTCTACTTCGGGCGTCGTTGTTTGTCCTACACTTTTTGTGCATTTGTCTCGCGGTTCTGTCAACATGCCACTCCATTCTTCTAGTGATAAGATGACGCCTTCAGACTTTTTGCAAGCCCCGCTGAACACGTTCCAGTCCGTGAGGTTTGCTTGTCCTATCCGGCATCTTACCCTTTCCGATGCTATTCGTTTCCGGAGGATAAAGTGATCGCTGCCTAGGTTTTCCATCATGTTTTCCCACTGTGACCCTCTGCTCTTCCTTCTGAACTTGAGGTCCGGGCAAAGTGTTCATGCTCACACTATTACCGATTCTCCTGGGGGTCATGGGATCTGTGATTAGCCTGCAGCCAAAATATTCGACTGCCTCCGCTACTGTTCTTCCCTTGATATCTTGTTTACGGTATCCCCAACTCGTGTCCATGGCGTTGAAATCTCCAACGATAATGAGTGCATTTTCTTTGGCCATCTTGTAAACTCCGTGGAAGAGTTCGAAGAATTTCGCTCTTCTGTGTCTTGGCTGGCGGGCTGTGTACGTTCAGTACGAATGTGCTCCTTCCCTTTCGCTTTTTCGGAATGATTTTCACAACACGTGCTCGATGTCTGTGTCGGTGATGGTATCGTGTATGATTGCGGTGATGGCTTTGATGACTAGAACCGCTGCTTTACCTCCCTTTTTGGCTCTCGTAACCATCGTACCCCTGTAAAGAGGGCCTGGTTCCAGTCTTTTGGAGCGCAATCACATCGGGGGGTGTAAGCCGTGTGTTTATATATTGTTTTATTAGGGCCTGTTTTTTTGCGGTAGCCTCTGCAGTTCCATTGCCAAATTTCTAAGTTTTCTTGGTCTTACTAACGAGTCTTGGTCATGTTTACGTGTTAGTGCTGTTGGCTTGTTAGACAGCGAACGCCCTTAACGATGGACGGTTGTACGCTCTTTCCTTAATGTTTTCGTTACGTCTTTGTTTTCGAAAAGCACTTTTGATTTCTGAGATGTACCCCTGAAATTGTACCTGCATCTGTTGCATTTGAGATTGGATTTGCCGCATCATATCCTGCATGATCTGTCGCATTCGTGTTTCAAGTTCTCCATTGTTCAATGCTTGTGGTTGTTTTGGAAGGGCTCTAGTGATGTCAAGCTCCCGCTGTTGTGCCTTTAGTGTTTTGGTTAGTTCCTCGACCTTGCGTTCGAGCTCATTTTGTTTGAGTCGAGCGAGTTCAAGCTCGCGTCTGAGCGCATCGCTGCTCACGTCTTTAGCTCCTTTGGCAGGAATATTTTCGTTGTTTGTATTGTTTGTGTTACTACTATTTTCTACCGAGTGCGGATCAATGGTAGATGCCCAGCTTACCTTGCTGCCGCCTGCCTGGGAAAGCTTCTGTGTTTTCCGAACACTATATGTAAATGATGTGGAGTTTATAAGCATCCTGGGTGTACTCTGTGTTTTGTGAAGGCCTCCAGTGGACGCTCTCGACAGTAGTGACCGTCGCAGGGTGTGTGATGGGTGCGATGTGCTGTGGCGTTCTGTGCACTGATCGTCGAGAACACCTTGTACCTGGCTCATCGGGTTCAGTTTCTTCTCTTAGAAAAAACTTTCAGAAGCAGCATTCGATGCAGACGCTCCAAATCGCGTGGGCTCAGGCTGCAAAAAGCGCCAAGTGTTCATAGGCTCTTGTGTTCAGGCCAGCAGAAGAACACGCAGCTTGAGAGGCGCAATGCTGTAAAACGGTAGAGACGCCAGTCTTCCAGGTGCGCCTTATCCAGCACAATCAGCACGGCGCAGAACGCACATGATGGCTATGTGCTCCTGTTCAGGAGTAAGAGAGACGGCGGCCACTCCTAGGTCTGGTCAACCGGGTCGTAGGCCTGGTGGGACGCTATAATCGCAACCTCTGCGGCCACCCATCTTCCAGCAATGCTGCTCAGTCGTTCACTCTTCCACGTGTGTCTGTGTTCCTCTCCCACTTCTAACTCTTTAGGCGTCTTCTTCCTTCTGGTCACCTTGTGCGGAGAACTACAGACCCCATATGGGGGCTACCTCCTTACACTAGGACATAAAAAATATGGCCGATTTGAATAGTTATTCAAACACAAAGTGGGTGCGTAGGACTGCTTAACACCATTATACCTTTCATGCATTCCCACATACATCTTCGATTTACACTCTCTCCAATATCTGCCCTCGGCTCACGCAAGTGGTGGACAGCAGTCACTAATACAAACAGCGCCGACGGTTGCGCTTCCAGAACAAACAACACACACACCTAAGGTCCAAACACTCCGATCGCTGCCCTTGGTGGGTTGCCCGCGGGCGGTGGTTTCAAAGGGACGTGTGCCCATGCGTCTTCCTGAGAAGACACCAACAGCAGCTCCCTTTGTCGCGCATTCTTCCTAGCCCGTGTTTCACCGCGATGTATGGCCTCCGCGCTCTTTCACCTCAAACCGAGAGACAGAGCAGTTAGCGCCGAACCCACAACCAATGCGCTTACGCTGTGCTTTTAAACTGCTCTGTCTTGCCTCCTTCTTGGCACGGTCGAAGTGCGCCTTTTCCGAGAATCGGAACGGACCAAACCGATGGCGTCGCCCGTTTCCATGTGGTCCTATATCACTTCCGAAGTACGGCCGCCTGCGCGACCGTCATAAATAAACATGGCCGCCCCTTCGGAATCTCCCCCCGACAGTGGACCCGCGGCTTCGGACAGACATCGGCGAAACCCGTGATCGCGGATAGTAGTGCTACGCACTAAAAAAGCGGCCGTTTTGCAGCTAGATATATGGGCAGTGGTAGGTTTCCGTCATGCATTTCTTTGCCAAGCGAGTCGTAGCAGCTTCCCGATGCATACTTACCACAAAAGAGTAAAGGACATAATACGTGTGCTGCCAAAAGTAAAACTTTTGAATCGCCTGAAATTTTATGCGCGCAAGTACGAGTCAGTATTCTACCCTCCCATTCACATTTATTCGGTAGGAAAACGTTAGTTTCTCTGGAGATGTCTCAGCCATGATTCGACTAGAGGAAAGTTGTTGACATTTAATATGTCACAGTGATAAAAGCTCATTTTCCAGACAGGAAAAGGTGATCCTTTAAACAGCAAAAATATTGAAACCAATGTTACTGAGAGGCAGAGTTCTTTTAAAATATCATTTCCGAAACATTCTATAGGCCCCACATAAAAGTACGGGTTTTCGAGAGATACTACACTTCGGCTCTTTAAGGTTCATACAGGTGCCCCCTATTATGAAATATAAATACATCGATGTTGCGTAATACCTTGAAATTGTGATAAACGTACAATCACCTCGGGAAATAATCAGCTTGAAAATAAAATAGTTAAAAATTCATCCATTAAACTCGAGAAGAGAATTCTGAGTCGAATGAAAAGGAAAAAAAAACGCTGTTGAAAACATGAAGGCGATGAAGAGTACACGTTTAAATTTTGTGCGGATTTTAGTACGGTAATTCGTAACCAGCCGAAATTTGCATACACTCTAACTAATACTGTATTGAGCAGGGCTTCCGTTGTGCTAGCGCTGCAGTTCTGTGACTGTGAGCGACATCTGAATGCAGTGGTCCTCTTATTGGGGTTAAAGAGTCTTTCATGGACACGAGATGTAAAATTTTGAACGTAACAGTGCACAGACACATCTCATCGTTATTGCCTTCTATTGGGACGAAGAAGAATGAACGCGTGCTTTGTAAAATTTACTTCCTTTTCTTCATGAATATGCCGTACAAGTCGTCATTGTTGTTTCGAGAACATACGTTCTCGAATCCGGATGCAATGTCCTAGCATTAAGGCAAAACGCAGTGCCACAGTCTTCTCCTTCGCGATTTGAGGGTACATTTTTTAAATTGGAAAATACAACACTGCTTTCATAGCATTAAAAGACAACATTCAAATTTTTGTACACCAAGATGGCCAAACACTTCTTTGGTAATGTACAAGGCGTCGCTTTATTTCCTTTTTTATTTACCCAGAGACTTGCCGCTTAACCGGAGCGTGCTAAAGAAGAGGGGGGGGGGGGGGAGGGATACACAGTGGACAACGTATAGCATACGTGATGGCGACAAGAGCAATACAGTTCGCTGATGGCGTCTTCAGGAAGCAGCGGTGCTTCCCAGCGCTAGGGAAGCACCACTGCTTCCTATGCTTGGTATGAATTCATTACTTTTTTTTTCCCTTTTTATTTTTCTCAAATTCTCGTTCAACATTCATATTTTTCTGAATACATATGTATCTGAACATATTGATACGTGACACGAAGATTAGTTCGAGAACGCGACAGCTAATGACTTGAGTGAATGTTGGGGTAGGCGCCAGCCTTCTCGTAGCACACACACGAGCAACACACGAGCATTGGGAGGCGGCCCTGACCAGCGACAACCTGGACCAGCAAGCCTGGATTATCCAGCTAGTCCGCAAGTCAGCTGCTGCCAGCGGAGCCCTGGACTAGGGGCACCGACCACCCAGCTCCTGCGAATTATTATGCTCCTTATTATGCACATTAAAAGTTTTTTCTTTCTCTCTCGTAGCACCAACAACCATTGCTCCAGCTTCGTCTTCCTCCCGTGTCACTACTGTTGATCGCCGTCTTTTTCAACGTCCAGCGACGCAGGGCATATATGTAACATTATCCCCCCACCGCGAAAAGCACAGTCCCGGTGCTCACTAGGACGAACTACTACAGGGGTATAGTAAGGCTTCATTCGTGCAACATGAACAATCTCGGTACGTGGCGTAGCGGACTGTTGGCGGATGCACAGGGGTGACCTCGTATGCCACTGAAGTGACTGGCCGTAAAACGCGGTAGGGTCCTTCGTAGCGTGGCAAGGGTTTCTCACACAGCCCACCTCTACGAGCGGGAGCCCAGAGCAAGACGAGAGAGCCCGCAGAGTAGTGGACGTTCCCGTGACCAGAATCATTGCGGCGTTTCTAGGAATTTTGGGAGGAAGCTAGTCGGCGACGAGCAATAACACGAATGACGTCAGCTCGAGATATGGCGTCGCGAACATAGGAACTGGCATTAACGGTGGAAAGCAGTACGCTGTCAAACGGTAGGGGAGGTCACGGCCGTATAGAAGATAGAAGGGTGAGTAGCCCATTGTGTCGTGACGGGAGGAATTATATGCGAACTTTACAAACGGCAAAGTAACATCCCAGTCACGGTGATCATCCGATACATACATTGACAACATGTCCGTGAGCGTGCGGTTGAGGCGTTCGGTGAGGCTGTTCGTTTGCGGATGGTAAGTGGTGGTGAAATAGTACTTATAAAGCAGTACCGGAGAATTTCTTCGACTACTCGAGGAAGAAAGCAACGGCCACGGTGAGTGGGGGGTGGCGTGGAGCACCATGCAGCAGGATGACGTCGTGAAGAAGAAACGCAGCCACGTAAGTTGCACAGCTGGTGGGTATTGCTCGTAGGACAGCGTAGCGCGTAGTATAATCCGTGGCCACCGCAATTCATTTACTCCCCGACGCAGAGAGTGGGAAAGGCCCAAGGAGATCAAGGCCAACTCGCGAAACAGGGTGTACTGGAATGTCGATCGGCTGCAGGTATCCAGCAGGCACCACCGAAGGCTACTTCCGTTGCTGATACCGGTCACAAGAAGCCACGTAACGACGAACTAAGCGGTAGAAGCCTGGCCAAAAGAAGCGGCGGCGGACGCTGTCGTACGTACGAGATAGACCAAGATGACCTGCAGTGGGCGTGTCCTGCTGTTGCTGTAGAACGTTGGCACGCAGGTGTTCGAGCAGAAGCTCGGCGTGATCTGGTGGCATATTCCGCCAGTTAAGGGGCCGTTGTGGAGCAATAACAAAGGGTAGCATCAAGGGGATTGGCGCTCAGGCGATTGATAATGCTGCAAAGCTTGGGATCTAAGCGCTGTTCATGGCGAATGTTGAAAAGGTCAGAGATGGCCAACACGCATGTGTCATCGTCACAGTCGCTCGTAAGTGGTGGATCTACAGGGTTGCGGGACAGGCAGGCGGCGTCAGCGTGAAGCCGGCCGGACACGTGGACGACAGAGAAAGTGTATTCCTGAAGGCGGAGGGCCCTACGCCCCAGGCGACCAGTAGGGTCATTCAGCGTAGAAAGCCAACATAAGGCTTGGTGGTAGGTGATGACGGAGAACGGGCGGCCAAACAAGTAGGGGCGAAAGTTTGTAATGGCCCACACGAGGGCTAAGCACTCACGTTCTGTGATCGAGTAATTTTGCTCAGCCAGCCGCAGAAAGAAGGCGACTGGCATAAGCAATGACGCGAGTGCGACCAATCTGCTCTCGGGCGAGAATGGCACCAATACCGTGACTACTGGCGTCAGTGTGTACCTCCGTTGGTGCCGAGGGATTCAAGTGTGCCAGGATGGGTGGGTTGGTGAGGGCCGCAATGAGCGCAGAAAAGGCTTGAGATTGCTCTTGGTCCAAATAGAGCGTCGTTCTTCAGAAGATCGTTGAGTGGACGAGCCGTCTGCGCAAAGTTGGGGACAAACCGCCGAATATAGGAGCATAGGCCAAGAAAACTACGCACGTCACTGGTACAGCGGGATGTAGGAAACGCACGTACAGCATGTATTTTATCTGGGTCGGGTTGAACGCCCCGGGCGTCGAGCACATGACCGAGCACCTTGAGTTCACTTCGGCCGAAGCTACACTTCTTCGAGTTAAGCTGAAGGCCAGCTCTTCGGAAGGCTCCAAGAATGGGATAAAGGCGATGTAGATGACTCTCTAAGGTGGAGGAAAAGACAATAACATCATGGAGATAACATAAACACGTCGTCCCTTTGAAACCGCGCAAAAGAGAGTCCATCATGCGCTCGAATGTTGCGGGCGCATTGCACAGACCAAAAGGAATCACCTTGAATTCGTACAAGCCATTGGGCGTGACGAAGGCGGTCTTCTCTCGGTCCCGTTCGTCGACAGCGATCTGCCAATAACCGGAACGTAGATTAATCGAAGAAAAATAGCTGGCACCGTGCAAGCACTCAAGGGCAGCATCGATCCTGTGGAGCGGGTTAACGTCCTTTTTTTTAATTTTGTTGAGGTGTCGGTAATCAACGCAGAACTTCCAGGTTTGTACTTCGTTTTAACAAGAACGACAGGTGATGCCCAGGGACTGCTAGAAGGCTCTAAAATGTTCCTTGACAACATCTTGTCAACTTCATTTTGTATGAGGCGACATTCGGAAATGGCAACTCTGTAAGGTCGTCTGTGAATTGGGCTGGCATCTCCAGTATTGATGCGATGTGCAACGAGGGACGTTTGACCCAAGGATCGGTCACCAAATAAAAATATCACTGTACGATGTCAGAAGGGTTGTAAGTGCTTTAGCACGATCAGGGCGCAATTCAGGAGCAACCATGCCGGATATGCGGACTTCCTGAGATGGGAACGGTGCAGGCCAAGTCGGCACTCCAGCAATAGGGTCAAGTAAAAGAGCAGCCACATTAAACTCTGACAATGGGGTCAGTTTGGCGAGAGAAATACCCTCAGGAAGAACTTGCACAAATGAGTTGAAGTTCAGGACTGGAATACAAGGGCTGTTATTCGCTACATATGCACTATATTGTGAGGAAGAGCGATGCTACGCTGGAGAGTCACGTCGGTTATGGGGCAAAGTTATCGCCATCCGTAACGGAGGGAAAAGGCGACATGAGCAGATATACTGCGGCTTCTGGTGGTAGGCGACTAAATGTAGCTGAGCGGAGACGGAGCATTGAAGTTTCAGGAGCTTTGTTGTCTGGGCACAGCGGCAAGTCTAGATGAATTTGTCCAGAAGAACAGTCAATTAGAGCGGAGTGTTCCGATAAAACGTCGAGTCCTAATATAACGTCTTGAGGGCAACTGGTGAGGACTGTAAATAGCACAGGGATGTGGCGGTCGGCAATGGTAACTCTCGCAGTACACATACCAATGACAGTAGCTGTGTTGCATCAGCAACACGAATGGTAGACGAGGAAGTGCGTGTGAGGAGTTTGTTGAGGCGTCGACAGAGCGAGGAACTGACAACAGAAATGTGGCCCCCAGTGTCAATAAGGGCAGAAACTGAGGCTCCGTCCACAAGAATCTCAATAAGGTTACGTCTGGGTGCGGGGGTCAGTTCTGAGGTGACAGTCCGGGTCGGTAATGCAGCGTCACTCCAGGGAGCTGCACTCGCTAGTTTCCCGAGTAAGTGCCAGCGTATGATGTAGAGGCGTTGCGGCGAGGTATCGGTGAAAGGGATCGACGAGCCAGTGGGGATGGAGATCGGCTGGACCGACGGGCAGTGGGGACGGTTTCCTTGCGAGGCTCATCTTGCTGAGGAAGATTATGGCCAAGTCCATCGTAGGCAGGGCGGAGCTCCTTTGGGTGGGCAGGGAAGCGCCCAAGTCTTTGGTAGTATCGGCAGTCGGCGTTGTAATAGGAGCGAGGAGCGAAGAAGGTAAGGCTACGGCAATAACGCGATGTGTGACCGGCGCGACAGCAAATGAAGTAAATTGGCCTGTCGTCTGAGGTGCGCCACTCTGCAGGATTGCGACTAAGGTATCGACGGGGGGAAAGTGGGCTGGCAGTAGCAGCAGCCACTTCGAGAACAGGGTGGAATGCTGGCGTGGGCAGCACGGGGCTGGAGGAGAGGCCGACGTTGGCAAGTTCTTGGCAACTACGGCCTGTATCATGGCCAATGTGTCGGGCTGCGGAGATATGAGTGGTGCAGGAGCTAAGGCTTCGAGTTCTCTCCTGACAATCCGAGTTATGTTCGTGGGATGAGAAGGCTGTTGCAAAGGGGCCAGATCATCGCAGAATGATGTAGCTGCCGTGTTTGGAAGGCGCTCAAAGCCATGTACGAAGCATCGGTGTTTAGCCTGCTCGAAGTTTCGACAGACTTGAAGCACTGAGTCGACGGCGGAGCAATCCATTCAGAACAGGATGTTGAAGGCATCATCCGCAATGCCCTTGAGGATATGGCCTACCTTGTCATTTTCCGTCATTGAGCTGTTCACCTTGCGACACAACGCAAGCACGTCATGAATTTGGGCAAAGTAGGACTCCTTGAAGGATTGGATGCGAGACGAACGTTCTGGTTTTGCTGCGAGAGCGCGACCAATGCGCTTCCCGAATAGGTCCTGAAGCTTTTGCTTACAGATTGCCCACGTCACCAACTCTTGTTCGGGATTTTGAAACCACGTGCGAGCTGTTCCCGCCAAACAGAAAATTATGTTGACCAGCAAAAGGGTCGCGTCCCAGTGATTGTTTTTTCCGCAGCGCTCGTACTCATCCAGTCAATCTTTCGCGTCTGTCTTGTCTTCGCAACTAAAGATGGGAGGGTGGCGGATTTTCGTGAGCACGACTGGTTGAGCCGAAGTTGCCGCGGGGGTAGCGGTTGCGTCGGAGGTCATAGTGGTAGTTGTGGACGTCGTTGAGAGCTCAGGTAGATGACGGCCACTGCCAAAATCCAGCTTTTGGCAGCGCAAAAGGTAATGTGTGCGCATGGGGATCTTTGGTCTCCTCCACCATGATGACACGTGACAAGGCGTCAACCTTTTCGTAGCACCACCTACCGTTGCTCCAGCTTCGTCTTCCTTCCGTGTCACTACTGTTGATCGTCGTCTTCTTCAACGTCCAGCGACGCAGGGCATTCATGTAACAATATATATTTACAGTTTGGCCTGGCCAATCCCCCGCCGTGGGTATATGCCATTTTGTCTGAGGTCATCAACATTATCATCATCCAAGACTGAGCTTAAACTCTGCGACTGGATCCTGAGCCCCGCTTCGAACTCAACTGGGGAGTCCTCATTTATGCGAGCCCTGCGCGATCGTTCAGTCAGTTTAATAGTTTTTCTTTGTACTTTGGAGGCAATGGCGAGTTTACGTCGTGCAGCGGATCAGTGTTTTCGTAGGATTTCTGTTGCTGAAGCGCTGATTAAATTGTGTGCACAACTAGTATTAGTGATGGCGTCGATATATGCCGCAGTTATCCCTCTGTCCACATATTGATGTTCGTTGCTGAAGTTCGTGAGGTGAACATCAACTTTGCCATTTTCAGAAGAAATCAACTGCTCTGGCAACTGATATGCCTGTTTATATAAGCCGTGTCTGTTTACTCGCGACGACACCTTCGGTGTCTTGAATTGTAAGGAAAAACACGGACGCCATTACGTTCGGAGGTTGCGGCACACACACATGATCATCAGTAATGTGAAGTGCAGCAGGGAGCATGCTACTGGTTGCAATGGCATTCTCAATTGAAAATCTTACCAACTGATTCTGCAAAACAATATTTGCGCCGTTTTCCATTAGAATGTCCAGAAGGAGGATGACGTTACTGAAAGAGTGGGCCAACACGATGAACGTCGCCAGAAAGGGTGTGCCTGGTACAGTAATCCTTAGCGTTCACAATCCAGTAAGCATAAATAAATGTCATCCAGCAGTGTGTCATTGCGGGCCATTCCATGATGGTGTGACGTTTCTGTGAGCAGCTGCGAACTGTCCACTCAGACCTAAATAGACGGCGCCAGTCGACTGCAGCAGTGACGTCTGTGCAATCGACGGAGATCTGTAGATCGGCACTTTATTGCATCGGGCGACGGCAGCTTCGATGCGTCCAGTCTCGGCTTCTGTGCACTGAAAGAATAATGCATCGTAGGTCGGCGTCGGGGTTACGTTGGGGAACGGCGGGTTGTCGTTAGGGCTCCTTTTCGATTGGTGTCCGTATACTATGGACTGTAATAGGCGGCGAATAACTGTCGTGAGTCTGTGGAGGATCTTAGATTCCTGGTACTTGAGCACCAGGAATATGAAGAAGACTAAGGTAATGTTCAACAGCCTCGGGAAGGAACAGCAGTTTACATTAGGTAGCGAAATACTGGAAGTAGTAGGCGAATATGTCTACTTAGGACAGGTAGTAACCGCAGATCCGGACCACGAAAAGGAAATAACAAGAAGAATACGATTGGGATGGAGCGCATTTGGCAAGCACTCGCAGATTATGACTAGCAGCTTACCGGTATCGCTCAAGAGGAAAGTATACAACAGTTGCATCTTGCCTGTACTCACCTATGGGGCTGAAACGTGGAGGCTAACCAAGAGAGTTCTACTTAAGTTGAGGACAACCCAGAGGGCTATGGAACGAAAAATGGTAGGGGTAACATTAAGAGATAGAAAGCGTGTAGAGTGGGTCAGAGAAATAACTCCACTTACCGACATTCTAGTAGAAATTAAGAAGAAGAAACGGACATGGGCAGGACATGTAGCGCGAAGAGAGGATAACCGATGGTCGCTGAGGGTAACAAACTGGATTCCCATTCCAAGGGAAGGAAAGCGTAGCAGGGGGCGGCAGAAAGTTAGGTGGGCGGATGAGATTAAGAAGTTCGCAGGGGTCAAGTGGATGCAGCTAGCACAGAACCGGGTTACGTGGAGAAATATGGGAGATGCCTTCGCCCTGCAGTGGGTATAATCAGGCTGATGATGATGATGATGACTTGAGCACCACTCTTCTTGAGGCTGCTGCGTCTAGTTTTCCTTACGGGAACTTCGAGGTAGCTCCTGGCGCCCAGGAGAGCTGTATCTACGAGGCGACAGCGATTAGAAATGGTTTGGGCCTGCGTTGGCATGCGAAATATATTCTGCAAGTTCGGTTCGCAACTGCCCATACAACCGACGATATAAGAATGTTGTTTTCTTCGTCCAGAGTAAATAGTATTGAATAATACTTCAGTTTTCATATTGGTGCATATAAATCAGTTTTCTCTCCTGTGCCGACAAAGGACAAACCTTGTCGCTCTGTTTTGAATTTTTGTTTTTATTTTCGCTTTAATTACTGAGTGTTTTGCCATTCATCCTATAGAGCACAAGTATGTTCTAGTAGGGGTCAAACCTATAATAAAGAGGCTGTTGATTGCAAAAAGGCAGGTGTTTCAGATTTCGCTGCATAATGGTTAACGTCCTGGAAGCCCTTCGAGCTACTGTATTAACATGAGCAATACATTAAAATTCGGATATAAAAATAGCATAAATAAGTATTTGTGCTCCACTATTCATGTCACTCTTCCTAAACATCATAGACGCTTAGGTTAACTACGGGTAATGGTAACATGTCTTTTTTGCGAGTAAAGGTAGCATGAACACTTTTTGTAGTGTTTACCGTCCTTTATGAAACACATGAGGATCCAAGCATTCCTACAAGGATTGTGAAAAAAAGGCAATCAGGACAATGCAGAGTACAACAAAACAATTGAAGCTTCTTGATATAATACATACCGATATATCTTCCGTATTCCATCTTCGTGTGCAGTCTATAATCACATCGCACCACGCACCCAGAAGCTGCAGGAGGAAAATACGTTTTAAATTTCGAGACTGAGTGCTCGTTGTAAAGCGACAAACGAAACGTTGCAGAACTATTTTCCGCTCAAAAGAACGCAGGCGAATGCGTGCTAAATTTCTGTGCCGCAGCAGCGCATATGTGCAAAGAACCTCCTAATTCTCCAAAAACGTCTGTATCTAGCGTTCCTCTAGCTTCCCAAGATCACAAATTTTTTTCTAATACTGATGCAACCATGATCATCATCATAAGTCAGAATATCCAAGACCGCCTCTCCCATATTACTTGAACTAGCCCGGCGGTGTGTATCCAACTGTATCCATGTGACTCTTGGCGAACTCCTTCGTCTCATCCGCCCGCCTTACTTTCGGACACCCTCTGCTACGGCTTCCTTCCTTTGGAATGCAATTGGTTACCCTTGACGACAATCAACTAAACTGCCGCATGTTAGGACAGTATGAAAAAATTCACACGAACACATACCGAATATGAAGGAAAGTCCGATCTTAGTAGTCGCATATTCAAAGTCGCAACAGTTCAGGAGCTAACGCACTGCAAACATGTAATGAGCCTTCCCAGCACCAAATATTTCACTTCGCTAAAGTAGCATGTTTCTACACACAGTGAACTGAAGTTTGTTCTCTGCTGTGGGATTTCAGGTTCTTTGATTCCTATTGCCGTAAGACCACTGCGAAATGCAACAAGCAACGCGGAAGAAGATCAGTACAATGCAACACATTGCAACAATTACAGCAACAGCTCTGCTCAAAAGTAAATCTGATAATTCAGACATGGCACCGCACTGGAGCCTCCGACCGACACAAGTTCGAAGCTTCAACGGGATGTGACCCTGTTTAAGGTTACATAATAAAACCAAACCTTTGAAGCGAAACATGAAATGTGGCAACGTGAAAGTTGAAAGTTGTAGGAGGTGTCACGGAGTCTTCAGGCTGTGCAATATTATAGTGTTGGCGGAAATAGCTTCAAGGAAACGTGGAATGGTGGTCATTGCGAGAGGTAAATTTTCTGCGTGGGCTGCTGTCAGACTGGTGATAAGGTGGACGGATGTAAAGAGTGCCGAACTTCGCGGAGATAGACGGACGAGACATGTGCTAAAATTGTAATGAACGCGATGGTATATATATATATATATATATATATATATATATATATATATATATATATATATATATATATATATATATATATATATATATATATATATATATATATATATATATATATATATATATTGCAGGGGGTGTGTTTATTCAGTCCACGCAGAGAGATTCAGCTGCTCAGAATGAATTCGCAGCGAAGCGTCAGGCGTATCGAATCACGAAGACAACGACCAACTTCTTCGTCCTCGAGAGCGCCAGCACGCGATGCATGTCAGTGGCAATAACGATGAAGATTACCACACTACAGTTTCCCCCCGGGCAGACAAGGAGCCATCCTGGCGACTCATGGAGCCGAAAGGACAGACGGATTGTACTATGGCTCGATTTGGTCCACATGAACTATTTCGCGTCCACGGCGACACAAGTCCGCAGAGGTCGTAACGGGCTCAACTACGTAGTTGACGGGAGATGTTTTTTGAAGGACTCGGTATGGACCATGATACCGAGCAAGAAGCTTCTTTGAAAGGCCGGCGGGTGGCAGGAACCCAGAGCCACACCAAGGAGTTGGGTGCATAAGAAGGAGCCTCGCCAGTGTCACGATGGTGTTTTTGTTGCCACTGGTTTTCCTTTGTAAGCGAGCGTGCTAGCTGGCGGCATTCTTATGCGTACTGGGCGGCGTCCGAGAGTGGCGTTGATTCAGAAACATCAGGGCGGTAGGGCAAAAGCGCGTCCATTGTGCAGGTTGGCTCGCGCCCGTAAAGAAGAAAGAAGGGAGAGAATCCAATGGTGGTCTGTATCGCAGTGTTATACGCGTAAGTTACGAAGGGAAGAACCTGGTCCCAGTTGGAATGAGCGTCGTTAACGTACATGGGCAGCACGTCACTCAGAGTACGGTTGAAACGTTCTGTCAGCCCATTCATTTGAGGGTGGTAAGAAGTAGCGGTGCGATGAATGATGTGGCATTCTTTCAGTAGGGCTTCAAGAGCGTCGGACAAGAAAACGCGTCCGCGGTCACTGTGTAGCACCTTCGGAGTCCCGTGGCGAAGAATCAAGTTGTCGAGAAGGAACAAAGCAACGTCTCTTGATGAGGCAGAAGGTAACGGTGATGTTTCAGTGTAGCGAGTAAGATGGTCTACTGCCACGATTATCCACCGGTTTTCAGCGGCAGTAGTAGGAAGAGGGCCATAGAGATCTACGCCAACGCGATCAAACGGACGAGCAGGACAAGGTAACGGCTGCAATGAAACAGGAGACTTCTGAGGAGTTTTTCGGCGTTGACATGATTCGCAAGCGTGCACGAAATGTCGTACAAAGCGGTGCATTCCACGCCAGTAAAATCGCAGACGTAGGCGCGTGTAGGTTTTCAATACGCCGCCGTGAGCACACTGTAGGTCTTCATGGTACGCAGCACAAATTTCGGCGCGGAGATGACGCGGGATGACTAGAAGCCACTTTCGTCCATCAAGCAAATAATTGCGGCGATAGAGAAGACCATCACGAATGGAGAAGTGGTGGGCTTGCCGGACGAGCGCTTTGGATGAATGACCGGGAGTAGGACTTGAGAGAAAATCCAAAAGTGCCCTGGTCCAGGGGTCATTCCGCTGTTCGGTAGCCATGTCGATAGTGGCAAGAGTAGACAAATCGTAAGCACAGACGTGGTCAGACGAGGTATCACGTGGCAATGGCGAGCGGGAAAGAGCTTCCGCGTCCGTATGCTTCAGACCTGACCGATAAATGACATGAATGTCATACTCCTGGACACGGAGAGCCCAGCGAGCAAGGCGACCACATGGGTCTTTCAGAAAGGCCAGCCAGCACAAAGCGTGGTGATCGGTCACAACATAAAACGGTCGGCCATACACATAGGGACGAAATTTCCCGATGGCCCAAATAATGGCGAAACATTCCCTTTCTGTGGCTGAATAATTAGACTCTGCTTTCGTCAGTGTTCGGCTGGCGTATGCAACAACGTACTCGCTGAAACCAGGCTTACGTTGGGTAAGGACGGCACCAAGCCCAATACCGCTGGCGTCAGTGTGGATCTCCGTAGGCGCAGTCGGATCAAAGGGGCGTAGAATGGGAGGCGAAACCAAAAGGCGGCGTAAAGTGTTAAAGGCTTTGTCGCAGGCTGGAGTCCAGGAAGAAAGGTTGGAGCTGCCGGCAAGGAGCTGGGTCAGAGGAGCGATGATAGAGGCGAAGTTCAAGATGAAGCGTCGAAAGTAGGAGCAGATGCCGATAAAGCTCCGGAGCTGCTTCAGGAAAGTTGGCTTCGGAAACTCTACAACTTCGCGAAGTTTGGTGGGATCAGGAAGAATGCCGTCCTTAGAGACTACGTGGCCTAGAATTGTGAGTTTTCGAGCGGCAAAGTGGCACTTCTTCAAATTCAACTGAAGCCCAGCGTCGGCGAAACACGTGAGGACATGCTTCAGGCGGATAAGGTGAGAAGAAAAGTCGGTGGAAAAAAACTACGATGTCATCCACATAACAAAGACAGGTCTGCCACTTGAGTCCACGAAGAACATTGTCCATCAAGCGCTCGAAAGTAGCTGGGGCATTGCAAAGGCCAAAGGGCATAACGTTGAACTCGTATAAGCCGTCCGGTGTTATAAAGGCAGTTTTCGAGCGGTCATCATCAGCCATCGGTACCTGCCAGTAGCCAGAGCGCAAATCTAATGAGGAGAAATACTCGGCTCCCTGTAAACAGTCCAAGGCGTCGTCGCTTCGCGGCAGAGGATAGACATCTTTGCGCGTGATCTTGTTTAGTCTACAGTAATCGACGCAAACCCGGATGAAACCATCTTTCGTGGTGACCAAAACAACCGGAGAAGCCCATGGACTGTTAGATGGCTGTATGACGCCCCGGCGAAGCATGTCGTCCACGTTATCAGCAATGACCTGGCGCTCAGAGGCTGACACGCGATAAGGACGCTGTCGTAAAGGTGCGCTTGTACCAGTGTCGATTGTGTGCGTAACGACAGACGTGCGACCCAGCGTGGTGTGGGAAGGTCGAAGGCAGAAGTGAAGTTCTGTAGAAGAGCGGCGAGTTGATCGCGTTGGGTGGGTGGAAGATCTGCGTCAATAGCTTGTTGAAGAACATCGGGTGGTGTCGAAGCGGTCGCTATATCGCAAGAGCTGAGAACATTAACATCTAATGAAGTAGGTGTGGCAGGAAGAGTATTTACAAGCGCAGGGTCGTTCTTCAACACGACCAAGACACTCGCCGCGTAGCAGGACGGACGGGCACGAAAATGGATTTGAGACGTACATCGCACTAAGGCCATCTTCGAACTTGAGAACAGCAAATGGAAGCAGGAGGCAGGGATGGCGTGAAGCGGCGTCGGAAGGTGTGAAGAAGACAGTCGAACTAATACCGCTTTCACAGGAGAGTGGAACGAGGGTTGCATAAAATGGAGGAATGTCTGTGTCGTTGGCGACGAGGAGTTTTGCAGGCCGGGTAGGGACGTCACACAAGACGGTATCACAAAGAGGTAAAAAGGAAGCTTCCGCGTGGGCGCAGTCAATAACGGCATGATGAGTGGAAAGGAAATCGTAGCCCAGGATGATGTCGTGTGAGCAGCGAGACAGTACAATAAACTCGATGGTGTATAAGACGTCTTGGATGAGAACACGGGCCGTGCACGCCGCTGAGAGATGAATACGCTGTGATGAGGCGGTCCGAAGCGAAAAGTCGGAAAGCGCGGTGGTCACTTTACGAAGACGACGGCAAAGAGCTTACCTGCCTATATATATATATATATATATATATAGGTAAGAAGGGCAATAGTTCATCATATGTGTCATGATTACAATAAATAAAATCTTTTGAGAGCCCTGCACAATCTGCATTAAAGGGGTCGTGAAACGAAAATGTAGCAGCCCAGTTGCAATTTTCCTTGCTTCAGTAAACATTAGGTATGCCTATTCCAAAATATCTCGTCGAAATATTGCTTCTGCATTTAATAATACCATTCTGAAATCAAAGCATTTTTGCGTTCCTGAAGCGACCATGCGACCCTGTAGGCCGGAATTAGAAGTACTCGCCTACGTCATGTTTAGCCTTTTGGAAACGCAGATATAATCATTATTTCCCATACAATAGTAGGTTGCTGTTAAAGTTAGCAAATAAAAATACATTATATCAATTATTCGCTCACGCAAACGCATTTCTTCAACAATACTGTCACGTGACGCGCGGTCGGCGGCGGCGGCGGCGGAGCAGGACGGGTGGTAAAGCTCACTTTACGGGTGGTGTCTGCTTCTCGCTGCGCTCTGGAACAGAGCGAGAGGTGACGCTCAAGTTCAGATTTTCGGTAATATGGGCCTAGTGCGCTGGTATGGAGGCGCCACTGCTCCGGAACAAGTAGCGCCACCTCCCGCTGGCGCACCCATATGTGGTATGTCTGCTCGTCGAAGAGAGGCGGCGGAGTGAACGCGAAGTCTACTCTTCTCGGCAGAAACCTTGTGAGAAGAAAACTTTTGTCGGTCATTTCCTGCCTCGTGTCACACGCGTACTTAACAGACACATGTACCATGTGTGCGTGTTGAAAAATAAACAAAAAAAAAGCGAAAAAAGCCGCTACCCATTCATGCCGTCTGGGAGACGGCCGCCGGCGCTTTGGGCGCAGCGCATCGTCGGCGCGCGAGCGCTTCTGCTGGCGGCTCTACGTTTTTTTTTTTTTCCTTTGAAGTAGGAATTCGGAACCCGAACAATATGGCACTTTGAAAGTAAAGACATAAATAAAACAAAAACTAAGCCAGTGTGCAATGCGCAGCACTGGCACACTGGCTTAGCACTGGCACACTGGCAGAAGCGACAGGCTCCGTTGGTCAATAGAAAGGCTCTTAAAAAAAAAAAAAAAAATCAACGGGACGAGCAGGCTGTATATGGAGATGTACCCTAAGGCGTCGGGCCTTGCGTGCACGTGCTTTTTCGGCGCTCGGCAGTTTACTCGATACGTCGAAATAAGTGGTGACGGTTCAGTGCGCGGAAAAACAGCCATAGCTGAGCAAGCTCCACAGCGCGTGCTGTTCGGGGGATTTCGCGTGATCGGGAATGTTGAGACTTGATTTAAGAATAACTGCTTGGTGCGCGGTCAGAAACTGTACGAAGCCAGCACGTGCGTGGAGTGCGCGGGGAACTTCACAGTGCAGAAGGGCCCTCGGATATCTTCAGAAAATGCGCTAACGAAATGAAAACCGCCTTCTACGAAGTCAGTTTGGAGGTAAGTTTTATTCGGCCCTTTCGGCGTCTTTTCACCACATATGTAATTAATTTTTTTCGTATGTAGTTGTTGGCAAACCCACGCAATATGACGGGTGCCAGTTGCATCTGCAAGGCCGGGTGCCACTGTTAACGATGCGACACATCGCTCTCGTATGATTTCCAAGGAAACCGCAAAAAAAAACAACTTGATTTTCGATTGTCTCCCGACGGTTTTTTTTATACCTATTATGACACCCATAAACACAACAGCAGATCGAGCTGTTAGTTTAAAAGGACGTTTTCTCTTTGCGGGGAGCCATGAACGTGTGTGAAGTCAGCAAGCGCGCACTCCTGCAATGTGCTTCGCTCTCCATGTCGTGCTTCTATGTCTTTTACGTCAGGCTAGGCTTCCCAAAAGCGAGCACTGAGAACAGCTGGAAACTATCATTAGGAACTCGATAGAAAAAAAAAAAAAGAGCTCCCGTTGGGCAGGAAGGCTCCGCGCTCTCTACAACACAGGCTGTGTCCGAAGACCTGCCAGCGCTGGTTACAACAACTTTTAGTAGTTGTTCAAACTTTTAGAGCTCGAGTTGGGTCCAGAAGTAAAAAAAAAAAGACCCGTTTTTTTGTGTGTATTTTTCGCGTGTTGCGCGCTCGATACAAACAAGCGATCGCTCGTGCATGCTTGAAAGAAACCTAGCGTCAAGTACTGTAAAAAAAAAAAAAAAAAGTGGGAAATGCGCAGCCGAAACGAAAAGCAATGGGTGCGATATGAGATTCGAAATGACTAAGTAAGTACAGGCCCTTGTTTTAGTCGCTGTTTATTTTTTATTCTTACGGGGAACCAAAAAGAAATCGGAACACAGCGTCGGCGCTACCCCCGGTTGCGGATCCAGACAGCCGCCTTTTACGCGCGGCGCCTCCCAGACGGCGCCACATGTTCGGCCAAAGCTGCAGCGCACCAGGCCCATACCTCGCTCCGCCGGGTACTCCAAATGACAATGGTTCCAATCTAATTTGTTGTTGTTATTTTCTTTTTCTTTTTGTGAACATTCGTGATGGAGCACAACGTCTTGAGCAGTCTCATACCACCGGTACAACTTGGTTGTGCGGCCGCTGCTGTAATTTTTTTAAGTATTATTATTCCCGGCGTCATTAAAGATACGATCTAAATACGGTTCCAGGTCAAAGAAATCGACAAGTGTGTTCAATCCGAGTGGTGGGTGGAGTGTTTCAGGAGCGGGCGCCGCGGCGCGTACTCGTATATTAGTTGCTCGCCTCCGCGCTGCATCACTGAGAATAGCGTGTCGAGCTTCGCTTCCTTTATTTCGGCCGGATGACCTGAACTATGGCACTACACGGAAAGCCGGAAACCGAAAAAAAAAAAAAAAAAAGGTTGCTACAATGTACTTGGGTGGCCCTTTCACCCTACGCGTTGTCGCAGCTTTGCTCCCCCACCTTCCCGACGCCTCTCTCGTAACCTTTCTCAAAAAAAAAAAAAAAAAAAAAAGAGGAAGCATACTTCCTACAACGTCTTTAGTGCTCAGACTTCGCCTATTTTTCCTGTCACCGTTAGGTTCTGGGTTTAGGCGTGTTGTGCGTGTTTGAGTGCTCGATATGCCAACCGTGTACGTCGCGATCGATTGCAGCACGGCTTCTCCGAGTGGAAGTAACGTTCGCTTTCACAAGTTTTGGCACACCGATTGGGTTCATGTGTTCGTACTACTTTCTACTGGAAGTCCTAAATGAACCTCGGCGTCATTCGAAGCCTCGGCATGGACCGGAAACGAAGAAAGCTCACCTCAAACGATGCGTCGTACCGACGCAAAACCGCTGGCCCAGTGCATTGGCAAAAAAAAGTGTAGGTCGCGTGATAAAGGCAGTAAACGTAGTTGCGATTTGTAGCCTTACAGATATGCTTATTTGAGAACTACTCGACTCGCAGAAGCCACCAGTTCTATTTGATTGTTTCCTGCCAGATTGCCCTCATAGCAGTAATATGCGCATTTTGGATTTTTTTTTTATTTTGAGCGATACCGTGAGGCCAGCACAACAGGTGCCCCTACCAGCATATCGTACCACCCAGAACAGGCCCCTTGGTTCCACTTCGATCACGTTCTTTCCACAGCACTCATCTAGCCCCATAGAACCTGATGAAGACTCCAAAGAGGAGGATCATGTTGAGCAGAGCTCAGAATCCTTCACATCATTTAAAAGACATATCTAGGGTAAAAATTGTTCACCTCAAAAGCTCATACGCCCCATGTCCTTGCATTACGATGGTGTGATTACCAGATCAACCATCCAGGAGAAATGCATTCACGCAAGTGTTATTGATTGGAAAGGCGGATAGATTGGCTCAAAAGTTTAATATCTGACCTGCTACAGAAAGAGAAGAACAAAGAGGGCCGTGACTTGATTAAAATATATGCAGAATCCTTCACATCATTTAAAAGACATTTCTAGGGTAAAAATTGTTCACCTCAAAAGCTCATACGCCCCATGTCCTTGCATTACGATGGTGTGATTACCAGATCAACCATCCAGGAGAAATGCACTCACACAAGTGTTATTGATTGGAAAGGCGGATAGATTGGCTTAAAAGTTTAATATCTGACCTGCTACAGAAAGAGAAGAACAAAGAGGGTCATGACTTGATTAAAATATATACAGGAATAGTAACTTGCACCACAGTCACGAGTCAAGTCCTGTGTCATGCAAGAAGCAGCAGAAAGCCTGCACAGCCTGTAGAGCTTTCCATTTCTGGCCAACCGGCCAATAAGTCCTCTGAGAGAGGCCTGTTGCCAAAACACTTCAAAGAAGTAACTCGAGTTATTGTTTTGCACGCATATACTGGGACACACCACTAGTACACGCTCCAGAGTCTCCGTAATGTCACATGTGGAACATTCTGGGCAGTCCGCCTGTCCAATTAAGTATAAATATTTGTGTGTGAAACCACATTTAGATGGTCTATGGAGAAAGCATGCATAATGGCATATAATTGGCAAGTGGGTATGGCTCCACTAAAGCACTACCTTGTGGCCTTGAGGACAAGTAGATATAAGGAACTCAGTGATGTGTAGTGCCAAAGAGTGCTAAGGGTGTGGTGTTGAAAACTTCCAAAAATTTGTAATGCAGGCTTTGAAACTGTGAATTCACACCACTTCTAAAGTGGTTTCCCACAGATGTGGAAAGCCTCTTACCAAGGGGCCACAAGCTCAGCAGAGGTTTGTGGAGAATTATGCCCTTAAAAAAAAGATGAGTCATGTTCTGAGCGGCATCACCACAATTGTAGGCGACGCTTGCGGTGATACAGATCTGTGTATACATGGATAGAGTTGTAATATTCTCACCAGATGTATGTCAGATTAAGTTGCTTGAATCTACTAATTGATATCTTGGATTTCTCCAGTATCCCGAGAACATGCAAACGCACCAAAGGTTGAGTCATTACACACAGAGGTTGGGTGGGGTGGTATGGGAAGTCGTAGCGTGATAGCATTTGTAATTAATGGCAGCGGAGTGTACGTGAAAAACTGCTGTTCAGCTGCTCATCATCAGTGAGTGGCAATGGTGTTGTGCAAGTAGTCGTAAATACACACAAAGTGGTTCGTGTGACAATTATGTAGATATTGGGCAGGCACGTGACATTCTGAAGTAACAGCACAAAACGTGGATGGGAGCACAAGACGAGAAGACGACACAATGTCTCATCGTCTTCTCGTCTTGTGCTCCCGTCCACATTTTGCGCTGTTACCTCAGGATGGAAAACCAACAAGCCCAACCTGCTATTCTGGCTAACATGCCATTGTTTGAGGTGCATTGTGGCAGCCAAGGTTTATCCCAAGCACCTGCACTTCTATGTACATGTTAAAGAGTACTGGGAGTGGTGCTCATATGGGTGTGTACCATTTTCCTGGCTCGGGCAATCAGATTGCAGGCGGGCTAGCACACACAGCCCAAAGCACATGTAGTAGAAGTTTGGACTGTCGAACCGCGAAGTCTTCAGTTCAGTTCCTTCCCTTATATTTTTCAATTTGTATGAGTATCATACAGTCTGTGCTTGTATGGTTAAATTGCGAGGGTGTACATATCACCTGCGCTCCTGACCAACCTCACTCTGCATAAGTATTCACCAAGCAGTTTTCGTTCCATCAAAAGGCTTTCACAATATTCAGCGACACAAGCAGCTACTCAGACAGCATCAGTGTAGCATTCTTGGAGCTTCGCAAATCTGTGGATACATTGTTTACTAGCAAAACATGCACGGTATGTAGATATGTGTACTAGGACGCATAAGATGCCGTGACAATGTGGACTGCCCTTACGTCTACAGCTGCCCTTTAATCCTGTTACATTCTAGCCTGCAGTGAATTCAGCAGCAAGGTTTCACAATTAAATCATCCCAACTTTATATTTCTAGACTTGACCCCAGCACCGACAAAGTTTATTGTATTACCAGCATTTTGGTGGCATATTCAACCAGCAGGCCAATTAACTCAACGTCATGCAGGTTCTAGTGCAGATGTTTTCATGCAAACTACGGGTATCATCAACGAAGGAGGCTTTACTATACATACCTTTTCAGCACGCTGTTTTATGACTGGTTAAAGTCTGGTACATTTCAAAGTATAAGGCACATATTATTGTATGCATGTCTACAGATTGCAGATTATGCTGGCTTGCTTCTGAATGAGACTGCAAAATGCTGAAAATAGTGGCCACCTTTCAAAGCAGCTTTTGCAGAAAATGGTTTGATTTTTCTGTTCCCCATGAGCCACTATTTTTCGAGGCCATGTAAAGGTGAACGCGGCAACTAGAAAATCTAGGTTTGTCAGTGCCACAAGGACCACCACTTTGTAGTACATTTGGGCATTATCTAATGTTACCAAATGAGTGTTAGAGACATGTTGCTTTCAAAATAATTTATTGGTTAGCCGTAGGTTCATCAGCACATACAAAATTTTTAGGCTAGAAGGAAGTTGACCTAGAGCAAGACATCTTTTATTCACGCTTCTTTGCTGTCTTCCTCTCTCCTAAATATACAAATGTGTATATACAGCTTCACAATCATGATGTGTTGAGGTCAGTGCTAAATAAAAAAAAATGCATCCAACAAAGGTATAGTTAGAGATTGAGTACACAAAATTCATTCTAAGTGAGCCTATATATGTCTTGTAGATTCCAATGGAAGGCAAGTATAGCAGGGGGCAGCAGAAACTCAGGCAGGCAGATAAAAAGTTTGCGGGGATCAGATGGATGCAGCTGACAGAGGATCGGGTTATTTGGATAGATATGGGAGAGACATCTATACAAGCAGGTATATACACAACTGCACAATTATGATGCATTTGCGGTCAGTGCTAAAAAAAATTCCACCCATCAACGGTATAGGTGGGGAGTGAGCACACAAAATTCATTCTAAGTGAGCCTATATATGTCTTGTAGATTCCAGGGAAAGGCAAGCGTAGCAGGGGGCGGCAGAAATTCGGGCAGACAGATGAGATTAGGAAGTCTGCGGGGATCATATGGATGCAGCTGATGTATCTGTGGTCAGTTCCAAAAGAAGAAAAATTCTACCCATCAAAGGTAAAGGAAGGGAGTGAGTACACAAAATTCATTCTAAGTGAGCCTATATATGTCTTTTAGATTCCAAGGGAAGGCAAGTTTAGCAGGGGGCGGCAGAAACTCAGGCAAGCAGATGAAATTAGGAAGTTTGCGAGAATCATGCACCTGGCACAGGATCGGGTTATTCGGATGGATGTGGGAGAAGCATTTGCCCAGCAGTGGGTGCAGTCAGGCTAGTGATATCAACAAGACTAACAACTGGATGAGTTGGTACTGATTCATCTTAAAACCAGCCAGAAGACGAAACACGTGAGAGGAGCACAAGACAAAGTTTGACTAACAACTGAAATGTTACTGAAGGAAAGAGGCAAAAGAAGATTCGCACAGAAATGCACGTGCACGAAAAACCCCCAAAGCAGTGAAAGCGTGGAAAGCAGAAAGGGTCTAAAAAATCAAAATCTAAAAAAAAGCAAATTCCTTATGGTCAAGAACCACTCGTTACAAAAGGGAAGCCACAGATCCAAGTCCAAAGGCACACTATACTGCAAAGGCTAAGGACGTGTGTGTGGCTAAGAAATCGGTCAACAGTCTTTTGGGGCCTTTTTTACATGTGCATCTCTGTGCAAGTCTTCTTTTGCCTCTATCCTTTAGTAAAATTCCAGTTATTAGTCCAGCTGTCCTGCAATTCTCTCTTCTCATATTTTCCGGCTTGTTTCAGAACGAATAAGGTGATGACTCTACAAACCTTGCACAAACTGGAAACCAGTGTAACTGTCAGATGGAAACCTTTCCCTTATTTGGCTTGCATTACAAATAGGGAGGACTTTACTGTGATGTCTGCCGAGGCATCCCCAAAGCCAGTGCGCAAGCTGGCTGTAGCAGATGTAGTGGTGCCTCCTGTTGACAAGAGAAAAAGCAATATTCACTTTTCAGCATAGCAAAATGAAAATATGATTTAGGTCTTTTACAAATTTGAAAGTTATTCATGCATCTGTACAATTAATTCCCATCTAACAGAAGCTGTACAGTGTAACTTTCACTGTCAATTTATTCTCCCTGGAAGTATGGCAAACTTTGAATTCTGCTGCAGGTGATTGAGAGAGAATGAGACCCACCCAATATTAGAACTCCAGTGCAATCACAATTTGCTACTGCAGCAAAATAATGCCTGAAGGCAATGCAGCTTTTGACTGAAAAAACCTGGTAGTCGTCTTACACCCTCTATACTAGTGTTGTGGCCGATGTCAATGTCCACGCTGATATCATCCGCATAGCACGAAGATGTTAAGTATGCGACTTATGCATTAAGCAGCTCTGTGCATGGAGTCATTCTATTCGAAGGAGCCATAAACTACAAGTGCACTTCTGTCAACAGCTCTCCGTTGTTTTCCCACAACACGGCACGTGCCAAACTTTCTGCAAGTGCCGCAAAACTACTCTATAACTTCATTTGCTAACTGTAAAATTTCCAACACTTACTCAAACTGTGGAAGTTTCGGTGTACTGGCCTTTGGGAGAACGTCTTTCTTTTTTTTTTTTTTTGGTTGTTACATTTCAGCACATGTAAAATGTCAGTGTCAAACCATTTTGGAGAGGTTTACTGTGTGCAGGTGTTGATGATGGTATCAGTGAAGTCAATTTTTTTAATTATATTTGCACACTATACAACACTCACCTAATGCAAGTGGGTAAAAAAAAAACTAGCAAATAAAACTTTGAGTGCTGGTATGGTGATTGTTCTGGCAGCAAGTGGGGACAGGCTATAACAAGAGTTGTCGGGCTAGTTAGTGATCGTCTGCAGAAGCCAGTCCTGCTCTGTGTGTTTTTCTTTTCTGTGTTGTTTTTTAGTGCATTTTCCCACAGCTTCCGCAGGAGACAGGCTACTAGCACAGAGTCCTCCGAAATGAGATTGCTTTTGTACTTATTTACTGCATTTCTTGTGGCATTCCTTATGTATTTATGTTTTGAAGTGCTGCACTTGCTGAAGGTCATAACTGGCTAATAAAACAAGCAAATTTGTCCGGACAGCGTCCCCCCCTCCCCCTCGTTACTTCACATCAATGTGCATGCCCTTTCCATTTAGCAAGTTCACACTATCAGATGATGCGTGTTTTCTCATTTACTCGTGCATGGAATTAAGCAAACCAGTAATTTGCATGGTGAAACGTCATGCTCATGCGCTTCTACGAAAACAAGAAAAATATGAAAACCAGCGATGTGTTCGCGCTAACGTGGCGCAATATCAACACTGTAGACAGTGTAGATGATCGCAGGTAAGTAACGTTACAGGGGAAGCTTTATTTTATTAACACTGCCTTCCGCAATAGATTTCATTACAGCATTTCTTGCTCGAGAAAATGAAAAACAGGTGCCGCTTGTTCAAGTTATGTCGCCTTTCGCTCAAGGTTCTTACCTTGTGTTCTCGACTAGCAGTCCATGATCAAGAAGCATTTGGAGTAAATGCGGATGATCTGTAACACCCAGACGGCTGCTTCAGCTACGTAGTCGCCGCCGGGATCTCGCCAGATGCTCTCAAGAGCAGTCGGCATCGGCACGCACCGCCCGCAGCTGCACCTGTTCGAAAGCTTCGGTTAGCGATTGCGCACTCTCGCAACGGTCAAACGTAGGCTAGGCTGCAAGACTTACATACCAATGCGTAGTTCCGAAACGGCTGGGATCGGGAGGCTGACGGTCGGGGCTTCTGCAAGCCGGAGTTGTGCCGCGGTTACCGCGGCCTCTCGACACAAGTGTTACTGTACCGGTCGCTCGCAGGGTCCATCTTCGCCGACCTGGCACCCGAAAAGTTGCGTCGGCGTAAGGCTCAAAGCCCACGATGTAACCATGTTTTAACAGTAGCGACTATATTCTAGTTCACTATAGCAGCACAGCGACGCTGGAACCCAGGAAGGAACCTAGGCGTCGGCCATATTAAAAAAAACCTGTGTGAGCGTAGAGTAGGGCACAATTAGAACCTCTAAAATACACCGAGCTTGGTCAACTTTGGCTCAGCAGGCTCCGGCAACGGGAGCTTCTCATTGGCTTAGCGCTATGACGTACTCTGTTGTGTTGAGGAGGACGCGCGTTAGGAAACCGAAATTCTGTTTTTGTCGCTATTAAATCAACGCGGGCGATGAAACGAATCGAGGTATATTATATGATGCAGGACAAGGATTCCATTTAACTAAGCCGTGCAAAATTTCCGGAAAACGTTTCACGACCCCTTTAAAGAAATGCGAATTCCTAAGCCTTGCTCCTGCACACGTATTATAGCATTTGTTAGCAAGACCAGGGCTCGTTCCAGACAGTGGAAAATCCATTCCTATTCATCGCGCATACGCCTCCTGTGAACTGGAAAGCTAAAAACATATTTCCATCAAGCTCCTTTGAACAATGCGTTGTTTGAACCTTAAGCAGACGGTTTATTATTCGACAGCTATTCAAGCTGCTGTTTACCATATGGATGTCATTGACCTTTAATTCTGCATACGGAAATACAAAAAATAATAGTTGCTATACATGTATTTGTTTGTAGTGAGTAACTAGTTGTGCGCCTTGCACGAGTTCCGAACTTTTCCACTATGTAGTCGGCACTGTGCCAGAAAGCTGAATATTTGGCCTTGGAGTTATTCGTGTTTGTCGAGTAATAAGGGCGGCACAGTTTCCTCTTCTTGACAACAACGCGAGTAGAGCACGTGGAGAGTCGCCTCGAGCCCCGTTGGCCGAGAGCGGGCAAGAAAAAGAAACGCATATACCAGTTCCATGCAGCAATTCCACTGCAGCAAGGGAATACGCTTCCAAAGGTGCTTTTTTGTGTGCTTGATGAGCAAAAAAGGGTATTTTATTAATGACGATTCGGGCGTGTCAAGAAATAAGGCCTGACAGCATTATAACAGACTGTCTAAAGGCACAAACGATCCTGTGCATGACTAAAGCACCCAGTGGCGACCTCGATGCCCTCAACGAGCAATAAGCAGCGGTTTTTTTTTTAGGCTCGCATCTCGTAGTGTGATTAAGACTTTTAAAACAAACATTCAAAATAAATTTATGTTTTTCCGAGGGAGGAACGGCGCGTATCCCCTTTGAAATTCTAACTGCAGTCTTTTGTAGAGTAAAGCTAGACTACTCGGTTCAGAGCAGAGTTTCGCGTTAGTGTGCGCCGCCCGTTATGCGCATGCGTGAGAGCCGCGTCACCAGCCACGAGCTCTGCGCCGCTCGCTCCCCCCTTGGCTCTTCTTTCTCTCCTTCGGAGAAATTCCCTTTAACTCTTGAGTAAATAAAGTGTGCTTTGATAGTGCAGATACATAGATTGAACCATCATTCACAATCTTTGCATCAATATATCGTAAAAACGCTTATATAGCTACGCTCAAATTTTTCATTAGACTAGTATCGTAACCGTATTTTGAATTTTCTCTGCTCCTTCTCGGTAGTGGCATATTTTCTCGGAACGCACTTGGTGAAGGCGACTTTTGTAGCGTAAAGCTGCACTACGTGGTTTAGAGCCGAATTACGCGTGATTGTGCGCGGCTCTTTATGCGCATGAACGAGAGCCGCGTGACGTCACGAGAGGCGCAGGTGCGTCGCCTCCTCGCCAAAGCCTGTGCGCGCTCTTCGCTGCCGCTGAGGGCGGCGTGCGCTCCTCTCCGATGCGTGACTTTTAGCCGGAGCCGTGTTTACGACAGTAGCGCCGCGATACTGCGCATGCTTTACGCTACGTACATCCACGGAAAGCAGTGGTAAGCCACTGCAAATTTTTGTTTTACGGAACAAACGCACAGAGGCTTGGCCTGCAAAGACGGCATGGCCATTTGTTGCTCCAACCTAGCTATACTTACTGAACAAATTGCCAATAACACTCCCACAATGTAAGGTCCGCATCTCATCAAGTCAAATTTCTTTAAGCCTATCCTCAAGGCCCACCGTCGTTTGGGAAGCTTAGATGCTCTTCAAAGCACTACTGCCGTTATTTTCTAACCCGGCGAGACCTCCCATGCAAATCCGGGAATTACCTCAACTCACTTGCCACTAATGTGCTTCTAAATTGTGACTCCATCTAAGGGGTCGGCGGTGCTCGAATAGTGAGCAAGCATTTAACGCACGAAAAAACCTCGTTCAAGTGACTAGACAGCGCTCACGTCGTAGGTCATCCACTAGGAAAGTGGCTGCCCCAGTACGAGGGCGTTATATTTCCTGCTACAAGTCATTTTCATTCACCTGCCCCTCTGACTAATGATTGCCCGGTGAGACGTGGCGCCTAGAACTATTTGTTCAGGCCTGGAATGGATATCATTATTGAAGCCGTGCTATAACAGGCGAGTCTGATCAGGCACCGCGCTCCCCGGCGTCTAAAGCTTAACGTGTGCAAAATCCATGATTAAGCTGCGTGCCAAGACCTCTCAGGGATGTTAGGAGTTGGGACCATGGGAACATATGCGCAAATTCCAGCAGCACGGAATGCGCTTCAGATTCTCAACGCCCTCAATTATGCATAGCAGCCCTAAATTATAAGGCAGAATGGCACATCATCACAGTCATTTTGCGCAAAACATTACCACAAGCCCCCATCGATGTGGCACCCTGACCACATCACTTCATCTCATAACCTAAATACTGTTCAAAATTCCCTGCATTTCATCCTAACTGCTATAGCACTTCTAGCGTAACTTCATGGCAAATGGATTCTAAATCCACCTAACAAAGCTGTTGTCATATGATTTCTCTGCCTGTACATCTTCTGTACAGTTATCTGCCAATTATCTCACATATCTCACATATGAGCAAGCCGTTATAACCATAAAAAGGTTGTTCTTCCATCGCACTACAGAATCTTTATTTCTGGGTTGTTGAATTCCAAGACATTACCTCACTAGAGCAATGTTCCTACATCGCTTAGTACTAACGCTAACAGGATGCACTTTCATTTTGCTGCGTTTGGCTGGCCTCATTGGCTCCACGTACCGTAATATCCTAAGCTGAAATCTCCTAGTGCTCCCTGGCCCGAAGAGATACCTGCCAAGTTTCTTAAAGGCCCTAAAGCTTTTAAGCGAAGTATTGCGAATAATTTAGCCAATCAATCTGAAGCAGTTCAATACCGATAACTGGAAATTAAGCAAGGTTGTTCCGGTTTTTAAGACGGGCGATCGGTCTTATCCATGAAACTATAGCCGGATTTTTAGCGTGTATTGCTTGCAAAACGCTGGAACATATATACTCACAAATCGCCTCTCACTTAGACAAGAGTTAATTTTTTTTTGGCAAACAGCACGGCTTCAGTTCTGGATTTTGATTTGATACACAGCTGTGCGAATTTTCTACGGGCCTACACCTTAGCCTGGATTATTATTTCCAAACAGACATAATTTATCTAGATTTTTTAGAAGCATTCGACCGTGTCCCATACCAACGTCAAATGGCTAAACTCACGTCTCTCCCCTTAGACCCCTTAATACTGTCATGGATTTCTTCCTCTCAGATTATACTGCGTTTATTTTTATTGGCAACCATAATTCCAAAAGCTATCATATTGTTACGAAGAAGAAGATCGGCAGTGACGTGAGAGGAACCCTAGCGCTTGGCCAACCATTTAATCATCCTTCACCCTATCACCATATTGTGCTTTCCTCTTTGCTTGTCACCACGTAAAGGTTTGATTGGAGGTGCGGCGTACATCATCCCCATCCTCACCTTGGATCATGGACGCCATTGGTATGTCGGGACCATCGACCGAGAGCCTTGGAATGTCGCTGCGCAGCTTCGCCCCGGCCCTTCCTGCACAGAACCGACCAGCTGCCACTACCGCCGCCCAGCCCCCAGCCCGGATCTGAAGACAAGGCGCACAGACGAACGAGACCAAACCAAAGACCCCAATGATCCAAAGGAACCGATGGACACGAACACGAAACCCCCACCCAAGCCGCCCGACGCGCCCTCGAGGCATCGGTCCCATGGATTCTTTGGTGGCGGATGGTTGAAAAGCTTTAGGGGAGGCGGATCATCCACGCATCAGACATCGTCGTGGCAAGCAAGTCATTCACTCCTGTCTTTCCTTGAACATCCTCATCGTCACGTCACCATCAACTTCGAGCAAACCGATCAGGACGATCGCTCGGTGGCCCCGGGAAGTGTTACAAAGAACCAGATTGGCAGTGGCGCGAGAGGAGCCCTCGCGCTAGGCTAACCAATAAACCATCCTTCATCCTATCACCATGTTGTGCTGTCCTCTTTGTTTGTCATCCCGTAACAATATTGTTACGTGGAAGATTTACAATCCCAAAGCTGTCCGCACAAATAATGTTGATGAGGGCACCGATTTCACAGCACTCAGCGTCGTCGTCATCTCGGAGTCTGTTGCACTTCTTCATCCTCATCACGAACAGCGAATACAGCTAAGTAACACTACCCCCCCCCCCCCCCCCCCCCCCCGCGGGAAGTAGGCCGCTAGAACCGTCAATAAGGGCAGAGTGGGCTGTTAAGAAATCAATGCCAAGAATAACGTCGTGGGGGCATTCATGTAGGACGGTGAACAACACTGGGGCATGACGGTCAGCAATTGTAACTCGCGCCTTACACATGCCAACCACGGCAGCTGGGCTGCCATTGGCGACGCGAACTGTGGACACGACGGCTGGCGTAAGGACTTTCTTGAGGCGACGGCGAAATGAGGAGCTGAGAACGGACAGTTAGGCGCCTGTATCAATTAGAGCAGAAACTGGAACTCCATCCACAAGGACGTCGATACGGTTATTTTGTAGGGCAGGGGTCAACAGAGGTTTTTCAGTCCGGCTCATAAATGCAGCGTCACCGCCGGGAGCTGCACTCGCTAGTTTTCCGGTAAGTGACGAGAATAGGACGGTGGCGAACTGCGGCGAGGATGAGGGGAACGCGAACATCCTGCTTGCGGGGATGGTGAACGGTTGGCAGGACGGGCAGCGGAACCGGTGTCAGCAGGGGTCTGGTCGGGGCGAGGTGGTGAATAGCGAGGGGCATAGTCTCCGCGGCGGTCGACGTAGGTGTACTGACGAGATGGCGTGTACCAGCGACTACGGCAGTGGCGGGAAATGTGGCCAACGTGAGAACAAGTAAAATAGATGGGGCGATTGTCGTGGGTACGCCATTCACTTGGGTTGCGGTAATGATATCGGGGTGAGAAACCGGCGTTGGTTGAGGCGACAGCAATTACTGGAGGGGCAGGTCCTGAATCCGTGGTGTCGGGGGTGCTGGTAGAAGGGAGGTCCATATTCGCAACCTCTTGGCGAACAACAGCCCTAATAAGCGATATAGTAGCCAGGGTGTTGGGTGTATGCGACAGCGAGGCCGCGGGAGTCATTGCCTCAAGCTCTTGGCGGACAATGCGTGTCAAAGTGCTGTCGATCGAGGAGTCGGGATATCGGTACAGGAGGAGCTAGCAGCCGTTTTCGGCAGCCGGTCGAAACGTTGAGATATGCGCCTCTGTTTCGCCTGCTCAAAATGTCGGCACACCTGCAGCACAGAGTCCACGGTGGAGCGATCCCTGCACAACAGAAGGTTGAAGGCATCGTCGGCAATGCCTTTTACTATATGGCCGACTTTATCCTCCTCAGGCATGCCTTGGTGGACTTTGTGGCATAGAGACAGGACGTCTTGAATGTAAGTGAGATAAGACTCCGTAGACGTTTGGGCGCGAGAGGCGAGCGCTTTTTTGGCGGCAATGGGGCGGCCAATAGGCTTTCCGAATAGGTCGTGGAGCTTCTGTTTGCAAATAACCCAAGATGCTAGCTCGTCTTCGTGGGTTTCAAACCACACCCGCGCGGTCCCCAGCCAAGTAAAATATTACATTCGCGAGTATGAGTGTGGCATCCCACCTGGTGTGCTTTCTCACGCGCTCATATAGGGCTAGCCAGTCGTCTACGTCGACGTCGTCGGTCCCGCAGAAGGTTCCGGGGTCACGGGGGTAGGCCATTACAACAGCAGATGCGGCGGCTGTAAAGGTAGAGGCGTCTGTAGTCATTGTGGTGGTTCCGATGTGGCGGCCGCTGCGGAGATCCAGCTTGTGACAGGGGATCGATAGATTCACCTCCACCAAGAGATGTTACGTGGAATATCTACAGTATGAAAGCTCTCCGCACAGCTAACGTTGATGAGGGCACTGATTTCACGACACTCAGCGTCGTCGTCTTCTCGGAGTCTGTTGCACTTCTTCATCCTCATCACGAACAGCGAATACAGCTAAGTAACAATATTATCCAAAACCTCTCATATATCCCTACAGGCATTTCATTCATAATTTACGCATCGCTTCTGCTTCTGACCAAGCACTCCTGCAGAAAGATTTAAATGTAACAGAAACCTGGTGCGCCACCAGGCTGATGAAGCTGAATGTGTCCAACTGCGAGAGTGTGCGGGTGTCCAGAAAACATTCCACCTTTAATTATTTGTACTCATTAAAACCTATGGCGTTCATATATTGAATCATACCGAAATCTAGGTGTTGTTTTGTTGTTATCACGAACACTGAGCTGGTCTGAATATATGCCACACATTGTGGCTGACGCATCAAACCACTTGGCTTCCTAAGACTTTCTTTCCTTATCTCCGAGTTGCATTCGAAAACTCGCCTATGAGGCATACATTAGAGATATACTTGAATTTGGCAGCAAAATATAGAGGCCTTATAAGCATTAGCTCATTAATGCACATTAAAGTATCCAAAATCGGGCGGCTTTCTTCATTTGCTCAGCAAAGGACTGGAACCACCTTTTCGGAACTACTGCTTCCATCATTGATCATCAGCGTTTTTGTTCCGCGTTAGTTAATATTGTATGATTAGAATTGTAACACCCTGTACATAACTGCATATCTACTGCATTGTATATATATCTGTTGTATTCTACCCCTCCCCTCTTAAATGCCCTCGGGCCGTGAGGGTAAAATGAATGAAATAAATGAAATGAAATGAAATGTATGACACTGCGGTTAGCATTAGTGCCATAAAATCATCCATTCATATCCACTCATTAGCTCATTGGAGAAAGAAATCGTGGTTTGGCTTGTTTTATAAACAGCATTATAACCGCCCTGACATTGTAGTATACGCCGCATAATCATCAAGTCACATTTTCAATTCCCTTAGTTTTAATTGCTCCTCGAACGCCTTCAGTAGATCATTCTTGCCATTGGCTTATGATTAATAGAATTCAGTTCCCGACACTATCGTCTACGACGTACCACCTCGAAATTTAGACAGTTATTACCACCTCATTTTGGCATATTAAAATAAACCGCATTTGGTTTGAAGTTATTTTTTCACTACTTCGCACAAGCCTCAATCTCAATTTTCAATTTGTTAGCGCACTTTAACTTCCCTGACATACTCCCGGGTATCTCTGTATTTGCTTACTCCTTTTTTCGTGTTTAATAATCGATTGTAAATATTACGTAAGCATATACCGATTGAGATGCATTGCTGGTCTTGTGCGTTTTGATTTTTCTTGTTCACTTGTTAAGGTCTCCTAGAAATGTCCAACGTTACCATGCCTTTATGGTTTTTTTACTGTATACATTTATGACCATGAACTTTATTTCGTGCTATGCCCATTATGTAATGTCCCCTTGAAGGAATAATAAATGATGATGATGTTGATGAACTGGGAACAAACATCCGTCAGTTAACAGTGCAGCCAATAAAGGACGCGGTATAGTCTGCCAATAGCTATAATGCCACAGCAGCATGGTACGAGATAAACTACCAGACGAGGGCGCGTGACCTTCTAAACAAGACGTTGATAGGCTGATTACAATTTTTAAGACCTAATAGATTGATTCTCAAGATACTAAGCGCAGTGCATAACAATAAAGCTGCATCTACAGCTTCAGAGATTAGATGGCAACAAACAATTGCCAGGGGTTTTCTCTGTTAAAACGTTTTCAGTGCGAAAGCAGCGGCTTTTTTCTTTCCATTTAAACTTGGTGCAGTTGTTATGTTTTAAGGGATAATTACCTACTACAAATTGTATGTACCTATTATGCTGGTGTACTGCAGCTTTACATGTACTTATGAAGCCATATGGGAGCCGCGATATAAAGTGAGGAAGGAGTATTTGGGGCCACTGCAATCAACAGTGCTACAGCACCGAGCATACTCTCGGAGGCCTCGTGCTGGATGAATGAATTGATGTTGTGAGCGTCCGCTTTGAAATGGTGTGGTGATAGTCATCACGATGCTCAAACTTTCTTTTTATGCCTTTTAACTTTGAGATAATCCTTCAATCTTAAAGATTTAACATTTACAGACGGATTGTATTTAAATACCCTTGTTCAAACTCCATTAAAATATGCTGTGGAAGTGAGGAATCGATTTCAAAAATTAGATCTAGAAGGCAGAGAGCCCAAAGAGATGTGGACTGATGTTCGTGATATAATGCAAGAAGTTGCTACTAAGGTAGTTCCAAAGCAAAAGAAGTGCAAGAAAGCAAACTGGTTATCTGAAGAGGCTTTGCAAATAGCTGAGGAAAGGAGGATGGCAAAATTTATGGGGGAAAGAGAAAGATACAAGGTTCTAGATGCGGATTTTCAGAAAATAGCAAGGAGAGATAAGAATGCCTTCCTGAACATACAGTGCCAAGCAGTTGAGGACAACACCACTTAAGCAACACAAGAGCTTTGTATAAGACAATCAAAGATATCAAAGGAAGCTTCTGTGCTAAGCTGGGCGTGATAAAGGACAAACGAGGCAAGGACCTTGCTGAAGTCTCCGAGATAAAGAAGAGGTGGCAGGAATACACAGAAGAACTGTACAAGAAGGACCCGAATGTGCAAACCCAACATAAGACGGTTGTGATTACTGACCTCGAACCGGGCATCCTGAAGAGTGAAGTTGAATGGGCCTTCGCCAGCCTTGCTAAGAACAAAGCTAGCGGAATTGATGACATTCCAGCTGAGTTGCTTCAAAAACCTCAACCATGATGCTGTTAATATTCTGCATACATTATGTCATAAGATTTGGACAACCCTGCAGTGGCCACAGGATTGGAGGAGGTCAGTTTACATCCCCATTCCAAAGAAAGGCAGTGCCAAAGATTGTTCCAACTACCGCACGATCGCGCTTATTTCGCATGCTAGCAAGGTGATGTTGAAAATCCTCCAAGGTAGGCTGCAGCAATATGTGGATCGGGAGCTTCCGGATGTGCAAGCTGCGTTTCGCGAGGGCAGAGGAACTAGAGACCAAATTGCCAACCTTCGCTGGATCATGGAAAAAGCAAGAGAGTTCCAGAAACCCATCTACTTCTACTTTATTGATTATGCGAACCGTTTGACTGCGTAGATCAAAGCACATTGTGGCAAGCTCTCCAAGAGATGGGAGTTCCAATTCCCCTCATTTGTCTCCTCAGGAACTTGTATGAAGGGCAAGAGGCCATAGTCAGATCTGGGCGTGGTCTTAGTGATTGGTTTCCGATTGAGAAAGGAGTGAGGCAAGGCTGCATACTGTCGCCCTGCCTATTTAACCTATATGCAGAGTGCATCATGAGGAAGGCAGGTCTGGACGAGTCTTCAGCTGGAGGAAAGATTGCTGGAAAACGTATCAACAACTTCAGATATGCGGATGATACCACCTTAATGGCAGAAAGTGAAGTGGAACTCAAAAGACTTCTGATGCGCATACAAGAAGAGAGTGAGAAGTTTGGGCTTAAACTGAACATTAAAAAGACAAAGATCATGGCGTCTTGCCCTATTAAGTCCTGGAGCATCAATGGACAAGAGGTGGAAGCTGTGACAGATTTTCTCTTCTTAGGCTCCAAGATTACCTCGGAAGGAGACTGCAGTCATGAAATTAGGAGACGCCTGCTTCTGGGAAAGAAAGCAATGGTTAGCCTTGACCGCCTAGTAAAGAGCAGAGACATTAGTCTGCCAACCAAGATCCGTATAACTCGGGCTATGGTCTTTCCAGTTGTGATGTATGGATGCGAGAGTTGGACTGTGAAAAAGGCTGACCGCCGAAGAATTGACGCGTTTGAATTGTGGTGCTGGCGAAGACTCTTGAGAGTTCCTTGGACTGACAGAAGATCAAATCAGTCGATATTGTCGACCATAAACCCTGACTGCTCATTGGAGGGTCAAATTCTTAAGTTAAAGCTCAGCTACTTTGGTCATCTGATGAGAAGAGAGGAGTCGCTGGAGAAAGATTTGATGTTGGGAAAGGTTAAGGGTCGCCGAAGAAGGGGTAGGCGGCGAACGCGATGGTTAGATGGCATCCTCGAGGCACTGCAGGTGAAGTTATGTGATGTTATGAAGATAGTGAGAGACCGGAAAACGTGGCGTGACATGGTCCATAGGGTCACGAAGCGTCGGACACGACTGAACTGACTGACTGACCCTTGTTCAATTTCAATTTAGCTTGCATGCATCCCATCCCTGCTATTTATCCACCAATCTTCTAAACGTATCTTGCTAATATCTACCGCCGATTCAATTAGGAATAAATTGTTAACTCTATACTCCAGGACCTCGACTAGAGTGACTATGTACGCATCGACATCTACATGTATACTACCACACTCCAGTATACGACGCTCTATTGCTTCGAGATATCTACCGCACATGCCACAAGCTTCATTAAAGCTTTGGGTTCTAAGACATTCTGATCTAGCTTCAATGAAAATGCCGCTTCCTCTTCAGTTGTCACTGAAGGTTTGCTCCCTAATCCGAGTTTTCTATTTCCTTTATATGTTTTGGGTCGGCTTCTTTTCCACTGAATTATTCCAGTTTTTAGCCTGTGTGTTGTTTACCTGTCTTTAACATTGTTTATATCCCCGTCTTGCCTTTTTAAATATTTACTGCTGAGATTTTTGATTCGTTTCCGTCACTGTGAGTCAATTCTCTGTCGGTATAAGTATTTAAATAGTTTAGCTGCCCCTTATTGTCGTTCATTTCCCTGAGGCGTTATTCGCACAATGTTTTATTTTGAGCCTCTCGTGCTTCGAAAGGCTCCCAGCCCATGTCTCACTGTAATGCTTAGTTTGTAGTTTCCCAGTGCGCTCCATGTGCTAGCATTCCCTGAGACCTTTGATTTATTTTTAATCCCTACTAAAGTTCTGTTTTTAAGTGCAGAACCGCGTTCTTGAAGATAAGCCCTTGTACCAATATTTTTTTCCAAATACATTTATGTGCTTGATATTTCTTGTACTCCCCCAATTCCCAGTGCTTCATTATCATAGTATTCCTTCGTCCCTTCGCTGTGGTGTCCTGATCATTTTTTCTAAGTATAGCCCTACCGCGATATGTTTAAATCGTCGTGATCGATTCAAATTTGTTTGTTGTTTTTTTAACCTTGTCATTGGGGCTGTAGAGCAGGGTTCGATTATGCACTCCTTGTTTATTTTTGCTCATTGTCGCGAGACGCGGCTTTATCATTTTCTATGTTGCAGAAAATGATTCGAGATGTATCTCGAAAGATTTTAGCCGTGCGAGTGTGTTTCTGCAAAGTTTCAGGATAAGCAAGTCACCATTGGCTGTTTTTTTCGCGATCTTGCTTCGCCGCCATTGAATCGAGCACTGACAAGTGAAACGGGCATCTTTTGTTCGACGGCCACCGAGCACGAATCTTGCTGTCGCCGCCACCGTTTGCTTAGTTAGTTTGCGGACGCCAGTCAGACCAATATAGAGTTTATTCAAACGAAGTTCAAGCCTCCTCATTTGTTATCTACGTTATTGTCACGACTACGTGATATTCTTCCAGTCTTGCCAATATTCTGCCAATCTTGCTATCAATTGGCTAATAAAACAATTTTGTCCGCGTATAATAATCGTGGAACCGTTTATTTTACGTTCCTTCCACCACGAGTATCATTACACCAAGGTTGCTTTCTTGCAGACTCTTTTCTATATTCTTTTTATAAATCATGAACAGCGTGTATAGCGCACATCCTTGGCTTAGTTCGTTGCGTACCTAGACAGTGGTTGTATTTGTCAACCACTCCCATGCAATCTACACTTTATTATCTCTATATATTTCCTTTAATATTTGAATTGCTGTTTTAAAGATCCTTCAGATTCGACTACGATCCACAGACGTTCCCCATTTACGCTGTTCTAGGCTAGCCTAATATCCAGAAAGGATAAATACAGCCTTCTGTTTTCTGTCCTGGCTATCCATCTGGTTATTACAAAATGCTATCATCGAGGCGCATATCAATTCTGAGCTCCTTCTAAAGTTCTTCCAGCACATTATTACTTCCTATCCCGGCCTGCATTTCTAGTTTCACTGTCTGCATTGCCAGCTTGTACGTAAATTACCATATCGCGATCGGTCTAACTGATTTAATGTTGTTTCCATCTCCTTTCCTTTACAGATTAAGTTCACTTTATATAGTTGTCAGCTGTCCGGAATTTCTTTATTTGTTATGACTGTTTGAACGTCTTTGACAATAAGTGCAGTGCTTCTTGGGGCAATGCTATCAATTATATTCATTGAAATTTCATCCATTCTTATGGCTGCACGCACTGGAATATTTTTTCCGCCTCCATCCAGTTCAGATTTGTAATTTGTAATCTCCTTTTCTTCATGTTGTCTGGTATTGTTTCTTCATTCGGGGTGATTACCCCATCATCGCGCCTATATGACTTGGCAATAACCGATGTAATACATGCTATAACGTCACCCTCCTCTAGACATTTCCCACGGAGTAATAAATCAGTTCCTGCTCGCTATGATTCATTTTACACGGCTACAGAATTTTTTTGCCGCCTCTTTAGTTGAGTCGCGCACTTCGCTCATCCAGAGATCAGTGAGCTGTTTTATTTTAGTCAGTCGGAAGCCTTTATTGCCTCATCGTGTTTGTCAGCAAAAGTGTCAAGCTTTTCTGCGGCGACTTTGATTGGTTGAGACAGGATGGCGTCATGTAGGCCTCGACCAATCACAGAGCACCACCACAGTATGCGCGAAGGCTTGCCTTATATGGACATATGCCAATAAACTATCAATTACTAATTACAGACTAATAATTACTTTAATATGTAATTACAAATTACTAAATAGTGGCAAATTAATTACCAATTGATTTCTATTTACTACAAATGCCTAATTAGTTATTATTTACTAATTCGTAACAGTATCTAATTAAACATTTTATGACTAGTTAATCCCGCGCACCCGGTAAATTGAACCAGACAGCAGGAAAACGTAGAACAACTGCGAAGATACCAGGAGCGCAATCTCGTCGCTGCCAAGCAGAATTCACTGAATAAATGCAATCGCAGAATGTGAGAGAGAAGTTGCTCGCTTTACTCGTAGCAGCATTCATCGCTACATGCGCAACAGTCGCGTAGCAGAATGCAGTACTCAGGCTTTCGCCTTTCATAGCTTTCGTCGCCAAAGTGTCCTCGAATTTTCTGCACCAGTATCTGCACTTCAAGTTTCTTTTTGCCGTGTAGATTCCCATTTCCTGCCTGTTTCCTTTTGAAATAGCTGCCCTTTTCTCGCTTCTCTGTGTTCTCTGGAAGTCTGCCGACTTCATTCGACTGCCTGTTTAATTCTACTATTCCGTCATCTTCACGGAGTTCTTCTCCTACCTTTGCACCAATTTGAAAGCTTATTTCTCAAATTTTTGTATGTATGAGTTGTGCTCTCTTTTTATAAGCCCACACCACCGTGAGTCATTTCTCTATTAGCTCTAGTTGTTTGCCGGTTAAATCTGCGCTTTTTCCCAATTTTTCCTTTCAACCAATTTTCCCATCTGCAGGGTTGTGCGTTTATGGTCACTCCCTGGCTGTTCGCGCCTTCCTGAACTATTTTTATTCTCGTGAGCATATTGCAATTTCCTGGTGGCAGCAAGCTGTAATTATTGAGCTTTGTCATTTTCACTAAATCCCACGCGATCTGGTCTTCGCATTTTCTTTCTCCATTCCCATTACCTAGATCAAATTACTCATAATACAGCCCTAACTACCCGTTGCCGTAGGCGTATCTATAAGATCATAAATGCGTCCATTCACATCTCCCAAAAAAATACATCGGCCCTATCTCTAAACTCTTTAGTATATTCACTGAGACATTTAACAATTCATATCTCCCAATAAAAATATATCGGCCCTATCTCTAAACTGTTTTAGTATATTCACTGAGACATTTAACTATATCCCATTTTTCTAGTTTACATTTGTTCCCTGTACATAATAGGCCATCCCTAGCCATACTTTTTTACCTGCTATTGATCCTGAAACCCAGACATGTTCTTTACAAGCTGGTTTCACCATTTGCCAAATGACCCGTTGGTGGATCAGCATACTAGCACCACCCTTCTTCATTCTTCTTCCATTGGACACTTCCCAAACATCGCCTTTGAGAACCGGTAGTTCTTCCAGATCCCAGAGGTGTGTCTCGCACATTGCATATAGACGCCTATTTCACCATCTCTAAACTGCTCTTGTATTTCTTGCCATGTCGTTCTCATTTTGCCCCCTTGAATGTTTATGTAATGGATAGTGAAGTTAAAATTGTTTTTCTTAGCTTTCTTCTAAGATTTCGTTTGGTCGGTTGTTTGGAGTTGTTGGCTACCTTGACATTTTCTGCTTCACTGCGCCGTCCTACGCTTGGAATTCTCGCGGACACCTTCAAGAAGCCACCGCATGATCTGTCAGATGGCAGCCGATCTCAGGGCTCTCCTTTTCCCTGAAATGGGTTCCATCTCGCTGAAATCCCTTGACAGAACCTGTTCTGCATACTTCTCTGCTGATATCAGTTACCTTGAAATTCTTGCTTATCCCTACTAAAGCATGCTTATCCTACGTGTGGCGCCATCTCGTAGCCGCCTCGTCAAATGGTTGATGTTTACCCTTAACTTAAAACTTTAACAGTGGCTCCATGGGGAAGGCTACTTCATTAGAGCAGAAGGGTTTGAAACAGATAGGTTGCAGTTCGCTGCGGTGTTTTTAGTGAAAAAGCGCTTCAAGATCTCAACATCAGTCATAGGCCGTATCACTCTATCGGTCGGCACATGGACTTAAAAGGCATGTAGGTGAAATGCCCCTGTAGGAGCCACTATATCGATTTTAGTTTTGTGTCACCGACCTAGGCCACGTGCTTATGATGACGCTAAATAGCTTAGTCAATAAGAGCGATGACACAAACTATTAAAGTGCATGATTCTTTGGTCGACGGTAGTGAGATTATGAATGTTTTTGTATTAAAAACCACAAAATTAAAACAGCAAGCGCTATAAACTAAGCATCTTTGTCCCAGGAGAAAAGAAATAACCAAGCGATTGGTAGTGCGGCTAGCGGAAGCACAGGCCGAATTGGCGAAAGCTGAAGGAGCCGCTATTGCGAGCTCTCATACATCGAAGCCGGCTAAACTGAAGTACCTATTGTCAGCTTTCACAATGGAGCAGGATGAAGGGCTGTTTCTGATCAATTTTGAGCCCTTTTGTGAGACACGAGATTCTTCGTTCCACCTGCCCCCCCCCCCCCCCCCCTCTTGACAGTTTTGCATTACGCAGCGGCCCATATGTGCTTTCCCAGCTTTCTAAAGAGAGGACAGACGAGTATGAGAAAGTAAAGGCAACTTTGGTTAAGAAGCACTGCCACTCAGCCAACGCCTTTAATCAACAGTTCAGGTAAGCAGGGAACAATTCATTTGGGTCTTGTGCGGAGTTTGCTTGCAATGTGAAAGCAAATTTTATCGAATGGCTCAAAGCCACCGAGGTATCTGACGACCGGGATAAAGTTGTTGAAGAAATATGTCGAGAACAGTATAACTTGTCTGGATGAGGAAATACCGGTGTGTATGCCAGACATGTCTGAAAAGAAAAGATTGAAGCGCACCGCTGAGCTCACAGAAGAGTTCCAGGTTAAACGCGATGCAGGTAGAGAAGGCTTTCGGGAAGCCGCGGAGCCCCACAGGGATTTTCTGAAGCGCTCAGCACAAAATCAGAAATGCATATCCGCTCCCTGTACAAATAAAGAAACACGCGAGGAGGACAGCAAAAATAGCGCAGCCGTAACAAGCGACGTTGAAAAAGAATAAAGGGAGAATGAACGTGGTAA